>NC_143400.1:91329602-92529602 GCF_052110815.1 Crocodylus siamensis
TGCCAAAATTGTTCTTTACTTCAAGTAACTCTTTTCCCTCTCTAATATTCACTCTGAACACGTATTTATAAAGAATAATCACATTGCCTTTTCAACCTTCATTTTCCTAAGTTAAACAAGCCAAGTTCTTTTAATCTTCTTTCATAGCATAAGTCTACATTTAGTCCTTCTAAGTCTACAAGTAGTCCTTCTTTGTACTTGCTCCAGTTTAAATTAATTTTTTGAACATTTTCTGCTTACCTCCATATTTGTGATTATTCCTTTCCTCAATAAAACCTTGCATAATACCAAAGTCAAATTAACCAGCTTGCAATTGCCTTGGTCTGTCTCTTTTCCTGTTTGGTATTTGGACAGTATGATTGCTATTCTCCAATTATACGGCATCATCATCTCCTAGTAACAGCAAATCTATTGCTGTTATACTAATTATGAATTCCACTAAGTAGTAATTTTCTATTTGAGAGATTTCTTGGAGATTCACACTACTGGACTCACTATTTCATATACCAATTCTTTCAGTATTCTGGGATGATTATCTGGGGCCTCCCAATATTATCACAGTTACCAACTGTTTTTGCTTGTGCCTCCAATGTGGTTCATAAGACTTCTCATACTGGGTTGGATAGAAGGTCCATCTAGCCTAGTATCCTGTCTCTGCAATAGCAAGTAAGTAGTGGATAATTTCCATTACTGTATCCTGACCCCCATCTGATACCAAGCTATTATAGTCATTATACTCTTTTCCAATTTGAAGGGTGAGGCAAAGTATTCAGTATATTGGCCATACCTAGATTATACTTGATTTCCACCCTGGTTTTCATAAGACAGTGGCCATGTTTTCATTACTACTTCAACAAAGTCAGCAGCCCTTCCTTACCAACTTTCTTCCTCTTACTTGGGATGCACGTATTTGCAGTTTTAACTTGAACTCTTTATGCTTCTTCTACATACAAATAAATCCTTGAATTTCTGAGATAAGCTGATCTTCCTAATTTCCATAGTTTATCAGAGTTTGCCTGTCTTAAATCTAAAACTCTGATTGGTACCCTATTTTTGGCTATACTGCAATTAGACAGTCCTGAATCAGCTCACTTGATGCAATATCATTTTGCACAACGAAGTCTTGTAAGATCCTCTCTGCTTACTAAAAACAAATCTAAAACAGCATTTCTTCTCATCATTGTAGTGACTATTTGATAGGGGAATTTATATGACAAGAAATACTTAACATTGTATAAAAACTTTAGAAGGTATTTGGAAGTTTTAATAAGTAAAATGAATATTTTTAATTTAAAAAATCCTTTCCCCTTTGCCCATGCTTTAGGTATGCTTCAACAAGTTAAAATAAATTACAGTAAATAACACATTTTTCTTCCTGAAAGGTTGTAAAAATGAAAGAAGCAATAACTATTATCATCAATCATGTCATATCTGTATAATGACTTTGGAAACGGTAAACTGTGGCAAGTAAGAACATACAGATCTGTAGAATGAAACATGAAAAGATACTGAAAAATTCACATCAATTTTAAAAACAGTACTTTATTATGACACATCAACATTTTTTAATATTAAATAATGTTATAACCTTTCTGTATTATAAGTTCAGCTTTCAAGACCAAATACCCCTTCCTAAAAACAGTCAGCTTCAAATTTTGATTACTGTAGTAATAATAATAATTTGCACTTTTATAATGCTTTCCATCAATAATTATGTTAATTCAGCCCCTACCACCTTAGGAGGTATCTAAGTGCTATTATCCCCATTTACAAATAGGGAAGTAAAGGCACCAAGCAGTAAAGTGACTTAAAGAGACATGTCAACAGCCCAATTGTATATTCCTTATGTGGGCAAAGATCAGAGTATTAATAAGAGTTTTGTCTAAGAATAACAGTTATTATAATGCATTTGTTTGAATTTGCTTTTTCCCTCTAAACTCTTGCCGGGGGGTGGAGGAAAAATGGCAACTCTGAATGAAAGGACCATTGCTTTGGAAGCTCACCGTCAGACACAACAAGAACACGTAACATCAATTTACAGTCAAATCCTGCTGTCCTTATACAGGCAAATGTAACTGCTCAACAGGAGCTGTGCAGGATCAGAGGACTGCAGGACAAGACCCTTAGTTGCTACCTGTAATGGCTGCATTGTGATCTCCAGTTTTTAGAGAAAGTTGGCATCATTCACAATGTCAGTGTTTCCATGGAATGCAGAGGAAATCAGTTCCCCAAACCTTTTAACGAACAGTCTGCTCAACAAGATGTCCAAGCACTGTCTTGAAGAATCTTGAGAAGATCAAAAATTGCACCTTCCTTGAAGTTTATTTTGATTCAGTTTCTTCATCCACTAACTCCACTAGTGGAGCATGTCTGTTGGCTTGGGAGCCTTCTTGGTAATTGACCTTCTTTATTATTCCTGCCTTTGGAGCCCGTATGATATGCTGCACACAAACAAATCCGTAACAAATTAAGAGTATATTCTTAAAACGTTTCAGTCTTATTTTAACAACAGCTTCACCTTACAAATACTAACCATAGGTGTAAGAGATCAATTCAACATTTGCCATTCGCTCTGATGCACACAAAAATTGTTTTAAGCCTTCTTTTAAAAACGTTACTTAAGCTACTCAGGTCTTTACTCATTCTATATTTAATTGGAGGGAAAACATCATTGTGTGTGGACAGCCATAGTAGGGGTTAAAGATTTGACAGTACAAATATTTGCCTCTAGTTTTATTAGTCAAAAGGAACAGTGAACTAAATTAAACATGTTATAAAAGAACAGACTCTTAGTTCAAAAATGTTAACAATATAATGGCTCTGTTCCTTTGAGAGGGTGCTGCTGATTATTAAATACATCTTTGTTTGATGGCAGAAAATGCTTATATCACAAGAACAATTTATGACACTGAAGGTGAACTCTTTATTGCACTGAAGTGTCTAAACAGGATCCCTCTAATTTTAAAGTGGTCATTAGGTTATTTCTTACATCTTAATAAGTATCACATAAAAGTGAGAACAAGTCAGGCAAAGACTGGCAACCCCCCGCCCCAAAAACAGAATGGCATATGTAACACAAATAACTATGTTACAACCACCTACACATATACAATTACCAAAATAATTTCAGGTAAACCTAAAGGTGTTTTCCCAGTGCACCAATGTGGGATTTTACACGTTATTAACTTACAAAAGAGCGCAATAAAAAAATAATGTACTTCAAACACCAGTTTTAATATGTTACATCAGGGCTGTCCAACTGGTGGCCTGCAGGCTACAGGTGACCCATGACGGATTAAGCTGTGGTCCCCAGACTCACCTGGCCGCTGCTTCTCCCATTGGTCTGGGTACAAAAGCAGCCCGAGATTCCTGGCTTCCCCTCTCTCCTCCAGTTGCTGGTTCCTACCCTCGCCCACGAGGGCATCACAGTGCAGGGAGCTGTGGATGAGTGGGAAGGGGGAGAATTGTGCCTGCACAAGGCAGCAGTGGGGCCGGAGTGCCCACAAGGGCACATATGGCAGTGGAAGCGGGGCAATTGTGCCTGTGCAGTGCAGCAGTGGGGAAGGGGTGTCCAATGTAGCAGTTGGAGGAGGTGCCCACATAGTTATGTGAAGCACTGCGGAGAGCATCTGCACAGCACATGGCCCAGTGGGCCATGCCTCACTTGGTTGGGCCCCAGTGGTGTGGTTGCTGGGGGGCTAGAAGTCACATAGCCCTGTGTTACATTATTTAATTCAGCTACTGTACATTAATCTGGAAGATAAATAAATAAATCCAAACCCAATCAGCTCTCAGTACAGGAACTATAGTGCAGACAATTTCAACTAATGTAAAAAATTGTAACAAAATGATGGAATATCCAAAGACTACTAACTTGCATTTCCTGGAGATTCTTACAAAGAATCTTTACTCTCTGTAAAGCTTTATGCAAATAATAATCAGCAGGATTACAAACAAGAAAATTCTGGTAGACTCACTGCTTGCTGAATTTTTTTATGAAGCACCTGCAGGTAATACATATAATATGCTTAAATCACCGAGGCAAATAATAGTACATTCAAATCATGAAAGATGGTTTTGTGCTTGGAAAGAATGGATGACTGGTTTCTGATGGGTATAAAGGCCTAACTAACTGAACTTTGAAGCATTTGCAAAGATTATGGACGTAATAGTTTTTGTTAATAAAATAGAAGTAAACGTAATCCTCCAAAATCTCGTCAGATAAAGAGTTTTGCCATATTAAAAGTGGTGTTGATGGCAAAACAAGGCAGAATTTGTATCATAGTGCAATGAATCAACCTCAATCCACGTAAGGATCACCGTGTTTTAATTTTTACAGTAATTAGAATCTCTTTAACGTTACGTACCTCCATTTTCATAGCTATCATAACCATGAGAGGGTCTCCAGCTTCTACCTTGTCTCCTACTTTCACAAATACCTAGAAAACCAAAGCAGGTAAAGCTTGAAAAACACAGATCCATACTAGATTTGGAGAGGAAAAGAAGACCACAGTTCAAGAGAGAGCACAGTTCCCTAGCTCCGTGGAAGTCAGCGTGTGGGGAGTTACATGATACATTAGAGCTCAGTTCTGGTACTTGTTACTGGACTATCACCATTTGCCACCGCTCCCTGTAATGCTGTAGCTGCCCCTGTTCCAAACAGCCTGGTCCTGGAGGAGTGTGTTAAGCTGGCTCTAAAAATGCCCACTGGATTGAACCTCTCTGAGGCCACAGACAGAGAACGCTGATGTGACTTGTGTGTGCCTTGACCTGAAAAGACTGAGACAGTCCAGGGGGTGCCCAAAAGCAGAACTTTAGGCACTTGGGGCATCTGACTGACAAAAATAAACCTAGGAATCCTACAAAATGAGGCTGCTTTTTGTGGACTAAGCCACTGGAATTTCACCTAAATTCCATATTAGATGCTTAATTGTTTTTGGATCTCCAAGGGTCTCCCCCGTTCTAGCCATACCAAAGCACAGCTCAATACTGAAGGCACCTTCCAGACCAGTTTTTTGACGAACTTAGCTGCCACAACAAGGACACTCCTCCCACTCCCTGCAATTATTAAAAGGATTTTTTTTAAATAGTAAGATTAGCTAAATATTGAGAATATTAAAAAGTCTATCCAAGTCCTTTGCAGGAAAGGAAGTCTAGAGATCACTTGTTCTGCTGTCTGGAAGGCAGAGTCAGCTGAAGGCATTTTCCAGCTAAGAGAAGCCAACACACCACGTTGTAACTGAGAGGTCTGCTCCTGCCTCCTCTAGTAGAGATGAAGGCTATAGGGGCTAACCCTTTATAGGCTGTAATGGAGACATTCCCTCATGCCCATTGTTAAAATTACCTTTTCAATTGTTCCTGTCATCGGTGCTATAGCACCTCCCTGAGTTCCAGCTGCACTCACTCCAGACAAGTATTTGGGTACTGGAAGACCAATTTGAGCACTGCCTCCCTAAAAAAAATAAAATGAACATTAAGTTAATGTCATAAAACACTTTAATTAGTACAAACTCTACTTACATGAATATGGGCTATGGCTAATAAGTTGTTACTAAGTGTATGTTGATTTCATTTGACATTCATTGGAAAGAGATTTTAAAATTGTTTGATCCCTTTTATTGGGGAAAAAAGTTTTACCAGGCAAGCTGGGAGATTTCCTCTCCGTAACTACTATTGTTAATGCAATGCAATGAAGAAGATGCCAAAGTTACTTTATGTTAGTGTTGCAAGACTGGCTAACACCAACTCCTTGCTCCTTGAGCAAGCTTGATTAACTTTTTATTATTTAAAAAATTAAGTATATTAACATAAAAATATCAGTTACATGATTCCTCATAAATACTTCTCAGCTGCAACTATTCTAGTACCTTACTGTTGTAGTACAGTTCAAACATTATTTTTCAACATGCTATTTTTGTACAGTCTCCCAATTCAGTCAACAGCATTTTATCTTTCTACAGACAATTAATGTACGCAGTTGTAGACCATCAGCTAACAAACTCTAATTATAGTAATCCTAGCAAGGATCAGAAGATTAGAGACTGCTATCAAAATCTAAAATAACAATTCCTTTCTTTGCCCTTCTTACAAATTTTAGACTGCCTGCTTAAATCAATAATTCCCTGTCTTCACTCCAGCTTGCTCTCCCTCTCATACATAATGAAAAAGAAAAAATTACCGGTAAGAAGAGATGAATCGTGTTGTCCAAAATGACCAGCTTGGATTTACAAACAATCCCATTTACTGAACTTCTTAGGTAAGTTGAATCTCCCTTATGAGAAATGTCTCCAGAAACAAGGAAAGTTTTCTCTCCAATCTGGAACACAGTTGGGAGTGTTAGGCACAGTCCATGTAACAGGTCCACACCAAGCTTTTCCAAATCAAATCATTAATGGCACAATTCCCACAGCACAATACTCAGTACCATTTTCTAGTGGCAGGCTGGAGTGACCTAGCTTAGGTCCAACAGGGCCTTGCACTAGTAGCTAGATGCTGCTGCTGCTTTGCCCTGTCACGGGATGGGTGAAGTTCCCCAAAGCCCCCCACCACCAGAATGCTGCTGAAGCCTCTCAACGCTAAAGGCAAGATCTGACCTGCAGGCCATAGGCTGCTGACTTCTGCTTTAATGGGTAAAAAGTAACATACCCTATTTACTTGATTTGAAGATGATCCCCAGGACCATCATTATCAGGTGAACACTGGCTGGCAGGGACCACTGCAGGACTCAAGCTCTCAGGGCAGTCCCCACCAGCTGACTGCAGATCAGGACTGTCTCAGGACTCAAGCCCTGGGGCAGTCCTGATTTGCTGATGTTCAGCTGATGGCTGGCCAGCTCCAGGGGCCACATTGGGACTTGAACTGCCCCATGGGTTCCTGGTGCTTTCTGACAATCAGCTGGCTGTCAGGCACCTAACCTGCTGGTGCAGGGGGAGCCTGGAATCGTCATCCCAGGCTCTCCCTACACCAGAAATATGGTGCAATTGGGATCTGATTCCCAATCCCACAATCACACTTCCTGTCATGCACGTGTGGCATGGGAGGATGCACAATTGTTGGGATTGAGGAATCAGATCTCTATCTCACCTTTAAAGAATGTCTGTCAGGGGCCTCAGAGGCATAAATAAGGAGAAGTAAATCTTGTGCTGGTTAATACTACTTTTGTCAATTGTTTAATCTTTACGTCAGAGGATCCTTACTGATCCAGTTCTCTTTCATATTTAAAAAAACCCCAACATAACATTGCTAATGGTTTCAAGAGGTTTGTCAGACTTATAATGAAAAAGAACCTATTCTGGAAGGTTTGGAGCAGCAACAGCACTTGACCCTATTTTCTTGGTAACTGCATACTTAAGTTACATGAACTGCTAGTCTTCCTATGCTCTAAATCAAGGGTGTCAAAATCACCTCGTGCCTTGGACTGATTCCAGGCTGTAAGGTCTGGATTTAGCCCAACGTATATGGTGGCAGCAGCAGCTTCAGCCCCACTGAGCCCCATATTCCTGTACCAGCGTGGCAGCTCTAGCTCTGGCACAGGTCACGCAGTGGCAGCAGCAGGGGAGGTAGGGCCACAGCAGTGGCAATGTGCAAAGCAGCTAGAGGGTGACTTGATCCCCACCCTGGCCCCCTACTTCCAATGTCTTTACCACGGTAGGAAATTAAGTAAATTAAAATGGGCTCAGATGATCCCAGAAGATGACTAGATTCCACATTATAACAAAGCAAATAACGCCCCCATGTCCCATGCCAATCTGATGAGGGGGAAGAATTCTGTTATGAACCCAAATTTGGCAATCAATTTGATCTTGAGTGTGGGAGCAAGACCCACTAACCAAGCACCCAAGATTTTTTTAATCCCACCGGGAACATCAGTACATCCGTCAAATGCCCAATTCTAGGTGTGGCCAATGTCCAATGGTCTAGAGGAAGGGGGAAAGAGGGCAGGAAACAACCCAAAATCCTGTAAAGCAGGCATGAGGAAAAAAATCTGTGGTCCCTGCATGTGACTGACAAGTCCCTGACAAGTGTAGAAATTCCAGGTGCCCCGTCACAGAGATCAAGTTTCCTTCCAGTATCTTCATGGTAATACAAAACAATCCAAATTCACATGACACACTCAGATTATCACACCCAAAAGACCCATAGTTTATCAAGCTCCACCATGAAGAAATTCAGGTTTCTTGTTTCAATCACTTTCTTCAGAAGGCCATTCCAGAACTCCATTCTCTAAGGATTAAAATCTTTCCTGTAATTCCCAGTCTCAATTTGTTCTTGTCCAGTTTGCATCCATTTGATCTTAAGACAATATTATTCTCAATTAAAGTATGTCTTCTCCCTCTCTGATATCCACCCCAAAAAGTATTTATAAAGAGTTTAAAGTCAACCTTTTTGAGAATGAATGACCAAAACTGTACCTTTGAACAGGACCTTACCAATGTTTTGTATTGTTATGCTAATACCTTCCTGTCTAAGCTAAAGATGCCCTGTATAATCCACTCCAGAATTGTATTAGTTTTTTCCACAGTGACATCGTCCTAGCAATGGATGATTATCCTGATTGGTTCCTTTCTTCATGTTGCCTCCAGTAAATGAGGCTTCATCTGAAAACTGAAGTTCTTGCTTTTGTTCCCTAAACACACGACTTTGCACTTTATCCTACTCAGGTTCATGTCATTTCCGTTATTACACTCCACCATCCTCTTCTTCCTGTACTATATGTCAATCTGCCTCTATGCTGGGAATACTTCTCAGCTTAGTGCTGTTCACAGATTTCATAAGCATGCATCTAGTTCTTTCAGAGCACCAATCAGATTGTGACAGCAGCAATTTAACACCTGCAGTGGATGAGTACCGTACACTAACGACAGTTCCTTGTGAATTGCATAACAGTTAGTTGGGCTCCATAAAAAATCTATTTAAAAAAAAAATTATGCGCCCTTTACTTTCCAATTATTAGGGGTCTACCCAAGTTAAGGAGGTGGCTGGCCAATTTTGCAGGCAGACTGCAGGACCAGCCGCCATTTTCGAGGGCTTATCATGGCTGCCCCCCGCTGCTGGCTGGTGGAGCAGGGTATCCATCGTACAGCCCCGCTCTTTGCCATTGATTGGCTGAAAGTTGTCCACCAGGCAGCCTCACCCCTCACTGCTGACTGGTGGAGAGTGGCAGGGCCGCATGACAGGTAGCCTTCTCAACCTATCCGTGGCAGGGAGTGGGGACAGCAGCCAACTTACCTGCTTGCCTTCATGGCAGCAGCTCCCCTCCCCGCTCTCCCCCAGGGTGGGCTGCGTGGCCAGGAGGACTGCTGGCTCCTCCCGGGGAACTACATTTTATTTTTAGTAAGGTTCTTTCCCCCCATTGATTTCACAAAGATTGCCTGATTTTGCAATTTCCATGAAATCCATGCAATCGTGATTTGGGTAGGTCTCTACCAATTAGCAAGTCTTAAATGTCTACAGTACTGAAAAGGCTGGTCCACTGGCTCTTCTAGGGGAATCCTTACCACAAACCATGGAAAAGGCTCAGCAAAACACAGCTGTACAATATTCTTACAGAAGACCAGCAAGAATTTAACAGATACCATTCAGAGCACTCAGCAAATTGCACCCTCTGGATCCAGCATTTATAACTAGCTCTAACAATATCTGCCTTTATTTTAACTTACTCTGAAGTAATACTTCAGTTTGGCTACCACAATAGGTTTGGATTATGCTTTTCAAACACAAACTCTTTACCCTTGTAGGCTGAAAATACAACACAAATTATAACATGTCAAGTACAATAGCGAGGGCAGAGAGGAATGGGAAGGAGACTACTTATGGAGTGTTACGTTCACAACTGTGAACTAGACACATCTTTATAACAGTGAAGGAAAGTTTCACTAAATGGGTAAGTTTTTTGTAACACCTTCATCTAATGCATTGGGAGTTCTACACCAATAACAACTTTAGCATAGGACCAAGACACTGAGAAAAACATCTTAAGAGCATTTCCCTGCCCCTTCTGGTATTGTGTTTCTCTTAACTGACTTTAATGAGTACAGGATCAAGGTCCTGAAATCCATTAAATACATTATGAAGGGCAAAGATTGTATTTAGGGCTTTGTACATGCTTCTTCTGCTGCCACACCACAGCCAGATCAGCTGGGGTAAAGAAATCTTGGTTTAAAAACTTCTAGAACTAGAGAATCCACCATAGGTCTTAATAAAATGTTCTCATGTTAGAGTGGTTAAAATTGTCTTTGAGACTCAAAGACCCTCTTCTATCAAATTTCTTCTCTCCGCATGAGGATCCACAACCAGAAGACAGGAAAAGCATCCACACAAGCATCTCCGCACAGGCATCCACACCAGAAGACAGGAAGGCGATCCAGGCTAACTTGGACAGGCTCAGCAAATGGGCTGATGGTGTTTAACACCGAAAAAATGCAAGGTTCTCCACCTTGGGAGGAAAAACCTGCGTCCTTATAGGCTTGGCAGTGTTACGCTGGCTAGCACTATGGAAGAAAGGGACTTGGGGGTCATCATTGACCACAAGGTGAACATGAGCCTGCAATGTAATGCTGCTGCTAGTAAAGCAACCAAAACGCTGGCTTGCATCCATAGATGCTTCTCAAGCAAATCCTGGGACGTCATTCTTCCCTTGTACTTGGCCTTGGGGAGGCCGCAGCTGGAGTACTGCGTCCAGTTTTGGGCCCCACAATTCAAAAAGGATGTGGAGAAGCTTGAGAGAGTCCAGAGAAGAGCCATGCACGTGATCAGAGGTCAGAAAAACAGATCTTATGACGACAGGCTGAGAGCCATGGGGCTCTTTAGCCTGGAAAAGCGCAGGCTCAGGGGTGATCTGATGGCCACCTATAAGTTTATCAAGGGTGACCACCACTATCTGGGGGAACATTTTTTCACCAGAGCGCCCCAAGGGATGACGAGGTCAAATGGTTATAAACTACTACAAGACCGTTTCAGGCTGGACATAAGGAAGAATTTCTTTGCTATCCGAGCCCCCATGGTCTGGAACAGCCTGCCATCAGAGGTGGTTCAAGCACCTACATTGAAAAACTTCAAGAGTAAACTGGATGCTTATCTTGCTGGGATCCTATGACCCCAGCTGACTTCCTGCCCTTTGGGCTGGGGGCTGGACTCGATGATCTTCTGAGGTCCCTTCCAGACCTAACGTCTATGAAATCTATGAAATTTGTATGTTGAACAATTTACCCCACCTCCTTTTTGATAATCTCAATAGATTGAGCTCTTTCTAATCATTCTTGTGGGTCTTCTTCCACAGCACCTTAGCTTTTTTATCAGATGTGCCTCCCACCCTCTCTAACTTCCTGTCCTTCTGATACTCAGTCCCAGCCCCATCTTCCTTCCAGCTCCTTACTGACCAAAGCCCAGCTCCCAGTGACAGCTTCTTGGCCCAGCCAGTCCTAGTGATCTTCCACACCTGCCCCCAGGTTCCTATTTCCCCTCTCCTTATTTGCCAGCCTCCAGCCCTAGCCTCTCCCTTTCACCAGACTTCTCATTCCAACTTCCTTCCTCATCCACGGAGTCTGATTTATATCTTGTCTGCATTCAGACTGGACAGTTTTTATCTATACTGCATGGGCTTACTCCTAAGGGGGTGAAGCATAAAAAAGACAAGTTCTTTCCTTTCCATTTAGGTACATGATTCTACAAGAAGCACAGCTTGGAGCTGCAATAGTACAGCATGTCCTACTCAGCCACTCCCTGAAACATGCCTAAAGCAGGTAGAATTTCAGTTAATGTAACTGTTAAAAATCAAAGAAACATTGACAGAGTATGTGTTAACTGCAATTTCCAAAATCTTATACCACGGCTACATTTGGATGGATTTTCAGGAGACAGCAAAAGGCCCATTTGATGCAAAGGCCCTCCCTGTCAACTTTCAAGTCTCAGCTCTGAAGTGTGGAGGCCCTAAGAGCTGTTCCAAGGGAAGGTTGCCGTAATTTTTTAAAACAGGCAGAACTGTTTATTTCCCTAGCTTCCATCTCAGGAACAGCTAAATCATTGTGACGAAAATTTACAATAAATTCAGCCTGGGGCAGACATTTAGTAGAGAAAAGTTCACGCCAAACAATTAAAGTTTGACTGCTTTAAGCAACTGAAAACAGGGTCTTATAATGAGAAGTGTCAGGTAACCTTGATACATAGTGACACCAGCCAACCTGGAGTAAGAAGTATACAAGATATGAACTTTATTTATAAGATACTGAAGAGAAAATAAGACTTTACCTGCATGTTATATGAACCATCATGATTGTAATTTACAGTTATGTCCACATCTGTTTAATAAAAAACAAGATTTACTTACAGGACTTGTGGGAAAATGAAACAGGAAAAGAGTTCAAAACATCCTTGCAACACACAAAAAGTAGTTTTTAAATAAAGTCACTAACATTTTAAGATCAGCCCAGCAAGAACTAAGCAGGGTTGTCCTGACATTTCCATCTACATTTTCAAAGCTGAATACCTAAAGACAGGTTCTTAAATCCACAACTAGGCACCTCAATCAAGGCTTTAAAGAACTCAGTGAAGTCAACAGGAGCTGCAGTTGTTCTGTTACTCTGAAAATGTGACCGTCTTTATTTAGATGCCTAAATATGGAGTGACAAGTTTGAACTTAAGGACATCTTTTAAAAAATGTAGCCTATACGCACAGACATTGTTATCTTTAAACACGCTGATGAAAGCTTGTGATTCTTAAAATTATTTTCTACTTTTGTTTACTATTACCTTTTTGGAATATTTGTATGTGGGTTAAAATAACCTGGTCTCTTGAACATATTTTACACGCAACTAATCACTTACTATTTTCACCATCCAGAAGAGTCATGTTTCTAGTGAATGATACATTTAGTCTTCTACCACTGCTGGAAGCAAACGGTGAGAACTTATCTGAAATACAAGATATATAAGCATATATACAGTCAATGTGCATTAAATGCATTATAAAAAAAATCCCACAAAACACAAAGCATTTACACTGCACTTCTCATTTTCAAAAGTCTTTATTAATAATTATTAAACATCTATGTTGTATCTAACGGCCTTAATCTTGTTGGGACTCTGTTGCGCTGTACTTCTGTACAAAGTTAGTAATAGTCCTTGCTCCAAACAGTTTATAATCTAGGTGTTATGCATAACTCCAGAGGAGAGACACAAGTGGACCAGGAGAAAACTGTTATAGTAAGCTCTAGGTGTGGGCACTATTCTTAGACTGTTATTAATAACTGTAATTTGCTACCTGTCTACCCCATTACCAGATGGCACTTGTCATCTAGAGGATGGCACTTGATAACTAGAGCACATCCTCCCTTTTTTATACATATGAAAATTAACACACCAAAATTAGAGATGCAAGATACTTCCCAAAGAAGTCAATGGAAATCTCTGTACTGATCTCAGTGGGCATTGGATTAGGTGACTTTTAATGCAACTAGGTCACCCTAGTAGTGCCAACAGTCGAACTCAGAAGTCCACAGTTATTAATGCCATTCTCAATCCACTAAAAGCACTGGTTACCTAAGATGTGTTTTACAGACTACTGGTCTCTGAGGCCCTGGTTAAGTGGTCCACAGCTGGTCAGTGGATAAAGGGTGGTGTTGCCCAATGCAAAAGTTCCTAAATCTCTGATTGCTGGAACTTGCAATAGAAGAGAAGGGGAAGGAAAATTCTGGACATGCCCTGTTCACTTTGCTCCTCAGCATTTGTACTCTGCCACTGTAAGAGATAGGAACACACAGCTCTCCTTCTGCCTTGTATTACAGTGCCTATCTGAAAGTATCATGGCTACCTTCCCTCCCATGACATATTTAATCTTAGTCACCAAAAGAAAGCTGTGCCTTGCCTTCTCAGTGGATTCTACAGTAGACAGTAGGCAGATGTTAAAAGGAGTGACCTTAAACAGTAAACAATGAGGCATAAAAAACTAAAAATATTAAAAATATGGACAAGGGTTTAGATCTGCCTCACCCTGTCATAAGGAAGAGTGAGCCTTACCATTGGACTGATCTCTAAACACATCAGTCATCATTTTCTCTTTCAGGATAAGTCCCAGAGCCGCCTGACACAACACCTCATTATGGGTTGCCTTTCTGCTTGGAAACAATTCGTCATGGTGTTGAGGAATGAAATTGGTGTGTACATTTCCAGCCTCAAACTGTGAGTGTCCTGACAAGCTCAGTAAGAAATCGATATTGGTGCTTAGTCCTACAATCTGTCAAAAAAGAAGGATGTTCCCAAATGAGAATGAAGAGCTAGAAATGGACATACAGTTCTCTGTTCAAGTGGCACATGAGATAAGTTTTCCTAAAAAGTGGCATTAATGTAATATAGCATTTATAAGAGAAAGCGTAAGCATTCCCATTAATATATGGTTGATTACCTAAGAAAACATCCTGGAAAAAAAGGAAGCTGGGATGTTAAAAAAAATAATTTTTTTTCAGGTTTCCCCAAACTTTTCCTCCACAGAAGTCACCAGAAGATTAACTCATCGTTATTAAAAGGAAAGAGACCAATGCTCAATGTTTTGAAAATTCTCAAGTATTTGAAGGAACACTGCCAACTTGAAATAGAAATTATAAAAAAAGTTTAAAGCTGTTTCAGATTTAATACCTGTGCTAGCCCCACAATTTCCCTTTATTATTGTAATTATTAGTCTCTCCTCCCCTGCGTTGCTACAGCTGAGGTAGAAATGGACCTGAAGTTACACTGGATTAGCTGTACTCACATTATATTGATGAAGACTGTACCGTAACTTCCTTAATGCTGCTTGGCGATCCTCAGCCCAGACAACTAACTTAGCGATCATAGGATCATAGTACACAGAAACTTCATCACCTAAAGCATAAAGGAAACCATTCTAAGTCACTGAGGCACACCTTCCGAATGGAGGCATGTGTGGTGCTGTTCAGTATATGCAATAACTGGTAATGCACAGATAGACACAGTGCACTGCATGGCCACAGCAGAAATTCAGGTTTGATTTGTGGACCAGTCTTTCAATGCCAAAGCCAGTCTGCTTTGGCATGTAGCAGAGATACAGCTCTTCATCACTAAACTTTCCTGAAGAAGGTGCCATATTGACAGGCTATGACGGGAGTCTGTCTGATCTGCCTATCCCAAAGGAGTGATAATCAGAGTGAAAAAGGAAATAACAAAATATTCAAAGATCCAACACAGCAACAGAGATACAGTTATGTCGTAAGGAAGAGGAATGTGCCAGTTGTGTATCAAATTACCTATTCGTAATTATGGTAAAACTACTGGGGACAAGTTCTGTCTCAAATATGCATAAGTACAGGACCAAAAGGCCACAGTCACTCAGAATAATTGCTTGAAGAGCACATTTAAAAAGAATAACCTGTATTTTCAATAGTATCTTTAGTTTTACCTTGTCTGACACCAGTTTCTATCCTGGTGAAACTGTCAGGTGGTGGTGTAGACAAATGCAACAAGGGTCCAGCCCCTGGCATGAAATTATTGTTAGGATCTTCGGCATAAATTCTAGCTTCAAATGCATGGCCCCGGAGTGAAATTTCCTCCTGTGCTAGGGGAATCTTCTCTCCTGCTGCAACCTGAAGGCAGAAGAGTAATTTTCTTTTTATCTAGAAGCAACCTTAACATTTGCAGCAGGGCACTAGCAAATAGGTACAGCTCTCTGGTCTCTCATTCCCTTTATATATTGTGCACGTACACACTTTTCATACAAAACTACCAGTGAAAATACATTAGATGCACAATTATGCAATTGCAGCATGTAGTTAAGATGTTTACAACTGTACACCAATAGAAGCAAGTGTAAATTGCAATGCAGCATGATGGGTAAGGAATTAAAAAGAACACTGCTCTAGAAACAATAAATACTTTAGCACTTGAACCAGAAAACCAGTCAGTTTGAAACACACTGATCATTTTGATCTTGTTTTAAGCCTAAATTCATCCATGATAACCAATCTCTCTCTTTTGTTTTAAGGTATCAAATGCCCCCCAGAAAGAAAAGTCATAATACAGTACTATGTTTGTGATATCAGTCTACTGTCCTAGAAATGAAAGTGATACCACGAATGCTATACTGTTAATTGATATTCCGATCATGAAGGAAAGGAAGATGGGCTGGAATGGTAAATGTGGTACAAAAAGGAGCGTAAAAATAAAGTGTTGGATGAAAAGATTTGGGTGTTTACTCTGGAGTTTACTCTCAAATACAATGAAGTTACTCTTCTTGTCTTTTCCAGGAAAATAAAAACACAATTTAAAGTTTGCTGAGAGATGATTATTTCAAATGTTTTATTATTGCAAACTGTGCAACATTCAGTACAGATAAAGTACAATGTTTTAATTTCCTCCTACTGCAGTGGTTATATTAAAGAAAAGTAACTCAATGTGACTTTATAAAGCACTGGAAGACAAAGGCCTGATTACCTGGAATAGTAGATTAGGGAAACAAAAATCCCTCTCAGTGACTGGAAAAAACTTGTTAATTGTCATCATATAAATATTTTACTATTTCAAAAAGGGATTCACAAGAGGCATTTCTAATAATACTGGATTTTTTAAACTAAGAGATAATTAGGAATTCAGCCTGCCAATCTAGAAGTGAAGGAAAACAAAACAGTTTCAGGGTGAGCCAGAAAGCCTTATAAAGGCAAAATATCACAAAGAAACCTGTAGTATTTAACATGGTCAGTTAGCTTAAATCAGATCCTTTCCCAATGCTGATCTCACCAGTGACACTTCCCATCCATAACAGAAATCTAAATTCTTCCCAGTCAAAGTTGTTTAGTAACTTATACTACCATGCAGGACCACAGAGGTTTTCTAAACTCTTCCTACTGAACTTCATGGAGATCAATAAATACATCAGACTAAGCCTGCAGATTCACATAATCTTTTTTCACCTGATTATGTGTGGCCGCTATTTTTTTATACTACCACTGTCACCAGGCCACAGTCATGAATCTCTTTTTAGCCCTTTCCATTTCCCCTCTTCCCCAGCACTGTTTGCATCTATCCCAGCATATCACTCTACTATTCTCAACAATCACTTCTGGACTAATGATCCAAATCCCAACTCTCCTTGCTTCAACATTCTTGTATCAAGCAGTCATTTTGCCTGTTTTTTCCAGCTTTTCTTCACCCCAGTGACATGTTCCATTTCTGAACTTTGGTGCCGCCCAGGACCCCATTGCCCAAACCGCTTTGTACCCATAACCATGAAGTTCTCTTCACTCACGGCTTCCATCACTCTGTGTTATTCTTTTCTCCCCAGCTCCTGGAGATTCAAAACTTTGTCATCCTTAGCAGATATGAAGAGAATTGTCTCTCCTGAATATATGATGGATGCGTCAGGCTCCTGTCCACACAGGTATAAATTAATTTCTGTTGAAGGGTAAGTGTCTACAGAGAGAATACCCGACCTCCTCTTTTGCGAGGAGTTTTGTTCCTCTGGCCCTGGCTTCACGCATTGTCTGGGTCAAAGAAACATTCTGCATGTTTAAAATGGAGCTACTAAAGAGTTTTCAAAAATTTAAGGATAAACTTAAGAGCTTCCTGCTTCCATTCCCCACATGCTAAATAATACTGTTAAATACCTGATTATCACCTGTCCTTTCTTATGACACTTTAACACACCCCATATTGTAAGGAGGACTTTAAATTCATTTTGGAGCCTGTCTATAATATTTCTCTATCAAAGAAAGAAAAAGGAGGATGTTGTGGAGCACGAGAATTGATCACAAATACGAAAGTGAGATCAGCTTCTAAAACTACCTGTGGGCCTCCAGCAATCAATAGTGAGGACCACTGTCCTACCAGAGCACCACAGAGAACTTACCTACCCATACTACTCCTTACAATTAAAAATAGTTAGCCCCTTACCCTAAGCTGCCACTCCACCAAGTCTGTCCCTGTGATCATCTCAGTAACTGGATGCTCCACTTGAAGCCTGGTGTTCATCTCCATGAAGTAGAAGTTATGTTGAGAGTCCATAATAAATTCCACAGTCCCTAAAATATCAAATATGGGCACATTTCACTGAGAAAAGAAGGTGGTGTTCTTCCTCTACAAATATTTAGCATTTTGCAGTTTGACAAAGATGTTCTGACAAAATTGGAGAGTTATGTTAATGGTAGAGCATCAGGTCAAAAACTAGACTGCCAGAAGCCACTGGATCAAATCCCAGCATAACAGATTAATAGAGTGGCATTGAGTTCAATGCAGTTTATCTTAAAAGCCCACATAAGTAGAGACCTGGAAACTCCAAGTCCTGCCTATACTGTAATAGATTTGCATTCTGTGCTTTTCAGCTGCAACCCGGCTCTACAAGAACAGCTGTATCTCAGTCTTGCAGTAAGTATGCCATTTATAAAGTGCTTCAGAAAGAACTGTACTCTACTAATTAAAAATAAACATTTTCCCCAAAGTTTATCTTCAGCCACATTAGAGCTGTTAGTATTTTATAAACTGATTTTTGTCTAGTAAACACACTAGAAACCACAGTGATCTTCCATGGGTTTCTTTTTTTAAACATGACCTTGCAGTTTGTATACTGACATTGTGTTCTTTCCAGTATGAAGGATAAATCATTTCCCTTTATTTTGCTCTCATAATCTTATGTGTATTTATAAAAAAATTTACTTTCAAATATGAAATTATTGGTCTGAATTATTTCTTTTGAGACTTCTTAGCCTTTTCTGTTTAATATTCCCCATCACCTTTGGCACAGAATTCATACCAACTTTCATTAGTTTAACAATTCAACTCAAAATTAACTGTGTGATTATCTATTTACTACACTGGATACAATTATCTGGCTATGCAAGCGTGCTGAGTTAGACTTATTGTGCTGACATTCTTGTTAGTTTATAGTGATATATGTTTAAGTACTCTTTTTAAATTTGTATCCTTATAGTGATAAAGGCTTTTGGCTCTGCATTACATCAAGCTATGAATCCATCATTCTTAAACGCTTATGTTAATCTGCTTAGGAAACATCAGAATCTATTGATCCCAACAACGATGCTTAAAATGGAAATAGGATAATTTGAGGATGATCGATGAAAAAGGAAATAGTGGAAACGTAAAAGATGTGCCTAAGAAATGATTCAATGTGTAAAAAAAATGCCTAACTGGTGATAGGCAGACAAAGTTCTTTGGGTAAATCTGATATCTTGTATAAAAGATAATGGATTTACCCAAAGAACCTTGTTTGCCTATGTCCTAAGACCAACACGGCTACAACCTACACCCCTGACACAAGTGGTGATGGCACAGGACAGTTCACAGGAGTAACACAGCCCACATATGCCTCAGGATTAGGTAAATGATAAGGACTCGATTCTGCTTTACCTACTATGTTGTTATAAATGTTCAGTTAAAAGGTGACAAAAAGTGTTCTTAAACTACTTTAATTAAGTAAGCTTGAAAATTAGGTGTGGACTACATCCTTCACTTAGCATGACCAACTTAGAAAAAAAGTCACATGTGTATGAGGTTCCAAAACAAGAAAATGTGACTTGAAGTTCACGGTTCTATTAAACTAAGTGACCTGCACCGGAAGGAAGTTAAACCTGACCTACCTGCTCCCACATATTTCACTGCTTTAGCTGCTCTGACGGCAGCTTCTCCAAGCTTCTTTCGGACTTCAGGACCAATTCCTGGCTACGAATGTATTAATACAAAAGATTAAAACATACTGTAACTCTTACAGATTCCACAGGCGTAATATGTGGCTAGTATGCCATCTTTGGAAAACTGACAGAATCCTTAACCACACTGTATTTAAAATCTAATTCTATAGCTTACTTATGCTTTCTTTTAAAAGTTTTGCATAAATTTAGCCATTTAGGAACTGTTCTAGAACAGTAGACCTCCAGTCTGCATAAACCAGTGCCTAGATTCTGATAGTGATCAAAGCTTCAGAGCCTCTACAATATATCTACCTGTGTAAAAATGTTAACAGGGCAATAAACTGTTTCCTGACCCAAGCAGCAGTCACCCTAAATCCTGAAAAAAATCAAGAAGTCTTGATAAATTAGGAAAAATAAGCATAATATATATAATACATATTGGACAAGTGTTTTTTCCCCTTGTTCTAGAAGATCAGATACCAGCAACAGCCCAAAGTAAACTGCTACGAGTAGATGGCTTAATGGTCTAATTCCATCTACGAAAATCATGTCGACAGTTTTTGGTTTGTTCTCAGAGCTCATCAACAAGAACAGTTATTTTCTGTAACAAATTCTAAACATGTCTTAAGACTTATTAATGTACAACCCAGCAGATACTGCTACATATAGCAGAGCGGCAATTTAAAATCATGTTAGTTTATTACATCTGTTTAGGAACCCTCTGCTTACCCCTGGAGCCTCTTCAATGATTTTCTGGTGTCTTCTCTGCACACTGCAGTCTCTCTCAAACAAATAGACTGCATTGCCATGCTGGTCACCAAACACCTGGACTTCAACATGCCTGTTTCACAGTAACAAATGTTTCAATGTATTTTACCAAAGATTCCTAAGGCCCCAAATCTACAGCAAGTTGCAATGAGCCAAACCCTTACACATGTATGCAGCCCCAATGATTCCAGCAGGGTGCCATACAGATGCAGAGCCTCACACTGGCTCAGCCCACTGCAGCAACAGGCCCTTCCCTCAACAGGAAGGTGTTAACAGTTAAAGCTAACCACTGTACAAAACTGCCTAAAGCTACTAGTTCCAATGGGATTCTGAACACTACAGTCATTATACTGAAACGTGGCAAATTGAAAAACAAACCCATGGAAATAAACATCCAGCACCTGATACTTCTGTATTTTTTTTCTGGTCCCAATATATTTTTTTCTACATTACATCTGGGAATTGTGTACCGACACATTGGTCCTTTGGTTCTTACCCCTCCTCAGACTCAGGGGTAATTTGTAATATTTCAGGGGACCAGCTGGTAGTTTGTGACAGTTTGGCAGTGATTTCATAGATTTCACAGACATTAGGGCTGGAAGGGACCCCGGAGGATCATCGAGTCCAGCCCCCTGCCCCAGGCGCAGGAAGTCAGCTGGGGTCATAGGATCCCAGCAACATAAACATCCAAATTTCTCCTGAAGGTGTTCAAAGTAGGTGCTTGAACCACCTCTGATGGCAGGCTATTCCAGACCTGGGGGCTTGGACAGCAAAGATATTCTTCCTTATGTCCAGCCTGAAACGGACTTGCAGTTTATAACTGTTTAACCTTGTCATCCCTTGGGGCGCTCTGATGAACAGACACTCCCCAAGATCCTGGTGAACACCCCTTACAAACCTACAGGTGGTCATCAGATTGCCCCTGAGCCTGCGCTTTTCAAGGCTGAAGAGTCCAATAGCTCTCAGCCTCTCGCCATAAGGTCTATTCTTGTGACCTCTGATCATGCGCGTGGCTCTTTATTACAGGCTTGAATCATCCCCCTTGCACACTGAGGCAGAGAGATTAAGTGACTTGTTTAGGGGCATAAATGAAGACGATGGAGTCAGGAATGGAGAGTGTCAGTCTACTGGCAACTATATATCTGTGCTTGAGCACTCTAGACAACACTTCCTCCAGACTTAAAAGAACAGTGAGGTTAAAACCTGCTATAATGATGAGGCATTTTGCATTCTTAACTATAGACATTGTGTGATATCTGGGATATACTCTCCAATTAGAATTAGACAGCTGCTACCATGTCAAAACAGCTAGATTTATGTTACACGTTGTTATAATTCATAGTTACAATGATCCATTCAATACTTTGTTAAATTAACAATTCTGCCTGTTACTATTTAAGTGTCACAGTACATACAAACAGTGTAAGAGAGACTATTATTTTATATAAACATAGCAGTATAGCTCTTAAACACATCTTCAGTATTAAAATATTTATTTCTCTTACCTTGGATTGTCTACAAATTTCTCTATCAGCATAGCATCATCATTGAAAGATTTCCTTGCTTCCCTTCTAGCTGATTCCAGCTGGTCCAGAAACTCTTTTTCTGAATGAGCAATTCTCATGCCCTAAGATGTAACAGATCCTTATCTAAATATCTACCAAAGAACAAGTCAATTATAAGTATATATATATTTTTTTAAAAATCCACCACTGGATGATTATAACAATTACAATGCATTTATTTAACAATAAAACAATTTTGCTGCTTCTTATTCATCAACAGAATCATAGAAATGAAGGGCTGGAAGGGACCTCAAAAGATTGAGTCCAACCCTCCTGCTCTGGGCAGGAATACTGCTGATATCAAATGATGCCAGCAAAGTGTCTTGTTCAGTCTCCTCTTGAAGACTTCCCAGGTTGAGGACTGCAGCATCTCCTGGAAAGGCTATTCCAGATTTTGGTCATCCTTACCATAAAGAAGTTGTTACTTACATGCAACCTGAAACCATCCTCTAACACAGAGGTTCTGAACCGGGGGTACATGTATCCCCAGGCAGTACATGAGACATATTTTATACATTGTCTAACACAGGTTGAAGGGCCTAAACAATTAATTTCCCACTGAAAGGGGATACATGAAGTCTCACTCTGAGCCCAAGGGGTACGTCAACTGAAAAAGTTCAGAACCGCTGCTCTAACAGTTGATGGCCATTGCTCCTTGTCCTCCCTAGTGAATAGTTTTTCTACTAGCTCCAGATATTCACCCCTTACATACTTGCAGATGGCCAAGTCCCCTAGCTTCCAATCAATTAATTTTCTGTAAACATCTCACATAAAGTATCACTAAGGATATAATTAAACAGTCATGCGCTGTGCTGGAATAATTGAGACTAGAATTCAATTTGACTTTTGAACCCCATAGTGAATTTTCAGAACTTGTAGACAGAATAAAAACATAGTTTTTCTTGAGTAGGTAAATACAGTAGTTTGAGAAATCCTGCAGACAAATCTGGAATCCTACAATGTCATTTTTACACAGTCACCTTTCAAAGCAGAATCCGATTTAGTCAGCAGGGTCGCTGTGGAATAAATATCAGTTGGCTGCTGGCTGGTTACCAGCTATTTCTAAGAGTCCATTCAGCAATCTCAGCTCTAAAGCCAGGATTAAAAATCACAACAAAGGCCACCATCACACAATGATTAAACCTCATGTGACCTCATATGACACAATGGGCCAAATTCTCTGCTTGTGTGAAATGTTCCAAGCCTGTTTAAGTCCAGCCCCCTACCCCAGGGACAAGAAGTCAGCACGGATCATAGGATCCCACGAAGATAAGCATCCAAATGAGTCTTGAAGGTGTTCAAAGTGGGTGCATGAACCGCCTCTGGCGGCAGTCTATTCCAAACCTTGGGGGCTCGGACAGTAAAGAAGTTCTTCCTTATGTCTAGCCTGAATATTGATTTATATTAGTCAAAGTATTTGGCCCAAGATTGTGAATTTTCACTTCCTTTTAGTCCATGATATGTTGAACATTATTTTATTAACTTAATAGCAGTTCTGTTCCTGTTAAGATTCCTTTTACAGAATTCAGGTACAAGCAACAGAAGGCATTACACTTCAGTTTAGCACAACTTCACTTCACATAATAAACAAATCTGCAGTAGTATCCCTACCTTTCCTCCTCCTCCACGAACAGCTTTAATCATTACTGGATACCCAGTTTTCTTGGCATGTTCTTTTAGACATTCATCAGACTGATCTTCACCATGATAACCTTCAATGACAGGAACCCCAGCAGCAGACATTATCGCCTTGGAAGTGCTTCAAAAGAACATTTTTTTTTTTGTTTAAAGTGGCAACAATAATATTTATTTTTTACAATAGGCTCCAGATCCACAAACACTTTTTTTACATGCTTAACTCTGTTCATGGAAGTAGTTCCACTGACCTGACTTCAGCAGTGCTACTCACATCGTGCACAAAGTAATTTTTGTATTGCTTAAGAAAACCAAAGAAATGGGATATGCAAGTGTGGACATTACACTAGTTAAAATAAACTATACACATTAATATGCTTTGTAAAATCAATCTCAATAGAGGCACCAAATTATTTTGAACAACACTATATGTAAACTACTGTAATAACGTTCGTTTCTTTTTTAAAGTGTCATTGGTTGAGCAGCCGCTAATATTCACCTCCATGATCTGTGCTTTTTGCCCTGGAAATTCTCTTAGGCCCAAGGAAGGTAAAATAGGATTCTTTCTGGAGCCCAAGAAAACCATTCTATATCAGCCACATATGCCTCCACAGAGACCTCAGAATCTCCATTCCACCACCACGGACAGAACTCCCACAGTTGTACTAGTGCTTTCCTACCCAACGTGCAAGACAGCAGACCTGGATATTAAACCCAGATCTTTCCATATAATCATGCAAAGTACTAATCCCACTATTGTATGCAGTGATTGCTATATTTTATGACATGATCTTATTAACTGAAAAATCTGGAATGGTCCCATAGTTGCATTAACTTTAGAAATATGAAAAGTGTATAGCTATTCCATTCTCTTCTGCACAAAATACAACAAAAATGCAAAGAGCAAATTATGTAGCAAACAGCTTCAGTAAGCTTGTAAATTACACAATGCAGTGAAAAATAAAGCAGAAACTGGTACCTCTTTATACCCATATCTCTGATAGCAGATGAAGGAGGACCTATGAAGATGATTCCCTCTTGCTTGCACAACTCTGCAAACTCTGTATTTTCTGAGAGGAAACCATAACCTGGATGTATAGCCTAAAACAATATGACAATTACCACATTTTGTCATAGAATCACGGAAAATTAGGGCTGGAAGGGACCTCAGGAAGTCATCTACTCCAACCCCCTGCTCAAAGCAGGACCATCCAGACAGGGCTTTGTCAAGCTTGGCCTTAAAAACCTCCAACTAGAGATTCCACCACCTCTCCAGGTAATCCGTTCCAGTGCTTCACCACCCTCTTAGTGACAAGGTTTTTCCTAGTATCAAACCTAAACTTCCCTTACTGTAACTTGAGACCATTGCTCCTTGCTCTGTCATCTGTCACCACTGAGAATAGGCCAGCTTCATCCGATTTGGAAACCCCCTTCAGGTAGTTAAAAGCTGCTATCAAATCCCCTCTCAGTCTTCTCTTCTGCAGACTAAATAAACTCAGTTCCCTCAGCCTCTCCTCAGAAGTCATGTGCCCCAGCCTCTGAATTATTTTGCCCCCCCCGACTCCCACTCCCCCCTCCCCAAATTGGACACACTATTCCAGATGTGGCTTCATCAGTGCAGAATAGAGGGGAATAATTACTTCCTTCAATCTAATGGCAATGCTCCTACTAATAATGCAGCCCAGTAAGCTGTCAGCCTTCTTGGCAACAAGGGCACACTGTTGACTCATATCCTAACATAACTTACAAAATCCTAAAATTACAGCTTATGTAAAGGATGGGGGGAAAATGTGGAATAGAATCACCAGGGATAAAATACCAAAAGCATAAATATTCTGTTTATAAAGGATATATATGTATCAGAAGAGATGAGTCACAAAGATAAGGTATTATGCCAAAAGTTAACTTTAAAGGAAATTGTTTTTTCATGTTTTATGTATGCTATTTACAGCCTGATCCTACAAAAAGTTACCCATACCCACATGAATATAGTTAATCTGTGACTTCAGTGGAACTCTGCTTGAAAATATCTACATCCATGAGCATCACAATGGGATCAGGCCTTCAGATTATAAATTCTTTGGAGCAGACATTCCAATTGTGCAAATTAACTAAGAACATTTTTGTAGATCCACACTATATATCTAGGCCTTGCAACATTATATGCCACTAGGGTAACACCTGCAGAAACATCGAAGTGATTTGGGAGCCAATCTTTTTAAAAATCCCATTTTTTAAAAGTGACAAGGAACTTAAGATCTAAGTCTCATTTAAATTATTTGGATACTTTAAAGACTGTTACTCTGCATACATATATAATATCTCAAAAATACTATTTGATCACAACAATTTTTTTTAACTACTTTATGATGTGAAAGAAATAATAAGCCAAGAAAGACACCAAGAGGATACTGTGTTTACATACATAGAATAAGATACGTTGCATCTTATATAAAAAAGCATTTAGGATACTTGCCATGACTGTTTAATCTTCACTTTTTAATTTGCAAAAATCCAAACATTAAATCCAGCAACTCAACTGAATCTTCACACACATGCAGAAGAACACATTCACACCACACTTCTTAAAAACAGAAGTGTAATCGTTTAGAGACCCCACTGTAACAGTTGTGTGTAGTACCTGTGCTGCTGACTTTTTGGCCACCTGCATTATTTTTTCCATGGATAAGTAGCTCTGTTGAGAGGCTGCTGGGCCAATGAAATATGCTTCATCTGCCTGTTGTAGGAGAGAGATGAATTACTACTAACCATTTACTAGTTAATCACAAAGAAATTTTAAACCTGTATCCTGGGGCTTAAATTGTTCCCTCTTCAGAAAGAGCTTAGCTGGGTTTAGAAAGGCAAGCTCTGTGTTAGCTTTATAATGTCTGCAGGGGTCTAAAATGAGACAAGAGACCTTTTGCTTATACTTCAAAAGCTGTAGCTAGACCTTCAGAAGACAAAATACACTGTATTAACCAATGATGCTTCCTTTGGTACTGGAATTATTTAACCATGCAATTTCATTTTCTCTTCAGTTATTAACAATTATTCTGTGGACTTGGTCCCACAGAAGGCTTTGCATGCAATTAACTTTTCTCTTATAAGTGCTGGACCTATCATTTAAATAAAATGACTCATGTGCATAAGAACTATACTTTACCATTGCTACGTGCATGGAATTCTTGTCTGCATCACTGTAAACTGCTATAGACTTCACACCCATCTTCCTTGCTGTCCGTATTACCCTACAAGCAATTTCTCCTCGATTTGCAATGAGGACCTTCTCTATTCTGTGGCTTCCTGTATAAAGGAGCAGTCAGGTTAAAATACTTCTAAATGAAAAAACACTTTTACCTATGTTAGTAATGTTATCCAAGATTCCTGAATTTCAAATTCTTTCATTTCCAGACTGATTTGTCACTGTTCATATTATTTGTTTATGCTTTTTATTTCTTGCAAATAATATATATATATTTATATATATAGAAGAGCAAAGCAAAAAAGTTTATCTGCTTACATTCGTTAGCATATAGTTAGCAATTGATACTGTTATGCTATTGAAGAAAGGTAAAAGTTTCACAATGATTTTGCAACCTTTGTATAAAAAAGATCTCTGAGTAAAAAAGGTACAAAACTAAATGAAACTGACATGAAATAAATATAACTAATAGTAAATGATATTCCTTAAAACCTTTTCATTGAGGCTTTTTGTTACATCCAGTATACAGACACTTCCTGCGAAAATGGAATCTATTGACCATTTATAGATCAAGAAGCTATAATTGTCAAACTTCTCCTATAACTAATTTTCTAAAGACAATTTTATCCTATAGTATTTTTAAAAATTAAACCATCATGGATAAAGACTATAACCTAATACCTGTTGTTGAGGCGTATCTCATGATTTTCTGTCCCCAAATCCATTTTCTGTAGAAAAATAGTAAACATATAAAGAAAAATAAAACGAGCTATTTCTCTTCTTGGGTGTAGGGAAGACACTGGATATGTTTCTGAAGTGATTTGTGACATAATTATTTACATAGTCTATGACATTGTGCAACTAGCAAGGTGTGCCAAACCAAAAAAAGTCTCTTCTCAAAGGAACTGACAGCTTAAAGACACCATAGGCACAAGATCATAATTTAATTTAAAAAATAGTGAGGGATTATTCAGAATGGAATATTTTAAATAATAGGTTTTTAGAAGGCTCTTGAAGAAGACAATGGCCTATCCCTCGCATTTATTAACTGGGAGGTGGTTCAAGGTATGCAGGGCAGTACAACAGGACATGAAGTGGTTGGGTAAAGAGAAAAAAGGAGAGGTTAAGTGGGTGGTGGCAGGGGACAATGAAAAGAGGTGATGTTGGAGGGAAACAAGAGAAAAGAAACAGGCAAAAGAGATACAAAAAAGTTGAGAGAAAAAACAGTCATAGAAGTAACAAACAAGCCAAAATAGAGATGTTCCACTAGACAAGGTGAAATAGTTGCCCACAAGTTTAAACACACTCCTCTTTCAAAATGGTTTTAATTAACCCACAAGTTGATTCCTCAGCCTCAGGCCAGGTAGTCTAATTCATAGACTAAATCAGGGGTGTCAAACTTAAACAGGATCCGGTCCAGGCCATATGGCAGTAGCAGCTCTAGCTCAGACCTGGGGCATGCAGCAGTGGTGGCAGCAGCTCTGGCTCTGGTTCTGGCATGGGGCTCCTGGTGCAGTCCAGCTCCTGTCATCTGCCCCCTGCCAGAGCCAAAGCTGCTGGTGCTGCAGCAACAGCAGCCAAGGAGCTGAGACCACAGCAATGAGTGAAGTAGCTGGTGGGTGACTGTGACTGTATTAGCCCTCAGTTATCTTCCTGCTGCTGGCTGCCATATCCACCAAGACCCAAGGGCTCCCAATTCCACATCAGGCAATCCCCGCCCCCAGCATATCCCACACCTTCCAGTCTCAGGTGGGCTGGATGGAGAAGCTCTGCAAGCTGGATCCACATTTAACACCACATACATCACCGGCCACAAACTGAGAAAGAGACAGATCTGGATAGATGATTGGCTTCCGATGGTTCATCCTGGCAGATGAAGTTAATAATTAATGCAATGTTTTGTTAATAATTAAAACTGTTTTGGCTAAGGGGAATTGATACGTTGGCTGACCAGTCACTGCATTATCAGAAGCAGAAAAGCAATGTTAAGTAGAATATGTATGGATGAGATGAAAAATTGACTAAAATCAGTGTCTTTATTTACAAGTAAAAACACAGAAAACCCAAGGAAATTGTGACCGTTTGGGGGCAATCGCTGGGGCTCAGTCCTAAAAACAAACAAAATCAAGACTGTTTATATTTTCTTATCTGTGACGTGCTCCCCCTGCCCATAAAGGAGGCTCAGTGTTGGGGTCTGACAGTGGTTTTTAGTTTTACTAGGTCTCTTCTAAAGAGATTCCTACTGGTCTTCACTGGAGAGAGCTTCTGATGGCTCACTCTGGCTGCCAAAGTTAATTAATTCACTTGATACTGCCTTGGCTACACAGTAATTCATATAGTTTTGGCCAAACATTCAACACATTACCAGGAGAAAAGCCACGTTAAGTAGATTATGGACACGATGTATGAACTAAAATGAGTGTCTTTATTCAGAAAACCCAAACGAACCGTGATTGTTGGGAGCAATCACTGGGGCTCGATCCTAAACAAGAAAATCAACGTTGATGTTGACGTTTTCTTTCCAGCAACCTACTTCCCCTGCCTATAGAGGAGGCTCAGTGCTGGGGCCTGATGGTGGCTTTTTTTTTTGGTTTTATTAGGGACGGTCCTACTTTGAGCAGGAGGTTGGACTAATGACTTCCTGAGGTCCCTCCCAACCCTAATTTTCTATAAGTGTATGATTTTCTGAGGGGATAGCTGCTCTTTGCTGGCAAGAGCCAGCTTCAGGCAGATGTGTGAGCTTTACTGGAATGCAGTTGTCGGCCCAAAGGCTCTGCTTACAGAAAATGTGAAAAATTATTTTAAGAAAACCCCCTTGTTCTTCATCAAATGGAGAAGTTTCCACAGGCGCTGCCCATGCCGAGCCTGGCGCCCAGCAAAGCTTCCTGGACCCACCCTGAGGTTAACCGGCCCTGGCGCCCTCAGGCAAGGACTTGCCACCACCCAAAAAAACTCAGCTGCTGCCTGGGGAGCACAGGAAGCCAATGCCCAGTACTGCCAAGCGTTAAATATGAAATTACCATATGGGAATCTCAAAATGATCATATCTGCTGAAAAACAACTGTACACTGAAAAAATACAAAAATGGGCAGGCAATTAAGTACACAAATACATCTTAGTCACTTTATATTGGCAGGCAAACTTTTTTTGAGTAGATCAATATCTTTGATTAAATCAACTTGAGTTTACTCAGCTGGTCTAAGAGTAGTTACTTTATATTGCTCACTGGAAATCACCAGCGAGCGAGCGACAACTGGGTCTTCCGAGTTGATGTGTTTCTTTATTTTGAGCCATCATAATGAGCCCCAAAGCCAGTACAGACCCCCTAATGGGGGCACGGGTTTTGGATGCGTTTTTAGGTTTGTGTTGAAATGCTTATCTGGGGTGCTATATCTATATCTATCTATAGATAGATATAGATATATATACACATACACACACACACACATATATACATACTCGCACACACACACATCTATAACTCTGTATCTATCTATATACCCATGTACATCTATAGATAGAGATATATAGATATATATTAAATGGGAAATGGTTCATATATCTATATCTAAAGACAGCGCTATAGATACAGATGTAGATAGGTATATAGATATAAATAGATACACATAGATATATACATTACATGGATATAGAGATATATAGATAGCTATGGAGACAGACAGATATACTGTATATAGATATATACGGATTTAAAAATAAATAAGACTCCCTGCGGGGCCCCTGGGTTTTGCCTCTGCTGCACCAGTGAGCTGCGGGGACAATGACTGCAGGTGCTGAACACCTGGCCAGCTGCGGCTGGCGCGCGGTGGACGGGACCCTGCAGGGGGGTCACACCGCTCGTCCCTGCCGGCAGCCGGGCCCAGCAGCCCTCGCGCAGGGGTCGGCGGCCCGAGGGGCGGAGCCCTTCCCACAAGGGGGGCGGGGCTCCCGCGGACACGGGGTGGCCCGGGGCAGGTGTCCCGGGGGAGGTGGCGCGCGCCCCGCCCCGCACTCACTGAAGCGGCAGCCCCCACAGGCAGCGACGGCCGCATTCAGCGGGCAGCGCCAGGGCCGCCATGTCAGCGCGGGACGGCGGCCGAGGAGGGTCAGAAGGCGGGGGCGGGGCCGCGGCGGTGACGTTCTGACGAGAACGTTGAGAGACAGTTGGGGCCGGGCTTGCCTGGGGGGCGCGCGGTGGGCGGAGCCTCTCAGGCGGCTGCAGCAGTCGGTCCCCTGAGGGAGCGCGCAAGCGCGTCCCTCCCTTCAGTGTCGCGTTGATGCCCCGGTCGGGGCGCTCAAGGAGCCGGGCCCCTCCTGTTAGATTCAAGGCCCCCTTAGAAAATGCCTGCTCTTAGCTAGCACAGTAGCAAATCTTCCTGTTACAAAGGGCTCAGAGCGCCCCACGTCGCACTCTGGACTCCCTTTTCCACAGATGTCGTGGACGTTAGGGCTGGAAGGGACCCAAAATGTAGTTGGTCTAATAAAAGCTATCACCTCGACCTCCAGTCCTGATTGCTCTTTGAAGCCTCAACCTTTTACCTGGCGATCACCTGTGCACATGAACGCATATATGAACATATGTGCATACCTTAATGATATTTCACATCACCCTCAAAAGGATCTCGTGGCTTCTCGGCGGGGAATCGCTGCTCTTACCGCTGGGTTATTTTCCTCGCGGGGCTCTTGCGCCCCTGAACACATTGAGTTCATCCCTCCTAACGGTACCCATACAGATGTTCCTAAAAAATGGACCAGGCTGGCCTTGTAACACATCTAGGCCGCTTCTGCACACCAGAGGGCAGCATTTAATTTGGTTAATTAGGGATGAGTTAAATGGGTCTGACAAAGCCCGAATTCAAGGTGGGCGGAGGTGGTGCTTTTAGTGGGGGGAGTCATGTCGGTCGTGGATTCGGTTATACGGCAAGCGCGGGCTGGATGGTTTCTGCTTCCTCAGCCGGACGAAGGAAGGGTATTTAGACCCAAAAGCTGACAAAGAGTTTTTTTTCAGCTAATTGAGAAAAGGGATCAGATTAACCCAAAGAACCGTGCCAGTTTAATTCACGCGTGATATGTTTTTTTTAAGGGATGAGATCGAATGAGATTGAGGCGCTGTATCAAATACGGGTGTCGAATGTGGAAGCGGTCGAATCAAAATGCGAACGACAACCAAACACTGCCGGTGTTTAATGTTTACTTACCTCTGTATCAAGTACGGATAAGGACGCTAAGATTATTGTGAAAGGAAAACCAATCCCCCCTGCTCGCCCCAGTTCCTGTCAGCAGCACAGCCCATGGGCAGTTTTCATACGTTTTTCCTTAAGGAGAAAGGAGGTGTTAAAATTTGATATTAAAACGTGCTGTGTTACGGGCGGGGGGAGGTTGTAGCCATGTTGGTCTACAGACGTCGGCAGACACGGGTTCGTCAGGTGAACCTGATACCTTTTATTAGACCCACTTGGCCTAAGATAAAAGATAATGTGCTACGTTTTATTCGTGGCAGAATAGACAAATGTAAACACAACTTCGTGTTTCTATTTTAAATAAAGAGGAAAATAAAGACCTGAAGAAATGAGACGACATCCTGATTTCAAATACTGAGAGGCAGGAATCTGGAAACTACCGTGGGCAGTTGTGAAGTGCCTGCAGAGAAGGAGACATATAGGGTGCTGTGTGTTTTATGGCTGGTTGGAAAAGCAGCAACACAAACAACCTTGAGTGCTGTTGCGGCCGAACAATTACGGCAGCAGAATTTTTTTTAACCCTGTGCAAAGATCACAGATATGAGGGAGGCCAAGTGTAGGAAGGAACAAGATAATCCGTCCATAAGAATAAACCATTTACTTCCTTTATGTAAAGAATTGTAGCCCGGAGTATATCACCTGCATATTAATGTCAGCGTTTTTTTGTTACACATGATTAAATACAAATTCAGTCTTTCAGTGTTTGCCAGCGTGGATCCCATTCAAGCAGTGCATGTGCTCTACATACATAAGACTAAACCTCTGAATAGCTGTGTCTGTTGGGTCCCACCTGTGCCCCGCACAGTCTCATGTGCCTGCCCTACCACAGCCCTGAGCATAGAAAACAGAGCAGCTGCAAGCGTTCCTTCCTTCCTTTTTGCTTTCCTTTGCTTGTTGCCCCTGAGCATTTTCTGTTCTTAATTTGTTAGTTAATCCCCTTTCTCCCTTTTTTTTAAATTTACTCCTTTTAATTTTTTTAAAATTTAATTTTCTCTAGGTGCTCTCTGTCAAAACCATTTCATCAGTGGATTCAAAACATTTGGGCTTTAAGCATGTTGACATTCCCATTTCCCTTCCAGATGTTGTGTCAGCAAAATGTCATGTGTGTGACAGTTACTCCATCTTCATTTATTCTCAACAATGAGAAAAGATCGAGAGCATGATTCTCAATCGGGATGCCATGGTACCCTGGGGTGCACCGAGATCCTTTCAAAGGAGTCACACAATGTTAGCACTGTCATGATTCACAAGTTAAACCTGGAAACTTTAGTAGGAATTCATAATGTTAAAAACATTTTGCTCTATTGTGGTCTTTCTATGTTCTTTGCAATAAGCGAATTGCTCCATTTTTTTTCTGCAGCCAAAAACCAAGTAAAAACTTAAAAGTTGCCATTTTCCGAGGGATGCCTTGAATCTGAAAAGGTTGACAACCACTGGTCTAATTTCCAGGCACCCCCATCACTGCACAGATTGACACTATTATTAGAGATCCATTTCTCCTCACTTACAAAGAACAGAACATGGTTCTTCCCTCCAGACCAGAACCCCTCATTTTAGTGCTTCATCTTACTTATGAATATGAATGGCCCCCCATCACTTCACCTCTCAACCCAGGGGTGACCAATCTGTAGCATGCATGCCACAAGTGGCATGGGAAGCCTGTGTGGTATGCAACAGATCAGAAGGGGTCAAACAGTACAGTGATAGGGCAGAAAGCAGAGCAGCAGATCAGACAGGAGCACAGGGCAGGGAGCAGGAAGTAGAGCAGGCATTAGAAGGGGATCGCAGTAAGCACTTGGAGGGCGTGGGCTTTAGTTTGTGGCACTCTTACCAAAAAGGTTAGGCCTCATTTCTTTAACCAACCTTATCTATACAGCTTCCCTCCATGGCCCTAGCCACTTATTGTGCAAAGATAGAACAGTCTCACAGAAGTATTGAGATGAAGATGAATACTCTATTTAACCCACTGCTTTGCTGAGATTGACTTCATGTTTAATATACGGTAACAATGACATTACAAGTCACTGTCACTGGACCATTCAGGGTGGGCTAAAAATACACAAATACAATCTGAAAGCAGTAAAACAGTACGTGCTGCCCTTGGTGAATTCCACTGCACACATTTCCATTTCTCAAAAGCAATGCCTCCCTTAGGAAAAGGTCACATTTCAAAGTAGTACCACTGTATGGCCAAAGGGTATATTTCACCCAGTGTCTTTTCGTAATAACTTTTAGTGTGTTTTATCCTGCAAGTACCTCTTAAAAACAGTTAATGAGCGGTCAGCTACATCCCTGGGAGTTATCAAAGTGCTATGTGCTTTTAAATGCTGGTTGCAAAGACATGCTCGGATGGGATGGGCTCCACCTTTCCCCTAAAGGTAAGCATGTGTTTTCTTCTAGGTTGGCGGATATCCTCCAGCGGGCTTTAAACTAGCTCATTAGGGGAAGGGGAAGACGAGGGCGGATGAAGCCTTGGACTGCCAAACAAAGCAACACCCACAAATGCAGCCCAGCCTAGACCAATGAGCAGAACATATACATAGGTAAGCAACAGGGGCCAGGGCAATGCTGAGATTAGGGGGCCAGTGCACACATCCTCAGGAGGCCTCAAATGCCTCTACACAAATGCTCATAGTATGGGAAACAAGCAAGAGGAACTTACCCTCCTGCTAGCTGATACCAACCCAGACATAGTGGGGCTCACTGAAATGTGGTGGGACCCAACGCATGACTGGGCGGTGAATGTCAAGGGCTATAGGCTGTACAGGAGGGACAGGACAGGGAGGAAAGGTGGGGGCATGGTGCTCTACATTAAGGAGCAATACACATCCTCGTCAATTAGCAAGGATCAGAGGAGGGGTACACGGAAGTGCTGTGGGTTAGAATATAAGGCAGTCATGAGGAAAGAGATTTAACAGTGGGGGTCTACTACAGACCCCCCAACCAAGGGGAAGAGCTAATCCAGGAATTCTTAAGTCAGCTTACGGAGGTGGTTAGGTCAAAGGACGTGGTCATCACGGGTGACCTGAATTTTCCAGACATCTGTTGGGAAGAGCAGTCAGCCAGGTCTGACTGCTCACAAAGGTTCCTAGCCCAAATGCAGGACCTCCATCTAACCCAGGAGGTGCACACCCCCACCAAGGGAGATGCCTTGTTGGACCTGGTGCTGGCCACGGGTGATGACCTGGTGAGGGGGCTGCGGGTGCTCGACCACCTGGGCAACAGCGATCATCGCCTGCTGGGATTCACCATCCAGCGCAAGGTGGCAAAGGCCTACAGCAAGGCAGCAGCCCTAGATTTCAGGGGCGGTGGACTTCAATGAGCTAAGGGGAATAGTCAGGGAAGCACTGAGGTCCCGGAGGGGAGGGGAGCCAGGTGTCCGAGGAGAGTGATTGCTCCTTAAGGAGACGATCCTCCAAGCCCAAAGGGAGGTAATTCCAACACGGATCAAAAGGAGCAGGAGGACGCAAAAGCCCCCATGGCTCACCAAAAGCATCCAGGAATGTCTTCTAGGTAAAAGGGAGGTGCACACCCAATGGAAGGGAGGGGCCATCACCAGGGAGGATTATACTGCGGTTGCTTGGGGATGCAGGGTGGTGGTCAGGAAGCCCAAGGCGGAGATGGGACTGGGACTAGCTTCCCGAATTAAGGACAATAAGAAGTCCTTTTTTAAATACATAGGGGGCAAAAAGAAGATTCTGGGTAACGTAAGACCCCTGCAGGACACGCTAGGAAATTTGGACGTCACACCAGACAACAAAGCTAACCTATTGAACGATTTCTTTCCCTCCATTTTCCTGAGCAGGGACTGGAACAGCCACCCCACTTCTGGGCCCCCCTTAAAGCCCAGGGGAGGCGTACCTAGGCCAAGGGTTAGTGAGGAACTAATTAGGGAACTTCTGGAGGGACTGGATGTATTCAAATCAGCTGGTCTGGACGATCTCCACCCTAAAGTACTGAGGGAATTAGCTGCAGTCGTTGCGGGACCCCTGGCACGGCTGTACGAGCACTCGTGGTGCTCTGGTGTGGTGCCAGAGGACCGGAAGAGGGGCAATGTAGTTCCCATCTTCAAAAAGGGGAGGAAGGAGGACCCTATAGGCCAGTTAGTCTTAACTCAATCCTGGGCAAGCTTTTTGAGAGAATTATTGTGGCACGTGTCCACGAGAGGCCAGCGGGGGAGATTATGCTTAGGGGCAACCAACACGGGTTCATTAGCGGCAGGTCCTGTCAGACCAAGCTGGTGGCCTTCATAGTTTCATAGTTTCATAGTAGCTAGAGTCGGAAGGGACCTAGGTAGATCATCTAGTCCGACCCCCTGCCTTAGCAGGAAAGAGCACCGGGGTCAGATGACCCCGGCAAGGTGCTCACCTAACTTCCTTTTAAAAATCCCCAGGCTAGGAGCCTGCACCACTTCCCCTGGAAGCTGGTTCCAGGCCCTAGCCGCCCTGACTGTGAAGTAGCGCCTCCTAATATCTAATCTAAACTTACCCTCCGCCAGCTTGTGACCGTTATTCCTGGTCACTCCTGGCAGCGCACGGGGGAACAGGGACTCCCCCAATACCTGCTGATCCCCCCTGACCAGTTTGTAGCAGGCCACAAGGTCCCCCCTTAACCTTCTCTTGTGGAGGCTAAACAGGTTCAGGTCCCGTAGCCTCTCCTCATAAGGCCTGCCCTGCTGACCCCTGATCATACGAGTGGCCCTCCTCTGAACTCTTTCCATATTGTCCACGTCCCTCTTGAAGTGTGGCGCCCAGAACTGGACGCAGTACTCCAGCTGCGGCCTGACCAGTGCCGCATAGAGGGGGAGGATCACCTCCCTGGACCTGCTCGAGATGCATCTGTGGATGCATGACAGGGTACGGTTGGCCTTCTTGACTGCCTCCCCACACTGCCGGCCCATGTTCATCGTGGAGTCAATGACGACTCCAAGATCCTTTTCCGTCTCCGTGCTGGCAAGAGGGGAGTTCCCCAACCTGTAAGTGTGGTGCCGGTTCTTCCTCCCCATGTGCAACACCTTGCACTTATCAGTGTTAAACCCCATCCTATTCTCATCCGCCCACCGTTGCAACCTGTCAAGGTCAGTTTGTAGCCTATTGCACCCTTCTAGTGCACCCACATCCCCCCACATCTTAGTGTCATCAGCAAACTTGAACAGGGTGCTTTCTACCCCGTCATCCAAGTCACTGATGAAGATGTTGAACAGTGCGGGCCCGAGGACCGAGCCCTGCGGACCCCACTGCCCACATCCTTCCAGGTCGAGAAGAACCCATCCACTACCACCCTCTGGGTGCGGCCCTCCAACCAGTTGGCGACCCATTTGACCGTGTGGGCATCGACACCACAGTCTCCCAGCTTTTTGATGAGGACAGGGTGAGAGACAGTGTCGAAAGCCTTCCGGAAGTCCAAAAAGACTACATCCACAGCAACCCCTGCGTCTAATGATTTGGTGACCTGATCGTAAAAGGCCACCAGGTTGGTCTGACAAGACCTGCCACTGATGAACCCATGTTGGTTGCCCCTAAGCATGCATTCCCCCGCAAGGCCCTCCTGGATGTGTGCCAGGATAATTTTTTCAAAGAGCTTACCCGGGATTGAGGTAAGACTAACTGGCCTGTAATTTCCCGGGTCCTCTTTTTTTCCCTTTTTGAAGATAGGGACCACATTGGCCCTCTTCCAGTCCTCCGGCACCTCGCCAGAGCACCACGAGTGCTCATAGAGCCGCGCCAGGGGTCCCGCAATGACCTCGGCCAGTTCCTGTAGAACCCTAGGGTGAAGATCGTCCGGACCAGCGGACTTGAACACGTCCAGCCTTCTACGACCAGCTCACCAAATCCTTAGATGCAGGGATAGCAGTGGACATAGTCTTTCTGGACTTTCAGAAGGTCTTTGACACTGTCTCTCACCCCGTTCTCATTAAGAAACTGGGGGACTGCGTGTCGACACCTGCACAGTCAAATGGGTTGCCAACTGGCTGCAGGGCCACACCCAGAGAGCGGTGGTGTACAGGTCATTTTTGACCTGGAGGGATGTGGGCAGTGGGGTCCCCCAGGGCTTGGTCCTTGGGCCTGCACTGCTCAACATCTTCATCAGTTACTTGGACGAGGGGGTAAAAAGCACCTGTTCAAATTTGCTGATGACACTAAGATGTGGGGGGATGTGGGCATGCTAGAAGGGAGGAATAGGCTGTAATTGGACCTGGACAGGTTACAGGGGTGGGCAGATGAGAATAGGATGGGATTCAGCACTGACAAGTGCAAGGTGCTGCACCTAGGGGGGAACAAGTGGCACCATACCTACAGGCTGGGGAACTCCCTTCTCATCAGTGCAGAGGCAGAAAAGGATCTTGGAGTCATCATTGATGCCAAGATGAACATGGGCCGGCAGTGTGGGGACGCAGTCAGGAAGATGCATCTCAAGCAGATCCAAGGAAGTGATCCTCCCCCTCTATGCGGCACTAGTTAGGCCGCAGCTGGTGTCCAGTTCTGGGCGCCGCACTTCAGGAGGGATGTGGACAGCATGGAGAGGGTCAAGAGGAGGCCACTCGCATGATCAGGGGCAGCAGGGCAGGCCCTACGAGGACAGGCTATGGGACCTAAACCTGTTCAGCCTCCACAAGAGAAGGCTAAGGGGGGATTTAGTGGCCTGTTACAAAGTAGTCAGAGGGGACCAGCAGGCATTGAGGGAGTCCCTGTTCCCCCGAGCACCGCCAGGAGTGACCAGGAATAACGGTCACAAGCTGGCAGAGGGGAGATTTAGGCTAGATATCAGGAGGCGCTACTTCACTGTCAGGTTAGCTAGGATCTGGAACCAATTTCCAAGAGAAATGGTGCTGGCTCCTACCCTGGGGGTATTTAAGAGGAGGCTAGAGGAACACCTTGCTGGGGTTGTTTGACCCCAGTACTCTTTCCTGCCACAGCAGGGGGTCAGACTTGATGATCTGCTCAGGTCCCTTCCGACCTGACTAACTATGAAACTATGAAACCTAAAAGAAAAGGTTTGGTCACTTGCCCAAGATCACAGAGAGAGTTGCTGTCACAAGAACCAAGGATTATCAGGCTCCTAGACCATGTACAGGACACTAGATATGCGATACCTACATCTTTGAAAACGTAGGCGAGAAAAAGCACTTGAGATAAAAGAAATTCACAAAAATACACCTCTGTAATGAATGAACATTATCTTTATTACAGCAAGTCCAAGAGTAGAACAGTACAAAGTGTAGACTATTTTCACACCTTGGTAATTCAGTTAGGACCCATCCTTCAGAGTAAGATAACAGTTGAGGAGATGAATTAAATGCCAGCAGTCTCTATACTCTCAGGAAAAATCATCTAAATCCACCTCTTCACTCCTTGGAGAAGTTAGCAACAGATTTTTAGTTCATGAAGAAATTGGGGACTATGGAAATAAAAAAGCTGCATTATAATTTACTCAGCATTTTGGCTAAGAACGAAGTATGAAAAATGCTTTCATATGCTGTGCCATGCACTTGCAATAGGGTATATGAAATGATCTGGGCTGCAATTCTTAATGGAGCATCAGGCATTTGATTCAGGTGTTCTTCTTATTTAGGATCCTGTAGGTAGATTCTAACTTGAACTCTATATTGTGATGCTGTTCATAGAACAAGTGCCCAGTTTGGGGAAGAAGCAGCCATAGAAGGGTAGGTTTCAGTAGGCATCTTTGCATCGCTGATCTGTGCAAGTCTGGAAACACCATGCAGGGAAAGAGGTATGTAAAAGAAAAGGCTCAGTGCCAATAGTAGTCTAATGGTGACTGCATGTCTATTTATACAAGACATTTTATAGCAAGATCTCCTTGAAAACCTCTCCAGGTTGCTCCTTAGGGACCCACATTTGGTATGGAATGTTTCTTAAAACAGAACATTGAACAGTCCTGCAACCAAGAGGCAATATATCTATAGGGCCCTCCTACTGAAGCAGGAATGCCCTAGGAGCTTTGTTATATAAACACACCCTTGGAAGATAAACTACCCACCAAACATTAAGCTAAGCTCAGGCAGGAAAGGAACATGTACATCTGCCCAAAAAAAAGGCATGTATTCAGCAATTTAGGGTGCAGTGTGGCTACCCCATTCTGGCTCCCCATAAAATTCAGGCAAACAATATTTCCTGATGGATCAATTGCCTTTGCAGATGTCTTTGGTGCAGGTTGTTCATGTTTCTTGAAGAAAGCATATACGGTGGGGATTGAGGCAGGCTGAGTGTTGCAATTGGGTTAGAATATGACTGCACTTTAAGGGTCAGAATCTCAGCTGGTGCAAATTAGGAAAGCATGCTGGATGTTCCACTGGTATAAATCACCAATCTATAACGACTATATATTGAGCTGCATCTTTCACTGCTGTGTATCTGGCCCTAATGCCACTTTTGCAGTATAGATTGCACCTGTGCTGTGCGATGCAATTTCTGCTCTACTCATGGCATGGAAAGGAGCTGAGACATTTTTTCCAAAAAATAAATGCAATAGGAAAAAGCGAGCAAGTAACATGCAATCCACCTTCCCCACCACCAACAGTATGGCTAATTCTAGTCAAGAATAGGCATAGAATGCCGTAAGACTGACAGAGGTTGCCGGACAAGTAAACAGGAATTGTCAGCCATTAAGAATACTTATAGCAAGAATAAAATCACATTTTACAATGCTGTATCAAATATTAAAAGACTGAAGATTAATTGATAAATGCTCACACACCAATGACCAAAACAGAAAAAACATCTTATGGTTGATACAAGATTGGAAACCACTCAGATCAGGTAGCCCATGTGAGATTTCAGTGGATGCTAGCTATTTACAAGAACGCTATGCAAACCTTAATTATAAATGAAAAATAAATCTAAATTAAACAGGTCGGAAGAGTTTGGGTGCTGAGCTACCTCAGTAATCCAAACATCTGTGCCAATATGATTCCAGTAACAAGCTCAGACAGTAGCATCTATGTTGCATGCGCTTGGCCAGGTCATTTTTCCAATATTTTTTTTCCTTATATTAACCCATTTCTTTAGTATGTACTATAAACTGTATTATAAAAATCAGGAAGCTGGGTTTTTTTAAAGAAGAACTGAAAATATTATTTTGACGTGCAAGTGAATTATAACACAACTGTTCTCCTTCCTTTTAGATGCATATACTCAGTATAATGAGCAGATACTTGACTTCAAATCTAGACTTACACACTCTGTCATTTTACGTTGCTCTAACAGCTTTGTTAGAAGGAAAAGTTATGCTAGACTTGAAACTCTCAGAGCAATCCATGTATCATCGTTGTCACCGATACGAAATTATTTTGATCAGCCGCATTCTCTGGTATGCATGCAGTCAGCGCTGATGGCAGATCCCACAAAGGGTAACTCCCATGAGGACTAAAACAATCACACAAGCCAATTGTAAGGTCACCAATGTTGAAGCCAGCTGGGTACTTGTCCACTGTTAGGGGAAAGAGTAAATAGGATAAAAGTTGAGTGAAGTAGACAGTGACTGAGCCCTTCACTATGGAATGACTGAATGCTGAAACATTTGAGTCACTTGATCATTTCCAGCACTCTGAAAGGCCCTCATCTTCCTGTTTGTCATGTTACTTTACAAAAATATCCAAGAGTCTTGCCTCTTTGATGATGGATTTTTGTTTCAGGTTCAGATTCAGACATGCTGCAAAACTTTTTCATATTTACAAGCAAGAGATCCACTAAGAAGCATTTATGGGAAACCACAGTCACTTTTGTAGTTTGATTTTAAGCTCGGAATAAACCACTATCAACATCAAGAATAGCAGACCATCATCATTTAGTAATTCTTACAGCGGAGGTAAAGTTTCTTTTTTATTGCTTAAGTGAGCAAGCACTTACTGGTTAAGTGAGCACTAGTAAAATATCAAAACTACCTTTAAATGTACTTAAGATTTAAATAGAAGAGGCCAGATATTAATCTTGGTTATCTTGGTGGATGTCCGGATAATTCTACTGCAGTGAATTATTCTGATGTATGTCCTTACTTGACCAAATTTTGGTCCAAGTGTTGTTTATTGTTGCACTTTCCCCCAAATTAAAGCAATAGTGAGGGCTTCCCTAAATACCACCCTTTGCTTAATAAGGGCCCACCCTGAAAGCCTTTGCAGAGGAAAGTCCCACTACCAATGGAATTTAACCCATTACTTTTGCTGTTAGCAGGCCCGATTTAACAGGCGCCTGTGGTTCATTTCTTTTCACTTTAATGTGGTTTTTTGTCACAGTGGGTTGGGACTTTTTTGTATTGTTTTAGACTTTGTAAGTCTTGTACAAGATGGAGATCTGAATCCTCAGAGAATATTGATTTTAATATCATGTCAAGGTCAATCACTATTATATCGTTTGATTAGTGGAAAAGAGAATATAAACCATTGCAATCCATGTGCTTTAAACAAACCTCAAATTATTTCATGTGAAAATTCAGTTTGTAAGCAAACAGGATAAATTTCAACCTCATGCTCAAGGCCTGTGCACCACTTCTGTCCCACAGAAGTCCTGAGAGCACAGCTTACAGGGCTCCTTTTTGGTTCACAGACCTTGTGTGAGCACTCTGTGACAGATACCCACTGAATTCTCTGTATTTCCAGTAACTATGACATAGTTCTACACTTGGAACAGAAGAAATCACAGTATTGTCATCACGGCAGAGAAACAATTACTGAGGCTACTGGAAACCACTGTGACTATTCTGAAGAGGAAACCACTTGAATTAGGAGCTTCCAGAAGATCATTTCTTGGAAGTTGATCTAATTTTTTACTAATTCTCGCTTGCTTCTATCCTGTTATAACCATACATACTAGTAACGCATCACATTAGCCTGTAAATAGTGTTTTCAGGTCCTCTATTTTATATATCTCTAAGCTTGGCGCTGATATGGCATTTACGCTGGTGAGTCTTTTATAGCCAGCTCTGGTTCATTTGTTCCCTCCTGCAGGCAGGCGTTTAAAGAAATGCATGTTCTTAGAAGACATCGTTCTTTTTCTTTATTATACATCTTACAGATTTGAAGTAAGACTCTCAAGACAGCAGTAGAAAAAGCAATAATAAAAATGTTGCCTCTGGAATGAGGATCAAACCAACCATATCTGGCTAGGAAAGTGCCACAGCACTGTTGCACCACTCTACTTCTTGTCCTGCAACTTCTGTACATAGTTCTGTAGTTTCCCATGAGACCAGCACCGAGCATTGGGTTAATAGAATTTCTTGTGATTATGCACCCATGGGTTATTCACTTCCATGCCCAATAAGTGATCATACACCTGGACCTTCCCAGTGTTTCTTGATCCTCCACCTGAGCACCTAATAATTTTGCATTCTCTTTTCAGGCACGCCTTAGATCGTCAGTGTCACTTCTTGCACACGTTAAAGCATGTATAAGTATGCCCCACTTTTAAACACGTGGTCTTAGCCCATATATATAAAAATATATATATAAAAAGTCTGTGACTTTACCATGGGCAGCCAAAAGCCCAGATTCCAAAGGCCACCATACTTACTGCACATACAGGGAAGCACACTGGCAATTCAGATGCGTTCATATCCTCTGTTTGTCTTCCTTCTGGCAATCAGTATCGTGATGAGTGCAATGACAACGATTGCCAGGATACTCAGGGCCACTATAACAGGAACTGTTTTCTTGTTTCTATCCAGGGGACATTCTTCCTCTGCAATTGAAGTTAGAGCACACAGCAAAACATGCCCTTAGAAAAGATGCTAATACTTTGTTACAGCAAAACATGCCCTTAGAATAGATGCCAATATTTTAAAATACAGATACCAAGGACAGCCCAGGATCAAACTTAATCGGTTTTCCCTTGTGGAGGATCCTATCACCCAGGTCTACCTCATGGAAACAGCTATGTTCTTCACAGAGAATCTACTTCACAGTAGCTCTTTTACAAACAAAATCCATTCTAACACATTCTGCTAGAGGGACATGTGATGTACTCAGTGCAACATTAAAAATAACGTGGAAGATACATGTGGAACGTGGAAGACATACGTGGACTCAGATCAGAGGATAAATTAGATAATATTAAATGAATTACAAATCTGGTGGACTCAACAAGATTTCTCAGGCAAGAAACGTGATGGTTTTTTTTTTTAATTAAAAAATCTGATGAAGAATGTATCGCATTTGAAAGGTTTTCTAACTTTATTCCAGTCATGCACTTGGTCCAATAAATGATATCACCCTCCAAAAGTCCTGTTTGAAAAACTTGATTAGCTATATGTTACCTCTTACCATTTGTCAGCCCTTACGCAAGTGTTACTCCCTTTGAATTCAATGGGAATGTTGTTTGATTAAAGATGTAGTGGAGTTTGACCGAAGACTTACAGGTCTAGGCTAAATGATAGGTCTGCATGAGAAAGAGCTGAACAAAGAATTCAGAGTCTGGCCCATTGGCATAAATGGACATTTACAGGGTCTTTATAAAGTCCTTGTGCACTTTTAAACTTTAATAACTTAGCTTGTAGGTATGATAGAAAAAATCTATAAAAGCATTTAAAAGCAAATTTATTAAGGTTTTAAGACAACTGGAGTACACAATGCTAGACAACATAAGTAATAAATTTATTCTTAAGTAAGATGGAGCTCCGTGCCACTACACTCTGAATGTACGACAGCTCCTAAATAACGTCTTCCCAGGGGAGTGGATAGGCAGAGGTGGACCAATTTCTTGGCCACCTTGTTCACCTGACCTGTCGCTGTTGGACTTCTTTTTATGAGGACGTGTTAAAAGTGTGGTTTCCTTGTCAAAACCATGTTCTTCGGTGGAACTTAGGGCTCAGATCACCAATGCAATTAGTGCAGTAACTCAAGAGTAACTGGGAAACGTTTTCAAGGAGTTGGAAGATCGGATTGAGCACTGCATCATGATGGATGGTGGTTATGTTGAAGTCTAGCACTGTGTACTCTAGTTGTCCTAAACCCTTAATAAATCTGCTTTTAAATGCCGTTTACAGATTGTTTCTATCATACCTACAGCTGAAGTTATTAAAATTTAAAAGTTCACAAGGACTTTATGAAGACCCTGCATAGCACTAAGAATGCCATGACCTAGCTTATTTACAGATACAGTGCAGCAAGTGTAACACTGAAGGGGAAGAGGGGTAAAGCCTGGGTTTCACTGGTGATGATCAACCCCAGAAGCTGCAAGACACACTCCTCTGATTTTAATGCATGATCAGGGAGCTGCTAACATGTTAGGCGGGGTAGCTTCTTCTGATCAATTAAACCTCCTCTGTTTAATCAAGAATCACCACAACTCAGCAGTGTGTCCAGCTTACACCCATGATATGCTGGCATCCAAGTAACTCTGCATGAATCTTCCTAGGACTTTGAGCATGGGGAAAGGGCAGATGGTGATTGTCCTTCAGAAAAAAAAATAAGTCTGGTGTGGACAGCTGTAACAACTGAGGCCTTTCAAATACCCTTGAAGCACTTCAGAAAGTGAGACCTAGACAATGCATATGCCCTTTGAAGCCCTCCAAAAATGGCAGAAATACTCCAAAAGTAACACTGAAGGAAACAGGTTCTATTTAGAAGTGTTTAGAAATGAAGCACTTCCTCTTACATATGCACTCTCTACTAAGTGTGATCGGGGACCTGTGGGTCCAGTGGTCTGCCAAGGCGGGGTGGAAGGAAGTAGGACACAGTGTTACTGAGCACTGTGTTACTGAGCACTTTCCTGTCTACTTCATCTCCATTCTCCAGGCGTGCCCCCTCCCCACAACCAGGACACCCCCATGCCTCCCCACTGGAACTGGGAGACTATGAGCCCCCTGCTGAAATCGGGAGACGCCAGAACCAGAAGACCAGAGGCCCTGCGCCCCAACAGGAACTGAAAGAAGCTGTACTCCTTCCTACACTGATAGTCTGCTCTGCTTCCTTCCCCCATGGTGGTAGGGAACAGAGCCACAGGGCATCACAGTCCCCTGCCATGTCCCCTAACTGGAAAGCATGCTGCTGTATGCAGCTGCAGTGACTCTGAAGCACTCCAGCCAGGACAGCAAAGCTGTCTGTGACTGAAACACTCTATTTCTGGAGCACAGCTGCACTCTGAAACGCTTCAGATGTTATATCTGCCCACACACATGTGCAGTAACTATTGCATCATAAAGTATTAGCACACCCAAATGATCCATAGTTTCATAGTTTCTAGGGTCGGAAGGGACCTGAGCAGATCATCTAGTCCGACCCCCTGCCATGGCAGGAAAGAGTACTGGGGTCAAACAACCCCAGCAAGGTGATTGTCAAGCTTGTCTTAGAGACCCCCAGGGTAGGGGCCAGCACCACTTCTCTTGGAAGCTGGTTCCAGACCCTAGCCGCCCTGACTGTGAAGTCGCGCCTCCTGATATCTAGCCTAAACCTACCCTCTGCCAGCTTGTGACGGTTATTCCTGGTCACTCCTGGCGGTGCTCGGGGGAACAGGGACTCCCCCAGTGCCTGCTGGTCCCCTCTGACTAGTTTGTAACAGGCCACAAGATCCCCCCTCAGTCTTCTCTTTTGGAGGCTGAACAGGTTCAGGTCCCGCAGCCTGTCCTCATAGGGCCTGCCCTGCTGTCCCCTGATCATATGAGTGGCCTCCTCCGGACCCCCTCCATGCTGTCCACATCCCTCCTGAAGTGCGGCGCCCAGAACTGGACGCAGTCCTCCCGCTGCGGCCTGACCAGTGCCACATAGAGGGGGAGGATCACCTCTTTGGACCTGCTCGAGATGCATCTGTGGATGCATGACAAGGTCCGGTCGGCCTTCCTGACTGCCTCCCCACACTGCCGGCCCGTGTTCATCATGGAGTCAATGATGACCCCCAGATCCCTTTCTGCCTCCGTGCTGACAAGAGGGCAGTTCCCTAACCTGTAGGTATGGAGCCGGTTGTTCCTCCCCAGGTGCAGCACCTTGCACTTGTCTGTGTTGAAACCCATCCTATTCTCGTCCGCCCACCCCTGTAACCTGTCTAGGTCTGATTGTAGCCTGTTGCATCCTTCCAGTGTGCCCATGTCCCCCCACATCTTAGTGTCATCAGCAAATTTGAACAGGTGCTTTTTACCCCCTCGTCCAAATCACTGATGAAGATGTTGAACAGTGCGGGCCCGAGGACCGAGCCTGGGGGACCCCACTGCCCACGTCCTTCCAGGTTGAAGGACCCATCCACTACCACCCTCTGGGTGCGGCCCTCCAGCCAGTTGGCGACCCATTTGACTGTGTGGGTGTCTACACCACAGCCCCCCAGTTTCTTAATGAGAACGGGGTGAGAGACAGTGTCGAAAGCCTTCCGGAAGTCCAGGAAGACTGTATCCACTGCTACCCCTGCATCTAATGATCTGGGGATCTGATCGTAAAAGGCCACCAGGTTGGTCTGACAGGACCTGCCACTGATGAGCCCGTGTTGGTTGCCCCTAAGCATGCAGTCCCTTGCTGGCCTCTCCTGGATGTGTGCCAGCATAATTTTCTCAAACAGTTTGCCTAGGATCGAGGTAAGACTAACTGGCCTATAGTTTCCCGGGTCGTCCTTCCTGCCTTTTTTGAAGATGGGGACCACCTTGGCCCTCTTCCAGTCCTCCGGTACCTCACCAGAGCACCACGAGTGCTCATAAAGTTGTGCCAGGGGACTTGCAATGACCTCGGCCAGTTCCTTTAGGACTCTAGGGTGGAGATCAGCCAGGCCAGCTGACTTGAATACGTCCAACCCCTCCAGAAGCTCCCTAACTAAATCCTCGCTAACCCGCGGCCCAGGTGTGCCTCCCCCGGGGCCTGAGGGGGGCCCAGCAGGGAGGTGGCTGTTCTGGTCCCTACTTAGGAAGACGGAGGCAAAGAAATCGTTAAACAAGTTAGCTTTGCCATCTGTTGTGACGACCAAGTTTCCCATGGCGTCCTGCAAGGGCCCCACATTACCCGGGACCTTCTTTTTACCCCCTACGTATTTAAAAAAAGACTTCTTATTGTCCTTAATGTGGGAAGCTAGTCCCAGCTCCATCTCTGCCTTGGCCTTCCTATCTACCCCCCTGCATCCCCGAGCAACTACAGAATAGCCCTCCCTGGTGATGACCCCTTCTTTCCATTGGGTATAAGCCTCCTTTTTAGCAAGGAGACATTCCCGGATGCTTTTGGTGAGCCACAGAGGCTTGTGTGCTCTCCTGCTCCCTTTGATCCTGGTTGGGATTACCTTCCTTTGGGCTTGGGGATCGTCTCCTTAAGGAGCAACCACTCTCCTTGGACACCTGGCTCCCCTCCCCTCCGGGACCTCAGCGCTTCTCCAACTATCCTCCTTAGCTTGTTGAAGTCTGCCCTCCTAAAATCTAGGGCCACTGCCTTACTGCATGCCTTTGCCACCTTGCGCTGGATGGTGAATTCCAGCAGGCGATGATCACTGTCGCCCAGGTGGTTGAGCACCCGCAGCCCCCTCACCGGGCCATCACCCGTGGCCAGCACTAGGTCCAACAAGGCGTCTCCCCGGTGGGGCTGTGCACCTCCTGGGTTAGATGGAGGGTCCTGCACTCTGGCCAAGAACCGACGTGAGCGTTCAGACCTGGCTGACTGCTCTTCCCAGCAGATGTCGGGGAAGTTCAGGTCCCCCATGACTACCACCACATCCTTAGCCTTCACTGCCTCTGTGAGCTGACCCAAGAGTTCCTGGTCAAGCTCTTCTCCCTGGTTGGGAGGTCTGTAGTAGACTCCCACCGTGAAGTCCCTTTCCCCTCGACTGCCTTGTACTCTAACCCAAAGCACTTCAGAGTGCCCCTCCCCTGGCTCCTTGCTAATTGACGAGGATGTGCATTCCTCCTTAATATAGAGTGCCACGCCCCCACCTCTCTTTCCTATCCTGTCCCTCCTGTACATTCCTTCCCATGCTGTTCATTTTATTCTTAAGATCAGCTCTTTTTAACCTCCTGGTAATAGTTCCTACATTGCTGCAAGCTGTGGTGAAGCATGGTATGGTTTGGGCATCTCAGCAGAAGGGAATCTTTTCAGCAGCCAAATGTGGTTAATCTGGGGAATTTTCTGGAGTGCAAGACTTCCCGTGTAACTGCAGCAAACCTGCAGTGTCTGTTTCTAATCCAGACGCTGTTGCTGGACCAGCCTTATGATTTTATCTGAGGCTTCCTGCAGAAGCCTGATGCACCCACGGTCTGCTGAATGCTGCCGCTCTCAGAACAGAGCTGTGGTGAATCTGAGTTGTGTGAGAGACGGGCGTGAGCTGCAAGTGCACCTCTGCTCTGCATTCCTCCGTTCCATAGCCTTGGGTCTGGAACTGTTTTAAGTTTAAGTCCACCTTTGGTCTGTGAGCTTCAAGAACTTTTCCCACTATAGGGAAATGCAATTTAGAAGCCACCTCTAGGCGTTTCCAAACTCCAAACAGGTTAAATGACTCACTGATGCAAAATGCCATTGTAGTGTGTGCAAGCCCGTTAGAATCTCAAACCAAATTGCCACTGGCATTTTCTTTCTTCCTTTTTTTTCATAAGCAAATGTGGAGCAACAGAAGTGAAACTGCTGCGTCTCCGAGACCTGATGTGAGATGGCCTGCTTCAAAGCACCAGCTGTTACTGTGGATTTCTGCATTTGGCATCCACAGGATGTCTCACTCTCTCTCATCCTGTTTCTTGACCACTGGAGAATTCCTCTGAATGCAATATGCCTTCTCAGCTTTTTGCCTCACATCAAATGTAAGTCATTTTGGATTAGCAGACTGTGTCCTGTTCAGGCAATCTCTGGTCTCATACAACACTTAGAAACATGGCTCTACCAGAGGTTAGATCCAAACAGATCCACCCTTAGGGGAAATTAAAATCTGAATTTAGATTTCAGCTTGAATGCTATGAGCCACATAAATTGTTTTGTACCATGGAAGACTTTTTTTTTCTGAGAATAGGTGCACAGATCCAAAGAAACACCAGTTCAATCTTACAACATTTACTGATTTTTTAAAAAAAATTTTAAAACATCTGCACAGGAGGAAAAAACCCTCCACGTGTGTGTGTGTGTGTGTGTGTGCGCACACGTGCATGTCAACACACATGCGTGCCTGCACACGCACACACACAAACACACACACTTTCCCATTAAGCTACTTTTTTTTAACTGAATGAGAAATACCCGTCTCCCTGAGAAAGAAGGAACAGCTAAAATGGTGAACTAACAAAGGAAGAACAGTTTAATTTTAACAGGCTCTGAAAAATAAAAGAGGCTGCAAAGAGGAAGAAATACGGAGAAGGCAGTGTTTTCAGAGCAAGTAGAAAGACAGGAACAAAAGAAAAACTGTATAATTTCTTAGTGTGTGAAAATGGCAGGAAGGATGAGATCCTGTTTTCTGAGGTTCTAGTATGGTACATCCTAAAACATAAGCACAAAAATGTAGGGCTGGAAGCGGCCTTGGGAGAGTATCAAGCCTAGTGGTTTTCAACCTTTTGATCTTGCAGCCTACGCCCATCCCCAGGAGCACCTCTGTTGCCCCATGGCTGACCTGCCACCACACGACCCTCTTCCACTCCAGCCTGCTTGCCAGGGAAGCTGCAGAGACAAACAGGATAGCTCTAGAATGGAAGCAGCACAACTGTATCTACCTGGCACTACACCTGGGCTAACGAGCGGGGGTGTAGCTCTCTATGTGAAGGAAAGCTACATGTCCCTGGAAGCTGATGTTGGCGACCGGCATGGACAGCTAGAGACCCTCTGGGTAAAAATTCGTGGGGAGTACAGCACAGGGGACACAACGGTGGGAGTCTACTACAGACCTCCCACTCAAAGTCCCGAGCTTGACCAGGAGTTCGCCCGGGAACTGACTGAGGCCGCTTGCTCCAGGACCTTGGTTGTCATGGGTGACTTCAATTACCCGGACATCTCGTGGGAAGATCACTCAGCAAAATCCGAGCGGTCGCAAAGCTTTCTCTCGTGCGTGGATGACCTCTACCTGACCCAAGAGGTTTATGGGCCAACGAGAGGCAAAGCGCTGCTCGACCTGGTACTGGCTACTGGGGACGACCTAATCGGCGACCTAGTGATTGATGGGAAGTTGGGTGACAGCGACCATGAGCTGATCACCTTCACCATCCGCCATAAAGCTGGAAAGTCAGTCAGCAACACAGAAGTCCTTGACTTCAGAAAAGCCGACTTTGACAAGCTCAAGAGGCTTGTTGGTCAGGCCCTCAGGGACCGTGACCCCAGGGAGAGGGGAGTTCGAGAAGAGTGGTTGCTTCTCAAGGAAGTGATCCTCAGTGCACAAGCTAAATCTATTCCAACACGGAGGAAAGGCAGCAAGAAGGCACAGCAGCCCCCCTGGCTCTCCAGGGACCTAGTGGACCTCCTGTGGCTAAAAAGGAAAGCCTACAAAGGATGGAGGACGGGATTCACCTCCAAGGAGGATTACTCCGCGCTGGTCCGGTCCTGCAGGGAGCAAACCAGGAAAGCCAAGGCTGCAGCTGAACTCCAACTAGCTTCAGGCATCAAGGACAACAAAAAGTCCTTTTTCAGATATGTGGGGAGCCGGAGGAAAAGCAAGGGCGATGTTGGACCCCTGCTAAACCAGATGGGACAACTGACGCCCAGGAAAAAGCCAACCTATTAAATAGGTACTTTGCATCAGTCTTTCATCAGTCCCATGGGACGCCCATGCCTGCTATGGGACAGGGAGGTCCGGGTGATGGGGATCCCCTGCCCTCCATAAATGCTGACCTTGTGAAGGAACACCTCGAGAAGCTGGATACCTTCAAGTCAGCTGGCCCTGACAACCTGCACCCCAGGGTACTCAAGGAGCTGGCGAGCGTCATAGCCCAGCCCCTGGCATGGATCTTTGAAAACTCCTGGCGCTCTGGTGTAGTGCCCGAAGATTGGAAGAAGGCCAATGTGGTGCCGATCTTCAAGAAAGGGAGGAGAGTGGATCTGGCTAACTACAGGCCCATTAGCCTGACTTCTATCCTGGGGAAGATCTTAGAAAAGTTTATTAAGGAGGCCATCCTTGAGGGACTGGCCCAGGCTAACATCCTAAGGGATAGCCAGCACGGGTTTGTTGTGGGTAGGTCTTGTTTGACCAACCTCATTTCCTTCTATGACCGGGTGACCTATCACCTGGACAAGGGAGAAGAGATTGATGTCATATATCTTGACTTCAAAAAACCTTTGATCTGGTATCCCACGATCACCTCTTGGCCAAACTGGCTTGGCTCCACCACAACCGCTGGCTGGGAAATTGGCTCCGTGGTCGGACCCAGAGGGTTGTGATTGATGGCAGTCACTCGTCGTGGTGCCCTGTGACCAGTGGGGTCCCTCAAGGCTCTGTCCTGGGACCCATACTGTTCAACATCTTCATTAATGATGTAGACATTGGAGTCAGGAGCGGACTGGCCAAGTTCGCCAATGACACCAAACTTTGGGGCAAAGCATCCACGCCAGAAGATAGGCGGGTGATCCAGGCTGACCTGGACAAGCTCAGCAAATGGGCAGACAAGAATCTGATGGTGTTTAACACCGAAAAGTGCAGGGTTCTCCACCTCGGGAGGAAAAACCTGCAGCATCCTTATTGGCTCGGCAGTGCTACATTGGATAGCACTACAGAAGAAAGAGACTTGGGGGTCATCATTGACCACAAGATGAACATGAGCCTCCAATGCGAAGCTGCGGCTAGTAAAGCAACCAAAATGCTGGCTTGCATCCACAGACGCTTCTCGAGCAAATCCCGGGACGTCGTTCTCCCCTTGTACTCGTTCTTGGTGAGGCCGCAGCTGGAGTACTGCGTCCAGTTTTGGGCCCCACAATTCAAAAAGGATGTGGAGAAGCTTGAGAGAGTCCAGAGGAGAGCCACGCGCATGATCAGAGGTCAGGAAAACAGATCTTATGACGACAGGCTGAGAGCCATGGGACTCTTTAGCCTGGAAAAGCGCAGGCTTAGGGGTGATCTGGTGGCCACCTATAAGTTTATCGGGGGTGACCACCAGGATCTGGGGGAACGTCTGTTCACCAGAGCGCCCCAAGGGATGACGAGGTCGAACGGTCACAAACTCCTGCAAGACCGTTTCAGGCTGGACATAAGGAAGAATTTCTTTACTGTCCGAGCCCCCGAGGTCTGGAACAGCCTGCCAGCGGAGGTGGTTCAAGCACCTACATTGAACACCTTCAAGAGTAAATTGGATGCTTATCTTGCTGGGATCCTATGACCCCAGCTGACTTCCTGCCCTTTGGGCAGGGGGCTGGACTCGATGATCTCCTGAGGTCCCTTCCAGCCCTAATGTCTATGAAATCTATGAAATCTATGAGTTCTGCCTTTGTCACAGCTAATCACAGTTCTACCTACAGTAGCTCTGATGCTTCCAGTGGTGGAGAAAGTGCACGTGGAGAAGCACAATGCTGGGAACCTCCAGGGGTTGGCCTATCCCCTCCTATAACATGCTTGTAGCCCACCCACAGCATTTCTGCAGGTCACTGGCTGAGAGCCACTGATCTACTGCGTGCATATGCACCAGGGCGGGATCGCCTTATGAAAATTGATGTCATACGCTCAGAAACACAGGGTTGTGTTGGAGGTGGACTTATCTGTGATTGTATCTGTGGTCTGCAAATATATGGCCCTTCCCCTTCCCATCAGGTATGACTAGGCTGCTTGATTAGATTGTTGCGCCTCTTTACCAGAGGGAATTAGGCAGGGAGAAATACGCGGAGATGAGCTTTGCAGTTAGATCTAACCCCAGAAGGGATGGTGGCTATTCTGGCCGTGTCTTTACTAATCGCAAGTTCCATTGTCTCTACATCAAGCTGAACTAAATGTTTCATCTTCTGCACTCAGATGTGTCCCCAGTTTCACTGCTCCAATAGGAAAGAGTCATGGGAAATTATTTTCAAGAGACAGGCGTTCTCCACAGAAGATTGGGCCAGTCCCATAGAAAGCTTGGATAACAGAGACCTTGAAATTCTTTCTGCATACAATGGGGTGGAGAAAGCTGCTTTAATGGTTGCCAATACATCTATAGTGGCACTGGAGAGCAAGAAAAGACAGACAGCATGAAGACTGGTGATTTTTTAAGACGGAAGGAAAATCTAGGGTGAAAGAAAGGAGTCCCTCTATCCCCTATGGCATCTCCACCAGGCTAGGGACTGAACTACAACTGGGAAGGAGCCAGTAACTGACAGGTGGAAGCACTGGGGAAGCACCCTGTCTTGGAGACCCATTACGTTACACCATTTTCCACGTATACAGAACAGGATCGCCACGTTTTCAGCCTTCCACCCAGCAGAGAGACAAGACACTTTATGCCACATTAAAAGCTAGAAATGTTGCTCTGTGGTTGGTGGGATCCTAGAGTCAAAACCAAGCACGGAGAAGACAGCTCTCATCCATACCTTTCCCAAACTTGTTATCAACAATTCTGAAAGCTTGTAGTTGCATGTTAATAATGATCATCTGGAAGTGGTCGTCCAAGTCCAATGTCTGTTTGCTGAGACACTTGAAGGAATCCCCCAGTTTAGTTCTAAACATGGGCTTGCTAACTGTCTTCTTCCACGAACCTAGAGGTCAGAGAGAGAGAGACGTGGACATTAAAGGAATACACAATAAGGACCTGTTTCTGAGAGTGAATGATGACACTTCTGAAGACCCTTTCACAGCACTGTGACAGGGCCTCAGCCACTTCTATGGCTGAAAGTAGGACACTGTCTTTTTATCACAGTGCCACATCAGCTCCAAAGTTTTTATATATATGAGCGGGAGAGAGAGAGAAACAACAGCCTTAACTACCAATGGCCAACCCTCAGGAGGACAAGCATCAAATTGTATTTGAAAAAGCACACAAAGTATCACTTACTTCTTTAAATTATATCTGGACACCTTGAGTCTGCAAGATTGGGTTAAAAATTGTCAGAAACAAACTTTCATGCTACATCTCTGGTACTGCCACTTCTAGCCAAGATTGGCTCTCTCATGGGCGTTTGGCATGTCTGGTACTGGCTTGTGACCAGAACCTCACCTAGCATTACAGAGCTCTATAAAGAGTTTGGCTCGCATTTGATTCAAGAAATAGGTGATAGCTGTTCACATCTAAACTCTTATAACTTACAAATGTGTTGGCATAGCGCCTAGTTTCAACCTGTTACATGCATTGCTGTACAGGAAACAGCTTTGCAAATTGGAATCGAGAACAAGTCTATGTGAGCATGTCCTATGGAGCCTGCTTCTCTTATTCTTGCTATTAGAAAGAATTTCACGTAAGTTAATGGAGTATCCATAAAATGAATCATGTCCACTGTCTCCAAATGACTTGCTTTGGGTACTCCGTGGTTTTAGGACCAAAAGGCCAGATAGGGTATTTGATCATTGGATCCATATCTGAATTGTTATGATTGTACCTATTCCTAGCCTATTAAGACAACTAGATTCAAGTCGCAACAGATACAAAATCACACAAATACAAAACTTGCCCAAAGTAGAACAAAGTTTTGAATGTGAAATTTGGATTTGGGATCTTCTCTAGCCTGAAGCAAAGGACACTTGAGTGGTATGAAAATGAGCTGAAAACAAGAGGGAAGAGAAAGTTGCAACAAATTAACTTAGTTGCCTTTTTTAGGTTTTTCAACCATCTGAGTTAAATGGAGGCTAAGTTGAAAGCAGGACTAAAATACAGTTAAATCATCAGCAAAAATCACTGCTTTAAGCTATGGTAAACTAAGATCAGCCTCAGAAGCACACATTTCACTACAAACCCAAATATATTTAAAAAATGAAAACAAATGAAAAAAGAATGATAAACGCTAAACAAAATTGGTGCTGTGAATATTTAACACATGCTGTTACCTTCATTAGGTATCTCTAAGTTGGCCTCAAGTTCACTGACATAATATTCTGCATCATTCTGCAAAAGAAAAGCCGTATTTACTCGAACAGAAAATAACCCTGGTTATAAGAGACCCCCAATAATTAGATTCTATATATAGAAAATTTATAAATCTGTTACCATTTTCCAGGGATAGAATCTAATTATTGGTGGTTTGCCTTGAATTTGTCCCCTTTCAGCTGCTACAGCAGGGAAAATGAATCTGGAGGATCAGACGGCTCTTTGTTCTCTGCTTCCCCACAACTTTCCCCCTCTCTTTACTGCCAGACCCTGGCTGTAGCAATTTGCATACAGTGCCTGTAGTCTTAGTTCATCCAGAATTGATGCATGTTACCTTTTTTGAAATGCCTGCAAGTTTTAGCATAGGTGTTTCATAAACACGCTTTTGAGCAGCACGTTGGCACCTACTTATATCTAGAATAAACTAGGGCAAAATCAGGTCCAAATTCACTTCGGGGAAGCCCAAGAGTCAAGTCTGACTGAACTGAGCTCAGTCATCAAGCCTGTGTCACTCTACTGCCGGGCAAGTGTCCTCCCTCCCAGACCCAGGAGTCCATCAGATACTCCTCAAATCCACGGCAAGCAACCTACATGCAAGCCCCAGGCCTGAAACCTGGAGAATTCGGATGCTCCATAGTCTCACTTGCTTTTAGCCAAAAGGCCAAGGAGCAAGATAGGGGGAAAGTGTGAAAATAGTCCCCCGTTGCTGCAAAATTGTGCAGCTGAGATCCCCACGTTTGAGGAGACTCACAGAGGTCATCCTACCCAGAGTGCAAAGGACAGGCCTAACCCTATACTTTACTTGTTCTTGGAAGGAAATGTGGAGGTGGTTCTCTTGCGAGTTCATGACGGCTAAAGGGGAAGGAGATGGATGCGTGGCAGCATGGGTGCAAAGTATGGTCATTGCTACAGGAATGAGGATGGTGTAACTGTAAAGCTATGTTTACAAAGGCCAAGGTTTCTGGGACTAGGGCTTGCATGTAGGATGCCTACCAAAAAATAAAGATTCCCATCAGTATATTTGCCCAATGGGGGCCATGTGTTTTATAGTCATGCTCAGTGCTGGCTGCATTTAATCAACGTCATAGTTGGTTGCTACTGCTCAGCACATGCTGCTTTGGGCAGCAGTTTAATGACAGACAATGTATTTAGTGAGATTTCCTTTTATGCAATTATAAGATGAAGGGCTTTTCCCTCCATGCCAATTGTCAAGGGGAAAAACCTCATCTTGGAATTGAGTAAATATGTTAAATTAATATCTTCTGCTGCTCTTGTATCTTTACAGTTGTGGAATATATTGGTCGGCTGCAGGGCACAGTCCTACAGCAAAGGGGACAAATAGAGGACACAGAGAAGAGCTATCCAAAATGAGTCAGGTATTTTAGAAAAGACCCAACACTGTCCTGTCTCTCTCTGAGAGCATTAATAATTTTCCCTAAACACACCAATGTTCCAGATGCTGTTAGAAAATAAATAGGGGTGCAGGACCAGGATCTACACTGGTGTAAAACAGCAGAGCCCAATTGTGCTGATTTACACCTGTTGAAAATTAGATGAGTGGTCCTTGCCACGAAGAGCTGACAGCACAAATTTGATAAGACAAGTGAGTTGTGAACAAATCAAATAACGTAAGTGAGGAAAAGCAAAGGTATGGGGTGGGGGGAAGGGCAAAATATCACAGTTATCCACAATGGGGACTTAGCAGAAACTGCCCCATCATGTCCTGAGAATTAGGGCACTCAGGCAAGTTATTCTGATCACTCCTCACGGTACAAACAATCCACTGCTGGAGCCAGGTGCAGGCACCTTCTTGTACTGCTGGATGTGCTGCAGCTAATGCTCAGTTGAGTTGAACTGGATCATGCAGATGCATTTCTGCAGGTGCTGCACGTGGTTCCAAGCCACGAGTTTCTTTGTCGTTTGTGATAACAGCACATGGGTGGGGGGAATCCATAAACACCGGATGGGTGCCTTTCATTTTCCATCATTGTGTTCTGCTTCCATGTTTGTAGGGAGAATCTCCACCGAGCTCCCATTAGTTTGTCTGCACTAAATTAGAAACATGTAGCAGCATCTAGATTGCTTCTGGCACCTACATCGACTCATTTTAAAGTTAGCTATGGTGTGTATGGAGTATACATGGGCTGAACAATGGTTTTAAGGGGCAAGCTCAGGTTTCACTAACCCAGCAGCAGCTCCTGGATGCCTTGGACAAGAGGTGGTCTGCAATCATTTCCTCTCTTGAAGTGCCATTCCACCAGGAGGAGAGAGTACATCTGTCCTGTCCAGGTAGCACATAACAAGAGAGGCAATGGTAGCCTAAATGCTCCTGGGTAAAAGGCACATGACACACATTCCCTGGATATGGCAGTGCAGCTTGGAGGATTAGGAGCCTTTGATTGCCACCCTATCAGACCTTCAAGGCGATGGCATCTCATGAGGCTTTTCCCAAGGTTGTGATGAATTTTGTGTTGAGAATCTGAGCTTCACCTTGCAGCCCTGCTGCAAGGCAGATTTATCAGTGGTTTCATACGCAGCTCTGTGCATGGAAGGACTGGTCTGATTTGACTGGTGGAAAACAGCTATTCTCATGTTTCACATCCTCTGTGCATCCCCTTTCTATACCAGTCAGAGGAGCTTTTAAGATCATGGCTTTCAACAATCTCATGAGAAAATTTGGGAAATACCAAAGTCCGCAAAAGAGGAAAGACATTGTAAAGCTAGTTTGCACCTTCTGTAGCACAAAAGATATCGATCCCTTCTGCAAAAGATCCCAGAAGCCCTTTACAGATGTCATTTAAGCCTTACCACACCCCTATGTGCAAGCTATTAGAGCCGTTTGGCAGATGCAGGTACAGAAAGGATAAATGACTGCGCAATGTCAGTGCAACAGATGCTGGAGTGCCACTTGATCTCACTGAGAAGCAGATCTCAGTACTGCTTCTGAAGGGGGTTCCAAACCACTGCCATTTCCAGTAGCAATGCTGAATTCTGGCCAGATGCAATTGAAAACAATTTTGCTTTGGGGAACAAAACACCTGCTCTTACTTATCGGCCTGTGGGTTTGTTACAGAACTTCCTCTTCTCAAGCCGTGCGTGAGGATAGCTGGAGGTGGGCGCACCGAGGCAGCGACTCATGTACCAGCCATCGCTTCACGGCATGGCAGGCAGAGCAGCGAAGGCCAAATTCGGCTTTCCTTCACAATGATGTAAAGCAGGAGCAAGTCACGAAGTTATACTAGTGTAAAACCAGTACATGTGAGACCAGAATCAGGCCTTGTTATTCTGAAGGTTGAAGATACCAGGCTAAAACCATACCAAATTCAGTTCACATTAGCTCAGATTTCAAAGAACTTCAAAGCCCTGACTCTCATGAAGCTTATCGTTAAGCAAAGGATGAATTGCATAATGCTGTGCCATTAATCACGTTATTCTGGGATTGAGAGCGGGAGTAACTCATAGAGATTTATTAGTCTCCTCAGTGCTGCTGCTGGTACTTATGAGTACTTGAATCACCGGACTAGCTTTAAGGAGTCTTGAAAAGTAGGTAAATGCTGCTCTCTTCATGCAAGAAGCCCACATCCAAATCAAACACTTAAAATATATACCTGACCTTTTATTCTGAACTCAGATCCTCAGTACATTCCCAGCTCACATTTTTCTCTGCAGTTCCCAGAGACTTTGCTCCATTAAATTAGGAGAGATGTTTCCTGACCACAAGCTGCTATTGTCACATTACTCCATGACTCAGGGGTGTAAATAGGAGCTGCTCCACTGACTTCAGCAGACTCCCGTTAATGTACTTTATCTACAGGTCCGGCCTGTTGTCTAAAGGTGGATGATTCACTCCATGCGTGCTCCTCGCTGCTATTGTGGTTAGCAGGGGTGCAGCAGGACCAGGCCTACGCAGTGTGGAAGGGTCTTTCTCAGGGTATCCTGTCTTGGGAGAAGCAGGTTTCACATTGGATTTGGTGTGGACGCCGCCAGGCATGTCCTACCCACCCTGCTGTAAGTGCAGCAGGGAAGTTGATCTGGGGGTTTTCCTTGTGGCTGAAGCCAGCCAGAACAGCACCAAGCCTCGCACAGGATACAAAACCCAGATGAGGAGGAGGGTAAATGCTCAGGCAGCTCATGCTGAGCTCTCAGCTACTCTGATTACAGCAGCAGCCAAGCTAGCGAGCACAGCCCAGCTATATCACCATGAGTTGCTGTCATAGCACTGACTCCAGTATAGACATACCCGCAAATTAAACTCTGATTCATTCCCCTAGCACTACAAAAACATGCCTCTCTCTCTGGCCGAGCTTCCTGTGTGTCTCCATAAGGCTCCCTGCGTCTCCCAGCCTTGAGGTTTGTAAAGGCTGTCACCAATACCTTAGTTCAGTGATTCTCAACCAGGGTGCCAAGGCACTTAGCACTGTTAGGTGTGCAAAATGATTCACAAGATACACCCAGAAGAGATTTCGAACAGGAGCCCATAGTGTTCAAAAATTCTGCCCTGTTGTGGTCTTTCTGAGTCCTTTACAAGAGAACAACTGCTCCAGGATTCTTCTGTAGCCAAAAACAAGTGAAAACTAAGGGCATTTGTGCACGTGATGATTTGACCGTGTAGACATGACGAAAAGTGATGGAAACCCACTTTTTGTCTAGCATAATGGCATCACCATGTACACGTGCACTAAGAGCTACTATTTTCCAAGGGGTGCCTTGCATCTAACAAAGAGTGCCTCGAGTCTAATGTAGATGAGAACCACTACCTTACTCCCTTTGCTCTGCTGCTGGGTATTTTCCACCCTGAACTTTTTGTGGAGAAGGTGGAGAAAGTAACTTTCCCCAGCTCCAGCCACCTCAATTGTCGCAAAGGGGATTCCACCCGAATGGATTCCCACTGCGGTATAATGCCCACCACTCATCTCTGGTCTGGCAGAGACATGCTCTGACGGTGCTAGACAATGGCTGGATCCATGTGAGTGGAGGCAGGGCATAATGCAGCAGTTTCATAACCGTAATTTATATGTTGCAGAGAGACCACTTCCCCAAACCGCTAAATCGTCACTTTTTATAGTGGGCTAGATCAAAAAGCCAAACCTAAGCCATCCTAGATTTTCAGTGGTGCTGAATCCAGACCTTAGTTTTCCAGTGGGGGCCCAGCTGTAGTCTTAGCTTAGCATATGCTGAGTGACCTCCTTTTATAGCTGCTGCTTTGGCCTTCTCTAGCATCTTCTATTGAAGGCACTGAGCACTTTACTAATACAAAACCATTTAACACCAGAGTTCCCCAAGAGGGAGGGAACTATCTTTCTTCTTATGTATGGGGAAACTGAGGAACAATAAGCTGAAATGACTTGGCCCCGGGCATGCAGCTTGTCAGAGCATTTGCTAGGAAGAGAACCCAAGAGTCTCAAATCCTGCCTTCCCCAGTCTGCCTCTCTGTAAAATACAAGAATGGACCAATTACCTTTTCAAAGGTGAAGCGTATTGCCCCTCCATTAAATGATATGGTTATCACTGACTCCTCCACTACACAGGTTCCAGATATTTGGGTCATGTTGGGATCAATATTGAAGTAGCCCACATTCCTCTGTGAAGAAAAAAAGAAATATCCAGTGCATCTCAGTGACATTTTAAGTTGATTAAGAAATAAAGACATTTAAATGTTTTCTAAATTTATGGGTGCCTATACATGTGTTTGGGAGTGGGGGAGGGGGACATTTTAATTAGAATGGTTCCTGGAGGACCGTTCTAATTAAAACACCACTGTGTCGTATGTATTAAGCCCCTGCACATTTAAACGTGGAAATGGGATGCTTTAAGTAAAGCTCATTCAACGAGCTTTAGTCAAAGCACCCCAGTGGCCATTTTTAAACCTATGGTGACTTATATACGTGATGCTGTGTCTATGCTAGCGTTTTAGATTGATCAAGTCTGCTGCAATGGGTTCTAATTAAAACGCATCAGAGCATGTGTATAGGCACCCTGTATGGTTGGATCAATAGCTCTGTAGCTGGCAACAATGCAAGAGACTTGGGCTTCGCTGCCAAGTCTAATGTCTTGTTCCTTGTCTTAGCATGGCCTTCTCCGATTCATCCCTAAGGGTACTGTGGTTCATTTCCAAGCCCCAGATTGTCATCTCCTCCAAAGCTGAGAACATACAGTTCACTAGCTTCACCTTAACTATATGAGGACATAATAAAACACCTCTGTTGTGTAGGTCAGTGGAATGAGTCATTCTGTCAGCTCAGGTGGTAACGAGTGTCATTAACTAGCATCCAATTCTAGGGAGCGGGAACACCACTTAGATGGATATTGCATAATCAATTTTACAACCTTAATCAATGGGGATCATTTTGAAGGGGTTAGAACAAAATCAAACTAATGGAGACACGTTGCAACGAGCCTCCTGTAGATCATGTAGCTGTTTGGCACTTAGGAGTATTGCAGCTCACCTTCACCGTATTGTGGACGATCAGCCCCAGTCCCATCACTGCTAGCACACAGGTCATTTCTCCATCAGAGACACTGTAATTTCCAGTCTGGGGTGATGATGGATGAGGTGCAAGGGTAGGCGGTACAGCAGCTGTAGTAGCAGGCGTAGTGACTTGGGTTCTTGGGTGAACAGTGGTTCTCTTGGCTGTGGCTGTAGTTTTTGTTGTTTTGTGAGCTGTTGTTTTATTAGTTGACTTTGGGGTTGTCTTTAAAGTTATCTTGGATGTTGCTGTAACATTTACTGCGTGACTCACAGTTTGGTTGACCATTGCAGTCGTGTTCTTAGGTGTAGTTAATATAGCGTGAGTTGTGTGGTTGGTCAGCTGGGTGACGTTAGCTCTTCCATCAGTCGTCATGTTGGGAGCTGATGCTATTGTTACCCGCTGATGGTTTGCTGTCTGCATGGCAGTTTGTTCCTGTTTTGCTGTTGTTCTTAGCAGTGCGGTTGTCATTAAACCTGTGCTGCTAGAGAGAAGCGTGTTGCTGGCATCGGTGGAAGACTGGTGATGGGAGGATGGCTGAGTTCCACGCAGGGAGGCTGATTCGACCCCTGGCTTGGTAGCCATTGCTGCATCGTGGCCAGATAATAATGCTACAGAGAAGCAAACAGCTCATTAAACTAGCAACTTTCATTGCTATTGACACCTATGTTATCATCCGATTGATTTTGTAATAAGAAAATGTAATTATTTTATTCCCTTCCCAATCCTATTAATAATGCAAGAAGCAGATCCGCCATTCTGTAGAACAATTCATATTAAAGAATAATTTTATTACAATAGACATACTTTTCCTAGAGATAGCACAGTGCCTGGAGACTATTGCAGCTTGGCCCATGGGGAAGTTTGGTTTGAAAGGCTGGCACAGAAATGCCAGAATAAACTCCCAGTGGCCTAAATATGCTGGTGGCATATTACTCAGCTGAAAAGCTGCGTGTTTTATCTTATTCAGTAGAGTGGTAATAGATTTAATTGAATTCATACCCCAGGTGTTCGCTAAAGAGGAAGTCAGTGGGAAGTATGGATGTTCATAATTGCTCAGTGATCTCAGATTCTTTCCTAAGGTGCGGTGGTTACATGATTAGCTGCATTTGGATGGAAAGTTTGGGCGGTAATGAGGGTCATTAACTATCTCCTCCTTCTGGCAACAGGAATACAACTTGAACTGATGTCGGGTAATTAATTTTTGCGGCATGAGATAACCTATGGGGATCATTTTGAAGGGGTCAGAATGAACGTAGTCTAACGACAACACTTTGTTACAAGCCTCACGCAGGTGTTTGGTGCTTGCGAACAGGTCGTTGGAAGTATTGAGGGGCCTGGATTTACTGTCCCTTTGGCTGCAACTGTTGCTTTGGGGGGAAGAAGCCTCAAGGCCTGGGAGCCAAGCCCTCCTGCTGCAGACCGCTGCAGACAGCAGCATTTAGGGAAAGAGAGATGGGAGGCTGAACTAAATGTTCAAGGCAGGTCCTTCTGGACCTGGAAAGTGCTTGGCCTGGATGTCCCCAATAGCCCAGTAGTTGGTTAATTTAGCATTTGGCAAATGTATTACAATATCCACCTCATTTAGACAGAGAGCATTAGGGAGAAGGGACTGTATCTTCCTCTTAGTTTTAGAGTATCCCGGCTGCAGTGTGAAGCCAGCATCAACTCTAGTATATCCATGACGTTTTGTGTAACTGTTGACCTGTCCCAAGTACCACAGTCCTCTGTGGGGACGGGGGTCTTAAAAAAATGTTCCTTAGCTTGGGCATGCACATGCACTTGTGTATCTATGTGTGTTGGGGCAGGGAAGCCTTGTTCCAGCTAGCCGAGGACAGTAGAAAGTGCTCATTTCATCCCTATAGCCTGGGACCTCTGTTCAAGACTCACCTCACAAGGTACATGTGGCCAGATCAATCGCGAGACTAATATACAGCCATGTCCTAACCAGTTCTGGGGCCCAGCAGATGCAGCATGTAAGCTGGGGTCCCAATCACACTGCCTCTCCGTTCCCAACACGCTCCTGTTACTGCTAAAGAGGGTGGCGCTGGGCAGAGGACGGGGTGGGAGAGGTTCAGTACCGTCCCAATACAGCAGGCGAGTTTTTTTGTGTTTTTCTGCTTTAAGAACGTGTGAAAACAGTGGTCCTGGCCACAGGCTCTTTCAAGGGAGAGGGTTGCAAAGAGGCATGGCCAAAGGGGCTATTCTAAACCAGGAAGCACCAGCCCCTGAGCTAGTTCAGCTCTTTTTAAGGAGAAAAGAGTTCAAATCATGAACCATAACTAGTTTGGTCTAGCCAGGTCTTAAAAACCTCCGAGGATGGAGCTTCTACCATCTCTTTGGGAACCTGTTCCACTGTTTGATTGCCCTCCTAGTGAGAAAATTCTTCTTAACATCTAACCTACCCCCTTCCTAATAGCTAACTTACTCCTTTTGTCCCTGGCAGAATCCAGGTGTTAGCTGTGGCCAAACCACTTGCCTAACACACTCCACATGTGACAAGGGTCTTCCAGCTCTCAAATTAAAACAGACAAGTAGAAAAGTGCAGTCTGAAGTGTGTGATGTGGGTCTCGGACAATTTCTTGAAATAGGTCGTCTCCAAGGGGCTATCGGGGCATCGTAAGGAGAGGATGGGGCTGGGGGCTCCGATTCTAGGCTGAATGAGGGGTATCGAGGAAGGTTCGATTCAATGGTGCCGGAATCTAAGAAGCTGTTCTCATGAGAATTTTTTGCCCCAAAATGGCAGAGCTTTTGCAACGCCTGCTGCTCCTGTGCATTTCTACCATCTGAGGCTATATTCAAATTGGATCCAGAAAACAAGCCCTGGTTGTGCATGAATCTAAATCTAACCAGCAGCCAAAACCATAGGCCTGGGTATTTCAGGGGCAGGCTGGGCCTTAGAAGAAGTGCGGGTGAGACATCTCTGGACGACACATTTTTCTAAAGAAAAGCTGTTTCATCAGGAAAAAAAATACATTTTTGTCACAGGAGCACTTCCCCCAAAACTGACTGACCACACCCAAATATTTTGTTTTCTGTGAAGAATTCTCTTACTTTTTTTCTTGATTTGTATGAATATGTGGGTCTGCAAACTCCCCTCCACAACTCTACCTCGAATAGCAATTGCAGGGAAGAGTGGCGGTGTGGATCGCATAGCGGAGAGTTATGTGTTATATGAACTTGGCCTGTTTTCATTCCAGTCGAATGAAATACATTTTGCTGGAGCGCTCGCCATATAATACAAAAACAGAAATGCCACAGGAAGGTAACACAACTGAACTCTGAGATGACATTTGTTTTCATTAGGAGAACCCCAACTACGCCATAATTAAGACCGTATTTTAAATACATCTTTTCAGCAGAGGCTTTCCCTGCCTTTAATTTAGCTCTGCCCATCCAGCAGTTCCATTATCTCCCTTCCTTCTGGTCAGGTGTTTTGTGGTTAGTGAACAAGTCTCCACAATTGTTTTATTCTGTCACTAACTCCTATACACTGATGCAGCAGCTCAACAAAACCAAAAAGAGGAAACTGTAAGCTAAGGCTACTTTTTCCTTTAGGGTTGTGAAACAGTCTTACATGTAAATTAACTTGGGCTGAGAAGTCATAGCAAGAGCTCAGTTCTTCTCTGTTTTGGGTATGTAAATCTGTTTCAACCCCATTTTGAATGGTGTTTTCCATGTACAACTCAACAAAAAGTAAGAGGATTCTTCAGGAGAAATGAAATACTACTCAGTTTTTGGAAAGAAATGCTACTGTTGCAAAAAAGCGTCATTTTTTTCTATTAAAGAACTTTTAAAAAGTCTTCCCCCAACCCCACTGAAGTGGCAATATGCATGCATCACTTGACGGCTGCCATTTTGCTCCTTGTCTCTGCTGACATAACGCCCGTGGCCTTGCCACCCCTTCCTGGAGAACACAGCTGCCCTTCGCACACCATTCGGGTGGCCTGGGCCATCTTACCAGAAGGCATTTGCTAAAGTGGGTCTCACCCCTGCAAACATCCCCAAATGTTTGCAGGGCCAGTTCTGCAGATGTGGTCTCAAGGCACTCTCGGGGCCTGTTTGAGCCAGGTCAATGCCCTGGAAGGGGCCATCCATTGCAGGGAAGCTGGGTACCTCACTCACCCGCTCCTCTTCTAAGACAAGACCCAGCCTGCCCCTGAAACATCCCCGGCTCACGTTTGCGTCCACGTGTCCTGCAGGAGGAATACAAAGCTGGCTGACAGAAACCTTAGAGCCCCCACAGAAATCTCTAGCTAGGGCGGCCAGCAGAGAGGACAGTCCGGTTGTCCTGTGTCGTCTATTGATACAAAACCGGACACCTTTATCTCCTCTATTTTTCTCTTCAAGAGAAAAATAACAGCATCAGGTTTCGTATCAGTGGCGCACAGAGGACAGAGTAGCAGAAAAACAGGACTGTCCTCTACGATGGCCGCCCCACCTAGAGCCCCCGCAGCAGGTAGGCTCACGCCCGAGGCCGCAGGACAATGACGACTCAAGCTCCAAGTTTCCTTCCACTCTCCTCAGTCTCACTTTACTAAACCGGGTATTTCAAAGCTTTCCAGGAATGTTACACTGCTCCTTTCGGGCCTCCTGCTCCCTGTCAGGACTTGTTTCTACTACAATGCTCTTCCCATTTCCCGAGCTACTCGAGGCCTCCCGTGGTGCTGTAAGGCTTGAGAACTACATCATTTTCCTGCCATCCCCACACTTCAAAGGAGGATGTGGACGGACTGGAGAGGCCAGTGCAGGCAGGGCCAGATGCAGGCATGGGCGAACTGAACAGAGGCCCAAAAATGATGAAAATAACAATTATTATTATCATTATCTCTGGCGAAGGGTGGCTGGATACTAGAAGTTCACCCGGCACTGCCAGGAGTCTAGGTACGGTGCTGAGTGCGGGAAACACAAAGGTTTGGGAGCTTGGGAAGCAAGACTTATGATGACAGGCTGAAAGAGGTAGGGTTATTTAGTCTAGAGAAGAGAAGGCTGAGGGGAGGTTTGATAACAGTCTCCAGTTACCTGAAGGGTGATTATAGAGAGGACGGAGATGGGCTTTGCTTTGTGCTGATACAGGACAGGGCTAAGAACAAAGCCCTCCAGAGGCAGCAGAGGAACCGAGGTTGGAGATTAGGAGGAACCTGCTGGTTATGAGGGTGGTCGAGCATTGGAGCGGGCTACCTAGAGGTGGTGAGGAATCTCCACCCTTGGAAATTTTCTAAAGCAGACTGGACAGACACTCGAGTGCAATGGTTTAGGCACAGACAATCCTGCCTTGAGGAGGTAGCTGGACTAGATGACCTTGGGAAGTCTCTTCCAGCCCTGGTTTCCTGCGATCCTAATCCGTTCACATATAATGACGTTTCAGGGTGAATTTCAAATCAAAGGATCTATTAAGCTTGCAAATTCCCCTTTAGTGATTGTGGTTAGAAATCCCCAGTTTTAACAAGACTGTCCTCTACGGACTCTGACTTGGGTTCAGGGCGCGCTGCTGAGGAAAGAAAATGGTCTTTTTTTAAAGCGTGTCCTAGGGGGTTGGCTGTATGTTGAAATGCTCAACTTGTTCCTTGATAAGCTGGATTCATTAATAAATAAAACTGACAAAAAAGAAAAGAGATCTCCATTTTCAAACCTCAGTGACCCCGGACATGGACACAGCTTCTGGCTGAGATGGTCAAAGCCATCGAAGGAATCGAGATGCTCAGTGTCCATGAATTTTGGCAGGAATTGGGCAACTCTTGGGTAGTGCTGAGACTGCGCTTCTTTAAGACAACACCCCATAGTTGTAAAGAAAGGCTGGTGGCTCCCAGCCCTTGACATGGTCTTATCCAGCTCATCATTGAGGTTCATCGTGTCTCCGTCAGCTTCTGTAGGCAGCGCGTGACACCCTGCTCCAGTGACAGGAACACTGAGGGAAGCTGGCCTTACGGTAGGGAGCAGGACAGCAGCCCCGGGAGTTTGGGGACAGGGGATGGTGCAGGACAGACCTGGGTGGGGGGGTCCGAGGGGCCTTGGGGGTGGTTCGTGGTGCAACCTCGGGCAAGTGAACGAGGCAGCACCCCTCGGAGGTGAGACGGGGCGTGTTGACCCCACCTGGAATGGAGCTGCCCCCACAGAAGGGCAGGATCTCGCCACCTTGAGACTGCACTTTTGAGTCAGCCTGTTGGGCAGGAGTTGGGCCGAACCTAACAGTTAACTTGCCCCCTTAGCTCTGCAAGCCTGCACTGTTTCTGAGACGCTCTCCCCGTGCAGCCTTGTGGGTGTAGGGTAGAGGAGCCCTTCCCTTCCATCTGTAGCGTGCAGACAATCCAGGTTCCCAGGGGCCGTAACACTTGCTCAGCCCTTCAAGAGGCTATGGTAAAAAAAGGTCCGGTAGAAGTGCGACCTCTTATTATTATGAATTAAAGCAGTGTTTTCTTAAGAGGCCTCGTGACGACATGAGGCTTATTTGCCATCTGATACCTGAGCAAACTGCTATAATCATCTGGCCCTGGGTTGTCAAGAAACAGAACCGCCCTTTTTCCAGAGTAATTAGGGCAAGGAGACAGGGTGATAAAGGAAGTGGCCAATATAACTTCTCCCTCTCTCATGCAAACCTCTTCCCCATCTCGGATACATAAGGACCCCAGCTACTCGGTGTCTGCCCTTCCTATGCACTCCCACGTGGCTGCTTTTATGGGATGGACCTGCTGGTAGTCACTGTCAAAACGTTGATCCCAATGGGAAGTTGACCTGTGACTCAAATGGGCTTTGGATCAAAGCCATCAGGAAGTACTTCACATCACGGGGTTTTTTAAGGCCTTGATCTGATGCCGACAGAAGTGGGGAGTTTCTGGGAATTCAAGGCTTGTATCAGGCCTTAACACCGGCTTTTGTTTCTTTCCGATATACCTCTAATAATAATAATAGGCTTATTGGTCCGTCCAGAGCATTCTGGTTGCCTTGGCAGCCAATCACAGTTCTTACTAAAACAACCAATCAGACTGTTCCGAAGCTGGCCCAACTCTCCCACGGTCGGGGGGGGGGCAGCTGGTGGCAGGCCCTAAGCTGTGGGGGGTCCTGGTGCTTCCCTCCGTGGCGGCGGTGCACCCTGGGCAGCACCCACCCGCCGGCACGCTGCCCAGAGGGCACTGCCGCCGTGGAGGGAAGCACCGGCTCCCCCACGGCTCAGGGCCCGTGCACCCCGGTGGCAGCTTGTGCAGGCAGGATTTGCCAAGGGGAAAAAAAAGGTGGCGAGGGGCCCGATCTTTTATTTTTCTCTTGGAGCCTGCCTGCATCTCCTGCAGCCAGGGGTGAGCTGCCGGCAGGTCGTGCAGCCCCTGGGCTGCAGGGGACCCTGGTACTTCCCTCCGCGGGCTGCCAGGGCCAGCCGGGCAGGGTGCTAGCTGCGCGGGTGCAGCCCCAGCTCGCAGGCAGCACCCGCTGGATCCAATGGTGTGTGGAGCGCTGGAAGGTCAGGCGTGCTCGGGAAACCTTGGGCCTGGTGGGCTTCTAGCGCCCCGTGCACCGTCCCTGCCACCTTCCTGCTGCCTGGGACCATTTTGCAATACAAATTTACTTGCAAATGTTTTACAGGTTTTAGCTAGTATTTACATATAAGGAGGGGTGTGTGTGTGTGTGTGTGTGTGTGTGTGTGTGTGTGTGTGTGAATTTACGCACACACATACACACAAAGTTAAACGGAAGGCGTAGCTGAACACCTCGCTGGGGTTGTTTGACCTCAGTACTCTTTCCTGCCACGGCAGGGGGTCAGACTCGATGGTCTGCTCAGGTCCCTTCCCACCCTGGAAACTATGAATTTACCATAGGCTTCTTTCTCAGACCTGTCTAACATCTCTCCTATTTAGTCGATCCAGTAAGAGAGAGCGCTGAGCCCCACCTCACTTTCCACATTAATTTGGACATTTTTCTGTGCATGCTTCCAAAAGATTCAGACTGACCTTTTAAAGGAAATAACCGACCGCTCTGATAAAAAACACCGTGGCTAGCCACAGTTCATTTACACTTCCCCCATCTAATTCTAGTCAAATGTTATGACAGCAACAATTCAGAGCTACTCCGGGGGACTTCAGTCAACTGCAGATACACACCAAGACACCAAATTTGCCTTTATGCATAATACTCGGGGTGCCATTTGTAAATCTGGTCCCACCTTTCTCCTGCTCAGTATGTAATGCTGTTCCAGATCTGTATGTAATGCTGTTCCAATACTGTCAGGAGGAAGAGGGAGGTTGACTGAAGACATATGTGGCTCCTACATATTAAATGCTAAAACTCTGCACAGAACAACTGTCATGCCAGCAGATTCAGAGATTTTGCCACAGTCACTTATTAAACGGCTTCCCACATTTCCTCAATGGATAACATTTTATATTTGTGTGGCTATTAAGGGATGCCTGCACATTTTGAGGCAGATCCTAGAGCGAGGTACTTGCACTGACTCCCCTGAAGCGATGCTGATTCACACTAGTGGAAGAACTACCTTTTGGATGTCTGTGTGGACTTTCTTAGCTGAAACCCATGTGCTCTCAATAATACTGCACCCTCCCTTTTCTCCAACTCCCCAGTTCATTATGAAAATCTTAATATCGTTCTGCCTTAGCACTGTGTAGATAAATGACTTTCTATTCACTTCAGGCACTTCACTCTGCTGCTTTATTATCATTTTTTAATCGGTCTCAACATTTCTTGTGAGCTATGTTGATTTGCTTGAGGACTCTTACTTTCAAGATGAAGTACGAGGGAAAAAATATAGAGTGAAAACTCAGAACGATGCAACACCCGCAGTCATTAAAATACACTCATTTCCTAGCGTATTTCTTAGCAATGAGGATATACTAACAGAGGTCTTTTTAGCAGCAGAATTGCTTTCCATGTACCAATCCGCACATCTTTCCCAATGCACAGGCTTGCAGTGACCTGCAGGTACGTTCCACCGCACAATAGGATTGTAGAAGGTACGACTCACCCCAGGCCAAGGTTAGCTGCACCACCTTGAAAACACGCATGTCCATGGTTGAGGCAGCAAAGATAGTGTCACTTCTCTGCAGAGCTGCGAGGAGAGGGAAAAAAGGTCTGCACACAAACCAAGAAGTTTCACCCTGTGCAGCTACCACCAAGTCACATGAACAGCAGGGGGTGGGGCCGATCACCTCTTTGTGCCTTTAAGTGCCCATAGCGAAACTGTTGAAACTGTTGGTGGAAAAGAAAGTGAAAATGCAAATAAGGGGCAATGATCCAAGAAAGTTTCATCCTCCCTCACTCTGTCCATCCTCACCCCATGAGCTGCAATCTCACCAGCTTAACATTGCCACCGGGGACCTGCATCTAGCCAATGCCTCTCTTTGAAGGCTGCGGCTTTATCATTTGCCAAATCTATGCAATGGCCGAGGCAGATGAGAATGTGAGCATTGGTACTCTAGCCCAATGGGCATTTCTGCGTTGTTTCTTTAGGGCTAAATTCCTTATTTCAGGTCAGCACACTAAGGGGACCTGGTAAAAGGGGCTGGGTCCACTCCTCAGCCCACATGCAGAGCACAGGTAGAGCATCTGGGGGTGGCCCAAGCCAAGGGAACAACTAGCAGACACTGCACACGATGGCCGTGCTGCATAACACGCTCAGTCCTACTCCTTGGCCTCAAGGAGATGTGATCAGTTTGCTCAGGTGTGGCCATTTGGGTCAAGATCATGGCCGTACCCAACAATGCCCTTCAGCACTGGATAGACGCACTTTAAAAGTATCCTTAATCAACCTGGAGGGCAACCTAGCACAGCAGGGACTAGCAGCTCTGAAAATTAAAGGGCATTAACCCTGGGTTTGTGTGTGTGGACTTTACTCCCATCAGGCTTGACACGGACCACGGGCTTGCACCTTGCTACTCGGTGCTTCTGTCTGCACTTGCCTGTGCTCGGTGGAGAGGATGCTTCACACAATGGACACTTGATTGCTCCAACTCCAACATCCCTGCTGGGTTTCAGAAAAGAGCAAGACCGCAATATATCACCGAGCAGCTCACCCAGTGCGCAGGCTGGACCGAGAAGCAAATACTGGCATTGACAGCAATACTCCCAATTCCAGCATGACACCACACTGTTTCTGAATCTTTCCCAGACCTTAACCCAAGCAGGTGTAAAAGGATGGGAGCAGACCGTAAAAGCAGAAACACCAAGAAAACGTCCAGGCATCAAGGGACTTACTGAAGATCAGTCAGGGGCTCAGAGGGGATGAGAACCCAAGTGGCTTTGGGCGTTTGCTTGCTAAGGAGTTGGCCATCTCGCTCATAGTGCCACTAACTTACACGAGCAGCCTCAGCATTCATGACCCAAATCTCCCCTCATTTACACTGATTCAAATCAGAAATAATTCAAATAGAGTTGTGCCTGATTTATAACAGCATAACTCAAGAGGCAAATGAGGCCTTCACTGTGCAACCAGAACATGGGAACTGCATGTATGACTGGTTCAATTCACCGCCACTGAGAATCACTGTAAGAATATGAACCCCCTAACTTGTGCTGCGCACTGGGATAACATCGACACATACATCTTGTGGAGGGATTAGTTTCCATCTGAGCTCTGTATTTCCAAATCGTAGTCCGTTGATAAAGAGCTCTGACTCTCTCTAGTGGACAGCAGGCTATATTACCAAGCCGATTCACACCACGGGACGTTCTGTCCAGTGGATTTTCCTCTTTTTGGGGGGAAGCATTTGTTTTTTTCAAACATGGTGTGTGTGCATTCTCTCTCAATATTTATTTGCACTCAGATTTTTAATAAAGGTGCATCGTTTTGTCTCCGGGCAGATGCTGCAAGTTGTAGCCCATATACTCCTTTGCTGACAAATATCCACCCATGAAACAGTGCAGAACAAAGCTCTGCTCCTTCCATACAACCAGGTCCTCTGCCCAGCCCTACCCGGAGTCCTCAGTCAATCAAAGAATAGGTGGCTGAGCTACGCACCATGCCATAAAGTTGGGACTGAAAAGGAGCGAAATCTAGGACAAAGTGAATACATTTGCCTCATCTCGTGACTGAAGGTCTAATAGTGGAGGCCCTTCATAGACTCTCAAATGCCAGGCTGAATCTTAGGGGGCAAGGTAGCCCTATAGGCAGACAGGCCCCAATCATATGGGCTTCATCATTCATTAATGCCATGACTTGCACCCAACAGAGCCAGGGCTGCAATTACAATCTTTGCACAGACACTTGCATTAAACTTAGTCTTACACTTAAATAAGGGTCTAACGTGAGTCAGGGGATTTGATCAATGGAGATTCTCTAAAGGGAAAGCATTATGCTTGCACGGCCAAAAATGTCTTGGCCGTAACTGAGGTTAAGCCGGACATCGGTATGGATTCTGCCAGCTGCAGACAGATCTTTTATGTGAATGTCCCCCTTTTTTTAAGATTCATAAAAAGCTCATGTAATCGGTTGTGTTGCACAGAAGTCCCAATCACAAAGTGTTTTGTACTACAGTATTTATAATTTTTATAAAGTCCAAACAAAGTGTGGTTCTACATCGTTCAGAACAGCCTATTTACAGAAATTCCAACTTTGCACACTTGTTATAAATTCATACATTCAGCTTTGACTGGGGGGGTGGGGAAGGAGACAGGCAATTCCTCAAGAGAATCCTGTGCTTTGAGCTGTCTGATTATCTCTCAATCACAATATACAAATACATTGTCGTCATCATCAACACCATGGCAATATGCAAGAATGACAAACTGTACCAATTCTCAGCATACGAGAAGAACTCTTAGCAGCTATTTCAGCTTCAGCTGCTGCAGAAAAATGCAACAATTTGGCTTTTTAAAAGTACTGGATCGTCTAATAACAAGCCAGTCCTCAAGCATTATGTAAGGGAAGCACTTGACCTTCCTGAAACCCAATCCTGTTTGAGATCTCTGAGCACTTGAAAAAAGGCTGGCTGTCAAAATGGCTTTTAATCACTTAAGGAACTGGAACACAAAACCACATAAATCTTTGTTCAGTCTGGCAAGGAAAGCCAACGATAGGACTTAGTTGGGCGACAACTGTTTATAACTGTGTCTAGACATGATGGCCCTGATTCTCCACTCTCTACTTAATGGGGTGAGACCTAAAAAGCAGTGGAGGATCAAACGTGCCAATTATTATAGCGCAGACCAGGCCTTACCCCTTGTTTATGCTAGAGTTGAAGCCTTTTGGCAGCCACTACTCTTAAACACCTCTTTAGCTACCACATCTTCTCCATGCAGTGTAGACAGGGGTATCTTTCTGGAATTCACGCCGTGATGCGGGAAGAGAAGAGAAGACAATGAACTTGTGGGAAGAGCTGCTTCCAACACGGCTGTGCCCTAATGCATTCGCCTTGCTGAATCTTAACTCTGCTCTTAAATCATCCTCTAGACTTTGGATGGGGCATCCATCGTGTTGTTAAGCCCTGGTTAGCCACAAAGTACCACAACAATTGAAAGATTGTCTTGGCAGCCAAAGAAGCAAAATGGACGGTCACTGAACCCTGGACTATCGTGTCAGCAAAGCCAAAATACAATCTTTCTCTAGCTACTCGTTTAGAATTGTCCTCAGCTTTATTTTTGATTCCTCAAGAAATCAAAGTCTTTGGATTTTCTCATTAAAAGTGACAGTAAGAGACTGGGTTCTTTCTCCGTCGTAAAAATAACATGACATATAAGGCTTGGCCAACACGACAAACCTTGAAATATTGTTGATGAAGAAAAAAATAAACCCTGCAGAAATTGTTAAAAAAAAAAGGGTGAGGAAAAATAGTTACAATCCACACTGTATTTTGTGGCTGCTGTCTTTGTGGTCTGGAGCGAAGGAGCCTGCTCTGCCTCACCATCCCAGTGTACCCAGGTAACAGGCAACTGGTAACAGCCTGGGAGTGCAAAGGGGTGCGTGGGATGTAGGCACTGATGTAGGCCTGCCGCTTCGCTGCCCCAAGAGGGAATGGTCTTCTTGATGAGTTGCCTGGCAGAGATCCCCCATCTGAGGGGCACAGGTGAGTGGAGACTGCACGGTGGCATTCCCTCATTTGACACACGCAGAAGCGGAGGTGCTCAGGAGGGAAGGGACTTACCTCTGATCACACTGCAAATGGCAGAGGCTGAGATAGAGCTGACGTAGGTAGGCAAAGCCATGGCTGACATGATCAAGTTGGGGCTGGTCCTGCTTTGAGCAGGGTGTCGGACTAGATGTGACCCTCTGGGGTCCCTCCAACCTGAATTTTCTGTGATTCTGCAACTCCTGACTTCCCACCAGCAGACAGACTGATGTTTTACCAATGATGGTCTGGATCTTACCCGTTCCTCTAGGAAGAATCCAAAGTGCAATTTTTGGCTTTCATATAACAATAATACAACAATGACACCCTTCGTTTTGGCAAGTTCACGTACACAGAGGAAACCCCTCCACGCACACCGCTGTGCACTGCAACCTCTCCAGCCCCGCACGGCACACTCGGGGGTGGCAGGGGCGAGGAGAGGCCCCGTTACCAGACAGTGCCCCTGTCACTGAAGTAACAAGGAAACCGAGGTGAAGTTATTCTGTGGGGAGTGGGAATGATTTCACTGCACAAACCTGTAACTGTATTTGGGGACCAAAGGGACTCTACCTCTGCCTTTAAGCTGCTCATGTCATTCTAGGGCATGGGTGTCAAACATATGGCCCACAGACGAGATCTGTATGACTTGGCCCATGGGTCACTGACTCCAGCCCTACACATTGCATGTGGCACAGGGGGCCAGCATGGGGCTCACGCTCCACCCGGTGCCCGCCAGACCCAAAACCAGTGTCTAGGGTTGGTCTAGCCCCATGCACTGTATGCAGCACACGCTGGCCCCAGGATTTGCCATGCACACAGACCCTGGGGTTGACATGGGGCACGTGCTGCCCATGCAACACAGGCTAAACCCAGTGCTACACACAGCACAGGGGGGCTCGGGCACAGGTGCCCCAGACCAGCCCTCTCAGTGCCGTTTGCAGCACCGGGTGCTGCAGACATGCCCCATGCCGTGGCATGCGCTGTGTGTGGTGCATGGGCTGGACCCAGCACTGAGACTGCTCCATGGAGGGTCAGTCCCAGTCTGGCCCACAGACCAGCCCAGGGATGTCCATCATCTGGCTTATACGGCACATGAGTCAACACCCCTGCTCTGGGGGATGTAGCAGGAATTTTGTACGTCTCTGAGGGCAGTTTTTGGCCCCAACTATCCTTGAAAGGTAAATTAAATCTATTACCAGCACTAAATGAGCTCACATTGTATCTCAGTGCAACAGTGGTGACTTCAAAAGCATGATTATTTCATGCTATTATTCTGCCTAATGGTGCAATTCATAGTGTTTCTGGTTTAGCTTTTTTTCCATTTTTGCCTATTATTTACACGAAGCATCATTAATTATGGGGGGGGATGGAAACAATCTCTGGTGGGGAAAACCAATCCCTGACTTTTGAGCTCTCCAGGGTCATTTCTTCCAGACTGGTCTTTTCCTCTATGCACAGTCCTAGATCAGTATTTAGTTTTGCAACATGAAAGGGACTAGCAGCTTTGTGGGCTTGAAAACTCCAGTTTAGCATCAAAATACCTCCATGCACATGCCTTCAGACTTGCTCTGAATGAGCTAATGGCTTGTACAGGAATTACTAACATCTGTAAAAGGTCTACATTCATCCTAATGTGACCGAGATTTGGTACAGTCCTTAATAAAAATGTCCTGGAAAGAAGCAATTAACAATAACACTTTATCCACTCATCAGTGTTTCTAACACTCACCAGCCTATTAGCAAATGCTTAAGTATATTTGGATACGACATGGGAATGAACTGTACCTACTTCATAGCCCAGCACACAATGGAAGTGCAAGCATGCAGTGTACTCAAATGGGTAACTTTAAATGCCGCTCTATGAAATTATCAGCACCAAATGCAGAGGGATGTGATCCAGCAATCATGGTAGAGGGAAGGAATCTGTTTATACTGTAAGAAGAGCTCAGCTGGTCCTTCGGCACAGTCATCATCACACGACTTTGTTCACCACTTAACCTTGAAACTCCATCTTTTGGCCAGAAGTTGCCAACCTGCATCATCCACAGATCCTGTAAACAGAAGATCGTTCACCGCACCACTGTCAAAGCAGTCACGCCTTGGCGGGGCTCAGCTTCACTGATAGTCTTGAGCTGGCATGAGTTTTTCCACCACCACTTCCCTGCAAATGTTAGGTTCTTGCTCCTGATGATCCGTTAGGAATGACTGGATAATTTCATGGTCTATCTTCTGGAATGAGGGGAGTCAGGGAAAGGCACAGCAGCAGAGCCAGACAAATGGAAAAATGCCAGGCGATTCCCCAGCAGAGCAGGAACTGGTGACCACAGATCCATCCTTTGGAAAGAACCCAAGCAAGGTTGCCAAAAGGTGGGTGCATAGTAGCTTTTCATTCTGCTGTCGACCTAATTTAGGTCACATCCTCTCCAACAGTTTGCTAACCAATGCGAGAAGCATTTATCAATTCCTGTTTAATACTGAAGATGGTTCTGATGCTTTTTTTTTTTTTTTTAATGTCTAGTGTGTCTTCAAGTCTTTCAGCTTGTCAGCTGGACCCAGCAGTTCTCTTCTGTTCATGCTGATGAAGATGGAAGAAACTCTGAAGCTCAGAGCTGGTGAGAAAGGCAACTTGGTCCAGCATCCACCCCTAACCAACAAACAAGAGCCTGGAGTCCTGAGGAGGTCACAGCCCCGTGACTCAACTTCCAGCCCTCTGCTCTGCTGCTAAGCTCCTGGCCACCTCACTTTCCTTCATTGCCGATTCTGCAGAGGTCGTGTTGCAGGCATCATTGTATGCTTCTGAAAAACAAATGCATGGAGAGTGTCGTTATATTGAAATCTCAAGGGCTTTTATGCTACAATTTTGAGGTTTGATGTTAGTATCCCAGAGCACCCAACAGTAAAATTTTAAAAAATGTCTAATCTCCATTCCCATGCCATATGTTAATCACTAGTCAGGATGGAGGGGTCTCTCAGCCGACTCTCAATGGGATCAACATCAAAGTACTGATCCGGACGAAGCACAGATCTGCTGGCAGGCCACAGTCACTACCATATTTTTCTTAAGCTGCAGCAAGGAATTCCTGTTTATTTTTAAAAGGGCTTTTAAAACTCTGGTAAATCCTCAAAGAAAAAGAAAGTTTTGTCAACATCCCCACCTCTCCCCCCCGCCTTCAAAAAACCCCCCATTAAATTAAACAGCACCTCTCTCTTTTAGATGGGAGGTCAAATGAATCATCCCAAGCTTCTTTCTTTCCACAATGAGTCACGCCTGTGTCAATGGGTTTGGCTCATTCATTTTAAAGAGGGGTCCAATCTGTAATCATCTTGATCTGCAGAGGGGTTTAGATTCAACTCTCCAAACCTAACCACTCCCTTAAGACTTGGGGCCAGAATTAAAGCTGGGGGAAAAAACTGGTTTGACTTCTGGTTTAAGTGAAATCTCATAAGATCAGCACATCATCAAGGACTTCAACCCAAAATGATGGAAACAATTGTGCAAGTGCCTGACCTGCAATTGTGCGAGTGCCTGACCTGCAACAGTAGCTCACAAGACGTTGCCATCCTCAAATTCAAGTCTGAACCACAGACTTGAATTTGGATTGAACCCTGATGCCCACGGAGGCCCTGAACTGGATTCTGAAGTGTGTCTGTTTTAGCAGGCACCAACGTATGCTTTCTAAAGCAAAAATAATAAGAAAGTCCAGGAGCTTTCCCGATGTTTGCAGATGCTACCTTTATTACCTGCATTGCTGTTCCTAAGCAAGTTGTTACTATGCCCGTCTGCTGGCTGTAACATGCTAGAAGGAACCCAGTCACTTTTCTCAGACACCAGCTTCTTGACTAGCCTGAAATGCAGAGAGAGCAGGTCAGTGCATTTCCCATCCACCTCCTTTGCACTGGCCCATTCTTCATGGAAACGCACAGGAGAGGGCTACAAACTAGGCCTGTATGAGTAGGCAGCTATTCGATCCAGCTTTGGATCTGGCCACTTCGGATGGCAGCGATCCGATCCGGAGCTCCGGACCGGGTTCCCACTTTGATCCAGCCCCTCAGAGACCTGGCCCTAGGGTATAATGGGGGATCAATGAAATATCTATAACTTTGTTGATTTTTTGTCCAATTTGGGTGAAACTTGCAGGAATGGTAGCCTCTGCTGAGTGCATCAAACCTGCCAAGTTTAAAGATCAGTGCAGGAGTCTGGGGGGGAACTGCACCCAAATTCTTGAAAGCGAAACTCATGTCACGGCTGTGTTACACCACAGGGGGGTGAAAGCTGCAGGGGTGGTGGCCCCTGCTCAGGTCACAAAGCCTGCCAAGTTTCAAGAAGATCGGTGCAGGGGTTTTGGGGGGAAATGCCCCTCAGGCTGCAGACAAGCAGAACTCGTGCCATGGGTGCCCCTGCGTGTGTGAAGGCGCAGCGGGGTGACAGCTGCAGGGGTGGTGGCCCCTGCTGTGACCCCTGCCCGCTGTGGAAGAGATCGGTGCAGGGGGGTCTGGGGCCTGCACCCCTAGCTGCTGACAGACAAAACTCATGCCATGGGTGCTTGTGCCACTGTGTCCGTCTTGGGGCACAGCAGGGTGGGAGGGGGGTGAAACTACTGCAGGCCTGGCTGCTAAGCTACTGTGTTACTAGTTACCAATCAATCATGATTCACTCAGGGACCAGCTCAATACACAGTACAGGGGCCGGCAATCATTTAGGGTGGAGGGCCGCTTACCGAGTTTTGGCAAGCCAGTGAGGGCCTCATGACAGGCAGCCTGGGGCAGGTAAATATTAATTTTCTAAATTTTTTAGGGTCCCCATGGGCTGGATAGAATGGCCTAGCGGGCCGCATCCGGCCCCTGGGCTGCATTTTGCTCACCCCTGTGCTAGTAGCTACTAGATAATTAGTTAATTAGCAATGATTAACACCTACAAAACCACAGACTAAGAAGAGGAAAGAATCAATACAGATAATCAACTGCCCTAAGACAGACACAGTTGGTCCCACAAGCAACCGTGGCTCGAGTTTTGTCTGTCAGCAGCTAGGGGTGCAGGGCCCCAGACTCCCCCTGCACTGATCTCCTCCACAGCTGGCAGGTGTCGTGGCCTGAGCAGGGGCCACCACCCCTGCAGCTGTCACCCCGCTGCGCCTTAACGCACGCAGTGTCACCCATGGCATGAGTTTTGTCTGTTAGCAGCTTGAGGGGAATTCCCCCCAAACCCCTGCACCTATCACCTTGAAACCTGGCAGGCTTTGTGGTTTCACCAGGGGCTACCACCCCGCATGTTCCATCCAGATCAGACAAAAAACAACAAAGTAATAGATATTTCATTGGTTCCCCATTATAACCTATGGCCGGATCTCCGAAGTGGCTCCGAAGCTTTCCCAAAGCGCGTTGGAAGCTCCGACCTGCTTCAGAAAGCCTAACGAAGCCAGTGCTTCGATCTGGGCATGCTGCTTCGGATGCTGAAGTGTCCAAAGCTTCTCTGGATCTGAAGAACGGTCTGAAGCCTTGCACAGCCCTACTAGAAACCCAGCTATGGTCAAGCTGTAAAGGGAGAAACGTTGCTGGAGTGGTGCCAAGCCCACCTGAGCACTCCCCCAGCCCCAGAACGGCTCTGTAAGTCGTCAGGGGTCTATCGTAGACTCTGGAGAGTGCAATCACGACACGGCGCCTCTCAAGGGGCTGCCCTATCAGCTGTACTTACCATTGTCCGTTTTCTCCCTCCTGTACAAACTGCACTAAATCTCCATCCTCTAGAGCAAGAGACTCTGGAAAACAGGTTTCAAAGCTGCCTTCTACCCGAAAGAGGTTGGACACCTGTAATGAATGAAACAGTGCAGCAGACATGCTGTTACCATGAACGAAGCAAACACTGGACAGAGGAACTTTGTGGGCAACAGACTACATTAGACATTGAAAAATGTCCTCTACAAGGCTTGCTATTACTTCCCATTCTTTTTGTTTCGGCCAGTGCCAAAGGCTAATCACATGCAGCGTCTGTGGACAAGTCAGACCTCTGGAAAGAAGAGATCAGCCACCACTCTCAGTTTGTGCTTCCCATCTGAGTGGTCACACATGCTCAGATTGACTTATTTTCTTATGTGAAGTTTCCAGACACTGCAGATGTGGCCGGATGCTGCTTAACAATTCAAAATGAAGTAATTCAGCTGTGCTGTTGTTAAAAAGCATCTCTCTCCAACCCTGGGCTTGAATCCTTCCCTGGCAATGATGGTGTAAATCAGGAGAAAGTCTCATTGATGGGCCAGCACAAAAACTGGCAGAAGCAAGCATGGAAACAACACCCCAGCCCCTTTGCTTACAGGGTTTTAGAGAGGGGCAAAGAACGTGCACTACTCAATGAAAGGGAAAGTGTCTGAAATGTGGGTGTCTTCAAATTAAAGACTCAGTTTTGTTCAGATCAGGGAGCTGACTTCTTTCTTTGAAGAAAAGGAAAATAAAAACGGTTGGTTTTTAGATGCTTCTGACTTATGGGAATTTAGATACGGCTGAAGAGTACAAGAGTACAAGGCTGGTTTCTTTCTGCTTCTGTATCTTCATAAGTGACACGAGGGAGGCTTTCATTGATCCCGGTCATCAGAAAAACCTAGAGAAGAAGACAGCGCATCCAAGAGCAATGTCCAGGCAGGTCAGTTTGTTCACAGAGCTCTGGTAGCTCCAAGGCTGTGAGATGCTGCTACAAGTCAGCAGCACACTCAGGACAGCACTGTGCATTATATATCCATGGACAGTTATCTCTAGAGATGGCCTCAACGATCCATCATGAATCTAAACCTCCCATAACTTCAAGGGAACTTGGACACCATTCCAATTTTGAATTATGCCATTGACCTAGAACCAAATCAAATCTCCAAACCAAAACACCTCTGAATTTGGGGAAAACACGGATCCAAACTTGGCCCTGACCTTATATTAGGAAGCAAGGAGAAAGGTGCAGTGTATGTTGTGAAAAGAAATTACATTGTTAGCGTTGGTCTCTTCCTCCATGTCAGAAGAGTTAGAGAGCTCATCAGTGCTGGAGGGGATAGCTTCAAAATCCTCGAATGTGTCTAGTGACGGCATCTGTCTGCTGGGCCAACCTGGGGGAAGAACATTAAACAACAAGCTTTGACCACTTTCCACAAGGAATTAGAGAAGTCAAACATATTCAGACATTTCCCTCCCCAACTCCCCTGCACTGCATCTTTTTCCAACATTATTTCAAAATTCACGTCAGTGACTACAGAACAGACGGGACGAGGCATATTTCAGCAGAAAGAGTTACAACAAACGATGACTTAGTGGAGGGGACTAGCTGGAGCCTGTTCAGAAAGGCAAGTTCAATGCATGTGTTTTCCAGCTTTCAGGTCACATCAGGTTATACATCTCTAGTTCCCAAGTCCAGAAGCTGTTGAAGCGCAGTCCTCTCCAGCCCGCTTCCAGGTGACCTTATGCACAAACTGCTTCAAAAAACTGGTAACTGCCTAAAGCAGAATTAGTTGGCAAAGAGGAAAAAGAAGAATCAGAGTGAAAGGAGGTACAGGACTTTGGGTGCAAACACAGTGCCTAGACAAACACAGCTGAGGGTGCAAGAAGAGACGGACTGATTGCCATTCCCATGGGAGCGCTCCTTTGCCGGATCAGTAGAGCTGGCTCATGGTAGATAGAAGGCAAGATGAACAGGTTGGCTCCTCTTGTTGCCACATAGCAGCAAATATACTGTCACATCATGCTAGCAATACAGAAATATATAGCAAGAACTCTGCACCCACGCAGGATTGCACAGCCGTCAGTCCCAGCCTCGGCGAGAACCGGACCCAGAAGGTAGGTTTACATGGCACAGACAAGCCAAATTAATTAGCCTGGGTGCAGTGTCGTGTGAATGTGGCCACACTGCTTCCAGTTCAGGAGCAAGTCCGTGAGAAGCTAGCTTGAGTATCACCATTGTGCACCATGCAGGCCCAGCCAGGGCCTCCTGCTCTGAAAAAGCATCCGACTAACTAGCTCCCATAGAAAAGCATCTCTCTGAACATTAGCAGCATGGATGACATGACACACAGCTGAGTGATGTTACTGCCTTCCAGCTCCTGCATAAGATACCGATGCCTTCTAGTGCCATATGCAAGATATTCAATCGGGGAAGCGTGAGGTCACGTGGAATGCACGAGCATTTTTCTTTCATTAACCAAGTAGTTAATGAAGTGACCAAGAAGTTACCTCCCAAGTAACTTGCTGCAGGGCAAAGGGAGATGCATCTCAAGCCAAAGAATGATGTGCAGTGCCTCTCGATACAGATGGCCCAAGTTCAGCCTTCTCTCCACAGAACGGACCGTAATGCGAGCACTCCTTTGGACAGAACTGACCCTACCCCTCAGCCTTTGTCCCAACCTCGCCCCTGAACTGAATGCAACTTTCTGGGGATTCAGAGAATTTGTCTCACTGCTTTTCATCCACCTGCATCTGTGGAAACAGAAACAGGGAAGTGCTGCTGTTTGGGTGAGGTTGAGTGCTCTCGACCTGCCCAAAGCAAGAAATACACTAGGGGCTAAATGAGATAGGCAGGTTCCAGATCGTGCATGAGACCATCATAGGACCATGCTAATTCATATTTGAGGAAGTCCTCCAAAATTCCTCCCTGGTACATGCCAGCCTGGCAAATCCACTTTTGGAGACAGCACCATGTACTTCCTGTTCCTCCTGTGGAACTGGGAGATGGCATCTACCTGCTTCTTCTGCCCGGGTGAGGACAATAGGTCGACTAGGAGAAAGCAGGGATAATATCCCTCGGGAAGACCTGGCCCAGGCACAACATGGATGTGAGATATCTATTGAATGTGTTCATTTGAATCCAAGCTCACTTTTTGTTTTGTTGAATCTACCGAAGGCAATTAATGCACAGCTTTCCTTCCATGCTGGAAAGCATGGCAGTGCTCTTGCCCACGCTTGTAGTTGGAGTCCTTTTATTGCCGAATGCCACTGGACAAACACCAGTGGGCAGATCGAAGCTCCTTGCACCCACTCCCTTTATGTACCTGGATAGGGGCTAAATCAGGGGTGGGCAAAATGCGGTCTGTGGGCCAGATGCAGCCTGCCAGGCCATTCTGTCCGGCCCCTGGGGCCTCCCCAAAACTTAGAAAATTAATATTTATCTGCCCCTGGCTGCCTGTCATGCGGCCCTCGATGGCTTGCCGAAACTCAGTAAGCGGCCCTCTGCCCAAAATAATTGCCCACCCCTGGGCTAGATACTGGCCTCATTCGGGCAGATGAAAAGTAGTGCAGGTAGCTCAGAAGTGGAGCTGAACTTTTGTTTGCAGCCGGTGAGTCACTGCTGCCATCAGACACAAGCCAGCAGCATGACAGCCATAAGGCACAAAGCCAGATCTGTGCTCACACACAATAGTTACATACAACCTCACAGTGCGTGCCCCTTTCTCAGCACAAGCTGCTTTGGACTGATGGAAAATCAGCATTAGGCAGATGTTTTAAAGAGGCATTTTCTGTGGGGTGACTTGAGTCTAGTAAGGTTGAGAACCGCTGATCTAAACTTACCTTCCGCATCACACAAACCAGAGGGCTTCCTCGAGCCAATTCCAGCTTCGAGTTCAATGGCTGCACGTGAAGCACATCTTTTAGAATTGCCCTCCATGCTAAAAATGAGCGCTTTGCTTCTAGCTCAATTTTGTCTAGGTTTGACTTCCAGAGATTGGGCCCCATCAACCTGTGACTATCAGAATGAGAAGCCTTCTGCTCACGTGCAGAGCCTGTGACCGAGTCGTCCCCATGACCTCCTTTGCAGTAAACTAACCAGATTGAGTTTCTTCAGTCACTACATGGCATGATTTCCAATCCTCTAATCATTCTTGTGGCTCTTTTGTCCAGTTTTTCAACTTCCTTCTCCATTGCAACTCCCTTCTCCACGCCTTCAAACTTGATACCGTATCCCAGACATGTCAAACCCAGAGCTATTACAACCTCTACATCTATTCAAATGTCTCCTGTTTATACCTCCACAGATTGCATATCCCTTATTAATATCATACCAGTATCACTCTATCAGTTTGAATTCACACTTTTGGCTATACAAGAAAATAATTAACTTGTTCACATAGACAAGGCCTTAGTAATCCTGTGTCATTATTATTCACTGGCAGGGCTCAAGCTACTTAGAGAAATAATTTAAGACCTCTCAGCAAGCAATACATTTCTCTTAGAATAGCTCTACCCTCTTCCTTTGTAGCTTTTATCCCATCAATCAGATTTTAGAGATGGCACGTCTAATAAATTCACATATACAGAAGACAGGCTGTAAAATATAGGCCAAATTCTGATTGCACCAGAGTTAATCCAAAGCCGCTATTTTGAACTGGCTCTGATCTACCTCAAATCAGTACCAGGTCCATTATTTCTAGACTCTGAAGTTATTTGGGCTTGGGATTTCATTCCTTCCAAAGGAAATTATGGCTCACTTAAAGAAAGAAAAATGGAGGCTAATGAGAACTTAGTTTAAGGTCAGGAAAGTTTAACAGAGTCACAAATATCTACTGATTTACATGACAGTGATGTGCTTTGAGCATTTAAATATGTTAATTCTGGTTACCTGTCTGTGAAGCAGATCTAGGTACTGGCCTTGTGGTGGAACTGGTATTACCTTTAGTCTGGGCCAATATGGTGTTCTCAAAAGCATCTGTGATAGGAAGCAGAATCGTGTCTCTTACTTGGATTCTTTTAAGAAGGGGGGAAGAAAAAAACCAAGCACAGAAACGCCACCATGCACATTACATTAACACTGACACACACGTGTTTGGTCATTTTAACAGACAAAAGGACTGTGGTTCCAACTGTTTGGGAAAAAAATCATCCGGGGAAACGCTTAACCAACACGAGCACTGAGGAATCACGTCCACAGTCCACTAAGAGGTGAAAACAAACTGTTTGAGATATGCAGTGAGCAAACCAAGCAAACCAAAGAGGATTATGGATGACACATGGGGCCTAAAAACAATTACTGGATGAATGGTCTAGCCTTCTATCCCTCCACAGTGTCCTTCATAAATGCCCTTGAAGCATTTAAAGTAATCCTCAAGGTTGTAACGTTCAGTTTTGATATCTTCCATGCTCCTCCACATGGTCTCAAGATGATTCAATGAAACTCCTACATAATTCCTCCTGGCCGGGTACAAACCAAGTAATTTCTGATCAATGCAATTTTTGCCGGGGAAGTTTTGGGGTGGCTTTAGAAGCAAAGTGTGTTTCTGAACCAGACGAGTTGCAACAAACGTGGAGTTTGGGCAGCAGCAGCATTTGCTAGCCAAGATGTGACCACAGCCATGGCTCATCCATGCCGAAAGACGCTCGGTATGGCCAGGCGGCTTCCCCAGCAGAGTTAGGGGCTGAGGTTGCTGTGGAGGAAGAAACTGCAAAGTCTCCTTGGCATTTGGGCTCTAATCCCCGCTCCTTGCTTCTGACTTTAGGATAGTCTTTTCCATCCTCCACAGGCCAAATTCCTTCTCTGCCAAGACTGACCTGAGTATCACATGAACTAGCAATTCACCCTTTTCAACCCAGATGCCTGCAGGGCAGCACGGGTGTCCAAGCTGACTTTTCCCTGTGCTTACCTGAAGAAGGAGCATGTCCTGCTACAGCTAGCCATTAGGAGGGGCTACTGTGCTATGTAAGCAGGTGCTGTTCCAAGTATATACGGCAATTAACTGAGCATTCCCTGAATTCACTTTTTAGTGAATTTGCCATTTCAGATCCACATCTAACCAATGCAAGAATCTGCAGCAAGTACCAATCTTAAGTACTGCATGAACAAAAGGAGGCATTGCATTTTTAATGGGCAAAAGGTTTGGGTGTACTTTCTGCTACATTCATCCAGCGCAGTGGAGAGTGGGTTGGGGTGACCCAGCTGCAGTTAACAGGCCACAAGCAGCTCCTGGGGCTCTGTGACTGCCCCCCCCACCTTTCATGTGAAGGTGCCACTGAGCAAGAAGGGAGGCAACAAACAGAAGGAGGTGCCATGCCCCCCGCTACTGCCAATCAGGTCCACTGCAAACATGGATTTTCAATTGGACATACTGTACAATCCTGCTGTTAATCTCCTTACTCTGAGAAAAAGATGAGCTGAAGAAGTACCAGAGCTGTACAGGTGGGATCCAGAATCTGCTTTTGAACCAGAGGCTGGAGGAGGTTGGGATCTATCCAGAACTGGATCTGGAGCCTGACATTACAATTCACGCCCTTCCCAAAGGTCCTAGCTAGGAACTGAAGCCTTACTTCGGGCTGATCCCTACCTACATAAAACCCCACAAACACAGCACAAGCACAGAGAACAGGCAATGAGGTGACAGACTTGGGTTTACAACAAGCACACATGAAACACTAAATGCGGAGCTCCTTGTGGGTTTTAATGCAAGTGAAGAGATGGGCAGTCCACAGATGACACCAAAGGTGCACAGGGAAGAACTTCATGCATGATGCCAATACTTGTACCTTCAAACCCCAGGGGAGTTGGATCACTCTTTATTTCATGCCTCTTGACTTTAACTGCAGGACCAAGGGGACCTGTGTGAAGTTCACAGATGCACAAGACTGTCAGTAGAGGTAGTGGTGAAACTTGTTTCAAATGTCTTCGTTATAAGAAACACAACTTGGAATTCATGAAGTCGTTCCTTCTAAAGGGCTCAGGGTAATGCATGACACTAAACAATGACAACCCCCCCAACCAATCCAAACCCCCCCAACCAATCCATTTTCCATAAAAAGGGCAAAAAAACAGGTTTGCGATATGCATCAATCAAACACCCCACCCCGTTGCAGCTCTGAATGGTCGCAGTAGTAAATAAGACCTAGAGAACGTGTCTGGTTCCAACAGGCACTTCCACAGATGTCCCACCTTTGCTTCTCCACCAGGTGGCCCCTGCAAATGCAGCTGCCGCAGGTAAGACTCGGCTCTAAAAACAATTTCAGCACTGCTGGGTCTAGGATCAGATGCCTGAAGCAGAGGTGGTGCCTTTGATTTCTGGATGGTAGGTACCCCTTGCAAATGGATTTTTTGCTAATTATCCTGGGTCCTGGCTTCATGTGCCCAAGAGAAAGTACTGTACTTATCTATTAGCAGTAAAGATAAGGGAGCAGTGGTCCTTGAATGAGTTGTAGAGATAAAAATACCTTGACTGGAACTTTATTTCATTACAGGGCAAAGCTTCTGCTTTGGGGCATGTCACATTTCCTTAAAGGAAATGCAATGAATAAAACTATGCAATAAAAATCACGGAGGGCCCATTTCATTTCTCCTCCAGCCAAGAAACCAACATCTTCCCTTGGATGGAGGCCTAGTTATGACTTTAGGGGTGTAGGTTGTAGCCATGTTGGTCTAAGGACATAGGCAGACAAGGTTCTTTGGGTGAATCTGATATCTTTTATTAGACCAACTTAAATAGTTGGAAAACAATTATTAAGCAAGCTTTTGGGTTCAAAAACCCTTCGTCAGGCTAAGGAAGTTACAGCAGTGTGTGCTCTTCCTGGATGGAATGAAAAGTTCTGACTTTTGAAGTCAAAACTTTGCCAAAAATAGATAATTCATTGCAACTTGCACACCATTTCCTCCAGTAAGTTATTCTATACAACAGTGCTAAGGATACTGTTTTCCCACCCTCTTTCCCTGTGTCTGTTCCTTCCCATTTCCTCCACCAGTTAATGGCACTGTATATCACACCTGCCCACTCACATCCAAAAAGGCAAGCAGTCTTCCAGTTCTGGAGCTAGAGTGGAAATGAGGCTGGAAGGCTATGAAAGGACCTTTTCCCTGGCAATGCCCCTCGCTCCCTTTGCAGGCCTAGTACAGCTCCCTTCAAAAGGCTCATTCCTTCTTTGCACAGGAAATAGTATGCTTCCAATTCTTTAGCGCAATTTGATACCAACTGCAAGAAAAATAAGGGTCTTGAGCCTGGCGGTGAGCCTTTTCTCTTTCAGTCTGTAAATTTTCCACCTCCAGCGTGGGCTTTTCTCAATTTTTTCTGAGCTCAAAATAATTTCAGCGAAGCTTTCTGCAAATAGTCCTTGATCTAGTTGTTTGGGAGGAGTCTGGTGCGAGTGGGGTGCCCCTGTGAATGTCACGGTAGGCTTGTTCTATCACAGGATGGAAACAACCCTTGGAAACAGGATCCCAAGGCCAACGCTTGCATTCGTGAGCTTGGGACGTGCGAAGTCCAGTCCAGTCTTCACTTGAAATGTCCTCCTTCCATGAGCATTCCCAGCACTGTCTGAGAGACGCTTTGTGGGAAGAGAGCGCTGGAAGGGAAACCCCTGCTTTGAATGCTGTGAATATCCGTGGAACGTCTTTTGAGCTGCATCCATCCAGCTGAATCCTGAACTCAACAACTGCACTCCTACTGACCTCAGTGAGAGCGGGATCAAATCCCAGCTGCTGCTTCTTGCAGAAAACCTGTCCTTACAGAAAATACAGCAGTCCCTTCCCCCATCACAGGAACCAACAAAAGGTAAAACAGTTGAAAGCACCTCTGTGACTGAAGAGCCTAAACTGTGTCAGTAACTCAGGCACTCACTTGATAGCCTACCTCCTATTTGAGCCCAGTTTTCTCTCCTGCCCAAGGCAGGGGGTTGGACTAGGAGATCTACAAAGTCCCTTCCGACCCTACATCTATGAATCTATTGCTTTCCGATGAAACTAATGCTCCTAAAGGCACACGTCATTTTGAAACATTTAATTATGTTTGGAATCATGAGCAAATCTGGGGCATTTCCCCAAACAAATTAAAATGCTAGTTCACAAAAAAGCGTCCAAGGAAGCAAAGCGTCCAAACCCCACTGGCTAATTCCCATCTAACTCCCTTAGGAGCTTTGGAGAAATCTCACTGAAATTCAGTTTAACCTCAGTAAATCCTAGGTTACCTCGACCTGGGTTATCTGAACGGCAATATTTTTTGTACTAACTTGTAACCGTGTACAAGCTGTATTTAATATTCTCCTGTATTATATACCTCTCCTCCAAAGTCTGATACAATAATGTGTAACTGTTGGTATTGTATAACCAACTGGTTTACTATATTTCATGTATGTAAGAGATGAAACTGTTATGGCTACTTGTTACCGATCGCAATTCTGCAAAAGAAGCTGCCGTTTCCCTGATCCCAATAATTTCAGTGATCCAGACAGGTTTTTGGCGAGTGCTTTCCACAGGGGCTCAGATACCCCAGGATGCACCGTCAAAGTGCAGTTACAGTTTTGCTTCAGAACCGACACCTATTCCATCCCGATTTTGGCATGATCTCAAGCTGATGAGCGCTGCACAGTGAAATGCTCTTTGCTTTCTCAGCAAGGATCCCAAGGATCTGCAAGGAGAGGTGGGGAAGCGATCTTTGGCACGGAGAAGTTTGGAACCAAATCCCGTTTTAGCCAAAATTCGGATTCTCTGTTCATAAAACTCACTTGGAGTCTTGGAGGTGCTTCTTTGGGAATTGGAGCAAACCACCACCCTCATACCTTGGGGATACATGCACATATGTTATAAACGTATGATCAAGCTGGACCTATTTGTTTCTGCAGATCACACCAGGGGTTGACGACATACGACTTGCAGGCCAGATCAGCTGGAAACAGCAGCGGTGTGGATGCAGCTCCTAGCTGCCCAGCCCTGGCACACCTCCCTCCTCAGCTGGAAGCTGCATTCATACCTCAGCCAGGGAGCAAGGGATTGGAACAAGCAGCAGCAGCGTGGGCGCAGCTCCCAGCTGCATGGCTCCAGGGGGGTGCAGGGAAAACCTCCACCATCACTGATGTGATGCCAAAGCCACCCAGCTGTTCTGGACCAGAGCTGGGTTGTTCTGGCTTGCTGGCCTCTGGATTACATGCTCTGGCTCATTTGTCAAACCCCTCTCCAGTTGTAAAACCTGAGCCTCAGGAACAGACTTATTCTTTCAACGGGAGCGTGAGACACCCAATAGTCTCTGCTCAGCATGGGGAAGGAAGAGGGGAACTCCACAGGCAGGATGACGGTACCTTTGGTCAGAGCAGATGTGTTAACTGTGGTGTTGATGGAGGAGGCTAGGGAAAAGCGGCGGGTGACTTCTCTCTCCTTAGCTTCTGCATCTGGGAGGACAGACACATGCAGCGCATGGCAGGGTTAGAGCTTAGGAAGCAGAGGAGGGTATATAGGTCCCAAGCAAAGCAGGATTTGAGAAAGGGTAACCCTTCCACCCCAAACCCTCCCCACTAAGTTGCTCCCCTTAGAAGTGCTGGGGCACAGATAAACTGGAAAACAAAATGCACAGAAAAAACATATTTTTAAGTAGTTGCAGTGATACCAACCTTGACCCTGCAGGAGGGAACCCAATGTCAGGTAAAGCTTTAGTGTTAACCTAGTGTTCGTACAACTGCAAAACACAGATGAGCGTGGCAGTTACATGACGCAGACTGACTGATGGGTTACGTGGAAAGAAAAAATATTGGAACTGTTTCTTCTGAGCTGAGACACACCAAAAATACAAAGACCGAGGGGCAAGGACCTAGACTGTACTTCTCAGGAGTGAGCAGACATCATACTTCTAAAAAACTGGGCCAAGAACCTCAGTAGTTGTAAATTAAGGTGAATCCATTGCAGGCAATTAGGCTTTTCTGCCTGTATCGACTGCACCAGCTAGAAGGTGCTCCCTTTGGTATCTCCATTCTAAAATAAAGACACAACTTGCAGTGATCTCCTTGTGAGCTGCCCCCACATACCCCGGACTAGTAGCTCTACATGTGATGAAAGATACATCTGGACTAAATCCAGATGTGCATCTGGACAGTGCCACAAGGCAGGTGACATTTCAAACATGCAACGAATCCTCAGACAGCTGCTCCACTCCACAAACAGGTGTGTGGGTAAATCTACTTGGAGCCGTGGTCCCACCGACTTCAGTGTGGAAATTTGTTCGCTGGTGTGCGTTTCAGGGGCGTCCTTGGACCTTGCTGGTGCAAAGATTTTGAGCTCAAGCTTTTAACATAAAGAACAGGCAGAGCGCTGCTGACAGTTACAACACACGACTGTGCTGGAGTCACTCCATGCTTACGCTGCACCTGAGAGCAGAATCAGGAACAGTCATTCAAATTTCCACTTCTCAGCTATGGTCTAGAAACAGGGGATAAATAGATGTTGCCAAATGAAGGAGACTAGCTGTGCCTGGATGTCTCAGCACAGGTAATCTGCTTCACTGGATGAAACGCATGTTGCTTATTGTCCTGCCTCTTGATCATATGCAGGACATGGGAATCTCCAGGGTGCTTCTCTGGCAGCAGAGAAACACCTAGGGAAAACTTGGAGGTGCATCTCAGCAAGAGGGGAAAGCTGTCTAGGCACTCCCAGAGCTTGTGGGAATTTATGAGGTGCTGTTTTCGGCCCCTCAAGCTCCAGAAGCACCTGCCTGGGGCAGCTGAAGGGTGCAGGCAGCTCCAGGCTGCCCATGCTCTCTTGCCAAAGAACAAATAGACGTCTGCCATGATAATGCAGCATGAATTATCACCATCTTTTGTTGCAGGCACAAGCAAAGGCACTTGTGTTACAGCAAAGGGCATGGGAATCTATTTACTTTTGCTTTGTGCCACCATAAAAATTGTTATGGCACAAAGGTGACATCTTTTTCCAGCTGCAGTTCTTCTTTAGTATTTCCTCTTACCAGGTCATGGATCGAGTATAGGACGTTGGTTTTTCTCACCCAAACGCAGCACGTCCTTTTGGATACATACCAGATGACTTTAAAAGATCAGGACAGTCATTGACTTCTCTGGCAGTTTTGAACTAGAGACAGAGGTCAAGGCTAAAACAGCTATTTTTTCTTAAATAGAAGTTTTCTATCCAGGACCTGCATTCATGGTGTGAGTTCAGCAAAGGTGTCTGTGCAGGAATGGCTGCTCCAATCTAACCTTGTCACTGTCCTAGCTCAAACTTCTCCTTTGCAGCTCATGATGAGCCCTTCTTGACAGTGGTAGCGTAGTTAGAAGTCATTGCTACACAGAGGGCTGGCAGCAGTCAACCGGACCTCCTCACTTCTTAGATATACTGCAGTCACCACTTTGGCTTTCTTCCATGCCAGCACAAAATCTAAATGAGTGACTCATCACTGAACAGACCAACACACTGAAAGCAGCAAGCACCTGCATGATGCATGTACTTCATCTATGTCACATGATCATGTAAGAACCTGATGTTGCAAGTCAGTGGAAGTGTCTACATGTTCATTAATGCACCATTATTATACTGCAATAAATTTAGTACCTGTGGGCATTTGTACACATGCTTGTGTTGCAGCACCAGGCACTTTTAAAAGCTGAGAAAATGGCAGCAGCGCACTTTTGAACTAAAACACATCAAAAGTGTTTTAGCTCAAAAGCGTGCCACTGCCATTGTCTTAGCGCTGATATGCAGTTCACCATTTATACAAAAGCATGGGACACAGTGCCAGGTGTCAGCTTACATGCGATTAATTGGACGATTCTCATCTGTCATTAATCATGACAGATTAATCGAGTCTGGTCCGACATGCTGGAGATCCGGCACATCAGAGCAGATAAATGTATGTGTATAAATGCCCAGTAGTAACAGGTACTAAATTTAATGTGTCATAGTCAGTGCTACTGTGCAGGCTTTTTTGTGATGCTAATGTGCAGTAGATTAATCCTACTGCACATTAGCACATTAGCACAGTTTTTGCCTGCCACGTTAATGAGCAGTGGAATTAGTCCACTGTGCCTTTAGTGTCTTGCGTAGATGCTCCCAGTGGAAGTTAAGAGCTCTATGCACTTCCAAGGGGCAAGGGCCTAATAATTCGTGTGCTCCCCCGGATAGCACTGTTGTACAGGGAGTCTGGCTCCACGGCTCTGCCCAAAACACAGGCTTATCAGGGCAGGAAGAGAAGAAGGATCTCACAAAGGATGAGGTCCAGTCTGCACTGCATGGTTTTGCTGGCAGAACTGGGCATCCACACTCCCCACCCCTCTGGGCAGCAGGTGCCCCTAGCTCTGCAGCCAGAGCAATGTCAGCTCTACAAGTGACAGAAACCAAGGGTAAGTACATGGTGATGTGCCCTTTAACAGCCAGTGCCTCCCATTATGTACCCAGCCAGCACAGCTGTTGCAATGGAGCCACACGCTCTACACATGCGGCCAGCTTCCTGAGATCTCCAAACCACCATCCTTCCTGCCTGAAAAGTCCAGAACTGGGCTCTGTGGCCTGCACCCTGCCTCTCCTGCTGCTTCAGCCCCGCATCAAAGCTAGGAGGTTGCTTCGGTTCTTCATGAGGTCTCTTCTACTCTGGTACACTTTAAATCGGAATGGGCAAGATGCAAGGCCATTCTATCTGGCCCGTGGGGCCTCCCCAAAACTTAGACAATTAATATTTATCTGCCCCTGGCTGCCTGTCATGCGGCCCTCAATGGCTTGCCAAAACTCAGCAAATGGCCCTCTGCCCGAAATAATTGCCCGCCCCTGCTTTAAATGCAGTCCTTCTCCTTGGAGTCTCTCTATGCCTCAACATCTGTCCTGTCCTGATGGTAATAATCCTCCATTACCCCTCACCTCACCTCTGACCACAAGGTGGAACTAGAAAGAAAACATCACGTATGAAACAAAAGAAAACAGAATTACAGAGTCATGGCAGACAACTGCTCCCAGACTTCATTGCTCATTTTCTTCCCTGTATGTTGCTCTTCTTTTCCTCCCAAGGTCTCCTGCTGACATAGCAATCCTAAGATAGCACCTTCTATCCTCAGATCTTACAGTTTTCCCAAGCACTCATGAGTTAAGACTCACAACACCCCTTTTCATAGACATCAGGGCTGGAAGGGACCTCGGGAGATCATCAAGTCCAGCCCCCTGCCCAAAGGGCAGGAAGTCAGCTGGGGTCACAGGATCCCAGCAAGATAAGCATCCAATTTATTCTTGAAGGTGTTCAATGTAGGCGCTTGAACCACCTCCGCTGGCAGACTGTTCCAGACCTCGGGGGCTCGGACAGTAAAGAAATTCTTCCTTATGTCCAGCCTGAAATGGTCTTGCAGGAGTTTGTGACCGTTTGACCTCGTCATCCCTTGGGGCGCTCTGGTGAGCAAACATTCCCCCAGATCCTGCTGGTCACCCCTGATAAACTTATAGGGGGCCATCAGATCGCCCCTGAGCCTGCGCTTTTCCAGGCTAAAGAGTCCCATGGCTCTCAGCCTGGCGTCGTAAGGTCTGTTTTCCTGACCTCTGATCATGCGCGTGGCTCTCCTCTGGACTCTCTCAAGCTTCTTCACATCCTTTTTGAATTGTGGAGCCCAAAAATGGACGCAGTACTCCAGCTGCGGCCTCACCAAGGCCGAGTACAAGGGGAGAATGATGTCCCGGGATTTGCTCGAGAAGCATCTATGGATGCAAGCCAGTGTTTTGGTCACTTTACTAGCCGCAGCATCGCATTGGAGGCTCATGTTCATCTTGTGGTCAATGATGACCCCCAAGTCTCTTTCTTCTGTAGTGCTAACCAACGTAGCACTGCCGAGCCTATAAGGGTGCTGCAGGTTTTTCCTCCCAAGGTGGAGAACCTTGCATTTTTTGGTGTTAAACACCATCAGGTTCTTGTCTGCCCATTTGCTGAGCTTGTCCAGGTCAGCCTGGATCACCCACCTATCTTCTGGCGTGGAAGCTTTGCCCCAAAGTTTGGTGTCATCGGCGAACTTGGCCAGTCCACTCCTGACTCCAATGTCCACATCATTAATGAAGATGTTGAACAGTATGGGTCCCAGGACAGAGCCTTGAGGGACCCCACTTTGTATGGAGGAAGAGAAGGAGGCCCACAGAGAAATGACCTGATTCAGTAAGGTAACATGGACTAACTTGCATACCTCCTGATGACAGTTCCTTGAGTGAACTACCCCAAATTTTCTCATTCGCTGAGCAAATCTTCTCCTTCAACCAAGTGATGCCAGAACTGAACAATTTAGCATATCAAACCAGAAAGCAGCATGGTGCACAGTAGCTGGACTCTCCCCCCTCCATCCACTCAATACACTGTCAAAGAAGGATTATTTTAGTTGTGTGTGCATGCAGGTATATCTGGCTTAGTGGATTCTTTTACAGCTGTGAACTTCAGAAAGATGAAAAGCAAAAAAAAAAAAATCACTATTCCAGACCTAGTTAGTTATACTTGCCTAAGTGTCACCATCAACCACCCCTTTGTTGATACTCCCAACGAGGCCTTTTTGTGGAAGAGTCTTTGAGAAGTGCAGCATGTGCATGTATCAGACAAGTGTGCTGTGATGGGATGCAGCAGCACTGTAGGAGGCAGTGATGGATGGCACAATGAGATGGAGAGAACATCATGGGATTGCAAGCAGGACATAGACAGCCAGAGACCAAATGCTGCATGTGGCAATTTTACCTTTGGGCGGAGCTCGGCGGTTGGAAAGACCTTGTAATGTGAATCGCTTTCTAGCGAGAGCTGTGTGCTCAAGGTTAAGGCTGGTAGAAGCATCAGCTAGGAGAGAGATGGAAAGGGAAAAAGAGATAAGGAAGGAAGGGTCAACCTCCCAGGTTATGGGAAAGGAGAGGCTAGCGCGGGATGACAAAACAAATCCTTCGGATTACGTTCAAGCCTGTGCAACAGTTAATCAATTAAAATGGTGATACGCAGCCAGGGAAGTTAAATAGCTGAGCCAAGTAGATCCCAGGACAGGCTAATGGTGTGCTACCTGGGAAGACTTTGGCTCACTGAGTTTTGATGGAGCATAAAACCAAAAAATAAATTAATTAAAAAAATGAGGGGATGCAGCTAGTCTCAAAGGAAAAGACAGGTCAGTAGCAAGCTAACTTTAAAAAAAAAAAGATCTGGTGCCTTCTGCCATGAAAAAGCATCACTGTGCTCTTAATGGGTAGCCCATGGCTCCAGTGAGAAACAAGAGATGAAGCTTTCTAGTACGGGAGTATCTGTAGCCTTCATGCACTGATTCATCGCTTTGGTATTAGCACTGAGCTTAAGCCTTACCTGCTGGAGTCTTTCCAACAGCCTCCATGCTATTTGGCTGGCTTACAATGATACTCTGTCACTGCGTTACTTGATTGGTGGGGTGTATTATTGACATACTCATCAAACTCTCATACCAGTTACCCATGCTCCCTGACAATTGCAATGGCAGCAAAAAGTCATAGTTGGGGCTGGATCCCGTGTCTCTGGGCTTCCAAAAAGAGCAGATGCCCAATTACCCACATCTATAATAATGAGAGATGGACCTGACCCCAAAACACAGATCCAGGCATTCCTGCCAAATTTCACACTTGCCCCCTAAAACAGGCAGATCACAAAGGGAAGTATACGGCAGAACAAGAAGCAGAAGCCACAGAAGCCAGTTTTCCTGCCTCTGAGCCAACACACAATGCTTCACATGCTGCCAAGGTGATTACCACTAAGGAGACACACATGAAGACCTGAAATACAAGGGAAACATGGAGAGACAATGAATCCAACTAATATCCAGACTGACACGTGACGGACAGACAGACTATGGTTCCAAAAAAGCACATCCCATCACTTCCTGTTTGGCAGACAAGCGGTTAGGCAACAGAGACGATCCATAATCCTGTGTGTACTTTGAAAGGACTCTCTCAAGGAATGCAAAAGGATGAGGTTATAAAGACGCCCCAGAACTTGGAAAATAAGGTCTCTTTGCAGCTCACTTATTTAAAAACCAAGCAAATTTGTGCACAGGAGGCCTTCGGGACCACATGCTAAGACACATTTAAAAAAAAATTAAAATGGTGGGTTTTCACCTCAATGAAGTTTTAATTAAGCTGGACAGAGGGGAAAAAGAAATCAAGCCCTTAAGTATGTGCTATATCGCATGCTGAGATGCACATTAGGGCTTTATGACTGCAAGCTCCCACTTTGCTTCTCAGTGCCATGCACTGGTTAGATGTTGGACCTACCACACAGTACAACACCTTGAACAGCTTTGAAGCTTTCATTTTTTCCTGCAGGCAAAAACTGCAGTAAACCAGCTTCCATGTGGATTGAATCAATTTAGAAGTCTGGTCCAGGCATAATGCTGTGCTACATGCAGATGACTTCTCATCACAGGCCCTAATTCTAATGAGAGGTTATTGCAAATCTGTGAGAGTGAGGAGGTTAAAATAATAACTGCCAGTAATTGTAGTTGTTCTTTTTGTTCCATAACACCTGAAGGAAGTAACAACATCTGAAAATAATTTCATACTGACTTGACGTAAAATTGAAGGCTGGAGTCGGCAGGTGGCAGAGATGAGACCTTGTTTAACCTAGTAGCTAACTGCCTGTAGCATACCAATATAACCTGCCTGATCTAGTAGCATCAGCTGGTGCTCAATGCCAGGAGCCCTGGCATAGGATATCACTGCACATATATGCAGTGGTGACATTTTGCCATGGGCCAGCAGAGAGTCCCATGTTATGTACCAAGTTAAGGCTCATGTAGATCTTCAACGTAGGATGCAAGTAGGACTTTCGAGTGGTACATGGGCTCTTTGCTGGGCCTCTACCTAGCTTTGAATTTCAAGCAATGAGAATAGTTACCTGTTTCCATTCTGAAAAGCTGAAGATGTCCTTTTTTCCCCTCTCTCATGGGCTAACTATCCAGTAATGTAGCCCACAGGTCCAACTTGGGCTCCTACAGAGATGGACTCACTGCTCATCTCTCCAATAGCTTTCATGGATGTGGAAAGGACTGGGGCACCCCGACAGGGCTCCTGATTGAAGTGAGGAGACATGTGCTCCCACCAGGAGCTCTATGATGGACTCATTGGTAGATGGAAGAACTGAGATTCACCCGTAGGGTTCGAACACACAAAACACCTTTCACTCCAGTTAACGTCAGCGGGAACTGCTAGTGCATCGTGCCTTAACAGGCCAGAAACTAAGATGACTAACTTGGGAAATTCTGAGGAAACAGCTTGATTCAGCTGTAAACACAGCTGAATGCAAAATTACAGTTGTTTTTGGAGGAAATTATTATTAAATTTCAACAAGAAAGAGGGGGAAAACAAAGATTTTCAACCAACATCTTATGAGAGTTTTTAGAAGAATTTTCATGGGGAAAAAACTACAACGTTTTATCAGGAAAAAGATTTTTTTTTCACTAAAACCTTTTCACACTGAAAATTTCAGGAATTTAATCTTTTTTTTTTCCCCATGAAAAATCCAGAAAAAAAGTTTGACCAAAAGGAGCATTTTTTTTGCAAAGCTTTTTGTTTTGGTAGAAAGCCAGTTTTCATTAGGGAAAATAAAATGCAAATGTGTTGCTCTTTTTTTGGTTACGATTCAAATTTACCTCCCTGTAATTCCTAAAAACATATGTATATTTAGGAGGAAGCTCTGTCTGGTAGTGGCTTCCTGTTGGATTGCTGCCAGCGTACTTCCAGGCATAAGAATCAGTGGTTTATTTTGTGAAGTTTACTTTGCCCTGCACTGAATAAAATATGTCTGTTGTACTTCTATGAAAAATACAAGAAATGTCCAAGTGACCACACATGCTGCTGAGAGAGCGAGTAATAAAAAGCATCCCTTTGAAATAAAGCAAAGCCATTTGTTAAAAGTCATTACACATTTTTAAAATGAAACAAGGCTGATATCCAACAGAGGGACAAAAAGGACACAGTCAAGTAAAAACAAAATCATCTTTTCAAGAAAGGACGTCCTATTGCTAGCCCTGTAGATCACTGAAGCAGAGACTTTAAAAACATCTAAATGCAATCCACGCCGTTTGTATTCACTCTCAACGCCACGAACAGAGGAGTCGGTTTTGCCGGTGTTTATGGACAGATTTACATTCCACTTCTCAGACACAGAAGTCACACCCCATTATGCAGGCTGCAAATTCTGGAGGCTGCATTTACAACCAACCAACAAACTGCCTTCATTGGTATGAAAAATAAATCACAGTGGAACGAGCTGTATTGCTCAGACAATTTGTAAAACCATGATTTGAATGGTGTGCTTGAATCCTTTGAACAACTTCCCGTGGAAGGCACCCAGGTTATATTTCATGGCTAGTACTGCAAGGATATAAAAATCACCTGCTGGGGGGTCATGTTCCTTGCTACCTCTAACTCCTACCTCTCTTTTGTCTGGTGCTGGGACTGGAATTCCTGTTCCTGTTGTTGGACATCTCCAGGCTTGATGTCTCAGATTTATTTTCATATAAACTCGACGACTTCCTGCTAAATCTTTGAACAGAAGAAACAGTGGTTAGGTTGTCACCCAGTAACTAAAGTAACTTTTGCATTAATAGCTTCTCAGCCCAAAACATACCAAATTTACAAAATCTGTCATGATTATGGACCTACGCTTAGAGAACTGGTTTGTTAGTTGAAAAAAAAAAAAACCCAACAGTTTAAGTTTCTCAGCTTGAGGGTGGGAAGGAGGATGCATGAACCCAAAAAATGACTTTTTAACACTTTTGTTTGCAAACTGGACCCAGTAGGATACTAGCCGTGGTGTAAATGCCAATTCCATTCCATTTTCCTCCTACAAACAATACGAACACTGACCTCAACTGCTTATACTATCACGAGTTGTCTGGAACCAGAGATGGATTAAGGTGAGAACCTCAAATGTCAACCTACTCAAATTTGGGGAAAATGGTTTAATTTGGATACAAATACCAACCTCCAAACCCACCAACATATCTGTGGTTCCCTATCAGATCCCAAGCAAGAGGGGGCCCATTTTGGGGGGGTGAGAAGCAGAAGAGTTTGCACCAGGTTCTGGCACAAAAGGGTGGCGATATAAGAACACCAACTATTTGTGCGAGTTTCAACATTTTGGACCTAAGTTTCAAACCCAGACACTCAGGAGATTCTGATACCATTGAACTGCACTGATCTGAGCACAAAGCTAAACAACAGTTACCAGAGTAAGGCCTGGTCTATACCATGTAGTTCTGCTAGCAACACCACGTGCATGTCCGCACTCCAAGCTGCTGTGGAGCAAAAGAACCCCTTCTTTCTCATTTCTGACCAAAAAACTTCTGGCACTGCCCAACAGCTGGCAGAAGATGTGTAAGGCATGCCAGCACCTTCTGCCAGTTACCAGTCTCTTTAGAAGCTGTGCAGCTCAAGGCACCCTGCCAGCACGACTGATTAAAGGCAGTCGTATGGATCTGCTAGGAACCACACCAGTGTTTACACACTTTGGTAGCTTCCCTCTTGGGTTAGGGACAGAAGTTACACATAAACTGGCTTAAGTGATCAGAAACAGGTTTAAACCTGTAACAGAACACAAGTTCAGTGCACATAAACCAGTTTCAAAATGACTGATTAAAACCGGTTTAAGATGAACTTGGTTCAATGTAGTATTGGACTTAACTGATTTAAGTTAAACCGGTTTATGAAACTTCTGCCCTAGACCCCTTCCTAGTTCTAGTTAAATCTGAGTCCCCCAGCATCCCAGTATTTTCCAGCCCTGGGTTGGGCTGTGCAGTCTGCTCCAGAGAGCAGGGCTGTCCCCATCCCTCTGCTCCCTAGCCACAGCAGTGAGGACTGGCTCACTGGCCCCCCAGGCAAACCCCTGCTGGGGTCTAGGGCTAGGAAGAAGGGAAAACTTCCCTTCCCCTGAGTAAGGAGCCACCCTGCCCTGCTGGCTTAGTGCTGGCACCGACTGTGGACTACACATCCCAGACATAACTGGAAGCAGGAAGGGGAAGTGATAAGCAGCCCTGGCTGGGTCTGGGTGCTGTGATTGTGGACTGTGAATCCCAGAGTCTTCAGGGGGCAGCAGGAAGAGGAAATTAGCACACAGTCCATGCTGGCTACATGCCAGAGAGCCATGCTGTAGCACCACCAAGCTTGTAGCTTGAGCCACTGCAGGCATGTAGCTGCATTTGTTGACTCAAAAGTGAATGTCTGTTCATTTGCTTATTGATTGAATCTTTGCAGCTTTGACTAACTTGCAAAGACTGAATCAATCAGCCTCAGGCTTTTTGACTGCCTATACTTAGCCTTGCAGAAGCTGCCTAGGGTAGATAAGGCCAACATCTAATTCACACAGGGATTAGAGCATCCTCTTCTCCATCATCTCCATATTAACTTCTTTAGATAGCACAGTGGCCATGATTTTTAGGAGACTGTGAAGGACACCATAATATTTAATCTTTCAAATGTGTAAGGGTGTTTACAATGAAGTAAGTTTATTTCTTGAATCACTGGGTTTTTTGAGACTCAGCAATTGTTATTTCTGACTATCTGACTAGCTTGCTAGAAAAGTTAACAGCCTTGGTCTGCTGAAGACAACTTCCTTTAGAAAAGAGGAAGGCGGTAACTAAATATCTGGCAGCTGGTGATGTAGGTGAAGGGTTGCCAGATGTCCAGGGCTAATAATAATAGTTTTCCACCTACCCTAATTATACTACTTGCTTATATGGGTGGTATAAGAGATTAACTGATGGGAGTATGGTATTCAGAAGGTGTGAAGCCTATGTAAGTGCTTAGTGTTGCTTATAAGTGTTATTAGATGTGGAAGACTCCCCTCAGGAAACAAAGGACAAGGACCTCATTTTTAAGCACTGCATGTACCAGAAAAGCTGTGTATGTAATGGGTCAGGGTGATCTAAACCACTCCCTGCCCTGACAGAAGCTACCAGGTGATGCCCTTGATCTGTATAGAAGAGAGGGATATGATGTGGACAGCTTACCCGATTTCCATGACAAAATGCACAAGGGGAAACTGGAAAGATGAAATATCTGTGAGATTCCTTCCAGGGTTTTCTACTGGTCCTTCTAGGAGCTGGATTATAGAGGAGGCCCATGGCTTACTACTCCTTGGGGAATAGGTAGATTTGGCTCCAGAAATTAGGTCTTGGATGACCAACCATATGTCACAGCTTCTTGCATCCAAGTCCCTGGTTCCTAATGACTTCTGCTCTCTAATAATGTGTCTCAAATAACACTGCATTGTCAGGGACTGTCCCATGTCCACTTTAATTGCAGCTAATGGGGTCAACTTTGCTTTGAAAATTTTGAAGTCCTAAGATGCCTAATAGCAAGCTCACATGCCTGCAGTATGCCTCAGCTCCCCCCTATTTAAAATGGAGCTGATAACACCTACCTATTACACAGGGCATTTAGGAAACCATACACAGATGTTGAGAAAATGCCTTGAAAATCCCCCTACTCATCACAAGACACAAAGCCCCCATAAATGCCTTATAACAAACTAGGCCCTTTAGCACAAAAATCCCAAAATCTCTAAAACCACCACATTTCGCAGGATCTACAAGGTTGTAATCAGGAATTATTTCATCCACAGAAACCGTTTAACCGGGGTTCCTCATAATTAATATGTTCCAGGAGTTATGTTGTTTGCAGTGACAGACACTTTTATTGCAACACCAGAGAAGACCGCGTGGGGGACAGAAAAAAAGACACCATGATATTTAATCTTTCAAATGTGTATGGGTGATGGAGTTAGTTTATTTCTTAAATCACAGGGCTTCTTGAGACTCAGCAGTTGATATTTCTGACCATCTGACCTGCTTGCTTTGGAACATCAGTCAAGGCTTATAGACTTTCTCCTGAAGAGACGTATATCTGCTTTTGCAGCTAGATGTCAGAAACAAAACGTAGACATTCCTTTTGAACGAAACAAGGGAAGAAGCCAAACCACACTGGTAATTTTTCCAGTGTTTCACAGTTCCTCTTTTGCTCTGCTCACGTAATGGCTAAATGCAGGCCAATACAGGAAGGGGGTAAATATTTATAAGAGTGAGAAAGATACCAAGGAAACACTTGAGCAGTTTCTGAATAGTATCTCCAAGAAAACCACAATAGTAGTTCAAAGAAGTGGTGCTCGGATTATATCTCATATTTTTCTCACCTATACCACACGCTGTTCTCCAAAAAATATCAGCTGCTGGAAACTGGGGGTGTGGGGTGGGAGGAGTGAATGCCTTAAGCGAGGAAATAGGAAATACGGTAATAGCTGCATTTCCCCTTTTTTCCCCTCTTTATTCTGTTTTTTTTTTTTAAACAAGGTGTAGATCATATTTGTTGCATGCTAGAAAAATATGGTATCTGTCTGTGTACTCCAGATGAGCACGCCTGGATGCCTGAATAAATCATTCATGGGCTGCAGAAAATGAAAGGTTATGTGGTCATAGCAGCCAGTTTCAGTTTTATAAACTTAAATAGATATAGAAAGTGCACACACGGATCACTTCACTGTCACTCAAATACAGCCACCTTGCAGGTGAAATCCTGCTCTATTTTGCACTTTAACAACAGACAACAGGAGGTCACAAGTGTTTAAGAGAGAAATTGAAGCTGCCAACAAATCAAGAATTTAGGCTGGCAAAATCTAAATGAAGAGAGATGGGCTTCAGGCAACTACCACTGCTCTTGCAAAGTGTTCTGAAATCTGTAATCATCTCAAGTGTTTAGGCCACTGGTATTAATTGTCTTTCTCTTCTGAAAGTCAGCACAGTGCCCTGGCATTTTGCTGCTCCTGCGACCCAAAGGGAAGAGCTCTTACCAATGAAGTCCTAAGAAGCATAGGACTGGAAGGGCGCATCTGAGTCTCACAGCCCAGCCTCCTGTGCTTCAGGGAGCCTTGTAATCCATGTCAAGTCCAAGAGGGCCCACACTGGCCCCTCCAGCACACCAAAAGGCACAAAAAGCCTCTTAACACCTTAGAGGAGCAATTCATAACCAAGGTGCTGTGAGATCCTATTAAGGGTGCTATGCAACGTTAACATTTTTGGTGTGCAAACCTGATTCAGAAGATAAACCCAGGGATTTCAAACAGGAATCCACAGTGTCAAAAACATTCTGACCTGTTGTGGCCAAGTTCTTTGCAACAGAAGATTGCTGTAGTGTTTTATCTGTAGCCAAAAAAGCAAATGAAAGCAAAGAGTTGGCATTTTAGAGGGAGGGTGGGGTGGGCGGGGAGGCACTAAGTCTAATGAGATGGACTTGGAGTCTAAAAAGGCCGAGAACCACTGCTGTATAGAAAATGTAGAGCATGTCTTCACTGGCTCCGCAGAACTTCTGGAAGCATGATCCTCAAGCCTGCCAGGCTAGTAGTGGACCTAGGGGCAGGAGAACGAGGCATCAGCCCGAGTGGCTGATTGAGAGGGGGCAGCCTGAGCATGCCCCATGCAGCAGCCACAGCCAGAGGGTGCCAAGTCTCTGACACTGTCTGCCAGCACCTGGTTTGCATGTACCAAACCCAGAAATGGGCCTGTGAATGTGCTCTGAGGGCACTTCTCACACCCACTCTCAAGATTTCTATCTCCGGTGTGCTTGAGAGCAAAGCCCACAGAACAGCTTCGCCTCCTTATTTCCATTTTTGGCATGTGTGGAACAGGAGCAATGAGAAGGGGGTGCTTCAGTGGCACTCCAGTGGAAGCTGAACAGACATACCCTTGAATACCTGTGGGCCTCCACCACAATGCACCACAAGCAGAGAGCAGGAGGGATCCCAGGGGCCACCCACTCCTTGGCCCCTGTAGGGCATCTGCTGTCAGAGTCACCAGCACTACCACACGCAGCACCTTGCTGTTCCCCTTGGCCTCCCCTCCAAACACAGAGCCAGCCTCAGCTTGCCTTATCTCATGGAACCGCTCCAAGAAGCAGTGTGACTGCATGCAGAGAGATGAAAGCAGGTGCACTGCCTCCAGCCCTCAGCTATGCCTACACACAGACCAATGGGGCAATAAAGATGTGCATGTTACTGTAGAGAACCTGACGCTGCTTCAGTATTAATGATGAGAATGCCAGGGAAGAAGAGCTCCGTGGATGAAGCCATTAATTAGCCTCAAACCACAGGCAAGATACCAGCAATACTGGTTGCTTTTCTGCTGATACTGAATTAACTAACATTTCTTTCCCAATCACAGAGCTGCTCAGTCTTGTCACAGAGTCATAGGCACAACCCGGCCTCTATGTGGAGGATGCCAGCGGGTGAGACTTCCTCTTGAAGCCACCCTCCCTGCCTCTGGCACCACCCATGAAAGCCCGTGAAACCCAATGGTGAGAAATAGCCACTGAAGGACTTCTATAGACCCAGGGAAAGGCTGGATCTACGCCTTCCCGTCTAGGGATTTAGTGTTTTTTTCTTCCCTAATCTTCATTCCTTTATTTCTATCTGACCCACGTCCTAGTGAGGACCACATTGTCCTTAGATGGGAAACCTAGTTGGGGCAGGTTGCAGCTTGCTTCTTCGTGGAGCTTGCCACTGTCTTCCTGCTCACCCCTTGTAATCCACCAGTCTGCTGTGACTGTATGGACCAAGAGCACTTAGACCTGTTTCCCTAGGACACGCTGTACAGTCAGGACAATCCGCTGCTTACTTTAAACTTCAGTTTATAGATTTCATAGACATTTGGGCTGGAAGAGAGACCATCGAGTCCAGCCCCCTGCCCCAGGGGCAGGAAGTCAGCAGGGATCATAAGATCCCACCAAGATAAACATCCAAAAGTGTGTTGAAGGTGTTCAATGTAGGTGCTTGAACCACCTCCGCTGGCAGGCTGTTCCAGACCTTGGGGGCTTGGACAGTGAAGAAATTCTTTCTTATGTCCAGCCTGAAATGGTCTTGCAGGAGTTCATAACCATTCAATCTTGTCATCCCTCGGGGCGCTCTGGTGAACAAATGTTCCCCCAGATCCTGGTGAGCACCCCTGATAAAAGTATAGGTGGCCACCAGATCGCCCCTGAGCCTGTGCTTTTGCAGGCTAAAGAGCCCCATGGCTCTCAGGCTCTCATCATAAGGTCTGTTTTCCTGCCCTCTGATCATGCGCGTGGCTCTCCTCTGGACTCTCAAGCTTCTCCACGTCCTTTTTGAATTGTGGAGCCCAAAACTGGACGCAGTACTCCAGCTGCGGCCTCACCAAGGCCGAGTACAAGGGGAGAACGACGTCCCGGGATTTGCTCGAGAAGCATCTATGGATGCAAGCCAGCGTTTTGCTCGCTTTACTAGCAGCAGCATCACATTGAAGGCTCATGTTCATCCTGTGGTCAATGCTGACCCCCAAGTCCCTCTCATCTGTAGTGCTAGCCAGTGTAGCACTGCCAAGCCTATAAACATACTGCAGGTTTTTCCTCCCATGGTGGAGAACCTTACATTTCTCAGTGTTGAACACCATCAGGTTCTCATCCACCCATTTCCTGAGCCTGTCAAGGTCAGCCTGGATCACCCTCCTGCCCTCAGGTGTGGATGCTTTACCCCAAAGTTTGGTGTCATCGGCAAACTTGGCCAGTGCGCTTCTGATTCCAGTGTCTACATCATTAATAAAGAAGTTGAACAATATGGGTCCAAGGACAGAGCCTTGAGGGTGGGGTCCCTCACTAACCAGTTTAGTTGGTTTTGAGTTAGAATAAAACACATTAAATGTTCATTGAATTAAAATTCAATTAAAAATGTCCAATTTGGGGGCTGTGATTGCTGGAATGAACTCTCTCTCCCCCTTGTTATAGTATGTTTAGTGTTTCTGCTTTGAAAACTTGAGAGTTCTCTCATTTGAATAGTTCTAGCATGGTTTGGTCCATTTTTCTCTTGCATTTCACTTCTCCCTGATTTTTTTTTCTTTGTTCCCCCCAGGGTGTTTTTGCCCAGAGATCTTCATCTTGCATAAATCATGCACAAAGCACCATCTCTGGAATACATCCAGGTCTTGGAAAAATCAAAAAGCAGCATTAACAAAGATTGCATCTGTTTGAAGTCTCTGACATGGTTCTGCAGAGCACTAGCAGTCCTGGTTATATCCCATGAGAACATCTGGTTTGGTTGATCTTGTTAAAAACAATCAAGAGCTGCAGGAAATACTTACAAGGAATCCTCAATCCACCCAAAATCTTTCCAGCACCAGGCTCCCTTACAAACCATTGCTGAAGGCCCCATTGAAGCCCATAAATCTGCCAGGGAATCTTGTTCTAATTTCAGCTGAACCTGGTGCTGATCAAACTCATGCAATATTCATACGGCCAGATGGTTCTTGCACAAAACCAGACTCTGGTCTTTTATGTTTGGTTTGCTTTGATATATTTGAGATTGTACATGCCCCAAATCTCCACCTGCATCTAAATGGATTGAAGATGCTGAAAACAAGAAGGTTTAAATTCTAGTTCACCTCTATGGTGCTTAAATGAGATCCTATTCTACCCTCTTCCACTCCATGAAAAACCACGCTTGGGGCTTCAGTTACCTGGATATGTTGGAGGAATTCATCGGTGCATGATAAACACTCTCGGTGATTCTTTGGTGTAGCTGGCTTGCTTCTGTCAGAGAGAAAGAAAAAATAGCTCCAAATTGCACTTGTCATTTCCCTTCAGCCCCTCCATAAAGGACAATGGAAAGGAAACCTGGGCCTGGGCTCTCCGCATAGCTAAAAGCGGCTCCAAACCAGATCCCTGGAACCAAACACCCTTGAAACCCAGGAAGGGTCCCATGTGCAGCAGAGATGAAAGTCATCAAAGCCAAATGAAAGGTACCACATTATGGGAGCCTTGGTCTCACTACTGGGTTAGGAAAGCCATGATATCTTTGTTGACTTTGGAACATACTAGTAAATCAGATTGCAAGAGTTTCTGCCCTGGGGTCAGGCTTGGGCTGGCAAGACAGGACCAATCTTCACCAAGTCTTTTGTGCATGGGGTGCTGGAGAAAAAAATCCCTTTGGGAATGTACTGGGCTGAAGTCATACCCCATTTGATCCTAGAAGGGAGTGCAAGCCCATTGATCAGGCAGGGATTTTAGAAGTCAGGAGTGATGCTTTATTTCTAATCGGTGCCACAGACCTGTGCCATCTCAGACAAATCGCATAAGCTCTGTCTCTTAAGTGATAAACCCTATTTATCCCATACCTTTGGTCCCCTCACTTATCTTCTGCCCATCTCTACTGGTTACTGCCAGCAGCCTAAAATTCTGGGCAGTTTCTAACAGTTTCAATTACAAAATGTCAGACAGAGGGGAAAAAAAATGTCCTTCTTTCTCCCCAGATTACACTGGTGTGAAGCATGGGTTGAAAAATCTCTAGTCCCGGACCAGAAACAGGTTGAATGTCTCATGGAACGAGACATTAGAAAAATAAAAACGAGGGTTAAATTAACACTGAACACAATTTTTATTTTTTGGCCCCAAATCTTGCCAGAGGGAGCACTGAATTCAGGGGATCACGGCATAGGGGAAAGCTATCTTAGGATATTTTTAGAGTTTGAGTAATGCATTGTGTAGGAATCCTTTTTTCCTCTCTCTGAGTTCCACACAGTGGGACTCACAGTGAATGAAGCAGCCTGGCTTTTCAGGCAGAGAGAAGGGACCACAATACACAAAACGCTGCCAGCGATGCCTATTTTTAAAACCTCTACATGAGGTCACCCTGTCTTTTCTATAAGATCCGTGGCACTTACAGAGTGCCTGATGGGTCATGTACTATAACGGTGTTACTGGCAATCACATGGGTAGCCTGCGTGCCTCACTCGTGGCTTCCCCAACCCAGCCTCTCAGAGCTTCCCTGCAAAACTCCTTTTCACTTCTGAGCTCATCCACGGAGCTGAGACTAAAAATATTTCCATTTTGGTGAATCAAACCAGAGGATCCCTTGTGGTCTTACCCTCCCCCTGGAAGTGGGTCTGCTGGCTTTCCAGTTCTCTCTTTCACAAGAAAAGCAAAGGAAATACTGGGCCGCCCATTCATTAACCACATGGAGCAGCTCTGTGGCTTTCCTGACATGCTGTAGGTTGTCATTTGACCCTGCCAGCTGCTCTTGAAGATGTCACAAATCGGGGCTGCCACCAGTGTGTGCTTCCCCGGGCTTTCTGAAACAGAACGTTATCACCGCCTCTCTCTGCTCCAGCACATAGAAGTCACTTCCACATAGCCATTAGCCAACACCTCCTGCATCGTCTGATGACAAGCCAGTTTGAGCTATTCCTGTGGCACGATGCTCAGGAGGGGCTTAAATAGCCATATAGCATCCTGGCTGCTGATGGCACTGCTGCATTTTGGCAAGGCCCTGCAGAAACATCCTCCCCATCAGTGAGTGATGCATGGGACAAACAAGGAGTCCCCACTATGCACTGCCCTTGTCATGGGTACTCCACTGCCATAGTGGAAGTGGAGTAGCCACTTGTGTGACACTGTCTGGGTTGTTCCAGGATGTGTGCTATTGTTCTAACCCAGAAGGATGGTGCAAAAATGAGCGAGGGTACCAGGCTGCCAGTATTGCTGGTACCCCCTACACCAGCATGCCCCCCACAGACACCCAGTTAGATGTCTGAGTGCTGCTCTGTTGATCAGGGTCAGGTGCACCCTCTGCTTTTCACAGTCACCTAAGCCGTCCCATATTGGCCTTCTCACTGCAGTGCAGAGATCTGACACTGCTTTTTTTTTTTTTGGCCAAGTAGGATTAGTTAGGACTCTGCCAACCAGGGTCAACTGCAGCCACAAAGCATCTGACTAAATTGCATTTTTCAGCAAAAGAGGTTTTGCCCTAATTATTTTTTTAACTGACTATCCTTTTTTTTACCCATTTTATTTTTTGCTTAATTTTATCCTGTTGCTATGGCATGTTGAATTGGAGATAAACAGGATAGACTGTCAGGGAGAAACCAATAATATCTCATTGTGCAAGCTGCATTACATAGTCACAAGGTTTAATGAAAATACTTAAAAATAAGTACCAAATACATATCTACAAACACACATTACACATGTGATGTGTAGCTAGATATACACACGTGTATATATACATACATGTGTGTGTGCACATACACACAGACATATAGAGAACATCTACACAAGATGTGAACTGCAGAGCTGCCTAATTAGCTTCACAGTAAATGTCTCAGTGTCTACATATGTGGCCCAATTGGGCTGCAGTAAACTAAAACCCCACAGCGGGTGTGTCTACACATGCCTCTTTTAACAGGCTTAGCCTAAAAGGAAAAAAAAAAAAATCACCATTTTATGGCACATTAAGGGTGTATGTCTACACATGCATACCCTAATGCACCTTAAAAACGGTGATTTAAGGCTGTGTGAGCCCAAGTTTGATACTGCATAAAGCAGGTATCAAATTTAGGCACTAATAGCTAAGTCACAGTGCACATGTAGATTCATTAATGAGCACCAACGTGGTGTGCGTCAATGGATGTACACATACGCTAATGCGCATTAGCACATCTGCATGTGCGCTAATGCGACTTAGGTATTCGCACCTAAATTGAATGCCCTTAGCACATCCACATGTAGATGCACACTTAAGTCACCTTAATGAGCCTTAAGCAGAAGTGCATTAAGTTTAGGTGTGTGTAAATACATGTGTAGACATGCCCAGCAGGTTAGTACTTGTAAATATAAGCACTGTCCTCCTGTGGAGTTTACATGTGCAGCAGTGCACATGTAGAAACTTAGGCAGTTGGCTGGGGCACAAGGGTGCTTCAGTGCAAGGGCTGCCTGCCAGCTAGCCTCGCACTGGAGCACGCTCGTGCCCAGCCAAGCCCTCTGCAGCACACTGAGCCAAGAAGGAGCAGCCCCACCCAGGCTGGTAGATTGACCCCCAGAGTCCCCTGCCAGCTGGGGCTGTTCCAACCCAGCTCAACATGTTGCCGTCCTGGGTGCATGTTCAAATGGTGTGTCCAGAAGCCATAACTGCATGTGTACACACACCCGTATATAAGTTCATGCCATTATAAGATGGGTTAAACCTCACAGAGCAGCGAATGTAACTACTTCCCTTCAATGAAGAAGATCATTCAGCAGATAGCTGAAAGAATAGCAGTCTCTAAACCCAAAGCGCAGGCACTGTAAGCCATGCTTCTGTGCCTAAGGTTAACCTATGTAGCAATGACAAGCTGCAAAGTGTGGCTTAGCAGCAGAGCCTGTGCCTGAGTGACCAGTGTGAATCTTTGCTGATGTAGCAACTAATTTAGCCAAGTAGTGTCATCAACGCATTTAACAAAATATAATTAAACAATATATTATATTATGGATCTCTTACAATATTAGACGTAGTGTGTAACCAAATATAGTCAATGTTATTTTGCTATACTAAATCTATTTTTATTAAAATGTTTAGATGATTTGTAGAAACAAAGCAGCCTTGTCAGAGAAGACCATAAACTAGAGGAAAGTAGTAACAGGTCAGTGTTAAGAAAAGGGGATAAGACCTCCCTTTGTACTTTCCCAAGCCCTCCTAGCTGACAAGAGATCTAGTTCAAGCCGGTTCTAAGTGTTTCAGTGAAACAAAGAAATTTAAATAAAGCCAATCTGAGACTATTTATGAAAATATGAAAGTCAGTCAGTTATAAATATAGGCCAAGGCTAAAAAACAACCAAACCCAAACCTTCAGACTTCTCGGAAGCTCAGTGAACCAATGCAAGTCCCAAGGGGAACAGAAAACCCTAGCCAGTGGACCGGTTTCTTCCCTGAATTGAAAGCTATGTAAGCACTGTCTTTACTGATACAAAAATAAATAAATAAATAAAAACCAAAAGGAAAAAAGAAAAAGAAAAAAAAAGGTCTGCTATTGCATATCCTAATAAAAACTGTGACTGGAGTGGTCTCACTAATCAATCAGTCCCTCCCCACCACACCATTTAAATTTAGTATAACAACTGGTGTAACAGCACTTCTCCACTCAAACCAAGGACACACATGACTACTTGGGAATCTGAGCTGTGGGAGCAGAGGGGCTGCGCAGACCATGGGTGGGGGGTGGTCCATTCAGATGGAGAAGCAGTGACAGGGTATGGAAACAGACTGAGAAAAGCCCCTGAACTAGCTATCACTCAGGAGATGTCTGGAGAATGGGTGCTGCTTGTCAGAGGTGCAGCTCTAAGCAGGGAAACTGTCCCTGGTAGCTTGAATCCCTCCGTCTTCAAGGAGGCAGGGCTCTGTGCATCTTTGCATGTAACTAGAGCTTGCATGAAAAGAACCTGACTCCACTGCCAATTCCTCCTTCCACCTGAAACAGCCAGGAGTGTGCCTAGACTCCTAACGGCCCCCAGCAAACTTTTAGTCTCTGGCTCCCCTTTGCCAGAGATCATGATAATCATCATCATCATCATCATCAAAAATTACCATTTTTGGGCCCCATTTCTGTCCAGGCCCTGAGCAGCCACCCAGTTTGCCTATGCCTGTGTCTAACCCTGGGGACAGTCTACAAGGTCTTGTATTTTGGCTAGAAGCTTAGGTCGCCAGAGAGTAACAATATCTTAGGTACTTCTACAGCCGCATTACTGCAGTAGCCAAGCACCTTGCCATTTTTAATGTAATTGTCCTCACAATCTCCCAGTTGGGATGTGGATTGCTACTTTTTACATTTATGCCGAGACAGAGAGACTAAGGGTTAAACGGTGCACTACCAAGAGTGACTAGAAATAACGGTCACAAGCTGGCAGAGGGTAAATTCAGATTAGATATCAGGAGGTGCTACTTCACGGTCAGGGCGGCTAGGATCAGGAACCAACTTCCAAGTGAAGTGGTGCAGGCTCCAACCCTGGGGGTCTTTAAGACAAGCTTGACAATCACCTAGCTGGGGCTGTTTGACCCCAGTACTCTTTCCTGCCATGGCAGGGGGTCGGACTTGATGATCTGCTCAGGTCCCTTCCGACCCTACTGACTATGAAACCCCAAATTCATTTTGCACAACCAGGGCACATGCACTGCAGAACTGCAGTTTGGACACTAACACATGGTTTGAGATTTTATTTCATCGTGTGGCAAAACAGAATCACTGTGTGCATGAACCTTTGGGGGGGGGGAAGGGAAGAAGGGGGCCCTCCCACCTTTTAACCCAAGAGCCAGTGCAGGGTACTTGCCAGGGGGCAGAAGACCTTGGTTCTAGATACCCCTTACCCACCATGGGTGTGAACCGCCTTCTCAGCAAAGTGCTTCAAGCACGAGGCAGCGAAGTATTGGTCAGACTTCTTTCCAGCCCTCCTCGAGCTGACCCATTGCATCTTGCCCAATTCATGGATAAAAGCACTAGGAAAGTTTCTACCCCATTAGGAACAAGGACCCAGGCTAGAACCCAACTCACTGATCCACACACTGTCTGACTTTGTTTGCTTTCTCCCAGCCTCATAGCTTTCCCTCTCTTGGCTACTCAAGTTACTGGGTTCTCTTCTTCCCTTGCTGTTTATTCTGTGACTGAAATTGCAGGACTTACCTAGCCTTATGCATGCATATCCTATGTCACTGCACAGCCCCACTAAGCATACTTAATGGGCACACACAGAGCTAAATGAGAGATTTTGCAGAAATGCTGAGAATTGCAGTTTTGCGGCTGCCTATGTGCCATTTGGATGACTAAAGCCATGTAGGATTTAGCCCCAAAAGACTTGCTTAAGGTCATACAAGTCTGTGGTAGAGCAGGAAACCGAACCTGGGTGTCCTGGGATCCAAGATGGGCACCCAAATTATTGTACCATCCTTCCTCTCCTCACAGGACAGGTCCTTCACCATTTCAAACATGCCCAAATGCAATAATGTATTTCACTTAAAAAAATTATTTTGAACCTTGATCTTGCTGACTGCATGGGCACAAATCCATTTAGTAATTCTGAATACTGAATACTGAATACTGGGTAAAGGGTGAGTTCAGCATCACACACTCACTCTGTGTCCTACCTCTGCATGCTTCCAGCTGGCCTGTTAGGACCTTCCGAATCTCAGAAACCCAGATGTTTTTCAGCTCAACAGAAGATGCCTGTAAACACAGGAGACACACAAAGTAGGTTTAATCAAGGAGGCTGATGATCCTGTGATGGCGTTACACAGAATTTGTTTTTAGTTTTGCCTTGGAATAACCCCTCTAACCAGGACTGGATAAAGAAAAAAAACCAAAACAAGCAGAAGGGCATTTTTCAAAGTGAAAAATATTAATCATACTGAAAAAGAACAATGGGAACTTCAAGATCCAATCTGGCCGCCCAAGACATTTTCCACACTATTGTTTTCTTTTTTTATCCACGCTAAAGTCCTGACAATTTCCTCTAAGATAAACTTAGTGTTCCAAAGGCACAGGAAGAGAGAGGCTCCCCATTCCATTTGTTGTTTGATTCAATTTACATTTTGTTAAATGAGTTTATTTTGAGGAAAGGAATAACATTAGAATTGCTGTCCAGTTTCTTCTCCCACTACCAGACCAGTACAACCAGAAATCACACCCTTGTTGGAGAGAACACCAGTGGGAAAGAAGTCATAGGAAAGCATGAGCCTCACCTGAATGATATAGACCTCCTCCCTGCCATTATACCAGATCTCAAACTTCTTGTTATCACCCTTTACATTCTCCGTGATGCCAACGGTACTCATCTGTTTCAACATTAAAAAAAGAGAACTGTCAAATTTGGAAAGTGTTGGCTTTTTTTTTTTTTAATCAATTCCCAGCATGCTGTCTCCTGGATAACTTTTGAGAATGTATAAAATACCAATAGGCTCCAGTTTTGTTTTGTTTTTTTTAAATCAATGTAATCATCTCTGTATCTATTTGCCTGTTGATATTTTGCTGTAACAAAATCCAGACAACACTGAGAAGCAATGCATTTGTTATAAAGTGCTGATTTAACAATTTCTCTTCAATACATTTTTAGCTCAAGTTATCATTTGAGTTTTCCCCCCCGACCTATATTAAGGCAGGTTACATGAAACGGTGGAAAGCGAGGCCATATTTTAAGACATATACACACAAGAGGAAGACGGTTAGAGTTGAGTGTTCAATAATTCTGTATTTCCCTATTTATGCACACTTGGTTGCTAAACAATAATGCTAGATTGTTGCCTACAATGAGGGTGATTCCTTGTACCTTACAGCATAGCATGTAATGCAAAATTCATGGTTCCTCACCCCTGAGCTACAGCACGTAGACAGAATCTGCTGTACAGAAGACACCTTCCCATTAGAGTTTATCAGATTTTTTTTGTTGAAAACTTTATTCATCAGAAAATGCTGTTTGAACAAAGATGAAGCTTTTTTGCTAAACCATACCATCTTCCGTGGCATTTCCTGCAAAAGTTTTCAAAATTAAAATTTGAAATGCTTATACAAATTCAAATGTTTTCATGGGAAACCGTTAGTGACACTATTTCAGAATTTTACATTTTGGTCTTCCACGTTTAATAATATTTTTACTTGATTTCATGACCTGTTAGTAGGACAGTGGTAAGTCATGCATAATATGCACATAATACGATTCAAAAAGAAAACTGACTTCAAGATGCCAACTTGTCCGGCTCTACCGTCTACACCCAGACGCAAAGAGCACCAGTTGGCATTCTTTCACGTACAGTACACTCTGCACACCAAGATTATAAATCATCTATTGTCTGACAAGGATAGTAGATACGTTTCATGCACAGCAGGGAAGACAAAGGATTATAAATATATTTAAAAACAAGTAAAATACATTTTTCCATGCATTTGGGCACTAGCAAAGCTACACGTTATATATATGTATGGTTTCTATTGCTGTAACATCTTTGTGACCCAATCATGGTCCAGGGTCATACTGTGCTCTGCAAACATGTAAGAGAGAGGGGATCCCTGCCCCAAAGTACTCAGACCTAAGTAACAATTTGAGCATATTCCTGTTAGATATTTTTCATATTCTAAAAATGCCTCTGGGTCTCAACTGAAATCAGTGCCCAGCTGTGGGAAGTAGTGTGCAAACACACTTGGGAGACAGCGCCAGCCATACAGAGTGTAGTGTCTGACACAGCGGTTCTCAGTCTTTTTTCATAGTTTCATAGTTTCTAGGGTCGGAAGAGACCTGAGCAGATCATCGAGTCTGACCCCCTGCCACGGCAGGAAAGAGTACTGGGGTCAAACGACCCCAGCAAGATGTGCATCTAACCTCCTCTTAAACACCCCCAGGGTAGGAGCCAGCACCCCTTCTCTTGGAAGCTGGTTCCAGACCCTAGCCGCCCTGACCGTGAAGTCGCGCCTCCTGATGTCTAATCTAAATCTCCCCTCTGCCAGCTCGTGACCGTTATTCCTGGTCACTCCTGGCGGTGCTCAGGGGAACAGGGACTCCCCCAATGCCTGCTGGTCCCCTCCGACTACTTTGTAACAGGCCACAAGATCCCCCCTCAGCCTTCTCTTGTGGAGGCTGAACAGGTTCAGGTCCCGTCGCCTGTCCTCGTAGGGCCTGCCCTGCTGCCCCTGACCATGTGAGTCGCCTCCTCTGGACCCTTTCAATGTTGTCCACATCCCTCCTGAAGTGCGGCGCCCAGAACTGGATGCAGTACTCCAGCTGCGGCCTGACCAGCGCCGCATAGAGGGGAAGGATCACCTCCCGGGACCTGCTCGAGATGCATCTGTGGATGCAGGACAAGGTGCGGTCGGCCTTCCTGACTGCGTCCCCACACTGCCGGCCCATGTTCATCTTGGCATCAATGATGACTCCAAGATCCTTTTCTGCCTCTGCACTGACGAGAAGGGAGTTCCCCAGCCTGTAGGTATGGTGCTGGCTCTTCCTCCCCAGGTGAAGCACCTTGCACTTGTCAGTGTTGAATCCCATCCTAGTCTCATCTGTCCACCCCTGTAAACTGTCCAGGTCCAATTACAGCCTATTCCTCCCTTCTAGCCTGCCCGCATCCCCCCACATCTTAGTGTCATCAGCAAATTTGAACAAGGTGCTTTTTATCCCCTCGTCCAAGTCGCTGATGAAGATGTTGAACAGTGCGGGCCCGAGGACCGAGCCCTGGGGGACCCCCCTGCTCACATCCTTCCAGGTCGAAAACGACCCGTCCACCACCACTCTCTGGGTGCGGCCCTCTAGCCAGTTGGCGACCCATTTGACTGTGTGGGGGTCTACATCACAGCCCCCCAGTTTCTTAATGAGAACGGGGTGAGAGACAGTGTTGAAGGCCTCCCGAAAGTCCAGGAAGACGATGTCTACTGCTACCCCTGTGTCTAAGGATTTGGTGACCTGGTCGTAGAAGGCCACCAGGTTGGTCTGACAGGACCTGCCGCTAACGAACCCGTGTTGGTTGACTCTAAGCATAACCTCCCCTGCTGGCCCCTCGTGGACATGCGCCAGGATAATTCTCTCAAAAAACTTAACCAGGATCGAGGTAAGACTAACTGGCCTATAGGGTCCTCCTTCCTCCGCTTTTTGAAGATGGGGACCACATTGGCCCTCTTCCAGTCCTCTGGCACCACACCAGAGCACCATGAGTGCTCGTACAGCCGTGCCACGGGTCCCGCAATGACCGCAGCTAATTCTCTCAGTACTTTAGGGTGGAGATCATCCGGACCAGCTGATTTGAATACATCCAGTCCCTCCAGAAGTTCCCTAACTAGTTCCTTAGTAATCCTTGGCCTAGGTGCGCCTCCCCTGGAGTGTAAGGGAGGCCCAGAGGTGCGGTGGCTGTTCCAGTCCCTGCTCAGGAAAATGGAGGCAAAGAAATCGTTAAATAGGTTAGCTTTGTTGTCTGGTGTGACGTCCAAATTTCCTAGCGTGTCCTGCAGGGGTCCCACGTTACCCAGAATCTTCTTTTTGCCCCCTATGTATTTAAAAAAAGACTTCTTATTGTCCTTAATCCGGGAAGCTAATCCCAGTCCCATCTCCGCCTTGGCCTCCCTGACTGCCGTCCTGCAGCCCCAAGCAACCACAGTGTAATCCTCCCTGGGGATTGTCCCTCCCTGCCATTGGGTATATGCCTCCCTTTTACCTAGGAGACATTCCTGGATGCTTTTGGTGGCCATGGGGGCTTGTGTGCCCTCCTGCTCCCTTTGATCCGTGCTGGGATTACCTCTCTTTGGGCTTGGAGGATCGTCTCCTTAAAGAGCAATCACTCTCCTTGGACACCCGGCTCCCCTCCCCTCCGGGACCTCAGTGCTTCCCCAGCTATTCCCCTTAGCTCACTGAAGTTTGCCCTCCTGAAATCTAGGGCTGCTGCCTTGCTGTAGGCCTTTGCCACCTTGCGCTGGATGGTGAATTCCAGCAGGCGATGATCGCTGTCGCCCAGGTGGTCAAGCACCCGCAGCCCCCTCACCAGGTCGTCACCAGTGGCCAGCACCAGGTCCAACAAGGCATCTCCCCTGGTGGGGCTGTGCACCTTCTGGGTAGGGTGGAGGTCCTGCATTTGGGCTAGGAACCTTTGTGAGCAGTCAGACCTGGCTGACTGCTCTTCCCAGCATACATCTGGAAATTTCAGATCACCCATGATGACCACGTCCTTTGACCTAACTACCTTTTGGACTCAAGATGCCCCTTGCATGACTCAAGGAATCCCTCCATAACTTTTGTGAACCGAAGAGCACTCCACCTCAAAAACTAAATTTATTTGTTACAGTGCTTACCTCCTTGCAGAGAAGCCAGGCAGTGGGGGCAGTGCACCAGGCAGGAAAAGGCTCTTCTCCCTGTTGTATGTCTTCTCCTCTCCCCCTCCCATTTCTTTTTTTTTTTCAACTCATTTGGGTGGTGTGACAGGATTCAATCCCCAGGGGCAGCTGCGATGCCACCTTGTGGCCTGAGTCTCCTGCTTGGTTCAGTCTCTAACGTAGCCCGCCCTCAATTGCTCAACCACCCCACCTCGTTTTTACTAAAGCTTGAATAAGGGAGGCTGTCCATGGGCCTTAGAGAGCCTCAGTTCATTTAAGTCACCACCAGGTCTCTACCAGACCTCAGTAGTTTTGATCTGACCCTTAAGCTTAATGGACCCTCTTGACCATGCAAGGCACCTATAGCTTTAAGGCAGGGGTGGGCAAAATATGGCCCATGGGCCACATCCAGCTCTCCAGGCCATTCTATCCAGCCTGTGGGACCCCCCAAAAACTTAGAAAATTAATATCTATCTGCTCCTGGCTGCCTATCAAAGATGACAGTAACCAGGGACAGTAGGACTCAGGGGGGACCATCAGCAGAAGGCAGAAGCCCAGCCCTGTCCCAACCCCCAGCCATGTCCCTGCCCTCCTGCCTAGGCACTGCTCCAGCACCACATGGCTCCCAGCTGTATTGCTGGATGGGGAAGCACAGGACCATACAAATACGCCAGGGTGTGTGTGTGTGTCTGTGTGGCGAGTCCCACAAACATGCACCCATACCCCGCTTGCCCTGCCATACATGCAGACCCCCACATCCCCTCATATACCCTAGCCACTCTACTACCCCCACAAACCCCATATCCACCCACACCCCACATATCCACATACATCCACAAGCTCCATCACCTCACCGCCACACCTATCCATTCCCCACAGGCACAGCCACCCCCTCATACCCCCACAGAAACCTATACCCCCCCACAAGATACAAGAGACAGCCTTCATTTTAAGATATTATATACAATCACCTCTATGTGCACTACACAAACACATGTAAACCAGAACAAAAATATTTTTTGAAATCAAATTAATGAATGTTTTAGATGTTTGATTTTTAGAACATAATTTGTCTTTTTTTTCTGGTTCTGAGATGGCAAAACCTCTTGGTGAAAGGACTACTCCCACAAGCAAGGGGAGGGACTTCTAGTGGTCAAGGTCAGGTGTTAGGGGGCAGGATTTCCAGTCACAAGATGGTGACCAGAGGGTGGGGAACCTGTCAAGTGGTGCGGCTACGCATGCAGCCCTCAACAGCTTGCCAAAATTTGGTAAGCTGCCCTCCACTCAAAATAATTGCCCACCGCTGCTTTAAGGACTACTTGAGCGTCTGGTATCAGACCTAGGTTCTAAGTTCCAGCCTCCCTAACTGTGAGTCTTTGACCGTACCAGTCTCTGGTGGTGGTCCCTCTTGGACCTTTGTGGGCCCTGGCTCCACTCCTGAGCCAGTCAAGGTCTCCAGGCTCCCAGGGTCTGGTCCTTCCTTCTGGTCCCACCCTCAGGCCAATTGAGACCTCCATGCTCTCTGGCCTGACTTGCCCCCCTAGAATCAGTCTCCAGCTGTGGCCCCTTCCAGATCTTTGGCCCCTCCTGGGGCCTGGCCCTACCCCTGGGCCAGTTGGATTTGCCAGGCTCTCTGACTCTGGCAGTCTCTGGCTATAGCCCCTCCTCTGGGCTTGCAGACCTCCTGGTCCCACATTCAGACCCTCTCTGGGCTACTGGTTCTCTGAGTAAGCCTTGACCCTGCTCCAGTGGGGTTCAAGACTAAACCACCAGTCCAACTTAATTTTTAAAAAAAAGGTTTCTGGCAGACCCCCCCCACACCCTCTCTGGGTTTAACATAGAATAAAAGACACTTGCCTGCATAAACAGCCTGTCTCTGCCCCACAAAACTTCCCCTGTTCCCAGACTTGCAGAGCTGCTTATCCAGTTCTCCTGTCAGACTAGGTGCACTGCTGCCAGGAGCTCCTACCTTCATGGCTCTCAGGGCTCAGGCTCTGGGCTTTTATGCCTGAAGCTCGGCCTCCTTCAGGTCAGGTAAGACCTTAATCAGCCTCCCCTCTACACCTGCAAGCTGCCTCTCAGGCAGCTTCTCCTCCTAAAGGGACAGGCGCACCCCAGTGCCCTGTCACAAATGTTTTTGTCTTAAAATTAGATTTTCAAGCTTTTTGCAGCAGGAATCATGTCCTGTTACAATGCCTAAATCCTGACTGGAGAACAATGGGGTTTCAGACCCAATATGTTCCTTAGGCTTTACCATAAGGTTATTTATCCTGTGTATTAATAGCAGTACCACCACCACCAGCAGCAATGTAATATCTTCCGAGATAAGCTTGAAGCATTTACACTAATCACATTTGGGATGATTTGTACTTTCTTTGGGCAATGATTTATTATGGTTGCCTTCAAAACCAAGCAGTATGAATAGTGTATGTATAGCAGACTGGAGCCTTATACACTTAAACATGGAATCAGGTGCTACTAGTGACATCTAAAGGAGCACATCAAAGTGCTCAGAGGGAAAATCTGGCCTGATAGAAAAACTTCTGTTAATAAACAAAGCCTTAATTCATGGGTTGAAGCATCACTTCTGCCAATTGTAAGATTTGCCCTGTATTCTGCAGTTCATTTGCAGCTACTTTGATAACACAACATGACATCTGTAACAAAGCTTCTACCGACTGAAGCCAGAGAGTAATAGAGCTATTTTTGACTGCAGAGATTAGAAGTTAGTGGATTATCCCTTTCCTGCCCCTCCATGGCAAGTTTATTACCTTTAATGAATTTTTAAAGCTGTAGGAAGGTGTCTTCTCATGGCCATCTGTGTTTTCCTCCCGTTTCTTGCAGAAGAGCAGCATCTTGGCATAGAGGAAGAGATGCCTTTGCATTGGCTTGAACCTCGCCAAGTCCTTCACCTTGTTGTGACCCTTCTTGTGGTCAGTCCAGACATTGAAGGAGCCCTGCATCAGCAGCTTACCAAGCTCATTCACATCACCCTATTGGAGAGGAGCAAGAGAAGAGGAGGAAGACATAGTCAGGTTCAAGCCCTGGTCCCAAATGCAGTGTAATTGGGGTGTGGGGTTATGGTTACAGAGACAGAAATGCTTTTTGTTCATTTGGGCCAATCCCACAGAAGGCTCCAAATATCAGGACAAAGACCTGGAATTTGTGCCCTGGATGGGGAGCTAGCATGGGAAAGGGACCAAAGAATTTGCAAAGACCTGAGCTGCTCAGCAGACCAATGGCAGCATTGTGTGCCAAAGGGAGCTTATTCAGGGCAAATGGGAGAATCTTTGAGAGTCACCCATTGCTTGCAAAGCTTTGGGAGAATCTCACAAGCCATGCAGAAAGTTGAAGGAGAACCTGCTCACCTCTAAAGCCCTGAAGAGGTAAAATTGAAAGAACTCCAACCAAATCAAGGGAAGTTTAGGTTGGATATTAGGAAGAATTTTCTCACTAGGAGGGTAGTAAAATACTGGAACAGGTTACCCAGAGAGGTGGTGGAAGCTCTATCCTTGGAGGTGTTCAAGATCCAGCTAGACAAAGCTTTGGCTGGGATGATCTAGTTGAGGATGGTCCTGCTTTAAGCAGGGGATGGGACTAGATGTGATCTCCTGAGGTCCCTTCCAACCCTAACTTTCTATGATTCAAACCCAAGCGAAAAAGTCAAGGAAAACCCAGTATTTTGCATTGACTCTAAGGAACCCTTCATTACTTCAGTGATATTAAGAGCAGGTTCAACCAGCACCAGTTGCACCAGGGGATGCTGCAGTCACTGGTGCAGTCCTGTTGTACATGCTACAGCAAGCTATAAATTCAGCAAAAGCTATACATTCAGTTAACCATTTCACCTGAGTGGTTGCATCAGGTGAGGTCTGGCTCCAAAGACTCTGCAAAAGGGTTTTGCAAGAACCTAATGCTGAATACAGGTAGCCCCACAATTTTGTTTACATGACTGCAAAGGAAACAGCTTTTCACAGAAACAGAAACTGTTCTCAGGAAATCCTGGCTTCTCTGACCTTTAGTTAACTATTGTAGAAATGAAAAGAAGCCCTGCCACTTCCAAGGAAACAGGAGTCAAGTCCATAAAGTGTGCACGTAAAACTCACTGGGTCTATGTTAAGTCCCATCCCATCATTTTGTTTTGCATATTATATCCCTCTTTGAATGAAGATTCAAAAGTGTGTATTATATATATTATCCCTGTTAGAATAAGGTTCAGTACTGATATCTACTTGAAAATCCTTTCAATCGGCAAAGCAGAGAGATTACAGAATGCTGGATATGAGGAATTTAATAATTAACAAACTCAGTCAGAGGTAATTGTTCAGCTAATAAAAGCAAATACATTGGACATCCCCAAGCAATGGTAAATTTGAGTGCTCCACAAATTACTGATGGGACGAGGTAATTCCTGTTGCATTATTGATGTAAACGTGGCCTTTCAGCTCAAAGATACAGTAGAGTAATTAAAAACAATTCCCATTCTAACTGCTCAACAGTGACCTTGGAGTCTGTCAAGGGACAAAGTAAAATTCACCTTCGTTCAGTAAACCGTGTAGCACATGCAGCAAAAGCAGAAGCTTCACGGCCATTTGGCCAAGATGATATGCTGCAGATAAATCCTCTGGGCTTTGAAGGCTTAACTAGAATTAAGATTTAGTGCTGTTCCTCTGTACCCCGGGTGAGACAAGTAATAGATGTGCTGGCTAGGGTAACAAATGCACAGCACCCATGGACATCGTTATTGTTGCTCTGCCTCCTGCTCACCACAGGTACCTGGACCTTCATGGCTATAGCAGGGTTACAACTAAGATAATCCTGCTCCAAAAGCCTCATGACATGAGCTATGGGAGCCCTTCCATCAGGACCTATGACACACCGCTGAGCAAGTCTAATTCCACCCTGCGTTCAGCACTGCTGACACAGAGGTGTAGCTCACATCACAGTATCATCCACTGCTCTTCTCTATCAGACATGCACTTAACTGGTAAAATTATGAATGACAGAACGGTGGAAATTAGAATGGTTAAAAACATATTTGGCAACCTGGTCGAATGAGTTTAAATTAAACTCATCACACTTCCTTACAGTTCCTTAAATCAGATGAAATAATGTGTGTCTTTGGGGTCTACACATTTTAAATATTTCTAAATGGTGATCATATCCCCTGTCAATCTTCACTTCACTGAATGACACCCAATAACAGTCATGGTCTCAACCGGAGTTCTCTCTCATGTTTCAGTCATTTCCACCCTTCTTTAGTGATCCACTTCTCATTGTGGATTTTGTCCACAATGAGAAGCTAAGGGTGAGAAATTGTAGACGTAACTCAACTGATGTGAGTAGAGCCAGAGAAAGGATGCATCTGACCACTTCCTTGGGACTGCGGGTATTTTTGTTAATGTCCTGGAGGCAGATAAGCCTCCAGCTACATTGAGTTTCCATTGTCTTGTTTATATGTAAACCAGCTTTTCCCCAGTGATGACTAGCGGTCCAGTATGTTTCTCATCTGCACAGAATCATCTACAGCCTTCAGTGACTTCCTTATCTTGGACCAGCCAAGCCTACCTTATTCCATTTCCAAGTGTCAGGGTCAAGCTCCATGGTTCAGAGGAATACATCAGGTTGGCCTCCCTCTCTCTACATATTTTGTTTGAGTGAAGTTTTGACATTTAGGTTTGGTTACCGCAATATCTCATGGCATGGTTTTCTGTCAGGGCAGTTATTTGGGAAGGCTATCATTTAAGCAATCGGTAAGCCAGGTTTCTGCAATACGCAACGGTGGCAGGTGCAGCCAACTACAGTTGGTCAGAACATCACTGGTTGGGGCTAGGGTGCTGATAAATGATGTTACCTCATATCCCGTGATCGCTATCTGATGCATAGAGTCATTGACAGACTTGATGATATCAAGCATTGTGGCCAGAGCTTCTTCCAGTTCAGCAGTGCCTTCTGAATTCTTGCTACATTTCAGCATTTCCTAATTTGAAACAACAAACTTGGGTGAATGAAAAGAAGTCCCTAAAGTGCACCCTGAAAAATATCCTATAAATACATTTATCATAGGATAAGACCATCCTCCTCGAGCTACGTGTTGCACACACAGTACTAGCATAGAAGTAGATTCTCTTTACCATCAAAAACAGACCTTTTGGGGACATTTTTAGGTTTGACCAATTCATTTAAAATTAGTATGTACATCTTATTTTATTCCCTGAATAACGCAAGTCACAGAATTTGGCTGAATGATTTCTGCAGGGAAGATACAGAGGCATCTCTCAGATCACTTATTCTCTACCTCTGTCTCCAAGTGATCAATCTACAGGTGGAAATTTGAAATCTTTTTTTAGAAGACAGCCATTTGATAAAGGAGGCTTATTTTTAGTAAAAAAAATGCATTACATATATTTTAAAAATGGGTAGGAGCTCTTCTGGAGGGAATGAAACCTCTCCCTTAATTCCATCCTCTGTATGGGGAACAAAGGGAAAAGTCCCAGACCTGCCAGAAAGCAGATGGAAAAGGTCCAGAAAACAAACAAAGGGAAGACAATTAAAATCCCAAAGTTTGGAGTCTCTCCAGATACGAACCTGACTGGGATTCCAAATGTGCAGGCCCAACTACTGCTTAGAGTCCCCTACGGTGGTACGCAAGGACATCTTGTCTCACTGCTGCCTTTTATCCCCCACTCACTGGTCATCACTGAAGAGCTTGGAGGAACATTTTGGATCTGATTCTCCTCTCACTTGTTCATTCAGGTAGAAGGCAGGAGGAAAATCAGGACTTTTGGCATTTTGCTGGAGCCTGCCTCTCACCCACCCCTTGCTGCTGCCCTATGTTGTGGCCTGATTCAGATCTCACTCCAAACAGTTTTACAACAGTTCAATCCTGCTGCATTTAATCCAGTTACTCTCAATTTACACACATCTGTGTTTAGAATCGTTTGTCTTTGCTCCGGGTACCTAGAAAAGTTTAACAGACTGAGCATGAAATCAGACACGGACGGTTCAGCTCTGACGAGTCTTATTCTCCCCAAAGATGCTGAAACAGCTCAACCCTGCGGAGGTGTGGAGGAGATGAAATGGCAGAAGGTCTCGGAAGAGCCAGCCAGCACCACGCAGGCCCAGGTTGCTAAAGCACATTGGCACTACTGAAAGCAAGACAATAAACAGGTGTTGTCGAGTTTGTTGGCTCCTGCTTTTGCTGCTCCACAGATTCATTTATTAACCAGTTGGGTTGAAATACTGTTTGTTTGTTGTCAAGTACCAACATATAAAGCACACAGAAACAGCTTATTTTCAATTAGCTTTATAGGCCCTGATAGGTTCCCTGTTAATAGCTATTAACTGGGTACTTCCTCACGCACATAGCATTGCTATGACCACAGTGTTTGGCTGATTATAAACAAGCTGCATTTCGAAAACACAAAAAGACAATGCTACGGGGGAACAGGCATGGCAATGGCATCGGCACTAAACATTAGCACCTCTAACAGGTTCAGTTCTGCCTCTGAACTTGCCAACAGGAGGCCTAAGAACAGTACAGTCTGTGCACCGTATTTTCAAAAATAATCAGGAATCAGGATGCTAGCTGAACTCATGCTCTCCCTGTTAATTACTGTTTGCTACATGAAACAGATGTCCTAAGCATTCACCTGGTTTTCTAACAAACCCCAAATGTGGGCGAGGTTTAGAAAGCCTCCAGCATCACGGTTTCAGCCAATGTTAACTGAGCTATGGGTGAGTAATTGTTTTGTCAACTTTTGCACCTAACCAAGCAAAACTTGGCAAAGATGAGCCCATCCTGCAAAGTCGTGGGTTGAAATCTTCCCACATTTCAGTTCTCTGCTTTCAGATGCGGCTCCGCCCTAGGTTCGGCTGCATTTTATTTGGAATTGAGAATCGTGGGATTGGAAGGGGCCTTGGGGGCCGTCTGGCCTTGCCCCCTGCATGAATGCAGGAATGCAGCTCCTAAATCATCCCTGACCAACGCTTATCCAGTCTCCTCTTCACAGCCTCCAGCGAAGAGATGCCACAACCTCCCTGCGCAGTCCGTTTGGCTGCTTAACTGTTCTAACAGCCAGAAAGCCTTGCCTGAGATGTAATCTAATTTGCCCTTAAGGTTATTTAAAGCCACTGCTTTGTGTCCTGCCCTCTGGGGCAAGGGAGAAAAGTTGTTGTTCTCACTCTTCTTTACGGCAGCCTTTCAAATATTTGAAGGCAGCTGCTATGTCCCCTTCTAGCCGCCTTATCTCCAAGCTAAACACACCTAGGCTCTCTAGATTCACTCCCCTTTCCCCCTTCTACTTCAGGGGATTCAGTGAGCTGTCTCTGTGGTGCTCTCCAAATTCCTGATGTGTTAAATGCCTTTCCTAACATACTGGTAGGTGTGTACAGAACTGGCCTGACCTGTTTAGAGGTCCAGGGCTCTACTTGTTCTGCCTGAGAACTTTACTTTGATCTAATCTCACTTTGTTTACTGATATATTTTAAATTGCAATTAGAGCAGAGTTTATTAGTGCTCTTGCAGAGAACTTGAAAATTAATTTTAATCTCTCTCTCTCCCTCCCTTCAAGTGATATCACTTCCAGCAACTCGGAATAACGAAACCAAATTGATCTCTAGAGCAAAGAGATGTAATGCCAGTGGAGTCTGTGAAATTGCACCAGTGTTAAAGCTGGCGCATTTAGTGTATTGAGGCCTCTTCAGTCTAGGGGGTTTTGTAGGGTTCATCAGTATGATATTGAAGTGCTACATAAATAAATGAGGAGCCGGACCTTTAAATGATGAAAACCTGTACAATTTCTTTGATGTCAGTTGGTCAACGCCGATTTATACCAACTGAGATTGGGGCCCTAGATTTATGTGCTGCATTTCATAGTGCACTTTAGAACACAATGGGCACCTCTGCTCTGACGCGTGCTAATTAGCTGCTGAAGCACGTGAATTAGCAAGCATTGGAGCAGACTCAATCAAGTGTGCTGCAAGTCCGCTGGAGCATTCTAATTATCGTGCTCCAGCAGCCTCCACTTCATGTGTATTCAGTGGGTCCCCGTGCTTGAAAATAGTGGCAGGAGCACTTTAACTGAAGCTTGAGTTAAAGCCTCTCCACCACCGTTCTGAAGCTCGGGATGCTGAATACGCTGAATACACGTGATACTGATGGCACTTTAATTAGAGTGCCTCCCAGACCCACTCTAATTAAAGCACCTCTCCCTCCACCCTGGAGCATGTGTATAGACACTCAATACCATTATCAACAGTCAAAGTGCCTCAAAGCAATAAAGAAGTAATCCTTCCTAAACCCTGTAAGTTGGGTGAGTAAATATAATTATCCCTTTGTCTGAGTTGAGAAGATGGACACAGAAATGAAAACCACCATTTTGCTGCTTCAGTTTCTTGTTACTCATTTTGGACCTGAATGTTGATGGTATGGATCACTCCCAAGCCCAACTGATGTCTAACAGGAGCTTGAAATATTCAGGATTTCTCAAAATGAGATCTAATCTGCTCCAGATTGGGCCTTTCAAAATGGACCTGCCCATAGTAAGAGGATTCCTTTGGAAAATATTGTTTTGAGTAATTTATTCACAACTGGAAAAAAAAACATCAGGGGTCAAAGGCTTGGAAGGATGAAATTCCTTCATTCGTTGAGTTCTGCCATGGATTCCAGTGAAGCCAGGAGCAGGATGGGAAATTATGGCACAGAGTCCTATGCTCAGGCCATTAGACCATGCCTTGCTCTAATTAAATGGTTTGCAATATCTAATTAAAATGGGTACATTACAATCTATCATGGAAAACCATAACAGTAACTTTTTTCTTTTTAGTGCAATTGTAGTATTGAATCCAAAAACTGCATTTAAACAGAGTTCTTATTTGGATAGGCTTGTTTCTCTACCATGTTAATTTAATGTAGTGAGGTATTTGCTGATAGAGAACTAATTTCTTTCAGGCGCAGCCCTCTAAACAGGACACTGCTGCATAATGCCAAACTATGGAAAGAGAAGGCAATATTCTCCAGTAGTGCATTACCTTTCTATGCAGAATGTCTGTCAGACTTAATTACCTTTAAAAGCAGCTGGTACTTTGTGATTCTTTGAACCGGCTTTAAGAGATATGCGTCTAATGAGAGTTTATGATCCAATTTACGCTGGCATTCCTGTAAGATGAAAAAACAAACAGAGATAAAAACCACTGTAATTCTCAGAAACATAGCAAGGGTACAGAGACTTGAACTAAGGTTCAGACAATTAGAGGTTGAAGCACTGATTGATTCATCAAGATAACTTCCTGTTCGGCGTACACCAGACTTCACCATCCAATTCAGAAGTGGCATTTCCAGGCTGTGGAGAGTATGTAAACACCTTTGAATCAGAGTTAAAGTCTATGGACAGGCAAGACTCTGGTTCAAATCTTGCGACTTCTTTTGGTGAAATTTCAACAACTTGATCTTAGAAAATAGACCATGCCCTGGCCATTTTAATTACAAATTTGAACGAGTGCTGACAAGCAAAGAAATCCATCTATCCTTCCATCTGTCTGCCAACGGTGTTGTGTAAGACAGTGGGTTGAGTAGCTGAGTGCTTCCTTTAATTAAAAGATGAATACATTAAGATAAATATATTCCTCTATCTTTTAAAAATGACATAAATGCAGAAAGAGAGAACAGCCATGGAAGGAAAACAGGAGCTAATGGATTTGCACCGCCAGTCCATAACAACAGTACCTGAAAGAAGAGGTTGTCTGCACATTGCCTCCAGAGAGCTTCAGACCTTGGCTTATTCTGACAGTATTTTTCATATATTTGGAGATCCTCCTTCTACAGAGAAAAGAAAAATTTAAGCAACAGATGAAGAAAGAATGTACCCAGAGCCCACCTTTAGTTGTGTCTTCTTTCCTTCTTCTATCTCATCCATGCTCTCTTAAAGTGTGGTACCCAAAACTGGATGAAGTGCTCCAGATGAGGCCTCGCCAGTGCAGAACAGTGTGGAAGAATAACTTCCTATGACTTGCATACAACACTCCTGTCAATACATCCCCATAAGCAGTCGTGTAAATAGGCAAGGGGAGAGGAAGGCAAGTGGGGCACTAGCCCCTGGTGTTGACTATGAAACAATGCCAGACTCTCCACTCCCCCGTCCCCCAGGAGCTTTTACCATGGAAGAGGTAGCCCTGCACTGCTGGCAATAGGAGTTGGGTAGTACAGCCCTGCACCTGGCAGTACACCTTGGGGGCAGAGAGGGAGGAGGGTGATTGTAATAATGCTCCCCTTTCTCCAGGGAGTTTTTCTCACAGTAGGAGCAGCTCTGCACCCAGTGTCATATCTGGGGTTGGGGGGGTCAGCTCCCAGGTTGTACACACCACAAGGCTGCTGCCTCCAGACTCACTTTTTCTCTGCTGCTGCTGCCTGGACTCTGCACAGGGAAGGCAGCTACTATTGCTACTGCTACCACTTTTGTACCACAGCACCAATAAAATGGCAGCAGTAGCAGTAGCAGTTGCCTTCCCTGCGCAGAAAGCCTGGGCAGGTAAGACTTCCCTCCCCTGCCACAGCGGTCTGCATATGCCCCCCCTGCCCCCGGGTACTATAAGCTCGCTACACCTCTGCCTGTAAGCTATTACCTTTTTGGTTCATTGTAGCAGAGGGTAGAAACCACAGAACGGAGGGGACTAGGAAAGGGTAATTGAGCATTAAAACGCGCTTCTTACCTACAAAAAGCTAAGTGGACTGTGGGGGAGGGGGAAGGAAACTAAGGCGATGCTTAATTAAGAAAGCAGCTTTAGAGGGACATAAAAAAGTAGGGGTGCACTGATATATCCGTTGGCTATCGAATCGGCACTGATCAAAGGAGAAACGGCGTTATCAGCTATTGGCTTTTTTTGGTTGTTGTAGCTGATAATTATGGCTGTGTACCCGAAGCACCCTGGCGACCATAGTCTGGTCCCCGTGCTCTGCCACCAGTCCATGCCCATGGCAGACTATAGGTCCCAGAGAGCAACGGGAGGCAGAGGGGGCACTGGGGAGCGGTCACAAGGTGCTGCACTAAGCAACAAAGGGACTGTTACCTGCTCCGGCTGCTGCTGTCATGCCAATGCCATGCACGCAGCAGGTACCTGAGCACCAGGCCTGCCATGGAGACATTGGGCTGTGCACAGGCAGGGTAAGGCACTGCGACAGGGACATTCTGCTCCACCCAGCCCCTTTGCAAAAGTGGCTTCTTCCCAGCAGCCAAAGGAGCTCAGCTGTGGTGGGCCCACTGGTGCTGAGGCAGCGGCATGCTCCAGGGCTCCAAACACACCTGGCGCCACTGTCTGTGCAAGGGTTCACCCTGCCCACCTGGGACAGCAGCACAGGCTGCATGGGGAGCAGGTAGGAGCCATGGGTGAGGGGGGTGACGTACGTGGGAATAAAGCAGTCACCATTTTCCTAATTGAGGGCCAGAACGGGCAGGAGGCGTGCGTGCATGTGTGTGTGTGTGTGTGATAAATGCAAAACAGAAAAAAGATGTATTTATGTTAGTAGTTTAAAATGCCTTGCATTATTACTAAATATCAGTTATTGGCTCGGCATCAGCTGATACGGTTGGCTAATCATCGGCTATCGGTATTGCACAAGAAAATCTGTATCAGCGTACCCCCTAAAGGTTGTGTTTAAACTGCAGAAAAATGAGGGGACAACAACAATTAACTGACAGGTCACTTCCCCTCATGTAGCACCTTCCTGGGCAAAGCTAGAGCTCTGAATGTGCCAAGATCCAGCAAGCTCAGAGAAGTGTCCTGTGTCTTGAAAACAGAGGAATAGGTCTTCCTTGGGGAAAGAATTAGAGATGGGCCTTGCTTCTTATTCAGAACAGGACCTTCAGCACCAACACAGTTCTGGAGGGTGCAGATCCAAGGCTTCCTGCTACCCGCAAGTGCATTTCTACCACGTTCTCTGCCCCTGCATCCAGAGTGCTTTGCAATGCTATGGTGTGTTCCACTCAGGGACCTCAAAAAGCTTCACAAATATTTGTGCTGTTTCCAGAACACATATGCCCAACTCCATTAAATAGATTGGAACCTGATGAGTTTATAAATTTGAGGGTAGAAATTTGGCCTTTAGCGTATAGCTGAAAGGTTCAAGAATTGCCGCAAAGCTTTCACAAAGAGCTTAATTTCTTAAGTGCTCCGTCTCTCCACTGGCCAAGTCCTGCAGTCACCAATTCCTCTTAAATTTTCTTCTCTTTCCAGGCCTGGCAATATTAACACTAAAAGTGCTCAATCACACCAGGATCTGAGCAGGGTCCTGCAAAATGCTGACTACCTTCCACCTCTGCTCAATCTTCCTGGGGTCAGGCTCTCTTGATCGTTGCACGTGAACCAGTCACTAACACAGCTGGCTTTATATATGCATCCTAGCCTAGCACAGTGGCAATCCAGTCTTTTACCCTTGCGTGGGGCCTAAGTTTGCATGGTGGTAGGCAGCTCCGCACAGTGATTGCAGAGCATCCTCAACAGGCTTTGGGAAGAAACAGCTGTAGTGCATCATCCCAGAGCGTGCTGTCCCACTTGCAGCGGGTGCTGCCTTGTGGGATCAATCTGCCAAGCGCTCAGTGCTCTGGCCCTAATCTAGACAAGCACTTCAGCTCCTGCTTCACTTTAAGCACACAAGTGGTCCAATTTCACCCGGAAACCTCTGCTTTGCTAAACTGGTGCACTGGACAGACTACCACGGCTGATTAGGCTTTACCTGTTCTGCCGGAGAACTTCATTTTGATCTAATCTATTATGGGATGCCTGTCCAGACTCTCTCCAAGTGGACAGTACAGATGCTGTGGATGCGCCCACACCTTTGCAATGACACAAAAGCCGGTCTGTGGACACAAACCAAGCCATCTTGCTTGTAACCTGAATTAGAAGGTGCTGGTGTTTTTCACCAGTTACAAAAACAGGGCTGAAAGTCCAGGTGTGGTCAGACAGGGCCAAAGAGGCCGTTCTAACAAGGACTGCAGTTTACAACTATTCTCACTGGTCTTGATCGATCCCAGCATCACCTTGCCTGAAGAAGCATTCATCTCAGTGAGATCATGCCACCACCAATGCAGGAGAAAGGCAGCAGTGAATCAGCACGTTTTGGTGGCATTCAATCAAAACAACCATCGGTAAACACTTCATAGCCCAATGTTTTATTTGGGCTTTATTTGTCCACACAATGTCCTGCTAGCCCCATTGTGCAACTTCAGTAACAAAAGAGCGAGACTCACATCTATTCATGGACAAAGTGGAGGGATCCTATTATTTTAATGCAGCTAATGAACTGCAGACGTGCTTGAAAAGTTTGCTCGCTACATGAAAGAGCTGCACATAATCTGGTCTTTAATCCTGCCCCTCCTCCATGCGGTCAATGCAAGTTTTCCCACTGACTGCTGGGGATCAGGAACTGGTCCCATGAATTGTCTGAGAAACGGTTAAGAACTGAGACAGTGTTCATTTCCACCCAGAGTTGGTCTTTTCAACAGCAGGCCTTTCAACTTTTCCCCTGTGCCAAAGCAAACACAGTCGTAAAACTGGGGCTGAGTCAGAAGCCCTTGCTCAGTGGGAAGAAGTGAAAGGCTGCCAGCTCGCGGGGAACACAAACACACAACCGGGCTTTTGTTTGGGTCTCCCAGGCGCTGTCCATCAGAAACGGCACCTCGTCAGAGCTCACGCGGCTCCATCTAAAAACAGCGTGTTGGGGAAAGTCCTCGAATCAAAGGCAGTACTGTGCTGGTGAGCAGGTCTCAAGGGAGCAAGGCTTTGCTTTCTTAGCTCCTGGCTTGAATTATGGAGTGAAGCAAACGTCCGATTTAGCCTCTCATTCAAAGGGTGGTTTAACTGTTTTATATGACTGGTTCACAGAAGCTGCCAGACAGAGGAGACAAAAGGCCTGATTTCTATTCGCGTCCCTGCCCAGAGAAACTCCATGCATATCATGGATCTGGACTGGTGTAAGAAGGGGGAGAATCAAGGTCTATTTTAAATAGAGAAAGGCCTGCTCTACACAGTGTAAAGGCAGGGTCTGAGTACCCATAGGTCCACTTTAAATTGGTGGAAAAGATGGGTGCTCAGGGCTTTTGATAATCAAAATAGGTATGTTTCAACCATCTTAGTATTGATATAGTCCATCATAAAGAAATTCCTTCATGCACCAGGAAAATGCAGCTGCTTCTAGGGTGCAATGCAATGGACAGACCAATGTCAGAGAGCTGGAGACAGACAATGGAGCAAACCTTGTCTCTTATGAAAGACACCAAAGGATCTTTAATGACTATATAAAGAAGATGCCCTCCTGGCTTTTAAGGTCCCTACCAAAGGACCCGTATACTGTAAATGGTATAGAACTCATTTGGATCCAGTTAGGCAAAAACTTAACTCATGTGAGTAGTTCCTTTGACTTCAGTGGAAATACTTGCACAAACCAGGACTGCAGGCTCTAGTAAAGGATTGAGCCATTTGGCCCATTAAGAAGGAGAACTACTTTGGACAAGAAAAATTTTCAATTGTTTCCAATGCCTTTTTCTTTTCCGTCCCCCCACTATTTTTAATAAACTAGGAAGTTTTATGTCTAGCATGTTTTAATCTACTTAACTATTTTTTATTCTTCTTTAGAGGAGAAGCCAGGATTTTCCCATCACACACATTGTTTCTGATTACTGTGAAAGGCCATGCACGTTAGTTTTAACTATGCAATAAAAGGCAGTTAATGGTCTGTTAAAGCAAACATAATGGTCTGTTTGCTTCAAAAATATACTGTTTTATCACATGCCAATAGGCCAGACAGTCCTCCAGTAATCAAGAAAGCAGAAAACAGAACCAAAAAAGTGGCAACTGAGAACCACATACTGCTTGGAACAATAATAAGGATGCAGGGCTTGGGGGTACTGCAAAGTCTGGGGAGACTGGATATTACAAGTGCTTTGCAGAGAGAAGTCATTTTCTTAATGCATTCTGCACCTTAGTATATACCTCAGAGGCATATGTGGCTACAAGGGATACATTCTGCACTGCCCAATACAATAAAATAGCCCGGCCTTTTAGTTTTGGACCTTTCAGTAATGGGGCTGACTCCACAGGGTTAGACAGCTCATTACCAAGAAATGCAGGAAACCCTCTCTGATTCACTGGTGGGAAGATCTCCCACAGATTACCGCATGCTCTGAGCAAATAAAAGGTGGGTGCTGCCCTCATTTAGCTTTTAAAAGAGCAGGCTGAGGAGATGGGGTGCTTTCACTATGCGTGAGGGGGAGCTGGTCTCGTGACAGGGTCCCCTGCATGGTGCACAGCTCAGTTCCCTGGAGGTAGGTAAGGTGGGGCAGGGGTGGCCAACCTGCAGCACAAGTGCCACATGCGGCATGGGTGTCCTTCCTGCATGTGTGGCAAGCAACGGATCAGGAAGGCTGTACAGCAGCAGATCAGGCAGGAAGCAGACGGCAGCGCAGCAGGTCAGGCGAGGAGCACAGGGCTGGCATCAGAAAAGCAAAGCGGGAGACCAGGCAGAGAGCACAGAGCAGGAAGAAGTGCAGCAAAAATCAGGCAGGGGAAAGGCAACAGAGTGGCACCAGGGGAGGGTGTAGGGCTGATCTGTTGCACAGATTGCCCCCTTCCCCCAGGGAAGAGTATAGGTAAGGCCAGAGGATCTGCAGTGATATGGTCCTCTTCACCCGTGGCCGGATTATGCATGAGGTGAGCAGGGCTAGTTGATGTGAATGTAAGCCACTGCTAAGATAAAAGGATCCCTTCCTTTCACTGAAGCCAGTCACAAGACTAGTATCTAGATCACAGCGTTACTAATAGCATCCGCTTTTTTCAAACCGGGGTTTAATTTGGCAGCCTGTTCCCACATGAGTATTCCTCATTCACACACGCCATCCCATGGATATGAATGGGATGCCTCCTATGAGGATGGGCATGAGTAATTATGCAAGTGCTGTAGGAGAAGGTTCTTCATTTTGTACGCATGCAGCATGTACTTACTCTTTTTAAAAAGCATCGACCAAGCAGCTCAGGGTTTTCAACACAATTTTCCAGCTCCTTGAGGAAAATTCTGAGAAGAAAGGAAAGCAATTCATAAAAGACTGAGACATTTACATTATGTGTCGGTCATCATCTAAATCCAGAATTAGGTGCTAGGTTTGCTTTCACGTGGGATTAATGAGAAAGATCCTGGCCCTGATCCTGAATCCTGGAGAAAGGCATTACTGGAGAGCTGGGCTGGTGCTTCAAGTCCAGTGCCCAAATCAGCCAGGTATGGCACTGTGCTTTAATGTATCCATAACAGGACCTATCTGGGACCCATGGTTCCTGGGTTTCAGTCTCCACTTGGCAGCTCAGACTTCTGTTTCTAATTTGGGTCCACTGAGGTAGAAGGGCAGATTAGCAAGTGGGCAAAGGGATAAAGAGCGCACACTACTGAAGTCAACAGGTCAATTAATCATCTAACCCAGTTGCTCTATATGTGTGAGTTTGGGCCCTGACCCCAAGTCTGTTAAAGAGTCCTTCCATTGACTTCAAAGGTCTTTGCATCAGGCCTTTAACTGGGAAAGACACCAGGCTGAAAGGAAAAAGTAGGGTAGGGTGGCCATCATAGAGGGCAGGCTGGTTGTCTTCTTTTCGCTATTGATATGAAACTGGACGCCTTGAAGAGAAAAAGAGAGGGCATCAAGGCATTGGGTTTTGTATCAATAGAGGACAGAGTAGCAGAAAACCAGACTGTCCTCTATGATGGTCACCCTAAAGTAGGGTAAGGTGGCACCTACCCCCTCTACTCATGCTTACGGGAAGGATGAGCACCCCTCACCTAGTGCAACCTCAAGGAGCACATCTGTGATGGGCTGGCTTCAGCGATGATGCTCAAAGGCAACCAGCACGGTTTCATTAGGGGCAGGTCATGTCAGACCAACCCGATTGCCATTTATGATCAGGTCACAAAGGCAATGGATGCAGGTGTCACTGTGGACGTAGTCTTTCTAAACTTCAGCAAGGCCTTTGACACTGTCTCCCACGCCATCCTCATTAAAAAACTAGGTGACTGTGGCATTGATGCCTACACAGTCAGATGGATTGCAGATTGGCTCATGGGTCGTGCTCAGAGGGTGGTGGTGGACGGGTCATATTCAACCTGGGGGGAAGTGGGCAGCAGAGTCCCCCAGGGCTTGGTCCTTGGGCCTGCGCTGTTCAATTTCTTCATCAGCGATTTGGACGATGGGGTGAAATGCAACCTGTTTAAATTTGCTGATGATACCAAAATTTGGGGTGAGGTGAGCATGCTAGTAGGGAGGGAAAGATTGCAGCAAGATCTGGACAGGTTACAGGAGTGGGCTGACATAAACAGGATGCGTTTCAATACTGACAAGTGCAGGGTGCTGCACTTAAGCAGTAGAAACCAGCAGCACACTTATAGAATGGGAAACTCCCTTCTTGAGAGCATGGAGGCAGAAAGGGATCTTGGAGTCATTACTGACTCCAAGTTGAACATGGGCTGACAATGCGAGGTCACGGTTGGCAGGGCTAACCGACCCTTGTCGTGCATCCACAGGTGCATCTCAAGTAGAGCCAGGGAGGTGATCCTCCCCCTCTATGTGACACTGGTCAGGCCGCAGCTGGAGTACTGCGTCCAGTTCTGTGCGCCTCATTTCAGGAGGGATGTGGACAACATTGAAAGGGTCCAGAGGAGGCCACCCGCATGATCCGGGGACAACAGGGCAGACCCTACATTGAAAGACTGCGGGACCTAAACCTGTTCAGCCTTCACAAGAGAAGGCTGAGGGGGGACCTGGTGACTGTCTATAAACTCACTAGGGGGGACCAGAAGGGTTTGGGGGAGACACTGTTTCCCCAAGCACCCCCTGGCATGACAAGGAACAATGGACACAAATTATTGGAGAGTAGGTTTAGATTAGACATCCGCAAGAACTACTTCACAGTTAGAGATGCTAGAATCTGGAACCAACTTCCAAGGGAAGTGGTGCTGGCCCCTACCCTGGGGATCTTTAAGAAGAGGCTTGATGACTACCTGGCTGGACTCATTTGAGTCCAGTTTTTTTTCCTTCTCCCGCCCAGGCGGGGAGTCGGACTTGAAGATCTACAGGTCCTTTCCGACCCTACATCTATGATTCTATGAACCTCAGAAGGGGAAGAACCGCTATTTTAACACGATGGATAAAGCTGGACAACAAAGTTTTTTACCTGAGCAGTAGCCCTACTTTGGAAAAAGAGGAAAGACTTTGTTTTGTTCAACCCTCTCGTACATCTTCTGCCTGATTCACTTATTTAAAGAATTGCAGTGACTGGGAATAGGATGACATAAGAGGAAAAACTAAGCTGAATACCAGGGGGGAAAAAACTTCCTGCCAGCAGTAAAAAATGGGATTCTTGTCTGAGAAAGGACTGGAAGATTTGGTCCCATTATATTTCCCAGTGTTCTCAGGGAAGCAATAAAAGCCCAGTCACAAGGGACAAGACAATTGCTACTACAACGGTGCGAACCTACAAGGGCAGGGAGATGAATTAGGATCCACTGACAGATTCTATTAGAGACGCAAGACCAGGCAAGGGGAGGGCTACTCTTCCTGCCTGCTCACTCAAAGTAGTGATAAAACATTCAGTGTAAAGAGTATAAGAACTACTGTAGTATGTTATTAGAGCACGGACGGACTATGAGGTAGTAAACACGTGCCTGTTGTGAAATTCATAGATTTCAGGAAGGTTCCCAAAAAGAACTTCTTTTTTGTTCTGAAGAGCAGATGGGATCAGATGCATCAAGTCAGGATTGTCCATCTCTGAAGCATAGCCCTGTGGAGATTGAAAAAAGAAAAAAGGCTATTTTTACCAAGGAAGATAAACACTGTGCTGCATCCACTAAGATAAGGTCTTCAGTATGATGAGACTATAGCCAGCTATTGCTCATTATCACACAAACCTGCCTGCAAACTGCAAATCTGGTCTGTTCTTTATTTTTAAATCAGTAATTCTCAGCACGTTTAGATTCAGGACATGCTCCCTACCCTTTTTTTTTTTTTTTTAAATTTGGTGGCACCCCAGTTGAGAGCCAGGGTTGTACTGCTTCATCTTACCTCAGCAGTTCCCAGTCGGGTGTTGCTACAGACATCGAACATAGCCACCAGGTAAAAGTGCCCCAAGTACCTTGTGCACAGCCAGGCTGGGAAGGCCTATGGTATGAGCAAACATTCCTGCCTCCATTAGGGTTATCTGATAAACCTAAAGCAGGCAGGAACACCTCTTCTTGTTGCAACCCTTAGATTTCATAGACTTTGGGGCTGGAAGGGACCTCGCAAGATCATCGGATCGGAAGTCAGCAGAGGTCAAATGATCCCAGCAAGATAGGCATCCAAGTGTTTTTTGAAAGTATCCAGAGTAGGTGCTTGCTAACCCTTCTTGGTTCAACCCCACACAGTGTCTCCCAGAAAGACAGGCACATGGAGCAGGTGAAGCTGCCCCATGCACTTCTGTTTCTGGGAGTAATATGGGGGCCCAACACCCCTGAAAGGATCCTGTAGCACCCCGGGTGAGAATTATTGTTTTAAGTAAATAAAAGGCCAAAAAGAGCTGGATCGCAGTGTCTTCCCACAGTGTCACTTCTCTAGCGATCCCATCAGTGTCTGTTGATTCTAAGTTTTCACGGAGTTTCTAGCTCTTAGGATGGGGAAACTATGGTCCAGTCCCTTAATGGGTGGTGCCGAGTCTGCAGACCGAACGCTACAATGGTCTAAGAGTCCACATCTGGCTGCTCTGGGGGAATGGAAAGGACCAAGTATTGCAAAACTCCTGGAGTCCTCTGGTCACTGTACAGAAGGAGAGGTTAGTTTGTTCACACACTCATGAATGAATCAATAGGCTTGTCAGTCCCTCCTGGTCAAGTCAAATCATGCACTGCATCCAAAGAAGCCCTTCCACACAACATCCCGGGCACTGCTAGTGGGGACTGCTCACTGGCCATCTTTGCCTGCTGGCTTCATCAAACGTAGACACGTGGCAGCATGGACACTCAGGGGGACACCTCTGCCACAGTGCTCAAGCATGTTAGAGGCAGAGAACTGGTGGCTGATGGATGGGGGTGCCCCCTAGGATGGCCTCAGTGCTACATTTCCAGAGTTAGCCCAAGCAAGCCAGGTGTGTAGGATTTTCTCCACAGTGACCCTCCCAGGACATGGGGAGAAGTTAACTGATCTCAGATACAATCCTCTGAACTGCACACCACCACCTATCCTAATCAACACCCATCTTTATAGACAAGAATGTAAAGGTGTCCCTTGCCACACTTCCCCTGAAGACTGCCAAAGTCAGGCCACTTTGGACCAAAGAAAAGATTGACCTTTAAATGCCTAGCACCCCAATGGAGAAGAGCTTCTCTGAGAAGCCAGTAGATCTGACCCTATATGGACCCATGGGCCCAAGCACACATGCAGAGAACATACAAAGATACCAGCTGTTATTAAATGCCCATGGGCCGTATTGGCAGTAGTGGAATGGCTGTATAGTTGCTCTGCTGGCCACTTAGACACTGGGCTGGGAGGGTGGAGGATTACTTTTCCACAGCCATGCTCAGATTGTCTGCAGAAAAGCCACTTTCTTAAGTTTTGCACAATGAAGTTGAACGCCAGGTCACAGGAATCAGGGCAATACTGCTGATCGTGTTATGAGAAACCTGACCAGCTTCCCTGTTCTGTAGGCAGAACAGAAATGGAGTACAATGGTCACTTCCTAATCTAACTCCTGAGCTAAAATATGCAGGATATCCCTAACTGTCCACCGCTAGGTGAAATGCCTGATCACAGAAATACCATGTGTTCTAAGCAAGGAGAGGAGCTGACTGAACCCAGCACAGAAGCAGTATAAACCACAACTTTCATTCCGGGGATGGTGGGCTTCCTGCTCAATTGTTAACTGCCCAAAAGACAAACACTAGAAGTCTGGTAGCAGAAACTTCCACCTTACCTCTATTATACTTTGTAGTTCTTCTACATAAACCCGTTCGGTTTCTATCAGCTCATTTATTATGTGGCTAAAAACAAAAAGAGAGAGACAGACAGACACACAGAGACAGAGGATTCTGTTATTTAGTAATGATGCAACAAAATTGTAAAAAAAACACCCTTATTCCTTTTCTATTACTGCCTCAAGATTGAGACTCCACAAATGACCTGTGACACCAGTGAGGATCCTACCTTCATTCTTCAACACTTGCTTTGGCAGATGAACTTGAGCTGCGAAATATGTCTACCCATACAGTTACCCCATTAGCCAGCCCTCAGCTTCTAATTTGCTCGCCTCTATGGGTAGACTTCTTTGCAACTCAACTTTTATCTCCTGTGCTGCTTAAAACATTTCCAGATTATTTCTGTCACTTCTAAATCTATTAAGGTTCCATACTTAGAGAGGACTCTGTTTTCCAATGGTACAATACATTCGTTTCACTTCTGTGTTATCAGCTAAGCAGAACATCTCATTATACATCTTTTCTTTAATATGCAGTAGAAAAAGGCAGCAATAAAGTCGGATATAACATTCTTTTAATTCTTCTAAGTATGGGGAAGTTAGCGAAGTACTGATATGACAGATTTTGGACTCTTGATGTCCAATATTAATTCATTCTTCTTAGGTAGTCTGGAAATGGACATCTTGAAGATACCATTTATTTTACACATGTGCAAGTGTCTCTGCTTGGATGTGATGTAAGACACAGCCACTTATTGTTAGTTTCACAGATCCACATCCCAGCGTAATAACATATTCACAATGCATGAGCCCTTTGAACAGATGCTTCCTTGGTAGAGCTTCCAGAAGTTCAACAGAAGCTTATGAGCATTGTTAGGAAAAAGAAACAGTTCAAGCATTAGTGGTTTTAAGGTCCTGTGCTCAGGACCATGTTATTTTACCACTAAATAATCAGACGAGCAAAACCCAAATCAATGAGGGACGTGAGGCCAATAATCCCCAGCCTCCCCTGCTTTAGCTGGGCATGGAAGAGATGCAGACTGCCCCTGAGTCTCTTGCAGGCTTAGCACATATTGCAGAACGTATCCTCGTGCAAACCCTTGTGCACTGAAAACCCCTAACACCCGTTTATGGGAATGTAGAACCAGGCACATGTGCTTGGCTGGAAGAAATGTGTATTACAAAATGAAATGAGATCCTGTTCACCTGGTTTGCAGGGTGGAGGAAGCTAGGAGCACACTTTGCTGATCTCATTTTTGGAGTCCTCCTACACTGTCCTACAATTTCCCTGGGGCCTGTTCATTCAGGTCTTTCTACCCACGTCAGTCCTCTACCAGCAGATAACCCCTGGCATAAACAGCTCAGTGCCATTTAACCCTTCTCTGCATGCAGCCTGCTTGCTTAACTAAGACTAGCTCAGCCATTTAGAAGTTGCCAACCCAGCTTGCTGGTGGCTGGCCAGTGAAACAGAGCTAGACTCTCATCAGCCCCTGCAGGAATCATTATACTGGAAGAAGCACCAAAAACTTACACCCATGAGGATTTCCAAGAGGGGAGGTGGAAAACAAGCAGACGGCTGTTCAATAAGTACCTCAAGTCTCCTAACAGAAGCAATATTACCACTACAAAGCTTAACTCTCCTTTGAGGTACCTTTCTCGTTGTTACCCACCCTGAGCAGCCATATGACCAGTGCTGTAGCCCTTTACAAGCTACAGCACATTTCCCTTGATAGGAAGTGCCTTCAAAAGGCGCTCTTAATTTAATCTGCCAATGTTTTATAAATTGCCCATTCAAAAACAAAATCCAGTTTCTGATAGATTCCCCCTTTAAATAGCAAGTCCTGATCACTCTGATGCACAAAATAATCTTCTACAAAAAAAAAAAAAGTGTTGTTTTTTCTATATAAGGATACCTTTCAAGAAGGAAAAAATAACTAGGATGCAAATTCACCAGTCAGCTCCACAAAGGCAAAGATTGCCACACAGAGCATAAATTGCTATGCAGAGGCAAAAGGGAGATTAGCTAAGCCCTGATCATGCAAATCACTCACACGTGTTTATGGTTACAGTTGCGAGTCATCCCCATCCAAAGCCCCTTGCATTACTCATATCTGTAAGGTCAAGTATGGAGCCAGGGCTCATACGAAATAATCATCATAGGAATAACAGAAAATTACTGTTTGCCCAGTGCAGAAGCCCTGACTGGAAGCTTAACCTGCAAACGCTTAGCTGGTTTGCTTGAAACTTGCTCAGTACGTCAAGTTTTTCCATTGTTCTCTATAGGTTTCCAGAATGAATTATCAAACCAACTAGAGTTGTATTAGCATCAAGTGCAGTCTAGACCAGGGGCTGGCAACATTTTTGGGCACAGTGCCAAAAATACCCACAACCTTGATTTTTTTTAAGATGCTGGCATGCCAGGGGTGGATGGCAGGGGAGTCACAAGGGGCCCAATCCTTGGGGTGGCAGTGCAGCCCCAGCCCCTTTCCCACTGTCTACCCCAAGGCATGCATGCCAACCAAAATGCCCTTCTGTGCCGCAGTCTGGCACCCATGCCAGGGGTTGCCTGCCCCTGGTCTAGACCATTGGGTCTGGAACCTTTCGGGCCAATGGACCTTAACATTTCTCAGAGACAACCCTGAATAGAGAGGTGATTAGTCATGTTAATCTGAAGGCAGGTACAAAGTAGCACCAGCTGGTCACCAAGGTGCTACCTTGTCCTTACTTCTCACAGACAACTAGAAACTCTATCAAACTGCTGTTGAAAATGCTATAAACATTTACAGCATTGGGGCCTGATACAAGCCACTGACCAGACTGTTCCTCAGCCCACGGTCATAGACAGTCATAGCCTCATGTTACACAAAAGCTTGGTACACACCACAGAAATATTAGCGATGCTGGCAGTGCTAGGTTTTGTCTGCACTGACACCGGTAGGTTTTTTGCAACATAACTAATGTATGAGCGCTATCTTACTGTCACTCCTGAGTGAAGACAAGACATCTGAAACGCCCAGGAAGGTAACTAAGGCTTACCCTACAATGCAGTTCTTCCCACTTAGCTGTGGCAGGCTGGGGGTATAAAAAAAAATCATGCCCTGAGCTGATGCATCTCTGCCAACAAAAGCCCCATCTATCACTGGAGAGAAGTGGGAAGCTCTGTAGGCAGGAAAATCCTTTCTACCGTCTACCACCTTGTACTCATCTCTACTAGAGGGTTCACCAACACAGCTGTGGTAGCAGCAGCATTGCAGAGGAACACTCTATGAGTCAGTACTATAACCCCTGCCTAGGGCTGACTTTTCTTAGTTTGCCTTACAGTAAAGTGCTTTTTTCCACTATGTTTCACAGTAAAATACCCAATGCATCCTAGCTAGCTGTCATTTGAAACACCACCTTTTTGTCCCCAGCAACATATTTGCTGTCCAAATTCTATGCACCGTGTTGCTTATCCCAACTCTGAGTATACTTAGATCGTAGTTATGGATCATGCCAATACACCTGCATTAGGTCTCTCAACACTGCAAGCATTGGGAGAACTGAACCACTATTTGCATTACTAAACCATTTCTGCAGAATTTCACCCGTGCAGGGAAGGTGACTACTTGTTTGCAGAATATCTGTGCAAAAAGAACAAAAAAAACCCACACCATCAGTCTCATCACTCAGGTTGTCCAAAAAACAAATCTGGATTTCCCCCTCCCTTCCCCGCCTCCCCAAATAACTGAGCAACCTAATCAATGCAACAGCTTTGTTACTGTCTCAAAGGAGATAAGCACAAGATGTAGCCCAGCAAATCACTTCCAGCTGCACTGAATTTCCAGGGGAAAATTGGTATTTAAATAAGACAACTCATTATTCACACCTGATCAGATACTGGAACTTGTTCCTGTGCCTTTCTACCTCATTTCTGATTCTGAAAAAAAAAGTGTCAGCAGGTTTATGGCATGGACTGATCTATTTTGCATGCCATGTTTTGAGAAAAGTGCTACACTGTGATACCTGTAACATTGAAGTGTTTACACTGAAGTGCTGATGTTGGGTGCTGTTTGCTTACTATTGCTGGTATTGAGTTTTAAAAAAATACACACAGGAATGGAGGTAAGTAGAGCAAAAAATGGGAACCATGACACAGGAACAGAAAATGGGAACTATGACCCATCATGCTACATATGTTGTGGGTTTTCTGCCCCCAAATTCTGCAGCGGGTGAGGAGCAATAGGTCACTTCTGTTTATCTTCTCTGTTGCCTATGTAGTAGTTGCAGGGCACTCCTCTGGTTGCCATGTGCTGAGATTGTAGATCCCACACCTCCATTTAAAACATCCCAACTTAAAACAGCGATACTATAGTTGTTGGGAGTGATCACTGTTGAGGGCTGCAGTACGTCTTTCTAACTGGCCCCCTATCCATATTTCCATAAGTGCATTCCCTGTTTGACTTGAACCACGCACTCTGCCAGAGGCTGTTGCTTCTGGTATCAAATTTTCCCTTAACACATGCTCAGACAACTACAATGCCCTTCAAGAGGTGCCGTCCATGCTGTTCAGATGTGGTTTTTGGACGGAAGAGGGCTTTAAGAATAGTGATTTGTTTTGCCTCCTGATTGCGACGGATAGGGAAGTTCCCAGTTTTACAACTCTTCTTTTACCAATGCCTAGACTTACGACACATGGCTGCTTTGCTAGCTTGTTCATTTTGCTATCATTTGCAATGCTAAAAATACACAATGCAGATAGTGTGCCTCCAGTTCCTTCAAACAATTACTAAAGGCAAGTGCAAAGTGAAACAAGAATTAGAGGGCTAGAGATAATGCCTGCCCTTCAGCATGGTAGTTAGAGCACAGGGCTGGGAAGCCAACCAGAGGTAGGTACAGCTCCATTTGGGGGAGGGGAGAGCTTAACACCTAGATATCTGCCTCCTGGGTAAGGTCCTGAACCACACAGCTCTCAGGACTAAAACATGAGAGGACAGGCATACGAAAAGCCCCAGCCTGAATTGACTCAATCTTTGCAGGTTTAACCCAGGCTTGTTCAACATACAGCCCAGGGGCTGTCATGAGACCCTCCAAGCTGTTTTCTGAGGCCTGAGGTGCTGCAATGGGAAATGGAAATAAACACTGTACTTTCATTTTGTGTGAGGGGGGTGATGTGATACCACTTCCTGTGAGGTCTTTGAATATGGCTCGCTGGCCCACTGGGTGATAAAAAGTTCTGCCCCCACATTCAAAAAGGTTGGACTCCCCTGGTTTAACCTACAGGGATTGAACCAATTTGCAAGTGGATAGACACTCATTTTTAATTCCAGAAATGCTGACACTTGCCTGCAGTGGCTCAGGCCAGAAGCCCTGGGGTGCTAGAACAGCCCTCCCTTCCCTTCTCTAGTGCTGAGTATGACTGAGGACACATTGAAACCCCACCTTGGCCTGAAGGGTTCAGAGGGTGGGAGAAGAGGGAGAGTGGCCAGACCCCCATGGTGGGGGAAGAGGAGGAGGGGGAGAGCTCTGCCTGGTGCAGCAGTTCCCTGACAGCTGGGAGCAATCCAGGCACACAGCTCTGCTGCCTGGCCCCAGGGTGGGACTCTTCTCCTCCACCTCTTCCCTCTTTCCTGCCATGGAGTGGGGAGGGGGGCTCTGCGTGGTGCTGCCAGCCCTGAAGGGGGACTCTTCCCCCTCCTCCTGCAGTCCTGCCACAGGGTGGGGAGAGGGGCTCTGTAGGGTACTGGAGGGGGACTCTTTCCCCTCCTCCTCCCCCCTGCCGCCATGCGGTTGGGAGGGGGACTTTGCATGCTGTTGCCTGGCCTAGCCCAGCCTGGGCCCAGGGAGCAGCTGTTGCTGAGCTGCAGCTGCTGGGGATGGCCCTGCATGGCTGGGCCGGCCCACCGGAGTGGGTCCCTCCTCAGTAGCTGCATCTCAGTGATGGGGAAGCTGAGCCCTGTCAGTGAGAGCAGCCCGACCAGCATGCACAGGCAGTGGCTGGCTGAGGAGCAGGCTACCCAAGGGAGCTCAGAGGTGCCAGTGTGCCTGGAGCCCAGCAGCCACCTGCTACGGGGCCTCACTGCGGACCCACAAGCCCCCATGGCACCCCTGGCCTCCAGCACTGCACATAGCCCCCCTCCCCACCCCATTAGCTTTAATAGGACCATACCAAGATGGCTGCAGTCCCTGCTGGTGGGATAGGGAAGGGAGGTGGGGAATAAACCTCCTCCTGGGCCCCCTGACAGAGGCTGCTGTTCTTTCCCCTTCCCTCGCTGAGGCAGGGGTGGGGGCATGGTCAGACGCTGTCCTGGCATGGCCCCGTTAAGGCAAAGGGGGCATGGAGGAATTTCCTCCCTCCGTGCCTCTGCCCCAGGGACCACAGCTGGGGTCTGCCAGCCTCGGCTGCTCCCTCTGCCTCCACCGCTCACCTACAGGTAGGGAGACCCCGGCTGCAGTGACGGTGGGAGAGGAGAAGGAAGGCGCAAAGAGCACAACTCAGCCCAGGGCTGCAGAGCATGCTGGGATGCTGGAGGACTCTGGTTTAACTTAAACCAGGAAGGGGTCTGGGGCAGAAGTTCCATAAATCAGTTTGACCCAAATCACTTAAGTCTGATACTACATTCAACCAGGTTTATCTTAAACCAGTTTTGGCCATTTTGAAACTGGTTTATGTGCACTGGACTTACATTTTGTTACAGATTTAAACCAGTTTCCGATCACTTAAACTGGTTTATGTGCAACTTCTGTCCCTAGCTGAGACAGTCCTTCTCTGACAGTAGCAAAAAACTTTTGGGCAGGTCAGTTTCTAAGAATAAACGAAAAGTGACTACACCTTATGGAGGCGAAGGGTCTAGCAGTCCAAGTGCTTTGCTATGGATTCACAGGCATGAGTCTAAGCCTTGCTCCAGATTCCTGCTAAAGGCTATCCCTAGGCAACCCAGCAGGGAGAGGTTACTTGGCCATCAAACAGGAAAACAAAAGGTTGCTGGCTATGACACAAGCCACTTCATACCCTGGTATGCAGTTGGCTATAGATACTATTGCTGTCTTACCCCCACAAACCCACTGAGCTACTTGAATAATGCACAAGTAATGTTGTGCTAATTAAAAAGATCACTGTACAACTAGGACAAGACTTGGCACAGTCACTACTGATGAGCTAAATGTATTTACATAGTGAAGCTGATTTACCTGCCAGCAGGACATAGATTTTCCATACATTGTTTGCCCTCGTGTGGACAAGGCCTGAGCGTGAACTCAAGGCAGACACTTAAATTTACAGCTGAATCTGAAAAGCAAATTATTGGTCTGCAGGTTTCCTAGTAACCCTGCCATAGACAAACAAGAGCAGGGTGCCTTTCAAAGGCACAAAACCTTCCAAGAAGAGAACAGAAGCCTTTTGGATACGTCACCGTCTACCCTGCTATAAACAATTAGGCAGCTGGTGGATTTAAAAGCTTGACTTTTGGATGAGCTCAGCTGGAACCCTGGCTCTGACTTATTAATTTGCTTCTAACCTTGTTTGGACAGAGATGTCCATGCAGAACATTGAAAAATATCATTCCTGATTTGGAGAAAGTATCTTCTTAGTGCAAGATCTGCTGGGATTCCTAAGATACCTTCATTACAGTTAATGGACTCTTGCAGACTCTGATGGGTAGCCCTTTAATAAGATCTGTTTTCATTATTTAGAAATAATGTTATGAGTGCAACCTATGGAAATGTATTATCAATAGTAGCTGCTTTTATCTTCAAAGTATTCTGCAAGCCTTATCTCAGTACAACGTCTATGGATATTAAAGTCACTTTTATTACTTCGGCCCTGCAGATCATGGAATGGAAGCAAAGCAGCAGCCTTGGGCAGAACATAAGTAAAATGTAGGAGCTTCTGGCCTCTAGTTAGATGGTCAGCACAAGACCATGGCTCTGCATGTCAACAGCAATTGTTTTCCAGCCCGTTCTCCCACCCCTGCTGCCAAGCTCAGGTAACAAGGTTTGATGAAAGGAGGTTCTGCAAAAGCCAGATATGCCTCCTGTCCCCTTCCTAGGTCTTCTGCAACTCCAAAATACAATCGCCCTGACCCACTCTGCCCACCTGAAGGTGCATGTGGATTCTGCTCCCAGTACTGCCTTGGGTTGTCAGGGTACTCTAGGAGCAGGGCAAATGGTAATCAATCAACAACTTTCCACTCATCCTCAAACCTCCAATTGATTTTGCAAAATCTTATGATGTCACTATTTGTTTGAAAAAAAAAGTGTTATTTTCATTTGTATTACATCATTGTCAGCAGGGGTTTGGGCTACCTTGTGCAAGGCACAGTTCAAACTTGCAGTGAAAACAACCTTCTAAAATGATGGCTTCTCTGTATTTGAATTGCATTTGTCTTGCTGTATTCCTTTAAAAAACCCCACCTCTGCAACATACATTTATTCTTAATAGGTCAAGCACATTTCTAACAAGGACATTAAAGTGATTAAAGCAGATCTTTTTCTTCCAGTCTCAGGAAAGCAAAATTACATTACAGAATAAATTTCCTCTTTGCCCTTTGGCAAGCCCAAGTAAACAGGTTTGGTACAGGATGAGTTTTTTCTTTCTCTAGGACTGTATCCTAGGATATATCCATAGCAGCACTATGTTGAACATAAAAGGATACTTTGTGCTATTTAATCCTGATATCACAATACTCTTATGAAGTTCTGAACAAGGTAACAACCTAAGCAGTTCAGAAAATATTGGTTCATGGGAGGGAAGGGGTAGACAGTTTAAAGAAGACGTCTTGCACTGAGATTGTGTGTGCACGCAGGACACCGACAAATACATGTTAGTGGAGAAATCCAGTCCCAGTTACAGGAGACTTAGTGACACGAGGTGTTTTGGCTGCATGGAAAGTGAGCGGTGATGTCATCTGACTTGCACCCGCCCGGTCAGGATGGACTATTCTGTCTCTTCCAAGACGCGATGAGGTAGTGAGAGTTGTAATTCAAGACCTGCCACAGAAATGTCACATTCAGGAAGAATGTGCTGCACTTACTGATGAGGCCCTTGTCAGTCTGCCAGCAAGTAGCTGCTTTAGTTGTTCTTTTCCTTTTTTGCCTGGTCTCAAACAAACATGGCTTGGCAATCTGGAAAGGCTAGATGCAGAGAGAGCACCACGCCCTGTTATCAGGCAGAAAGTTAAAGGGTCAAACCTAAGCCGTTTCCAAATGACAAAGACACTGCAGTAGTCAAAGCCACCCCAGATAAGAGAACAAACCCAAAGTGGGATGATCTCATTGTCTTCCTAAGGATTAGAAAAAAAGGTATCCCCCCAGTTGGGTGTGTGTTTAAAAGGATAGGAATTGGCCCAAAGGCTTAAGCAGAACCCATGGTGAAAGACTAAAAGACCCTAAATGGAAAAAAAAAAAAAGAAGATAAGCAAAAAGAAGGCAGATCAGATCAGTGGAGCAATGGCTTACCATCATCAGCACCAAGGGGCTGATCTCTAAATTCCCTTGGATTCTACGAAAAACCTGACTCTACTGGAACAAGGGACATCCCAAATTTATTTGCAGCCCTGAGCAATCTTTCCAGCCTTGGCCGAGTCTCTTAACCTCCGCAGCGTGCTTCACTTGCTCCATCTGCACTTCCTGAATGCGTCCAAGTCTGCAGCTCCCAAAAGGCAGAAGTCCTGCTGTCTGCAGAGGCTGCCTGTGGGCACTTGGCTGGTGAGGCTGACTGTACAGGCTATGTGTAAATACTTGCAATTCTTAGGTAATGAAAGATGCAACATAGGTCAAGGCTGAACGTCTTTAAAAATGCTGCCCTTTAGCTTTTTGTTCTATGCCGACATTACCAGGAAAAGATGCATAAAGCCATACACCTCTGGGAAATGCCCTTATCCAACACCTTTGATCTGTTCACTCTGATAAAAGAGATCTTTTTAAAGGAAACAACTGTGGCATAGACAAATGTAAAGAACAAGATGTTAAACGCATATTTTATGTAGTAGAGCCGCCTAGTCAGCACAACAGATACGCAAAGCTAGTAGTAATGCTACTGAACATCCACATTAACAGCACTTGGTATCTTCAACTAATTTTTTTGGTGGGGATTGGTTCAATAAGGAATTCTCAGCTACCACTGCAAACAGCATGGGTTAGAAAATCATTTTACCGGCATTATGCAGAAGAAAAAGCGGGAGCAATGAATATGAAAGAGCAAGATCACAGAGTGCCAATGGGTAGCCTCTGAATATAACTTTTGGGGATGCAAAACTCTAAAACTCTTGGTTCAGAGATGATATCTTTTCTTAGACCAACTACAAAATAGCAACAAAATTATCTTTCTCTTCAAGGTTTCAGGCACTTGCACCCTTCTTCAGGCTGAAGAACAGTTAAAGATGGTAAAACTCCCTATAGGTGGAAAATAAACTTCATTTTGCACAGGGGAAGCTGAAGTTGGATGCATGTTCATCTGGGTCTATGTGAGTAACTTTGTGTGAGTTGCTCTTTGGTGTGCAGATAAGGCAGTTTTTCTTCCCTGATGGTATCAGATGGCAGGCAGGAAGGTGTAGAAACTTTTCTTTCTTGTTTAGCAATGACGTTTATAATTGTGAAATTGGCTTCTGTGGGCGGTCGCTGCCTGCACCCTACCCCCTTGCTGCCAATGCAGCTGGTGGCAGGGGGTGAGCAGACAGCAGCGAATGGGGATAGCTTGCAGCCTCATTGGCAGCAAGGGGGTGGGGGGGGTGCGCGTGGCAACCGCCTGCAGAAGCCAGCACTGGCTTTGGCAGCAGCCAATCTCAGGGGGGGCATGTACCCCCCGGTGCCCCTCTTATGCATTGCCTATGATCCCAACCAAGACTTTATTTACCACTCGCCACTCACTGCCACTGCTGACATCACTGGCGGTGGCTGTTGGTGGTCTCCACTCACCACCGCCAACACTGACAGCTGTGGGCAGTCACCGCTTGCTGCCATGGTGCCCCCCCAGTCTCAGAAGCACCAATCATTCATGGCTGGGATGATTTAGTTAGGGCTGGTCCTGCTTTGACCAGGGGCTTGGACTAGATGTGACCTCCTGAGGTCCTTTCAACCCTCATTTTCTATGATTCTATGAGCTATAAAAGCCTCCCCAAAAGTTTTCTTTTTGACTCAGACCAACACAGCTACCAAATACATCTCTGAATCATAGAAGATACTGTATTTTAGACAGAAAATGAACATGAGCCTGCAATGTGACGCTGTGGCTAGTAAAGCGAGCAAAATGCTGGCTTGCATCCATAGATGCTTCTCAAGCAAATTCCAGGACGTCATTCTCCCCTTGTGGGGCCTCCAGCTGCGGCCTCACCAAGGCCAAGTACAATTCAAAAAGGATGTGGAGAAGCTTGAGAGAGTCCAGAGAACAGTGTCACGGAGTGGGGCCTGCGAGCAGCCATGAGCTCGCTAGCACCCCCTGCCATGTCAATTAAGGTGGTCCAGCACCCTCTACTCGCCCGCCATGTCTTTGATCTTAAGTTCAGTTATGGGAGGCTGCCTACTTCCACCTTGACACCTCGCTGGTATTACCTCTGTTCCAAGTGGGGTGCTCCAACGCCCCCAGCCTTATGGGCAATGCGTGCCTGCTACCTCCCCTTCAGCACGTCCCAAGCCTCGCAGCTGTTCCTGGACGTTGCTCTGTCCTTGCCCTCCGGCACCCTCTCTGGCGCCCCTTGGGCTCGTCCTGCCCCGGTGCCCCTCTCTGGCACCCCGGGTCTGTCACCCACCTGGCGCCCCAGGGGCTCATCACGCCCCGGCGCCTGTCTCCAAACCTCCTGGGCCTATCATGCCGCTGGCCCCCCGTTACCGGCGCCTCTGGGCCGGTGCTGCAACCTGCACCCCGTTACCGGCGCCTCTGGGCTTGCCGTCCTCAGGCCTCACCCCACTGGGCCAGTCTTGCAGTTTTCCCCCACTCCTCGCCCTCTCTGGAGCCTCTCGCCCCCTCTAGGGCCTTTTGCCACGCCCCCCCGCGGCTGGGGCTACAACCCCCACACACCAAGCGCCTCTCCAGCACTCGTCTCACTATGCCCACTGTGGCACTACTCGCTGTGCCCCTGCTGGGCACCGGGAACCCCCAAGCTACTGGGGAGCCCCCATGAGGCCTCCTTGCACCCCTACAGCCTCACCCGGTCCTCCGGTCTAACCATAACACAAACCATGAGCCGAGCGGCTGCAACATAACCAGAAGCCTACCGGCTTATAACCCCAAAGCTCGTTAGTCGTGGCCTCTTCTAGCGTTCTCTCTCCCCTGCATCACTGCAGCTGGTCAAAGTGGTCAGGCTGCAACCACTGACCCGGGCTGCTCAGCTCATCCACAGAGGTCCTGCTCCTGTTCCTGCAGCTGCCAAAGGGGAACTGCTACTCTGGCTCCAGCCTGGGCAGTTTATAAAGGCCTGGCCCTGTCCCCTTCTGGTCACCTGACCTGTCTGTTTGCTGCCACAACCAGCACCTGAGCTGCCCCTAGTGATTGGCAGCTCCTTAACCCCATATTAGTCACAGGACATCTCCTTGATCCTGTGACAAAGAGCCATGTGCACGATCAGGTCAAGAAAACAGACCTTAGAGGACAGGCTGAGAGCCATGGGACTCTTCAGCCTAGAAAAGTGCAGGCTCAGGGGCAATCTGATGGCCACCTATAAGTTTATTAGGGGTGACCACCAGGATCTGGGGGAACATTTGTTCACCAGAGTGCCCCAAGGGATGATGAAGTCAAACGAGTTATAAACTCCTGCAAGACCGTTTCAGGCTGGACATAAGGAAGAATTTCTTTACTGTCCGAGCCCCCGAGGTCTGGAACAGCCTGCAGTCGGAGGTGGTTCAAGCACCTACACTGAACACCTTCAAGAGCAAATTGGATGCTCATCTTGCTGGGATCCTGTGACCCCAGCTGACTTCCTGCCCTTTGGGTGGGGGGCTGGACTCGATGATCTTCCAAGGTCCCTTCCAGCCCTAATGTCTATGAATCTATTACTTAAACCAGTTTCTGTTTAACTAACTATGAAACTTCTGTTCCTAGCCCAAGAGATTTTGTTTGGTCTACTACTCTAATCTTCAAGGTGTCTATGAATCCTAGTCCTACCCTCCAGTATATATGCTACTCCCTCCAGCTTGGTGTTTTCTGCAAACTTGCTGAGGATGCACTCCATCCCATGTTCCAGGTCATCGGTGAAGATATTGAACAAAACTGACCTCAGGACTAACCTCTCCACTTGGTACCAGCTGCCAACTAGACATGAAGCCATTAATTAGTCATGATGAGCTCTGTGCGGTGGCACCTACATTTATAGCAGCACCCAAGCTGGCTAGTTGAAATCTAACTTGGATACAGTCATATGAGCTGCTGTCATTGACTCAGTAGTCACTCAGAAGTTTCTCACTACCTTTCTATGCTGACATCACTCATCTCTGGGTGATGTAGTTAATTCGCCTGCCTATTATTATTTTTTGGTTCTTATAATGTAGGCCAGTTAATTAACCCAGTCAATTGTTTAGGGAATAACGTATATGGGACAACTTTGATGTAAAGATATCAGGTCACTTTGGAAAAAGAAGAGGCACTATGACTTCAAACTGTGGTTTCTTTAGCGAGGTTTACCTACAAAAGGGTGTCATTCTTCTAGTTAGGTTGAGCTAGATTTCATTTGCGGTCCTGTATATAGCTGGCAATATAATAGTTCATTGGACGCTACAGAAAGACTCGCTAGGATTTATCCAGCCAATGTTTTCTGTTGTTTGGACAGAAAAACATGTACTAGAAATATAGCTTAATAAAATTTCCATGTGTAAAATTAGAAGACATCAAAGTAAAAGTTTTATTTGAATGAATGTTTAGTGCCCATAATGACCTTTTTCTCCTCTTCAGGAAGCAAGGGCACTAGGTCTAATCCAGGGGTGGACAAAATGCGGCCCATGGGCTGAATGCGACCTGCCAGGCCATTCTATCCAGCCCTCAATGGCTTGCCAAAACTCAGTAAGCGGCCCTCTGCCCAAAATAATCGCCACTTCTTTAGTGGCACAGTCTTATCTGGCAGCATTTCTGAACCTGAGAATTAACTATTAGAACTAAGAAAGAATGTAAAAGATCTCTCCTAAAAGTACCTATCTGGGTGGCATAAAAGCTTTCCATATGCAGAAGCTGACAACTTAAAACCTTGTTGCTTCCACATCAGGCAGAGGTTTATGAGGTTTAAAGATCAGGGAAATGTTTAAATTTCTAGCAGCAATTCATATCTTAAAATTGAAGATACTGTTATGGACTTGATTCTATTCCCAGTGAAGACGGTGATATTTGTTGTTGCTCTAATGTATGTAAGAGATTACCCAGCCAGAGTTTTGTTCTCTTTAAACTAAATTTGCATCCAGGAGATGGAAACTCAAGACTGCCCTGTGTTGGCCTTGATAAGAGATCCAGATGCTGAGATTTTAAAAATTCCACTGCTTGACGACCTCTGGAGACAGAACGGAGATTCATTTTTAGAGCCAAAGTTGCTGAGCCTAGTATTTGATGGAGTGCTTGCAGTAAGTCATTCACAGTTTCCATGCTCATTTATTTTTCCCCCACTCGATTCCATGTCAATGCTGATGTTTGTTTTGGATCTAGCTGTTTCTGGACTTCTTCTCTTTCTTAAGCCTTTGTCTTCTCTCTCAGTCATTCATCTCTCTTTCTCTGAACTTGGAATCAAGCCTAATATTGTTCATTGCTACAGGACCAGTGTGGAGTTTCCCTCAGCTGTCCCTTGTTCTGGCTTCACATCCATCACTGAGACAGGTTTCCTACGTCATTTGCTGAGCTCTTGCCGAGTTCCCCAGGTGAATTACATGTGGTCTTTCCTAACAAACTTATTGGCCTGATCCCAGTAAAGCCTCCAATTCCATGTACTGGTGTGGGGGAACAAGAGACAGAAAGGGAAAGATTTCACATAGGCTCGGGAGTCTTTGCTAGCAAATGCTGGTGCCAGAACAAGGCCAGGAGTGGATCGAGCCAATGAGTTTGTTAGAAGGAAAGTCAGCTGGGCTTCACACAGGTGTAGCAGACACCCTCTGTGTGACACATCTGTCTTGGTATCTGAACAGGCCACTGTTTGGGTACTGCTCTCAAAACTATTGGAGATAAGTTGTGACTGTGCAATAGGAAAGCTATTGAGGTCGTCACACAGTAGTTCTCTCTCAGGTGTGCTCACTTGTGGCTATCAGTTTTGTGGGATTTTTTTTTAAAGGCTAGATACACCACCGACCAAAGGAGTCAGCAGATCCTATGTGATCCTGGCTGAATTACACGAACCAGACCTCAAATTATATGAAATCGTCTTTTATCACCACTGCTGTGAGACAGTCTTTTCTTACATCTCTGGGGAAGTATTCATCCTGGAAAAGGGCTGTTATGTGTGTGCTTTAAACAGGGTTCAGAAAACCCAGTCCACATCACATGGTTCCTGTAAAGTGAATCATCCTAGCAGTGGGCTGGATACTGATCCAGCAACGAAGCTTGTCAGTCGAGCAGACAGTCAATGCCCACTTACTTATATTTGGTTAGCAGTGCCAGCAGTTGCTGTTTATGTAGGTAAAGCCAATATAAATAGCAGCATTAAGTCTAAATGTCAAGACAGACAGTCCCAGCTACAGACACAGTGAGAAGAGAGGGGTGCTAATTAACTCTGGTTTGCAGCCCAGCTTCAAGGTTTCATTTATGACCTTGAGATAGAAACCATTAGTCTAATGCTCTTCCTTCTACCCTACACTTTTAGTTGGTCCCTTGGAGCTCCCCGCATCACCTGCATTCACTTGTACCCCCAGGACAGGCCAATGCCCCTTTCCCCCTACAATGCTGCCCTAGTGCCCCTCCAGAGACTGCTCCCTCCTCCTCCAGGCTGTCAACTTTTAACTAGCTAGGCGTCAAGACAAGCACTGAAAACAGAGTCTCCTGCACTCTATGCTGGCACCACAGCATCTCTTGAAGCCAGGAAGAATAACTGCAAGTGGAAACTGAGCTTTGCAAATGTGATCTTAGTGGGGTTGCAGGAAAACATGATGACATGGCTTCCAAATGCATGAGGGTTGTGTCCGGTGCCTGACACCTAACATCTCTGGCTCCCAAGCAGGCATAAAGATCCTCATTTGCAGATACATTTGTAGGTTTGGGACATGAACATACAGGATTTGAAAAAACAGTTCAGCCCTGGATGTATTTGTATGACATTTTACAAGAATTGCCAAAGAGATTATGGCAAAGAGATAGAAAATGATCATGACGGACAGAGTTAAAAGGCAGGGAAGTCCAACCTCTTGCTCATCTTTGTCTAAACCATGCCATTCAAAACACAACCAACATTAATTTTGTCTAAGCCAAAAATCAGAAAGTGCTGATGACACAGAGTTAAGAGAGACAGGTACGAGCATGCAGAAGGAGGACACCTAAGACAAGTGTGCATGTTCAAACACGTGCCACACACATGGCCAGTGTGTTATGGAGAAGGGTATTCAATTTGACAGAGCACGCATGCCCAGCCATGTACTAAGCAAGTAGCCATTACGTAACCTGTCTAGAACAGTCCAAAAAAGGGATCATATGACTGACTGCTTGAGAAGTACTTAAGTCAACACAGTTTCCCCCCAGACAGAGACCAGCTCAGAGATACCTTGGGTTAGTTCACAGGCCAGCCACCTGTGAACACTGTCTCTCCGCCACCGGTGTTTCCTGGCGTACCCCGTCCTTGCATGCTCATGACCAGTCGACTCGTTTTCATCAGCTGTCATTTCGCTCCGTTTTACTTTACTTGCTTTGTTAGTTCAGTTCGTAGTTTTCAACTTAGGGTTCGGTCGTTCTAAGTAACTAAGAGTGTACATCTGAAACCTAAGCTCCCTAGAAGCATAAGTAATAAAGCTACATTGAAACCATTACACATCAGTGCCGTCTCTGCCCCGTTAGCCCCGCCTGTTCGTCTGAGCTTGTCATCTAGCACCAGCGCTCAGCTCCAGATGGCTGACCACCACAAAGTTTACAAAACCCCTTCTTTTCTGACATTATTTGGGGAGCCTGTTAAACTGAATGGACCAAAGCAAGGCTTTACCATTGCCTGAACGAGCTCCTTGTTGCATATTGAAAGGGATTTTTCATGGGTGTTTGGTGGCTGAGAATTTGAAGACGGTCAGCAGTGCCGGTGGTTAGTATGAGAATACTGAAGCTTTAAAGCATTTCTGACTTCTGGAGGGAAAAAATATCTAGAATTTGAGCTTTGTCAGAGAAACTTCTTTCAATTCCCCTGCAGCATATTGTCCAGTCCATCGTAGACGTGGCACAGTGATGTCCTACATATCAGTTAGCCTCCCCCTTCAGGAAACCTGACAGAGACTGAGGATGGTGTGGACTTCCCCACGTGATTAGTGAGCAATTGTGTATCTGAAAAAAGGGAGTTCTGAGAAAAGCAGAAGCATCATAGTTTTAAAAAGCCCGATCATTTCCACCAGGTAAGAAAATATGAGTAAAAGCAACCAGGAGTGGTTGAGAGGCTGTACTGAAGAGGTAACATGAGTAAGCAGGAGTGTTTTTGTAAGAGTTAAGCTTTGATCAAACATAACAAAAACTCAGATCTAATTTCAGAATTATTGTTTAAGCTCATGTAGGTCACACATGAATGCGTGGGTTTGATGGTTCAAAATCCGGTTAATTCTGTTCTGTACGGGGTCTCATACTACCGTCCTCACTGCAGGAACAGGCACTTTCCACTGGCGTACTAAGCAGTGGGACGAACTCATCATCATGTGTTGCTCACTCAACTTCTCCCTATGAAAGGTGAGCTGCGTGTGCAATGTGGTGTATTTCTTGGTTAATGTGTGCCTGTGTGTGTGTGTGTGTGTGTGTGTGTGTGTGCGCACGCACCTAGGAATTTATTACATTATTGTTATAGTTGTTATAACAGGCTGCCTTGTGTTTGTTAGGTTGACAAAGTTCACCTTACCCTTGGTGTGAAAAGTGATGAGATTGGTAATCCCCCTTAGTTCCTATGTGGGTTGGTTCCCCAGTCTGAGATCTGACCCAGAGAAACTGCTGCATAGAGAAGGAGTTCCCTGATGGTGGAAAGTGTCAGCGTATCAGGGGATCAGAACTGCAGACCCTGTCTTCGACCCTAAGCTTCAGTAAATCTTTTGGAAACAGTGTACCTAGGAGACCCTTGAAGATAAAAACTTTAACTGAACAGCCTATGGGATTTAAAGGAGCCTAGTCTGGTATAACTTACATACCAAGAAGTGTAGCAGAAAAAATTACCTTCCAAGAAGAGGTCTGGAGGAGCACATTGTAGTTGGAGTCCACACCCTACTTAGGTAATCTCTTCTTGGCCTGTAAATTATACCATCCGAGACTCCTTCAACAATTTTAACATACTGACCTATACCGTGGACCACCCTCAATATCACACCACCTGAATTTAGATAAAGAGGAAAGGCATTGTTCATCAAGGCCATTAAGATCACAAGGGTTTAAGAGAAGTCTTTTTTAAATTTGGAAGACAACAATGAAGAATAGGGAGCTTTGTCCCCTACTAGAAGGAGTTCAAGTGAAGGTCCACCAAGGAACTGGAGGACTACAGCTGCCTGACTTCTCAGTCTGAAGGGCTGGCAGTCTCTATACAAACCTTGGCTAAGTTAAATCTCTATGGGAAATCTCCAACCATTGTGCCAGTGCCACCAGTGAGTGGAGTTGCTCAAGCAACAATATGAGTGGTAGCTCATGAAGGACTTATGGCACTGACATTTTTTACCATTTGTATTGCGCAGAACTGCTCCAGACAGGCAGAGGAAGGTTAAAATGTCTGTCTACACTACCTTCCCCAATATTGCTGCTTTGGCCCACAAATAAATGTCACATTATACTGGCTGATGATCACTGGGATGTGTGTGGGTGGGTGGGTGTGAGTTTAGTAAGGGGTTTGAGGGCTAGTGTTAAAACTTAAGTGAAATCTAATGTGTGTCCACTAGTTAGATAAATTATACTGTAGAACTATAGTAGGGATGAACCTATATATACTGGAGGACAAAACTACGGCTTACGCATAAGAGGTATTTTGATGGGTGAAAGGAAATGCAGCATCCTAAACATCTCTCCCAAACACAGCCTCTTATGTCCCTAGTTAATAAGCAACTCCTTAAATCAAGTAAATAAATTCAACAGCAAGCTACCTAAGCATGTGCTTTGCTGATTGTATTAACGCTGCACCAATATCAGCACAGCAGGGACTAACTTTCTATCAGCTTATCTGCACACCAAAGTCAGAACCCTTTAACCTAAACTGGTTTAAAAATCGGCGTGGTTAAAATTGGTGCAGTTTTGTCAGTAGGCACTATTAGGTTTGCTCTACATGGAGCTTTGTACCAATTTAACTACTTTGATTATGGATGTGATTTTCTACCAGAAAAGTTGTCACAGTACAACGCTTTGTGCGAAATCAGTGATACTTGAATAAAAGTGCTTATATACCAGTATTCCTCTTTCCCTTACAGAAACGTTACACTGGCCTAAGTATCCTTATACTGGCATACCTGCGTCCATACTGGGAGATTGTACTGTTTTACCTGGTCGAGGTAAAAGACTAATTATTATGATTATTTTGCAGAAAAGTCCATCTGTTGGTTCAACCTTGCTTATATCAGTTTGAATAAAGTGATACGAGTAAGGTTTAAATTGATAGAGTTTTGTCCATACAGAAAGTTGCACAAGCTAAACTCTAAAGGGGTATCAAATCACACCACTGTATCCACCAGGCCAAGGTTTGATCTTTGTAGGTGGTGAATTCCTGGACCCTGGGGTGGATCATTAGGGTCGGATTCTTGGTTGCTCCAAGGTCCTGGTTAGGAGTATGGATGTGAGATCCCACATCCCAAGTAGTGTCCTTGAAAGGCTTGTGCTTGATGAAGACTCGAAGGCGGCTTACATGCAAAACAAACTTTCCTGTGCTGTGGTGTAAAACAAAGTGCTGGTGATCCTAATCCCCTACGTGACTACACCAAACAAACAGGCTGATGGTGCAGCCGGCCACATCCCACAGTGTGCAAGGATCTGCTAGGCTGCACGGAAAACTGACTGGGGAATTTCTGGTATTTCTGAAGTGTTTTAAAATACTCCTATTATCCAATAGCAAACAGGGGCCAGCAGAGGTGGCTGCTTGTCCTGGAGATCCTGCTTTGGGTAACATGGTCTGAATTTTGTTAAGAAACATCAGGTCTGGCAAGACCATCCATCTCAATCAGATTGCAAAACCTTTGGGGTCATGACTTTATGAACTTCAAAGCATCAAGCATGTTTCAGGAGCTACACAACAAAGAAAAAATAAGACTATAAACAAGGAGGCCTGGAGCTATCCACACCATGGTACCCAGGATTTCAGACTCACAGTTGTCGTCTCAGGACAAGGTCCCAGGTGTTAGCATCAAGTAACATGGCTGACTGGATACCTTGGTTGTGAATAAGGTAGCTGGGACACTGGGACTCATCATATCCATCCCAGGAGGTGACAGTATATGGTGCACAGTGGCAGAAAAGCTAACAGACCTACTCTCGGAAACAAAAGTGAGTGTGGTTCTAGTAGCAATGTTTAGAAATGAAATAATACTGCGCTAGTGTCAATGATAAAAACCTTAAGGATGCTAGAAACGGAGAGAACCATCTCATTCGTTCAAAAGGTGGTGCTCCTATGGGTAGTGAGGATTACTTGAAAGGTTCTCCATATGTGAGCAAGCAGGCATGGCTTGGCTACTTATTATCCACCACGTACTACATGCTTATATACAAATGTGTATATACCCACTGGCACATGCCACGATCCTTGACTTGTTTTTAATTTTTTTTTAAAGAAAATTTTTCGTGGTCCAAGTCAAATCAGGCAAACCAATTCCGAATCTGTGGGTCATTCAGGAACTACATGTGGCCCTTGTGGTGGCAAACAGCTTCCGCCCCTGCCTGGGGCTTCAGATGCTTCCCAATCACTTGATGGGCATCCTGCATGCAGGCTCAAGCCCGGAGGCTGGGGGTTCGGATGCCCCCTAAGTATCACTCAGCAGTACGGACACAGGAGTAAGTTGGGGAGGAATCTCCCATTTCCACAAAGAGGGCATAAAGCCAAGATCGTCCCACTGGAAGAGAAAGTGGGAGGTTAATTATATATAACCCCTGCCAAGAAAGTGGTTTCCCCTGCAACTAGGTAAACCGCCGTAATGGTCATGGCGCTTTCTCTCCCATGATCTTTGATGATGATAATGACAACCACCAGAACAATAGCAATTATCTTCTTTATTCGTAGAAAGTCCCCTCTCCCGACCTGGAACTGCTTGCAGTTTCTGGTGAGAGTGTATCCCTGTTGGTAAGCTGAAGGCAACTCTATCTGCCTCAAGATCTCCCAGATCTAAAGGGTACGCTTCATTTCAAAGGTCTTCCTAACCCTGTCAGGCTGTAATTAGTGTTTTGAGTTCTGGAGTCAATCTGCTTGACAAGCGAGCTTCTCCAGTGACAAACCTCTGAACTGCAGGTTTGAGAGAGAATGGAAAACAAGGAATGTATTATATTTGGTCATGTGTCTCTGTAGTCCCTCATGGCGGCCAGCCTTTGATGGTTGATGGAGCGCTATATACCACTACAAAGCACAGAGTGTGCTTTGTATTTTAAATAAAAATTTCAAGTTGTTTGTTCACAACCAGTTGAATTTTCACAAGTCTGGAAAACATTAAAAAGCTGTGTTGTGGGGTTAAGAGTCCTCCATCCAGAAGTCTCTGTCTCTGACACTCAGCCGTCTAACAAAACTCGCCTTATCTTAACTCAGACAAGCTACAGAACAGCATTAAATTACAGGGTAAACTTCCTTATGTTGCTAATCATCTTCCCATATCTACATATTGCAGGGAACCCCCGATTCACAGATCTCACTTATCCTGGATAGAAGGGGATGCAAAGTTATCCCTTCTTTGTTCAGAGGCTATACAGCTTTGGTGTTAGTTTGAATGATTTTCGTAGCCACTAAAATCAGGACACTTTTCTGCAATACAGTCTTCATAGCTCCTCTGGTGTTTGTCATGCCCCAGTGGATGGTAAAGCTTTCTGCAGTCCCTTGCACTTATTATATTTTTTTACTCGGATCCACAACTAAACGTAGTAATTACATATTTGCAACTAATGGTGGTGCAGCTCTGCAACGCCTAATTTAGCCATCTCATTCTGAAAATAACCTTGCGTGTCTTTCCCAGGGAAAGACTATCCCATTCTCAACACCCTCTCTCCCCCACTGTTCAGAAATTCAGCCTTTTCTGTTTTCCAAGGGCTGCACAAATACTGACTAATAAAATCTCCCAATTCCCACTGTGAGTCAGATGGATAATGCAAAGGATGGAACCGATCCAAAATCCATTAATCTGAGATCCTCTAAATTTACTGGAAGCTCAAATTCAAATAGGATTTTAATTGTCTCTTCAGCCCTTGCCACTTAAGGGTAAGTGCTATTAAAGATGAATCTAACCCCAAATCCTGGGTCTGATTACCTCTGGAGTTTGACTCTGGATCCAAATTAAAACTTTAGGCTCCTCTTTTCATTTTTATCTCTACTTAAGACATAGGCAAGAAGAGAAAGTTGAAGGTAATTGTTTGATAACACGTCATAAAAAAATGGGAGAGTTTAGAATAGTACTCAAGGAATTTTTTTTCCCCATAGGGAAAACCCAGGTATTAATGGGAGCAGACCCATTAAAGGAGGAAAGGTTTCTCATGGCTAGGATGAAATATCTGGTCACAGTCCAGAACAACCAGTAGCCCCCTGCTGATATCACTCTCTTGAGATGTGGGAGATGCAGTTTCAAGAATTTACTCCAAAGAATTGTTTTGTGCACAAAACAAAATGGGTTCAACAGCGATCAGCAGTGCCGTGCTCCACAATAGCAAATAGCTGTGGCATTAAGAGACTCACCTGGGATACGAAAGATTGATATTCAAGCCCCTAGTCTGAATAAACTGAGCAAAGTCTTTAAGGTGGGTTTTCCATAGCCCAAGTCTGTGCCTGTACGCTCCGACATCGGCTGTTCTGTGGGTCAGTCTCTTCCTCTGGGCTTGGGGTTCATTTCACCTAGCTCTACCATGCACCCTGTGTACCCCGGTCCCACACTCCGATCAGACCTTAATTCAGAAAGCTACGATTAAACTGATGTGGCATCCCAACACCGAGTGCTCAATTTGCCAGCTAACACTTCTTTATGATGCTGTAATAGGAGATATTATTCAATAGTATCAGAAAATAATGTATGTGATTGAAATTCAACAACAGAAGCAATCCTATAATTCCTATAACACACAGTACCAACATGTGCAACTTCACTGCATGCTGCTTATAATAAATCAATCCAGAGGCCAGATTGGTGGCCCTTTGGTAAACCAATATTAGGTGAAAGAAAGATCCTCATTGAGAGCTCACAACTGAAACATTACCAAAGTACGGTAAAATAAGTAAATTCATCTCAATGGTAACAATCCTTTTCAGGCTGATTTTGGTGGGCCCTTAGAAATCCTTGCAGTCCATACAAAAATATGTGATTTCCATTTTCCCTGTCTTCCCTTCAAAAAATTTGAACAGTTTAGTGACTGCTGTAGGAAAAATGAGTTTTTAAAGGTATTAAATCAAGACATGTTGCACAAAAGGTGACTCTTTTAGGAACTAAAATTAAAGAGAAAAGAATAATTTTCAAAATATGCAAATCCCTTTTTTTTTTTTAAAGGAAAATATTGTAGGCTAATCAAGTTTACCGTTTGCTGGCATGGATCCTGGTATATTTGGGCCAGGCGCAAAGCGTTTCTTTGGAGCACTCTGCTGTTGTGAAACATACATTTTGTAATGCAAGGACACACTGAGGCAAATTAAGATGGTCAGATTCACCCAAAGAACCTTGTCTGCTTATGTCCTTAGACCAACCTGGCTACAACCTACACCCCTGAGGCAAATATGGAAACATCAAATTGGGAACTGGTTGAACAAAAGGGGTTTGGGGAAGTCTGCACTTGAAGTACAAGAATGAATCAGTGATTTGTAATTTCTAACACGAAACCAAAATAACATTAAAACAAAGAAAATGTAGTGCTTTCATCACCTAGAGTACTTTCACGCTATGACTCTCATCAAACCAGTTCTCCAGGGACAAAATTCTATGCGTGCTGCAAAATGCAGCAGTAACGCAAATGAAGTTACAAGAGGTCAGGAAATGCACAACCCCCTACATAGCACCCTGTAACTAATAACACAAGTCCCTATATAGCACCAGATCTTCAGCCTCTGCCAATGGCTTTGACAATCTAATGGTGCAAAACCTTAATGAGGTCTTTGCCAGTGGAGGATTTCCCCCCACCCCTCTTTTGTTAGCTCTATACCACTGGAAGACTGACCATCAGAGCTGCTTTGACACCTCTCCCCTCCAGCTCTTTCTGTACATAGCCAGACAACATCATTGCTTCCTGTGACTTGAGCACAAGTATCAGGCCATTTCACAGGTCCTGTTCCTTAAAGCTCCTGTTTCTGGTGTCTAGTGATTTTGGTAATCTCAGCTCTCATAATGAAAGGAAGGTTCTGGCATGTATGGATGCAGTAAAACACTTGAAAATGCAAACTTAAGGATCTGAAACAGAAGGGGCGGGGAGGGGGGGAGAGAACTTGAGGAATAACTCTTCTTTTAAACCCTGGCGACATTTCAAGACAATGATTTTTGAATGCACCAGGGTTGGCCAAGCTAGTCTGGTGCATGTGGAGTACAGCTATTTAGCAAGACTTGCTTCACAATGCCCAAGGGCTTAGCATGGAGGCAGTGTGGACTTATGGATCCAGATACTCCCAGGCAGGGGTCCTATCTGTGGATCTAGTCTATTCTGCCATGGTTCTTATACTGTCCTCATCCCAAGAACTATTAAAGTCAGATCTTCAAGACCCCCTAACTCCCTAAACAGCTTTGAGGACAAAGGCTTGAGTTCCTTCTGGTACTGCATTAAATAATACATCACATGCAGTTCATTTTGTCTCTTGCCTCCGGGGGAGAAGTGTGTGTACAGTTAGAGTGCTTTGCTTGGCATGCTTTTTATTGTTAGAAATGTGCACACTGCTCAGTCTGTATATTAGAGGAGGTCAGAATTGGGGCCCAAGTAGATAAGACGGACAAAGTGTGGGTGGAGAAAAGGAATGCAATATATGCACAAACTAATGATGGTGACACTTGGCCAACACCTTGTTCCATTATTTTGTTTTTTGATAGGATATGGTGTAGGAATGGATTTTTAAAAATTATTATACAAGCTTTAAATGGATCTGATCCAACACATATTTTACGGGATATATGGAAGATTGGGATGGACAGGAAGAAAGGGTTAGTTTTTGGCAAAAATAAAGGAAAGGCCAGAGAGATAAGAAAAAAAGGACACAATCATATTATTCCTGGCAAATTGCAAATTGTCACTTACAGCTATGAACCCTTCCCGCCCGTGATTTCAAGTTACATATCGAGTCCGCTACCCCACGGATGCTACATGGAGACGCTCGGGAAAATTAGGACAACTTGACCAGCAGGTGGCAGTTAGAAAGTGTGTCCCTTCTATGCAGATGAACATCTTTAGGAGAAAAGTAGCCTCAATTCCCTGCAGCAAAGGTTGATTCATGGCTTGTCTACATTAGGTGGCTGATGCTATAGTTATGCCACATAGCTATGGAAGCAGAGCCCCCTGGCGGGGACATGGCAGACACTAGCACAATTTCTCTGCTCAGCTTCACCACCTGAAACCGGGACAAAAGCCTTACGTCAGCATAACTGCATTCATACCAGTGGTTTTGCACCAGAGCTATGACAGCCAGAAAGCGTGACCACCCTTTCACACCCTTTTATGACTGCAGAACTGGAGTGCAGACCAGACCTAAGCTACAGAGTACTAAGGCCACTTTATTTCTGAATGAGGGCATTCACTTAGGTTCAACACTCATTAAATTAAACACATCTGACTTTGTTTTCCTAAGGCCTCAGTGCCTGGCATCCTGCACTTCTAGCCTTCTTGGTTGCTGAGATTCTTGAAAATGTAAACCCAGAAAGCTACAACCCCAGGAGACAACTAACCCCAAAGTGTTTCAAAAAAAAAAAAAGTAATCATTAATCATTTTAAACCATCCTCCCATTTGGTGGGAGTTTGTGTCTTGATTCTTGACTGTTTGAGGCTGGCAGTAAGGATAGCAAAGAACAACCCTAAATAGATTTAAAGTGGCATCACACTGAATTTTAGCAAAGTTATGTTTAACAAGTAAAAATGAATCGTGTCGCTTTCAGTTAGTTGGAAACAATCCAGCTTCTGCTTTATCCCCCCCTCCACACACACTTTACCAATTTCAACTGGAAAACAAGAACAAGACAAACTGGTGTCTCCAGCCAAGAATCCACTGCCCTGAGGCTCTTTGGAAATCTACCATGGAGCAGCACTCGCTCTCACTGTTAAAAGAAACAAACTACATGCATGAATTTGATGTCCTCTAAAAAAAAGGAAGATATGTAAAACCAGACTTCTGGATGCTATCTGGGCAAAGCAATCCAGTGAATTAAGACAGGACTCCTTATAAAGGAGTTACTGGGTATGCCAACTGAATGATGTGTCGGTTTATTTCTATTACTGTTTTTTAAACATCTCTTCTAACACAGTAAATTTACACAGCACTTTATAAACACATTTTCTGCTAAGGAGATCTAATAGTTATGTTGTATTACTGCGGGATTAGGCAAAAGAACAAAGAACCTGGGGAGGAATAAAAATATGTGCAGTAGTAAAAAATACTGCATCAGGGGAAAAAGAAAACAGGTCTCTAGGTCTGGAAAGATTTTTCCAAGTAAAATCCATCAGTAGGGAAAAAAGAAAAAAAAGAAATCCCACTGAACAGAGGTGGTGCTAGGATTTATTTGTTAATGACTTAAAATCAATTTGAAAATGCAAACTTCTCCACAGAGCTCATGATCACATTTAATATGAAAGTTGCTGTTAAGCCAGTGATACTGTCAGGCATGATTCAAATTCAGAATCACAACCGCAGGAACAAAATTGATTGGCTAAAGTAGCAATGTTGTGCTCTTATCTATTTGTATTTAATAATGCATCTCAAATTGCTTCAGACTCTTTCTCTTAACCCCCCCCCCAATCAAACAAACAAAACAACAAACTAGTATGGCACCGGTTTTTCAGGGACAGTTTAACTTCATCTTAATGAGCTACTTCCCCCCTGTATTTCAATTTGTTAAAAAGATTTGCGACAGACCTGAGAGTGTTTTCAAAAAGTTGCATGGCTATTTCAGCATCCTTTAAAAAACCCCCAACAGACTCACAACACCGGAACTCTCCAGCTATGTACATATATATGCACATCTATATTTTGCTTTCAGTCAGTTCATCACAACCTACCAGCAGCTGAAACCAATTCATCCTGTATGTACGAATATTAAGAGGGACTCTTTGAGGTCTATTTAAAGACTAGGTTTTGGGAGGAAAACAAATAATAGGTCCACCTGGAAAAGGTGCTTAGTGTTCCTAGTACTCAGCATCTTTAAAGAAAAATGACGGGCACCTTAAAAATGCTGAAACTCCAGCTCAGAGTGCTTTAAAAAAAATCAGGTTTCAAACGCTTCCCCCCACCACTAGACAGTCCCCTGTGCTGCTTGCAGCCCAACACCAGAGCAGGATACTAGGAGCCAGAGAGTGCAAATGACTCATCTGGATTCATTGCCTGATGATTGTATTAAAAAAAAAAAAAAATCTCCTGGCTAATAACAAGAAATGAATTAAACTGTCAGAGAACTAGAGCTGTCATTATCCACCTTGTCAATGCTGCAAGTGGAAGCGACTTTAAGGTTTCATGTTTGACCTTGGAAAAGAGATGTTTTTTCTTCTGGAGAGTTTCTTCCCTGATCATCAGCTTTTCCCCCTCCAAAGTGCACAAAAGAGCTGCCTGTTTGCAGAACCACGTGCAAGGATCCCCCAGACAAAAGCGCCCAGGTCAGGGAATCCCAACTACATGCTGGGAGCGGAGCACCAAAACAACACCCCGAAACTCAGGTTCCCACGGAACGGGTCTGTGTTGCAGTGTTTTACTGAGAGGGAGAGCCGTAGGTCCGACAGCTGCCTTCGTCGGGCGAGCTGATTGGCTAATGAGCCCGGCGATCAGATATGCGGAGAGTGAGCGAGGCTGCCTGGCACCGGAGGGAGCAGCCGATTCCTGTTGCGCTTGGGGAGGCGGCGAGCTGCTCTCCAGGGCTCTTGTTTGCAGGCATCTGAGTTTGTGGCGGGTGAGTCTCCGGCTCGGCTTTGGGACAGACAGTGATTTGTGTTTTTTCTTGTTTTTTAAACTTTCAATATGTCATCTCTGCTTGGAGTTAGCAGCTGGCGCCCCCCCCTCCCCCCCAAGTACTGCTAGGCTCATGCACTGTTTTAAAATAATTTGAACAACGCTTTTTGGAAAAAACAAAAAATCTGCTTCTCTGGGACATCTGGTGGGGTTTTCCCTCTTTTTCTCGGTCTGGTTTAAGCGAAATCTCCCTGGGTTCAGCGTGTTTTTCTGCCCGAAAGTCTCCTCTTCCACGCTGGAAAACGCGCCCGGCGCGCTCCGCAAAGCGCAGCGGCTCCCGCCCCCGGCCCCGGCCCCGGCCGCCCGCCTGGTGACTCCCGACACCGGGGGGCTGCTCCTCTGCTCCCCTGAGCGCCGAGCTGAGCAGAGGCAACTTCGCTGGGGACGGAGTGGCGCTGCGGGCTGGGCTGCCTCTCGTCTCTCCCTCTAATCGCTGCTTGATTTCTGGCCAGAGCTTAAGCACCTCTTTGTGCGAAGAACATGTCAAGGGGCGGCGGGGGGAAGCTGCTCTTCTCTGCGGGGGGGCAGCCTGCCGCGTCCCCGCCCGGCAGTCCTGCCGCCTGTTCGGTGGTGCTGGGCTGTGACGAGCTCGTGCTTCCTGCGCCGCGGCAGCCCCGCCTCGCCGGGCTCTCTTCCCTTCCTCTTCTCATGCTAGGAAACTTTGAAACCGCTGCTCCCGCCCAAGAAAACTAGCAAATCCGGCTCCAAGTTTCTTTGCTACCAGCGGGAGTGCGGGACGCAGAGGCGCGCCCCGCCGAAATGCCTCGAAACCAGCCCTGCGGAGGCTGGAGCCGTGTGGGCAGAGCTCTGCCCCCGCTCCGGGAGCTGCAGGCCCGGTGCAGCTGGAGCCGTGGGCAGGGTGGGGACGTCTGCTCCGCGGTTTGGGGGAAGCAAGGCGGCTCCTTTGTTTCTGCAGAACAAGCTCTCTGGCAGCGGGCTCCGCTTTTGGCTGCCCCCCCTCCAGCACTGCGTCCGAGGCGCGGGCCTTAACCTCGAGTCCTGTTGCTGCTTTCGAGGGTGGGAGCAGCAGGGTGCTGCAACAGCCCATGGGGCTTGGTGGGTGCTGTGCCACCCGCCACTGAGGCTCCTGTGGACGAATGGGTTTTCTCGCCCTCCTCCTCCTCCTCTTCTCATGGCGAACATGTCTCTCTCCCATGCCATAAGACGGCCTGTCTCCTTCAGCCGGGTGCCGCAGCTAAGCTCAACGACTGTCCCGCCTGGCGCGAGGGGAAGGATGAAACGCAAATGAAGCAGGTGGAAATCGGTTGGGCCTTGCTGGGCACGTCTACAGGTTCAAAAATGCACTGCGTTTACTGCGCGCTCAGCTTAGTGCCTGTATTTACAGGTAGTATTAAACTGTATTAACAGGTGCAGTAATGGCACAGTAGTGCCAGCGCACAGCTTTTTTATGGCTAAAGCTCGGTAGATTAATTCTGTGTATTGGCATGTTGTGGCAAAAGCCATGCTAACGTGCGGTAGAGTTGGTCTACTGCGTATTTAGCATCTCGTGTAGACATGTGCAGTGTGTTTGTCTTTTAGATGGTCCTGGCTTGTCTGCATCCTCTTCCCGGGTGTTGGGCGCTCCCAGAGTTTGGAGGAGGAGCGGGGAACTGTGTTGTCTTTAGAGGATGGGACTTGGAAAATGCAGAGGGTAGATGGAAAGCCGAATGATCTTAGCCCACTCTGGCTGTTGCCTGCTGTTGGGCTGGATATAAAGCTCTGAGTTTCCCATGCTGTTGTCTGGGAACTAGGGAAGCGCAGCATCATCCCACTTCTTCAGAGATTTAGTTTATTGGCCTGTCTCCTCTGCCCAGTGAAAGCTCTGCTGTGCAGGGCAGCAGCGCTCCTATCAAATCTGGGCTCCTTTTAGATGGGTGACTACATCTGTAGAGTCTGCCTGGTCTGGTCTGGTCTTGTCTTGTCTTCACTGCAGGCCCAAGGAAGAAGCAGTCCCGGGGGGGGGGGGGGTGCACCTGAGGCTTTCTGGAGACGCTGCCTCTTCTCGTGAGGTTGGCAGACTGGGAGCTCTTGTTCACACTTCCTACACCCGAGTCTTCGCTACCTTTGCATTTTATGGTGCTGTCAAGCAGCTGTAGAAAAAGCTACCGCTCTTCTCATAGGAGAAAAGCGGGGGCGGTACTTGGGAGGGGGAGCTCTCTGCTCCTTGCCTAGGCTTTTCCTTGGGGTGGGAGCATCTTTGCTTTTATTTACACCACCCTTTCACCAGGTGCTGATGAGTCCTGTTTGTGTGCAAGAGCTGTGGCCATCTGTTCTGCCTGCTTGTTGTGTGCCTGGGAAAGAAGCATGTCTCCTTAGCTGCTATTAAAAGCAGTGCCAGGTGTGCCCAGGGTTGGTTTCATGAGCAGGTTTATAGGCAACACTGGGCCCACCTTCAGTACACACAGTATTCCCCGCCCCCCCCCATAGTTGTGGTCCGGCTATGCATTGGCATCGTTTGCTGTAAGTGGCCAAATCCATGGCAATTACCATGGGAGGGATGAGGATTTCCTCTGGGTTGTCATCTCTGGAATGTGTGGTGTCTTTCGCTTGGCAATTGAAAAGAGATGAGGAAGGGATTGCTCTAAACAAACGGGATGAATGGGAGATGCACGGAAATGAAGAAATCTGTCTGTCTTCTGTTCTTGAAGAATTAAGTGATCTGGAGGAGGGTGGGTCACACTTTGTATTGGGACTAGAGATGACTCTGCCAGGCTGGGCTCACAGATCCACATACCAGCAGACACTGAACACTTAAAGTGTGCAACTGTATAGGGAAGCTGTTGCTTCCTACTGGATCTTCAATTATTTTTAAGTAACAACAATATACTATACAATTCAGAAAAACCTTGTTTTTTTTCTAATAGTGTGTCTCTGTATACTATTAGAAAAACCTCAGCACCCATAGCTTTGTATACGGCTATGCATATTGTATGGGAATATAGTCTAGTCTGTCTGGATCCTCTTTCTAAAGAAATAGAAATAAATAGTAATAGTACAGCCTTGAGTCTAACAAAACAAATTTCTAGACGGAAGCAAAGTGATTGGTGACTAATGCTTCCCAATGGAGTAGTCTTGATGGACAACCAGAACTGACCAAACTGGACTAGTAAGGATTTAAACTGAGAGCAGTAATTGGCCAAAGGTCAGAGAGAAGCATGTGGAAAGTCCTGAGTGACAGTCTACTGTACTGTACATCCTGTAGCCTGGACTCTTTATAGTATACAATAAGAATGGGCTAGGCATCTCATACATGAAAATGATCTGAGATCCACATCCTGAAGAACTTTAATACAGGGTGATTTTGTTTCAAACTTCATATTCATGTTTTTGCTGTTAGAATTTCCCTTTTCCACATTCATCAGTTTGACCGATGGGGAAAAGCTAAGGCGCTGAGAAGTAGTGGTCCTTCAGGCTTTCTGGCTATGATATCTAGTTTCTAGATCAGTGATTTCACAACCAGGATGCCACACTGGAGGACCCCATAGAGTCAGAAATGTTCTGACCTGTTGTGGGCAATGGTACTGATGGCAAGTCCTTGGAAGTACTTCTCTTGCCAGCATCCCTTCAGGTTACAGTACCAACGTGTCAGAAACCCAGCATCTGGGTTTGCGATGCCAGGAGGAACCAAGTCATAAGTTATGTCTGTATCCCTTCCCTGGGGCTTTCAGGGTGGGCTTGTCTTGAGCATGTCCTGTCCTACTGCTTCTGCTTGCATGTAATGAAGCTGCCTCGGGAGGTGTTTTGGTGTGCGGGGCTGGGGTTGACTGGGGACTTTTTGTTTTTGTTTTGGGGGTGGGGTAGTGGTGAGGGGTTGATCAATCAAACTGGACCCTAGACTTCATAAGAACAGCATGGCTTGTTTGATTTGTATATCAGCAGAGTGTGTTCAACAGCAGCCTTCCCTAGGATAAACAGTATAGATGTACCCATGGTTGGAAGATCTTCCTAGAATGTCAGATCTCTTAAGCTACAGGTTAGGTCTTTGCCTTTTGTTGGCACCAACAAAAGCCTGAAGGGCTGGAATAGACACACAGAGATACACATGTACGTTTTGTGGGGTGGGCATGATCCTGCCTAGAACCTGGAGTTGCACTGGGTGAGCTTTTGGTGTCCCTTCCAGCCATGTCTTTCTACGATTCTGTAAGGGCTTTGTACTATCTTTTATTCATGGAGTGTATTCAGGATGGTGTGCTTGGTCAGCTTTGTGAGGTCAGGCATATATGAGAAGCAGTCCGCTGCAGTTGTTTTGGCCCAATTTTATAAACGTGGGGTGGCTGCTCTTGTGAAACTGTGAGAGATGCTTGGGTATGCTGATCCGCTGTATTTGCAAGGTCACAGTGGATTCCTCAGTCTCTTAACCTGTGGGAAACCATTTTCCAAGCAACCCTTAGTGCCAGAGAGCTGTGCCCTTATGCCTCTGAACATGTCTTGCCAGGGAAAACCATGTTGTGTTTGATATTGGAAGGTACCTCTTTTTTGCTTATGAGTACAACGGCATCTCTAACTCTTGCAAAATCCCCCCGGCCCCCCCGGTTCATTCTCAAACACTGCACTTTCATAATCCTGTTAGTGTGTAATGAGGATCTTGAAATCTGTCTGAAACTGTCATTCTCCCAATAGCATGAGTCAAAGCTGTGGAGGCATCTCTGAAATATTTGAAGTCACAATTCTCTTAGAGGGCCCCACCTTCACTGGGAGGCTAGCTGCTTCATTTGCCACTACCCCTGTATAAATGCTTGAAGGTTCTCCTGTCACTTTGTTGTTCCTTGTTCCCTAATGAATGGCTGTTGATCTCCTGGCTATTAAGGGAAGACTTTTTTCTTCCGGTTTGTGGCCTATACCTGAGACTGTGTCTTGTTTTACTAGCTGACTGTACTGTAAGATGCATGGATTATGAAGCACTTGTAGCAACTAATTCATCATCAGTTTACTGATTCATGTGGAAGTGACTAACTTGTGTCACCTAGTTTTGAATAAATAGTGGAAACTTCTTGACACTTGCTGTGGTGTTAACGTGACTCCTACTTACAACTACTTTTACCTACATCTCTACCACTTCCCCACTCTGTCCTTCTGATATCTTTCACCTATGCTACCTCCATTTCCCATCTTCCTGTGTCCCATAATTACCAAACAACTTCCATCTATTGTTGCAAATTCCTCCTTAAATCGATTTATGTTTTAATGAGAGCTTTTTCTGCAGTACCATGTGACCACAAAACCGGCAGTTACATGATCCTTCAATAGCTCTTGAACCAACAGGTAAGGATTACTACTTATTATTTGTGAGCTGTCTCCAAAACTTTCTGCTAATACAGCAAAGTAATGCTTTACAAATACAAAAAAATTATAAAAATGGTCAGGAAACTTGTCTTGCTTGTCTACATGTGTTAGAATGTTTAGTAACTCTTGTCCTTGCGTTCTTGATTCACTTAGAAAAGCTATACCAAGGGCTTATACCACTGTGTAAGACTTGAATTTACTGCATTGAGCCTAATAATTTGCTACTCTTGGAGCACTGGCAGCACCCTGCCACAAACTGCTCAAAGCTTATTAGGAAGAATGGGAGTACTGTGGCAAGCAGGGGATTGCTGGTTTTTATAGTGGCCAATAAATGTGACAGTGGAGACCTGCTAAGTTTTCTGCACAACACACTGCTGTCTGACACAGCTGAGTAAGACTACAATGAATCCTCTTAAGCAAGCTGCGCCCTCTCCTTTCTGTCCCTTCCCTTCCCCCTTCAGTTAGATGCTGTTTCCATCCTTACTGCTTCAAAGCAGCTAGAAGTAGCTGAGCCAAAAGGTCACAGCAACAGGGTTGAATGTCAGCCTTCCTACCCTAGTAATTTCCCAGAGAACTGGGAAGGGGCTTGATGGAATTCATTTCATCTCATCCCACTTGTAGGCCAGTTTTAACAATGCACTTGTGAAGTTGCTAGTCCGCTCTATGCTGCAACACTGTCTTCAAGTGCTCCATACCTGTTGTGTGGTTATTCCTGATCTACCAGGTCACAAAATCTGAGACACCTGTCCTGTGCAGCTCTTGTCATTATAGCTTGTCTCCAACAAGGTTAGGAACCCTCTCCTTGGGTGTGGAGGAGTCCCCCATATATCTAATCAATCTGTACTGACTGGAACTTCTTAAATGGGCTGGATTAAGTGGTGTGAAAGTGCCTTGCAGAAGCCTCTGCGGTGGTTTGAACTTCTTCCATATGAAAAAACAAGTATTCCAGTCTAGCAGCTTCAAGACTTGGTTGGGCTTTGAGTACTGTCTGACTAAGAACCTCCTTTGTAGTAATGATCCAAATGGACTAAAAGAAAAAAGCATGATCTTGTGCCAGAACCTAGCCCCACCAATTGCTACAAGTGTGTGAAGAAAAGGAAATGCAGAGACTTGTGTGTGGATGACCAAGCAATATTATCTGTGCAAGACGGGTTTAAAAAAAAATCCTTTTAAGTAGATGGATAAGTGAAACTAAAAACAGCTCTTTAAAAGTTTAATCTTGAAATAACGGTTTGTGCTAAAGCCAAACCTAACTAAAACTTTAATAAAGTCATAGTTAAAAATGAAAAAAGAGATGCATATGAACGTTGGAGCACTAGGTGTAAAGGAAAACTATATCCCACTTAACAGATGAAAGCAGCTGGTGATGCACATAGACTAGAATTTGTTGAAGGGCTAAACTAGTGTTGGTAGTAAGATTCTTTCTTTTAGATGTAGCAAAGATGTTTTTTCTTTGTTTCAGTCTAAAGTGTTAATTGAATAAGTGGCAAATTTTTAGAAGGGGGGGAAACAAACTTTTGTTTTTCAGCTCAATCTATGAAAGAAACTAGGTGCGAATAAGATCTACAAAGTCTAAAAGCTTCACTTATGATAACCTGAAACTATTTTACTTGCCAGCCATGGATGATGATGATCTTGCTTAATAAAGCAGATTTTTAAATACAAAACTATGTTCTGAACATATACCACATTTATATAACAGTGCTTTTCACCAGGTAAATAAACTGTGCTGATATCATGGAGATTTCTCTAGAATATTTGGGGAGTTAATTATCTAATGAAAAGCAATGTTTACATTTTTGTAAAAAGCATTGTACAGTGTTCTTTTTGTTTTGTTGTTTTAAGTGAACTTTTAATTTCTATTCGAAAGCAGTTTGTAGACTCTTTTTTTATTTGTGATCATTAATAAATCATCACTTTGTAATGAAAGATTATGAATAGGGGCTATTAGTCATTTTAGATCCTTATCTGTACAGATATGACTATATGATAACCAAAAACATGCAGTATATCACATTTTTATATATGCCAACCTTTTAAAAAAAATATGAATACAAAACAAGATGGCAGTTAAGTCGGCAAGTGGGAAACTTTGATCAGTCCATCCTGTAATGCTGTGTGTTTCCTGGGGGGAGGAGAGGGGAGTCCCAAAACTGAGAGCCAGAGACTGTTTCCTAATCTTTATTGTAAAAACTAATGTGGCGGATACAGGCACATTGCCGATTAGTGAATGGGAAGGAAAGTAGTGGATAAGAGCTGGTTTATTTGGATCCGGTTCAATGCTAAACATTTAAGCAGCAGAACAGCAGTATGAACTGGATTTAAGGCATGTAAAAAGCACTTCAAGATCCATGGATAAAAGCAGCCAGAGAATGACTGACTGGAGCAGTACTTGCTTTCAGTGCACTACTGAGATGGGTTACTTTAGAGGTGCTATGGTGACTGCAATTTGATAACCTGCTAGTGGAAGAGTTTTGGTCTCTCTGTGGGCAACCACTTGACGTTAACTGCCTGTTTGTTGTTTTGTTTTAAATGATGATTGGAAAATGCTGCGTGCTGGTGTATGTTTGTCTCTTTCACCTCCCCCTTCTTCTGCCCCTACCTTTTGTGGCTATTGGAGATGGAATAACCTGATGGTTTTCTCTTCTGTGGGTGCTTTGGTCATAGCCCACACTACAGCATAATCTTGTGCTTGTTGAATCAGCTGCAGAATGACATTATGCCTATGGTGAAGGAATAAGCTGGACAGTTGATTTCACAGCTTTTCTGCCTCTCTAGGCATCGCTGGATAGAATTCCCAGGCCAGATCAGGGTTCAGATACTCAGGCTGTTTTTTATGACACCTGCTTGGTAAGGTCTTGCACCAGAAATGAGAGAACTCAATAAATGGGTGTAATGCATTACGGAAAGGTATTGGGTCAGCTGTGGGGTTTGCTCACTTCTGTGATGCTAAAAATGAAAACCAATAGCAACAGTTCTTGCAGAGCTGGTCTGCAAAATGTCTGTGATAACATGGGTGCAAGAATCTAATGGCTGTTTGAGAAGAGCATGTTTGTACCAGCTGTAGAGTGTGCTTCTTCTGATCCTGAGACTTCTGCAAAAATGAACCCCACTGACATGTCATACCAATACTGTATGATGCTCATCATAACCTGCTGAGTGCAGAGTGTAACATGAACTAAAGAACTCCAGAACCTGGAGCACTTAATCTCCAATGATTGACTGTTTTTTTTTAACTAGTTCAGTGATGTGATGTGTGGTAACTCCCCCCCGGATATTTTACCTATATAAAGTTTGCTTTTTGCACACTTAACCCAATCAGTCCTGATTTGCCTGCCTGGAGTCCCCTGAGAAACATTTGTCTTTCTACCAATATACCTCAAAGTACTTGCTGGCTGAAAACTCTCAGGAAGTCTCTGGCTCCTCAGTGGTCCCTCTTTTTTCAATGGGCCTGTATCCCAAGGATGCTGCCCTAAAACAGACCTTACTGGGGCCAATAAGAGTTTGACATGTGGCATTGCCTGCTGATGAGGGTTAGAAGCAAATATCCGCTATGGACAAAACTAATTCTGTGCTGGAATTCAATCTAAGAAAATTAAAGCAACTCCTGTGGGCACTGTGATTTGTTGGCACTTTGTATGTTTTTCTACGTTACTGCCTAGCAATGTAAGATGTTAGGTTGTCCTGGGCACAGTGACAGTGTTTTGTGAATGACGTGGGTTAACTCCTTTTTTTTTTACTTCCTTTCTTTCCTCCCCACTGCCTTCACAAGATCTTCTAATAACAACAAAGATAACCAGAAGCTTATCCTCCCAACTCCAGCTTATCTGCAAACTGGCAATGCACAGTTTGGCTGGAACTTCAAATCTTCTATGGATCAGCCTAGTTTAGATGCTGAGGATCAAGTGCCAGTTGTCCTTCCCTCTTCTCCCCACCCACAAGATACCAGTACTACTACTTCATGTGATGGGAACTTTTTAAAAAGAGCTAGCACCAAGAACTACATAGCACTGGTGGCTAGCATGGTTTTAGCACATGTCCTTGAAACAAAAGCAGGTTATGCTAGGATTAGCTAATTCTTCTGGGATCTGAAGTTACCTAGTATATTGGGTTATGCACAAAGTATCTCCTGACTCCTGAAAAGGTATTAAAGCCTGCAAACAGATCTACACTACTTCTGGAATGAAAAATTGAAGAGAAACAAGGTTCTGTGGACAGCCAGGGAAGCAGTCTCCTCACTTTGAGCAGCATCAACATCACTGTTTGTTTGCTTGTTGTTATTTTAGCATAGGAGAAGTCTACAATTCTGATGTCTAGTGCCACTTAAAAGGTGGTGGTGGTGGTTGTTATTATTATTATTACTACAGATCTGTAGTCTGTGGACTAAAATAGAAATCGGACGTCTTTAGAAAATGGCTAGGAAATCATGTCAAACAAATCTAATGGGGGGGAGGGGAAGCAGGTCCTCTAAATCTGCGCGCATCTATCCTTTTTTAATTCTGTTTTATCTTAAATGTTCAGCAGAGCAGCTTGGGTCTGTTTGCTATACAACTACAAAATTGCTTATCTCTCATTTTAATTTTTTTAAATCCCCCACCATAATGAATTGCTGCTGCAAAGCCTGTGATGGAGGTGCAAATGCTTAGTGTGGATGGCTGGGGTCTAGATTCTGTTCCCCCTATTCTGTGTGCTTGGGGCTTGATTTTTGTTACACTACTTTGTGCAGTCGCTTCTATATATGGGGAAGCCACTTGTGAAATGTCTCATTATCAGATCTGCCCATTTGAAATATTCCCTCTGTGTATAGTCAGTTTGCATGCCATGAGCAGTATATCAGGAACTTGTTCTGCAAGTGTATACGCCACGGCATGCAACAAGCAAACTGGGTGCGGCACTTGTTGTTCTTCCTTACTTGCAAATATGGGATAAAGACTATTTCTTATGATCTCCATAGAACTACAAAATACTTATAATGGCTTTTGAAGAGCGATACCATCAGTGTTTGGGTGGGCGGGCAGTAACAGTGAAGTCTTTACTCAGAGAAATTCCCTTCATCGGAGCCTAGCACACAAGAAAAGGAAAATAAGGATGTATGCATATGTCGCTTTTTAAATTTTGTATCTTCAGTGCCTGAGCTAAAGCATGCTGTCTTTTTATTCTGTGTACCATTAATTCCAACAGGGCCTTGCTTGCATCAAGATAAATAGTTCTGCTCCAACTTTTAAATTCTTCAAATGTACAACTACCACTAAGTCTCTATAATAAATTGACTCGTACTCATTCTAATGAGTATTGGCTTAAAGCTGAATGTGGCCCTCCCACTAGACTTGTTGATTCTGGTTTTTAGTGTGGTTTTTTTTCCCCTATGAAACCTGCCTCCTAGCTGCAATGAGCTTCTACTTTGTCAAACAGACTCCTGTTGGTACAAGTGCAGTTTTGAATGCTTGTAACACTTTTACTATGGAAATCCAAATGGGAACTGTGCTGTGTGACAGTTTTAAGAGGGTGGGTAGATGTAACTGGGGAGTTTAAAACTCTCAGAAAGAGAATCTCTCCTAGGGACAGAATATTGTGCTTTAGGAAGAAGAAACATGCTAAATGCTAATGGTACGCTAAAATAAAATAAAATGGCTCATTTAAGGGCAAAATGCACTACTTACATTTAAGGCTTCATACACTTTAAATTAACTTGCCACCTCCAGACAAGTCTTTAAAAGAGACATACTAGACAGAGGAAGAAAAGTGGTGCTGGTGCATGATTATAAACTCTTGGAAGCTCAGGAGAGAGGGAAACTACAGCGAGAACAGAATTTTCCAGTTGCGTGTAAAATTCAGAGTGCTGTATTTAGGATATGGCCCTTCATGCTGGAGACCTCTTTCCTGAACAACTGATTTTTCTAACCTATGCAGGCAATGTATGGGAGCTGGAACGCAAGTGACAGCGAAACGCATCACACTTCGGCTTTTGCACTGGCTGTCTGCTTATCTCATCATTCATTAAGGGATGAATGCACAAAGCAAAGGGGTCGGCAAGTGAAGGAGATGCCAGTTCATGGCTGTGGAAACCATACTTTGGCCCTCTGTGTAACCAAGACCTCTAATCCCTGTTACTTGGTGAAAGCTGCAGAGCTCCAAGGAGCAGAACCTAGGCTGTAGATGGGGCCTGCTAATTAGTAATGAACTCTTGTACCCCAATAGGGAAGGGGAGCCTGGTGATGGGAAGGGACAGAGCCAAGCAAGAGGATATAAACAGAGGTCCTGGGCTAAGGAGTGAGTCTGGCCCAAGCAGGACAGCAGGATGGGGCTCTCTGAAGGACTGTGAAGGGGCAGGTTTTAGTGAGTAAGTCCAGAGGGGCTAAAATTGCTCTGGGTCTGCAAGCGGGGGAGATTGGCCTAAGGAAAGGCACCTTGGGAGCACAGAATGGGTTTTGGGGAGTATTGTTCTACAAGGCTGGCATGTACTTGAGAGTGGGCCAGCCAAGGCTGTAGACCTGAAGATGAGACAGTTAGTTAGTTAATTTTTGAAAGTTTGACTTAAACTTTTGATATGGAGGATAGCTCCTTGATAAAGAATGTGATGATACAAAGATGACTTTTCTGCCAAAGTCAGCGTTCTTTAGAAGTCCTGTGCAGGAGTACTGTCTCTTGCATGTAGCCTTTTTGAAGTCTCAGCTTTCTAAATGTATAGAGCAAACTGTAAATAATAGTGAACCGAAGTGGTAAAGAGGGCAATGTGGGTTTTGTTTGTGCTACTACATGCTGAACACTTCTCCGTTCATAATCTGTAGCTGCCTCGGCTTGCGATCTAACCTGAGGTCCCAAAATTTAATACTGGAAGAGATGGAGGAAGAGGTTTTTTGAAGCTAAGTGGTGCAGCTGAGCAAACCACATTTATTTGTGTGGTATATTCCCCAAAACAAGACACATGCTTGTTTTGGGCAGACAGAATGAAGGGAAAACATTTTTCCTTTTCAACCAAATTGAAAATCAGATTGATCACTTAAGGCCCATGCCTTAATTTTTAATCCTTAATTTTAAAAGGGCGGGGGGAGTGAGTGTGGTATGTGCATAAAAGTGTTTCTCTGAAAACCCTGGTTTTCTACTTCCAAATTCTGTAACAAAAATAAAGCTGTACTACGGTGGAATTTCTTTTTCTTTCTTTTAAAGAAGGGGGGGGGGGGTGTGTGTAAGATGAATTTCGAGCATGTCTTTGGTACAGAAAGACCCCTTGCTGGATGGGCTGACATCCAGTGTACTGAGGCAAAGGGAGAGGGATGCACACTACAATAAACTGTGTGCCTTGGTGGGAGGAAGCGAGGGGAAAGCTGCAGGGGTGTTTGTAAAATGAAGCACAAGGCTGCACTTGGCCCATGAAACCAAGAGACAAGCAGCAAGTGGAACCTAGGACAACCTGTCCTCGCAAGAAGAAAAGAGATCTTCCTAACTCACTGTTAGCTGCTAATGAGGAGAACTCTCATGGAAGCCATGTAGCTGATGCATGTTAATTAGTGGGCCACAGTTAACCCTAGGCTCCTGCCATTGGTCTGTTTTGACCATATCATGACAAGAAATGTCTAAAATGCAGCACTTATGGTTCATGAGAAACTCCAAAGTGGTTATTAAAAGCTAATTAATTTTTAGGAGGTGTCCATTGCATGTGTTTAACTGGAAATTCAAAGGAAGAAGAAATGCCTGGGAAATGCCAAGGCATGCTTGCTAGGAACTCATCTCTCTTGAGGAGAAATAAGTCCTTGACAAGCTGCTGAATTGTCGACTAGAAATGCCTTTCTTGTAGCAGCTCTGGACTTTCAGTCTTTGGGAGTCCCCATATCTAACTGGGTCCTAATGCTTCCAGTATCCTTGGCATGTGGCGGCTTTTTTTGGAGCAGAGACCTGAATCTGGGGTAGAAGTGGCTCTCCTATGGCTCTCAGACTCCTGGTTCAGCAGGAATGAGCCTGGAAGTGCTGGTGAAGCTAGCTGGCTGTCCTGAAGCCAGGGACTCTGGAAGTGTGAGGAGCCGGGTGGTCGGCACACCAGGGTTATCCCAGGGCTGTGGACTACAGAAGCTCCGAGATCCACAGCAGCCTGCTGTGAACCAAGCAGGGTTCAGGGGGAAACCCTGTCTTTGGTGTTTTAATGAAAGTTTCTCAAAGGAGAGCGGTAGCTTTTGTTTGTATGTGTTGCTCTTTTTTTTTAAGAGGAAACTTTTATTTGGGTTGAACATATCAGTAGGTTTTTGACAAGTCCTGTTTTTAGAAAAGAATTCTGACTAGTTCCAGTCATTCCATACGACTGCTGCAATCTGCTCTTGTCTCTTTAGTGTTCTGGCTTGTGAGCTAGCAACCATAAATTTAAAATCATACCCACCCTTTTGTTCATGCTAACAATGAAGTAACTTTGGGGGGAAAAAGCTACGCTGTCCAAGTGGGCAGTGTCTCTTAGTCAAGAATGGTGTTTTGGATTCTTCCAAACTTTTTTACTCTGTTCTGCATTTAGAGTATGGGTCAGAAAGAGGTGGGAGTTGCTCTGAAAGTGTTCTCTAGAAAGATTTTGCTCTTCACAGAATATTGGAAAACAATCGCAAGGAAAAATTTGAACATGCCACTGAAGGGGAAGATGGTGGCTTCCACACTGTGGTGGAAAAGTGAAAGGTGAGAGAATGAACATGTACTACCCCATTAAAAATGGAAAGTGGTGAAGTGATTACTTTCCATAGTGAATTAATGCAGAATTGAATTGTTTAGTCCTATGTGTGGTTTTGTGGGGCTTTCAGTCCCTGTCGAACCAAGTCTCATGTGGGGAAAGGTGGCACTTCACTGTCTTGCTGAGGTCAAAGTCATGCAGAAGCAAAGTCTAAGTAAACCTCTGCTTTTCCCCAAGGTCCCAGAAATTGTCAGAGTCTTGCACAAATAGATTAATCAAGTACTTGTCTTGTCTTGTTGTTCTTTTGTACTTCCAGTGTTGTCCATCCTAAGTGTTCAAAACTATATCCAGATGCCCTGAAACTTTAAAAAGCCCAAGATTTATTTATTAATTCGTTGGCATTTTGAATCTGGCTAGTGCACCGTTTTGTTTTTCTCCTTCTTTGCTGCCCACCCCGCATCCATGCAGGCTAGAAGTTTGCACCCCTGGTGAACTCATTTCCCTTGTGCTGACTGCCTTTTAGGAGCCAGATTGTAAAGAAAGTCCGAGCTGGACATGGGCATGGGCGAACCAGGTGGGCCCAGAAAAGGGACCTGAAATGGAAGAAAAATTACCACTTGTCTGATGATGATGATTGACATCATCATGATCTCTGGCAAAGGGGGACCAGATACTAAAAGTCTGCCCAGGAGCCTAGGTACAGTGCTGGAAACTACACGTTGAGGTTTTTGAGTCAGCGAAAAGGTGGGCTACAGGCTGAGTTGCTTTTTGTAGACACAAAAGGTCTGAACTCTCATTCTGTGCTGCCCGCAAGATGCTTCTTGTCTTGCAGTCTAAAGAACCTAAATGACAACCAGCCTACTTCCCTGTTGTATCATCATTCTGAAGGAAAAAAAATGATATTGTTCATGACTAACAATGGCAACCCTCTACCAGAGTGCTCAAGATCTATATCAAAATTAAATATTGTGCTCTCTACTTTCTGCAAAAGGCTAGCAGTTTTTTGCTTTAGCAAAGTATAATAAGTGTTTTAAATAAGGTTATTTAGTGAATAAACTTATGAATTTTGCTGCATGCAGTGTTGCTGGTCACTAACCACCACCCCTCAAAACATCAGAATCCACAGTTAACTGTGTTGGCCTGAAGTCGGGGAAAGGGAAGGAAAGCATGGCGCTATAAAATCTAACTCCTTCAGACAAGCATAAACTTTTCATAGGTGACAAACCTCTTCTATAACATCTTAAGTAGGCTGTTGCTTATGCCTCTCTGAGGTTTTCCAAGGTGTCTCCTGTTAGAAGATGGGGCAAGAAGTAATGAATAAATGCAGAAAGTATGAGGTATGCTCACACTCACAGTATTTAAAAAGCTTAAGTTAAACATTTTTTTTTTTTTTTAAATGGCTGTCTGCATTCCACAACTGCAAATCACTTTGGGTGAAACGGACTAAATCTAAGAACAAATTGTCCTGATGATGCATTGCTCTGAAGTGCTGTTCTTGTGTGCTAACTCCTTGTGGTGGGGGTAGGAGTAGATGGATTAGCTTGATGCATTCACCAACCAATATTTAAAGCACAAATCTTTGGAAATATGGTTAAAATAACTTTTGCCTTGGGGAAAAGGGCAGTCTGATTTCTCCTTAACCCCTTTTTCCACTCCTGAGACTAGCTTTGGGGACAGGTTTGTTTTGGTTTTTTTCTTCCTCCTTGTGTGGCTGGGTTTAGGGTATGTGATCCCTGAGCATCTGACAATTAGAACACTTAACTGCGATCAGGAGTAAATAAGAGAAGGCCAGGATGGTGCTTCCAAGGGTAGGGAATTAAAAAGAACAATAAGGTCTTTTTTACACTTGGAAGAATTTAGTCCAAGGTAATCTTGATATTGTGACGCATCAACTTGCATTGGCATCTGTATACATCTATTTCCTAAACTCCATCTCTTTTTTGACATCGTTCTCTAACACATCTGTGTGTGTGTACATACAGTGGAAGAGTTTGAGTAGAGAAGGGATGTCTATGCTTTAATAAAGGGAACTTTCACATGGGACACACCCAGGGTTGTCTCTGGCATAAGGATCCAAATAATCTTCCCACTAGCTAAACTTTTTTGTTTCTTTGAGCAGAGGTCCCTATATGAACATGTTTATAGTAGCTTGTACTACCAGTACTAAGACCTTCTTGAAAAGGAAGAAATCCAGAGGTTGAAGTGTGTAATTCTGATTCCATTCTGTTCTGGCTACACTGAAATCTCAAACTGTTGTCTAGCCAGTTTAACTGGGAGGTGGGTCTGCAGCCTGATATTACTTCCATTATGGACAAAGTGGATGGTGAAAGGGAGCTCAGTTCACTTGTGTTACCAGGTAAAATCTGTCAGTCTCCCTCTTCCATCCTTCAAAAATAAAGGAGCCAGCAGGTAACAATTGTTTTTACTTGAGTAAGTATAGAAAGCTATGAGTGCTCTTAGATGCCTCTTCAGACTTCTGGATCTGGGATGATCATGACCTACTAGTAGGTTGTTGTAGCCCTTGCTGTCAAGCAAGAGAAATTTTTGCAATTGAAGGCTGGAAATCGGCTTTGGGGGGCAGCATATAGATTGCCCAACTCTGTACACTATACTAAATGCCCTGATAGTCTTGGTGGCACAGGGCTAAGCTTAATGTATGTGTCCTTGTGATGGGTGCTCTTTTCTTAAGCAAAGTAAACCAGACTTGTACTTCATAGGTCAGCCTAAAGATAACATACTTCCATGATTGCTGCTAGAGGAATTGATTGACATGGTATTCAGAGCTTATCTAGTCTAAGGTAGCCCAAGACCTGATTCCTGATGCAGTAGAGCCAGGGCCAAGGAGAGACTCTTTACAATATATGAATTGATTGTGAGGCTTTAATTCTACAGGGTACCTGCCAGCTTGAAGGTTAAACCTATAAACTGCTTTAAAGTGGACAAATGCGAAGGCAGCAGCACAGAGTAAATACAACTTGCTGCAGTAGGTTATGATGCTCTTCCCTTGGGACAGCTTGATTTTTATTTTGGAACTTCCAAAAGAAAGAGCGAGCCCAGAGGCAAGTATCTGCCTCTTGCTAGTAGGCATCTGAAGGGTGATGCCTCCCCTTCAGCTTCTGGAAGAGAAGCTGCTTCTGTTTCCATGTCCTTCTAGCTATCATGCTGAGAATGGGAAGGAAAGAGAAACTTCTTTTAACTTCCCTAGTTTCTGTTCTTCTCTCGGTGGCTGTTTATAATGCCTATCTTGCCCCCAGTGGAAAACTTCTAGTCTTCTTGTTGCTAAATAGTTGGTTTCATTTACTTTTTTTTTTTTTCCCCTCTCTTGCCTGAAGTTCTGTCTCTTTGTGCTGCTTTGTAAAGAGCTATGAAACTGGAGGACGCGAACGTACTGAAGGAATACTAAGAATGCAGTCCACTTGCACTGCCACTCACGGAAAAATATTCAGACTCCTAGAAATGGGGCTGGGCTTCCCTTCCTTAACAGAGCCTCTCATTTGGTAAATGGGTTGCCTCAAGCTAGGGCTTCATTTAAAAAACTGTTCAATAGCTTTAAAAGCATCCTGTTGTCAAGAAAAATAAGTGGTGGCTTATCCTGCTCAGCTTTGCTTGGCTTTTTAAATTTCCCTCCCCTCTCCTCTGCAATGGGAGAGGGAAGTGGCTAATAACTTTGCAATTCAAAAACTGTCTTTCTCTGACAGTTGTCATGCACATCATGTTAAAGGGATGACTTTAAGCTGCAGTTGCATCTTCTTTTTATCTGCCAAATCTGTATGTACTTTCTCGTTGTGAGGAAATGGGTTTTTTTTGGGAATCTGAAACTTTCACATGTGGGGAGGAAAAAAATAGCAATGTAATATTTGGATTTCTGTTACTGTCTGCAGCTTCTCACCTGAATTTGTTGGGTATTTTTTGCTTATTGGCCAAAATTAGAGTCGGGCTTGCAATGGGCGTGCTGTTGTGGAGAGTTGCTGAGTTCTTAACTCGGTCCCGGTGCATTGTGTAGCTTCTGTGTATCCCAAAGAAAAAAGGGTTTAAATGGACACTACAAAAAAGCGCTGAGCATGGCATATCCCAGAATGACTGACTGTCTAAGCAGCTCCACTGAATACAATCTGCTGGGCTCAGCTGCTTCAGCCCCTGCCAGCATCCATTTCCCCTGGCCCATCCACCAGAAGCCACGCTGCATGATGCAGAATGCTTTGTCTGTCCGTCCCTTTCCCTTTTGTCCATCAGTCCTTTCCTTCTTTTCTCTTGTTTGTCCGGCTTTTTTTTTTTTTTCCATCTGTCTACCTGGGTCTTTGGGGGGGGGGATTGTTTTTGGGTTTTTTTTCTTTTTCCTTCCCTCCAAGAAGAGGGTCTCCCCTGGGATGCTGGCTTGGCCAGCTGGGACCATGACAGCCAGGTTGCAAAATGCTGCTGTGCTGCAGGGGGAAGAGCTCTCTCTGTCTCTCTCTCCTGAGGGAAGAGGCTCCCCTTCATGGGGAACCGCCTCAGTTCCCTGAGGAGCCTCCCCCGGCTCAGGCCTGCACGGCGGCTGCAAGTGCTTCCCTCCCACTTATAACATCATCCCCGACCGCTCCGGTAGCAGCGCGGCGTCGAAGGGAGCGAGCCGCTTCTACCGGGCCCCCGCAGTATTTAAAGGGGGCGTGGCTCGGCGTCATCAATAGCGAGAGGGGCGTGGCCAATCCGCCTCTGCACTTGCAGCCCCTGTCCCCCGCTACGCGCGCCCCTTCCCCGGAAATGGCTCCCGCGGGGGGTAACGGAAGTCCCCTCGGAGCCTAGCGCGGCGTTCCCGCCTTTTTTTGAGGGGGGGAGGGGCAGCGCTGCGACTGCCTGTCCCGCTGCTCCCCTGAGTCTGGAGGAGGAGGATGGCCCGTGAGGGGGTAGAGGGGTGGCGGGGCTGAGCAAAGCCTCAGACTGGGGGGGGGTTGGAAGGAGGGGGAAGGAGGAAGAAAGTTTGGGCATTGTTATCTCAAGAAATTCAGTCTCTCTCCACCGCCCAGCTTTCTCTGCCTGAGGGAGAAATTGCAGCCCCCAAATTCAGAGAGATGCAAGCGTCTCTCCTGCTCTTGGTTTGGAAACCAAGTATTAGACCAACCAAGAAATGGCCGGGGAAAAAAAAGTGTCTTTTTTCTGCAAGATTGCAGGCACACGCACTTCATTTGGCTCGAGGATGGGGGGAATTAAAGATGGTAAAGTGTCCTCCATTGGTAGGAAACGTAGTCTTTCTTTCTTTCTTTCTTTCTTTATTTATTTATTTATTTATTTATTTATTTTTGCATGGAGGGAGTGGAGTCTGGTCCCTTGGGGTTACTATTTGCTGTGGAGGTCAGGCAGGATGATGTCCCTGTTGGGTGCGTGTGCTTGAAAGCTTGCAGAAGATGACCAATTTTTTTTATTTATTTATTTATTTTTTAAACTCGGTTTGGACATGATACCTTTGATTACACCAAGAGCTGTAGATTTTGGCATTTTCTTTTGGTCTCAGACCAACACGGCCAGCCAATGCAGCTCTTCAGATCTCTCTTTTCTGGTTCTCGGATGTAAGGGACCCTATCTGAGGCAGGCTGAGCCCTGTCCAATTCAATACATCTTAAATTTGACTCCTTCTACCAGAAGGGGTTTGGTTTTTTTTTTTTTTTTTTAAAAATCTGTGGTCATGAAATAACAGTTCCTCACTAACATCTTTTTATTATTATTCTCTCCCCACCCTTCTTGCATTGACAGGCCTCTGAAGCAAAGGAGCATGTAAGAAAACCTCAGTCTGGCATTTTTTAGTGTTTTATGCCACCTAAAAATGCGGCAGAAGAGAACATCTGCTCTCCCGGTGTTGTCTTTTCAAATTCTTCTGTGCTCTGTCCATGGCAGCGAGCTGGCTTTTGAAAAAAAGATGACTTCTGCAGGCTGTGTGCAGAGCTGACTTGAGGGAAGACGGCATGGCTTACAATGGATGCTCATCTTGAAGGAGGAATTCTGTATACCAGAGCTGAAACGAGGACACCTTGGAGCGAGCATCAAAGGGACTCCAGCAGGATGTTTATCAGCATCAGGAAAGTCAGAAAGTTTGTGCAGTTACTTGCCACTTGCTGCATAGTAGGTCTCATGATTTTCTGGACACCCCTGGATAATAGCGTTGTGAGCCATATGAAGTCCTATTCTTACAGATACCTCATAAATAGCTACCACTTTGTGAATGACAGCCTGTCCGTTAGCAAGCACAGTTCGGACGCAGTAGCAAGCTACCCATACTTGATCAATCACGAGGAGAAATGCCAACAGCAAGATGTCCTCCTCCTATTGTTTGTAAAGACTTCTCCTGAAAACTGGCATCGGCGCAATGCGATTAGACAAACGTGGGGTAATGAGAACTATGTGCGTTCTCAACTGAATGCCAACATTAAAGTGGTTTTTGCTTTGGGGCGACTAACAGATCGTACGCAGCAAGCATGGGTGCAAAGGAAACTTATCTTAGAAGACCAGAAATATAGTGACTTGATTCAGAAAGACTTCCTGGATACTTTTCACAATCTTACCCTTAAGTTGCTTCTGCAGTTTAGCTGGGTGAATACCTACTGTCCTCATGCAAAGTTTATTATGTCTGCTGATGATGACATCTTTATCCACATGCCAAACCTTGTGGCTTACCTTCAAAGTCTTGCCCAAATGGGAGTTCAAGATCTCTGGATTGGCCGTGTTCATCGTGGCTCCCCTCCCGTGCGAGATAAGTTGAGCAAATACTATGTCCCATATGAAATGTACCCGTGGTCTTCATATCCTGACTACACAGCTGGGGCTGCCTACGTAATATCAAGCGATGTAGCAGCTAAAGTATATGAGGCTTCACAGACTCTTAATACAAGCCTCTATATAGATGACGTTTTCATGGGTCTCTGTGCCAATAAAATGGGAATTGTACCACAATATCATGCATTTTTTTCCGGGGAAGGGAAGGCGCCATATCATCCTTGTATTTACAACAAAATGATGACTTCTCATGGACATGTAGAAGACCTTCATCACCTGTGGAAGCAGGCGACGGACCCCAAAGTCAAAAACTTTGCCTCTGGATTTCTTAGTAGAGTGTACTGCAAACTTGTTAACATCTGGCTGCTTTGCAGGCTACACTATGAGGACACATATCCTTGCTCTGCTGTATTTTCCTAGTACTTGAATATCTGCATACAAGTTTACTGAGCCAAAATGGATCTACAACTCATAACTGTTATCTAAAATGTATGTAAACATGAAAGAGGTGACATTTTAAAATGTGAATAGTTTTTCAGGGCCCGGGGTGGGGGGGGGAATCCTAATCTATATTGTTCAGGAACTTTAGCTCGTTGTTACTGTATTAAATTTTCCACATGTCCACATTGGTTTTACATCCTTTCCCTCTAGGCATTTGTCTTGCATAGAAGTCGGTTCATAAATTAATTTTAATAATCTTTTTAGATGTAAAAATGTCCTATGAAAAGTAAGTGGACTTGGCAAGTCCCAGCATTGAGAAGCCTTGTTAACTGTATTCATTCTTATGTTTTGAATGCCAGTGTAAACAGGCACAGTGCTTCAAGGAAATTAAATGGCATGTCATTGATGCACCTGTTGAACAATTTTGACTATGATGTAGCACTTTCCAAAAGAAGTTAAACTCTTGGCTCTATGAAAGCAGGATGTAGTGGCACCTCTTAACAATTTTGAGTAAGGAAAGTTGCATGTGTTTTACTTTTTAAAAAAATACTAAACAGCAAAGTAAAACACTTCTAAAATCTACATGATCTTCAAAGTGGTGGTGGAGGTTAAAACTTATTTAACATACTGTTTCTTAAATCCTGTGAGGAGATGGGGTGGTGGTGAAGAGTGTCCAAAATAGCTTCTTCAGGTGTTGCGAGGTCTGTTTTTTAGATTGGGAGTGAATTAACGGCTTCTCAGTGTTAACATATTTGTTTCAACGACAGGTTTCTTTTTGGTGTTATTTATTTATTTCCCCCCTCACTCAGTGGTATACATAAACCCTCTAATCTAACTCTGTAAGTACACTTCAGGTGGGCTTTGGCCTTCCAGTGGCAAGAATGCTTGCCTCCTCTCCAGGTAGATGGCCTGTTCTAATTTTCATGTAAAAAAAAAAAGGATACCAAACAAAAAAAACCCCAACCCTAATGTAAATAGCCAAAGTTATTACTGTTAGGCCAAACTTGGTGCCCGAGCATTAACAAATCTGGATGTGTGAGAAGCTAAAAATGATTAGACTGTATAAAGAGGGATATGGTGGAAAATTATTGATAGAGATTCTTGAAGACCTTTTAAGGTGCAGAACTAAAAAAGTAGGAAAAGCGCTAAATGGTTTTTTCCAAAGCTAAAAAGTTTCAAGAACAGATCAGTTTTGTGAGTTAGGGAGTGTCAACAGAACCTGTAACCTCAACTCCATTTTGAATGTTGCTCTTGCCTTTTGCATGATCCAACAACATGACTGCATTTTAGTTAACAGTAAAACTCTGGACATGAGTGCTTGTAACTTGGCACCTCTCGGAACCATGTGCAAAATCCATAAAGCGTGGTTTGGGGAGGAAGAATGGACAATCTTCCTCGTTATTAGTCTTGAGTTCCCCGTTTCAATAGTCTGCAAATAGGTGTTGTTAGAGTTAGCAATTCTAATTGCTTTTTGTGTGGATGCAAACAGTATTGAACCGTATTTGATTTTGACAGTGGTGTGAGTTCTTATGTGGATTGGATCAAAACGAGTATCACTTTAGAAGGCTTGAAATATGAATCCTTATTCAGCAGCAACAGTGCAAGCAAGGGATGGGAAATTGTCTCTCTGCTTAATAGCATTTGGCCTGTTGTAGAGTTATGGTGTTTTGGCTTCAGGAGCTTTATGTCCTTTTTTTGGGAGCATGTCTACTCCTTAGGTGCTCTTCCATCCTAGAGCTTCCCTCCATTTAGGCAAAGCTGCAAAGTAGAGGCACTAAAGACATGAACCATGATGTTGCCTAAATTCACTTGAGCAGGTCTAGATTTAAGTTCATCTTTCAGCTGCTGCAACCTCTCTCCCTCCCAGAAGGGCAACAATGATAGGCATTTAGAGAGAGGCAAATGTAGGCAAAGCACAAGAGTTAGCTTCTCTCAGTTAGTTACTGGAACACAATTCATACTGGACTCTTTGCAGATTGTTTCCTCTCTTCCCATGGGGATAAAAGCCTGATGATGATCTACTAGAGTGGAGTAAAGCTAAAGGCAGTGGATTGTCTTGACAAACTGAACAGGAAAATCTTTTTCAGTTAACCCTAGTGTTGGGTCCATAGACTGTACAGAGGAAGGTTTGGTGACTTATCAGCACTGTCTGGAAAAATACAGAAATTCCTTTCATCTCATTCTGCTGGCTAATGGTCCATAACTTTACTATCTTTAAATTTTGCAGTGCAATAGTCCAAGTACATCCATGGTTTTTCTCATTAAGAGGTTTGTTGTGTGTTCTTTATTGCACTGATTACCAGTTTCATTTAATTGAAGCTAATGTCAAAAGGTTACAAGTTCTTAGATCTAGACTTATGCAAGAGCTATCAATAAATGTCACTGGGAGCAAATTCACTCCGGAACACCCAGCTGGTGTAAAATAGTAAGAAGAACAGTATTCTTTTGGATGCAAGCCTCAACCTTGTGAAGGCTTCAGTTTTATTTGGGAATGGGGGGAAAAGCATGCATAAGTGTCTGTAGAATTAGGGCTCAAGTTGACACCTGTAACTTGTAACTTTAATTTTGACATTTTTACCAATGGTGAAGTGGTTGGTTTTGAACATTTTGAAATGCATTTGTTTTACATGTGTTTAGCTTTAAAATGACAGTCATGTTTATCGTATATTTTGTTGCAGTGTAAAGGGGGAAAATGGCTGTATACTTTTTTTTTTTTTTTTTTTTTTTTTTTTTGAAGGAAGATATGAAGGCACTCCTTCCAGAGAATGGAGAAGCTAGATCATTCTAACTTCTGGTTCTAAACGTGTTCACCTTGATTTGGGTGCTATGTTTTAAGAGGCTTGTATGCTCCAATGCAGACAGGGCTGGGATGTTTTACTCGGAAGTACAACTGTCAGCCTGAATGGTCACCTATGAATTAACATTTTTGACACTTGCACAAAATTGTTTAATGCTGAAATTTAGTTTTTATCTGTTTGTTGGTTTGCATCTGTTTTTCTTTAATACTAATTTTTATACAAAAGCATAAATATTTATTCTTGAATTTTTTTGGCCTGTACTATAAGACTGTTTTTGTAAACTGTTTCTGTTTTGAATAAATAGACTTGTGTGTGGTTTTTTTTTTTTTTTTTTAAAATGGGTAAATGTTCTCTGTCTTTTTAAAAACTGTCTTCCCCTGGTGAGCTTGCTTGCTTGCTTGCTTGCTTGCTTGCTTGCTAGCTATTTATTTATTATTTATTTATTTATTATTTTGTGCTCTTAAACTGAATTATGAATGCATGTAGCCCTCAGAGGGCTTGACACCCTTCGTTGGGATGTGTGCACCCCCTCTTGTACCCATTCATCAGTGCCCAAACCTTAACTTTCCCCATCTCCCTTGATCTGTCATTTATCTCGCAGCCTGAGACTCCATGCCATGTTCACCGTTCTCTCGCTCTGTCTGTCTGTCTCCATTTAGATTAAATCTTTTCAGTGTTCTGACCAATATGCTCATCCCTAAAGGGGTAAGTATCTACCTAGGGGATATGAACATGGAAACAGCCTCACTTTTCTAAAGTTCATTGCAAACTACTATCTGTCACCTTTTAAAGATCTGCCTGTATAATGATGTGGGCTCCAGTACAGGTTTATCTTCAGCTGCAAAGCTACATGCAGCATAGGAGACTTGCATTTTTATTTATTCTGTTAAGGGAGGGGATGGCAACTTGGAATTTGGGAATGTGACACTTAGCGATATGCATTTTTTGTGGTTGTATACATGGGGAACATAAACCAGTCAGTCTGCAATTGTAAGTGTCAGTACAGTGATCCAGTTTAATGTTTCATAAGCCAGAAAAAACGACACCTTTTAACCAGAAAAGCATTTTTTAGTATTTGTAGGGGAAGAGTCTGGGTTATTTCCCATGAGAAGTCTAAACCCATTAGACCAGGGGTTAACAACATTTTGCCATGGCAAGCTGCTGCCTATGGCTTGGGGGGGGGGGGGGGCTGCACTGAAGGTCCTAGCCCCACACCTCCCTGGCAATGAGCAGATACTATGAGGGTATTAGATAATAGGCAGGTGCTATGATCCTGGTGTAGTAGAGACCAAATTAAACACAGCAAGCAATGGGATCCTAGGAGGAGATGCCTCCTTCCACTGCTGCTGTGGCTAGAGTGTTCTGCCAATCCCCTCAACTGCAGGCTGGATCCAGTCGCAGCAGGCTGGATCTAGCCCATGGGCCATGAGTTGCTGACCCCTGTGCCATCACACTTGTGGGTGGAGATATCTAGATATACAAGATGAGTCTGCAACTACACTACAGTGAGAACAGGGTGGGAGGGAAGGGGAACTAGGTCAGTTACCTTCATTGTTATGGGCAGTGGGGGCTAAACTTTGGCAGGCATGTGCCCCTCCAATCCCTTTGCGTTGCCCAGTCTGCTACTCTGTTTTCTGCCTCCTGTCCTACTGTGCTTGTCCCCTCCCTGATCTGCCATGTACCACGTGGCACATGTACTACAGACAGTCTCTGCACAAGTTGGCTACTCCTGATCTAGGATAAAGAGTGCAATCCTACTAGTTCATATACTATTTCTTGCATGCTCTACATGTGGTTTAAGGATTCAGTATCATTAAAATGAATCCTCAAGTTTTATGGCAAAGCCTGTTGGAGAAGGCAGCAGGCCAGCACTATCCGCATTAAAAAAAATAAAAAGATGCATATTGTATACATTGCGTGCATGTGCACACTCATCTGCTATGAGGGGTTAGGCTCAAGTTTTTATCTTAATTTCTTTTCTGTATTAAACGAAACCTTTTGCATGAATTTGCAAAGTTCATTCACTGTATGCAGAAATAGCACTATAATGAAATCAATGTTCCCAATTCTAACTCTAAATTCAACAAATATTAAATGACTCTTACTGAACTCGACCTCTTCCTTCCAGCCTCTTTATTCTAGTGAAACTCTTTTGAGAGCCAAATGGTCTTTAAAGGTGGTGGGTGCCTAGTAAGTGACTAAATCTGATCTTGGAGAAAATGAATGACCTTTTGCTTGGGTGGTCCTGAGAGGGGAAATCCCAGCAATTGCTAGCTTCTATATTCTACTTCCCATATAGCACAAAAGGAAAAAGTTGTTATATATGGACAGTAACAAGACGAATCGGTGTTCTTACCTTCTCCTACTAGAAAGATTCTCATCGCTTTCACTCATCACTAAGATTCGGCTGGACCCACCTTGACTGGCTTCATGCATCACTTCAATCTGAATTTAGATAAGCACATGCACATATTAAAGACGCACAGTTGCTGTTCTCTGGCTGCTTATTTAAAAATAGGCAGAACTTTAAATATCCGAGCAAATAACATGGCAATTTCAAATGTGGAACATGAATAGAATGTTATAAACATCTGTATTTACTTCTGAATTGTTTTCTACTTAACTGTTTTAAGAACACCCACTCCTTGGTACCAGGATTTCTTGGTTTCTTATGAAACTTTTATTCTTTGATCTCATGTTATGGATTTATGCACTTCTATAAGAAGCAACTCTTCAAGCTACTCTACCTCCAGTGCTGTATTTCATGGTTGATTAATGGGTTCTCAAACATAATAATATCATACCTTTTGTCTTTTAATGATTTTTTTTTTTTAAATCATTAACTTCAGTTGAATGCAGATTATCTTCAGACTTCTAAAAGAGGTATGTGTTAAGCAGTACAAAGTGTTGCCCTTTGTGTCCTGGTAACTCTTACAAGAATAGCACAAAACAATTCTATGGTGGTGCTAATTAGGATGCTACAGGTACTTCAGATTCATAATGGAGGACACGGCAATTCAACAGTCTTTGAGCTTTCCCCATATTGAACTGTCACTTCATCTCTTTGTAGACTTAGAGGAAGTCCCAACGCTTTTCTACAGCACTTGGGGATGAGGGTGTGTGTGCGTGCGTGTGTGTGTGTGTGTGTCAACTTCCACTAAAGTCACTGTGGAGTACAGTCAGGCTGTTGGAGTTTGTCCTTTCTGGTTTCTAAAGACCATTGGCCAAGACCTGCTTGCAAGTACAGGTGTAGTTGCATGGAATTCACAGGAATTACTTGTGAAAAGACTGTTCCTCTAGTTCAGGGGCTGGTAACATAAATTGTGGACAGAAGAGCAGCTCCCTATTGTAATTCATGGTGCTTTGGGAATGCTGTGAATTACAGTGATCTCCCCAGACCCAACAGAAGCTTGCTGTTGGGTCCTGGGGGTTGGAGAATCCAGCTGCTGGTTGAGAGGCACAGCAGCGGGTCTCCTAACAATACTCCTCCTCCCAGCCCCGGTATGTTTTCAGAATGGAAGTGGGGGGGAGGAAAGGGAGCAGAGGGAGCTCGTTCTGGGGGTATCCTAGCTGGCACTGGAGGGGACAGCCCCCTCCTACCCCTATCTTTTTGAGGTGGGGGAGGGCTCCAATTCACTTGCCCCACCCTCCAGCACTGGCAGGAAAAAAGCAACCACCCCAGACCAAACTCCCTCTACTTCCTGTCCCCATTTCCCATTCTGAAAACAGTCCCGGGGCTGGAAGGCTGTGCAGACACAAGCTAGTGAAGCCACCCTGTTTTGGAGCATCTTCATCTGAATCCTCATGCAAAGAGTTTGGATTTTTTGCAAGATTGGACCCTTTTTAAAGCGTTCAGCAGCCATGTACTTTTGTTTAGTCCTGGTTGTAGAGCACTTCGAGAGGTCAGGTAAGTGATCATTTTTGCCCCATCTGTGCAGAGGACCCCTGGCACAGCTTTATGAGCACTCTTGGTGCTCTGGCAAGGTGCCAGAAGATTTAGAAAAGGGCCAATATCCTCCCCATATTCAAAAAAAAAAAAAAAAAAAAAAAGGGGGGGGAGGAAAGAGGACCCAGGAAATTATAGGCCTGTTAGTCTTACCTCGGTCCTGGGGAAGCTCTTTGAGAAAATTATCCAGGTGCACATCTATGAGGGGCAAGCAGGGGAGTGTATGTTTGGGGGCAGCCAACACGGGTTTATTAGAGGCAGGTCCTATCAGACCAACCTGGTGGCCTTCTATGACCAGGTCCCAAAATCCTTGGATGCAGGTGTCGTGGTGGACATAGTCTTTCTGGACTTTAGGAAGGCCTTCAGCACTGTCTCCCACCCCATTCTTGTTAAATTAGGAGATTGTGGTGTTGATGCCTACACAGTCAGATGGGTCACCAATTGACTGGAGGACCGCACCCAGAGTGGTGGTGGATGGGTCACTTTCAACCTGGAGGGATGTGGGCAGCGGGGTCCCCCAGGGCTCGGTCCTCAGGCCTGCACTGTTCAACATCTTCATCAGTGACTTGGATGAGGGGGTGAAAAGCAGCACCCTGTTCAAATTTGTGGATGACACTAAGATGTGGGGAGAAGTGGGCATTGCTGGAAGGGAGGGACGGGCTGCAACTGGATCTGGACAGGTTACAGTGGTGGGCGGATGAGAACGGGATGGGATTCAATATTGACATGTGCTGGGTGATGCACCTGGGGAGAAAGAACCAGCACCATACCTACAGGCTGGGGAACTCCCTTCTCATCAGCGCAGAGGCAGAAAAGGATCCTGGAGTCGTCATAGACTCCAAGATGAACATGGGCTGCCAACATGGGGGTGCAGTCACGAAGGCTAATTGCATCTCATCATGCATCTTGGAGGGATGTGAGCAGTAGGGTCCAAGGAGGTGATCCTCCCCCCTCTATGCGACACTGGTCAGACCCCAGTTGGAGTACTGTGCCCAGTTCTGGGTGCTGCACTTCATGCTGTCCACATCCCTCCTGGAGAGGGTCCAGAGGAGGCCACTTGCATGATCAGGGGAGCACAGGGCAGGCCCTATGAGGAGAGGCTACAGGACCTGAACCTATTCAACCCCCCACAAAAGAAGGCTGAGAGGGGATCTGGAGGCTGTCTTATGAACTGGCCAAGGGAGACTAGCAGGCAATGGGAGAGCCCGTTGCCCTGAGCACTACTGGGAGTAACAAGGAATAATGGCCATAAATTGACTGAGAGTAGATTCAGATTAGACAGCAGGAGGCACTACTTCATTGTCAGGGTGTCTAGGATCTGGAACCAACTTCCAAGGGAAGTGGTGCTCACTTCTGCCCTGGGGGGGTCTTCAAAAGGAGGCTGGATATTCACCTTACTGGGGTCGTTTGACCCCAGCACTTTCCTGCCTGTGCCAGGGGGTCGGACTTGATGATCTGCTCAGGTCCCTTCTGACCCTACCTACTATGAAACTGTGGTTATAGCTGGAAGACTTTGTTAGTGCTGGCACTTGAGGCTGGGCAATAGGGAAGGAGCTGTGCTTGGGGCCAGGCAGCTTCCAGCAACACGGCTGCTTCTCCTGAGCCTTCCAGCTCATCTGACATCTGCAGGGGGAGGAGCTGCAGCATAAATATAGTTTGCAGATGCCTGGTCCCATTGCAGTTCCTCCCAGGGTTGGAAGCTGTGCCCACATCGCATCCGAGAAGCAGGGGTAGTGCAGGCTCAGTTCCCAGCTATCTGGCCCCAGCATGGGTGTGGGGAAAGTCCCCCACCATTGATGTACTGTAAGAGCTACCCTGCCTGCATCAGACCAGTCGGGTTGTTCTGGCCTAGGGCTTTTAAAAAGTTAGCCTCTGCTTTAGTAGATAAAATGCTTCCAGTCACCTTTCACTGCACTGCACTTAGAACTCCTGAGCGCCTTCTATGAAGGCCAGAATCTTGCATTTGTTGGAAGCACTTCCTTGTTTTTTGGCACTGACATTTCTCCACGTACAGTCTTCACGTCGCCTGAACTAAATGGGATACCTGTACTCTAGGGGGAGCGCTTGCATGTGCTAGTCCTAGAAAGTGCTAATACTAAATTAATACATGTCTTTGTATGCAGGTGCGCGCACACACATACCTAGATGCATAAAGCCCTGCGGCATGGCTGTTCCCAAAAAGGCAGGAACATAAACCACTAGTCACTGTTGGCTTTGATTCCAAATATGCTAGGCCAGAGCCTTTTGCTGCCTCAGAGATCACTCAAATGCTGTTCTGGACAAGCAGATACTTGCATCCAGGAACTATTCTTCAGTTAGACAATGTAGGTAATGCACAGGTTAGATTCTGATCCCTGCTGAAGGCCTTTGCACCACCTTGGAGCTAAATTTTAACTAAGCTTTCTCCAGCATCATAGAGACATGGCAGAGCTTAAAGCTGCTAGGGTGATCCGTAGGAGCCAGATGTGGCCAGGCCTCAACTGGCAAGCAAAGGATCCAGGCACTGCAGCTGCCCCTGAAGTCTCTGTGCACACAGCAGGATGGTTCCTCAGGAACTGATGCAGCACTTCTAGAGGAGAGAGCGCTGACTGATGAGCAAACTGCGGGGAAATCTTTGTAAAGTGGTATTTCCTACTTCTGTAACTTCAGTTTTGACAAAAGTAACCTTCTAACTGGTTACTATAATTTCATTGTTTCACCAAACACGCTTCCCCTCCTCTAAGTGGATGCGATCACTGAAGCGGTCAAAATTTTACAAGATATATGTCTGTTAATGGGGAACAGCACCTTCTGTGTTCTCAGCTTTGTTTGCATGGCTGTAGACCTGTTAAAGTGTGTGTGTGCACCCTTCTGTCTATCTGGATATCGTTTAATCCTGGTCATGCCCACTCAGGGTAAAGGTGAGGTGACCCCTAGCTGCCATGCACATGGCTTTATTTTTAGGTCAGTCAATCCAGCAGAGGGTCAGGCTGGTAAACTGACAACATTTACATCTCGACCACTCCTCTGTCCAGCCCAGGACTGCAGCTCTGAACCAAGTCCCATCTACTTGCTCCTGTTCTGGGCGTGTCCAAGCCTGGCAATTAGGCAGTGATGATGGCTTGGGGTTCTGAGCATAGGCAGAAAGATGGCCTGATGGCTCCCTCCTCTCATGAGATGACTTCACTTCAAAGCTATTTATCCAGGGACATGCTCTGCCACATGCTTTGTCATCCTGCCCACCATTTGTGTCTTCCAACAGCAAGGCTCCCAAATGCCATGCTAGGCAATACTGTATTTTTCTTGTGTACGACCCACGTCTCTCTCCTCCCAAATCAGCCCCCCCGCCCTCAACTGGAGTGCATGTACTCAGTGGGGAAGGATAGAAGCAGCCTGCATTGATTGCTGCTCCACAATGCAGCAGCGGTTGGACTGCTTTTCAGGAAGTTAAGGGAGTTGATTGACTTAATGGCTTGTTTTTCATTCCAGAAGTGGTAATGATTGTCTCTCCTTTTTTTTTTTTAATGATCCTGATTGTTCAACTACTCACGCTAACCTTTCTTAACACAGCTTTACTCTGTTAGCTGCTCCCAGTCTCTCTTCCTGTTTCACAGTCTGGGAGAGACTAACTTGTTCCAAAATCATAGATTCACCTATGAAGACCTGTCTTCAAGTTGAGCAGGAAAGGGAGAGTGAGCTAACTGAAGATTAGGCTCTGTCTTTTCTCTGTGCCGCCATAACTCTGGGGAACCCCCCAATCTCCTGCCTTTTTCATTCTGCCTTTCAAAAGCTAGGAATATGTTATATTCCAAGACTTGTTGTATGTGAAAATATGGTGGCACACTAGGCAGTTCATGGCAAAATTGGCAATGGACAACTCCTTTTGTAGGTATGTAGAACAGTCAGATTATAACTAATTACCTTAAAGACATTTCTCTTTTTTAAATTGTGCTGTTTGCTCTAATTTTTCAGTAGGTGGCCAAAAAGCAATTCTGGGCCATCTCGTTTCCCAGGCAGTCCTAGTTGTGCATAGGGAAAATTTTTCAAACAGATCAAGGAATGCCTGTGTAGCCTCTTAGGAAGAACTTGCCTAGCAGTCATGTGAGAAGTGAATTTCAATCCAGATCCAAACTTGCCTCTTGTCTTGGGTGGGGTAAAGACCCACTTTTTGACATTCTAGTGAATGTCTAGGTTTTATTGCATGCGTACTACTGCAGCATCACTGCGCTTCAAGTACTGAGAAGCCACAGTGGCTCCCAATTCTTTCAAGTTCCAGGAAGAGCAAACCTAATATGGATGTGGGAGAGGAGGAAAAAAAAGGACAATTTACTACTAATTCTGTTGTAAGGGCGTCACCAGGGAGGCCTTTGTGTAGTGTCATAAGCTGCTACGTAGCATGCAGAATTGAGAAACAGGAACTGGCTTTGCTGGGGTGACAGCCCCATGCGTGTGAATAATCCCTACTTCCCGGAACATTGACATGTTTGGCCCTACGGCAAGTGTGCAAACAGCAGGCAGTAGCTATGGGTGCAAAGGGGAGAGGATTTAAACTGGAGGTGAGCTGGAGGCTGCTTGACGGTGTGGAGTTAAAAAAAAACAAAACAAAAAAAACCCCAAAACAAACACAAACTGCCACTGCCCCACATGTTGTTTTTAGGTTTAGCTTTTCCTGCTGTGACCTGCAGATGTACAGAACAAGTTACCTGATGTAAGCCAGTAAAAGCAGCCTGCATAGTGGAACGGACTGCCCGTGTGTTTGCCTTCTTTCAGAAGCCCAGAATCCGAATAAAATGAACCAGACCGCCCTTCCTTTTGGTCTTGCTACCACCTTTTGGCCCCCAGCTGTTCGTGTTTTTCCTCACTGCTCCAGTTGGTGACCTTGCTTGCTATTACTCTTTGCCAGTGTGCACCCAGAAACATGCAAGGTGCTGTACAAAGTATGCCTCATTCCTACTCTGAAAAGCTTGCAAAAGTTGCAGCCTGACTTTGAAGAAAGACCAAAGGCAGACACTGTAGGAGGAAACCTAATGCTATGAATAGGAGAATGTAGGTATGCAGCAAGTGCTATTGCATCCACCTTAATTTGTTTTCAATTCCTTTTTATAGTTGGGAGTGGATAGGGATCTGTGGAGGTCTACGACTTGATCTGTGTGGCTACTGCTAATGATAAGAAATGCAGTCGTAGTGGAGGAATGGGGTGGAACCGTAACTACGCAGGACAAAGTTTAACCTTGTGCAGAACAGCTGCCTCAAACCAAGACTTTCAGAGTATGAAGTGATTTTTTTGGGTTAATAATGAGGTAGTATTTTACCCAAGGAAAATGATTCCCTTTCATTAACGGAAGGAGGAGTTGCAAGTTGGTCTTAAAAGCATAAGAGAAAGAAGAACCAACTGCTACAGGGTACAGCTGTGCCCTCCTTAGTAACATGAGTTAGCATGTGGATATTGTTCCTGTGCAACATAAGCTGTTTCTGGAATATACTGATGAATTAATCTCCAGCTTCAAAGCCTGAAATAGATCGGGCACCAAGGACGTTCCCCAAACCCATCTGTGGACCTAGACTAGAAAGCTCCCTTCTCTGCTCTTTCTTTCCTTTGTGCAGCAACAAGTAGCAAAGCGATTCGTATGTTAAATGAATGTTAATAAAATGATTATTTTTGGCTTTGGGGTAAGAAATCCCACTTAAAATCTACTGAATAAATTGCATCTTGGAGGGACTGGGTTCTGGCCTTCATGGGTACACTGTCAGGCTCTGAACTGAATCGTACATGTGTGTTTTGCAGCTTAAGAGAACTTTTTTTCCTAAAATGGGAATCTTATTATGGTACCTCTTCCTATGCTCAGTGCCTTCAGTAGGGTATTCAAGGCACACTTGTAATACATGAAATGTGAGGAAATTCCTCCCTCAAAGGAACTTCAGATTGGTTTTAAATGTTTTTCACTTAAATGAGTATAAACGCACTGTCAGCAACACAATCCATTCGGAAGCCAGCGAAGAATGTAGAAGTCTGGCATAGGGAATCTTTAAGATCTTTTTAAAAGTCACTTCTGTCATACCAAACAGTAACATCAGGGACTAATCTGAAAATATGTTCCTACCTTAATTCCCCCTTTGGTCTTCTTAATGTTTTTCTTTTTTGACAAGTCTGCTTCAGAGATGGACTTTGGAGGACAAGGAATTTCTGCTGATCTCCTGTTGGTGGCTGTAGAAAACACGAGAGACTGACATCAGAAGTCCAAATCTTAATTCCTACTGAAAAAAAATTAAATGCAAAAAGTTCCAGCACCACAAGTAAGAACTAAGATTCAGCCTGAAGTGAATTGTCCAGTGCCTGACAGTTTAGTTGCCACAGTTATACATAATAAAGGGGAATGGATCACAACATCATTGCAAGGTGTTCATATGCAACAGTTTTTTAGGCTTGTATTTGACTAGAGCGCTGAACACACGACATGCCTGTGCACAATTAGTTCAGTTTTTGTGGGGTGACTTTCTCCCAGATTGACTTGCACCATGCAGGGTTGTATGCTACAAATCTGCTTTAGTTTGACACAGATGTAAAGGTGGCTATGTGTCTGTACCCACAGGTGAGCTGATCCTAACGTTTAGAAAGCCCAAGAATAGAGAGCTGAATTTAACTCTCCAGACATGACAAGACTACTTCAATTCTAATCAACAGAGGATTCCCAACTCATTTAAGAGAAACTTTCTGCGTGGAAGTCGACAGGAGGGATGCTCGGTTGGGTATGACGGAACTGAACCCCCAAGGCAAAGAGGTGAGTACTGCCACAACTTGTATACCAGATCTTCCGTGGAGAACAGGAGTTAATTTGATGAGGCTTTCTTTGTCATGCTAACCCTCTATTTCATTTGTCAGTGATAAACAGTGTTGCAGCTATGCAGAATACATCTTCATGTCAATGGTCTTAGGGAACAGACTGTTTAGCAGAATAAGGATTGCATATGAGCAGTGCTTTGATGCATCTTGGCATTCAATCCCTTAGTTTATATCAGATGCCTTCCTACAGAGCTCTGGCAGGAGGGATTGCCCTTTTGGTCACCATCCTTAGTGTAATGTGGAGGGTTTTCCCAACAGCCCTATTATAATGGGAGCCACACAAGTGAAAATGACCCTATGTCTGAATGTGCCCGTTGCCTGCATGGTTTCTCTGATGGCGGTGGAAAGGGGATCTCTGTCGTTATAACTGGGGGATAAAGCCGTGCTGTAAAGACCTGTTGTTTGTAAGGTTTCAGCACATGCATAGGTCCCAAGAGTGTCATCACGTAGCGGCCCGTGATGCATTTTGCTGTCTGTGTAATGGTTATGAACCTGAGGAGACCACAATTTCACAATAGCTCCCATTGTGTAAGGCTTGTTTAGCTTGGCTCACAGTGACTGAAACTCATGGCTGCCAATGAACTAACTGATGCTACTGGAAAATAATCTGCAGCAACTTGACCACATGTCCTGTGGCTGCCATCCAAAATAAAATGGGCTAGCATGTGCTGAGGGCAGGGGATACCTTAATTTCACGCTTGCCTCATGGTATTATTTCTGTTACTCTTTTGTCCAGTTTGATTCCCCGCCCCCCACAAGTCAATGATCTCATACAGCCAGTAAATGTCTGTGTTTTAATAATATAAAATAAACATTTCTCCTGTTTATCCCCGAATGCCAGACAGATTAAGGCAGAGTCGCATGTGCTGTTGGAAACAAATCTGGATCCCAGATGACATGGTGAAAGCAGGTCAGCGAGAGGTGGCAAGAAACAATATTGCTCCTATTCTACTCTGCAGTCCCTTCAGCATTGGCCCTGGGGCAGTTTCCTAGTTAAATATCCTTAAAAGCCTTCCTAGAAAGAGGAAAGCTAGTATTTTGAATGCCTGTTGGAGGAACGGTGCAGTAATAGCTATCTTAAGCATTGGTGTTAGGGGCCCGGCCTCTGAATCCAAACTTCCTAGAGCTTAAATGCTGGAGGCTGCAGCATTAGCAAAAGCCCTAGTCATACCCAGTTCGCTCTCCTTTCAGCATTTGCGCTCTGCCCCGTGTGACAGATGCTGCGCAAGATGGACGTATGTTCTGACCCAGTAAATGGCAGTACTTATGTTCTCCATAGAAAGGCAGCTCTGTGCCCTGTGTGGCAGCAGCACATGGAGCAGTGGCAGTGGCAGCAGCTGGGCTGGTGGTGACCAAGTTGACCGCGGCAACAGCTGCTATTTTTGTGACTGTGATGTATGGCTCATAAGCTGTATGTGTAATTGTAAGAGTTTACCCCCTTCCTGAGGGCTGGCATGACAGCATCAACAGGAAGTTGTCAGCCGTCTTAGTGTAAATTCATTGTTGCAATAAAGCCCCTCTGGAAGCTATACGTGCCTTTTCCTGAGCTATGAGAGAGTGCAAGTCTGTCAGCACCCCATATGCTAACTCATGGTGCTTTACGTAAAGTGCCATGAGTCAAAGCGCACGCCTCCCCCAGCCCAACAGATGTTCACCTTTTGGGTTGGGGGTGGGAGGTGTGATCGAGCCTGCCTACCACTGAGGAGTTGGGGTGCATGGCAGGGAGCCACGAAACAGCAGGGGGGCTCCAAATCACCTGCCCCCCCTTCCAGCTCAGGCCAGGGAAACCCCAGCTGGCAGCTCACTCCCCCTCCCTGTTCCCTTCCTACAGACAGCTGTGGGGGCATGTCAGCCCAGTCCTGATTTACCCCATCAATTAACCCCAGGGAACACAAGTTCTCTAAGACACTCCGAAGTGGAACACCTTCATCTTATCTCTCATTTGATGAGGATCAATTTGTTGTATGATCAGTCACTTTAAAAGTACTGTGTAGCCTTGCATGTGCATCATAGCATGGCTGTAGAGCTCTTTTCAGGGGGCCGATCACGTGATCAATGTAACTTCTGTCTGCTCCCATGGTGTTAGGAGCAGCTGAATCCTGTCACCAACAGGAATGCAAACATCAGTCGGCAATCAGATGTTTCCTAAACGATAGACCAAACTCCATCAGCAGCCGAGTCCAGCTCAGGGCAGAGGCTGGCCACGGAGATGATGCAGCCAGCTAAAGTTATGCCACCAGAACAGTTCAATTTCCAAACCCCTGGAATGTAGCTTCGATGGTGCAGACGTTTGAATCGCTTCAAGGAAATTGTCAGGTATGGACAACGAGTCCGAACCTCACCCGGTAGGTACTCATCTACTCAGTGGGGGATCAACCTGATGAAATTCTGATATCACTGCCTCTCACAAATGCAGAGAAAAACTGCTCTGCTTTGAGATTTGCTACAACAATCGGCCTTCAGTAAGATCAAATCAATACTCAGCTGATCCCTGATACTAGCCCACTACAATCCAGTGTGAGAAACACATATTGCAGCAGAGGCTTCATCCTATGGGCATCCCATGGAGTGTTACAGCAACGTCAAGAAGCTAGCCATATTGCCTTTGTGTTGAGCACTTGCTCCACCTGAAACTCAATAGGCACAAATAGAAAAAGAAGCAGTAGCAGTTGCATAGACATGTGAGTGATGCAGAACTTTCCTCCTTGGCCTGACTTTTACTGTACAAATGGATCATGAGCCACTCATGTCCCTGTTAGGAGACAAATGTCTCAATGAACTCCCACTAAGAGTCCAGGGATTTTGCCTTGGGATGCTGAAATTCGCCTACAATATTGTACTCGTTCCTGGGAGAGTTACAGACAGCTGATATACTTTCTAGGGCACCATTATGGACACCACAGCCTCTGGAAGAACTCTGCCAAGAGCAAGATGTCATTGCTTATGTGGACGTTATTGTGGAGGGGATAGCCATGTCTTGTTTCCTGACAGACGAGGTCCCAGGAAATTCAAGAAGCTGATCCTTTCTGCCAGAAGAGAAAGAAGTACTGCTTAGAAAGACGGCTGACAGGTTCCTGTTGATGTCGTCATGCCATGCCAGAAAGGGAGTTAATCTTTATTACTACAATATGCCGTATTATTTCTTTAAATGTCGTGACTTTGTATGCCTCCCCTGGCACATGCTTGCTTCGGTATGGGTTCCTATTCAGAACGACCAAGTCACCGGCCATCAGAGTTGTCATGCTCTCTCTCCCAGGTTAGTCTAGTGTCCACGGCTGTGGAGTTGCAAAGACATAAGTGTCCACCCCACACATCAGTGCCTTCTTCACAGGCCCACCCCCACCTTCGTTATGCTATTCTCTCTATATTTTACTGTCCCACTATAAAGCTATATCTAAAGTTCAAAGATGCTGCAGCCCTACAGCTCCTGCTGAGTCTGGTCCACTCTTCTTCCTAGAAGGCTGAGGGATGGTACTGATGACAAAATGAGCTGTCCCAGGACAAAATGAACAGTTCCCAGGACAGAGCTGGGACTCGGCTGCTGAGTCCTTTTGGGGTTTTGTGTATCTGTGTATTACAAAATAAAGTGGGGATTTTTGAAGCCCATTTCCAACCAGATGCTTTCTCGTGCTCTGGAGAATATAGGATGGGTAGCCACACTTCCTACTCTAAGCCACATATCAAAATCTTCTTGGGACAGGGAGCCACAGAGGGCATAAGGGAGGCTCTGGGTGACAGGAATGAGCAAAGCCAGGGAAGAGTGGAGCAGAGGTTGGGTGGAGAGGCTACAGGAGAGGCCCGGCTGGGCAAGAAGTCTCAACTTGTGAAGAGGGGTTATGGCCCCTCTGTAGTAGGATACAGTGCACTGTACACAGGACAGGTTGCTGCATTTGACAGTTGCTGTTCCTTGGGGGGCAATGATCAAGCAGCCTTTTATGCTGAACAACATTATTTCCTTACGTTTCTGCTGTCTGCCTGTATACATTTCACACGCCAGGTGTCTCGGTTCAGGCCAGGATCTGCCCTTTTGTCCCCTCCTTGTAGAGATCCAACAACTGTCTTGTCACAGGGGGAAAAAAAAAGTTTCAAAAGAATCAAAACACTTCCCTGTGAGAAGCTGTGACATGATCAAAAAGTGATTTCTTTTTTGGTCAAGTGCGCTTCATGAAAATAGATCTCAGGAACAGTACGCAGTGCAGGGCCCTGCTGAGATGAACCGCGCTACATACACCTGAGCTGGAGTCGGATTATGCTGTATTCATTTTCTAAAGTTCCTTGTATGAAAAAAAGAAGACCGTAATGGGAAGGAATTCATTTTATGAAACCCAAGAGTGCCTAAAATAGAATCATCCAGTTTCAACTAGTTTGAGCTAACAGTTTCTCTGAGAAGGTATGATTAACATGCCTAAAAAATCCTGGCCAATGACGAGCAGTAGGATGGGAGGAAATCGGTTATGGCTCGAAGATCTTGCCCTTGACTTCAAGCAGTTCCAACTGAGTCAGAAAAGAGAGCAGTGGATGTGTAGTTTAAAGATAAGAAATTCATTAAAAATCTCACCACGGTTTGCCCTCTGACTTCCCAACTCCTTGCAGTCAGTTATGACTGCTAACTCGATAGCGGATCCACCGCTGTAGTTTAAGATGGTGTAAGCAGGAGGAGCAGATGGAAGAAATGAATACTATCCATAAACTTAAAGCCAGTCCCTTGACTTCAGAGAGGGTTTTCTGCTGCACTTGCCCCTACCAGCTTAATTGGTTGGATTCAGAACAAAGTCTTCTGATATGTAATGGAATACGTTCCGATCAGTCAACATGCTCTAGCCCAGTGGTTCACAACCTGCCGCCCAATCAGCACACTGCTGCGGCCCATGTGACATCCTGTTAAATGGATACGCGGGAAGTAAATGGTGTGGGTGCAACCCACATAGCATATTAGTTAGAGATGCACTAATAACTAGTTATTAACATTAGTTATAATAATTTTGCTATATTACTTTGTTGTTTGGGGGGAGACCCACCTGCATTTTATACACCATAATACGGTATCTGATAAGGTTACAGATTTCAAGCCCTTTAGTAATATCATTGTACTTTACACTCCAAATGGCTGTTATTAAAAGCTTTGTGCCAGCTACTTGTTGCTGAAGAACAACACAAAAAGTCTGCCAAAAAAAATCACAGAATCATAGAAAAATGGGGTTTAGTCCAACCTGCTGCTCACGGCAGGATCACTTTTGTCAAAACCAGCCCAGGCAAGTTTTTGTCTAACTTGGACTTAAAAACTTCCAGTGCCACTGCTTTAGGTAATCTCTTCCAATGCTGAATCACCCTCATGGTTAGAAACTTCTTTCTAATATCTAGCCTGCATCTCCCCTGTTTCCTCATTCCTTATAATGGGCATAAGTTGAAACAGGCCTGAAAAATATCACCATTCTCTTGGCCTGAACCCAGAACAATTTTAATTTAAACCAGGCATACACATGCTGAATAATATAGCAACGATCACAAAGCCTTGGTGAGAACAATTGTACTCATGTTTTCTTCCCTTTCCCCTCTGCTCAGAGAGTTATATGGGGAGGAAGTGAGCTGTGATGCAGCCAGTGGATGCATCCTCGTGGACCGTTGGTGGAGAAGACTCCAGACTCTACTCGCTTCTCGCCATATCCTGCAGAGTGGAGAGACGAAGGGGCTCAATGCATGCAGGAAATGATAAATAAGTATAAAAGAGCACACTTTCCCTACCCTGCTCCTCCATAGGACGAGCTATGATCTGGCTCTTTGAGTTCTGTGAAAATAACCTGTGTCTGCAGTCTCAACATGCCTGAGTGGTGTGTGGGACCAGCAAGAGGAATTGCTCCTAATAATAACATAGTTATTTTGCTTAAAAACATGATATTAAGGTCCAGATCTGAATCCTTTTACACGTGCTGAAATGTACTCTGAGCAGATCCATGGATTTCGAGGAGTAAGATGCTGCACAGTGGGCACATCTACAAGAGACATTTACTGAGGAGTAGAGTAATTAGCTGCACAGTAAAGTCTCGGTGTCTCCGTATGCGCCCCTATAAGGCTGTAGTAAACTGGCTGGGGCATGAGGGTGCTTCAGGGCAGGGGCTGCCTGCCAGCTAGCCCAACGCTGAAGCATCCTTGTGCCCCAGCCAGCCCCTCTACAGCACGCTGAGCCAGGGAGAGCAGTCCCAGGCTGGCAGGCTAATCCCTCGTGCCCCCTGCCAGCCAGAGCTACTCTGACGTGGCTCAACATGCTGCACTCCTGGGAGCACATTCAAACAGCAATAAACACTGGAGTTTATTGCTTTGCATTGATTGCACATGTAGTGATATCTTTTATTGGACCAACTGTTAGGTTGGTACAGCTTTTAGGTCTCATAGTTTGGGGACCTCAGGAAGGGTCCTGTGATACCCAAAAGCTTGCCTATATCTACACCAACCATAGAGTTCATCCAAGAAAAGTTATCACGCACAAGAACTCTTGCTTTTGCATCTCTCCTGGACCTTCATGGCAACATCACCTTGACACTACTGAGAACAATGGAGATTTCACCCATAAAAGGAGGGCAGAATATGGCCCTTCATGAAAAGAAAATGATAGTTTTACACAGACTTTGCTATGTGATACATGCCCTGTGTCTGCAAAATTGAAAGCATCTTTTTCCCTTGTGCTCTCTTTTGATATAAATATTTTGGTCTGTAAAAATCAGTGTTTCCCCAAGAGCCCTTAATGGAATTCACATCTGTTTGCCTTTGCTGCTTTTCTCCGTGTCTCTTCTGCAGCATATCCTTCTTCTTTTATCCTCAGTCCAGATGTTATTCATTAGTCAGCATTCTGCATTAGTGAGTGTGAGGAATGCCAAAAAGGGATCCAGTGAGATGGAGCTTGTTTAGGTTTTATTATTTAAAGGCCTCAAGAGCTTCCAGCTGTGTTCTCCCAAAGGAAATCAGTGTTCCAATCCACTTTCCAAGATGCCTGTAGTACGAGTCACTATTTTTGTGTCTCACATGCTGGGAAACGTATCGTTTGTTTAATAAGCTTGCCGAGATTCTACCGACTTTCCAGCTTGAATCTCAGCAGCATCTTGCATCTCTATAGCACGCAGACACACCGCATGCAAAGAATGTTACAGCTGCAAAGGCAAGCACTCAGAGGCGCACAAGATTATCAGATCAGCCTTCTTGGATGAATGCCTTATGAAACCATCATTAATCACAAGATTGCCTATTCTTTTGTCCCATTCGTTGAACTCTGCCACATGTGCCATACCAGTGGTTAGTACACAATTTATTCAATATTTTGATTTATCCTCATTACTCAGGCCTTATTGACTGCACTATGCAAACCTGTTCTAAAGATTTCACATGGGTTTCTCTGTGGTGCTTGCAATTCTGGAATCGGGATGCTTCACAAATAGCCCTTGATTTATTTTTGCAGTATCTCTTTAGGATGAGGTATAGCTTTTGGATCACAGAAACACAGAAAATTAGGAGGTCATCTAGTTCAACCCCCAACTAGATCATTCCAGCCAATGTGACTTTTGGATGGGAAAGTGAACCATGAAAATGAAGTGCAAACTGATCTGCTGTTTTGGAGAGCTCGATTTAAGATTCCTGAGATCTTAATTTTGACAGTAATTAGTATCATGTAGTACTTGGTACATTCAAATGATCAGGGAGGTTGCTTGACTCTGCAGCCATTTACTGAAGTTTTTGGGGTGCAGTTTTCTACATTTCCTTTAAAAAAAAACAAAAAAAAACTTAAAAAGCAAAATTTCTATTAGGAGGCATCATATTGATAACCACATAGGTCATCAGCAGGGTTGGAACAGTTAGACCTCCCTCTTCCAGCCTCACCACAGCTATAGCTATAACCTGTGCTACAAGAGGTAACAGCCCTCGACGCTAGAGGCAGGCTCTCCTCTTTGGGTGGCCCAGCACTACAGGACGATGAGACACTTGTTTTGCCAGTGGGCTCCACAGATGTTTACTGGCAGGGAAGGAAAGCAATCTTAGGACAGTTCGCTGTCAAAGATTAACCAGTTTTTGCTGAATATGTGTGAACCGAGATTCTTCTCAAAAGTCTGACCAAATTTGGACATTTTGAGAAGGAAGAGCAGAAAGGCCTTCCCAATAGCAAAAACAGTCCTTTCCCCCAGCCTGACAATTTCCAGCCCTTATTCTGAAGCACAGAAGTGCCGTATCTTCTGTATGATATATCAGCAGTTCCTTTTTTTTTTTTTAAATATGGCAAATCATCCATTTGTTCACGGAAAATGCTGACCTATTTTGCTGAAATGTTCCAAAACAAATTCAGCCATAGACAGTCAGCTGGCCAGAGGGAAAATGTCATCCCAAACTGTTCAAGTGTGGCAAAAGTACAAGCAGCTGAAAACAAGGTCTCATAAAGGGAAAGGTCAGGCCATGCTAAGTACAGTCAGTAATAACAGCTCACCCTATAATACTTGGTAACTTTCTGTGTTCCTTCCCAACCTGTTCGATAATCTCTGGCAGGCCTGGCCTCAGTGGATTGACTTCAGTGGATCTATGCCAGTTTACAGCAGTTGAGAAGCTTTGTACAGGAATCTTGTTTAATCCTGAAATGCAGCCTGCAAAAACACAGGCGGCTCATCAAACACGGTGCCTCAGGCACTGCGATAATTGGAGGATCCCATTTGTTTCCTTGTCACGCAGGAGATTGGGCTAGATTGGTGGATCTTGACCTTTTCTGTACCAGGACCCATTTGTAAACATCAGTGGGCAGTCCTGAACCAGTGCCCGCCACCCCTAGACCCCAGCCCCCAGTGTGTGGGGCAGGGGTTGGGTGTGTGGGGTGGAAGGGTGTAGGGCATGGCGGAGCCCCAAGCAGCCCCTGGCAGGCTAGGACACTGCCAGCCTGCAAGGGAAGACCGGCAGTTTCCCATGTTTTTCTTCTTTAAAAGTGAATCCATTTTTAAAGTTTGTTTGCGACCCTTTCTTGTATTCTTGTGACCCACTTTTGGGTTGCGACCCACGGGTTGAGAAACGCTGGACTAGATGTCCTCTCAAGGTCCCTTCCAGCCCTACTTCTCTATGATTCTGTGACTCTCTATGACTCATGCCATCTCTCTTTCTTTTCACACCCAAAAGAGAGAGATTTCACTGTCCGTGATGCCTCAGCAAATCCCACTGGGAATAAACAGAATAGCCAGAGCATAATATGCATTTCTATGTAGACTTAAAATAATAACAAGAAAGATTTATAGGGCAACCTGGCTTAGTTACCACAGAAAAGGTCAACACAGGGCTCCTGCATCCTTGAGAGTTGGTCTCAAATTTCAGGGTGAGGAAGTGTACAGAGGCAAACTCCCATCAAGACCAGGGAGGAACTGGAAAGGAATTTCAACCCCCTTCACCAAGCAACATTCAAATTAATAGTTATTTGATTTTATTATGCAGATTAATTCAGCCGGATTCCTGTGCACTGCTCATACAAGCATTTCTTTGTCCCTAGGATGGGTGTAGAGGAGACAACTTAAAATCAAGTCAGTCCATTGAGGGGCTTCATACTTGGCCACGCACACCGGTTCAACTCCTTCCTTGAGCACCCTGCACTGTCTCTCCCTTGTTTTTGAGGGTCAGACTGGGAAAAATGGTCAATGTTTTGTTCTGGAAAGGGAAACAGTCTTTCTAATTCCAAAAGCTTGCAGAAAAGGACAGTTTTCTTGTGATTTCCCAGTTGGTCTAATAAAAGGTATCATTTTGGAACCAAGAGTTCTAGTTTTTTGTACAACTTCTATATTAGCACATACAAAACGTTTTTGGATTCTATTTTCTTTGCTAAGGGAGACTTGGAAAATAGTCAGATGTTGCACTTCTATGGGAGCTGGTGTAGATATGCTGTCTATGAAACAATCATCCCCCAAGCGCTAGTGACACCATTTTAGTTTATTTGTCTGCCTCCTTATTTGCATGTCTGTGAATGCCATCACTTCCTCTGAGCACGCTCTGCTTTGCAAGTGATCAGGAATAGCCAGGTGCATCCTACACCACAAATATTGTCTTCTATAAACAATGATGTTGGCTTCTCTTTCTTGTTTCCCCAGTTGACCCTCAAGAAATCCTGTGAATATAGAAGCCACAATTCTGAATCCTGACCTACGCTGGTGGCCTTGTGTGACCAAGCTGGAATCCCATTTACTAGAGTGTCTGAGTGACTCGCCACAAAGATCAGGGCCAGAACGTGTAACGAGGCCAGAAAAAAAATTGTCTACGAGAGATAAATGATTCTTCTACTAAGAAGCATGAGTTCTGCTTGCAATAGTGCAGGCCCGGGAGTACAGATCTTCTTCATATTATTAAGGAAAATCAGTAGAAAACTGTCACAAGAGACGGGAACTTGACTACCTCATCTTCAGAGTATGATGCTTAGAAGAAAACCTTAGAGGTCAGAATTTCTCAATGCTCCTTTCCACCATAACCCAGATACACTGTGTAAATTGAGTGAATCACTTTACTTCCCCAAACCTTGACTCACCCTCTGCAGAGAAGTAGCAGCAATACTTAACGCTCAGAGATGTTGAAATGTTTGTGAAGAGTGCTGAGATGAAAGACCCAGGAGAAATCCAAAGAATGACTATCTGGAGAAGACTACTAGAGAAGATAGAAGATACCATTTCAAAAGCTCAGTCAATACATATAGCCCAGGACAATTAACCTAACAGTGGTACTTTGTATTTCAAGCTGAGGAAATTCTGAAGAAAGTGTGGTAAAGTGTTTAATTTTTAGGCCCCATCCTAAGTCAGTTAGTCTTTAGAAACAAATCACAGGCATTAAACTATCTACCCTACCCATGGATCCCTGCCTACCAGTCTTTTATTGACCTGTCTACCTTATCTGTAGAAATATTTTGGGGAATCTAATTACTACCACAAGACACACATTGTAGTCTAGGGAGTTCTGCAGCCATCACTGGTGCAGGATATACCTGTCATTATCCAAGCAGCGCTATGACCTTCTGGCAGACTCAAAGGGAGGCAGATGTGTGAATGTCAGGACTAGCAAACACTGTTCATGTCCCCCAGAATGGCAAAGGTCTGGAAATATTTGAAAATAACTTCCTCTGCCTGTTAACTGCAACAATGTGCAAGGGGCTGGAGGAGTGATTCTGTGTTGTATTTCCTAGCCAGTTGCATACAATCCTAGAGTCCTAGGGAGATGACCTATAGGAACCACACCACAAGGCTCCCTACAGGGTTGTCATTTACACCATATGCATGGCAGAAAGGTGCCTCCTTGTGCATTACCATTTATTTTCTTATGTGTGTCTGTGTGCGCACATGTGTGCATGTGGGTGGGTGTATTGTAACAGGAAGCCAGAGACGCAACAGCAGGAGGCAGAACCTCAAGTGGGATACTTTGTCTGCTAGAATGAGTGCAAGACAGGAATCCTGGCTAATATGCTGCCGTGCAAGAGGCCCTGTGCTGCTCCAAGGCTGTGAGACCGCTGGAAACCTTACACCAGGCAGGTTCTTAATAGAGAACTGCAAGTTGCCTGAAAGTTGGACTCTCTTATGCAGCCAGAAGGCTTGATTTTGGTTACAGCCAGAGGGCTGAACTTTTCTGTTGTGATTTGAGCCAGTGGACCAGATTGGGCTTAATTAGGGGAGCTGGAGGTCCCAGTATGCCAGGGGAGCACACAGCTACTTTGAACTCTGCTGGGGGCCAGGGTTTGGGGCACAGAACAGACTTAAGCCAATGCAGATTGAAGTTTGGAGAAAGAGTCAGAGGCCTGGTGCCCGGACAGGGCAGAAAAGGGTCAGAGACTCAGTGCCTGGACAGGGCAGGGATAGTATCAGGGCCTGCAGACAAAAAGGGGTGAAACCCAAGCTTTAGAGGAGTGAGATAAGGCCAAGAGGGCTAGACCTAGGAAGGTGGAAATGAGGGCAAAAGCCCAGCCTTGCACAGTAGATGGGGGCTGGGGGGGTCCAGCCAGACCACAGGGACAGAAGCCAAACAAGCCAAAGGTCAAAAAGGTCGAAAGCAGGAGAGGAAGGGACTGGGGAGAGCACCCTGGAAATGACTGAAGTGTTAACAACTGCAAGGCATCAGCATGGCTGTATGGGAGGTGAGGGGCCATGAATTGCCTTTAAGGTGACTCATGTCAGAGAAAGGAACTACAGGCCAGGAGTTGTTTTTAAGAGCATCTTAGAGACAGGTGGTCCGTAAAGAATATATAGACTGGGAGGACATAGATTTACTCTGGGGACTCTGGGGCAGCAGTTTTTACTCTCGGGATCTGAGGATAACAACAAGGCACAGCAGGCGAGAACAAGGGGAAGTGGGGAATACCTGACGAGCCAAAGAAAGAACAGGAACTCTGAGGCTACCAGAGGAACCTCTGCCACCTGCTCCTGCCACTATATATATATATGTGGAACATTAACTATAGGTAAGTATTTCTCCCGTGCTTTGGAAATGATTAGAAGTTCTGCATAGGAGTGAAATAAAAATACATGAAAGTGTACATGCAGGAACATGAACATCACATTAGCTGGGAGCCTGAGGCAGAAACTATACTCTCTGAGTAACACTGGCAAGGCAGAAGAATCCACACTGAGAGAACTCTGGAGGGTGTGGAAGGAAAAGCTTGCTCAAACTGGTGTGAAAACTGGGAGCAGGAGCAGACCTTCCCTGGCCAGTGGCTGGTGGGAGACTCTGCTACTGTCTCTTTTCAAGTGTCACTTCAGGCTGGGACACTCAAAGGGAAGGGTGGCTGTGGGGCTGCCACCCAGTGCAGCAGCAGCAGGTTGGCTCCTGCCAATAGCAGCAATCACTGTAGACTGCATCCTTCATGTGCACCTGAGCAGTTACTGAGAGAGGCCTGCCAGCAGCTGCCATGGTCACAACCAAAGGGAGATGACTATATTAACAAGCTCAGTCAGTCACAGCATTCGGAGGCAAACTGCAAAATAATCTGTTTTTATCTATGTACTGTCTCTTTTCCTCTAAATTCTGTTCAGGGTTGTCATCAGAATAAGTGACCAGGGCTGGCCTCAAGAAGGTAGGCAATGAGCTGTGACAGGACACCGTGCAATACACCGCAAACCTAGCGGGTTTGTTTCATGTGACAAGAGAGGGCGAGCTTGTGTGTGTGTGTATGCATGTAGGAGACACGACAGTCAGGCTCCCATCACCTCCCAGTCCCCCGCCGCAGAAGCAGAACTCAGCTGCACGTTCCTTTCAATCTCAGCGACCAGTTTATTTTTCTCAAGGCTCTTTGCTAAACACTTGGGTTTGATTTTTAACACAACAGAGAGGGTCCCAGGCCTGGGCTTCAGTGATCAGCTGCAGGGCCTAAGCTGCATCAAGCTGACCTAGCCTGTGTCTTCACTGCAAAACGAAGGTGTGGTTTTATGTTGAGGTGGATAACTGAAGCCAGTACCTCACTGTAAATTCTCAGAAGAGATAAAGTATATGTAGCTTTTGCCTTGATGTAACAACCAATGACATAGATGGATTAACATTGTCACTGAACCTTTTGCATTGCCTGACTGGGGTTTTGTGATTTGGAAGCCACACACACAAAACTGTGCACACCTGCTACAGCCAGGAATGCCAAAGCAGAATTTGCACGTGCAATCAGATACCAATTACTGCTTGAGAAAAAGAATAAGCAGTAGGACAGGAGTCCAGCTGGGATGGGGGTCTACGCTAGGAGAAGGAAACCTCCCACGGAGAGTGGAGCCTGAAGTGTCTTGGCAGATCCAAACCTGATTTCCCCCTCCTTGATCACTGTACATGCACAAAGATTTCACACTCGTCTTTGAAACCGGTGTCCATGACATTGAATTTTAAACACAAGGCTTCATTCTTGTTAAAGGGCAAAGCAGAACTGTGACGACAAGATGGGGTGCGCATCTGAAAACCCTGTCTCCGGGCCCTACCTAACGTTGCTGGTCTGGTGGTCTTAGGTGAGGCTCGCTTCGGGGAAGACTCAGGATGCGGGGCGACAGGCTGCACCGGCCGAGTCTGCTTGGCTGCCAGCTTCTTCAGACTCACTTGCCTCTTCTCGAACATTTCTTGCACGTCTTCCAGTTTCTGGAGAATCCTTTGGGCATTGGCCTGCAGGAGAGCAATGCACACTGAGTCAATGGCATTTGCTCTGGGGCAGACTGATCACCTTAGGCAGGTATAAGGAATAAGCCAGAGCATTTGTTTTAGAGCAGGGCAGCTTTGTAGGGACTGTGCTCCTGCCAGTAATGCCCCATTGGGCACACCTCACAGCCACCTCTGGTGCTACTCCAAAGGGAGCACACACAAGTAACCCTCATACCCCCAAATGCCCACATTTGTGCCCCACAATGCTCTGCTACACGAAAGGAACCTTATCTAGAACTACAACAGAACACTGAACCTGCATCTTAAACATTAGCTGCTGTTTTTCAGACATTTGAACAGGCAATGTAACAATTCAGTGGGCTTTACCTTGATTTCAGAGGTGAGAATCATATCGAACTGATTATAAAATTCTTTTGGGTTGGAGAGCTGGTGTTCCTTAGCGGTTGCCAGAAATTTCTCTATTTCACAAAGTGCAGTTTCAGCTCCCTCTTGTGACTGGCACTTGTCCACAGCTTGAGAAGCTAAGAGATAGATTCCAGCTTCACACCACTGGCTCGCCTTTAAAGGAAAATGGAGCAAAGACGACTTTGTTATCATTCACCATCCAGTCTTGTGAAGTGCTGATCACTGTCTGTGATGTACAGTCACCCTCCACAAGGCAATGAGGTTCTTCAGCCTTCCTGAGCTTCCCACTCAGAATTTTAACACTGAATCTAGGTAAGTCCCCAAGAAACTGGATAGATGTTCGAACCTTATGTGAACCTTGCCTTCCAACACCCCCCCACCAAAGAAAAAACTCTTGGATTTGCAAAACCCAGAAACAGGTTTTCATGGTACGTTTAATTCCTGTTTCAGGCCAGGCTGGATAATATCATTAAAACTGTCCCAGGGTGTGTCCTCTTCCAGCAAGATTACAGAAATGCTGGGGAGATTGAAAACCAAAAATAATGCAAGGAGTAGAGAACTGATCATTTAATGCACCCCCACCTGGGTTTGGTTCACATTATAGGTTTAGATCAAATTCTTATATTGTTCCAAATCCTAGTTTGAATAATTTTAAGAGTATAATTCAGGGAAACATTTTTTCTCCCTTTTCTAAAGCTGGTATCCCTAACTTTATAGTGAACCAGATCAAATAACCAAGCAGATATGGACAACCATAAAGCTGGTATCACAGCTCTTCTCCCTATCTGTGGATTGGTGTGTGTGGGGGAAAACACTAAACACATTCATCTGAAACCTCAGTTATAAGAACTTCTAAATCTTTATTTTTCAACAAAGCATTACCGAGGTTTCCCTATAGCAAGATTCCCTCACCTTGTCTATTTGTTTATGCAGCTCGAGGGACTTCCCCAAAATATCATATTTTTTCTTGGTCTCATTAGTAAAGTCGTCACAGATACGCCTGAGTTCAACACATTTTGGTCTGATGGAGTCAACTGCGTAGTGGTTGTTTTGGATGAGTTGGTCTCCATGGACAGCTAAAGACTGGGCCTTTTCCAAAGGTTCCTGCAGAATGAACAATAAATACATGAAAAAGCTTTAGAAGCTAATACAAGAATCCAGTAACAGCAACCATCCCTCATAATCCCCTCTGACACCTACAGCTGCAGATTTAGAGAATCATTTGGTTCATTATAATGTCTGGTTTTAAGCCTGTATTGAAAGCTCTTCATATCCCGTCATATTTGTTCGATCCAATAAAATTATCCATTGCTTTCTAATGACACCAAATATTGCAGTTATCAGAACTGGCTAACCTGGTGCACTTAAAATGCAAAAAGATCCAGAAAGGTAGTGTTTATAGGAATGGAAGGGGAATCCCTTTTTGGAAACAGTTGTTCATAAAATACCCACTTTAATAAAACAACACATGAAGACGTTTAACGGGACGGTCTTTTGGGCTTGATCATGCTGTGCTTCCAGTTCCAAGAGATGGACCTCAACCAAAGCCCTATACCCAAGCCCATCCAAGCTTGTAGGTTTTTGAATTCCAAAGACGTATTTTGCAAGTGGCCCTGTACCTTTATAGGGAACCAAATCAAACAACCAAGCAGATATGGATGACTGTGAAACTCAGCAGGTTTGGAATCTGAATCCAAGTGTTGCCATTTGAGCTCAGGTCCCACTAGAAGAGTAACTATGGGGCAGACATCAAGCTGTTCAAGCATCTGATAACACTCAACTACAGTAACCAGAGCATGAAGTTTAGCCAAGTGCACACCTGTCCCTTCTCTTCCAGTTGTTTCTGCTCCTTCAGAAGGTGATCCACACGAGCCACACTGTCTCCGATGTCAGTGAACCCGGCCTGGGCTTCCATCAGGCTATCTAATGCCAGTTTTACCTACAAGAAACACTGTAATCAATCCATTGCCTCCCAGGACTTCACAACTGCCACTAGCCAGCATTAATCCACCCACTGTGGCACAATGAGGGGGCCAATCCAGAGTCTGGAGAACTGTGGTAAGAATTCAACTGAATTCAAACAGGTTTGGATCAAACATCCATTCCTCTAAGATATTTGATGCTTAAGAAGATGTGAGCTCTTTTTTCCAGAGCACCACTTGGCATCTTCCTGTCTTTGGCTCACCAAGACACCACAGCTGGCTAGAATAATCAGTATTTCCTGATAAAAGGCTTTGTTTGGTAGTGTTGGTTTTTACTACTGGCGCACACCAATCAGAAGAGTGATAGTGGAAAAGTTTGAGCCCATTCACCAGAAAGTGCTGTATTTAAAGAAGATGTGACATACCTCTCTGAAATCATGCTCGAAGTGTCGGAGCTGTAGGCACTGTTCTAACTTTAGGTGATGCCTGGACCAAAACTGATCAAAGGCTTTTTCTGTCTCATCCAACTGAGCCAATAACCTGTTAAGAAATGAGAGAGAGAACAAAAACATCACTTGGTATTTATCTCCCAGGAGTGCATTTTTGTTTCAGTACCTATGCACATAGGGAGAAAGTCAGCCAGGCAGTCAGGGATTGCAGAGAGGATCACCAAAGCAGAACAGGCTCATGGAGAGGGCGTAAGGACTCCACCCTCATGCCCTCCCCATAAGAGATGCAGATCTCTGTTTCAAGCCAACTGTGCACAAGGAAATGTGGAATGGAGATTTGCACTGGGCCAGGGAGGAGTATAATCAGTCTGATTGCATGGATCCACCTGCCACAGATCAGCATGGTTCATTCATGCATTGCGTGCAATTTTCTGAGTGAATTCTCTCTCCCCAGCTTCATCACAGCTAATCTACTCTGTCCATGTGTGAATGCCATTCATTGCTTTATGGGACCTTTCAAGCAGGAATCTATTGCTCAACATTCCAGACTGGACCAGTGATCCAGCAACTGCAGTATCCCATCCCTGGCAGCAACCTAATCATAAGAAAAGGAAGCAGCTTAAGAAAACCCAAAAGCAGGTGGTCAGCTGGGCACTCTTGCACATGGGGATTAAGATGAAAAACTTCCTTCCTGACTCCTAGAACAACCAATGAATGATCTGATTGTCCAGTCAACTGGTAATGAATCTATACTATTTGCCAACACATTTCACCCAACTTTAGTTCAAGCAGTGCAGCTCCATGCCAGGTGAGGCATGCTGAAATGTAGGCATGGTGTTTGCTGTTTCCCTTCCAGTGCAGCAGGGAGGAGCAAGTGGCTGAGCAATGGCTGTGATTTCTGTGGTGGTAACCGGAGGTCCCTGAGGGAAGTGGAGCATCTTCCTCTTTACTGCAACTGTGGATGAAGCCCAGGGTAAATGTACTTGTGTTTAAGAGGATCTCTTCCATCCAAAGTTCACTAAGTGTTTCTCTAGAAAAATGCACGTACTTCCTCTTGACTCACATACATAGCATACTCCCTTTTCCCACCACAGACAGGCACGTGAGGCAAATGTCTGTGCTGAGAGGGGAATACAGCGGCACATTAAATGTGGAGCCCTGTAGTGAGTGACCTAACTAAACAGGCCTAAGCCTTGTTTAAACGGCTCCTGTTGGTTTCACCCATTCAGAGCTGCTACCTCGTCTTTCCTTCCTCAAAACATATGGCATTGTGTCCAATAAACCAACTGTGAACTAAGAGATGTTAAAGAGTCATTCCAACCAGGACATAAATCAAGGAATAAATCAGCAACCTAGATAACGTCATCAAGATTCACCAACCTTTCCACTGTCGCTACATTTTCCAGCTCGTCTGGGCTGAGTTTGCTAGTGGCACTTCGTGTGACTGGCTCTCTAATGCATGTCAGCAGCGTGGCCCCCTGCTTCACAGCTAGTTTCAGCTCATCCTGGAGAGAACAAAAAAAAAAATCAGTTCAAATAAGGTTGTTTCAAATCCAGTGGTTAACAGTTATTCATAACCATTAAGTGGGTCATACTGCCAACTCCAGTGGAGGATTCACTTCTGAGAATGAAACATCAGAAGGAAGGAAGGAAGTAGGCTTGCTGAGTGATGACAATGATTTGGTATTCTCTGAAAGGGAGAAGAACTTTTGAATTTTCTGGGTTACTGATGGGAGAACATTTTTAGACACAAACAAAACTTGCAGTTTAGTATTTAAAGGGCTGAAACAACCCTGAGATACCACAGCACATGAGGAAACTTTGTTGAGGCTGCTGCCAGGCTGCCTGCAGAGCTGTGGAGCTGCACGGAGCCTGGTGCTTCACTCCGCGGCTGTAGGGCAGCAAACTAAAACTCCTGGAAGGAGTTGCGCCAAGTCATTTAAGGCGCATTACGCTGCCGAATTTCCTACAGTGGCTGGAATTAATGCGCAAAACACTGCCAAGGCATGCAAGCATTTAGCCCACTTTAAAGTGCCCCTCGTTTTGTCTACACATGGGCCAAGAAGACGGTCGCAAGGTCTCAGTCCCCACCATGAAGTAAGACCAGGGAAGACAGAAAGGATGGTCCAGTGGTTAGGGCGCTAGCCTTAAAGTTCTGACCAAGCGTTAACTCCCAGCTCCATCACAGACTTCTTGTGTAACCTTTGGCAAGTCACTTAACCACTGTGCCTCAGTTTCCTCATCTTTAAAATGGGAATGAACAGCACTGCTCTTCCCCAGGCTGTGTTGTCAGGCTCAGTACTTTAAAGACTGAGCACTTGGATACTTCAGAAACGGGACCAGATGCTTACCTACAACAGGCAGCATTTAGAGACACGAAGAGGGCATTTGTTTTGACAGACATATTATATTTAAAAATATCCCTGGTTGCCTTGTGCAAGTTGTAGCTCAGGCTGGGTTTTAAGGACAGCACAATCACTTTGTGTGGGTGGCACTTAACTGTGTCTCTCTAGGTACCATATCCAAACTGGGCGTTGGTGACCGTGTAACTGGAGCATAAAATTGCTCTAAAATAGATTTGGAAGTCATGCAAGGAATTCCATGACATGGGTCTCATTATTTTCCCATAAGCTCTCATTTTCCCGCACATCTTTCTCCCTCTCCCACTGAGCTGAGCTGCACAAAGGAGCTGCACCTTCAGGTCACACCTTTGTTATCCAAGCAAACAGAAGAGAAGGGAGTAGATGCAAGAGGGACTTGAGAACACCAGAGGGAAGGCATCTGGGACAGGGTGGAAAGTCTGTCACTGTTTTTGTGAATTACTGAGGACTCTGCCTTCATTTTACTGCTTGCTCCCTTTAGACAAAGTCCCTATCCCTTTACTAGCCTCTTCCACTTCTGTTCAGCGGTGTTTAGTGCATGCAGCTACCTCCACTTTCTGCAACAAAGCTCCCTTGACATAGAGCAAGAGATACAGCCAATTTGGCATGTTCCTTCTGTAAACGTCCCCAGCAGAGGGACTTGTTTCCAAGTCCATTAAGGACAATGGGAAGATTTCATCAGGCTGTGAATCAGCCTCTGTGCTGACTTCACGACTGATTTCAAACGGCCAAACTTCCAAGGCTGCCAAGAAAATGCAGCCCGATGCAGCAACTGCTGCTACTGAAGTGGCTATTGAGCATCCTTTTGGCACACAGTTACCTCTGCCAGAAGGACCTCAATAGCACACATTTACTAATGAAGGGCCTGCTCCTGACCCCACAGTAATCTGTAACAAAGCTGCTATTGATTTCAGTAGAGCAGTAAGGCCCTAAACCTGGTGGGCCGAAGAAAGGACAGTGAAAATCAGCATGGAAAAGCATCCCGGGCTCCTAATTGAAGAGCTTCCCAAGAATAATTCCTGGCCACGCAGTGGTCTGACAAGCTCAAGTGTGGTCTTTTCTGAATGCTGTTATTAGTCCTCATATAATCCCAAAGGAAAACGTAAAGGAGTGAATGCGATGGCAGGAGATAGATTAGTCCTGAACTGCTGACTGGTAGGGGTCCTAGTGACAAAGGATCCTGTGGATCCTGTTCTAACAACAACACTGCTTTGAAGATCAGCTGAACCTACTAAGGACACACAGGAGATACTATCAGAACCGCTGAAAGGCATGGCACTACCAGTCCATCTGCCAGGACTTCTGGAGGCCTCCATTGTACCAGTGCAAGAGCTGAAAAACCCACCCAACACACAACTTCCAAACAGGGTGAGAAACCAAAACCGCTGGCTTCCAGGGAGAAAGGGCCTCTCCTCAAATGTCCAGGAGCTTGGCCACACACGTGATGGAGAGGACAAGGATTTAGGTTTCCTAGAATCCCCTGTGACATGGTTTGCCACAAGAACACGCGTTTAGTCAGCATCTCACCACCCCAAACCGTCTGCATCACAATTACGTGCAGAACTTTGTACCTCAGCCCCCCCGCACGTTTCACCACGTTAAGCCAGTCTACCGACTGCAGCGCACTTCGGAGAGGTGACTACTGATCTCCAAACAAGCACTTTGTATGGGGGGGGCGCATTAGCATATAGAAATGGTTGGTTTGCTGAGTTTGGGATACTGTGTTCAAAACAAAGAGAGGGGGGTTGAGTGAAAACCGGTTTAGGAAAACCACAGAAACTTCCACTGATCTGTTTGCTGAAATGTGTGGATATAAATGGAGAGCTTTGAGCATTCATTTTAGGAAAACCTCTGCTCACCAAAAAGGTACCATGTCACCTCCATTTCAGGGTTTCCTTTGTTGTTCTTGCTGTTATTCTGAATTAGATCATAGTTTCAGAGTTTCTAGGGTCAGAAGGGACCTGAACAGATCATCAAGTCTGCCCCCCTGCCCTGGGCAGGCACGAGTGCTGGGATCATAATGCCCCAACCAGATATCTATCCAACCTCCTCTTAAAGACCCCCAAGGTAGGGAAGAGCACCACCTCCCCTGGGAGCCCATTCCAGAGCCTGGCAGCCCTAACCATGTCCTGCTTTATCCAGAAAGACTCAGAGCCCCGAAAAATCCCTGACAAACCACAACAGCAGATTCCCCTCAACAGAGATGTGGGGCGGAAAACGTTCCCAAATGGAAAATTTTCCAGTGCTTTATTTTTCCGTGGGAAATTTTCCATTTCTACAAATAGTTTCATAAAATTCATTAGTAACGAAGAATGGATGCCAATGCAATATTAGGCAAGCTTGGCAGTTTCAAAGTTGTAATGAATGTTTTTCAGGTGATTATCTCTAGGAAGTGTGAAGAGTTTCTATATGCTACAGTCTAGAGTTTCTATATGCTGATATGCCCTCCATACAAAGTGACACGTCTAGGGAATACGTATATTTTACTGATCTCCAAACAGGAGGGCAAATACACACACATAATCATCCAAACGAAAAATCAAGTTATGACTTCACCTAATTGGCTGTGCAGGTCAAATCAAAACCAAAGCACAGCATATCATGCACAGCTCTTTGGGTGCGCTAAAATTAGTGTCTCAACAGTTTTCAGGGCCTTTGGGTTTTTTTTCTTAAATTTAAACAAACAGTGTAAGGGAAGTATATGCTATTGTGTATTGAGTTAACATTTTTACAAGTATTCCAATACAAATAATTTCTATCCACATAAAGCTTTGAATATAACCTTTAAACCCCATTAAGTGTGTTGTATTTAATTTTTTGCCTAATCAAATATTTCATTTCAAATACTTGTGGCTATTGGGACATAAAATTAACATGGGTTACAAGTCAACTCAATATGCTAAATCAGATCACATTCTATTTAGGGCATTGGAAAATTTTCCAGAAAATTCAAAAATTTCCAGGCAACCCACATCTCTGCCCCTCAATAAATGAATGGCTTGAAGTTGGCCGTCTGATATCCACACTACTTTTAAAGCTTGGCTGACCACAACAGCAATAATTCAAACTGCTGTACTTGAATTATTTTAACCTTGGTGCTGTACTATCCATAAAGGAGTCTGTCACAATGCGTCTCATAAATCCTCTGGACTCACTCACAGCTTAAAGATACTTTTAACAGGCAATGCCTCAGAGGACCTCACTTCATGGGGCTGGGCCCTTTATACTTGTAGAAGCAATAAAATGCAACTACATTTGGGAGAGGAGGAAGGCAACTGATGTATCACAGTGAGAGGGAGAGAGAAAAGGCATATTTTGGGTCTGGCACTACCTGGAGAAAACCCCTTTTCTTAAGAAAATTGCCATGTGTCCACACATGGCAATGAAGGCCTTGTTTTTCAAGTTTTCACCTAGAAAGATCATGCACACATAAGATCATGCATCCACTTGAAAGGTAGGAAGGCTGGACTGGTGGTAAGGTTTCAAGAGTCTTGTTTGTATTAGCCCTTTTTGGGGAGCTCTCCTGCAGTTGTCTGGCACTGGCACAGTGCCCTTGGTGTTATAATGGTGGGAGCACTAATATTTAAATCAGAATTCATTAGTGATTTCACCACCCAGGCATCTGTTTTGAGCTGTCAGACTATCTGAAAGAGGGTAGTGCCGTTACAGTCCAGGAGCATGGCTACTTTCCAATTAAGTGTTAGACCACTGAGCTGCAATGTGTTAAATTAAGATTGTTAATGCTAGCGCTGAAAGAAAGAAGGCAAACTCACTTTCTGAGTCAGTGTATGGCATGCAGTAAAAAGCACAAGGTACAAATCAGACTCTTCCACCAAACCAATGTCAACAATGCCAACTCTGCCAATGCCAAGGGTTGGCCTGACAATCCTAAACAAGTCTGTATGCTGGTTTTGTCTATCCGTTGGCCAGTGTTCAGCATTCATCTAATGCCAGCTTCTGTGGTTTCCTAAGGGGCTGCTATTTATTGTGTGGTTGCTGGAAAAGGAGAAAGGCACTTTATTTCAGGCTGGAGAAAGCTGATGCTGAGTCAAATCAGGGAGCAAACCCCTGTAGTTCAAAACACACAGGACAGGAAGGGACCTTATGAATCACTGAACCCAGCCTGTGGCAATCACAGGCAAGCACAGTACAGCATCTCTGTCAGAAAATGAACACATTTCATCTTAGAGCGAAGTTGATTTCTGGCCCCCACATCCTCCTCCAGAGCTTTTGTGGTTATTCAAGGTTTAAAAGTACTGAGACAATCAGACAGCCAGCTTCAAACTTCACTGTCAGGGCAGCTAGGATCTGGAATCAACTTCCAAGAGAAGTGGTGCTGGGTCCTACCCTGGGGATCTTTAAGAGGAGGCTGGATGTACACCTTGCCGAGGTCGTTTGACCCCAGTACTCTTTCCTGCCATGGCAGGCAGCCGGACTTGATGATCTGCTCAGGTCCCTTCCGACCCAACCAACTATGAAACTATTCATTCAGGTCCTCACTGCTCTGATGGTTGGAAATCGATTTCTAATTTCCAGCCTCAGTTTATTCAGTTTATACTTATTCTTCCTGGTACCAAGATGGCCTTTTCTCTTAAAAATCTGCTCTCCTCCTCTGGTGTTGACTCATTGATGTATTTATACCCTTTGCTTTGGTTGAACAAGCCTTCTCTCATGATGACAGGGTCTCCAGACCTGTGATAATCCCAACAGGGAAAGAGAAGATGAACTACTCCGTTTCCCTGATGCTCTGAGTACTTGATTTCTGTACCAGTCTGAGTTTATCTTTGTTGCAGACCAGTATTCCAGATGGGGTGTCACCAGTGTCTTATACCATGGCATTAATCCCTTGCTGTCTTTACTGGAGACACCTTGCCTTATACATCCTCAGACTGTATTTGCCTGCCTTGCATGGCTGCTTGGCACAGACAGCTCAGATCCATTCATACATCCAAGTCCTTCTCCTCCTCAGCTGTTTCCCAGCCAATCAACTCCTGACTTACAGCACAAGTATTTATTAAATGGTAAAACCCAACACCGCGCACTGGCAGGGCTGCTCACCTTCAGCTTGTCATGCTGGTCTGTGTGGGAGGACAGGAGCTCCTCGGTGCACTGCACATCGTTGGGAAGTTCAGTCTCAGCAAGGTCTGTTCCAAAAGTCTGCAGCATCTGTGCTGTTGTTTTCACAGTCATTGCAAAGTTCTCAATAGCCTGGAACAGCAGGAGGTTTATACAGTCATGGACTGGTCATACTGTAAGGTCTGTGCTACTCACTAGCACTGCTTTGTGCTCACACGGTGATGTGTTTTCTTGTGCTAAATCTAACGCACTGGTAATATGCCATGTTGGGTGGATGGGTCCATCAGAAGATAACAGGTTACTACTACCACCGGAGCTCTGAGCTGCGGTGCTCCAGCAGATCATTAAGCTGGCTAACATTACCACTTCCTGTACCCAGAACTGATATGACTTGCCCAAAGCCACGGACAGCTGCAGCATGAGAGCCAAGAGACTTGGCTCCTTAACCCATATGCTTCTCCCTAAAGCACTCTGAATTACCAACAACTCTCCAGTAAGGCCAAAGTACTTTAGGCAAAGCCTCCTTGAACAGGTTTATCATCACTGTCTAATCAGTAAGGATCTGTCTACATTGCACTTGAGTCCAGGTGCACGAATCCTTAATGCCCATCTGTGCTTGAATTGGTATTCCATAGTTGGCCCCTTCCAAGCCCTGTGTCCACAGTGCTACAGAAAGCTTAACACAAAAAAGGGAGTTAAAAATGCATGTGGTTTTGAAGTTAATATTGAATCCTGCTGCTTCTCTATCCCTTGAATGCTCCAACACAACTACTTTTCACACCCAAACACACTTCTGTTAAGCTGGAAGTGAGAGAAACGAAGGCTGCGGAAAGCACCATGTGGACACTTCAAACCCAGTGATTTAAATATTAGTTTGTCAGGGCAAAATATTTGGAACAAATTCCTCAGCAGTGACATTCTCTCTTGTAGCTGCATGGGACTGTTTCCTTGTGTTTCAGGAACACTGGCCCAGTTTAATGTTTTCACTAAAACCTGCCAATGACCTCCACTTTGCATCAGCTCTCCCAGCTGTTTACTTTCATTCACCCACAGTTTGATCCTGTTCACGCTAGACTTGGACCAAGTCTAGTTACAACTGTGTTCGTGATGTTGTCAAGCCCGGCTGAATAATGAATGACTTGTTACAGCTGGTTTGACTGCCATGCAAACTTCCTGCCCCAGAGAACGCTGGAATTCATTATCATCAACCTTGCCTGCTGGAACAGGGCTTACTGACAAGCAAATTATGGGCGACAGTGTTTAACAAGGAGCAGACAAATTAAAATGAATGACCCTTCCACTAAAAGGTGTACACAGTATTTCCCCTGTTCGGGCTGTGTCTATACTGTGATCAGGAGGTGGGACTGCAGCACATACAGACATACCCCAGCTAGCTTGAATCTAGCCAGCTTGGGTTCTGGTGTAGTTTTAGCCTTGGGCTAGGGTCAGAAATTACATATCAACCAGAATAAGTGATCAGAGATGAGTTCAAATCTGTAACACAGCAGGGCTAGGGGCAGAAGTTACATAGAGAGTGATTTAAGTGATCAGAAACTGGTCTAAACCTATAACAGAACATAAGATCAGTGCTCAGAAACTGGTTTCAAAATGGCCAAAACCGGTTTGAGGTAAACCTGGTTGAATGTAGTATCAGACTTAACTGACTGAGCTCAAATCAGTTTATTCAACTTCTGCCCCAGACCTTGGTGGTTGGGACTTCAACACAAGCTGCACAAGTCTGCTTATGACCCAGCATATGTACTCAGCAGCTGCATTCTTGTGTAGTCCATGTACTCAGAGCAATCAGATCTGTCTACAGGACACGGGCCCAGAGTCTCATCTTCTCCCTTTCTCTATAACAAGATGAACTAGCATCCCAAATCTCAGGGCTCCTGAACATGGGGACAAGGATGTACTGCTGCTTATATTGTCTTAAATATCAGCCACTGAACCAGATGAGTCAGTTCAGAAAGCGGATCAGTCCCTTCAGTGCTACGAGACCATAAGCCTTCCAGCTCCCACAGTAAGTGAGAAGATGTCCCTGGGTTACAGAGAAGCAAGACCTAGTTTAGCGTGCATATTTATGGAGCAAAGAAATGGAAATAAAAGAAAACTTGATGCCCCGAGTGTTTTTGGAGCCTTATTAGACCATTCACAGTCCTTGCAGAGAGGCTCTAGGTTCTGATGCAGAAAGTCAATTTGCCACGTTTCCCTTTAATATTGTGTTGAAATCCAGCTGATTCCAGCAAATTGCTTAAGATTGAGACTGTGCTTAAGCACCTGGGCTTATTTTTTGAGCTGAGGCCTAGATAAGCACTGTGTAAACAGCCCTGCCAAGGTCTTGGGAGGATCTAATCCTCCCTCCATTGTGAAGTAGATTAACTTGGGCAAAGTCCCCTCAGGCTTCAACAGAAGTCACAGCCTTCACTCTCACTGGAGAATTATTGATTTGTCTGAATATCTCATTTAGGTTGAAACCATGTCCTGAAGACAGTCAGGGGTTGTACTCACAGTTCGATGGTGTATCCATTGGCTGTGGCCATACTCCAGAGTTCCCCCAAGTTCCCGGGTGAGCTGACTTTTGTCAATATAGCCATGTAGATCAGAAACAGAATTTAACATGATGATCTGCAATGAGGAATCAAAACAGCATGTTAATGGAGAAAAATAATGCTGCCCTTCGGAGTCATCTTTCTTATTCAGTTTAAATAGGGAGGGCTGAACTTTGCTCTGACTTATTGTCCTTCAAGGCTGAGGGTCAATAAATTGTCATTATCTACAATGTCTATTTGACCCATCAGCACAACCCACTGTGATTTATAGATAGCTATTTTCGATTTGACAGTGAAACCAAGGAATAATTTGCTGATGGGAGCACAACTTCCCTCCCACAAGTCCTCCATGGCCCTGCCTGCCCTGGGAAGGAGGGAACTGGTGACCAGAGCTCAGGCAGCTGCCTGCAAAGAGCCCTGCCAAGCTGGATCTCAGGACCTTTTCCCATCCTAGGCCACCTCCCGAAGCTCAGGGCTGCCTGTACCTTTAATCCCAGCACAAGGCAAGGGAAAACTTCAATTAAGGTTGCTTTACCTGAGGTTAACTGAACTTTTCTTGTAGCCCCCTGCCCCTTTTCTCCTGTTCTCCCCTGGCCAGGAAGATAATGGGGTGTGAGAAGCTCAGCTTTCTTTTAAGCCTCATCAAGTCCAGCCCCAGGTGAGGGGGCTACGAGAGGCTGTGGAGGATAACCATGGGGAGACATGCTTCCCCACATTGTAGATAACCCCCAGCAGCCAGGAGTGAAGCTGCCAGGCGGCCTTGCCAGAGCACGGAGCCTCCAGGAGGTGAGCCCCTGGAGCCAGGGACAGCATACCAGGGAGAGTATCAATGGAAAGTACCCGTACATGAGCACGGAGACTATTCCAGCACATTGTAATTACTTGATTAATCGAGTTTGCTGGAGCATGGTAATTACTGTGATCCAGCCAGCCTCTGCGTCTCATGTATCTGCATCTGCATGCTTCAAAATGTCTGTGGGGGCACTTTATCAAAAGTTAGTTGAATGAGCTTTAGATAAAGTGCCCCGCTGTCATTGTGAAGCGCAGAGATGCTGATATGCGAGACGCTCTGGGCGCTTTAATTAGAGCAGAATTAAAGTGCCCCCCATCACTCCCAGAGCACATGTATAGACACCCATCATGTCCCATTATAAATCCATGGTGCATCCACACCTTGATACTGTGCCCAATTCTGGTCCCCACACCTCAAAAAGGATGTAGAAACACTGGAGAAGGTCCAGAGAAGGGGCAACAAGGATGATGAGTGGTCTGGAGGGGCCTCATTATGAGGAGAGACTAACGAGACCAGGCCTGTTCAGTTTAGAAAAGAGGTGCTTGAGAGGGGAACATGAGAAAGCTTTACCAAATACTAAATGATGAAGAGAAAGTCAACAGGGATTTATTATTTACTCTCTCTCCAAGTACAAGAACTAGGGGTCACAAAATGAAACTAGTAGATAATACCATATTGACTTGATTTTAAGACATGGGGGGGGTTCCCCATTTGACATGGGGGTGGGGGGGGGCCCTCAACTTAGACTTGCATATGAGGGCGGTGGGGGCAGCAGCTCCTGTGCCTCAGGCTCCAGTCCCTGCCCAGGGTCTAGCGATAGCTACAGTGCTGCCTGCCCACCACCACCTCTGCGCTCCATCTCCCCCGTAGGCCATTCCTCCCATGGGTGAAGGCAGGGGGCAGAGGTAGTAGGGAGAATAGTGGGGGACAAGGGGCAAACTGCTGACCTCCCCACACCACCTGCCCCCCTGCAGCAGAAGGAGGAATGAATTAAAGACAACCTCCGCAATAATTAGGTTCTATACATGGAAGATTATAACACATTTATACATTTTCCACATATAGAATCTAATTATTGGGCGGGGGTCGTCTTAAATTCAGGGTCATCTTAGAGTCCAGTAAATATGGTAAGTTTAAAACAAAAGGAAGTTCATTTCTTCATATAGTGGGCACATCTACATGAGATGCTATGTGACGCCACCCGTCTATGGGAACTGTGATGCCAACAATACTACTGCACGGTAGTGTGGGAAAAAAACCCGTGCGCCGCCAGGACTGTGCAGTACCGCTTAAGCAACTGCGCAATAACAATGCACGTGTAGTTAAAGTGTGGGACTGGTTGCCACCCAATGCTGCGGAAGCTGACAGCTTAGCCAGATTCAAAAAGGGACTGGACACATTTCTTAGAGGAAAGGGGCATCGGTAGCTACTGAGCATGGGAGATAGGGGCCCACCCTCTGAATCACATCTGCCTAGACCTTAAATACTGGAGGCTGTAAGTGAGAGGGGAACAGGGGAAAAAACCCTGGTCAGACCCAGTTCAGTTTCCGTTTCAGCATCCGCTCTCTGCCCGTGTGACACAGGAGACTGGGCAAAACGGGCCTACGGTCTGACCCAGTAAATAGCAGCTCTTATGTTCCTATGCTTCTCCTGGCTCCAGGGTCTTGCTGCAGTTAAGCATTAGCAGCCCTGCAGGGTGGGCAGAGGCAGGGGACCACTAGAGGTTTGGCTGGTGGAAAGGGCTAGAGTGGCTGGGAGCTATGCATCCTGGGATTCTGGAGGGCTGCAAAGTGATCACTTTCTCTCCAGGGAGCTGACTAACAATGCCCTGGAATAACTTGGACAAAAAGGATAGGTGATAAATCTCAAATGTTTAGAGGATACTTAAGATGGGTGAACACCCTTCAGTGGGTATATGCTTCTGTTTTCAGTACCTTTATGATGGTTTAAAGGCAATCTGCAACATCACCCTAAGCCCCACAAGAACAACATTCCCACCACTAGCATAACTGATTGAAATGCATGCAATTTATATTAAGCTTCAAATTACTTTTACTTGCTCTCTGCTATGGTGCTGCCATGCTTGATGCAAGTAACACACATTTCAAATGCAGAGTTTTTGTGACCGTATCCGCTAGAATGAACAGTGACTTGAGCAGCGGTAGTAGCAGCGACACGACGGTGTTGGGTGCAAACAACTAGGGATCCAAAACACTTAGGTTTGGACAAATAAAGTAGGTGGTTCTCATTCAGGCAGGAACTCAACCTCCTGTTGAGGGTAAGTCTGGCTGTGTTTGCCTGCTCCTATTATGGTAAGTGGATTCTTGAAATCCCTGGCACCAGTTCTTACTCCTTCTGAACATACAGACATGGGAGTGGCTTTTCCTGATTGAAGCCAGATGTAGGGTTTAAGCTGTAGAAGGAACCCTGAGAAGATCCAGGCCTTGGGAGAAGAGGAACCAAATGCTCTTTAATGGGTTTTTGGAGCACACTGGGAAAGTCACACCCTTTGCATTCTGCAGCCAGTAAAACTTCCTCCTGACAGCCCCGAAACTCATGAAAAGAGCAAATGAAGGACAATTATTCAAGGAGCAGCTGGGGATGAAAGAAATTACCACTGGACAGTGCCTGTTTAAAGATGCTGGAAATGCCCTCAGGCACAGAGTGCACCCTTAATGGTAGTTAGTGTCTTCCCCTTGCCGCGTGGTATGACATGGAGAGAGCATAAGAAAAGGAGACAGAGAGAGGCTCAGTCTTCCTTCCAATCATAGTTTGGCCATTTGGCTAGAACTAGGCATATGTCGGTAGACCTCACTGGAGCATGGATTAATACAACCATTAATCGGTGTGTATACAAATCAGACACTGGCCCAGCTGAAGTAGGCCTTGGCCAGAATGAAAATAGGTATACCATGTATGGCGTAAATGGAAATGCTGGAAAAGTAACTGGTTAGTTTTAGGGGGTCTCCAAGGACGACAGATAGAGAATGAATCGATAAGGCACCAAAACAAAGATCAGAGTGACCTGGCCACAGGTATCTGTATTTGGGGGCAGGGCTGCACTAATAGGTGAGAAGCAAAATGTGGACCATGTCACCGAAAGCTGTTTTGGTAACTGGTGAGAACTACGACATGTCAGCTGTAAACACTGGTGTATTAAAATGGGCCTGGGAGCGTTGAAGATTTTGTACTGGGCTTAGAGGGTATGTTGATGCCCGTCTCATGCCAGCAAGTGACCTGGCTAGCACTGTGTATCAGTTGGTTATGGATGATAAAGTCTAGGCTTGTTTGAGGACAATAAACCTGGCTGAGTTTTAGTTACTAAGACCTGAAGACTGTGGTCTCTTTTTTGGAATAACAGGCTCATTAGGGGCATGGCATCACAGGCAGTATCTTGACAGTGCATCAGGAATTACTACCAGGGAGGAGTACATAGCAATAGCCTGCACCTGTAAGGAACAGATTAGAAAAGCAAAGGCAAAAACTGAATTCAAATTGGCAACCAGAATTAAGGACAATAAAAAGTCCTTCTTTAGATATGTAGCAAGCAGAGAAAAAATAAGGGAAACACAGGGCCCCTGCTGAATGAAATGGGAAAGCTGATAACTGACACTCAGGAGAAAACCAAACTCCTAAACGAATACTTTGCGTCAGTATTCCACCAGTCCAAGGGTGTCAGCCTGCTTGACAGGATACAAGATGATCAAGGAAGGGGTGATCACTCTCCCATAGTTGGCAAGGATCTTGTGGGAGAACATCTAGAGAGGCTGGATATCTACAGGTCAGCAGGACCAGGTGAACAACACCTGAGAGTGCTGAAAGAATTGGCTGGCATTATTGCACAACCTATGGCAAAACTATCTGAGGACTCATGGTGCTCGGGAGAGGTCCCAGAAGACTGGAAGAGGGCCAGTGTGTTGCCTATCTTCAAGAAAGGGAGAAAGGAAAACTCGGGGAATTACAGGCCAAATGGTTTGACCTCAATCCCTGGAAAAATCCTGGGAAAAATGATCAAAGAATCCACTACCGGTAAGCTAAATGAAGGCAGTTTTCTAAAGGACGGCCAACATGGCTTCCTTGCGGGCAGGTCATGCCTGCCCAACCTCATTTCCTTCTATGATCAGGTAACTTGCCACCTGGACAAGGGAGATGAGGCTGATGTCATAGACTTGGATTTCAAAAAGGCCTTTGACTTAGTTTTCCATGATGACCTCATCGTAAAATTGGGAAAATGAGGCCTTGACTACTTTACAGTTCAGTGGCTAGGTAACTGGCTCAGAGGTAGGACACAGAGAGTGTTAATAGATGTAACTGAGTCAACATGGAGGAAGGTGACCAGTGGTGTCCCTCGGGATTCAGTACTCGGACGAGTGCTTTTCAACATGTTCATCAATGATTTGGATTTGAGTGTTAAAAGCAGACTGGCAAAGTTCATGGACGACACCAAATTATGAGGAAGTGCGGTCATGCTGGAGGACAGGCTGGGGATACAGGCTGACCTGGACAGGCTTGCAAGATGGGAGGATCATAACCTGATGATGTTTAACACAGAGACATGTAAAGTGCTCCATGTGGGGAGGAATAATCCACAACACACTTGCAGGCTCAGCAGTGCTACGCTTGCCAGCACTGTAACTGAAGAGATCTGGGAGTTATGATAGACCACAGAATGAAGATGAGCCGCCCACGCGAAGCCGTAGCTGGCAGAGCAAATAAAACACTGGCATGCATCTACCGAGGCATCTCAAGCAAGACTACGGATGTCATCCTGCTGCTCTACTCAGCCTTGGTGAGACCACAGCTGGAGTACAGCATCCAGTTGTGGGCGCTGCACTTCAGGAAGGCTGTGGAGAAGCTTGAGAGAGTCCAAAGGAGGGCCGCGTGTATGATTAGCGGTCTGGAGAGCAGGTCATATGAGGACAGGCTGAAAGACTTGGGGCTGTTCAGACTGGAGAAGAGAAGACTCAGAGGGGGCTTGGTGGTAGCCTATAAGTATATAAGGGGCGCACATCAGGGCCTGGGGGAGCATCTATTCACCAAGACACCCCAGGAGAAGACAAGAAACAATGGCCACAAACAGCCTGAAGATCATTTCAGATTGGATATAAAAAGAAACTTCTTTATGATTTGAGTGTCCAGAACAGACTCCCCATAGAGGTGGTACAATCACCTACCCTGGAGATCTTTAAAAAATATCTTGATGCACACCTTGCTGAAGTCATCTGACCCCAGCAGTCTTTCCTGCCCAAGTGCAGGACTCAGTGATCTCATGCGGTCTCTTTCAGCCCCTAACGTCTATGAATCCAGAAACATACACAGCTGGGTAGGGATTAGTATTGCTATTAATTCTACAGAGAGATTAGGGACCTTAGCAGGTATTCAGCTAAAGGTGCCATGGGATCCATAGCGGGCAAACTGAGTTATGCTAAGGGTTTTTAGCCAAAAGTGAACAGAGTGCCTTCTGCGGCACTGAGAGATGCGATGGCTGTGATTGGGCATTGGGTGAGCAAGGCACAACCGTTTCCCTATAAGCAATGTGGCTGGCACAGGGCCAGGGGCCTGGACAATTTGGGATGAGAAAAATTACAAAAGTGATGGACAAACAAAGGAACCGCGTGTGTTTTGTGTTGCCACCCTGGGGAGACAGGGGCAACCTTCAAAGTCTTGTTTGAACAATGGGGATTCCAGAAATGAACATCCTACACACCCAGCAGAGGATCTGGTACCCCCAAAGGTCACCACCGTAATGTCTAAGAAACCAGTTGCCAGGTCATATTATGGGGAAGAAACCTTTAATAAAGCTTGGGATTGCTTCTGAAGTTTACTTGATACCAAATCAGATGAGGGGCCGTGTCAATCCTTGGGGGTCTCTGGTAGGGAATCCCAGGGGCACCTGGATGTGATGCACGATCCTGTTGGTGAAGATCTGGCAGAGGCATCCCAGGTGCAGGCCCTTTTAACTGATTCTGAAGCTACATGACAGATGTTAAATGTATGACCTGAGGTAGCCAGGGAGGGAAAGAAGGCAGGGGGCTATATCTGCATTTCAAAATGAAATCTGGAAGAGATGAGAGACTGGAGGTAAGTGATATATGGAGGATGTGAAAAGAATGTTACGGTCAAGGCACCCAAGTGGGAGAAGGAGGTACAGATTCATCTATAAAAACCCGGGCAAAGATGAGGCCTATGGGATCTCCTCATATAATCATAGAAAATGAGGGTTGGAAGGGACCTCAGGAGGTCACATCTAGTCCAACCCCCTGCTCCGAGCAGGACCAGTCCCAACTACATCATCCCAGCCAAGGCTTTGTCTACCTGGGGCTTAAAAACCTCTGAGGATGAAGAGTCTGCCACCTCTCTGGGTAACCTGTTCCAGTGTTTTATGACCCTCCGAGTGAGAAAATTCTTCCTACTATTTAACCTAAACTTCCCTTGCTGCAACTTTTCCCATCCCCTAAGATGACCTGCAGATCCCCCAGAAAGACTTTCTGAATACGTGGCTACAAGGAGACACTCTGCCCTCAGGATTATGTAAAACCTAAGCCAGGCTCTCTGTAGTCTTTTTGGCTTATGTTGCATTTTAAATTAAGGTAAGCTGTGTTCTGTAACCATGTCTTATTGGGCTGTGTCTTAGCTTAGGAGAATTTTTTCTGTTGTTCTTTGTCTTATGCTTCAAATTGCAAATCGCTGTGCTCAGTAAATGCTCTCTTCAAAAAAGGGTCTTTTCTTGTTCAGGCATTTATGAATTCAGTGCCACTACCTAAAATCTAATATTAAATCTGGTAACCGTTCCTACACATGGATGCCAGGAGATAAGCTTGTGGGATGAGGGATCGGATCCCCATCGCACCATAGTGCTGGGTTCAGGATCCCAGGCTCCCCTGCACTGGCAATTAGGAAGCCAGGTGGCTTATCTCAGGGGTGGGCAAAATGCAGTCCATGGGCTGAATCTGGCCTGAAAGGGTCTTTGTCCAGCCTGTGCCAGGTCCCTTGGTCCTGCCTGGCCCAAATGCCATCCAGCCCGTGGCGAGTCTTGCCGCCCCCTGGGCATGCAGCAGGGCTGGGGTGGCTCCGCAGCTGGACTGCCTTTCTAGGCAGCCTAGGTGGCAATGGCTCCTTCTGGCCCCAACCCAGTGGTACCAGTGGGGTCCTGTGGGCACAGCCCCAATCCTGGTCTGTCCCATGCCTGCTCCGCACCACCTGCCCATGCTGAGCAGCGGCAGTGGCCAAGCAGAAGCTGCTGCTCAGCAGGGGGGAAAAGCAGCCTGTCCCCCTCACCGCCGCCAGACAGTTCTTGCTACAGCCACTCAGAGCCCATGCCTGGGCTGCCCTGCGGGTTAATCACGTCTTCAGTGCAACATTTGCCAGGGATCTCAGAGGTAATGGCCTTCTTTCATTACTGCTCAAGCCAGTGGGAGATTCAGGTGCTCAGCAAGAGGCCGAATCTCAATGAATGAGCGCGTGAAAAAACTGGGAAAGCAGCCCAAAGTTCCTGATGCCCACCCCTGTGGGTTAACACAGGGAGCACCCGTAAGTATTCAGAGCACATGTCTGGGAGGTAGGCGGTGCAGGTCTCCCCCTGCCACTGATCTGCGGGGCCCTGCTCACAGGCCCTCTCTAACTCGGGACTCTTCCCGTCAGACCAGGTGTTCGTGAGCCTTCAGTCTTCACTGGGCCCGAGACGAGCTGCTGGGGATAAACCTGGAGCAACGTCACTGGAGCATGTCTGGGTTTGGCGCTGGTCAGTGGGTTCGGCTGGGGAGGGGACACTCAAGTCCCTCAGGGTCAAGATCTGTCCGACCCTGGTGCTTTAGCCTTTCTCTGCCTCCGTTTCCCTAACTGCAAAACAGGGACTGTTGGAGGTTGCCTCCTTGGGGTATCAACCAGGCCTTTGCACCCTGGGGCATTTCTCAGTATGTGCCAGTAATAGTTTTTTAACAAATAAAGCAAGTCAAGGAAAAACCTTGCTGTCCTGGACACTGGGAGGGATCCACTGTGGCTCTGGCCTTCCCACAGCAGGCTTGCCCTCCTCATAGCCCAGTTGATTCCCCTCTGCACCCACCTCTAGTTCTGCCTGCTGGGGCTTTTTGACCCCCAATAAGGCACCTCCACACCCCCCAGCTGCAGCTTCTTTGAAGGGGACAGGCCACCCTGTTACAAGAGATAAAAATAATAAGGGCTGTGCAAAATTTTGCTGGCTGTTTCATTTCAACGCTGCTTCAACTAGTTTCAAGCTCGAAACAGCAGAATTGAAATGAAGCAGAAACGAAACAAGGCCAGTCGAAACATTTTGAAAGTTTCAAAAAGTTTTGAGTTTCAAAGCAGCAGCTCAGCCAGGTGGTGGGAGGCAGCGGAGAGCCAAGGCTGCACTCCCAACAGCTCCACACAACCCCATGTGGCTCAGCCCAGCAGGGAGCGCAGCCCTGGCTCTCCCCACCTCCTGCGGCTGAGCTGTACTCCGTGGGGCTGGCGGAGCCGATCAGAGCGCAGCGCCGGCTCTGCCTGCCCCATGGAGCTCAGCCCGGTGGCAGGAGGCAGGCAGAGCCGGGGCTGCGCTCTGCCTACTGCTACTGGGCTCAGTTCCACGGGGCTGGGAGCTGAGCCCGGTGGAGGGAGGCAGTGCACAGCCCTGGGGCTGCAAGCCTGCACCGGGCTGCAAGCCGCTGGGAACCCAGTGGAGGTGGGCACAGCACAGCCCAGAGCTTTGAGATCCTGGACGAGACTTTTAGAAACGTCTTCAGCCAAAATGCAACCGTTTCCCACCTCCATCCCATTCTTTTAATCTCATTAAAAGGAGACAACGTATTTTCATGAAAAAGGGGAAAAATATCTACCCTGTGATCAAAGCACTTGTGACAAGCCTCACCTATAATAGATTCAAGAAACAATATTGAAACACTCATCTGAAAAAGGATTCTTGATGCAAACGCTGAGAGAACCTGAACTCTAGCGGTGCTCCGATCAGAGAGTCACAGAATCACTCAGTCGGGAGGGACCTAGACAGATCATCGAGTCCGACCCCCTGCCATGGGCAGAAAGGAGCACTGGGGGTGGAGGGGTCATAAGACCCCACCCAGGTGCCTATCCAGTCTCCTCTTGAAGATTTCCAGGGAAGGTGAGAGCACCACCTCTCTGGGAAGCCTATTCCAGGCTCTGGGCACCCTTACCATGAAGTAGTTCTTCCTAATATCTAACCTAAACCTATCCTCCCTCAGCTTGTGGCCACTGTTCCTGGTGACCCCAAGGGGGGCCCTGGTGAACAGACTTTCCCCAAGTCCCTGCTGGTGGCCCCTGATAAGGTTGTAGGCACCCACAACATCCCCCCTCGGTCTCCTCTTGTGGAGACTGAAGAGATTCAGGTCCCTCCGCCTCTCCTCATAGGGCTGGCCACGGAGGCCCCCAACCACATGAGTGGCCTCCTCTGGACCCTCTCCAGGCAGCGCCCAGGACTGGACAAGGACTCCAGCTGCGGCCTGACCAGCACCGCGTAGAGGAGGAGCAAGACCTCTCTGGACCTGGTAGCGATGCCCCTGTTGACGCAGGACAGGGTGCGGGTGGCTTTGCCTATTGCTTCGTCACACTGGCGACTCATATTCATCCTGGAGTCAATCCTGACTCCAAGATCCCTCTCTGCCTCTGTGCTGCCAGGAGGGGCAGCCCCTAACCTATAACCATAATGCTGGTTCCCTCTCCCCAGGTGCAGCGCCCTGCACTTGTCTCTGTTGAACCGCATCCTGTTCAGATCCACCCACTTCTCCAACCTATCCAGGTCTGCCTGGATGCGGTCCCTGCCTGCTGGTGTATTCACTTTACCCCACAGCTTCGTGTCATCAGTGAACTTGAACAGGGTGCTCTCCACACCCTCATCCAGGTCGCTAATGAAGATGTTGAACAGCACTGGCCCAAGGGCCAAGCCCTGGGGGGCTCACTGCCCACACCCCCCAGGTCGATATCAACCCATCCACCACCACCTCTGGGTGTGCCCCTGGAGCCAGTTTGCCACCCATGTGACCGTGCATTCATCCATGCCGCAGCCCCTCAGCTTGCCCACCAGAATTGGGTGGGACACTGTGTCGAAGCCTTCTGGAAGTCCAAGAAGATGACATCAACTTCCTCCTTCCCATCTAAGCTCTTTGTTACCTGGTCATAGGAAGAGACCAGTTTAGTCAGGCAGGATTGGCCTGGCATGAACCCATGCTGGTTATCCCTCAACATCCCTTCCCCTGCAGGGCTTTCACAAATGTGGCCCTTGATCATTTTTTCAAAGACCTTCCCCAGGATAGAAGTGAGGCTGAGTAGCCTGTAGTTGCCAAGCTCTTCCTTCCTCCCCTTCCTGAAAATAGGGACCACAACGGCCCTTTTCCAGTCCTCAGGGACTCGGCCCGAGCACCAGGAGTCCTCGAACAGCCGTGCCAATGGCTCCGCAATGACACCAGCCAATCCCCTCAGCACCCACGGATGAAGGTCATCCGGGCCCACCAACTTGGACACATCTAAGCCCTCCAGGTAATCCTTAACTAGGTCTGAACTAACAGTCGGGGGACTCGCATCCTTCCCGGGCCTCTCTGTGCTGTCACCCGAGAGCGCCCCGTTGTCAGCAGACAGGGACACGGAGGCAAAGACCTTGTTGAAGAGTTCTGCCTTCTCTCGCGCGTCCGTCACCAACTGCCCTGCCCTGTCCCATAGGGGTCCAATGTTACCCCGAGACTTCTTCCTGGTACCTATATACTTGAAGAAGGACTTTTTGTTATCCTTAATCCCAGAAGCAATCTAAGCGCCAGTGCTGCTTTCCAAGTATCATTACAGTAACAGCAGAACACACCAAAAGTTGGAACAAAACCAGGAATGTGGTGCAGCAGAGGTAAGTTTTATAGACTGCCACGTGTTGGAAACTTGATAATCAAAGTGCATAAGAACTTACCAGTTTCATCTTATGTAAAAACATGAGTCAGAGGAAACAGAACATACTTTCACATATCCCTATGATCATTTTATGGCCTACACTTCTAGATCAAGGGTCATCCTTTAATAGGAGTTATAAAAGATGTGTGTGAGATAAAGTGCATATAAGAAAGAAAGAAGGAAAGAAAGAAAGAAACCCGCAGCCCATTTATATATTTCCTAAAGGTTTAGCACAATGTCTCTGTTGGCAAATACAAACCTAGTTCTTCCTTCGGTAAGATTTTACAAAGTGCTTTCCTGTCTTCAAATGGCTCACAACTTTTATACTTTATATGTTATTAATAGCATTTAAAATCGATTTCCTTCTCTTTAAAATTGTGATCAACGTAAATGTAGAAACAAAGGAAAATGAATACACTTGGATACGATAAAGCACTTTATAGCAACCTGTTGGCGGTCCTCTTGCATGCAGACATTCAAGACTGCTGATTGCTGTCATTCTCACAGGTGAATTATAATGAAATTGTTTACAACAGGCCATTACACTGGCTGTAATGCTGAGCACCAGGGCAAACTCAAATAGGCCACTGCAAAAAGGCCAACCGGACTGGGTTCCCAGAGGCTTGCAGCCCAGTGGAACTGAGCCTGGTGGGGGGTAGTGGAGTGCAGTGCCAGGGCTGCGATCTACCTCCCTCCACCAGCTCAGCTCCCAGGGAGGTGACAGTGGCAGCCTCCCACCCGCACCCCTGGGAGGGCTGCAGGGCTCTGCCAGAACAGCTCAGCTCCCAGGGAGGCGACAGTGGCAGCCTCCCACCTGCACCCCTGGGAGGGCTGCGGGGCTCTGCCGGACACCTCCCCGGGGTGCAGACCCCGATCTGCCTGTGATCAGAGGAGGCTGCTCCTCCTCCAGTTTTGTGCTTCTGTATTATAGCCTGGGCGAAACATCGAAACACTTTTGAAGTTTCAATGCTGTTTCGACAAAACAAAATAGACCAGTGCTTTCAAAACAAAACCAAACTTGAAACAAAACACTGTTCCGTTGAAACACAAGTTGAAATGAAACAGTGCTGTTTTACACAGCCCTAAAAATAACTTGTGTAGGGCCTGATTCTGAAAATGGCCCGGGCTTCCTAGAGCATTTCCAAATCCTCAGTCCACTGGAGCCAGAACTGAAAGCTCCTGCCCTCACTGACCTGGTACACAGTGTGATGTGGGGGGGATACTTAATCCTCCCCAAGTAAGGCATATTAAAACCAGCAAAGTCAAAAGAAAAGCGAGGCCCAGGATGCACGTCCAAAGCCTGCTACATGACGATAGAAGTCAGAAGACTCAGGGGACCGGCTCAGTTTGGATTAACATCAGCCTGAAGCGTGAAGTCTGTTCATGGCTTATGAATTCCAAATCACTTTAGAGAAGGCAGTCTTAACCGCTCTGCGGTGGTTTCTCTTCCCCTCCAGAATCCACGTTAGAAGTCTTCTGATGCTCCTGACGCCTACTGAAACTGCAGTGAAATGCTGTCGTGTGCTGTTTTTCCTAGGGAGCATTTTTTTTTCTTTTTAATGCGATGGACCTACCATATACTACAGCCGTCAACTGCACCGGGCAGAATTCCAGACCTGAGGTGAGCAAAGTGGCAGCATAACCAGGCACATGTGGAGCCCAGGCTGGTGATATCCTGACAGCACTTGCATTCGCATTGACTTAAGTCAGACTCAGCCAGCCCAGGTACAGGAGGCGTTCGGGGACCAGAAGATGGCAAGAGCTTAGCAAGAGATCAGGAGGGCCTGGATAAGTGGCTTGGCCATGGAGATGGGTAAGGTGGGTGTATTTTTGAGGACAACCTGTCAGGATTGAGTGCAGGGGTTGAGGTAAGAGGAGCCAGATACATATTTACATGTATGCAAAGTGAGGAAGGGAGTAGATCCTAGGACTGTCAACTTCACAAAGATAAATCAATGCCCCTAAATACACTGAGTAGAGCAGAGGTGGGCAAAATGCGGCCCACCAGCCCATTCTATCCGGCCCACGGGGCTCCTAAAAATTTTAGAAAATTAATATTTATCTGCCCCTGGCTGCCTGTCATGCAGCCCTCGATGACTTGCCAAAACTCAGTAAGCGGCCCTCTGCCCAAAATAATTGCCTGCCCCTGGAGTAGAGTATGCTATGGAGGCTCCATCACTTTCTTCCGCTCCCAGAATGAAGGCTCATTTAGTTGCACCTCCTCTCATGAAAGGTGGTGGATTTCCTTCACAAACTAAAGCTCAGTCTAGGTAACCCTAATGTCATTCCTGCATGCTACATGACTTACGTGAGATACCACCCCTGCTTCCCACGTTGCCCAATATTGGTTTAGCTTTGGCTGGTTTTATTAAACATATTTACATCCTCCCATATGCAACACAAACTGTGTGTGCTTGTTATGCCCGCACACGTTCTTTCAGCCCCTGCTGAATGCTTTTCAACGCCCCCCCCCCCGGGTTTCTATTCAGCCCAGTGTTGATTTAGCTTCAATCCATTTTAGCAAGCATATTTGTATTCAATTTATGCTCGCTGGCTGACCCTCCCTCAGCCTCCTCTTTGCTTAGGAAATCCATCACAGTGACATTAATACAGCCAGCCCAACAACCTTCTCTAAGGTACCTGTATGTGGTACTATTGAAGTGATGTTGTCACTGTGATGGTCCAGGAAACAGGTGAGAGGTAAGGATTTCTGTAAGAAACTCTCACCTCTTGCTTATACCTCAATGTAATTTTAGGAGCAGAAAGTTATGCGACTGAGAGAATAGAGCAGCCCACCTAGGACTCCTAGGTTTTGTTCTTGAATTGGGCACGGATGCTAATCATGGGCAAACCCGTTAGGCTGAAAAGTTTTAAAAAGTCTCTGCTAATTTCGGGTGCCCAACTGGAAACCGAAATGAGAAAGATGATGGACGCCCAAAACTCCCATTGACTTCAACCCACCCCACTGTCTCCGTGCTGGGTTTCCAAAATCTGAGGGACCCCAAATCAATAGATGCTTTTGCAAATTTAACCCAGCACCTCTGAACTTAGTTTCCCCCTCTATAAAGCACCACAATAATTATGAATGCAGTCCTTGAGCATCCTGGACTCCCAGTCAAAGAATCATAGAAACTTGGGGTTGGAAGGGACCTCAGGAGGTCACATCTCATCCAACCCCTGTTCAAAGCAGGACCAGCCCCACCTAGATCATCCCAGCCAAGGCTTTGTCTACCCGGGTCTTCAAAACCTTTAAGGATGGAGATTCCACAACCTCCCTGCGTAGCCTGTTCCAGTATTTTACTACCTTCCTAACGTGGAAGTTTTTCCTAATAACCTGTTAACAGTTTCAAGTCCGGCTTCCAAAGCCACTGGGGGTATGAAGCAGAACCTTAATTTCTCTCAGGCTTTTAATTGCAAGAAATACAACAGCTGCTGAGCTGGAGGCAAACTTCATTTTTTTTAACACGGTTGTCCCTCCCTGGGCAGCAGTAGTGGGTGTAGCAGTTGCTATGGTAAGCTCTGAATACCCAAGTGCTCACTGTTTTAACCATTTCTCCTGATGCTCTTGGAATTTTTAAAAACATTGTTTGACACTTAAATGCGCATCTGCTTCACTGAGGTTGTGCTTTCATTATCTCCCATGCAGCCCTGCAGACAAAACGAAAGGTGTTTGTTGTGGGAGACTCCATCCTGCGGGGGACTGAGGGGGCAATCTGCCACCCCGACCCCTTAGCCCAGGAAGTCTGCTGCTTCCCGGGGGCCCGCATCCGAGACATTGCGGAGAGGATCCCGCAGCTCCTCCGGCCCACAGACCACTACCCCATGCTCCTTATTCACGTGGGCACCAATGACACGGCTCGGAGCACCCCCAGCCAGGTCATGAGGCGCTACAGGGATTTGGGAGCGGGGCTTAGCGGTCTGGGAGCTCAGGTGGTGTTTTCGTCAATCCTCCCAGTCTCGGGCTATGGGCTGAGCAGGGAGAGGAGGATCCACATAGTGAACCAAAGACTGTGGCACTGGTGTCATCGGGAAGGCTTTGGCTTCCATGACCACAGTCTGCTCTTTGGCAAGAGAGGCTAGCGAGCTGCTGGGAAGAGATGGCCTCCACCTCTCTCCCCTGGAGAGGAGGCTCTTCTCAGCCAGGCTGACTGACCTGCTCCAACGGGGGGACTACCGCCACTGCTGGCCCGCTGAGCAACCCTTGCAAACCCAGCAGACCAAGGCACTTAAGGGAGCCCACCCCTGCCCCAGCCTGGGCACAATCTGTGGGCAAGGCAAGAGCCCCTAAGGGCACACTTGCCTGCCTATACACTAATGCCAGGAGCGTGGGCAACAAGCAGGAGGAGCTCGTCCTCCTGCTCAGTGCAAAGAATTGACGTCACTGGGATAACGGAGACCTGGTGGGACTCCACCCATGACTGGACCACGGGTATAGAGGGCTATACCCTGTACAGGAGGGATCGTGTTGACAAAAGGGGCGGGGGTGTAGCTCTCTATGTGAAGGAAAGCTACATGTCCCTGGAAGCTGATGTTGGCGACCAGCATGGACAGCTAGAGACCCTCTGGGTAAAAATTCGTGGGGAGTACGGCACAGGGACACAACGGTGGGAGTCTACTACAGACCTCCCACTCAAAGTCCCGAGCTTGACCAGGAGTTCGCCCGGGAACTGACTGAGGCCGCTTGCTCCAGGACCTTGGTTGTCATGGGTGACTTCAATTACCCGGACATCTCGTGGGAGGATCACTCAACAAAATCCGAGCGGTCGCAAAGCTTCCTCTCGTGCGTGGATGACCTCTACCTGACTCAAGAAGTCTGTGGGCCAACGAGAGGCAAAGCGCTGCTCGACCTGGTACTGGCTACGGGGGACAACCTAATCGGTGACCTAGTGATCGATGGGAAGCTGGGTGACAGCGACCATGAGCTGATCACCTTCACCATCCGCCGTAAAGCTGGCAAGTCAGTCAGCAACACAGAAGTCCTTGACATCAGAAAAGCCGACTTTGACAAGCTCAAGAGGCTTGTTGGTCAGACCATGACCCCAGGGAGAGGGGAGTTCAAGAAGAGTGGTTGCTTCTCAAGGAAGCGATCCTCAGTGCACAAGCTAAATCTATTCCAACACGGAGGAAAGGCAGCAAGAGGGCACAGCAGCCCCCCTGGCTCTCCAGGGACCTAGCGGACCTCCTGCGGCTAAAAAGAAAAGCCTACAAAGGATGGAGGACGGGATTCACCTCCAAGGAGGATTATTCTGCACTGGTCCGGTCCTGCAGGGAGCAAACCAGGAAAGCCAAGGCTGCAACTGAACTCCAACTAGCTTCAAGCATCAAGGACAACAAAAAGTCCTTTTTCAGATATGTGGGGAGCCAGAGGAAAAGCCAGGGCAACGTTGGACCCCTGCTGAACCAGATGGGGCAACTGACAACTGACGCCCAGGAAAAAGCCAACCTATTAAATAGGTACTTTGCGCCAGTCTTTAGCCTGACTTCTATCCTGGGGAAGAACTTAGAAAAGTTTATTAAGGAGGCCATCCTTGAGGGACTGGCCCAGGCTAACATCCTAGCCAGCACGAGCCAGCACGGGTTTGTTGTGGGTAGGTCTTGTTTGACCAATCTCATTTCCTTCTATGACCGGGTGACCTATCACCTGGACAAGGGAGAAGAGATTGATGTCATATATCTTGACTTCAAAAAAGCCTTTGATCTGGTATCCCACGATCACCTCTTGGCAAAACTGCCCAGTTGTGGCCTTGGCTCCACCACGATCCACTGGCTGGGAAACTGGCTCCGTGGTCAGACCCAGAGGGTTGTAATCGATGGCAGTCACTCGTCGTGGTGCCCTGTGACCAGCGGGGTCCCTCAAGGCTCTGTCCTTGGACCCATACTCTTCAACATCTTCATTAATGATGTAGACATTGGAGTCAGGAGTGGATTGGCCAAGTTTGCCGATGACACCAAACTTTGGGGCAAAGCATCCACACCAGAAGATAGGCAGGTGATCCAGGCTGACCTAGACAAGCTCAGCAAATGGGCAGACGAGAACCTGATGGTGTTTAACACCGAAAAATGCAAGGTTCTCCACCTTGGGAGGAAAAACCTGCAGCATCCTTACAGGCTCGGCAGTGCTACGCTGGCTAGCACTATGGAAGAAAGAAACTTGGGGGTCATCATTGACCACAAGATGAACATGAGCCTCCAATGCGATGCTGCGGCTAGTAAAGCAACCAAAACGCTGGCTGGCATCCATAGATGCTTCTCGAGCAAATCCCAGGACGTCGTTCTCCCCTTGTACTCGGCCTTGGTGAGGCCGCAGCTGGAGTACTGCATCCATTTTTGGGCTCCACAATTCAAAAAGGATGTGGAGAAGCTTGAGAGAGTCCAGAGGAGAGCCACGCGCATGATCAGAGGTCAGGAAAACAGATCTTACGATGACAGGCTGAGAGCCATGGGACTCTTTAGCCTGGAAAAGCGCAGGCTCAGGGGTGATCTGATGGCCACCTATAAGTTTATCAGGGGTGACCACCAGGATCTGGGGGGACGTCTGTTCACCAGAGCGCCCCAAGGGATGACGAGGTCGAACGGTCACAAACTCCTGCAAGACCGTTTCAGGCTGGACATAAGGAAGAATTTCTTTACTGTCCGAGCCCCCGAGGTCTGGAACAGTCTGCCAGCGGAGGTGGTTCAAGCGCCTACATTGAACACCTTCAAGAGTAAATTGGATGCTTATCTTGCTGGGATCCTATGACCCCAGCTGACTTCCTGCCCTTTGGGCAGGGGGCTGGACTCGATGATCTCCCAAGGTCCCTTCCAGCCCTGATGTCTATGAAATCTATGAAATCTATGAAACTGAAGCCGGGAAGAGAAGCATCAGACCCTCGTAGTGCATGGAAAACAGGACCCTGATACACTGCCCCAGTTGGAAAGGGTGTGGGGGCAGCCTGCAAGCCAGGGCTCATTCCTCGAGGCCTTGCAAAGGGCAGAGGCAGACACCAAGCCACTATAATCATTGAGGCAGGACAGCAAGCACCAGTTTGTTCCTCCAGAGGATACTGTGTGCACCCACACTGACCCAGCTTAGCCCAGCTCTTTTGAAATTTGCTTCAAGTTCTCCTCTCATGCCCAATGTATACGTTCTGGAGCTAGACTAGGAATGGGCAATTTTTTCAGCTGGAGGGCCATCTCATGAGCCTGGGTGAGCTGTTGAGGGCTGCACACATAAAGTCTTTCAGAAGACATCATTTTAACAAATTATGGATAAAAAGTCATACTAAAAATCATACTAAAAATCAAACATCTACTATAACACATTTTAATTTTCTTTCAAAAAAATAACTGTTGTCCTGAAGGACGTTTTTTTTTGAGTAGCGTATATAAAAGTGATTACACAATAGCTCAAATTAAGTCTTCCTCTTGCATATTGTGGGTGTGGAGGGGGTGTGGGGTGGATGTGTTGGGGGGTGTAAGGAGGCGGGTGTGCATGTGTGAATGTGTTGCAGGGGGCATCCACACGCTAGGTCCTGGGAGCAGGTTGGGGGTGGGAGTGTGTGCAGCAGAGCTTGCCCAGTATGGTGCAGGGCAGGTGCAGGTGCAGTCTGCCCCCCACCCCATCTGGCCTATGGCTGCCCCTGCAGTGCTCTAGACGAGGCTGAGCCCCACCTGCTCTCACCTGCAGCAGCCCATGCTGCGCTCCCACTTGCACCCACTGACGGCACCACCTCAGGCCCAGCCCCAGCCAGAGCGCACAGCTTCCCCATGAGGCTGCTCTTGGTGCTGCCCAGGTATAGCTGAGCTCCCCCTGCCTCCACTGGCTCTACCTCCTGTCCCTATTGCGCCACTTCAGCTGCCTTCCACCCACTTGGCTGCCCAAAGGCGGCTGCTCATCGTGCTGGGTGGGAGGACTGGGTAGATAGCGGCTGGGACCTGGAGCTTGAGCCCCATGCACTGGGGCAGGAGCTGCCCAGGAGCTGCAGCTGGCCAACTGCAGGCCCCCCCACTTGGCTGGGCTTGTGGTGCCCAGTGCATGTACCCATAGTGTCGCTTCCCTGTGCTACCTGCTACCTGAAGCGGTGCAGCAGGGGTAGGGGAGGAGGAGGAGGAGCCGCTGGAGGCAGGGATGAGCTGAGCAGCATCCAGGCAGCTGGAGAAGCTCCACCGGGAAGCTGTGCATGCTGGCTGGGGCCAGGGCTGGGGTGGTGCCGTTGGCAGACACAAGGCAGGGGCATGGTGTGAGCTCCCCCAGGCAGAAGCAGGCAGGGCTTAGCCCCATGCAGAGTGTTGCAGGGGAAGCCGCAGGCCAGATCCAGCCTGCCGGCCATATTTTGCCCTCTCCTCCACTCTCAGGCATGTATGCAGACAATCACAAACAACTGCCTTACCACCTAGGTCATGCCTATGTAGGACACTTACTGTGACAGGCACCAGTGCCATAAGCACACTGCAGAGCTCGACACTGGCCACCTCCTTCACTGGAAGTGGCATAGCTGTGTCCACACAACACTCCAGGTAACCTAATTCGCACTGCTATGTGATGGGACTAATAAGCCCGACCCCATGCTAAACTAACTTGCCCCTGGTGCTGCGCAGACATGGCTGCACTGCTTCTAGTGTAGAAGGCAGCCCACAGAGCAGGGCTGGACATGATAAATTCACCACATAGACATGGTCTTAATTACTAATATTGGGGGAGGGGGGAGGCCAGGGGCCTTCGGAAAACTGATTTAAATGAAAAGAAGAGAAGGCCAAGAGGGGACTTGGTAGCAGCTTACCACTACATCAGAGGAGTGCATCAAGAACTCGGTGAACAGTCTGCTGGGAAGAGCAGTCAGCCAGGTCTGAACTCTCACGTCGGTTCTTGGCCAGAGTGCAGGACCTCCATCTAACCCAGGAGGCGCACAGCCCCACCGGCGAGACGCCTTGTTGGACCTAGTGCTGGCCACAGGTGATGGCCTGGTGAGGGGGCTGCGGGTGCTTGACCACCTGGGCGACAGCGATCATCGCCTGCTGGAATTCAACATCCAGCGCAAGGTGGCAAAGGCCTACAGCAAGGCAGCAGCCCTAGATTTCAGGAGGGCAAACTTCAGTGAGCTAAGGGGAATAGCTGGGAAGCACTGAGGTCCCGGAGGGGAGGGGAGCCGGGTGTCCAAGGAGAGTGATTGCTCTTTAAGGAGACGATCCTCCAAGCCCAAAGGAGAGGTAATCCCAACGACGGCTCAAAGGGAGCAGGAGAGCACACAAGCCTCCAAGGCTCACCAAAAGCATCCAGGAATGTCTCCTTGCTAAAAAGGAGGCTTACACCCAATGGAAAGAAGGGGTCATCACCAGGGAGGGCTATTCTGTAGTTGCTCAGGGATGTAGGGGGGTAGTTAGGAAGGCCAAGGCAGAGATGGAACTGGGACTAGCTTCCCAGATTAAGGACAATAAGAAGTCCTTTTTTAAATACATAGGGGGTAAAAAGAAGGTCCCAGGTAATGTGGGGCCCTTGTAGGACGCCATGGGAAACTTGGTCGTCACACCAGACGGCAAAGCTAACATGTTTAACGATTTCTTTGCCTCCGTCTTCCTAAGTAGGGACCAGAACAGCCACCTCCCTGCTGGGCCCCCCTCGGGCCCCGGGGGAGGCACACCTGGGCCACGGGTTAGCGAGGATTTAGTTAGGGAGCTTCCGGAGGGGTTGGACGTATTCAAGTCAGCCTGGCCTGGCTAATCTCCACCCTAGAGTCCTAAAGGAACTGGCCGAGGTCATTGCAAGTCCCCTGGCACGGCTTTATGAGCACTCATGGTGCTCTGGTGAGGTACCGGAGAACTGGAAAAGGGCCCACGTGGTTCCCATCTTCAAAAAAGGCAGGAAGGAGGACCCGGGAAACTATAGGCCAGTTAGTCTTACCTCGATCCTAGGCAAGCTGTTTGAGAAAATTATGCTGGCACACATCCAGGAGGGGCCAGCAGGGGACTGCATGCTTAGGGGCAACCAACACAGGTTCATCAGTGGCAGGTCCTGTCAGACCAACCTGGTGGCCTTTTACGATCAGATCCCCAGATCATTAGATGCAGGGGTAGCAGTGGATATAGTCTTCCTGGACTTCCGGAAGGCTTTTGACACTGTCTCTCACCCCGTTCTCATTAAGAAACTGGGGGGCTGTGCTGTAGACACCCACACAGTCAAATGGGTCGCCAACTGGCTGGTGGGCCACACCCAGAGAGTGGTGGTGGATGGGTCCTTCTCAACCTGGAAGGATGTGGGCAGTGGGGTCCCCCAGGGCTCGGTCCTCGGGCCTGCACTGTTCAACATCTTCATCAGTGATTTGGACAAGGGGGTAAAAAACACCCTGTTCAAATATGCTGATGACACTAAAATGTGGGGGGACGTGGGCACACTGGAAGGATCAGTCCTAGACCTAGACAGGTTACAAGGGTGGGCGGACGAGAATAGGATGGGTTTCAACACAGACAAGTGCAAGGTGATGAACCTCGGGAGGAACAACCGGCACCATACCTACAGGTTGGGGAACTCCCCTCTTGTCAGCACGGAGGCGGAAAGGGATCTGGGGGTCATCACTGACTCCAAGATGAACATGGGCTGGCAGTGTGGGGAGGCAGTCAGGAAGGTCAACCACACCTTGTCATGCATCCACAGATGCATCTCGAGCAGGTCCAAAGAGGTGATCCTCCCCCTCTATGCGGCACTGGTCAGGCCGCAGCTGGAGTACTGCGTCCAGTTCTGGGCAAGAGGGAAGTCGACAGCATGGAGAGGGTCCAGAGGAGGCCCACTCGTATGATCAGGGGACAACAGGGCAGGCCCTATGAGGAGAGGCTATGGGACCTGAACCCGTTCAGCCTCCACAAGAGAAGGCTGAGGGGGGATCTTGTGGCCTGTTATAAACTAGTCGGGGGGACCAACAGGCATTGGGGGAGTCCCTGTTCCCCCAAGCACCGCCAGGAGTGACCAGGAATAACGGTCACAAGCTGGCAGAGGGTAGGTTTAGGTTAGATACCAGGAGGCGCTGCTTCACGGTCAGGGCGGCTAGGGTCTGGAACCAGCTTCCAAGAGAAGTGGTGCTGGCTCCTACCCTGGGGGTGTTTAAGAGGAAGTTAGATGAACATCTTGCTGGGGTTGTTTGACCCCAGTAGTCTTTCCTGCCATGGCAGGGGGTCGGACTAGATGATCTGCTCAGGTCCCTTCCCACCCTAGAAACTATGAAACTATGAAACAGGTGTTCACTAGGGCACCCCTGGGGAAGACCAGGACTAACGGATGCAAACTCCTGGAAGACCACTTCAGGCTTAATACCAGGAAAAACTCCTTCAGTCAAGGTGTCCAGACTGTGGAATAAGCTCCCTCCAGAGGTGGTGCGGTCACCTACCCTGGAAATTTTCAAGATGAGACTGGACGGTCACCTCACTGGGGCCACTTGACCCCAGTTGTCTTTCCTGCCTTGTGCAGGGGGATTGGACCCAATGATCTACAAGGTCCCTTCGAACCCCTAATGATCGATGAATCTATGAAAACGAACTCAAGGAAAGCTAAAGAAAATCATCCCTATAGAAACATTACGGAGCATGGAATCTGAAGTCGACACTTGTGTATTATAACTAATATTGCTGTTTCTTACTGGTGCTGAGATAATAAGAATAAGAGCAACAACACAACAACAACGATAATGAGATGCCAGGCAAACATGTTAGGATCAAATTTTAAGAGAACGAGGCATGCAGCAAAGAATTGGTTACCTCCTCCAACTTCTACCACACTCCAAGCAGCCCATAATACATTTCAAGCATGAGCGGAATAAAATTAATATGTAAGCCTGGCACTGGATGGGAGCACCGTGTATTATAAATGGTCATAACAGCATGCAGACACAGCAGGAGCGCTGACAGATTGTCACTGGAAGAGAGGACCTGTGGAAAAGCACTCACTACTGTGGTACGACACCAACCCTTAGGGAAAAGAAAAAGACCCTCTCTCACCGTGCTTCTCCTGGACAGGAAGCTTACAGGGGGTTATGGTTATAGACTGCTCTAATAATGCTACCTATTTCTGTACCTGCCTTAATGTGCAGTGTCATTTAAGGAAGCAAGCTGGAAAATGTGATTCTTCTCTGGAACATGATTCCATGCAAATGCCATTTGAGGTTTCTGTGCTTATATGTTATCGGTGAATTTGAAACCCAAGCACGCTTCCCCCACATGCAGCCAGGCTAAATGATTCTTGCTAACTGTCAGCTCTGCACATCCTGCCTGGGGTCAGAAAATGAAGCTGAGTTCTTTCCTTCTCACACATCACTACCTGGAATAAAGGTCCCACGGGGCAAATCTGGCCCTTGGTACCACCCTGCTGACCCCATTCTCTTCAGCTGGTTGGCACAGATGCAATCCACTAGAGTGTGGGTCATGCAAGACCCCAGCCCTATGTCTCTCAGCTGGGTTAGCTCTGCAGGTCTACCATTTACTTTTCATCAACAGAGCAAGAAGACCCGGCTCTGAATGCCCACCAGGAGATCCGCAAGGAGTAGCCTCTTTTGACACAGTCATGTTTCAGAGCAAGGTTATATTGTAATGGATGGTTGCATCCATCTTATAGCATATCCTATAATAATTAATGGATAAGTCATGGGTACTTTTGCCAAAATCAAACATATTTAAATGAGCCATTGCTTAGGATACAATGTCTCCTCCCCTGCCTCACCCTGGGAGTTAACCACTGAAATCAAGTCCAGAATAAGGAAGCCATTTGATCAAAACAACAGAGCTGGTTCCAACATCCTCCATATCACACACCAAGGACTGTCCTATTTGATTTAGGTTTCACTTGGGACTTCAAAGAAACTTGTCTATCCTGGCTGGCATGCTACCACTTAACACTAGTGGATAGGTTCAGAGATGTTTGCTGACACTTAGAAACTGCAGACATGGACACAAAAAGAACACGGGGCAAGAAAGTGCATGCTTACCGGTACCTTCATTTTAAAGTCATCTCGGTAGAGTTTAATGCCAATGTCAGCGATTGTCCTCTGGATAAAGCGGGAGGGCCGCAGGACAAATACCAGCTGCAGGTTCCCTGGAAACGCACCCTGCAAGGAACAGAAAGAAGTGGCAGGGCAGAGGAATCAAGCCCCACACCCGGAGAAGAGCACCAGGAGGATTTCAGTGCCTTCTTCCCTTGTCCTGTGCTCCTGTGGCTCCCAAGGAGGGGAAAATGGTTCTGGGGCTGTCTGGTCTTCATGGTTGTCTGCTATTCCTCCCATCATCCTATTCTCCCTGACCTGCTGAAGTTGATAGACAGACTCCCACACTGAGCTGCAGATGAAGCCTCACAACCAGGTGTTACTGCTTGGCAGACAGACAGCAGGCAAAGAGTGATTTAAACCCTTCCAGCCCCAAAAACCACAGGCTTCTGACCATCGAACGATATGAAAATCTCAGTCAGCTCTTGTAGTAACAGAGCTTCTCTACTCTGCAGGCTGCAGCCATTAGAGGACAAGACAATTGTGTACATCTGGGCAGATGCCTCTGGCTGTGCCATGCACACGTTACAAGACTGTATTTCCCATCCTGCCCTGGAAAAGGTTTATTTTATCCACAGGACAGCTCAACACTCTCCTTAGACATGTGGCCTGGCTCACAACCCCAGCCTCCTTCTGTTTATCTGTGTTATGTGATCATCCCCTGATCTCACAGAGCCTAGAAAATATATTCAAACACTGAGGACAACTAAGCAGGGCAAAGAAACCAAACACTTTGCATCCCCAGGAAAAACTTAAATGACAATCTGATTCTGCAGGGATCAAGCATAGCATGCAGCTATGCCTCTTCCACATGCACAACATGTCACATCATCAGAAAAAAAAATACTCCACAGCTGCTCATATTCTGGTTTTTTGGGTCCACCTTTCTCAAATAATCTGACAGATCTCCCAGCTGCCCCGAGCCTTTAGAGATCCATTTTTATCTCACACATGGACCCCTTGGCCACTCCTAACCCTCCACGGCACAATGGAGGTTCCCTCTTCCGGCTCCTTCAACTTAGAGAGGCTCCCTTTAAATCACTCAGATCTGTGACACAGTTGTCTTCGTTCTAATTCAGCAGGAACCGAGGTTGTGTAATTCATCAGCGCAGGCTCAGCTATCTCTGCTAGGTAACAGGGATCTCTAGGATCAGGAAGCTACTGCATTAATAACCAGGAAACCAAAAAAAAAAAAAAAAAAAAAAGCAAGCTATAAAAATCAGTGCTGAAGGGAAGACAGATGACAGCAAAAACGATGCCAGGCACTTACTGCTATCCGTGTCAGGGACGCCTTTACCGCGCTCCATTTGTCCCGCCGTCTGTCTATAATGATGATGAATCCGATGCTGGCAGCCTCCAGGCTGGAAAACAGATTAAACAAGTATGCTGGGTTAGAGGAAGGCAGAGCCGCGCTGAGGAATGGTGCTGCAGCAGCACGGAGCCCCCTCCGTGTCACACTCCAAGCCCATTTTTAAAACTCCAGGTACAGTAGGCAGAGGGGGCTGGCATGGCTTAGTGTGAGCAGGGGAGCCAGCAGATTGCCAACAGAAGGTTAGCAGCCTTCACAAAACATGAATATTTTATCCCTTGTATCTCTCAACTGCCTCGCTACTGGCTGCCAAACCAGCGTGATGCGAACAGTTCAGGATTGCAGCTCGCTTCGTACTGTAGAGGAGGGAAAGCACAGACCTTGCTGGCTTTGCAAAACAATCCAAGTGATCGGATCCTCATCCTCTAGCATAGGCCTTTGCACCAATCCCCTCTGGTGCACTTGGACAGCCAACAAGTGCACTTCATTCCCAAGAGGTGCAGAATGCACCCTTCCCTGCCAAAAAATAAGTGGGGGAGAAAGTGGGAGTTTAAGAGACTGGAGTCACATGCCTCTGCCCAGCTCACATGCAGAGAGGAGCTCACTGGGTTGTTTCAGTGCATGGGCTGTAGTAGTGGCTGCTGTCCTCCTGGGCCATCTGAGGGACTAAGCTATGGGAGGGATGGAAGTGCTGATCTTCTTGCTGTCTTGAGGCCCAGCACTAGACCCACTGCTCTGTGTTGCACAGGGGTGCATGGTATCCCTGTGAGGTTACTCTCCTCCCTCTGCTCGTGAGACATGGGGGACACTAGACAAGCATGGAAGCCCTTGGGCAGAATCACAATGGCTTTAAGGAACAAACCAGATAGGACTGATGCAAAACAAGGTCACTGATTAAAACCTAGTTGATAATATGTGACGATAAGTGGCTCGGACTTAGACACTACTCGGGTTTCCACCCATCCCATCACCCCTCCCATCACATAGTCCAACAATTTCTTTTCTTGGGGGAAAGCAAGAGACTGGCATCCTCACAAGATTCGGCACAGCATGGACAGCAAGAGTGGGAACTTCCTCGCACCGACATGCCTCAGCTGTGAGTTGGCCAAACCACGCGTAGGCCATCTGTTACTGGTCTCTTGAGAGCAAAAAGCTGACCCTCTCCTCCAAATCCAAATGCTGCCTAGCCATAGCATGGTGGCAGGACAGGAAGGGGAGAGGGACTTCACTTGATCTGTCCTATATAATCCATGTAAAAGCCAGGCAGAGTTTTTGCCCTACTTTGCTCTGAAGAGCATAAATACCACCCCTCTTGCTCCCCTGGGAGTGTGCAGTGCCCCAAAGGGCATCGGGCACATTGTCTCGGCAGCTCTCTCAAAACCACTGTCAAGCTCCGAACCATTCAGACCTGGGATCCGGGGTCTGCAGGGCCAGGCAACGTCTTGAGGGGGCACAAGTGAATATTAACAACACACAATCCAGGAGAAACCCCTGAACTGTGCAAGCCCCCCCCAGAGAACGGCCTTTATCGCTGGCCTCTCGTGAGCTCAAGGGACTGAGAGCTGACACCACAATTAGGCAAAGTTTTCTTCTTTCTTTATATAATGCAATAGACAGCACAAAAATCTATCAAACGTAGGGGGGAAGAGTATCTGGTACCTGTTTCTCAAATGAAGGAGAAATACTTTCCTGATTACTCCTTGTTAAGGAGTAGCCAAGTTAAAAAAAAAAAACTAAACATTGTGGTTTCCAGAGGGATTTAAAGCTTGAGCGGTAAGTACCATTGACATTCTGGGTGATGCTAAACAGTTCCCGGAAGAATGTGAAGACGTAATCACAGACCTACATACCAGGCCTTCTTAACCTTATCAAAGGTCTTTTGTGATCTTACCAATGCCCCTTTTTGGTTAACTTAACTGGGATGGGACACCCCTCTTAAAGTTTGGCAGTCCTGAGAAGTATGGGCAAGTTCTCCATCACCTTCCAGAGGGAAGACTGGGTGCAGTCTCACTAGACGGGCACTCTGTCATATCAGACAGAGACAGGCAAGGATGTGGTCTGGCATGCCCTGCCTGCCGGGATGACGGATGCTGTTGCACCACGGGCGGGATGCCAGCAATTCTAGCTCCCCTCCTCACATCTGGCCAGAGCTCTTTGAGCTGAGCGGATTGAAGCTTCCACAACAGAAATGGAGGAGGTTGAAGGTGAGCCTGTGTGGAGTTACAGGGGCAATAAAAAATGGCTGGGGAAGTCAAAGTACATTTGAGAACAGGAAGCTTTGAAGCCGTGTGTCTCACATGACAGCAAGACAGGAGGCCCCTTCACCAGCACGGGGGAGCAGGGATTGGAGACATCGTACACGCAACTGCAGTTCCCCACTTGACTTACGGAATGACCTATGAAAATACCATTTCACAACTTCCTCCTTTGCCTGCAGTATACATTTAAAAGGGGGGGGGTAACTCCTTTACTTGATAGCTCATAAAGAAACACTCATGCATTTCTAAGAAACACCTAGATGTGGTAGTGACGTAATCAATCCACACAGATAAATACAATTGCTATATTGATCTCAAACCACTATCTTTCAACTTAAAATAAAACAGGCCTCTACTGCATAAGATAAGAATTACTTTTAGTTTCTGGAGTAGTAGGCTATTATAATTTCTGCCACTAGAAGGCACCATTACTGACGTGCTCCTTTACCCAAAGTCCAAACCATTGCAGCGATAAATTGAGCAAACAGCTCTCAGATTCTTTCATTGTACAAGCCCTCAGGGAACCCATCAGTTAACAACACATTTTAGTCAGTGGTGCTGGTCTGGGCTAAATTCAATCCCTTCACCTAGCCAGTAAATGGGCCATTATTGGTGCACCACTGTCCAATCCCACTGACCAAGGCCCTGGCTCATTAAAGGGAAGCCCATGTGTCCTAACAACTATTTTCAACCTTCCATCTACGAGGATGTCTAAATCAAGCCTAAACTAATATAAGCAGATATTTGATGCTTATGGCGACAAGTGCCATCACAACATAGCACTTACCAAAACTGGCGCCTCATTGACCATTCCTTTCAAATGCTGACCCAACCAGATTCAACCTCCACCGTCATGGGGCCTAGGTCTTTCTCCGTCCGACTTTTGAAATAAAAGGAGAAACAATCCAATACAAGGAGGTTTCCATGTTCTGCATGCCTCTGCTGTCACTGAGGGAGGGGAGCGCGTGAGACTGGCTCACGTGGGTATTTACCAGAGCAGGTCAAATTAGGACAATGTTTATTTATGGGTGATTATTTGATGAGAATAATGCCACAATTCCCAGTCAGTCTGATTTATCATGAATTGCTCCTCAGCTCTAACTTTACAAGAATCCTATTAATAAAATATGGACATTTGGGCATCTTTTCTGTAGGTCAATGCAATTAGCAGAAATAAAAAGAAGGGCCTCTCCCTTCAAACAGGTTTATTTTTGAGGTCCTAAGTAAAAGTTAGCCCTATAAAATAGTTTGTTTGTTTGTTTTTTTACGTAAGTGTTACGTTAAACCACATTTAGATGGAATGAAAGAGGCCTTTACCCACTGGATTTCTCTAAATAATCAAAATTAGGACTCAGTTCCGAAAAAATATATAGACAATATATTACTGCCCTCGGCACCAAGCGCTGCCTCCCCAGCTGAACTGTATCTAAGCAGTTTACAGTACGATTGCTATAAGAGGGTCCTACCTGGATATCCAGAACTAAATCCATATCCAGTCTAAATCCTCTGAAACCAGCGACGTAACAAAGTGGTTGAAAAGCAGACACATTAGCCAAAGTTACCAAACTGCTGAGGTTAGAATAAAGTAGTTTATTCATCAGCCATGCTCAGACTGACAGGAATGGGAGGCAAGATGGATTTATTCCTAGTCAATGAATTTATGAAGTAGATAAATTGCCCCACTCACGACTGCTTGATTTCTACAGACAGCTCACAGTTATGAAATACTATTGTTACCCATGCAGAAACTCACTAAAGGCTGCCTATGGAAGTGGACCTCAGAGGGAGTTTGGATGCAGAAGAAATGTAGAATCAGGCTCTCTAATACATATTGGGTGCATCTACTGGTCACCCTACGGTGACATAGTGACATGCTACATCAGCATACGGCACACTACAATGACACAGAAATCACATGAGTCTACATGTGGTCGCCAGCTACTTCGCAGTACCGGCACACTCCCCCAGTATAGTATGCTGCTACAGCGACACAGCGGCAAAATCTAACCATGCACTGCACACACGGTGCATTAACCACCAGTACTGCGCTGTGCTTTAGTACTTCCCAAAGGCAACGTCACCGTACAATGATGTATAGGCACGCCCATTAATTAGCAAACTGCTAGGCATCTAATATAAGATAGCCATGATTAGTATCTGCTTTTGAAAGAGCAGGAAGAAAAAGGAAAAAAAAAGCAAAGTCAAAAGCCACAAAAAACACAATGTATGATTTAAGCAAACAAAAAAAGATCTTCATTTGTGTGAAGCAACATTTTTAAAGTCCCATTTTCAAAAGTCGCTTATGCCTTAGAACTGAAACTACTTCAGAAACGGGTGGGACCTTGCCGGTTTGTTCCAAAACTGAAAGGCTGTCATAGATTTCATAGACATCAGGGCTGGAAGGGACCTCGGAAAATCATCAAGTCCAGCCCCCCGCCCAAAGGGCAGGAAGTCAGCTGGGGTCATAGGATCCCAGCAAGATAAGCATCCAATTTACTCTTGAAGGTGTTTAGTGTAGGTACCTGAACTACCTCCGCTGGCAGGCTGTTCCAGACCTCGGGGGCTCGGACAGTAAAGAAATTCTTCCTTATGTCCAGCCTGAAACAGTCTTGCAGGAGTTTATAACCATTCAACCTCATCATCGCTTGGGGCGCTCTGGTGAGCAAACATTCCCCCAGATCCTGGTGGTCACCCCTGATAAACTTATAGGGGGCCATCAGATCGCCCCTGAGCCTGCGCTCTTCCAGGCTAAAGAGCCCCGTGGCGCTCAGCCTGTCACCATAAGGTCTGTTTTCCTGACCTCTGATCATGCGCGTGGCTCTCCTCTGGACTCTCTCAAGCTTCTCCACATCCTTTTTGAATTGTGGAGCCCAAAACTGGACGCAGTACTCCAGCTGCGGCCTCACCAAGGCCTAGTACAACAGGAGAATGACGTCTGGGATCTGCTTGAGAAGCAACTATGGATGCAAGCCGGCGTTTTGGTCGCTTTAGTAACCACAGCATCACATTGAAGGCTCATGTTCATCTTGTGGTCAATGATGACCCCCAAGTTTCTTTCTTCCATAGTGCTAGCCAGCGTAGCACTGCCGAGCTTATAAGGATGCTGCAGGTTTTTCTTCCCAAGGTGGAGGACCTTGTGTTTTTCGGTGTTAAACACCATCAGATTCTTGTCCAATCATTTGCTGAGCCTGTCCAGGTCAGCCGGGATCACTGTCTTCTGGTGTGGATGCTTTGCCCCAAAGTTTGGTGTCATCGGCGAACTTGGCCAATCCACTCCTGACTCCAATGTCCACATCATTAATAAAGACGTTGAACAATATGGGTCCAAGGACACAGCCTTGGGGGACCCCGCTGGTCACAGGACACCATGACGATTGACTTCCCTCAATTACCACCCTCTGGAGCCAATTTCCCAGCCAGCGGATCATGGTGGACCCAAGGCCACAACTGGCCAGTTTTGCCAAGAGATGATCATGGGATACCAGATTGAAGGCTTTTTTGAAGTCAAGATATATGACATCAATCTATTCTCCCTTGTCCAGGTGATAGGTCACCTGGTCATAGAAGGAAATGAGATTGGTCAAGCAAGACCTACCCACAACAAACCCATGCTGGCTATCCCTTAGGATGTTGGCGTCAGCCAGTCCATTCAGGATGGCCTCTTTAATAAACTTTCTAAGATCTTCCCCGGGAAAGAAGTTAGGCTGATGGGCCTATAGTTAGCCAGATCCACTTTCCTCCCTTTCTTGAAGATAGGCACCACGTTGGCCTTCTTCCAGTCTTCGGGCACTACACCAGAGCGTCAGGAGTTTTCAAAGATCCATGCCAGGGTCTGGGCTATGACACTCGCCAGCTCCTGGAGTACCCTGGGGTGTAGATTGTCAGGGCCGGCTGACTTGAAGGTATCCAGCCTCTCAAGATGTTCCTTCACGAGGTCAGCATTGATGGAGGGCAGGGGATCTCCCTCACCCAGACCTCCCTGTCCCATAGAGGGCATGGGCGTCCCATGGGACTGATGAAAGACCAACGCAAAGTACCCATTTAATAGGTTGGCTTTTTCCCGGGCATCATCAGTTGTCAGTTGCCCCATCTGGTTCAGCAGGAGTCCAATGTTGCCCTTGCTTTTCCTCCGGCTCCCCACATAGCTGAAAAAGGACTTTTTATTGTCCTTGATGCTCAAAGCTAGTTGGAGTTCAGTTGCAGCCTTGGCTTTCCTGGTTTGCTCCCTGCAGGACCGGACCAGTGCAGAATAATCCTCCTTGGAGGTGAATCCTGTCCTCCATCCTTTGTAGGCTTTTCTTTTTAGCCAGGAGGTCCGCTAGGTCCCTGGAGAGCCAGTGGGGCTGCTGTGCCCTCTTACTGTCTTTCCTCTGAGATGGAATAGACTTAGCTTGTACATTGAGGATCGCTCCCTTGAGGAGCAACCACTCTTCTTGAACTCCCCTCTCCCTGGGGTCATGGGCCCTTAGGGCCTCACTGACAAGCCTCCTGAGCTTGTCAAAGTCAGCTTTTCTGAAGTCAAGGACTTCCGTGTTGCTGACTGACTTGCCAGCTTTACGGTGGATGCTGAAGGTGATCAGCTCGCGGTCACTGTCACCCGGCTTCCCGTCAATCACTAGGTCTCCGATTAGGTCATCCCCAGTAGCCAGTACCAGGTCAAGCAGTGCTTTGCCTCTCGTTGGCCCACAGACTTCTTGAGTCCGGTAGAGGTCATCCAGGCATGAAAGGAAACTTTGCAACCGCTCGGATTTTGCTGAGTGATCTTCCCACGAGGTGTCCGGGTAATTGAAGTCACCCATGACAACCAAGGTCCTGGAGCAAGTGGCCTCAGCCAGTTCCCGGGCGAACTCCTGGTCAAGCTCAGGACTTTGAGTGGGAGGTCTGTAGTAGACTCCCACCATTGTGTCCCCTGTGCTGTGTTCCCCATGGATTTTAACCCAGAAGGTCTCCAGTCATGCACTCTGGTCGCCAACATCAGCTTGCAGGGGCATGTAGCTTTCCTTAACATAGAGAGCTACACCCTCACCCCTTTTATCTACACGATCCCTCCTGTACACGGTATAGCCAGCTATACCCAAGGTCCAGTCCCACCAGGTCTCCGTTATCCCTATGACGTCATAATTCTTTGCATTGAGCCTCCTGTTTATTCCCCAATCTCGTGGCATTAGTGTACAGGCAGGCAAGTGTGCCCTTAGGGGCTCTTCCTTTGCCCGCAGATTGTACCAGGGCTGGGGCAGGGATGGGGTCCCTTAAGTGCCTTGGTCTGCTGGCTTTGCAAGGGTTGCTCAGCAGGCCAGCAGTGGCAGTAGTCCCCGCCTCCCCCAGTGGGCTTAGTTTAAAGCCCGGTGGAGCAGGTCATCCAGTCTGCCTGAGAAGAGCCTCCTCCCCAGGGGAGAGAGGTGGAGGCCATCTCTTCCCAGCAGCTCGCTGCCTCTCTTGCCAAAGAGCAGACCGTGGTCATGGAAGCCAAAGCCTTCCCAATGACACCAGTGCCACAGTCTTTGGTTGACTACGTGGATCCTCCTGTCCCACCTAAGCTCATAGCCCGAGACTGGGAGGATCGACGAGAACACCACCTGTGCCCCCAGACCCTTTAGTCCCGCTCCCAAATCCCTGTAGTGCCTCATGACCCGGCTGGAAGTGCTCTGAGCTGTGTCAGTGGTGCACACATAAATAAGGAGCATAGGGTAGTGGTCTGTGGGCCACAGGAGCTGTGGGATCCTCTCCGCAATGTCTCGGATGCAGGCCCCCGGGAAGCAGCAGACTTCCTGGGCTAAGGGGTCGGGGCGGCAGATTGCCCCCTCAGTCCCCCTCAGGATGGAGTCTCCCACAACAAACACCTTACGTTTTGCCTTGGGGAGGGCAGGGACGGTAGCTGTGGTTGAGCCTGTGCTGCCAGTGGGAGCTGGTAACTGAGCAGGCGCTGCTGGAGCAACAAGAGGTGCAAACCTGTTGCTAAGCTCTGGCGGGGCAGGGGCCTTGGTGCGGCGGGCCTTCGGGCCCTTGACCACCTTGGTCCATGCCCCTGACTGGGCAGAGCGGGAGGTCCCAGAGTCCTCCTTTGTCCTGGAGGGAGACGGTGCTCTACCCTCCGGCTCCTGGGGGGGAAGGGCCTGGCAGTAGGAGTCGATCTCCTGCTCACAGTCCCTGATGGCACGCAGTCACTGGACTGTGGCCTGGAGCTCCTCCTGTGCGAGCTCCGCGCTAACTCACATGCTGGCAGACAAGCAGCCTGTTCCCGCGACTCCAGTCGCGTGGCTCCCTGGGGGGCTGGGCCAAGTAGGGGCCTGGGCGGGGCTTGACCCAGCCGGCTCCACGCAGCCGCCTCCTCCCACTCAGTGAGGGGTTAACCCCTTCCCACCACAGGCCCCGCTTGCCTCTGGCTGTGCTGGGGTCGGCAGGGGGCTCCACAGCTGCTGGGGGGTGTCTGGGGGGCTTCGGGGGAGCGGAGACACGGCGGGCTTTCACCTACGCATCTCTCGCTGCTCCGGAGCCTAACTGTCATCTCTTTAGAGGTTCTCCTGTCTTTGGGATGTGTTTTAGGGAGGTGTAAGACAACATAAGAACAACAAGGGAAACAATTTGATCACTAACATGAAGACTACATGCAGAAAAGAAAATGCAAGCCAGGAAAAGGGAAGTGACTTTCTCTTGAAACAAATATTGCCAAGAATTGCCCTGGGAGGAGATGGGGGACAATGAACACCAGCCTGTAAATATTTGCTTCTTAGCTGCTACTGTTGACCTTGAAGGAGGTAACCCCATCCCATTTCACTTGAAAGACAGACAAAGAAATGAAAAATTGTTACGCAATAGATTGACTCAGCTTTAAATATGAGAGCCAGAGAGTAAAATGCCTTAATGTGGAAGGCTGCACAATTCAATTCACAGTTCCTCCCCACTTCCAGGAATTAGCAGTTTATAATGAATTTCCCATCAAGCCACCAACTACCATAGGTTCCACTCCAGCTTAGCTCCACCCACTCATCCCCTCTGCTCCCTGTTTCTTCTCAATCCTGGGAATAAGTAAACCCATGAATATCCTCTCTTAGACCTCAGGCCACAGGGCAGAGAGGCTCAAGCAGGACTATGGTGGTGCATTCCCTCCCTCTTACACTCCAGCCCTTTGGATGGCCACATGGCCGACTTCGGGTGCCCATGTTCTGCATGGGACACAGATGACCCACAAAAGACTGATTCCCAAATTAGTCAAACAGAACAGTTGCTCTCTTTGTGCGTCTTCCTCCCATTATTTTCCATGGCTGCTCTATCCTAAGAAAGCAAGTAGGGCATTTGGCTAGTTACCTCAGGTGCCTATACATGAACGCACGGAGCCTGGGAAACAAGCAGGGCGAACCAGAAATCCTTGCACAGTTACAGAATGACAACATGATTGGCATTACAGAGATCTGGTGGGAGCTCGCATGACTGGAGAACTTATGGATGGGCCTAAACTGTTCAGGCCAGACAGGCAGGGGAGAAGAGGAGCAGGAGCTGATCTTTACGTAAAAGAGCTGTAAGATTGCTCAGAGCTCCTGTATGAAACTGGAGATAGGCCTGTTGGGAGTCTCTTGGTTAGGGTCACCAGGGGAGAGCAAGGGGTGATGCCATGGTTGGTGTGTGCTACAGACCACCAAGTGAGCAGAAATGAGAAGCCAGGCCACAAAGTGTTCAGCTGTATTGTTGAATGTCCCATGGTCTTGCAACTATGGACTTGCTGCATCCAAAAATAACAGGGGAGAGGAAGGGGAGAAGACAAGTAAAACAGAAGATCCAGGAAGCAGCAGGAGAAAGGGACTATAAGCACCTGTGATACAGGAAACGCAGAGCAGTTCAGCAAAGCAGCTAAGAACAAAATATGAACTAGCAGCTGCCTAGCATTAGGCCATCAGGGCAGACAAGGTAAAGCAATGGGATGTGGTCAAGGCTGAGAAAGCTACTCAGGGGAACACGGTCCTTTAAACCTTTCCTGCCACAGACTGACATATGGGACACAGCGAGGAAGGCAGGTCTGGACACCATGGGGGAGTCTCAAATCATACTGGAAAAGGCACGTGGGGAGGAGTGTGGGTCTATGCATCCACCTGGTGCAATACTACCCCCTTCGTTTGACCTTGGCATACAGGGTGATCCTGCCCGTCTTCAGCCAGATGGCACAGCAGCGCTTGTATTTCTTGTTTTCAGTTAGTCAGGGCTGATTTAGGGCCTAAATTTAGCTGGGGGAACAGAGTTAGTGTCAGCAAACGATCCTGTTTCAGTGTAGCACACAAAAATAGAACCTATGCCAAGGACTAAGTGTTACTTGGCCCTGAGTGACAATGGGACATTAGGACTGGGGGCAAGAAAAGGAGACATCGATATGGGCAGAGGTACAGTGAAGAGAGATACTTATAGACAGGGCATTACAAAGACCTCACTCTTCATTTTCTTAATATCGTCTCCTTCGCATATTGCTATACTATATTACTACTATTCACTATGGAGCACACCGGGCAGACCTCAGGTCCTGGCAAGGAAAGCTCTGCAGCAAACTGTACGTGGTAAATAGATACCAAACTTGTCTCCAAAGCGAACGTAGACACATTTAGCCCTGTGAAGCCCGGAGTGGGGCTGTGTGAAAGTTTCTGCTTTTTGCAACATGCTAGATTAGCTGTGGTGCTTCAGTCCTGAGGTGTGAACTCTGTTACAGGAGACTCCAACAGAAGCCAAGTTTAATGACCCATCAGGCAAGGAGGAAGGCCCATCTGTCTTCTTAAGCAATTGCTCGATAGGGCTCAGAAGGGAAGAGATTCCTGGTGTGGGCAGAAATGGGTAAGAAGCCACTGTGTATTGTAGGCCATGCATGTACCTCTCCTCAGAATAGGACTCTTGTTCCCCTAGCAGTAGCTGGACCTCACATACAGGAGGTAATGAGCCTTGTAAAGCCTGAGTTGGTAGAGCAGGTCTTTCATTTCTAACAGGAGAGGCTGCGCTTTAAGATCTCCAGCTCAATTCCTGGTGTTACATAGGTAATAGCTAATGATGTAGCTACCCGGAAGTCTATAAGATGAGTCCATTATTTATACCATTCCATGTGTCAGTGTACATCTGTCTTTTGCACATGCTGTGCATGGCACCCATGACAGAAGTACAGTTATGCCAGAGGAAGCACATGTTCTACAGGAACAGTTGTACCGATTCTCTGATTGGAAGGAATTACTCATTTTACTTTGCTGACTGCAGAGCTCTGTGCAATGAACACCTGGATGCTACCTCCTGCTGCAGGATGGCAGGTCTGTCTGGAAGTCAGACCAATCTGTCTTACTTTCTGCTCTGTGTGCAGCGGCATATTTCTATGCCAAGTCTTTCAATCAGCAGAACCTGCTTCTTTTCAGCATGCTCTTTGGTCTGGATGACTGATGGTGGTGGCCTTGGTAATTCCCCACAATCTCCCTCTCCCTAGCCACCTGGTTTTCTCCCTAGATGTCTCCATTTGCTTTGGGAGTAGGACAAAGTGGGACCTATTACTCGTGATACATCCATTGCAACACTAATATCCTGTATTGTTACAATGGTAAATGAGATATTACAGCCTCAGTGGGGTTAGAGCAGGGGTGGGCAAAATGCAGCCCACGGGTCAGATGCGGCCCACCAAGCCATTCTATCTGGCCCGCGGGACCCCCTAAAAAAATTTAGGAAATTAATATTTTTCTGCCCCTGGCTGCCTCAATGGCTTGCCAAAACTGAGTAAGCAGCCCTCCACCCAAAATAATTGCCCATCCCTGGGTTAAAGGGAAAGACAATTGCTCTATGCACAGATTAGCAAACTGAAGACGCACAAGGCTCTGTCAAACACAAAACAGAAGCACCACCCCACCCTTCACAGCTCCCAGCCTGTATTATTGGGTCAGATATCAACCATCCAACATTGCAGTTTAGGCACTTCCCATGCTAGACAGACACCTAGGACTAAAAGGACTGGGAATCCAAGCAGTGACTGGAGAGAAATGGGGGTTGCTCCTTCCAAAAGCATCAGAGACCAACCAAATTCCTTAAGCTGCATTCATTGTAATCTTTTCTACACAGTGGTCTGGAGGCCAATGGCCAAAATACTGGCTGAGAAGCAGGATATCAGGGTTCAGGTCCCAGCTCTGTCACTTAGACCTGGTTCCATCACCTTTGCTCAATGTAAGTAGTTAGCAGCTTACTTCATTCAGTGAGAGAGCAGGCAGTGCCAGATGCTATGGGCAAGGCTGACAGAAACTTCAGATCATGGGAAAGTAGGGCTGGAAGGGACCTCACAAAGTCATCTTTTCCAGTCACCTACTCAAGGCAGGATTATCCCTGACTAAACCATCCCAGCTAAGTATCTGTTCAACTTGCTCTTGAAAACTTCCAGAGATGAGCACACTGTTGACTCCTAGTCAGCTCATGGTCCACTGTAACCCCCAGGTCCTTCTCTGTAGTACTGCAGCCTATTAATCAGGGGCAGAAATGATTGATAGGCTGCAGTCTGTATTTGTGCATGCAATTTTTCCATCCCAGGTGCAGGATTTTGCACGTGTCCTTGTTGACTTTTATCTGATTGATCTTGGCCTTTGCTGTGCCTCCGTTTCCCCACCTATGAGACTGGGGTAACATAATTCCCCTGCCTCAAAGGGTTAATTAATTGATATGTATGCATTGCTTTGGGATCTCAAAGTATAAATGCACAAACTAGAGCTCTGCAGAAAGCTACAGTGTGAACTTAGCTTAGCAAATATTGCGCGGTAACTCCTGCAAGGAAAGAAAGCAGGATACATGACCTTGCATTTACCACAGGGTAAGAGTGTACACACAGATAGTTACTGCAGAATAAGTAATATGCAGCAAGCTTACACTCTATTATCTTACCTGGCAGTAACTAGCCGACCTGCCCACAATCTCAGATGAGCACTAGTAGAATATGTCTACAACACTTCCCACACAAGGATGATATTCCTTTCTCCTTGCCAATGCTCTGAACACATCAAACCTAGAAATGAGATGGTGAAACTGCCCTGAGGGTTGTCCCCACCACTGCTCCCGAGCACACCAGAAGCTGAGACCTTGGGAACGGTAGTGAGGAGTGCCCTCATTTCTGGGTTTGGCCTATGTGAAGGGAACAGGTGGACTGGGTAGGCTTAAAGATGGCATCATCAGGAGTGTTGGGGAAGTGGTGTAGACATAGCCCAAACAAGCAAAGGAAAACCATTGCAAGCATAACCTCTTCCCTCTTATCATCACTATTAGTGAGTGGAGGTACTTCTGCTAAATCATGACCACGCTGCAAAACACACAGTGGTAAACAGTGTGTGGGTATTCTCTGCCGGAGTCATCATCCTATAGACAGTCATGTTCCCCATCTTGATGACATGCAGTAGATGAGGTCTCTTTCTGCAGAACAGATGGCCCACAGACAGAGTCAAACAATGGAGCTGTTAGATACCCTGCATAGCTCTTGTCAGCTGTTCTGGCACTCCCATCTGTGGGTACAGGAGCTGGAAAACTTGTCCCAGGACTTGAAGGAGCCACATTTTTCTTTTGTTCCCCTCCCAGCAGCTTTTGCACACAAGACCGCAGCAAATAAGAAACCGTCATTTCTTCCTCAGCCCTGCTTCTGGCTGACACACATGGTCACAATCCAAGGATAGGGTGAGGAGAAAGGAAAAATGTGACACTCACCCAATTTTTTTTTTGGGGGGGAGGCAACAAAAAGTAATTCAACTACCATGTTTTAGTGCCTTGGCACCATTTCTTCAGGAACATGAACTTGTTTTGTTGGCTTAGGGTGACTTCTGGCTGGAGGACAGGGAAAACATCCTGATGCTGGAAACCCTCCCAGCGAACAAAGCAGCAGCAAATATGTCGCTCTGGCTGGAAGATGGGGTCGGTGGAACTCAGCTGCCTTTCTGTGACTCACTGTTTCATACAGCCCCATAGATCTCCCCCCAACACCACCCTTCATGTCACAAAACAGCTTGATATAGTTACATTGAACTAAGATCCTACAGGCACACCAGCCATGGTACAATATTCCACTGAAAACACTGACCAGCTTCTTATAGACCTGGTGGTCCGTGGACCAGAGACCATCCTCCATCTCCGCTCCCCAGCCCCCCACTTATGAATGAGACACCAGCATTTTGCCTCTCATCTCCTTTTTGGATGAAAGATGCATTTAGTGTAAGGCCTAGACACTCCACTTCAGCACTACAAGGTCTCACACACCATCCCTCCACAGCACAGACAAAAGGCTCGTCACAGTGATAGCTCTAATCAACGGGGCTCACTATGGTCCAATACATTGCTTCTCTCCCTCTCTTCACCAACCCAAAGAGTGCACTGTGCTACCAAACAAGGCTGAATTGTTAGGGCTGTCCTCAGTCTATTATTTCACATGGCTGCTGCATGACACTGGAGAGCGCTGATCAAGAAAAAACAAAGCACTCAAGTTATATTATCATCTAAGGTGGAGACTGTCAAGCTCCAGTCAATGCTCGCTGAAGTTGTCAAGGCATCTTTCTCCTGACTTCAACTGATTTTGGAGCAGGCCTGTAGAAAAGAGACACAACTAGGTAGGTTTATACTAAGAGTGTAACACTAAGCCTTCCCTAAGAGACCTTATTTTTTTGTCTGAACATGGTGGCACAATAATGCCCCAAACATGGGCAGACCATCAGCTGGTGACAGACTGTCATAGTTCTGCTGACTTCAAGGGACCTGTGACCATTTACAGCTGTCCAGAACCTGTCTCCTGCTCCAAAGTTTGGGGAGCTGCCTTTCAAACTTATTCGCTTTGGCATTAGCTACAGAGCAGTTGGGACAAGGCAAACTAGGACCTCTAAGTTCACACAGGATGGCATCAATTTTGTTCAATAAGAGGCTTCACAAATCCCCTCCATCAGTATTCTCACCCCTCCAAGTGCCACTGACTGCCAGGTTCCTCAGTGACACACGGCAGCATCTAACACCAATCTCATTTCCTTTTATGACCAGGTGACTTATCACCTGGACAAGGGGGAAGAGATTGACGTTGTATATCTTAACTTTAAAAAAGCCTTCAATCTGGTATCACACGATCACCTCTTGGCTAAACTGGCCAACTGTGGCCTTGACCTCACCACGATCCACTGGTTGGGGAATTGGCTCTGTGGTCAGACCCAGAGGGTGGTGGTCAACGGGAGCCAACCGTCTTGGTGCACAGTCACCAGTGGGGTCCCTCAAGGCTCTGTCCTAGGGCCTATACTATTTAACATCTTCATCAATGATGTGGACTGGCCAAGTCTGCTGATGACACCAAACTCTGGGGTAAAGCATCCACACCTAAAGACAGGAGGGTGATCCAGGCAGATCCTGACAGGCTCATGAAATGGGCGGACAAGATCCTGGAGGTTTTCAACACTGAAAAACAGAAGGTTCTCCATCTTGGGAGGAAAAACCAGCAGCATGCTTATAGGTTTGGCAGTGCTGCGCTGGTTAGCACTACAGATGAAAGAGACTTGGGGGTCATCACTGACCACAAGATGAACATGAGCCTGTAATGTGATGCTGCGGCTAGTAAAGCAAGGAAAACGCTGGCCTGCATACTTAGATGCTTCTCAATCAAATCCCAGGACGTCATTCTCTCGTTGTACTCAGCCTTGGTGAGGCCACAGCTGGAGTACTGCATCCAGTTTTGGGCTCCACAATTCAAAAAGGATGTGGAGAAGCTTGAGAGGGTGCACAGGAGAGCCATGCACATGATTAGAGGTCAGGAAAACAGACCTTATGATGAAAGGCTGGGAGCCATGGGGTTATTCAGCCTGGAAATGCTCTCAGGTGTCATGGTACTTGGGAGACTGTAAAAATCCTTTAGCTACCTGTGCAAGGGTCTGTTCCAGGACAAGATCTTTCTGCTATATCCATTTACTTGCTGTGCCCAGGGTCCAAAGCAGCGACATTAATACACATAATCACCCTACAACTGCTTAGCTCCAATGATATTCTGCTCCACCTCTTGCTGCTGTTCAAGTCCAGCCAACCTGGCAATGTCCCTGTTCTGTGCAGATGGAATTCACCCCTATGCGTAAGACATGACACTTAGGCCTTCAGCTTTTTGTCTCCACAGGGCTGGATGACATTGTTCTGCAGGGCTGTTGCCTGCAATCTCTCACAAGCTCCAATGCGCTGACTGCAATCCAGTGAAATAACGTTGTAGCTCTGACGGTCCAAGTAACACGCAGAAAGCAAGATGAGGTGAGGTCATGTCTTCTCCTGGGTCAACTTTATAGAAGGGAAAGATGTTAGACAAGCTTTGGGGCACAAAGTGCCCTTCCTGCTTCTTTTCCAGATCCGAGGAAGAGCATTTTGTGCCTGAAAGCTCGTCTGACATCTCATCCAAGTATACAGCTGGTCCAGTACAAAATATGACTTGACACCATGCAAATCCCCGAATGCAATAACAAGCAGCAAGCCAATGGAGAAAGCAAAAGCTCAGAGAAATGACAGACTTTTGTGTGTTGGCTCACCTGGGAATGCTGGTTAAATATGTCACCACGTTCAGAAAGTCCTCGTCAGGTATCTCGCTGAACCCTGCATACTCTGGGAAGGTGATGATGGGCGCCCCATCCTTCCCTCTTCCTCCTGAAAATGAGAGATTGTTAAGAGGTCAAAAGATTTAATGTCATAGGAGCAGAGAACTGGCAAGCACCTACCACGCCACGGAGCGTGGCCACACTCCCCACCGAGATGCTGTCTAACCCAATAGATATGGTACTAGACAGTGATGAAGGAGGCCTGGGATCCAATATTTACCCAGATTTACCTCTGCTGAGAATCTGACCCTTGGGGTCCCTTCCCAAATCTACCACTGTGTGATTTGAACCTGGTTGAGTTCTTTCTTTTTCTCAACTGACCATTTGTGGTAACACTTTATAATACCATCGGGATCCGCCAGTACCTATGATCTGACCTGGGGACCAAGCTGTTTTGGGGCAGAGGCCAGGTCTCCCTATGTACGATACATCACTTCACACAAAGCAACCCTGATCCTAACTAGGCCTCCGAGCACCATGGAAATAGAAGTAATAAAACTATGAATACTCATGAACAAGGAATAACACAACCCCAGGAGCAACCTGCCCCTGAGGCTTTAGTTCTCAAAAATACACCCAGAGGGGAGTTCTAGCCACATCGATGGACATTGCTATCTTTTTATCCTCTTATTATGCTGAATTGCTCTGTCATCCAGGCAAGAGAGCTCCATCCTACGCACAGGACAAGCTCCACTCCCTACAGAGTTACAACATGAAGGTGCTTTGCTGGATTCTCACTGGGAACCTCAGCACCAAACTCCAGGCTTGGCCCTCTGCCAAACTGATCCAAATTCCTACAGGCTTTGGATGGAGAGGCAACCTGGGTGGCTAAGGCCTCTCTTGGGTTACCTGTTATGACAACAGCCAAAAGCCAGTAAGTATAAAAGTAACTTGGTAACTAGGCATTTCAATAGCCTGGTGTCCACAATGCAAAAATCACCAGTTTAATCCCCAAACCAGGTGTCCCCGTGATTACTCCTTGCTGTACTCCCCACCATGCTGTCTGGTAGCCGCCCCTGCTCCCCGCCACTCTCACCATCTCATAAGGTCCCGCAACCCTGCTTGAGACTAGGGGCCACAGCCTGAGTTGATATATGCCAAAATATCCTTCCTCTCCCATGGCAGTAGGCTCGTGCACACCAGCTGAAAATCAGGTTCCTCTTAGCTTGAGATAATACTGAAGTAGAAAGTGATTCAGTTTAACCACACACCTTGGTGGCCCTGCTGATCCCCAGCCAGCCCAGCTTCTCGCCTCTTTGCTATAATGTTTCCCAGAGACCACAAAAAGGTCATTTTTCAGCTGAGATGCCTGACAAAGCAGAGGCTGTATTTGGACATTTAAAACTTGTTGACCCCTTTGGCGCTCTTCTAAAAATATCAGACTATTTTAGTTACAGATGGAAAAGGCCAATGGCATGAAAACACCCAGGACTGTCTCCCTGCCAGGAGCTAGACAGTTCCAGAGAGGTTCAAACCGAGGCCCAAACAGAAGGCAAGAAACACCACTCATCATCAGTGCTGCACTGAACTGACTATGAAATAAATCTTATGGATTAAAATAAATAAATCAAATGTATTTATTAAATAAATCTGACTCTGTCTTAACTATGGGGGAGGGCAAATGCCAACTCCTGGCTGAGGGCTGTCCTAATCCAAACTGTCCACAGGCTGCAGTGGACTGGAATCGCCCCAAACCAGACAGAATTTACCTCTACTGCTGCTGCACTACTTTACCTCTACTTCCTCAATGCTGAGGAGAGCATTAAAATCCTTGGATGGTTAGTTTCAGAAAAGATATTTAGTGCCATCTCGTGGGAAAGGAGGGCAGTGCCATAGGAAATAAACTGCAAGTCCAGTTCAGTGCATGCACCCAGACATCCTTGCATCCTTTCATTCTCACCTTCCTCTCATGCTTTCACCCCTCGCTGCTTCAAGCAGTCTCTGCAGCACACCCAGCCCCTCTGTCATGCCAGCAACTATACACCCTTCACCCCTCTCTGCCACCCTGCATGCACCGCTCTGGCTTGGAAGGAAAGAGTAGTGCTCTCCCTCCCTTGCTCCTCTCTCCCCAACTGTGGAGCAGGCAAAACGGTGCTACTCAGCTCCTGCTGTTCCCTCATGCAATAGTTTGAAGAGTGAGGTTCGAGCTGCGGGAGCTGAAAGCCAACTGGTGTCAGGATGGACCTCGATCAGTTTGTGGAAGGAATAGTCTGAGGTGACTGCCCACGAGAGCAGAGACTGCAGCTGGTGGCGTAGGTGGAAGTCCCCTTTGTTTCGGGATGTAATGCAGGAATTCATGAACAACTCATCTGGCGGATCCCAAAATTGGAGGCAGCTACAAAACCAGTTTCAACAAGGAAAGCAAAAAAGTCTTTTAAGGCAAAAAAAGTATTTTTTATTCTCCTTCCCTTCCCCCCTCCAACATCCCCCCCACCCAAAAAAAAGCAATAGGACTCTGCCTGCTGATGCCTCCAATTTGAAGGATTCTTGAGGTCAGCAATATTTGGAGAATACTTCAAAGATGGAAAGGCCTCAGGCATTCCCATGCACTGAAATCTGTGAGACTGCATGGATGTAGCTGAGGGCAGGTTTGGGACTGGAAAGGATGATCATGACGGGAAGCTCATAACCCCCAAAATGTGACATCACACCCAATAGCGGTAACACATGAGGAATGACATGGTCCCATCCCCACCCTGGCCTGCAGCGGTAACAGTAGCTGGGGATTCAGGCTGCAAGGAAAAATCTTGCTGTCAGTTTGGTTAACGAGGTAATGACAGGGGAGGGAAGCTCATTATGTACAAGAAGAGCTTGAAAGTGCTGCTGTGCTCCTGCCAGAGGATTTCCAGGCTTTTCAAAATGCCAGAGCTGTCAATGCCTTTCTTTTTATACAAAACTAGGATTTGCCGCAGTCTTTGCTATATTCAGATCTCTATGCAAATTTCTGCAGATTGTGAGCTGGCAAATGACAGCCCTTGGGGGAAGCCACCCTCACCATCCGGGCAGTCACAGCCAGGCTTTTTCCAACTGCTTAAATTACTTTAATTGGCTCCTGAGGGTACTAGCAGGGCAAGGGATACAAATTAGAAACCAGTGGGGACAGCAGGGCCAAACCCTGCAGTCCTTAGGCAAAATTCCTGTAGAGGTTCCCATGCAGAAGGACTATATATGAGGAAGGGAGAAGGGGCAGCTTACTGATAAGGTAACTGGAAGAGGAAGAAGAAGGGAACTGAAAAGGGCAATTTAAGGAGAGACTGAGAGAAGGAAAGGGAGTGGGGAGGAGTGTGCAGCAGTGAGAGAGTGAGAGGTGTCGTCCCAAATGTGAGGGGAGCGTGGACAGGCATGAAGTCAATGAGGGGAGAAAAAGAGAGGTCCACTGGAGCTTTGTGTGGCTATGGCACGCTGGTCTCGGTGGCCAGCTTCGCCTCAGGCCTCCTTTTCTCCCCAGCCTGAATGACCAGGTGCCCTGGGCCATGCGAAGGGTCTTGGAGACCCTGGAGGTGTTGCTTGGGGGCCTTTGCATATTTCATCATTCGACCGCCGTGGCAGCGACCATGCTCAATCATGTCTGCAGGCAAGTTTGGCGTATTTCAGCTCGGGCACATCCACATGCTCCTGCTTGGCCAGGCTCTTCGGTATGCACCCTCCCGGGAGAACATTACACGTGCCTTGTTTCAGCACTGGCTGATGTGTGCTGGGGCCCAGGGCCCAGTCTTGTGCTTATGCCTTACAACAGCACTGCAGGCTCCCGCTTCCATCCAAGGTGGCCTTCGGCACAAATGACTCTGGAGCTGTGGAAAGATGCCTTAGTCACTCGTCCCAAGGCAGCTATCGCCATGGAGCCAGGAACTAAAGAGCAAGAGGAGCAAGATGGGTGTGAGGAGCTATGATTCAGGATGTGGGAACGTCTCACGTGCCCTCACTGCACTGGTGTAAATCAGACCCTACATATTTATAGGAACAAATGCCCCGTCTGTGTTTCTAGGAATCGCAAATAAAACAAGAGCATTTAAAACCTAATCGACAAGCACCGTGTGCTGTTTGTGTTTTGTCGTTAAACAGAACTTTATCCAATTTCACTTATGTTTCAATTTCAGGCTCACATGCACTGCAGGTGCACTGAAAAGGAAGGTTTATTTGCTTTAAATAGTCTTTCCTTTGTAATGAGAAAAAGAAAAAAAAGTAACAAGAACATTTCTACCGATATAAAATGTTGTTAAATCTCTGTTCTGCAGTGTAACCTTGCGGTGGCATTTCACCTGACAGTGTCCTGGAATGGCTCTGAATTTAAATCATGTGTTTTAATTTGAGAACTAAGAGATGCTACAAAAGATAATTCTCCTTAACGCATGTCCCAGAAATCAGTGCCTGCTCCTTTTCTCCTTCTGTCCTCTCCAAAAGCCATAAAACTTGCTGCAATTAGCCACCTATCTCTATTTTACAAACTAATCCTGCTTCCACTGCAAAGAAGACTGCTGTGGTTCACTTCAATGGGAGCAGGATCTGACCCCTGGCTGGGTCTCTGATAAAAACTAAACTCTGCTAACGTGCTTCGTGACAGTTTGCCTCACATACTCAGGCTTTAGTCCTGGGATCGGTTGGTGCTGCCGTTGGCAGATCAGGCTCCTTTCTGACAATGCAATTACAAATAATTATAGGGGAGAAACTGCAGATAGAATAGAAAGGGACAGCAATGCTCTCTTCTAAGGACACATTTATTTATTAATCCGTCAGCAATGTCAGGAGCAGGACTTTGCTAAGGGCCCCTATTCTAATGCACGCCCGCTTTTGCCTAAGAATAGCAGCATTCTAGCAGTCCCAGATTTTAACATAATCTGGCTTTAAACTCTGGAAGAAACATTACGTATGTGTAATCAACTGTAACCATGTAGGTTCTGTCGCTGCTCCTGCAATCACAGAACGAGATGGGTATTTCTGAAAAGGGGGCATGGAAGGCAGCAATTCATAATTAGAATCTAATCATGTGAACCTGGTTTCCCATGCACATGGTGGGACCAGCTCTTGGACACCTAAAGGCAGTGGTTTTCAACCTGTAGCTCACAGACCCCTGGGGTTTGCAGACTGTGTCTAAGGGGTGCAGGATAGATGACTATGACCAATCCGAAGTATGTGAATACCCACGCTTAAAATCCAAAGGTACCTCCTTTCGAAATTTCTGAAGAGGTCTGTAAGTGAAAAAAAATGTTGAAAAGCACAGACCTAAGGTACAACTAGTTGTTGCAGTAAGTGGTAGGGGGGATTCAGTAGGTATTGTTGTTCTCCCAGACAACACCCTATAGTCCCGCAGTCTGCTGGCCTCTTCTATGACGGCAACATCTCAGACAGGCTTGGAGTGTACACCGGGTTTTGGCATAGGCAGCACAAACTCTGTTAATCTAGTTTACAGAGCCAGAGCAGATGCCTGGGTCCACTGGCTCTGGTAACCACACTCCCTTTGTGTTTACCACACCATAGCGAAAACTTCATGATGAGAACGTGATGATCAGTCAATGGATAACTCCTACCTTGTGCTCAGAGACCAAAGGAGGTTTGGGTGGGGGTGGTGCTAAAGCACACTAATAGGCCCAGTATTGTCAGACCTTTGCTTCAGATGGCTGAGCAATGGCACAGAGGCCAGCTGAGTGGCCCACAAGGAGTCTGGATCCGAGAGGAGGATAGACATTTGGAGTCCCAGTCCTCTGCTCTAACCCTCTACTCTTTTAGAAAAGGATGCCCCTTGTACTTGTTATTGATTGCTGAAGGGAAAGCAATGCACAGCCAAAAAGTTGCCTACATACCAAATAAAGATGTGCAACCCAGAAAGGAGCTCCAGACAATTACCAATTCAAACCAAACTATCTTGCTTCACCACAACTGTGCGGGAGAGCTCTGCTGGAAATGGTCAGGACGGGTTTTTGCCAGAAGGGAAAGACTGCAAGCATGAAAGGTTATTCTTGGCACCCAAGCTGGGAAGGTGACAGAAGCCTTAGAAGTCAGAGAAGGGCATGGCAGGATGGCTTGACACTTCAGTCAGCAGTCGGATGGGCTGACAGTAATTTGGGAGGCAGGGATGCCTGATTTCACTAAGATACCATCCCGACTGCAGCCAAAACCACAAGCTCCAAAGCATCTTAGGCAGGCTGTCCCTGCCCTGGTCGGCAGCGCTTGTTCACGTTGCCCTCTCATGGCCGCAGTTATGAAAAGGCCATATTGCAGTTTGCATAATTCAGTGCGGCTGCAGCAACTTTGACGGAGAGACCAATTTACAGGAAGCTGAGGAGTTAAGACCTTCATTGCGATACAAGTGCAGGCAATGCAGAGATTCTCTATTAGTGCAAGTCCTGACGGGCTGTCAGCCATGGAGTCGGAGCACCACAGCATCCGGGACCAGGAAATATCGTAGCCCTCAGGAGTCCTGAGTTTTCCATTCCAAAAGTAGTCAAAGGCTGAATCGCTGAACCATTTGTGGTTCCCCACTCGCTAATGAAAAGCAGCCCCCTGCTAGGAAAAATGGGTGGAGCTGCTCAAATGGCAACTGAGGTTGCATTGAAGTGAGAACTGCTTGAACAGCAGAATGGGGAAGAGAGCTGTCAGACCTGTTTTCATTGAATGAAAAACAATTCCTGATGAGCAGGAAGCTTTCATATATGGAAATCTGGCCATTGGTAGGTGCCAACCAGTGACCTTGGGTTTTGCACCAGACATTTTAATTTCTACTTGGCTGCCTAAGTGCTGATCCCTCATGGCTGTGAAGTCAACCCATGGACTATGCACTAACTGCAGGCTGACATCTGCATGAAGCTGCAGACAGCCTGAAACAACCTGGAGAGGTATGACCTGCTTCAGGTATCCCGCTGGGATAGTGACTCTGAACTTAACTCTCTAGATGGCCTGTAAATAATTTTTTTTTCCAGCTGGGCTTCAGATTTTATTTAGGTTCTTTATGGCAATGAAATGAAGCCTGAAGGATTTCCTTCTTCACAATATTATTGTGAACACGTGTGCTGACCAGACTGGCAATGTGACAGACCTTTAAATGAAAACAACTCTTCTCCAAAATGTTCATTGGTTATTAGAATAAAACAGGAGTTAACAACACACAACATCCAGGTTTAAACAGGCTGAGAGATCCTTCTCCCTCTTGGATACTTCAAAGGGAAAGGGAAGAAGCTGCATCTTCAGAGCAGATGTCACTGGGGCTCGTAGGGGAGGAGAGAGACATTTCCTTGCTCCAAAAGGATGATTTAGCGAAGGATTATTCCAGCAGCATTATTCCTATACGCACCCTTAACAGCTTTGTGGTCTTTGCTTTTGTCCAACAGATCTGGAAATGCCTTTTCCTTCCTGTTTAGTGAACCATTTCCTTTGGCTTGCACGTTATATGCTTTTTACGTCTCCGGTTTTGCAGGTAACAGGGTTTCTGAAGAGCAAGTCTCACCTTTTACAAGAAAGGAGTGACAGAAAAGCCTCCAACGAGGCACTGAAGTCTGTGGGCATCCACTCTAGCTTACCCCGATTTATTCGTGCCTGAAAACATAGCAGAACTTGAACACAATGTTGTTTTAATCAGCTTCATGTGTCCTGAGAGCAAAAAACCCAAGCTGCACATCCTCTATAGGAAGCTGCCTTAGATGGGGTTTTCATGTGTTTCTTTAAAGATGGTTATAAATGCAAAAGAGGGGCACTGCCTCAGGGGCCCAGTGATGTTCCTGCTGGAGTCAAGAGCAACATTTCCCACTGAGCTCCATTGCCATAGCACCTTCCCCACTCCCTTGCTTCTATTTAGAGGATGTGGCAAATCTAGGCCCCGTGAAAGAGGTCAGATTTGCAGCCCTGGTGTCATCCTTTGACACAAGACAGTTCAATGTGTTTGCATGTAACCCGGATACACCCAAGGTGTGCCCCGTCCTCAGTTAGATAGGATAGGTGGGCAGCCAACAGTGCTGACAGGGATGCTGTGACGCGGGTACAGATCCCTCTATTCTCCACAGAGCCACACCACAGAAAGGGTTTTTAACTATATACAGAATTTCTTTAACATATAAAGAATGATATACAACCATATACATGTCAAAGCAATAGATAATATTAGAGAAAATTAACCACTATACACCCTTATACATGCACATAATTATAACTATATTCGGGAATGGGGTTGCACAGGGTATGCTTTGAAGCAGCCCCCTTACCCAGGACCCTGAGATCCTTAAGGTAAGCCACTAGGCCCACAGGGCAATCCCATGCGGGCCTCCAGCAGGTAAGTACCAGATTCCTGATATAATACTCAACAAATTAAACAACAAGAAAAATAGATTCCAATAGAAAATAACCACCTTAAAACTATTTACCAGCTAAAATATAACGTAACTCATATGGTACAACTGGTTTACAAAATACTAGGTGCAGCTCCCCGCTTTGTAGGGCACACTCTCACCCAGTTCTCTGAAAGGAGCAGGGTGGGGGGTCCCTTTTCTCCAGCCCCTCCCCTGCGAAGCCCCTATTCCCTGAACTCACGGCTGTCCCAAGTGGGGATGCAGTAGGCTTGTGTCTACCCCCACCCGCCCCGTCTGGACCCAGCTGCTGCTCCGGCGTGCTGCAGGGGGTTCCTTCTTCATAGGCCGGGGTCCGGCCCCGGGCACCTCCAAGACCCCGTCTTCTGTCGAGACAAGGGGTGGGGCTCAGCCCGCCTTCTCTGGGCCCAGGCCTGGTGTCCCTGCAGGAAGAAAGGGACTGGCAGCGCTCCAAGGGCACCTTAGGGCGGGTGCCCCTTGACAAGGCCCGAGCGGTCTCTCACCACTCCCAGGGCTTCGTGCACTGGGGTGTGCACCATGCGGATCCAAGCGGGCTCTCCCTGCTCCCAGGGCCGAGGCTCTGGCATGGCTCCTCCGGTGTCTTCAGGAGCCTAGGGCTATCGCCTGCTGGGGCAGCTCTCCCCAGCTTCTCTCGGCTCCCCTCTTCGTCTCGTCCCTCACCGGTCTGGTCTCCCAGCTGAACATGCTGTTCTTTTATAGCCATATGGAGCTCCGCCCTGGATCGCAAAAGGTCCAATCAGAGCGAGGGGCGGCAAAAACCTTGCCAGGAACCCTCTTTGCGGGAGCTCTGCCCCGGATCATAAATGCAGCAATAAGGAGAAGTAGGGGGCACCCTGTCCCGACTGGCGGAAGAAATTCCACCAATGGCTCGGCATCCTGCTCGAGCTAGAAAGCTGCGTGCAAGCCGTGTTGCAGCCGGCACGCCCACTACATGCAGCATAGTCCTCATAAGGAGATTGGCTTTTTGTCCCCATTTTACAGCCCATCTCCCACCCACTGCTCCTTATCTCATTGCCAGTTTAGTAGTCATCAGTCAAAGAGCTGCTCACACCGTAGGCCCAGCCACCAGCAAATGCTTCATATGCCATGTGTCTTGGTATCCCCTGCTTCTCAGTACCCCAAAGACAGGTATTATATGTGCAGTGGTGCTACTAACTTCCCTCCTGCCCTCTCCTGTCCCACCATTTCTGCATTTGTTCTGCCCTGGCACAATGAACCAGCTTGACACAGCTAATGTAAGATGCATCAATAGACAGCTTCCCCACAGGTGATCTGTGTGCGCTGGTCCTCATAGAAGCATAGAGAAGTAGGGCTGGAAGGCACCTCCACAGGTCATCTAGTCCACCCCCCGCCTTCATAAAACTACTGTCAACTCTGACACAACACAAAACCGAAAGAAATCTCATAAGGTTCAATAAGGATAAATGCAAAGTCCTGCACCAAGGGTGGACTAATCTCACACACCGGTACAGGCTGGGAACCAACTGATTCAGCAGCAGCTCTGCAGCAAAGGACCTGGGGGTGACAGTGGACAATAAGCTAAATATGAGTCAACAGTGTGCCCTTGTTGCTAAGAAGGCTCATGGCATCCTGGGCTGCATTAGCAGGACTCTTGCCAGCAGATCAAGGGAAGTGATTCTTCCCCTCTATTTGGCATTGATGAGGCCCCATCTGGAGTCCTGTGTCCAGTTTTGGGCCCCCCACTACAGAAAGGATGTGGACAAATTGGAAAGATCCCAGTGGGGGGCAATGAAACTGCTTAGGGATCTGGGACATGTGACTGGTGAGGAGAGGCTGAGGGAACTGGGATTATGCAGTCTGGAGAAGAGAAGGCTGAGAAGGGATTTAACAGCAGCCTTCAAGTCCCTGCAGGTGGGTTTGAAAAAAGGATGGAGCTGGACTGTTCTCAGTGGGGGCAGATGACAGAACAAGGAGCAATGGGCTCAAGTTACAGCAAGGGAAGTTTAGTTTGGATATTAGGAAAAATGTTCTCACTAGGAGGGTGGTAAAACACTGGAACAGGCTATGCAGAGAGGTGTTGGGATCTCCATCCTTGGAGGTTTTTAAGACCCAGATAAACAAAGCATTGGTTGGGATGGTCTAGTTGGGACTGCTCCGCTTTGAGCATGGGGTTGGACAAGATGCGACCTCCTGAGGTCCCTAATTTTCTATGATTCCACAATTCTAAGATAAAACACCCTAAACTGCCATAGGTAATGCAGGTGGACCATGGCAGCCAACACCCTGCTTCAATAAAAGGTTCAATAAGATCAAGAGATCCCAGGAAACAGGCCATGCCCTTTATAATAGAGACACAGGGAGTGCCTCTATTATAAACAGAGAAAAGCAACCCCCATCAGTCTATACCAATCTGACCACGGGGTAAAATTCCTTCCTGACCCCAAATATGATATTGGTCTGACCCTGACCAGAAGGGCAAAACCTTCTAGCCAGGAACCTCTGGCTTTAAGTCCCAGCAGGAACACTGGCATAGCTCAGTCAAAATCCCCAGCTTGGGTTGAAGCCAGCATTTAATGCCTTGGAGAAAGGCAGAAAAAAGGGGAAGGGGGCAACCAGAAAAGCCCAGGAGCATGGGACACAGTAAAAAGTAGACATAGCCTGTATCGTCCCCTTGTATAGCACACAGCCTTCCTTCTTAGCAGAGCTGGGCCGCTGGAACCACCCTCCCCATTACAGATCCTTGGAGCAGAGGTCACGGTACCCAACACACGTTTTTAAGATGCCTTAATTGCTTCTGTCCTATACGAGCAACCACATGGGTCTTGGGGAGCAGAGGTTATGCCTCATCACCACACTCCAGCACTACAATGCAGCTGCCATGATGGTAGGCATCAGCCTTCCCACAGGCTGTGAGGAAAGAAAGAATAGGAGGCAGAGTCTAAGCCAGCTCTGCCACTTTGGGTGTGGTACAAAGCTGCGCCAAGCACCTCCTGCACAGGCCCCTGTGAAAGACCCACTGTCAATGCAGCCTCTGATGGGCAGGCGGACACACTGTAGGATCATCCCAGAGGATGAAAGGCAGCTGTTGCAACATCGGAGCGACACCAGAACGCTCTACTGTAGACAAGGGACTTGCAGCTGAGCAGCTAGGGCTTTCTCCACAACTTGTTGGTGCCTCTGTTCAGACACAAGATAGTAATCAATTATGGTTACCAGATGAGCACTAGGAGCAAGACAGAAATCACTCACCTTGGTTCATGTCACCTACCAAAGAGCCACGGCAGCCCCCATGGGCAGATCTAGGATTTTGAGAAGAGTGGGGTGCAGATGGTGCAGTGCACCATCACACATGACACAACACATTTTCTCCATGTGACAGGCGGCCGTCTTCCAGCCGGTCAAATCACAGGCCCGCCCACCTGTGTAGGGCAGTCCAACCGCCTGCCTCGGCTTTACTGCAACCAATTAAGTTGTTTATAATGTGGGAGGCTGCCCATTTACTGCCCGATGCCAAGGATGTAATACATGGCTCCGTACCGTCCCTACACCATGTCCCATGCCTCACAGATGGCATCACTATGAGGCTTCAGCCCCATGATGGGCCTCACTCCATGCATGCCTGATGTCCAGATCCCACCTGGATACCTCCTTCTCAGGTAGTCTAATCTCTGCCTCATACTGGGCTGCCAAGCTCTCTGAACCCTTCTCCCTTGGCTGTAGTCCCCTCGAGGACCTTTGGTCACACAGGTCCTGGCCTCACCTCCAGGTCAGTCGGAAGCCCAGGCCTCTGCCTCTGGGAGTCCCTGAGTGAGGGCACTCTGGCCCTTTGACTGATCTGGTCCTGGCCCCAGCACTGACCAGCTGACAGTTTCTCCAGCCAGGTTATGAGCTGGTTGCTCTCTCTCCCACATATGGGTCTGCCTTCTCAGGCCCCTCCAAATTCATCTCACTTAATCAAGCCCAGCCTATGCACAGCCCTTCAGGCCCCCTCATATGGACCCTCCTCTACATGGCCCAAGCACAGTCCTTCAGGTTGCCCACGTGAACCCTACTCTACGCAGCCCTCGCTGCTTTTACACACGCCATCACAGGGCCACTACTCCACCCCCTCACTGAGGCTCTCGGCCTTATGCCCCTCGGGTCTGAGGTCTGATAACATGCCCAGACCCCCCTCCTGTCCCTTCTGTGGGGTAACCCACCAGATTGTGGGGGGTTAAGGCTATAAGGCACCCCATATTTGCCTTTCACTAGGGAGGCAATTGGTGTGCCATTTACTGGGGACCACCACACCACAGACAGCCCCATCACACCATCCTACCCTAGCAGGGTGTCGTTTTAGGTCATTCCCCAGGAACCTCCTCCATCCCCATAGTTCATACCCTTAACCACCATGTGCTCTGAGAGAAGCAGTACTTGGGCTGGATGACGTTCTCTTTCTGGCTCCCTCCAGCAACTGCCAGCTCAACTTTGAGGGGCTAGGTTTATATTGAGGCTGCTCAGCCTCATTCTCCAATCCACAAGCCCTCCCGTGGTCATGTGACTGCTTCAGTAGGCTGCACCGCACCTGCTGGCTGCTCCGCTGCCTGCTTAACCTCCTAAAGTGGCGGGCACTAAAGGTGCCCTGCCACACTCCACTTAAAGAGAAACTAGAATCTTTACTAATATGCTACGGGCCTAGCACTATCGAATTCAGTTTAAATTCAAAGCTAAAGCAAATATAACTTCAATGGAATATATGTTAAGTTGCTAGATGTGATGGGTTAGCTGGTACTGATTTGGCCCTGGGGTTTTGAAAGGGTGAAAAATGATTGGTGGGGGGGATTCCCTTTCCTCACCAATCAGGCCCTGAAGAGGGGGAAGACTTCGGGCTACACAGATAATATATTTAAGTCCAAAACACACAACAAGCTAGGCAAAAAGCAGTCAAAATAGTCAGAGGATTTTGTTTCATTAGTCCTGTAGTCATTATAGTTACATGTACATCGCTTATTCAGATTCATAAAACAAAATCTAGCCTTCCTGAGTGTCTTGACAGTCGCCTCCAATACTTCACTGTCAGTCATTTCCATATCTGAGTATTACCACACCTAAGTTAAGGTTTTTAGCTAGAGCTAAAAGCACTCTACAGGGTGGGAAATAGAAGAGAGGCATTAACAGGAAGGTCTAACAGACAGCAGCAGTATTACAGAAGAAAGGATAGTTTGGATAGTGGAACATCAAGACCACTGAAAAGGAGAGAGGGTCGTTAACACCTGTGGAACAATGAGAGATTAGCAGGAATTGGGTAGATGGTAGTGAGCCAGGAAGTCAATTGACCCCCTCACTGCTGCCTAAATAGAAATGCTGCTGCCAGGCAGTCGGTTTTTAGGTTTTGGGTTGAGGAAGAATCAAAGCAGGGTGCAACAGCTCCAGTACACACCCCTGTATCTGCCACTTGGAGTTGCTTCAAGCCTGGATTTGGAATAGGAAACTTTAGAGGGGAAATTCGTTACAGTCTACGGCTTGCTACCAAACCTCTGAGCCTGCCAGTCCTCCTTAGAAATAAGATCTAGTAACGCTGTGACATCATTTAAAACATGGGTGAAAGCCAGCGTCTGGGGAGGAAGGCTTGTTTAACAAGCTTCAGAGGCTGAACCACCACCAGACAGACCCCTACACCTCCTTGGCTCTCCTTAGCAATTTCTCACAGCATCACTATGCTGTGTTGGATATGACAAGCTAAAACATCCTACTGCAATGAGAGGTAGGTTAGGGGTAGACAAATTCAACCAACTTAAACAGGAAAAAAAAAAAAAAAACAACTTATCATGCACCAGAGACCAGATTTTATTCTACTTATTCACCCCCTCAATGCACTGAGGCGCCTAAGTGTGATTCCATTCCATCCTGCTCGAGTCCCTGAAAAACCGTTCATACAGAAGGTGGGTGGATCTTCGCCTACCTCCTTGCTGCTTTTTTGTGACTCTTCAGGGCAAGACGATGGTGTGTCACAAAAGCGGACGCATTTCTGGATTTTCAGGGACTTGAACAGGGTGGAATAGAACCACGCTTAGTCCACTTAGACTCCCAGGAGGTGGCACTGAACCAAGCCCCAGGTAATGCTCTATCCTGCTGTAAGAGGAAGCGAAATTGCTGTAACTCAGCCATGCTTCATTCAGGGGTGAGCCATCCCAGTTCAGCTTCCATTTACTTGGGATAGAGCAAACACACAAAACAGTTACCATGAAACCACTGAGGCACAGCACTGGTAAATACTCCTGACCCCCTTACATCAGCATAGCTCATTTGTCCGTCCATCCCCTGAGACCAAATAAGCTGGTATTACAGACCTGGGCTCATGGTGCCAGATTCTCTCTCTCCAAGGCAGAGACAAGCCAACAGCTCGACAGCTCCCGTCAACTAGAAGGTGAGGACTGGAATAAGAGGTTTTTAAGACCCCGCTAGACAAAGCCTTGGCTGGGACGATTTAGTTGGGGCTTGTTCTGCTTTGAGCAGGAGGTTGGACTAGGTGTGACCTCCTGAGGTCCCTTCAAATCCTAATTTTGTATGATTCTAGGACTCAGATTTTGCCTTCTCCTCATTAGATCCTGGCCTAAAGCAGGCCAGATGCCGTCCAGGGAATAATGCTGTTCTTGAAGCCACCCTGTAGCATGGGGTCACCACAATTCTGGCCAGCCTTTAATAGGTTTTCCTGCATTCAGAAACTACTTTAGGCCTTCCAAATTGCATCTATGTGGGGAGGGGGGGCTGGGGGAAGAGCAAGAGGGGAAGGTTTGGGAGGGGTTACTCTGATGTTGCTCCAGTTGCCGGCTGGTGGCATTGGAAAGTTCCCTGGTCCTTTTGCCCACTGACAAGCCCAATGGTCAGCTGGCTCCTGCACAGATAGGAAAGGGCTGGAGGAAGGGGTTTGACTTTCATATTCAGTATTTGAAAAAAATGCATCCAAGCAAAGTTTGGATAAACAGAAACAAGATTCTTAAGACATTTTATATACATGAAAGAGTTAAACCTTACAGCAGCCCTATGAGGCAGGAAAGCAAAAATCCCCAGCCTAGAGAAGAGGAAACCGAGGGCAAGAGAGCAGCTAAGTGACTTGCCAAAGGTCAGACAGGTCATCTGTGGCAGAGACAGAGTGCTAGAAGCCATATCCTCCTCCCTAGCTCAAAGTCAGAGCCAAAACAGACCCTACTGTTGGTTACATAATGAAGACACCACTTTAAAGTTTTACTATGTCTTTGAGGCAAACATCACACCCTTTTGATTTTCTATAAGCGTCATGCAGGCCTAGGACGTGACAAAGAAATGCATCGTACACATAGATCATTTCGAACCCTCTGACCATCACAATTTTTTATCCTAAAAGCCAGCAACGCTGAGTGAAGGGAACACATGCACAGCTCCCTGATGAACCAAAGACTTGTCTCACTGCAAGAAATATTTTTTTCCTTTACATTTTGTAAAGACCTGTTTCTTTAATTTCTTACCCCCTAAACCTACAGATTCTTTAGTGAGAGAAGGGAAACCACCGCTCACGTGACTTGCCCAAAAAACAAGAATGATCAGGCAAGTGTTTGTCAACTCACCACTGACACTTAAGAGGAACAGTTCTGCCTGGGACCAATATTAAAAGGGCTGTCGCAGCTGCAATGCAGAGCTGGGTAGAAGAGTAGAAATCAGGGGAGCAAAGCTCAGCACGTTTGCAAAAGATTCCAAGAACACAACTGAAACTCCGTCCTTACCTGACAGGATAGCAAATTGCCGGTGGAGCTGTTCTATTATATCCACTGCAACCAGCGGCCTTATCTCCTGCTGCATGATTTCATCTGTACAAGTGAAAACAGAAACCCACAATGAGTTAACCAGACCCTTCACTGGAGCTCCACCAGAACCCAGTCAGACAAAGGAGATACTCAGAGGTTAAGAGCCTGGCTTGATCATTGGCTCTGATGTTATCATATGACTCTTCATAGTGGAGAAGCTCATGATACTGGTAAAAAAAAGAAAGAAAGGAAAAGAAAAAGTCCCATCTCCAGCCTGGATACTTTATCCATTGTCTTGTGATTTCACAGAGTGCTTTTCATAAGCCAATGCCAATAGATTTGCCAGGGCTTGTCACAAGTTTGCTCAGGACGATGGGCCTCTCTTTGCATCTCCATGTTTCCTATTAAACGACTGCATCTGGGTTCCCCGATAAAGCAGCTTTTCAGTCTTTTGAAACAGCAATGTCTATTTTAGCTACAGGACCACATCGTCGTGCCCCCACCCACGCACACTAATTTCTTTTGCTGATTCTTTTTCTGCAACAAGAAAACACAGAGCAAAAGGAGGAAATAAGGAAGTATGAGGCTTTCTTCTTGTGCAAAAAACCCCCATGCTCTTCTAAAGTAGGGATTGAAAAGCAGCTGAAGACCATGAAGGGAACCACCACAAGTTGAGTGTTTTTACTCTGATGCATTTAATGACCAGAAACCACAGGCAGGCCCTGGGCTAATTAGATCCAAACTATGGGGCCAGCTCAGTTGATTTCTGGTTGGGTTTTACTTTGCAAGATGCCATTTGCCCACCTGAATGGCTGGCTCCAAGTTCACTTATACCAGGTAACAATGCCTACTGCATCAGGTGCTGTACCAACCTATAGTAAAAATGGCCTTGTCTATACTGTTGCAGTGGTTGGCCCCAGACAGGAAGGGCTGAGCTCACCTTGCTTATCCGAGTCTGACGCATTCCAGAACTAGAAATTTGCCTGCAAGACTAGTTCAGGCCCATCCCCACTTATTTGCAGAGCCACTGCAGCCTGAAGGCTTGGGAGCAGGCACTTGGAGACTAGTGATCACTGAGTTCAATAAATACAGGTATACATGAATGAGAAGAACTAACAATAACCTTTAAATGAAGAGCAGTAGGCAACCTCTGTAGACCCTTTGTCTGTCTCTGACTAACTAACTTAACTTGGGAACCGGTGTCCAAATCCCAACCTGTGTAGCCTTCTTAGTCAGGGAGTGTCTCTATTATAACCTCTGTTGCTACAGGGACAAGTCCAGAGCAGCCTCACGGGACAACTTGCCAAACTGAAGTGTCATGGGTGCAAGCAGACAAGATGGGCTCTGCCCCACCCTCATGGGGACGTGTTGCTGCCGTGGCACAGAAGAGCCCTCACAGCGCCTGTCTTGCAGGGTTTACAATCTAAATACAATATAAGCAAAGTGGAGAAGCATGATATACCCCTTGTACAGAGTGGGAACCAGTGACCAAAGGACATGTTTGCACAGCAAGCTTACTGCACCAGGCTGTGCTCCAAACCAGCAGCAGTGACTATGTTTGTGCAGCCATCAGGTGGGCTCATTTGAATGGTTAAGTGATAGGCCCAATTAGGTTAAGTGACAGGCCCAATCAGCAGCCCTGCTGATGGGTGTCAAGCCCCTGTCGCCGTTCAGTTTACAGCCTCTCTGCCAATGCTACCACAGAAGTGCCAGGGAGAGGATGCAAGCTCCCACAGACTTCAGCACATGCACAACTGCCTGCTTTTGCCCTCGTTATGCGAGGGTCTCTGATCTTGGCAGGGTCACACTCAATAAAAATGCATGGCAGCAGCCGAAGGGATAAAAATCACCTGCAGATGCATCTTCATTTCCATTTCACTTATGCAGCCATTTAATAACATTATTAACAATAGGGGTGGCTCTGGTCCTTGGCACTGTGGAGGTGGCTGGAAGCAAGTGGGAGGTGGAGCACTGCACACCAGAGCCCACCAGTGGGCTGAGTGATGCTCATGGCGGGGTAGGAGGTGGTTATTTTACTGTCTCCAAGGCACCTCCCCCAGATCAGAGCCCTGTCGTGCTAGGCACTGTACACCCACGTAATGAGAGACCGTTCTTCCCCCGATTCCTAATTAGGCAAGACAAGCGAGTGAAAGAGAAAGGTAAAAGGTCTTGCCTGTGGTTACACAGCAGTCCAATGGAGGAGGTACCACAATAACCCAAGTCTCCTGAGCCCAGTCCAGTACCTAGTTTTGAGCTCTTTCCGTTTCTGGCTTCGTTCCTTCGTCTCTTCTCTGAACTGTGGGGAGTCAAGCTTATCTGGCTCTGGGGATAAATTAGAGCAGCAGCAGAGTGGATGCTAGGCTGTAACCAGCCCCTGTTCCAGCAGCTGAGTTTAGCCAGGTCACAACCATGCTTGGGATAATCCCATCTTCTCCCTGAGCCTTGGTCCCTGAGCCCAGGACTGCACCAGGAGGTGGCTAGATCCACGAAAACTGTTTTGCCTGGTGAATCCCTCCACTTTCCACAAGTAATCTCTAGAGGATGGATTCCCCAACCCCACTGTCCTTCCTGCTGCTGGAGCCAAGAGGCTCCAGAGTATGCTGCCTTCTATTAGACTTGTGCCGACATCTTTTCGGAGGAGACCGAGTGACCTCTCTGTCGGTGCAGGAAGTTCACTCATACCTGGTTTTAAGGTGAGGCCAAAGCCCCATTTGCAAACAGGCAACAGCTGGAGGGCAGAGGTTGGTAGACCCTCCAAGAGCCTTGAGGATCCTGGATGTTCCTGCAGGAATGGGACACCGACCCTCAGCACAGCCTGCTCCCACCCCCAGCAACATGTTACATTCATTTTCCCAAAGTAAATGTCCCCGGACTGTGGGGAGCAGCAATTTTATGGCTTCTTCATTCCTTTGCACATACACACCTCAAACCTGTAGGGTGGAAAAGGTGCAGGGCCAGGAAGATTGTGGCCCAGAATGCAGAATGTGCTCCTGGGCCCTTATACAATGCTCACATGGCAATTACACCTTCCACGGTGCCACCAAACCAGCCCAGCCCAGCCGCTCTGAACTTGGCGCTACTTCACACTTACCGTGTGGCGGCAAGGTTGTGGGACAGGGCAGTTAAGGTGTGTTGCTGCTATTGCACAGATGTAAATCCATCCCCACTCGGGACTTGTGCTACAGGCTGCCCACCGTTGACCCAGCTGTAAACAGGCACCTGCTCCTTCAGGTGGGGGAGTCGCAAGCAGCCAGATGACATGGCAGCTGCATTGCTCCCTTGTGTACCCCTCACTATGGAAAGGGGGGACGTTGCCACACTAGAAGCATCGGCCTTCTAGGCTCAAAGGGACTGTGACTGCCTTGGATAGCAGCAGACCCGGCTGTGCTAGGCTCTGTACAAATATAAATCAGAGCTCCTTTCCCAAGGAGGGTATGCTAAAGAAAAAAACCAGCAGCTTTTTATCCAGCCACTTCCTCCTCAGTGTTACCTTCTGGAGTTTTTAAGGGTGTTTTTGGCTTGCACCAAAAGCCAAAACCAAGCAGCAGACACCCAGCCTGATTTATGCTTCAGCTCCACAACAAGCAGAGGCCCAAGTCTCATTGCAAAGGGTCAGAGAAACACTGGACCAAGTGAACCTGGTTAGAGCGGGGCTGTGACTCCCTCAGCATGGACTTCAAAATGTGCTGATGCCTTTCCTCTAAATGTGATGGCTCAAAGTCTCCTGGCAGGCAAAGCCAGACAGGGTCAAACCACAGGATGGGCCTTAGTCCTGAACCACTGGAATGATGATCAGAGATGAGTCATTGCTCAGACCCGGCTTGGCACCTCCAAACTCAGAGACTGGGCGAGGGAAGAGGGAGCTTGGATCAGGCTGGGGATTGTTACCAACAGCAGTGTCACAAAGTAAAATACACGGGGAAAAAAATTAACGACCACATAAAGAGAGAAAAGCACATCAAAATGACCATACCCCAAACTGACTTTTGTCTCCAAAATGTGAGAAATACCAGAACCTACAAGACCATGAAAGAGGCTCAAATACTGGAATGAGTAATAGCAGAATAAAGCTGAATTCATTAGGGATTCTGAGGTCAGCTCGGTCGTGATGCTGCAGGTATAGGGCCCCCTCAATGGCAGAGTTTGTTAGAGCTATTCAGTCTCATTGGGTGTGTTTACATATGCATTTAAGCCAGTTTAAATTTACCTTGCAGTAAGTTACTGTGCAAGAAGCGGGAATAGGCCGGCGTCTACACGTGCAGGCATTAAAGCACATTAACGCTTGGGACTAACTAAAGTTAGTCCCAAGTCAGTCCACACACACACTGTTATTGCACAGTAAGGTGTCTACACATGCATTACTGCACAGTAACTAATCAGGTAATGTGCATTACTGTGCAGTGACTACCTGCATGATACAGGTATAAAATTTATGATCAAGTCAGCGTAAGTTGCCATATTTACTGCGCAGTATGGCCATGCACATGTAAACGTGTGCCCGTACTGTGCAGCAATTTTGGTTATGGCACAGCAAATGCACACATGTAGACGTGGCTAATGAGTCTAAAGGGTTTGATGGAATTAGAGGACAAGCTGAAAGGCTGCTCCCATCTCCAACATCTTGACCACCACAGACTCTCCCATTGCTCAAGGGCTGTAGAGCTGATAAACATAATAATTTCCCTTGTTCATGCTGGCAAACACATACAACTCATCACTAAGGCCAAGTGACCTGGAGCAAAGTGGGTTTTTTCCCCCCTGACAGAGCTTCTTTGTGAGTTTGCTTTTAAAATAGAATGAGTCTGGTTGTAAAGCTTTTTTTTTTTCCTGCCAAAGGAATTTGGTGGAGTAAGGACAACATGAAGTCATCGGAATGAAAATTGCTAAAGACCAATTAGGTCTTGTCAGTCTCCCTGAGCAAGAAGGATTTTTCTACACTTCTTCTACAGCAAAAGAAGCAATTCATAGGCAGTTGACAGAAAAGATAACAATAAGTCACCTCAGTTTTTTTATGCTTAATCTTTTTCTGGCTCTGCAGTGTTCATCATGTGTTGCCAGCCCTTATGGCATGTCTTATAACAGTTGACACTCTTAAGTCACTTAGGCCAGGTACAGGCATGATACTTGTACCGGTATAAGTGATCAGCGACTGGTCTATAGCCATAACAGAAGTCTGACATGCAAAACCGGTCTATACTCATAACAGAACAGAAGTTCAGCATACATAGACTGATTTAAAAAAGGTGGAACCAAGTCCACGATTAGTTCCCCCGCCTTCCTCCCCCCACCAAAGGATGAATGTGCTTTCTGTTCGATACTGATCTAAACGACACCACTTACAGAAAACTGAATAACTTAGATCGGTTTTGCCTCGGGCTTTTTGATGCCTGTGCTTAGTCCTGGTGTCACAGCCTTCTACTGTCTCTCTTTTTTTTTTTTTTTAAATAAATTTCTAGCTTTCATAATGGCAAGGAAACTATGCACTTAAAAGCTCAGAAATAAATCAGAGGGCATAGAAAAAATAGTTTTTTAAAGTTTCATGACTTTTAAGTCAATCCCAAACATTCAGTTTTGAATGCTCAGGGTGGACAGTATTAACTTAGGGGGAAAGCATCAAAATAAGCCTTTCTTGGGCTTACTGGAGTTTACAGCACCTTGCTTTGCACTTCAGAATTTAACTCACCATCCAACACCCTGCATTACTGCAGGAAAAAACAGACTCCTTCACATGTGCAGTAGTCCTTCTGCCTGTATAATGAGGCATAGTAATCAGCTGGCACGTTAAAGGGTAAACTCTAGAATAATAATTTATGTCCAAATGCAGCGTATAGAGAGCAAGACAAGAAAATAAGGCCAAGAATGGTCACCGCCAGCATGTGTCAAAGACAAAAAGAATCAAACCCAGAGCTCAGAAGCAGTTTAGACAAAGTGTCATGTAAATTATGGCTCTTTAAAAGGTTTACAGTAAAAAAACCCAACATTTGGCCTTTTGAGGGGGAAAAAAGGAGCCAAACCAATTGCTTCAAGAACATGGTGAGGACAGAGAAGCAGAGTGATCTGGACCGACTGGAATGACAGGTGGAGCAGCCTGAATGAGATCATCACATCCCATCTTCTGCTGAGGCAGGATATGGTTCCTTTCGCTCACCCTGTAAAGCATCTGACATGGCCACTACAGGAGATTCTAGCCAGAGAACAGAGAAAGGCAAAAGCCAGGCTTGTCATAAATGAGGAGCGCTTACAGGTGCCTAGACTGTTGGTCCAAAACTTGAGACACCGTAATAAAAGGCCCAAATCTCAGATGGCAGCTGCTCAGCACTTCCCGAAAATCAGGCATCTTTAAGGCCCCTCCAAATTGGGAGGATCGCAAAATCATTAGTCAGCCTGGAAAATCCTAGCAGAAGTGGCCAGCTGGACATTTCATGTCTTGGCTTTTTACCCTGTTGTAGTCACCACCAGACAAATCCGTAATGCTGACACTTGTATATAACCGGTTGGGATTAACACCGCGTTCCCTACCCTAGGGTCACAACTACAGCAATGTAGCTACAAGATCAATGTCACTTCCCCCACAACAGGGCAAGAATTTTATCACCAACATGAAATCTACTTTTATTCATATTATATATAAAAGCTACATTACAAGAACCTCAATTTTGCAAAGCCAAGCACTCTGGTATTAGGACATACCACCATTCACACAGTCTCTTTAACCTTTACTTTTGGGGTTTTTGCATGATCATTAATAACAATGTCATTAATTATTTGCATGAGAACTATTTTTTCTATAGATACTGGCCTCTCAGTGCTCAACCTGACAGTGTGCCCCAGTTGGGTAACCAGCTGATCTATTGTTTTCCCCCATCCTCATCACTCAATGTGTGGTTCATTGCTCACCGTACATTATTCACCTGGTACTGTCCAAACCCTGCAGTGACCAGTTTCCTTGTGGGCTTTTCTATCTCACACCTCTTCACAAACAGCGATGGGTTTATTGCCATGACGCTGCTGTGAAGTAAAGGGGCAATAGTCCCTTTTACACACCAAAGAATTTAAGCATGGAAAGATGAAATGCAGCATGGTCTAATGCCAAATAATTTGAAGGACCCAACCTGAGATTTTTTTCAAAGGACTCAGCATTTTGCAGCACTTCCTGCCTGCAGAGAAGAGTTTCCTCAGCTGCAGCTGCAAATGCTCAGTGCTTCTGCAAAGCAGACCCCCCGGCCTCCAGTTGGGCGCTCAGATACTGAGGGACGCACAGTGAGAGGCCACCTGTGAAGAGCTTTGATTTATGTGGCTTGCCCAGCCTTGCATGGCAGCTCTGTAGTGCAGGTCAAGAGACTATCCGGTTCTAAAAGGTGGCTTTCAACTAACTGCCTTGGCCACAAGACCCTCCCTTCTCCACCTGCAACCCCCTGACTTCATCTATTGCCTCCTTTCCAGCTTCTCCAGCAAACGAGACAGGGGGTTTTACAGACAGCAGCCTCCTTCCCTGCACAATCCTGATTCAGCCCCAGACAGGTCCAACCAGTGCAATGAATGAGGCAGAACTGGTGTAGAAAGACAACGGTACATCACCATGTTATTAAAGGCTGTACACGAGGAGGCCAAATTAAGGTTGTCTGAGCAACTGCTCTGCCCCATCTTTGTTGCTGCTCCCAAGTCCTTCTCATGTCCCTTACCCTGGACCCACTCTCCCTCCTCCTAATGTGCTCATCCCCAAAACTTATTCTACCTTGATCCCATTCCTGTTCATATATCACATATCTTCTGTCTCCCTGTTTGTGGCCCACTTCCGAGCTCCTGGCTGCAAACCCACCACCTCTCTCCTCTCCCCTGGTTCTTTATCCCTGCTGCATCAGATTCAGGGGCTAGGGAGAGACATTACACATAAACTGGTTTAAGTGATCAGAAACTGGTTTAAGCCTGTAACAAAACAGAAGCGCAGTGCACATAAACCAGTTTCAAAATGGCTGAAACTGGTTTAAGATAAACCTGGTTGAATGTAGTATCAGACTTAGCTGATTCAGATCAAACCTGTTTATGAAACTTCTGTCCCAGACCCCTTCCTGGTTCAAGTTAAATCACAGTCCCCCAGCATCCCAGCATGCTTTGCATCCATGGGCTGTCTGCTCCAGAGAGCAGGGCTGGTCTCATCCCTCTGCTCCCTAGCTGGCACAGGGAGGGCTGGCAAGCCCAGCTGGGGATGCAGCCCAGTCTACAGGAGTAGGATTGCTCCCCAGGCAAACCCTGGCTGAGGGATGGGGTTTGGGGCCAGGGCTAAACACCCCTTCACCTGCTCAAACTTACTGCGGGCTACAACTGTAGACTACAAATCCCAGAGGCACCTGGAAGCAGGGAGAGGAAGTGATAAGCAACCCTGCAAAGTCCTGCTGCTGTAATTCTGGACTGCACATCCCAGCGACCTCAGGGGCAGCAGGAAGAAGAAATGAACACAGCCAAAGAGCTATGCTCTAGTGCTCCCCGGCTTCTGGCCTGAGCCACTGTGGGCATGTGGCTGCATTTCCTGGATCAAAGGTAAATGTCTGTTCACTTCTGTTTCGATTTAATCTATGCAGTTTAGACTAACCTACAAAGACTGAATCGATTCAGCCTTGGGCATTTTGACTGTACCTAGCCAGGGAGACCACTGAGAGCACACAATCTCCCTGCTTTCAGTCATGGATTTGTGCATGGCCTAGTAAAACAGAAGAGCTGCAAGGAGCTGGAGCAGCCTCAGAGTAGTTGAATCCCTGGGGAATTTACCTTTCATGTCCCAACAAGGCTCTACTGAGTACAAAAATGCATGGATGGCTAATACTTTCACCAAATTTAGACAAAGATGGAAAAATGTCACATCCCTGGCATTAGGGCATCCCTACCAATGTCCAGGTCCTTGTTCCAGACATGGAGGCACTCAATCCTCTCAATGATACTGCTAGAAGAATTATTTTTAACGCAGGCTAAGTGCATTTATTTTTTCATAAGCCAATTCTTGGAAGTAACGGAACACTTTTTGCTGAAAATCTTTCTAAAAAGTTTCAGCCTGCAACAGACACCCGGCACAGATGATTTCAGCCCAAATGGTTCACCTTGTAAGGTTAGGGGTAAAAGATAACAGGATCTAAGGAATAGAAAATGTCTGGGAACCTTACCTGTGCCATCAGTGGGAAGTCCTGCATAAATTAGTGGCATATCAGCCCTACATATTAACTATGGGCCCAATCCTGATTAAAAACTGGATAAGAAATTCGGGCCCAATGAAAATTAGGTCTCTGTGAGTCACAGTCTTCTCTCTCAGCAATGTCACACAAGATTTTTTCCAGCCGAGGGAGTGGAGCCATCACAGAAGAGTCAGGCCCTGCATAGTTAACTTCATACTTCCAGGGGGATTTTTTTATTCTGTCAAAAAACAGAATGACTGTAGCCATCTGTCTGACACGGCTCTGGAGGGAGGAGTGATGATACACTCTCATCTCTGAAGAGAAACCTGTTCGGTTATGCTCCACAATTCCTCACTGGCAGAGAAGTCAGACACTCTTGTGACAAGGACTGTTTTGCATTGAGACCCAGGGCTGCTTTTCCTATTGCACATATTTGCTCTCTCTCCCTTCTGGCAGGGCTGCAGCAGAGGCCACAAAACCAGCTCCCTTCTGAAACCGTGCCAAACCCAGCTGATCACAACGCAATCTTGTTCCCTACCCCACTCCCAGTCCTTCACTGAGCAAACTTAAAATAGTTCATGTGCAAATGGCACCTAACGGCTTCCAAATGAGTGTCAGAAAGGCAACCTGCTGGAGTGAAAGACGGGACTGTGTCTAGCAGATTGACATAGCAGTGCCTTATTGCTCAATGAAAGACTACTGGAGGCAACCAGCCATACCGGGACACTGGGGCTTCTTTGTTTTTAATGACTGAACACTACAATGAGTGGTGAAGGACTGCTCCCAGCCTTCTTTTGAAACCACTCATCTTGGCAGAATGGGTTACAAGTTTCCAGAGCAAAGTTCACCCAGCCTAAATGCCAGCAGGCACAATTTGCCTGGATATGCTGCGGGGGCAGGGGAGCAGGGGATGAAAGGAAACTTTTGTTGCACGCGAGGAGGATGTCCTCTCCATTCCCACTCAGCCTGTGCACGCTTGGGCCAAGCCCAATCTTCTGCTTCCCAACATACTTCAGATCACAACCACAGACTTGGGCAGAGCTGCTGACACCAGGAAAATATACACACAGGGATGCACTCAGGGCAGGGAATTCATCTGAAGGCCGGACATGTTTTGCTGGACATTTTATGTAGTTAAATGAAGCTGCCGGCTCTTTTCAAAAGATGCCAAACATCCAAAATTCACATGGAGCTCTCTGGGAGTGACAAGTGCCCAGTACTTCTCAGGGCACTTATATCAAGATAAAAACTCAACCTTACACTCTAGTCAGCTGGTGAAATGGAACTGGAACTAAAAGTGCCTGGAATTAAACCATCGACTCAACACAGGAACCCAGTGACAGGACACAGGGACCACTCCCCTTTGCTTTGATTCTTTTGACATGGGTGAGATTGTTAAAGCAGCCTAGAGGATTGGGCCAGGTCTATGCCACCTATAGGTGTATAATGGCAAAGTGTGATCCTATTCCACCCCAGCTCACATCCCTAATAATCAGTGCATGTGCAAGGTGAGTGGGTCCTCCTTACCACTTTCTGAAACTTTGCCTTAAGGCTAAGATGAAGGTAAATTATAAAAAGTAGATGCATTAACAATTTTTCAAGGACCAGGGCAGGATGGATTAGAAATATGTGTACATGTCTAATAGATGGAATACGATCCAGCCACACGGTCCATTCATTTGAAAGGAAACGTAGATTTAAATCCTACTGACAACTCTGCAAATCTCAACCTTCATATTTCAAGCAAACCAGTTTCCTTGTCTATAAAATACTAGTCAGTACCTTGAGTTATTAAACCCCAAAGAGCTTTTAGTTTGGTTTTCTAAATCCAGTTTGCTGCCCCAAGTTTCTGCCCTTTGTTTTCTTTTTGCAACTTTCTCAGCCAGGGCAGTGGAACGAGCCGAGCATAGTTTCCCGTTTCATAGGTTCATGATTCCACTGAGTGACTGAGGCCAGTTTTCCTCACTGGCAAACACTCTTTGGAGAACCTTTATTTTCTTCTGCCCCCGCCCCTTATTTTTTAAATAATTATTTCCATGAACATTTCCTAAAACATTTATTTCACAGGAATTTTTTTGGGGGGGGGGGCATTTGGGTAGCACAGACTTTCACCCCCTACCCCAAATGTAGATAAAACAGGTTTTTCCAGTGATATGATCTGAGGAAGGGCACTTTGTGCTCAAAAGCTGGTTTAAATCTCTCCCACCTGTGTGCTGGTCCAATAAAAGATATTACCTGCAAATATCATTGCCTCTCATTCATTTGCTGGGCCATGATAGCTAGAACATCACTCTAACGCTATCAGAAAACCGGGGCCATGTTTGGAGCTGAAAAATCAAGTCCCTTTAGATCTTGCTTTGTTCTCGTTATAGAATTAACTAATCCAGTGGTGTAGGCACAACACCTAGGGGTGTACAATTCAGCATGCAGCCTGAGGTGGTAGGCTCATTAGGATGAGCCTAGCGCTGCATTGCACATTTAAGCAAACATCCTATGGACTTGAGTAATACATTTGGGATGTATTTATAGCCCACTGGGAAGCAAAAATAGTCAGGACTTGGTGCAGATAGAACCTCCTCTGCAGCAGAACAATCCCACGAGAAACCAGTGCTGTCCTGGAGATGACTGTCAGTGTCCACGAAAAGAAAGGAAAGGTTTAAGGAAAAGCTCAGAAAGTTTCTTCTTAGAAAACTATGGCCTAGAGTGGTGACATGGGCAGGAGCTCAGCTGGGGCCTTCTGGGATCTTTATATCGCAGAGCAAATCCTCCCTAAAGTTTAATTGCCCCGCAGTGCTAAATCTGAACCAGCGAGTCCATCATGCATGCTCTGAGCAGCCTGATGACTGACACAGCGCTGCCCCCGCTCCTGTCCGTGGGTGGATCCGCAAAAGCTCCTTCCCAGTCGGAGGCATCAGTGGCTCAGATGCGGCAGGGTTTGCTTCACTCTCTAGTCTGCCTTCCTGGCTCAGCAGGAGGGTTGTGTGCTTTTTTTGTGCTGAATGACGGGACCACAGAAGTCAGAGAGGGAAGAGATGGTGTTTGGGGCGGGGAAGGGGCTCCGTTTTTTCCATGCAGACATTTCAGTGCAGAGGACTTAGTATTGGGTGGGGGCAGTGTATGTGGACAGCGTGGGCTGAGCAGAGGCTCATCAAGCTCCGTCTGCAGAGACTCACACATGCCTCCTGAGTGGGGATCCCCATCACAGCATTGAGATCCTACTGTGGATGCCCTGGTCACTGAAGGACACTGAGCTTTAGACATTCTGCCCCAGCGGGAGGAAGAGGAAGGAGCGCAGGGTGTGATCTCCTGCACAGGAAGCACCATGTCCCTCTCCTCGGTGACACGTGGCACCTGCTCAGCCTCACAGAACAGCTGCTGAAAGCAGACACCCGGGAAATGAAAGGTGCAGCACACCAAAAAGGATGCTGGTTCCATAGCTACCAACTCCGTGACGATAACTGAGTGCTCAGCCCAAAGGCAACGGGGCCAATGGAAAGACTTGCTTTGATTTAAATAGGTTTTAGACCCGGCTTCTAGCCTCCTTCCTTGATCCTCCAGCTAACAGGAGGACAGGAGTTCTTCTGAGTTCTCAAAGCAACAGCAGGACATGGCCTGAGGTTTCAGGCCTTTCGTGGTGAGGACTCAGGGCAGGCCAACCCTGTGGTCCCAACCTGCCCCTGCCCCTGCCCAACCCACCCATCCACTCACTCCTGCCAAACCCAGACATGCAGTCATGAAACCGCTCCAGAAGTGACCCTTGCTGCCTTCCCCAAGTCCTCCATGCTCCTGTGGATTTAAGAGTGACAGCAGAGGGACATCCCCACAGCTGCTTCATTATCATCACATTCCCAGGTTTGGGATATACGAGTGGCTGTGAGATGGGAGGGTGCATTCAGGAACAGACACTGCCAGAAGCGCCAGGGACTTTGATGCACCCTCAGAGTACCCTGGGGTTGAAGTATTTGGACTCCACTTGGCAGGCCATCTTGGTGCATACAGACTTTGCCCTGGCAGCAGAGTGACTGTGCTTTGAAAGAGAGGGGCTAGAGCAGTGCACCATATTAGCAACAGTGACAGCCTCCAGGAGGAGAGGTTTGAATTCTGCCCGGGAGGAGCACGATGGCTGGGGACATATCAAGAGAAGGGGCCAATGAAAAGTAATGTTATCCTCAACATAAAGAAGTGCAAACCTGGACAGCAAACATGTGACATATCCACCTCGATGCTTGAAAGCAAGGTATTTTACACCCTCCCCACAACCACAGCAACCGGGCACCTTGGCATAGCCACCTGCAGCGCTGCATCCTCCCTTACACAGCCTGATCAAGGTCCGCACGAGTCCAAGCTTGGAAGCAAACTTAGCAATTCTGGATCCCAACCCAAACCTTCTTTGAGCTCTGAGATATTTGGACCCAGGGTTTCAGTTTGACCCCTTTTGTCTCCAATTTATCAAAGCACTTAACCACTTCCTATCTTTAGGACCAAGGGGAATTGCAATGAAGTTGAAGGAAAAGCTCATCTGTTTATGATTAAGGACAAGCTTGAATGCTTTGTTTAACCAGGTCTGAGAGGCAGCCAAGGAAGGTCAGCTCTGGAATATGATCCAGTGCAAACCATCCTGCAGGTTCAGATGGGGCTGGATCCGAAGTTCTAGACTGGATTTATTTATAATTTGAGCAAATCAAAGCAACATTTACTTCTGGGTCATAAGACGCTGCAAAGCCAGACAGCAGATTGAAAAGATCAGACCATCACTGACTCTCAGGTAAAGGCATAATAGGATCTGATGTGCAATCCACACAATTGTGCCTCCTGCCACGCCACACATGCATGGCAGGAGGTGTGACTGCAGGATCCAGCATCAGATCCAATCACACCTTATTGCCGGTGCAGGAGGAGCCCGGGATCACCATCCCAGGCTCCCCCTGCACTGCCACTAGACCCTAGCAATACCCCACAGCTGCCAGGTTGAGAGTCCAGCCAGCTGCAGGACACTGCCAGGATGGAGAGTCCTGTTAGCTGTGGGACTCCCAGCCCCAGCTGTGCATAGTGCACCCCTGCAGCTGAAAGGCCTGTCAGCTGAAGGCGCTTCCAGCCTAGGAAGAGACCCTGCTATATGTGCAAATTAAAGATGAATAAAAACCAGCTATAAAGTTACTGCACATTTTCCAGCTCTAACTTTATATTTGGATGGATTGTTACTTTGCATGTGTAGCCAGTCTAAATTAATTGTACAGTTAATCAATTAATTACATAATATGCATAACTGTAGAGGCGGGGGTGGGGGGGACTTACTGCTAGAATGAACAATACTGATACTAATGTACGTTCTTTGGTCTGAGTGCCAGCTACAAGAGTTGGTGCTAAGCTTCTCTTTTGCGGGAAGAAAATGCTTTGGCCATTTTTTCCAAGCTAGCTGCCTCCAGATAAATTGTCCTTTGACACTCTAGTTTTCCTTTTAAAAGGAAAAAATACTTTTAAAGAGCTTGGTAAATCATTGTCCTAAGGACAAGAGGCAACCGGAAAGGGGGGTGGGAATCTGAAAACAAATCAGATTCTCACTTGCTACGAGCATATTACAGGATCTTTGAATATTCAAAAATGTTTTGTTTTGGAACTTGAGCTGGAGTTGGATTATAACGATTCTTAATTTTTGTGAACTCTTTAAACACCAGATTGGTCAGGCAGCAGTAGAACTGTGAAAATCTACATATCTCTTTTCCCTGTTAGGTGGGAAAACTTTTCCTAATTTCATACTTGGTGCTTCATTAGGAAGATGCTCCAAAACTTACTCAGCTAATGCTGTGCTCAGATCCTAAAGATTGTCAAGCCTCAGGAATGCAAGAAACGTGTTTTGTCGCATGAATTATGAAAATATTGTAATGGCAGGTTACCACCCTCCCCCACCCCAAACACACACCATCCAGTGCCCCTTGCTGAAATAAAACAGGTCATTTGAAATGAAGACTGCTGTCAGTGTCACAAGGCACAACAGGGGATATTGAACATCTAACCAGTAGAAAATCAAATGGCACAGATGTCAGAGGACCGAGCTGTTCTAGTCACAGCTTCAGTGGCTTTACTTCAGGCTGAAAGCAGAACAGAGATGACAGTCTAGCTCTGCCCCAGGGAGCGTTCCCTGATAGATTTGAAACTTCATCGTGAAGAGAGACCAAAAAAAGTTATTGTACCAGTTTGCCTAGATCCTCCCTGTGGAGCAACACAAGAGAAATCAAACCCTGTCTAACTCCCTGCCCCACAAACAGGATGCAACAAAAGAAGGTTTCATGTTTCGACACCGGCTTGGTAATATCCATTGTCAACGATAAAAAAAAAAAAAAAAAAAATCTCCAAAGCAAGCAAAAATAACTAATGCTTGTATTGCATTTGCTCTCCTACTTTAATGCCAAGTCATTCAAGACGGACAGCAGGCTGGATGGCAGCATGCACTCCACAATTCCCCAAACCCTGCCCAGAGGATCGTCTCACAGATTAAATAACATCTTCGTGAATCCTAAAGCCCAGCGTAGTTCTTTATCTCCTCCTCAAGAAACCTCCTGTTATATCTAGTTCTTGCAAGTGCTACCCCGGGCGCTCCAGCTTGGCAGGGGAAGGAAAGCTCTGCTGCTCCCATCTGAACAGGGGCCAGGCAGCTCCACAATATTTTCCTACTGACTGCCAGATGAGACATAACATCAGGCTAACCTAGCAGCAGCCGCAGCAGCCAGCAGCACCTTTCCTTGTGCCTCCGTAACACAACAATAAATACCGTGCAAACCAACCTGTCTGCCTGAAGAAGTCCACCTGCCCCCCTCGTGGTCTTCTCCACGCTGCCACCACCATCTCCATTCATGAGTCCATTTAAAGAGATGCCTCCCCTCCTCAGAAAAACTGCACAGAAAAGCTGAGCCCTGTCTCGTCTCACAGGCTGTCTGGCTGGCTCCTTTCGAGTCTCTCTGTGGTAATGAGTTCACGTTAGGCGGAGGAAAGAAAGAGGCAAGCCCTGGGTGGAGGGCAGATCAGTCCTGAATGCAACCCGCTCTGAACCGAGCAGCTAGAAGGAAATCACATGAAAGGCTCCACCGCCCCCAACACACACTGCAGGGAGCTTTGACAGATGCTGAACCCAGCTGTTCACCTTCCCAGATGGATTTCGTATCCCATCCGACTCTGAGCAAGTTTTCAGGCTGCATCCTTTAGCCCCTGAAGGGCACTCAGACAGCGCAGTGAGGAGTGCAGCCTGCACGCCTACGGAGACAGAGCAGAGATCCTGGCTTATTATCTTTAGCAGGAGAAACTGGCTGGCAAGATCTTTCAAACTAATTTAAAAAAATAATTTCCCACAGTAACGATCCCACCTGCGTCAGATTCCAAGCATGCTACAGCTGATTATACTGGAGTGCGACTGCTGAAATGCTCACTACGCTGCTATAGGATTGCATCAAATAAGGGTTTTGCTGCATCTGTAATCAATTGAATTGACAGCCTCCTACAGGCACTCAGGTTCGCACACAAGTTCACGCATAATCGTGGGCACAATCACAGCAATTATGGATCTGCTGAGCTGCTGATTTGCCATCAGTCTAGCAGCAGGTCCATAGACAAGGTCTGTGATTAGTGCTGTTCTAGCTGAAGGATGCTGTATTCACCATGTGAGGTAGAGGAAGCTGGGATTGTAGCTGGAAAACAGACTACGGTTGTTAATCCCTGGCTCACTACAGCTCCTCCATCAGGAGATCTCAAGGCACTTCACAAGGGAGGTCTGGACCATTACCCCCCATCTCACAGAGGAAAAACTTGAAACACAGGAAGATGAGAGAACCATGCCCACTGTCACAGGAGCAGAGCCTCAGTCTCCAACATCTTGGCTAGCACTGGGAGAAATGCTACATTGCTTTCCATTGCCCTTAATTTTTTTCTCTACATGTGTGCCAAAGAGATGGAGCTAAATGGGTCATATCAATCAGCCTCCCTATAGGTACAATAAGGCAGCAATACTATTTGCATATAGTTAATTAACTGTTGACTTTATGTACAAAATATGCAGTTATAATGGCCAGGCCAATCTCCTATAGGAACCTCAAATGCCCAAGCTGAGGTGAAGTATGGAAGGGGAAAAATATGTTTTGTGCATCTGCTACCCCCCCCCACTAGATAGACTATATATTAGTTCAGCTGGTGCCTGGTCCTGGCTTTCACTAGCAGAGGTGCATTGTATACAGAGATTTACTTGGTTAAATGGTTCAACTGTGGGTGCAACATGTACATAATCGTTTGACAGATACATCAAGTCATAGCTCAGCACACAAGAGCATTTCCCCAACACCCTCATAGCCTCATCTGTAATTAGCAATATAGTGACAGGTCTAGCTGAAGATCTGGAGAGTTAACTATTACTCTGCAGGATGACTAAGCTTACAGAATGACTCCCGGAAATGAGAATGGCTTTGCATTTTGCAGACAACTGAGCCCTTCAAAAAAGGAACAGAAAACCACATCAGAGCAGCCATCAAGGAATTCCTGACAATCCACATGCATATATCCACACACACAGCCTTGCTATATGTTCAAATTAAAGCTGGATAAAAACTAGCTATAGCATTGTTACACATTTTCAAGTACTAGCTGTATAGCTGCTTGGCTCTTTTTACAGCTGCATTGTTATTTCTACTGTGTGATAATTACTTTGCACGTGTGGCTGGTCTAAATCTATTGTGTGATTAACCAGTTCATTGTGGAATATGTGTAACGTGCAGCTGGGACCAAACACCCCCCACAGACATACTCACAATCTGAAGAAAACAGTGTCACCTTTCAGATTTCATCCACTGTAAACGTCACAACAGGCTTTTCCTTTGCATAATTTAATAAAGATGCCTCCATTGCACATCACCGTTAACTTCTTGCCACTGAACGTGTGCAATTTAAGTGGGCCATCATCTCAGCTAGCATGAATGGTCATAGTACTGGCTTCAAAGGTGCACTGTTGCTTTACACAATCTGAACATCATTGGGCTCCAAAGGTTTGATAGAGGCCTTCTTTGTTTTCAGCCTTTTGTTTCACAGCTGGAGAGATGCAGTCCAGCTCCTCAAGCATTGCTAGTCAGCACAGCTTCATTAACAATAACTTACACCATCTAAAGAGGTTGATCACCAAGAGGATGACCGAATCCTCATTGATTTCATTCTGCTAATTAGAGCCTCAAGTGCCAGCCCCAACCTGCTTTATGGAGACCCCAATGCCAGCCAAAGCAAAGTGCTTCACCCCAGCAGGTGAGGAAGGCACGTACTCACCAAAGCCTCCATGGTTCGGACAAATTTGTTGAACCTGACAACCCTCATTATAATGATTTAGGCAGGCACAGCTCCCTGAGTATAAACAAGATGTCACTTGCGTGGGAGTTTTTTGCTGAGATGCTTCGGCTAAAACACTTTGTCAACACTTCTTTGCCTGCTGAAGGCTATTTTGTTCACCCTTGAAGAGTCCAATTATGAAGGGGATAAAAAATTTGAGCAACTGCCTGCGATGTTAAGCGCAGTCTAAACGATCCAGCTGTTACTGGGTTGCCATGAGAGGCCTTTGTCTATCAGGTGTAATTCTTTCATTACAGCAGCTCCCACAGTGCATTGGAGAGCTTTCCAAACACAAGAAAGGAAGAGCCCTGCTCCAAGGACATCAGAGTGGAAGGACAGAAGGAATGACACAGGAGAGAGGGGAAAGAGGAGCAGCAACAAGCAGTTTGCGCACAAGTCAGCTAGACGTACTGTCAGCAGCACCTTCGCTGTAGATCTTGGAGAGGGAGTTGGATATGGGCTAGGAAGAAGCCCAGCAGTTGAGTTTGGAAGGATGCACTGAACTCCTTGGGAAGAATGAGACTGAGTGCTGGTGGAGGAGGGGGGTGTGAAGCTCAAGTAAGGGGTGTAACGAGGCCAAGCCCAGCTGGAGCTCCAAGTGCCGGCCGGAAGTAGTTGGGGCCAAGTCATCCCTATGAGAGACAGCAGACTATCTTCTTGTGCCCCGGGCTTCTTACCCTGATGTTGGCTTGGACCTTGGCTTCTGACTCAGACCCTGCAACTCTGACCGCGTTCCTGACGCAGCTTGTCCCTGGACTCTGCTTGCCTCTTGACTTGGTCCTTGGCCTTGTCTTCTAGACCTTGCCCTCACCCCATAAGTGACCTACTCTGACCACCCAGACAGGGTGCTGCACAGAAAAGCACAAATTGACTCCCTCTGTCTGAGCTTGTCGTGCTTCTCACCAAGCTGAGAGAGAACAAAAGTACCCAAATGGCCTTCTGTGCATCTCACCCTCTGTGGGTTTTCTCTTCGTACTGTTTAAACTCAATACTACTCATCTGTTGGATTGCTCACATACAGAAATCAGGTCAGGCCTCTTTTATTCTCATTGCCTTTTAAATGAGATTTAGTGAGGCATCGTTAAAGAGCTGCAGAGGTGGCTGCCTTTTAGTGGTAGGCGTTGAAGTGATAAGTTGACAGCTCACAAAAGATTTTCAGTGGGAAAAGACGTGTGACGTTTTTATTCCAGTCCTTTCCCTTGCTGTGGGACCCAACCGGAAAGATGATTTACCAGCTTGTTCTAACCTCCCAAGGCAACATCTCTAAACTGAAAATGGGAATTAGCGTTGAAAACAAACAAGAAATAATTAAAAACAAAAATCTGACAAGTGGTAAATTAAAAGGCAGGAAACCAGAAAGTGTCTGTGACTGAATACTCTGCAGATTTAAAAACATTATGCACTTGCAACGCTGCTGACTGCAGTCCTTACACCATCTCTCAGACAGCCTCACCTTCTCTAGGAACGAGTTGCTTTGTGAATGGGCTGGGGGAGGGAAGGAACGTAATTGCTAGAAGAGGAGACGGAGGACTTCCAAAAAGCACTCAAGGAAACTCCACCCTCCTCTGGTTAAAATGGGATACCCTCCAGCTGGAGACAGAGACTGGCCTTTCTGTTGCTGCCTGTAATTCATTAATTGCTGCAGATCTAGGTTAGCTGTGAATACCGAGTCCCCTTCCCTCCCTGCACCCCAGCTCATCTCTTCAGAGAGTGCAGGTGACCTGCCACCATATTTCTCTGTGCACAAGCCACATTTTAAAAACAAAATATTTGTCTTCTAAAAGCAGCCTGCATCTTAAATTTGAGTTAAAAAAAGAAGGAAAAAAAAGCTGAGAAGCTCTTATATGGATCACAGAGGTTATAGCCTTGTGATTGTATCATTATTTGCTGGGGATGGGGGTTGCTGGATGTATCTTAAAAGTAAGGGCATTTTATATTTGGAGGAATATAGTATTTAAGGCCTCCCTCCTGTATGAAGACCCTGTGCTGGTATGGGCCTCTGATGAATTCAAAGGGGATGCCCACCTATATCCAAGAACTGAGAATAGGAGGCAAAACTAGATAAGAAGGAAACCTGAATGACTAAAGGTACTTCCTACAAGAGAGCATCTTGGGCGGGCTGATTTCCAGGGGAAAGGAGTGGCCTCTGAGATCTGGACCAGCTCTTCCTGCCCACTGTACTGTTTGCCAAACTTAATCTGCAAAGAGCCATGTGGGCAGCAGCTAGAATGACGTCTACGGGGTGGGAGCACAGGTATGCCTGTGGCAATGGCCTGATCCTCAAGGGAGTTATTTTCTTCGTGAAAGGTTTCCTGATGTGGGGTATTGTTTGTAGATAGATAGCAGAAGACATTATAACAGGGAGATGATTGTGTGTGCTCAGTTGCCCTGTGCTGCATGATTTGGAACGGCTTGGCTTTGTCACGGGCCCTACAGCATACAGAGCCGATAGGCGACTTGCAACAACTGTGAATTTGTTTTCAGTCGGGGACACTTTGGAGCAGTTCAACTGTTTGCTTGTTTGTTTCAGATGTATATCCTGCCCCATTCAAAAAGCTCAGGACAGCTTAAAACAAAGAAAAAGCCCAGAGAAATGATACCTCAACACCCAAGAACACCGCCTACCCTGCCCTCCCTGCCCAAACCCTAGCAAGCAAATCCACCTGCCAGTCCCAACCATGCCTCCCAAATGCTGCTTGCATCCAGATACAAGAAACTATCTCCCCCCACCCATTCCCACTACCCTGCTTCAACCCTGGGGGAGAGCCCCTCCAAGCCCACCCCCCCTCTCTGACAGACATCTCTTATATTACATGCCAGAGCACTGCTACTGACCACCAGGCATCCTGCAAGGCACTAGACATTGGGAATGAATGGATCTGACCATCCACGTCAGACTACATCTGAGGAAAACATCTTTCCCTCATCTTTGCAAGACCAACAAGAATCTGCTGTCATTATACAAACGTTCACACCCAGAGAGGTGCTCTTAGCTCATGTGGAAGGGCCCTGCACTTACAAGCTATAAAGTTCTTGCTACTGTGATGAAAAGCGGAAATGAAAAGCTAAGAAAGTATGGGTTGGATGAATGGACTGTCAGGTGGATAGAAAACTGGCTGGATCATCGGGTTCAAAAGGTAGTAATCTTGATGTCTAGTTGGCAGCCGGTATCCAGTGGAGTGCCCCAGGGGTCGGTCCTGGGGCCAGTTTTGTTCAATATCTTCATCAGTGACCTGGAAGATGGGAAGGAGTGTGCTCTTAGCAAGTTTGCGGATAGCACCAAGTTGGGGGGGCAGTAGTAGATACTCTGGAGGGTAGGTAGGGCTAGGATTCAGAGAGACACCAACAAACTGGAGGATTGGACTAAAAGATATCTCATGAGGTTCAACAAGGACATGTGCAAAGTCCTGCACTTAAGAGGGAATGATCCCATGCACAGGCTGGGGGCTGACTGGACAGCAACTCTGCAGAAACGGACCTGAGGATGACAGGGGACAAAAAGCTGAACAGGAGCCAGCAGCGTGCCCTTGTTGCCAAGAAGGCTGCCGGCATCCTGGGCTGCACTGGTAGGAGCATTGCCAGGAGACTGAGGGAAGTGATTCTTCTCCTCTATTCAAAATGTGGTGAGGCCACATTTTGGAGTACTGTGTCCATTTTTGCCCTCTCCCCCTCACTACAGAAAGGGCGTGGAAAAACTGAAGTGAGTCCAACGGAGGGCAACAAAAATGGTTCGGGAGCTGGGGCACGTGACTTGTGAGGAGAGACTGAGGGAACTGGGCTGATTTAGTCTGCAGAACAGGAGATTGAGGAGGGATTTAATAGCAGCCTTCAGCTCCCTGCAGGGGGGGTTCAAGGAGGATGGAGCTGGACTGTTCTCAGTGGTTACAGATGACAGGACAAGGAGCAATGGCCTCAAGTTGCAGAAAGGCAAGTTAGGTTACATGTTAGGAAAAACTTTTGCACTGGAACAGGTTACCCGGAGAAGTGATGGACTCTCCATCCTTGGAGGTTTTGAAGACCTAGCTAGACAAAGCCCTGGCTGGGATGATGTAGCTGGGCTGGTCCTGCTTGGACTAGATGTGACCTCCTGGGGTCCCTCCCAACCCTCATTTTTTATCATTCCATTACTCCGTGAATTCTTAAGGGGCCCCAGATCTGCTACGATATTGTCCCCAGTCACAAGCCATTGAAGTATGAATGGGAATGCACATGAATTCAGTTCCTACACTATCTACGTATGTCCCTTATGCCCTGCTCCTGCAGACACCATGGTATTCCCTAGGCTGGCCTCTTCCTTAATGCAGAAGGCGGGGTGGATTTGCACTTTACAGGCTGAACACAGTGTATGTGTATATGTAGTACAAGCTTTTGTTAGCTTTCTCCCTTGCTGGCCAGCAACATGTTGAAGCATAAGAGTTTACACCACTCTGTGTTAAACCCCGCTAGCAGGGACCCTGTTTGCAACGTTATTACCAGACTCCAGAGAGAGCCTGTCCAGCCAAACACAAGCAAATGGATGCTCTCCTAATTAAAGGCTTGGAGGAAAAATGGGGATTAAACACTTAGAAGCTCAGCTTGCCAAAGTGGTGTCTCCTCAAGTGCAGGAAAGTGTCATCCAATGTTAATTAATTAATAATAATAAATGGCCACCTCCCTGTCACAGCAGAAAAGGCGCTCAAGCCAGTGCCTGGGAAAACTGTTCCCTTGCAAGGGACTGCATTTGCTCTCAGCACCGTACAGTCTCTTGTTTCAAGTAGCTCTCAAGCAGCAACGGAGAGTGCCACCATAGACGCTGGTTTGGGGCTGGCTGTACCCGCTACACACTTCTCAGCCTGCCATCCAGCAGCTCCTGGCCTCAGTTAGTCACGCCTCCTGGAGGCAGCCCAGATAACTACAAAGCAAATCCCAATGGACAGAAGCTGCTTTTCAATGGAGTAGCAGTGGCATATTAAACCCAGGAGGCTGATATTGTCGTTCACTGGTCTCCGTGTGTCACACCTTCCCTTCTGTGCCTGCTCCAGGAAGGGCGGGAGTCTGTTACATCTAAGACCTGGTTCTTCAGCTCACTGTCTATCTCACTGTGCAGGAGTGGGAAAGCCCTTACAACATGGCTGTACTCACTCAGAGATAATTCCCACAGGCGGCAGACTTGAGTCAGGGTACTGGCTCAGTCCCTTAAAAATAGGACCTGAAGCACTGTGATCCAGACTCTGCAATAAGCCTGGTTAGCTGCTACCTGTTTCAGAAACCCATCACTGCCAGCTGAGATATCTCCATCGACTGGCACTACAGGCATCCTAACTCAGGATGTACTAGGTACACATATAGCCAGATACCCCTAGGGAGCTCAGTTCACCCTCGGTTAATCCCTTTGATTACACCAGGCATGGATTAAGGCTGGCGTTGAGGACATCACAAAGGATACAGAGACCCTGTGTCAGGCTGTCTGCTCCTATCTGGCATGTGACAAGGAAGAATGAATACAGGCTGCCCCCGCACCAAGCAAATGGCAGTGCCCTCAGCAACAGCACAGCTGTAGCTGCTGGATCCCCTTGCTACCCCACATTGTAGTCCTGCAGCATTTCTCCCTGTGAATATTCACATCCTCTTTCAGCTCTGATGCTGGGTTAGCTCTGGGCTAGGGGTGTTTCGACTGGCTCTTGCAGGGGCTGAGAAACTTGGAGATCAAATGATGGAGAAAACATCACAAACACTGCGCTCCAAGATGAGCACTTAGGGGCACTAGGGGTCTGGTCAGCAAGCACAGGAGGAGGCAGGCAGAGACTGCCCATGTCCAGACCTCACTGGCAGCAACCGGTCACCCACTGTCTCACTGACTTCAGTGGGATCGGGGTTTGCGCAGTGGTTGGGAACCCATGGAGCAGTAGGGGTGAGGAGGCCCAGCACTGAAGATGCCTCACTTCAGCCCCAAGAGTGATTTCATGCTTCATTCCAGACCCCCAGTAAAGGCTGTTCCCAGTTGGCCTACCTGTAAGGGTGTACCTGGTTGTTTAGCATCTACCGGTGTGCAGCTGGCTCCAGAAACTGGCCTACCTTAGCCACGCTGGGCTCAGGTGGGCTTTTGACTTTTAACAACTAAGCTAAACCCTCCTGCTTTTATAGCTCAGTCTAGCAGGGGTCTGCAAGTCAGATCTTCATGCAACAATCCAATGCCTCACGATGCCCATGTACTGACGGAGCACTAATGCAGCTGATAGAGAAACTGATAGAAACTGAGGCACGCTGTTTCTGTTTTTTAAGAAAAATTTTCATGTCCCAGGTCAAATTAGCCAGATCAGGTCCAAATCCATCTGAATCATTCAGGAACCATACGTGGCCCTGCTACCAGGAAGTATCCTCCATCCCAGCCTGGGGCTTCAGATACTTCCATCTCCTTTGGCAGGCATCCTATATGCAGGCCCACAGGAAACTGGGATCAAAATTTACACTTCACATCTACCCAGTCCCCACACACAGGAGGACCAACAACACCGTCATGTGAAGTACGGGCTTTCTGTGGTGGGAAGGTATGTGTGCTGTATGAAGTCCGTCAGCCCATCCAACAGCAGCTGCTGTCTCAGGTATTACACTCCCACTTTGCTGCAGAATTCCCACACTTCCCTCCTGCTCCGCAGCTATGCATTTTTCCATCTCTCTATATTAAATGTTAAGAAAAGACAGAGCTGAAGAGACCTGGAGAGAGCAGGGGAGAGAGAGAGAGAGAGAGAGAGAGACCAAAAGGCAGTAGGTAAGGTAATTCGTTATGGAGGTTAATGGTATGAAAGAGCCATGGCCCTCTACTGTCATCCCACTCAATGCAGCCACTGCAGGGAAAAGTAAGTAACCATGCAAGGAACAAGGAATTTTTCAGAAAAAAATCTCTGCTGAGGAGGGCACCGAGGACAGTAGCAGGAGCTTGGCAGCTCTCTGGGGCTGACTTTATCTTTTTGTTCTGGTTTGTGCAGCACCTAACATAGTGGGGCCATGGTCCACAAATGGGGCTCCTGGGCATCCTGACAACATGCAAAAATAACTAACTTAAATGCCCCATTTCATCAGCTTTGCAGTAAGATCCCTTACCACCTCTCCTCAGAAGTACTCAGAGGTTTGGAAGGCAGAAGGCTTCATTGCAAATGAGGAAATGGAAGCAGAAACAAAGTCAAGTGACCTGCCCAGGGTCACAGAGTGAGCCTGTGGCAGGCCCAGGGTCACAACCCAGGTCCTGTCATTACTAAACAGTTTTCTCCCTTTCCATCTTCCCTGCCTCATTATAAGTGTCACAACATGTTTTTCTTTTGCATAATTGAATAAAGATGCCTCCATCAGATGCCTGCACTTCAGCATTAGCTTCTTGCCACCTGAATGTTTGCAATTTAAGTGGGCCAGCATCTCAACTAGTCTGAATGGTCATAGTATTGACTTCAAAGGAGCACCGTTGCTTTACTCAATCTGAGCATCATTTGACTTTAAAGGTTTAGTGCAGAGCAGGTGCTGGATGGTGTCTCAAGTTAACCTAATGAAGACAGAAACAGGCAGCTGAAGAAAACCTGGCCTGAACAGGCTCCCTAATAGCAGCTTTGCTCACAGTCTTCTTGTAGCCTCTGCATTGCAATGGACTAGTGATATCTCGTGTGGCAACCTGCCTATAAGGTGCCCAGTCCAAAAGGCAGCAGAGCAGATGCTTTTTACCTCCCACAGCTGAAGGAATCAAAGGGGTTAATTCCATCTAAGCCAGTCAGTATTAAATGCACAATCTCTCTTCTACTAGAGTGAATGATTTTTCTGGGACTTACTTCCCACAGGTATTTGCTCTGAATGAGCCAGGCCTGGACGGGTTTCCCTGGGAACTGTAACCATGGTAAAACTCTCATAGCATCCTCTTTACTTACAGGGAAGAAAATGATTAACAGCTACACCAACACAGTGGTTCTCAGCCTTGTTGGGCTCAAGGCCTCCTTCAGAAAATGTCAGCTGTTCACTTCCACTCATGTTGTGACTTGTGGAAAAAATAATACAGCAATTCTGCTGCTGCGGTACAGACCTCATCCGGCAAAAGTCTCCCTGGGTCCTAGGCAGCGCAGAACAGTTTCAAATGCAGAGGTTTGTAATGCAACAAGTCTTGGCGTTTAATGGAAATGTTTTTCTTTAAAGCCCCAGCTCCAGGAGTCAACTGAGGAGGGGAGAAACTCTCATCACCTTTTTCTTTTAGGAAAGCTTTTACCCCTTATGGCTGCCGATAAAACGTGAGCACCAAAGACTTAAAATTAAGATGGTTAATAAAGGTAAATGCATAAATAACAGCAGCAACAACAACAGAAAGCTTCTGTTGTTATCAATTATGAGGATAATTGTGATGATCATAACCATGATAATAATAACTGATGCCGTCAGGATTGTGCCATTGCTCAGGGCCTAACCCAGGATTTTTTGAAGCCTGATGTTGCTAATTTTGATGCAGAGAGAAACCAGAGTTTATTTGGGTAGCTGTTTGGAGGACGCAGCTCCCCACATCTTCAGCTATTTCATCCCTAGGCCTTCTGGCATGCTAGAAATGTTCATTTGTGACACGGTTATTGCGGAAAGTATTTGCTCCATTTTGGAGACGGGGAAACTGAGGCAGAGAACAGCGCTGTGAGTTCTCTGCTGAAAGAAAGTAAAATGCTATCCCATGCCTCAGCCAGGCAGAATCATACAGGACATGGGAGGAGGGAGAGTTTAGACTAGGTTCATTTTTGGCCTACTGAAATCAGAATCGTGACAGTGTCCCTCAGATAATCGACCTAGGGCCTGCTATTCAGCACATGGCTCTGGAAGGCGTCTTCCAGGTCATGGAGGTGAGTCTCCTGCCTCCCACCAGTTTTCACAAGAGAGTTGTGCACACACATTCTCAGGCCAGTCAGAGACACCCCCCCCCCAGTAGGTTTCTAACTTTCTACAAATGTCAGGTCTGATGGTTATTTTTGTTAAGGTCTTGAATATCTGCCATGATCAGTGGAGCCGGACACCTGGCAACTAAGATCAGAATCAGGCCAGTTCTCATAATTATTTAGAGCTGCTTCTTAGCAGCAAGCATTAGGAAGAGACTCAAGAGCCCCATCAAGAACATTCAAGATTTCTTTGCAGACAATTTCCCAGGACCACTACTAAGCAGAGATGATCTCCCCTCCTCCCCCATCAAAGAAGCTGTACGTACCTTTCCCTGCTGTGCACTCAAGTCCAATGCACTTCCCCAGGAAATTGTAGTAGGACCTCATTTCTCCTTCCGTTATTCGCACCAGAGTGTAGGGTGGGTACCTGAGCACCTGTTGACCACATTTCTGACACCTAGAAGCCATCTGCTGAGCCAAGAGGAATCTCATCAGGAATTTGCTCTCACTGTTTGTCTGCCAGTATCCAGCTTGGCTCGTAGACTTTCAATCCAGGCTGGTGACTTTATCCCACTTCGGTTCATTCAGGGTCATCATAGCATGCAGAAAGCTTGCCGCTGCAATTGGCTAAGACTTTGATAGGCTTATTGATGTGTTTGTTTCTCTCTACTTGCCGTCCCCTATCAGTTTACATGACTCTGTCATTTAGAAAGAAAGCCATGAACCCAGGCACAGCCCATGCCCTGAATGACTTATCATTAATTTATAGCCAGTACAAGCTAGAACAGAGAAAGAGTAGCCTCGAATACAATTACAGTATCACTGAGCATCAATTCCATGAGATCACAGCAAGCATGGTTGCTAGTAATACTGCTTCAGAGACGGTTTTCTAATGAAGTCTCTCATTATTAAAATGCAAAGAAGTCTTAAATCTACATGTACTTACTGATTCAAATTTATTACTTTGGAGCTTCACTCAGCCTGGACAGTGGAGCCCAACCATTCTGTCAAGCTGTGAAACCACTTCTGTGATTGTATTTACCTGAATCCAAGATGAGGTTTTTTCCCCCCATTCAACACAGGGGGGAAAAAAACCCTTGTCTTGGACTGGAGTACAAGGTGGTGGGGGCAGGCCAACTGACCTGGACTCAGAGCTGTAGCCACTGGCCCTCCACAGCATCAGCCCCTACTGCCCTTACCCTCCATTGCAGCTCTGCTTCTGCTGTAGCCGGGGGCATAGAGCACATAGTGGCTTGAGCCCCTGCCTGGTCAGGCAGCAGCGATAGCAACAAGAGCACACTGTTGGCTCATATACAGCCCCCACCTGGTGCTGGGGCTACCACTGCTACAACCACTGCTGAATAATATCTGTGTTGCATAGGTGGGCCTGCTGGAAGTTTACTGAGTGGGAAAGTCACATTCCTGTTTCCCCAGTGCTCAAATGGGGACAGTGCCTCGCTGGAAGACCTAATTAGTAGATTCATGTTTGTGCCGCACGTAGGGATTCCCACCAGGAACCTCCTACAAGGAAAAATATTCAAGTGATAGTTATTTTACATTAGCATAAATATAATTTTCAGCATCTAAACATAAAAGGGGAACCAGCAGCACAGAGGCAAAGTGATTTTCCCAGCATCAAAATCAGGAGCCAACAAAGAGCTGGGACAGAACCCAGAAGTCTTGCCTTCTAGCCCCCAGCTCCAACGACTAGGCTGTTTTCCCTATCTTTATCTTCCAGATGCTCTTCCTATGCTGACAAACAACACTGTGTAACCCATAAAACCAGCTCCTCTGCTTACACATGTATCTTATCTTATCCCTTTACCTGCACATGTAAGATACCCTTGGAGACGGGTCTGTCTAGTGGAAAAGGGAACACTGGACTAAGAGCAAATCATCAGTGTGGACATCCCTGAGGGCGATGTACCAAAGTGGTGTAGCTGCATGGGCCTCCACGCTCCGTCAGTGAGCATCCCTGGGAAGGAGGGCGGGGAGTGCAGTAGCTGCATTTCAATGGACCACTGCAAACCGCAGCGCCGGACCAAAAAATCTTTCAGTGTGTGTAAGCCTGATCCTTCCCACTGATGTGCATTACCACTGATCCCTGGAGATACCGTTGTTTGCCTTCGCGCCCCCATTCCAAGTGAATACAGCTTGATTTGATCTGCTATGCATTTTGCAACAGGATTCACACAGCAGATGGGATCTTTTCTGGGGAGGAAAAGCTGATACAATTCTGTGGCAACAATGGACCAAGTGAGGAGGTTGTGCCTGCTTGTTTTAGAGGCACAAGGATTTCACTCATGTGCCCAAGAGAATCTTGGGCAACAGCAAGGAGAGAAAACTGCAGCTGATGAGACCTCCTTTTGCTACATGTGCAAGTGTGGTGGCAGGAACACACTATTAATTACCTCAGGGTCATAACTTATCCTTATGTGCTTAACTTAAAACAATCGAGGGTGGGGAATAGGTTCTCATTTCTTGCCTCCTGCAGGGCCTTGCACGGCACTCCAGTGGGTCAACTACTAAATAGCCTCTTGTAGGCCTGATCAGAAGGATAAAATCAACTTTTTTTTAATCCAACTATAAGGACAAAAGAGAGGCAACTCACTCTCCCTTGATGGGCAAGATGAATTTTTGCAGGCCCAAGACACATAAATCGCCTGAGTTCATCATTTCTATTAAGAAAAGGAGATGTATTTATACGGAAGGCAAAGAGACTTGTACTCCACCTTCCAAAACAGTCCCCTGACTAAACATTTCTGTGTGATTTCACCCTTTTCACTGTTGTGCTTATCTGCCCTCTGAATTATTTGTTAACGATATTAGAACAGGTTGAACTATAGACCAGGAAGAGCAATGTTTTTTCGTGGCTTCTTCAGGCTTCCCCACCAAGACTCTGATAAACCACTGCTCATTTTAGTAGGTAGAAAAGCCAGCTCCTTTTCATATAAGCGCAATGCTCAGCACTGGCACAAACCCCTAGGATCATAGGGATGGAGGGGACTTGACTTCCAGGGGATCAAGTCCAGCCCCCTCCCCAACACAGACGCATCATGTTCCTGTACTATCCCAGAGAGATGCCCGCCGAACCTCTACTTGTAAATCGCAAGTAAAGAAGACTTTACAGCTTCCCTAAGATGCTTTTTCCATTGTCTGACAGCTCTTCCAGTGAGGAAGTGTTTCTGTGATTAAATCCAAATCTTTTTTAGGTTCTATATAAAGATATTGATCCCGGGGCTCAGGTCAGACCTTTACAAACAGGAAAACATTCCTCTTTTTTTATTCTGCTCCACTGATTGAATTTCCAGTTAATCTGGTTATTAACCACAAAGCAGGATCCTCCTACTGTGAACAAAAAAATCACTGCCTCAACCATTGTTTTAAGGCCTGAAGATCTGAGAGAGAAGAATGAAAAGCTACCTTCACTGGTGGCAGTAATGGGGAGGGTACCGCATTATTTCAGTCTCTCTGTGTTGCAATATAGCATACAACTCCAGGAATGCCTGACATCATATCAGGTCCAAAATCCCATTACACTGATCTGCTTAGGAATATTTCCCCATGACAGGCAAAGCAGTTTTGGTTGCTCACGGTCATTGCAATACAGGCCCTATCAGTTTGGGTTTACAATGCTCCACAGACCAGCTGCCAAAGATGAGGTTGAGAAGGATAAACAGGCAGCCTTACTGGGACAAATAGATTTAAAATCCTGAAAACATCTGGATTTGCCAAGCACCTGCCCTATCATTTTAAGCGACAATGGCAGATTAACAAGGTGGCTGGAAGTCAGGGAGGGAAGGGGAACCTTCATAAGATGAGCTAGATATATACCCAAGAAATGCCCAAGATGGTGGCACAAAGTTAAAACAGCTCCAGGTGCAAGGTTGGGCTGCCAAGTTACTGCTGTTTTACATGGTGGCCAAGCCTAGAAGATCAGATAAGGATAGGGGCTTCATTGCATTAAACACATATAGTGAAACAGTGCTGCTACCCTGAAGAATTTAGCATCCAAGAGGGATAAATGGGCAACAACAGATGGGTACAAGGGAAAGGTGGGTACATGTAGTATCTGGGAACAGGTTATGGGTAGTGCAGTGGGCCAGGGCCACAGCCCCCTGAGTAAATGCATTCCTAACTACCATAAGTTCCTTGAGGTTGCCCAGACTTCACTGCAAGAAGTGGATAGCACTGACAGAGCTCTGGAGACCTGAGGGCATCATGTAGAGAGAGTTCAGAGGCCAGTACTTAGCCCCTGTGCACAACCACTGAGTTGCCATTTAGTCCTGGTTGTAATATTTAGCTTCTCTGCACCCGTTTCCTTGAAGCAGTCTCAAGTAAACCTCATAATATCACAAACCGAAGACTGGAATTGCCTGAGCATTGTGATCCAACCACTGCATCACAGCGCCTCTAGCATAGCCCTCCGTAGTCCATATATTCTGCAGTTATTTTTTGTACATAAATGGCTTTGTGCAGAATTGTGCAAAGTTTGCCCATTTCAGCAGGGTCTGCAAAGATTTTCCCCACCTTCCCCAAGTTCAACTTGGAGTTTAGGGTCTAATAAAAGCTCAAAAGCAGAATCGCTCGTTGTACAAGTATTTGCAGCCCCTGCTGCAGGAGAGAAACTTGGCATGAGTCACAGCTGGGTTTGACCACTCAGACACTGATTTGGCAAGTGCTAGAGGTGCTTCATTTCCAGCTGGGTTGGAGTCCTGGCACCTGCCCTTTGGGAGACTGAAAAATGACAGTGTTTCATACTGTCCTCACCAAGGCTCCAGAGGTTTAGAGAAGATGGTACCATATGTGGTTTTTGGCCTCTTCACTTCAGGACTCCACCTTCCTTAGCAGGGGAGGAAGCATCCTTTTATCAAGGTATGCATATAGTCCCCATTAGCACAGAATCCCATTCAAGATCTTGCACCTGCTTCTTTTCACAGGGCTGCTGAAGTAGGGCAATGCTCTCCTTCATCTCAGAACTGGGAAACAGAGAGACTTTCTCAAGGTCAGGCAGGAAAGCTGTGGCATAGCAGGGAACTGGACCTAGTCTCCTGATTCCCAGGCTAACATCCTTGCCCTGGGGCCATCTTTTTCCCAGCCCCTTCCCTGCAACCAGAACTCTGGCAATGTGGAAAGCCAACAATAATTTTGGTAGCACCTCTATAATGAAGACCCTTGCAAAGCCTTTCCACCCTCACTGTGTTCTGCAGATCAGCAGCCTCCCCATTCTACATGGTCCATGGTAGGTGCAGCCTGTTCTGTTGTGCTGTCTGGTTTAAATTAGATTCAAGGAAGGTTGAAATCAGATCATGGATAAAAATAGCACCTCAAAAGGCTACTGATAGTCCTGCCTCTGCACGTGCTGATTTCTAGCTGGTCAGCGAAAAATATCCACTAAAGGTACAATGACAGTGGGGAAGGGGAAAATATTCCTGTCTCTGTAACATCCGGTACTAGCTACTACAGGACAGGCAGCAACCTCCAGGCTGGATGGACCCTTAGCTGTTTGCTGTGGGATGATATTAATGCTCTGAATGCATCCAGCCTTTAAGGGTCGCTCTGTTCCTGTCAGATTTCAAAGGGAAAAGAGAACCTCCTATATAGCCCAATCTAACCACACGTTTGAGTTGCCCAGCCGACATACCTCTTAAATATCCCTCTTAAATATAACATGATGCAGCCAATATGACTGTCTTCATAAGGTGGGAACTGGGTCTGTCTTGGGTCTGGTACTGTTCAACACCTTCATTAATGATTTCGATGATGGGATTGATTGATTGAACACTTAGCAAATTTGTGGGTGGCACCAAGTTGGGTGGAGTTGCAGACACTCTGGAGGGCAGAGCTCGGATCCAGAATGACCCAAATAGCCTGGAGAAATGCTCGGCAGTCAATCAGATGAGATTCCACATGGACAAGCCCTTGAACTTGGGAGGGGATAACTGCATGCACAAATACAGATGAGGAATGACTGGCTAGGGTGCAGTACTTTGGAGAAGGACCTGGGAGTTACAGTGGACTGTAAGGGGAATCGGAGCCAACAGTGTGCTCTTGTTGCAAAAAAGTCAATGGCATACTGGATTGTATTAACAGGAGTGTCACCTGCAAATCAAGTGAAGAGATTCTTTGGCACTATTCAGGACTGGAGAGGCATCACCTGGAGTACTGTGTCCAGTATATGGCCCCGCACTTCAAGAAGGATGTAGACAGATTGGAGAGTCCAGCGCAGAGCAGCAAAAATGATTAGGGGCCTGGGAAGCAAGTCTTAAGGGGAAAGGCTGAAGCACTAGGGTTATGTAGTCTGGAGAAGAGAAGACTGAGGGGGAATTTCATAACAGTCTTCAAATACCTGAAGGGTGACTACAGAGAGGATGGAGATGGACTTCTCTGGGGCTGTCGGGGCCAGGACTAGGAGCACTGGCCTCAAACTGCAGCAGGGGACGCGTAGGTTGGAGATTAGGAAGAACTTTCTGACTAAGAGGGCGGTCAAGCATTGGGACAGGCTATGTAGAGAAACTGTGGAATCTCCATCCTTGGACATTTTCGAGAACAGGTTGGACAGGCATGGCTGGGATGGTTTAGTCTGAGACAATCCTGCCTTTAGCAGGGGGCTGGGACCAGATGACATGGGGAGTCCCTTCCAGCTCTACTTTTCTGTGATAAAAAAAAAAAGTTTTCTTTTCAGTTCTTTAGTCCATACAAATGATTCAAAGCTTACTGGTGTAAATAAGGAGTAGCTAAGCCGCGTTTTTAAAGAAGGCCTCCTCAGATGTGCCCCAACATTTTTGGTAGCCTGCCTGTAGTCAGGTACAGCAGTGCAGTAAGGGAAGGATGCTTGTTACCCTCTCTGCACCCACTAGCAAGTTTTGTGCTGAATACAACAGCAACCCTGTGTGTGTTCTTCTTCAGTCAGCATCTGTAGAGAGTCATAAAGCAGCATCTTCATGTAGTGTAAAACCAGTGCAGCTCTATCGGCTTCAATAGCGCAAGATTGATTTATACCAGCTGAGAATTCAGCCCCCGGTTCTGATAAGATAAGAGGTAATGCTTAGTCTAACAGGAGCCTTGGAGGCAAATGCTTTCTGCTGGCCAGAATAGATTAACTTAATAAATCCATTTAAGGTGCATCTATTTGTATCACACATCCATTTATGGACTCCATTCTCAAAGGATTTGCATTTACGTTGCTGAACTAGAATGAGGCTTCAATCCTGCTTTGTAACCTTCTGGTGCTTTCCAGCCAAGTGCTCATAGCTAGGAAAGACCCCCTATGAAGTTGTGAAGTGTTATCCACTGAATAGGAGATCAACTGAAATGCTGAGGGTAAAGACAAGGTGTTCAAAAGAAGCAATCAGTTTGGGGTTCCCACTGGTTAGGGCAGGGGTGGGCAAAATGCAGCCTGCAGGCCAGATGCGGCCCTCCAGGCCATTCTATCTGGCCTGTGGGGCCCCTAAAAATTTAGAAAAATAATATTTATCTGCCCCGGCTGCCTGTCATGTGGCTCTTGAAGGCTTGCCAAAACTCAGTAAGCGGCCCTCCGCCCAAAGTAATTGCCCACCCCTGGGTTAGGGGCTCAACAGGACACACTGTGGGCTTGATTTTTTTTAAGTGAGGAAAACACAGCAACAACAGCAGCTTCTGGCAGTGCCCTGGGGCAGCCATTACAGTATTTCCAGGGTTGCTATGTGTGAACATGAGTGGGGATGGAGAGCTGAAGAGTGAGGGCTGAGAGAAGGAGCAGGAGGGCTTAGGAAAGACATACTGTATGCGACACCCCAACTTGCCAATATACAGGCTTGTTAGCCAGGCCTCAGTAGTATGCCAGGACTTAGAACAAATTTTGGAGGACAAGAAAAAGACTTGGAGGGAAAGGAAAAGTAGGACCAGATGGCATATGGGTTTATGGAGGGTAGGTCATACTGGAGTACCTTAATAGCTTTCTTTGATAAAGAATGGGCATTTTAGACACTGAAGATCTGGTCTAGTCTAATTGGATTTCAGTATAGCATTTGGCACAGTGCCACATGGGAAATGAGCTGAGAGAAGATGGACATCGATACAATAATTGGAAAAGAGTAAGTAACTGGCAACAGAGGAAATGATGTAGCCGCTGTACTGAAATGGGATCTATCAGGCTGGAGGGAGATTGCCTGTGGAGTTGTCCAAGCATTGGCCTTGGTACTTAAAGATTTTCATGAATGATCTTGGCACAGAAAGTAGGTGTTTACTAATAGTAGTGTTGATGTGCTGATGTTGCCATGACGGTCCAGGAAATAAACAAGAAGCAAGATTTTGGGTGATATCTTCTATCGGCCAACTGCATTGCTGGATAGGTATAAGGAAGCTTTCAGGTATCTCAGTACCCTTCCTGGGGTACTATGAATCCCAAGAAGGGTAATGTAATACCTAAAAGCTTGTTATGTCAATCCAACCAGCTGTCCCAATAAAAGATATCACTCACAGGAATTTTTGCTGCTCACTGCTATTTACTAATGCAATTTACTGACCAGATGAAGTTGGGAGACATTATCAGTACGATGTTATATATGCGGAAGGCTTTAACAACCTGGAAAAGTAGACAATTAGAAAAGCAGATGAAATGTAATAGTATAAAGTGAAAGTTTGTGCACAGAGGGACCAATGGCAATAATTTTTACTTTATGCTGGGGGCTCAGAAGCTGCAAAGGACAGAAGAAAATAATAACCTGGGTGTATTACTTGATGGCAGGATGACTGTGAGCTGCCAGTGTGATGGGACCACAAAAAATGCAAGTGTAATTCTAGGATTCATCAGGTCAATTATTTGCATTAGACATACAGAAGCATTAGTGCCAGTGCTCAAAGTGCTCAGGAGACGTCACCGAGAATACCACACACCATTCTAGTCACCCACACTCAAGAACAGGTGCTGAAAAGGCCTAGTAGGATGAACAAAGGGATGCTGGGCCAATCAAATAAGAGACGGATATAAAAGCATACTTGAGAGAGGGATACTCCAGGTGGGTAGACAACAGGAAAGGAGGAGAACTAAGCTACAAAGAAGTAACAAAGAACAAAGAAGTAAATTTAGCCCGGAAAACAGTGGGGAGAGGGGAAGTGTTTAACTCTCAGGGCATTAAGGTTCTGGACCATCCTGCTGACAGGAACTAGGATGGGGGAAAACCAGGTTTTGATATATGAGTCAATGGGATTGTAGGACAGAGTTGCCTGCAATAGGAGGGCATGGGGCAGGCTGACTTCGGATGGCCTTCCAGCACTATGTTCCTGTGATTGTTCGGAAGTGCCAAGTACACAGCTCCTTCAAGTTTCACTTGGGGTTGGAAATGCTCAAGTCCTTCTTAAGAAGTCAAGCCCTAACTACAGCTCTTCTCGCTGTAGTATCTGAGCATGGCAGAATCCCCTTAGGAGGTATTCAGAGTCAGAGGGTGATCCAAGACTCAAGAGAGACTGAATCACTTGCCCAAGGTCACAAAGAGAGTCAGTAGCAGAGTGGGGAAATGCACATAAGTACCCAAAATCATAAACTATAGCCTTAACAACAGGACAGTCCTTCCTTCTATATGACTTGCTTGGACCACACCACAGGTAAGCTGCAGACCCAGGAACAGGATTCAGAGAGGTCAGCTCCCAAGGAGATGCTTTAACAAGCAACCTTAAATCCAGTCTTCAAATCTTTTTATTAACTCTGCTTTTCTCATCTCTGGAGTTTGGCAGCTTTCTGACCACTTGACTGGCAGTTTGAGGACATCACAGACTTAGGATAATGACTAGGATTTTCCTGCAGCTAACATTTTTAGCTGGGGCTGTCCAGAGCTGAACCACTCCCACATTAAAGACTGGAGTTAAAATCAGCTCCAGCAGAAGCTAGTCCAAACCCCACCAAGGCCAATGGGAAATGCCTCTGCAGTCACCAGGGCTGCATTTAGCCCTGCTGTTTCCAGACTCCAGCCATCAAAACAGGGCAGTTTCATTGCTTAAATTACTCCCTTTGCAGAAAAGCAGCAGTTGAAATGCTTAACAGTTAAACAGCCCTTGCTCCCATGTTACCATTACCCAGGGACAGCCCATAACAGGGTTTCTGAAGACCTGGCAGCAGATGCAAAGAGGCAGTATAGAACAGATTTCATAGACATTACGGCTGGAAGAGACCTTGGGAGATCATAGAGTCCAGTTCCTTGCCCCAGGGGCAGAAGTCAGTTGAGGTCAAAGGATCCCAGCAAGATAGGCATTCAAATGTTTCTTAAAAGTGTCCAGAGTAGGTGCTTGCACTGCCTCCGGCGGCAGTCTATTCCAGGCCTTTGGGGCTAGGACAGTAAAGAAGTTTTTCCTTATGTCCAGCCTAAAACAGTCTTGGAGGAGTTTGTGACCATTGGACCTTGTCATCCCTTGGGGTGCTTTGGTGAACAGGCGTTCACCCAGATCCTGATGCACACCCCTTATATAATAATAGGGTGCCACCAGGTCCCCCCTGAGCCCGTGCTTTTCCAGGCTGAAGAATCCCATGGCTCTCAGCCTCTCGTCATAAGGTCTGTTTTCCTGCCCTCTGATCATGCACGTGGCTCTCCTCTGGACCATCTCAAGCTTCTCCACATCCTTCTTGAATTGTGGAGCCCAGAATTGGATGCAATACTCCAGCTGCGGTCTCACCAAGGCTGAGTACAGCAGGAGGATGACATCCTGAGATTTGCTTGAGAAGCATCTATGGATGCAAGCCAGGGTTTTTTTCGCTTTACCAGCTGCAGCATCGCAGTGATGGCTCATGTTCATCTTGTGGTCAGTCATGACCCCCAAGTCCCTTTCAGCCTTGGTGCTAGCAAGTGTAGCACTGCTGAGCCTATAAGCATGCTACAAGTTCCCCGAGGTGGAGTATCTTGCATTTGTCCATATTGAATGCCATCAGATTTTTATCCACCCACTTTCTAAGCCTATCAAGGTCAGCCACATCACCTGTTTTAAGGACTGCGCTGCTTATGTTATATCAAACTCCTCCGGGCACTTGTGCTGGCCAAGGAAGTGATTACACACACACACGCACCCTCCCTCCACTATAAACTGCTCTCATGGTGCATAAGAACTTCAAATGGCACACAGGAACGGGACACGTTCCCCAGGGCAGGTGCTGTTTTGAGGCACACTGCAAGCCATCAGTAGCACTAGAAAAGGTTGCTGTTGTAGAGCAGTCCAGGGGCCGCTCTGAATTATGCCAATGACTACTTCAAACCCTACTGCAGGCTGAGATTAACCAAACAGACAATTGGCTTATGCATTTACACTGTAAAAGTGAAGGCCACAGCTTGCCCTACTGTGCCCTACACAGCCCATAACATCAAACCTGAAATGATGTCTTAGGGACCTCAAAAGAACTACCATGCAGAATCAAGAGGCTTTTTGACAACCTGTATCAACCCAAATCATCAATGACATCAGGTATGTCCAATGACCCTATTTTGTCCAATTAAAATTGAGCACCAAAATCAAGTAATTACCCAGTCTTATATCCCTTAAGCCACCAGCTTATACCCCATCAAGTCTGATTATCAGCTAGTAAGGACTGGAATTTAGGCCTATGAAATGAATTAGTAGTCTTGTCCAAACCACAAGCATCATGAAATGGCAGGGATACTCAATCACCCACTCATTCCCTAAAGATGTCTTGTCCTCCCTGGGAGCTGGGCTGAGGTTTGTAGCTTTTTTTGTGCCATTGATTTAGAACAGGAGCATCCAGCCTGCAGGCTGAGGGCTGAAGATGACCCGAAAAACACACCTGGTTTCCCTCTTTCCTGCAGCTGCAACAGGGTAAAGAAAAAGCCAAGGCACTGCAGGTTTTCAAGGCTGGAGAACAGAGACAAGCAATTCAGATGCATCTCCCAAGAAAGCTACAAACTAAATGCAGGACAGGAGTATCTGACTGGGAGTCTGTGGTCTGTGCTATACATGGGGTCAGACCACTTTTGTCGATAGCTCTATCTGGCCTTTCAAACTATCAATCTCTGTCTCATTATCAGAATTTATTTTAAGGATGCAAATGTATGCAAATCAGACAAAGCCTCGCATCTTGGCTGCTGCCCTAGTGCTACATTGTTTGAGTACCCACAACCTTTCCCTTCCATGTGTCATATGGACCTATTCCTGTAGCATCTGAGAACGCCAGGTTTGCAGCAGACTTTATCAAATCACTTTTTGTGTTCAGTCTGAGTAAAAATAAAGGATCTAATTGTTTAATGTGTTGGTAAATAAAGCATAATTGTTGTGTGCCTCCCCGGGCCCTGTAAATCTTCCCTGTGATTCATTACGAATTATACTTCTCCCTTTACTTCAGTTGCTCAGCCATGTTAGCTCAGTATGCAGGGCATCAAAGAGTGGCAGATGTGGGAACAGGGGGTAGCATCATGCATTTTTCCTGCTTGTAGGCTCTGGCTCAGGGAAGGATATTTTAAAATGAGAATCTGGGACAACAATGGATAAAAGCAACCACCAGATCCTCTTCCTGTGTCTCTCATTCAGCCCAGGAGGTGACAACCATCTGGCTGTGAATAGAGAAGTAAGGGCCAAGTGTGGAAAGCTCCTCACACACAAGATACAGGGGAGTTTTGCTCTGCCTAGTATACACAGAGATAGACAAATAGGACCGACCCAGATAGGCATAAAATCCACATCAGCTAAGTGCCGAACAGCCTTCAAATAATTTATACAGCCATTCTGGATATCCCCTTGTTAGAAAGCACCTACTGTTGTCCCCCCTACACACACCCAGATGGCAGCTGAAGGCCAAAGTAGCACATCTAAGGTTGCACAGCAAGGCTGTGGCAGAAGTAGAAATTGAACCCAGGTAGCCCAGTTCCCAGCTGAGTTTTAACCACAAGGCCATCCTTCCCCTCCAGAGAGGTCTGCCAAGTAGGACTGTTGACCTACCAAGCTGCTCCAGGATCTGCACTGTCCCTTACAGCCTGGTCTGATACAAAATCATCTTGCGATGCCCTTTCCTCCCACAGAGCTGAGACTGGATGAGGAGACCAGAGTTGGGGACCTGAGGCAAGGAGCTGAGGTAATAGGGAGCATTTGGGCAAAGACGTCTTGGACTAGGAGTAGACAAAAGGACAATGGAAGAAGGGCAATTGGGATGTGGATGGGTTGCCCACTCCAGGGACTGTCTAGGTGAGGAGAATGAGAGCGGGGTGAGAAGAGAGAACTGGGGAAAAGGCAGGTAGGCTTTGACATGAGAGAGTAATCCTCCCCCAAGTCTGAAATGGGACCCCAGACACCGAGCATCACCTCAGCTCTCCGCTGTTACCAGTGGGACTCACCCCCAACGAGGATGACACCCTGCTACTGTTGGGACCCTTGAGGGAGAAGTTTGCATTTTTGAAAACCAAGGAAACGATGCACTAAAGCTATGCTACTAGAACCCGATTAAGGCTGCCACGCCAAAGGCCCACAGGATCTATTATATCCAGGCAGAACAGAGGGGACCTTAGCTCTCAAAGTCTCTGCCAAAATACGCAGGTGACCCCAGGCCGCGTGAGCCTATTTAAAACAGTCCCCACCCCAGCCACCCGCAGTAGGATCTGGGGAATGGGGCAACTGCCCCTCAATGTCACCCACTGAGCTTAGGTTTGCTTCTGCAGAAGGGCTTAAGCGAACCCACCAGCCCCCAAACCTGCCATACGAAAGGTGTTAAAGATCCCATATGCCAGAGACTCAGGCCAGTAGTTAACTCCTCTGGAACAGGGCAGGGGCAGTGAATGCCTGCAAGGCAGATGAAAGGCTCTGCACTTAGGCACATGAGGGGACCTGTTCTCCCTACAGATTTCAGGGTGACCAGGCCAGCATTTGAAATCCCCGGGATTTGTCCTTTCCATGGGTTGCGTCAGCACAACTCAGCATAAAACTAGTGCAGCAGAGCGGAGACATCAGTTCCCTTGGGTGAAATTCTCTCCCGTGCAGGAGCCAGTGCAAGGCCGAGGCACCGTCCCACATCCTGTTCTCAGAGGCTGTGCTCCCACCCTCCTTGGGGCCCCACCCTGCATCTGCTGAGAGGGAAAAGGGGTCAGGACAGAAGCACAACAGTGCACACAGCACTGCGGCTGTGGAAGAGCAGAAGAGTATCTCGTATGCATCTTTCACATAGGCTTCGGAGAGGGGAAGGGGCCTGGGAGATGCTGCAGGACCCCCAGTCTGACCCACTCCGCACCTCTGGGTATTGGGACCCACAGAAGATCATCTTCAGAAGAGCTCAGTACAACAGCCCTCTACTCTCTCAACTCCCTCCTCCAAAGTCTCTTTGCTCACAGGAGCGGAAGGGAGAAGCTGGTTCCCAATCCTTAGCCCCAGCAAACCTTCCCCTCAGCACAGCAAACTAAGAAATGGACACAGCGCTGTCAGTCTGAGCAGGGGCTCTTTCCTGCAGAGGCTCTCCTATGCAGCAAGGTGGGATCCTGAAGTAAGCCTTGCAATTCATAGAATCATAGAAGTAGGGTCAGAAGGGACCTTGTAGATAGTTTCATAGTTTCTAGGGTGGGAAGGGACCTGAGCAGATCATCTAGTCCGACCCCCTGCCATGGCAGGAAAGAGTACTGGGGTCAAATGACCCCAGCAAGATGTTCATCTAACCTCCTCTTAAACACCCCCAGGGTAGGAGCCTGCACCACTTCTCTTGGAAGCCGGTTCCAGACCCTAGCCGCCCTGACTGTGAAGTAGTTCTTGTGGATGCCTAATCTAAACCTCCTCTCCAATAATTTCTGTCCATTATTCCTTGTCATGCCAGGGGGCACTCGGGGAAACAGTGTCTCCCCCAAACCCTTCTGGTCCCCCCAGTGAGTTTACAGACAGTCACCAGGTCCCCCCTCAGCCTTCTCTTGTGAAGGCTGAACAGGTTCAGGTCCTGCAGTCTTTCAATGTAGGGTCTGCCCTGTTGTCCCCGGATCATGCGGGTGGCCTCCTCTGGACCCTTTCAATGTTGTCCACATCCCTCCTGAAATGGGGCACCCAGAACTGGACACAGTACTCCAGCTGCGGCCTGACCAGTGTTGCATAGAGGGGGAGGATCACCTCCCTGGCCCTGCTTGAGATGCACCTGTGGATGCACGACCAGGTCCGGTTCGCCCTGCCAACCATGACCTTGCATTGTCAGCCCATGTTCATCTTGGAGTCAGTAATGACTCCAAGATCCCTTTCTGCCTCCCTGCTCTCAAGAAGGGAGTTTCCCATTCTATAAGTGTGCTGCTGGTTTCTACTGCCTAAGTGCAGCACCCTGCACTTGTCAGTATTGAATTGCCATCATCATCTGAGCTAGTTACAGGGCACAGCTGCCCATACACATTTCCCAACATTAGCAGATGCTGGCATACCCTCAACCACCCACAGCCACAAGGGAGAGAGGAGCAGGGAGTGGCAATATATGGTCAAGTGGGCAAATGCCAGTGTTGGATCAACATGTACAGTGTCAACAAACACCCATTTCTTGGTGGGTGTTAGCTCCTCACTCTTCCCCTACTCGCTGGATAGAATTATTATTATGGTGGAGTCTACAGGCTCCAGCAAAAATCAAGATCCCATGGTGTTATGTGCTATGAACAATTTTTGCCCCCCAAAATGTAAATAAGAAGACCACGGTGTGCATGGATGGGGGTGGGGGTGGGGGGGAGGGGAGGAGTGAAATACTGCTTTTTTTTTCCTCAGGAGTTGAGGACACAGAGCAATTAAGTGACTTGCCTGAGGCTGACCATAAAGTCTGTGGCAGAACGGGAATTCTGCCATCCTTCACCTTCAGATTCATTCTTTGTAGGTGATTGGATCTGGTTACTATTTCATTTCACAGCAGGTTGCCTTACTCACTCTGTTGGACAGCTGTCTCCTACCTTCTGCTGATTAACACCCAACATTTTGAGAGAAAGATAATGCAACGTGTGCGGATGGTATTTCAAGCTTCTGAGCCAAGGCAAATAAAATAGAACTGGTTGATTGAACTAAAAAACAGACATAAAAATGAGCCAAAAAACCAAATCAAACTGCTGAGAAATTTCACTTTGCCCCCCAGAAAATGTTTTAGTGCATGTGTACCCGAGGCTGAGAAAGTGTTTCACAACTAATGACACTACAATCAATACCTTTAATCATGGCGATTAGATCAGATTAGAGATAGATCAACCGATCCGCGAACTGAAATAAACACAGCCATGAGCGTATGATCTATTTCTTCCACGTTCTACAAAATAAAGGAGTAACATTTTCCAAAGCTGTGAATGCAAATGCCTGGATTTGGTCTTTATACCCAAAAGCTTGCTAAGAAAATGTTTTGCAACGATTTCAGTCGGTCTAATAAAAAATATCAGATTTATCCAAGGAACCTTGTCTGCCTGCATCCTCAGACCGGTGCAGCTACAACCTACACCCCTGGATTTGGAGCGGAATTTGGCTTTAAAATTGATTTTCTCCAGCAGGAAAGGCAAGGGGGCCTGAAGAGTCCTCCTGGAGCTTAATCCTCTGAAGTCAAAGTGCATAAAGTCTACCTAAACAAGTCTTTGCAGTATCATGTGGTCCCTGAAATTAAGATCCTGTGCTTAGTAGAGCCCAGATGCTACAGTACAGAACAACATCAGCATACAAAGCCATGGTATTTTATTGCCAAAGCACAAGAAAATGGCTGTATTCTTGCGTGCCCTCTAGTGGCTCAGTAGCAACAGTCGCCCCATTCTGGAAGGTACAAATTTCAGTTCAAATCCAAACTAGAAAAGCCGTCAATGCAGACCATGTTGTGTCGCCTGCTGTGACGGAAACAGTGTCTGGGTTTCAGAGGTACTGAGTGTGTTGTTCAGTAACTTCTTTGAACCAAGGCATCTGGCAGAGCCAATTTGGATCTAACTGCTTCCTTCAACATCTGAGTTTTAAGTGATCAGCATGGCATAGCGTGAGCCTCTCCACGATACAACAGTGGCTGTTGCAAGAGATGCTTACAGTTACCCACCCCAAATACATATGGCTCTTCCCACCGAGGTCAGTGGGAAGGCAGGTGTTGTGTACCTCTGAAAAAGTCAGCTTTTTGGCTAAGATCAAGCATATCCTATGCTTACCTAGGGCACCACGGTGGGTTCAAAGTTGCACCCAGGGAAGCCTGCTCTGCTGGCAAGGGGGTAGTACCCACGTAGATAATGCATAGTTAACCTTGGCTTTATGCCCACTTCATGGAAATGGGAGACTTCTCCCTGGCTTGTTCCTGGGGCTTTATGGCTAAGGGCAAACAAAACTTGGGGGCATCCAAACCCCACGCCTCAGGCTTGGGCCTGCAAGTAGGATGCCTGCCAAAAGATTTGGGAACATCTGAAGCCCCAGATGGGGGTGGGAATGTTTGCCAGTACTCGGGCCACTTATGGTTCTGGACTGACTCATAGATTTGGAATTGATTTGGCCAATTTGGCTTGGAATATGGAAAATTAAAAACATAATAATTTGAAAAAGTTAGGTGGCCAATAGTGGGAGGAAGGGGCTGGGAGGGGTGATTGGTTTTTTGCCAGTTGAAGAACTATAAGGCAATATACTTAAGTATTCAAACAAGACTGTCCTGCTGATAACAGCACAGCTTGCTTCAACTGCTCCCAGGGGCAAGGACCTAATGAGTTATTTTATAATAACTTTTCCAGAAGTGCCTGGCTTTGCTGATGCCTTTGCACAAGACACTCAGCAGGTCAGGCCAGGGATCAGGCTGAAAAGCACCATGCAAGTGGCAACCCTCAGGTTCAGGAGGTGGGAACGGAGAGCTTTGGGACTGTAACAAGAACGATCAGCAAGCTGGTAATTGCTTATTGGCTTTTGCTGGCTTCTGTTCCGCTGTCAGAGAGAGTCCTTAGGCCCTGTGTTCCTGCCCTATTGTTGCATGCTAGCAGGGGTTAAAAGCCAAGAGCTCAGCCCTGAGCAGCTTTTCCGTTTCTCATGGATATTATCTATGCCAGTGGCTTTCAACCTGTGGTCCACAGATTATGTGAGGGTCTCTGAAAAATGACCATGATCAACACCCACACTTACAATTCAAAGGGATCTGCATCACCATTTGAAATTTCCAAAGGGGTCTGCAACTCCATTACACATTTTCTAGGGGTCCACAAATGAAAATTGTTTGAAAACCACATATCTATGCTGCTAGAGATGCACTTGCTTACATGGTTCAATATTTAAGCTTCCTACCACCGTCATAGTTCAATCTGAAGCACCTCTTCCACCCCTCCACCTCTACATTTACATGGATGGTGCCCAAAAGCATTGTTAAACATCCTCAACAAGCAGAGTTCAGCAGCTGTCTGGAGATTTGGCCCTGAGCTATCCGACTTGGTATAACAGGCACCAGACAGACTTTTCCTTGCCAATCCTGCTGCCCAAATGACCAATTTAGGCTTCCTTGATAATACCTGGTTTCTAGTGCAACTTTCAAAAGCTCAGGTTCACAGAGATCAGAGTTGAAATAAGCTTTTCTGCTGCATTCTGAGACCAATAGGACAGTGTGTGTGTCTGCGTGCTTGTGTGAGAGAGATCAGCTTTGCTGTTCCCGTTATGCAGCAAACACTGCTATTGATCCTGTCACAAATGGAGCACTAGCTTTGAAGGCCTCTGTAACACCAGCTTTGAAAGCCTCTGTGACAGTGAACTTCAGACTCAAAGGGGGAAAATGTTTTCAGTCTTCCTTTGTTGTGATCTGGAGGGTTATTGATTGGTGATGAGAAACACTTTCAGTAGTAATTGTAGCCACAGCAACCCCATTAGGATACCAAACCAAGAGCTGCATTTTAAGTAGCATTAAGACTGTAACATTCAATCAACAGCCAGCAAATCCAGACTTCCCTTTGATTGTCTTGTCTCCACTTATTGGCATTAGCTGAGTTCATCTATAACTAGATAGGTATCTTGTAGCTCTGCCTCCCTTCCACTAGCCTACATTTTCCTTTCTGTTTAGAAAATATCTAGCATGTTGTGGCCAGTACAGTACAACCTGGGGCTTCGGCATCATTTTGCTATGAGCTGTACAATCATAGAACAAAAATGAGGTCTCTGCTCCAAACAGCTTACATGGACACCTCCTCACTAGTACCGACATCGTGTTTCACTGTTTCTTTACTCATCATCATCTAAAAATCACTGTAGCAGAAAGGGGTTGCGGGGAGGGGGATGGTTTCTTTCTCAGCTTGCTTAATAGGAGCATTTGACAGTATTTTGTACAGCAGCTTCTCATTTTATGGGCATCTCTGTTCCACACAGCATCAGAGGCAACTTATTAGGGGGAAAAAATAAACAGGAAAAAATAACTGTAAAAAAGTGTGATCACAGCAGGGAAGTGGGATTGCAAAAGTGTAATCATGGACAGAATCTGCTTTTCCTGTTTTTTCCCCCATTGACTGGATTTCTAAGAGAGAGTGCTGCTTTTAAATCTGTTTATTAACAAATTGCCTGTCCCCAGTAGCTTAATGAAAACCACAGCCTTTTAATCAGACACTTGTATGCTTCTAAATCCTAGTACTTCTCAACTTCAAACACTATTCAAGCAAATTCACTTTCACCTCTTCTCTTAAGCCAGAAGCCATTTTTTAAACAGTTGATACCAGATAGGCAGAAAATCAAAATGTAGGCAAAAATGTCAAGTGTAGGTTCTTCCAATTTCACACCTACAGCTCTGTATTTAAGTATCTAATTCAGGGTGCCTGATTTCCAAAGGTCCATCTGGTATGTTATATCATACCCGATGAAGGCAATGCTCGTTGAGAGAAAATGGGATGGATGAAGGAGAAAGGAAGGCAGATCAGACACTGAACAATGCAGGAAAGACGTAATGCAGTCTGAAAAGAAAGGAAAAGGGGCCTGAAGTCAGGAAGGAAATGGCTAATAGAGAGAAGGGATGCAGCATGCTGCAGGAGTAATGAGTCTATCAATAAGGGGTCCCCTCTATAAAAGCAGCCAGAGAGCTGAACAAAGAGCAGGTGAGGAAGGTTATATTAGCTGCTGCACTTGATAAAACACAAAGGCATACAGCAGGTGATTAAACTGCAAGGGGTGGGATTCAGGGGTACAGATCCCTTTCTTTCTGACTAGCAGGTGTAATCTTTGGGCTGGCAAGTGTCCGGCAAATTTCTCAAGCCCCAGTGTGTGCATGAATGGACACTAGGAGGAGACTAAATCACTTGTTTGAAATTAGTTTGTTAAACTTAAATTGATGTGTGCCCTTTGAGGTTGCTCTGGGGGTGAAAATTAGTACAATCACCTATTTCACTACCTAATCCCACAGCAAACCATCAAACAACAGCTAATGTCCAGAGACCAAACCAATCTGAATCCAAGTTACAGCGTATGGCAAAGCCCAGAGACTTCAGAGGTGCCAGGATCTGTGCACAGCAGTCTTCTGCTTTGACAGTGGTGCAACAAACACCCTTAATGGGTTCACCCCTGCTGGGATGCATGGCTTACCCGCTGAATGCAGCAGCTACAAATGGGGCTGCATGTTGCAGCATCACTCAGGAGCGATTCCACTGAAATTAATGGAGATAAATCTGTGCGTGCTGGCATGGAGGAAGAGGAGAATCAGACCCTGCTAGTCTAGCTGGAAGCAGCTGCTCCTTTAATTGAGCATGTTAGCATTGTTAGTATTGTATTTATGACTTGGAATAGCAGCTTGCTGCTCTGGTATACAGAACCAGCTGTGAAAAATGCATTGCCCTAGGCAAGTTGGAAATCATACAACTCACAATCTCAGTCATCAGCAATAGGTAGGAGCTAAATGCTTTTCAGCCCCTACTATCTTGTTTCCCTAGGCAACCGCCTGTACTGCAGATCTGGCACATCCAGCCTTACTTGTATGGCTTTTGAAACAGCAGATTTGAACATATGGATCGACATTTCAAAATTCTGTAATCATGTTTAGGGGCCTTATAATAATATTTGATAGGGGACATGTTGGAAAAAGAAAATCATGGGAAATCTTGACTGGGTTTGGTGTCAGGCCCATGACAGTAATTTTCTTCTATACATCTCAACAACACTTCACGAAGGGGAGTGGAGCATTATCTTCTTTAAGTGATAACACCAGACAGTGGCTCAGATTTGGAAACTGATATCTGACACCAAGCAAGAGAGAAAGGTCCCGGTGTTATGGGTGGGAAAAACTGAAAAGCCTAGAGTTACAGCCAACCCTTTCAAAAGCCTCCAAGGATGTGGGATACCCAGCTGAAATGGCTGTTTTCAGAGATGCTGATCACACTGCAACCCAAAGCTACTGCTGCAGTTATGGATGAGACCAGCTGGGTTCAATATCCAAATGTTTCAGTCTCCCTGAGGACTTGGGGCCCAGTCTGGAAAGGTGCTACGTGACGTCAAAATCTCATTGACTTGGGCAGGCATTCAGACTCCTGCATCCTACAGGACAGCACTCTAGCTGTTTCATACAGAGCCATCCAAGCAAAAGTCTGCTGTACTATTAGTAAGGGTCTCTTCCAATCACCTCCTCACCAGACTGAGAAAGATTTTGCAAGGCGGCACATAAGGAAACCTATTGAGACTGTACCTGCCTGACTGATACAGCATAAACCAGATGGCAAAAAGCTGAAGAAAAGAAAAATGTGATGGCTTTTAAAGTAGAAAAAGTGAGATGCTGCAAGTCTTTCCATGCTTTTGGAAAACATTTTAAGCAAACAATATGTTGACAGCAGCATTCAGGGATCCCTAGAGAGATCACCTTCTGCTGCACAGCCAATTGTCCATCCTGCAGCTGCAGAAGCCAGGTCAGCAACTACGATGACTTACAGCATCCCAGGCTGGATTAACAAAATCGGGAGCTGGAGAACCAGGAAGGTCACTGGTTCTTGATTAAAGCTACCAAATTCAGCTTTGCACCTGCTGTCATGGAAGTCCTGTGGTTTCTATAACATCCTCCTGTTTCACAGACACCTCCTGGAGATGCTACCATCCTTTGGCAGCAGAGGGGGATGGGTATGGTTCCCTGCAGGCCCTGTGAGCACCATTCCCTGTGTTCTCAATCAGAAGAGCAAACAAGGTGGTCTGTGCCCCAACGGGCTAAGCAAGCTACACCTCCTTTCTCTTGCTCTTGATTCCCACAAATATAATGCCATTGAAAACAATGGAGCTGCCTTGGCAAGGAGGAGAAAAGAGTCAGACCTGCTTCCTTGAGGGTGCTCCTTAACCTCTGCCAGCCACAGCATTCAGGACCCAAACCCCACAATGGTGGTTTGAAAGAGGTGCTTCCAGGACCACTCCTAACCTGATGCATAGGCAGGAGCAGAGGCTACTCTGCTGAGCAAAAAGGCTGATGCTTCACTTCGTATCAAAGTGGATTTCAGATCTAGGTGGCCTGGCTTCCTCCTCCGCCCTGTCATCAGGGCTGCAGTTCTGCCCTGGAAGAACGTCCAGCTCACAGCAGGAATGGATGGAGCCAGAAGATAGCAGCTTTGTACATCACGTGCTAAGCATTTACTGTCATTCAGGGCTTGCTGCTTGTGTTTAACTCATACACCACTACTGCAGCCTGGACTGGGGTGACACGGCTGGCAGCTCTCCTTCATTTCACCATCATAGAGAAGAGAGAGAGATTGCTCTCATTTTGCTGGGAAAAGGCCCAGAAAAACTCTTAATGCTCCAAGTGACCCCAAACTCTGCCACCTTTATCACGGTACAATCCTTCTTCCACCCTCCAACTCCTCCGCCGCCTCTCATGTGCAAGATGTCTTGAGGGCAGGGAGTCAGATTACCTGATCAGGAGTTGCCCATACTCTCCATCCAATCCAGACACAACTTTCAGCCATTTTTTCCCCTTCGTAGATGCTTTGGATCTAGATTGAGCCACCAAAATCTTCCCATCACCTGTAAGTCTCATGGGCCTGGGAGAAGGTAAGCCTTGATTACTGCTTTTAAAAGCCTGGTCCCTACAGTCGCTCCTTCTACCTCGCACTTTATTTTGTTAACTATGTGGCAAGGAATATAGCAATGAAGGCAGAGGTGAGCAGAGACTCTCATTAGTCTCCTGTTCTCAGGATTTCCCCTTATTAAAAGGGGTGTTGTATCTACTGCCTTCACAAGACAGCTACATGCATGAGCAGGGGGTGCAGGTAAAGGAAAGAAAAAAGTTGAATCTGGGTCACACCAGTGTAAATCTGAAGTCAAAGGAATTACTTCAGATTTAAACCAGTCTGACAGATACCAGAATTGGACCGAAATGCAGTCACCCTTCAAATACAGACAGCTTTTCTCCGCTCACGTGTTTTGGTATAACAGACACCACGCACTTTCGAGGAGAAATGCACAAATCTTGCATTGACTGCGCCACCTACCAGCCATCTCCCTGCCAGCTGGACCTTCCCCAGCAGTGCCCATTATCTGATAGCAGAAGGGTCTCCCCCCATCATCAAATCACAAGCATTTTGTTGCAGAGAAAACCTCGACAAATTGTGTAGCCCAGCTGGTAGGATGAGTGGCAGTGGACTGGAAGGACCTAGGTTGGAGCTAGACTGCTCTCAGTGGTGACTGATAACAGAACAAGGAGCAATGGGCTCAAGTTGCAGCAAGGGAAGTTGAGGTTGGATATTAAGAAAAAAACTTCTCACGAGGAGGGTGGTAAAGAACTGGAACAGTTTACACAGAGGGGTTGTGGGATCTCCATCCTGGGAGGTTTTTAAGACCTGGGTAGACAAAGCCTTGGCTGGGATGATCTAGTCAGGGCTGGTCTCCTTTGACCAGGGGGTTGGAATGGATGTGACCTCCTGGGGTCTCTTCCAACCCTCATTTTCTATGATCCTGTGATTGACTGAATAAACCTAGTATCCGTCATTAAGTAGACAAGACATCCCTTCCTTTCCCTTCCCTTCCCCCCAACCCCTTCCTGCCTCCCCATCTATAGGTTATCGGATTTACTGGCGAACTAAATATATTAGTGTGTAGATCCAAATTCCATCCACTCCTTTCAAAGCTGGTTTATTTTTTCACAATGTTTCTTCCCTGCTCCTTCATTCCTAGCTGTGTAGCACACAAAAGCTCAGAAATCACATTGGGGATACTTTCCTCTTTTACAAAGATGTCTCATCTCCCAGCACTGTTTGAAGTCTGGACCCAGTGTGCCATCTGCTCTGGACCCCACTTCTTTTCAGTCACAGGGAACTGCTGCCTAGGGAAAGTGAAGAAGAAAACACTGCTCCCTTGGGGAGTTATTCTACCAGCCAGAGCCTGGACCTGAGAGACCCGGGTCCTGGATTGTCCTTGGCTGCGTTCATGACACACAACGTGACTCTGGACCAAGTCTGTCTTGGTTTCCCCAACTGTAAAATGGGAAGACAGCTCAGCTACCCTTTCTGATGCACTTTGGGGTTGAAGCACTCCAGAGAAGCAAAATGTCATTATGGAAAACATTCATTTTCTTGCCTCAGTCCCATCATTTTGGTGCAAGGACACAAGCTCCCACAGCCAAAAAATTAAAGCCAGTCTCCGAGAATAAACTGGTGATCTCATCAGTTGTCCAAAAGCATCACATAGGGTGATCCAGCATGGCTCAGATGCTGAGTCGCTCATCAGGAGCCAAGGGAGGCTTCAAACAGACACAGAGAAGGGGAGGCTGGAACAATTAAGCTCCTTGGCTTACTTTCTACTCATTAGGATAATGAGCAGACACAGCAGGTGCTTTCCCAGGCCCTGAGCTGCTTCCCCAAGGACAGACATCCCCTGAGGGGACCCTTTGGCTGCAGGCAGAAGGTGGAAGGCAAAAATGAGGTGAGTGATGGAAAAAGGTTTCCCTTCTAATGAACTGTCAGGCATTTGATCAGAGATGCTCAGAGTCATACAGAGCGGCTGCTCCATGAGCCTCCCTCGAACACAGAGATTGGATCTGACCTGGCACTGGCTCCTCTTCATGTGCCTTCTGCTTCCATAACTGGAGACAGTCAACTAACCCCCCACCTCCCCATCCTGACCAATCCTTGAGTGCCAGCAGCACGCCCCTCAACCCACACAGGTGATATTCAGCCCTCACCACCTGAGACACCTTGCCCGGGGGAGAACCTGATTTTCCTGCTTGGTTCAGGCTGGTTTCCCCTTCCACCTAGCAAGCCCTAGAGCTCCTCCAGGATAACCAAGGTGCGACTGGCTGGTGTCAGCATTTACAGGGGTGAGGTTATTTATCAAGGGTTGATTTTATTTCTACCAGTTGTGAGCCGGGCTGCAACATTTTCTGCCCAAACCCAGCCCTGCAGTGTTTGCCGACTCCTTTCCTGGAAGTCAAGAGCTCCTGCTTTCCACAGCAATTAAAGCACAGGGTCCCATTTATTATTTCAGACCACTGCTAAGCAACGCAGCAATTTACACAGTCCTCCAATTTTATCTTTATTGATTTTTTTCAAAGAAAATGCATGTGCAATTTCAGTAAGTGCAATCATAAAACACAGAAACCACCTGTAAGTGATCCCAAGGAGCCTGAGGAGGCTGTGGTGGGCTGGGGGAAGCCGCTAGGGGATTGCATCAGCCCCTACCGCAGCTCAAGATTTATGTCCATCATTGGTACCAACGTATGCAACCCAAAGTGCCCAGTTAGAGCCCCAGCTGCTTTTTCGATGGCCACTGAGCAGCAGGGACCAGCACAAGCTGTGTCTAGCCAAGAGCTCTCTGCTTTAGTAAGTGTTTTGCCATTTTGACTCACCTCTCTCACCGTGGGGCTACAACAAAATCCACTTGGTACAGAATGCTGTTTAACCCCAGTGCTCAGCTGGAGGCCCTCCCAAAAGTGGGGAAGCTAAGCGTTGTCCTTGGCAGACAATGTATGTATGCTGCCCATCAGTCCTAATCATGCAATGGCTTGGGCATGGGTAGAGATCCTTGTGCTCATGGAAAATGAATTGTAGGATCAGAGCCATAGTCAGAAATAGCCCAAATCTGTTGGTCTTCCACAACCTTATAGGAAGGTTGCTTATAGGCTTGGCAGTGCTACGCTGGCTAGCACTACAGATGAGGGGGTCAGGATTGACCGCAAGATGAACATGAGCCTTCAATGTGATACTATGGCTGGTAAAGCAAGCAAAACGTTGGCTTGCATCCACAGATGCTTCTCAAGCAAATTGCAGGAGGCCATTCTCCCATTGTACTTGGCCCTGGTGAGGCCACAGCTGGAGTACCGTGTCCAGTTTTGGGCCCCACAATTCAAAAAGGATGTAGAGAAGCTTGAGAGAGTCCAGAGAGCCATGTGCATGATCAGAGGGCAGGAAAACAGACCTTATGATGACAGGCTGAGAGCCATGGGACTCTTCAGCCTGGAAAAGCGCAGGTTCAGGGGTGATCTGGTGGGCACCTATAAGTTTATGAGGGGTGCTTACCAGGATGTGAGGGAATGCCTGTTCACCAGAGCGCCCTAAGGGATGACAAGGTCAAACGGTCACAAACTCCTCCAGGACCATTTCAGGCTGGACATAAGGAAGAACTTCTTTACTGGCCGAGCCCCCAAGGTCTGGAATAGACTGCTGCCGAAGGTGGTTCAAACACCTACTTTGAATGCCTTCAAGAGATATTTGGATGTTTATCTTGCTGGGATCTTATGATCCCTGTTGACTTCCTGCCCCTGGGGCAGGGGGCTGGACTCGATGATCTTCTGAGGTCCCTTCCAGCCCTAATGTCTACAAATCTATGAACCTGAACACTTGAGAGGGCTGCAGTACACACGTGCCATGTGGCAGGGGCAGGTCTGGCTTGTTACCTTAGCCATTGTATTTGTATGTCGATCGTAACCAATCGAAAACAAACGTACAGGTCAGGGGTTCTTTACTGCTGCATTTAAATTCAAACCAAATCAATTGTTCGGGGCTGTAAAGTCTGATACAATATCAGTCGGGAAAAAAAGGAGGCTAAAGAAAGGTGGAAGAGAAGAAAAAAAAAAGAAAATATAAATCCATTTTTATTGGCACGAGACAGGACCAAACCCATGTGCACTCAAATCATTCCTGGTTGCCATGCAATCTGAGTGTTCTTTCATGCAAAGCTATTTCAGTTAATGACATGTCTCATTATTTTATGCGAGGCAGCGAATCCGATTTCCCCAAATCCAATTTCACTCCCCTGTTGCTTTATTAACATTTAGGAGCTTTTAAAATAGCTCTAGTCACTGGCCTGAAACACACATATTAAAAATTACCAGTTACAGAGCTTGAGGAAGTCTCAATGGGAGACATGGGGAGAGAGGATGATACCCGTGTCCTTACATTTGGCATGAAGTCCTGTTTGGGGAGAGGGGACTGGGGGCATACCAGAAAGGAAAGGCACTTTGGTAAATGATAAACAGAGAACACACATTTGCACCACCTTTGGGTTCATTCAAATGCTGCCTGCACCCTGCACGGGCCAGCTAAGTTGTTGAGGGTGTCAGGCAGCCTGGGAGTGGTAGCTGGGCTTTTGCCGCAGCTAGCTTCTCACCTTCTCCTCTGCCAAGCTCTGCAGGGCCCAGCTGCATGGGGTTCACAACTGTGGACCTCCAGAAAGAAGGGAAGTAGTTCTTCCCTCTTAGTCGGAGCTCAGTGGGCCACGTAAGCAGCAGCAGCCCCACCAGGCATCCTTGCAGTTCTGGTTCTGCTGTTTTCTACCATCTGCCCAGAGACAACGGGAGCTGGTGGGATTCCACTGGCTGCAGCAGCAGCAGCAATGTGCAGAGCCCCTAGCACCATGTCTCTTTTCCAGCCAGCGTATGCAACACCACCTTCCAGCTTGACCAAGCCAGCAGGGTGAGGTCAAGTCCAAATGAGACCAAATTCCTGAGGACAGGAAGAGAGAAGCATGTGAAGTAACCTGTCACTTCCCTCTAATTAAGTCATGTTATGTTAAGTAACCTCTAGGTCTGTCTGGACTATTGATGTCCAAACAAACAAGCAACAAAACCAACAGCTCTTTCTCATTTCAGCCAGCCAGGAGAGTGTGTCCCATCCTTCCAGGCACAGACAGGTCATCCGTGGTCCACATCTATGACCTCCACACTTGGTTACTGCCAGGAATAGCGTTACATGGTCTGGAAAAGCTTCAACTGCAGCAAAATGCATCGAAGCATATTGTCCCAGTGCTCTGCTCCCTTCACTAGCTGCTCGGTGGATGCGCAGCATCATTCAAGCTCTATCTTTGCACTCAAAGCTATAGGATAGGCTCTTGAAACTTAAGACATTGCATGTCCTTATGTACCCAAGGCAGGTACTTTCCACTCAGACAATAAAACCATCCTCTAGCAAAGGAAGGCAGTAACAACTGGAGGCAACACTTTTGCTGGAGCTGGACTTGGAGCGTGGAAGCCATTGCTGTAGACACCACAGGCATCGCTGGAACTAATGGCAAATCCCAGTGCTGCCACTTTGCTTTCGCTCAGTAATTGCTTCATACACTGGCAGACGCACACCCACTTGCTCACACAGAGCAAAGCAAAAACAAAAAACCCACCATTAGCGACACTAATCAAGCTATTGCAACAATGGACGGGGGAACAAAGGAAAGAGAGAGAGATTGCTATTGTTCTAACACTCCAGTGATGTGCTAACACTCCTGGGCTCGGTGAGCAACTGTTCACCAGGGCACCCGAGGGGAAAACCAGGGGTAATGGCTGCAAATTCCTGGAACACCAATTCAGGCACAACATTAGGAAAAAATTCTTCACAGTCAGGGTGTCCAGACTGTGGAATAAGCTCCCTCCAGAGGTGGTGCAATTACTGACCCTGGACATCTTCAAGAGGAGACTAGACAGTCACCTTGCTGGGGTCGCCTGACCCCAGTTATCTGTCCTGCCTAGTGCAAGGGACTGGACCCGATGATCTTCCAAGGTCCCTTCCAGCCTTACGATCCATGAATCTATGTGTGGACTGTATCAATAGAGGGATCTTGTCTTGGGGACTGACAGACTGGGTTAAATCCAAGCTCCAGTATCCTGCCTCTGGCAGCAGCCAGCTCCAAGTGCATCAGCATTTAGTGCCAGAGCCCCTCCATCAGGAGGTATCCCCTCCCCTCGCAGATCTCATCCTGGGCTCTGGTTCACTTAAACCCTGAAACAATGTTCAGTATCCCCTCTGCATTTGGAGGTATTATTCATCAAGATAGCTACCATAAGTGTATAAGTTGCACCTGTGTATAAGACACACCTGAAAAAGGATAACATCTTAGGGATAAAGATTTTAAACATAAATTTGATTGAATTTGTGTCAGCTCTTATGACACTGATTTCAGCAGCTTTTAGATTTCCTTTTTCAGGAGAGAAACACTAGGGTATATATCAGAAAATACTGTATTTATTATGCACTCCTATGGGCAGGGACAGTGGACAGTGCCAGTCACAGTGGCCCCTATGTTAATGGGAACAACCATTAACCACGACTTCAGATATTCTTGATAGCCGCAGAAATATCCAGTCCCCTTGTCTTCAGAAGTTCTTGGCTTCAGTGGCTTCATATGGCCATGAATTTCTACAACCTGAAGTCATCATGCATGGCACAAACAAGTATTTTCTTTTTATTGGGTTTTATTTCCCCAACTTTGCATAACTTTGCATGAAATAGGGCTGGAAGGGCCCTCAAGAAGCTATCTCTTCTTATTTCCTGCTCACAGGTCTGAACCATCTCGACAAGAATTTGTCTGACATACCCTTAAACTTCCCTGGATGGAAATTCGCCAACCTCCCTGCGTGATCTGTTCCAGTGCTGAACCACCATCATAGTAAGAAAGTTCTTCCCAAAAATCTAACTAAAAGTCTCTCTTCTTGCAATTTAAGGGCATTAAAAAATTGCCTGTTTCTTCTCCACATTTGTGTGTTATAGACAGAAGTAACGGGCTACTGTGCGGCCTTTTCTCCCTTACATTCAGCACCCAGCAGTTCTCAGGTGGGTGCAGAATGGAACTGAGAGTGATTCTGCATCCATAGCTTTCTACCATGTCCTCATGTTCTTTATTTTCAGATACACCATGCAGAAACAAGTGTGCAAGTCCCAGCACCAGTTTATACTTGGATGAACACAAAAGCAGCATTGGTAGCTTTTAGAAGGCTGCTCTGAAGGTTCAATTTGCCTTTGGCTACCTTTGCAATCTTTGCTTACTGATCAATTGGCACAAGATAGCAAGCATCTCTTTTTTTAATCACTCCCCTTCTGCTTTCAATGATTCATCTGACATTGCAGTCAAATACTGTTGACACACAGCAATCTGGGAATCAAATAAACCCACTGCCTTTCCGCAGATTTTTCAGGGAAACCCCAGCAGATTTAGAAAATATTTCCCTGCAGTTTTATGTTATCCAACCTCATGGGCATGCATCAGCCAAAGAAAAGAAGTCAGTGCATTATGGTTGGTGCAAAAGGTCAGTTGTTGCTGAAACTAGGATCTTGAAGGTAGGTGAGATCTCACCAGACAGGAGGTGGAAGTGAGCTCTTAAATTGCATGAATGGTCTGAGATAGGGGTGAGGCTAAGGACAGTAGTGTCCGTGTGCAGGTAATGGGATTTTTGTTGTCTCCATTTCAGTGGGTTTGGACTTACCCACTTGTAACAGAAGACTTGATCTGGTGCAGCTCGTTTCAGAAAGACTGCTCAAGGAATTGGCACGATGAGTGTTTGCAGCACCCAGGCACAGACCAGGATTTTTACAATGATTTATACAGAGCTGTGATATATCAGATCCTTGGTAGCTCTACAGCACAGAATGGATTTTATAATGTTGTGTTACACCATCTGTCTCAGATAAAATTGCAACCTGGCTTGTTCCTTCTGCTGATCTACATTCCAACCACATATTCAGGTTAATGTAGTACCACCCTTCACTTCCTGTCCTAAGTTGTTACACAAAAATGCTATGTCCAAGAGGCACATACCACCTGATTGGTCTCTGGTGGCAATGAAACCTGAAACTATATGAATTGATGCCCTGAAGTTCATGTACAAGCCTAAGAGACTCTGGCTCGGCCACTGACTCATTACCATCTTGGGCAAGTCACTTTGCAGATCTGTGCCTCAGTTTCCATAAAAATAAGAATCTTACTACCTAAGGCAAGGAAAGGTTACAGGTAATAGTTGTAAGTGCCACATGCGCACAAATTTGTGAAGCCTGTTGCAAATCCCTTGTAGTGAGTATTTCTTCTACCCAGGCCATTAACAAAGCACTTGATCCTCATTTTAAGGAGCAGCCACAGCTTCCCCGACAGACAAGGGGGCTGCGGATACCCAGTACAGCTGAAAACAAACAAGGTTCCTTCTGCAGACAAAGGATCCCAACTCTGTTGCTTCATTTTTGAGACAACTTATGTCTGTGCCAGTGGCCTCGTTTCATTACAAAAGTCACTTTAGGGATAAAATCTTCATAGTGCAGCAAGGCACCTGGTGCTGATTTGCATACCAGAGCCCAGAATGCTCTTCCCACTCTCAGCAAAGTTGGCATCAGAGCCCTGGGAACTAACTGCTAAGTGTGGGTGGGATTGTGGGCGTGTAGTTTATTCCTGTGGGTTTCACAAGCCAGAAGAGCAAGAGTTCCCACACAGAGACATACCCGCTGTCACCAACAGACACCTCACTGAGCGTGGGTTTTTCTCTCTGTCTCTTGCCTACCCCCAAAAAAACATGATCCTGCAAGGTGAGGAGTATTGCTCAACACCTTCCAAGATCTGAGTTTCAGGAAAAATATGTAAAGGCAATTTCTAAGCAAGCTGGTGATGGACACAGAACCCAAAACCACTTGCCTAGTTAGATATTTTGCAGAGCATGTCTTGAGATACCAGAGGGTGTTCACCCTGACCAACCACAGACGGTGGATCATGGGCTCACTGTGGTTCTACAAGATCCTAAACCAGTGTCGCAGCTTGTACGGCCTGCAGGTGCACAGCCAGAGGAGGTGGTCAGTCATTCACTGGCTCGGGACCAGGAGTTGCTTGTGTGTGTAGCACGTGATGCAGATATTGCAATGACTTCGGGTGGCCAGCTGGCCTTTGTTCAGGTTCATGGGTGCACTTTTTGTAATGGGTTAAGGTTTTCTTTGTGGAGTGATGCTCAGAGCGTAGATATATATAACCGTGTGTGTGTGTGTGTGTGTGTGTGTACAAAAAAATAAAAAAAATTCTGCCTCTTGAGGGCTTAGATTAAGCGTAGGGGCTTCTTAACCTGGCAGGGGAAATACCATGTATATCTGTCCAAGAAGGCAGTTTTCCTGAACTGCTTCGCAGAAGAACTGCTTTTCTGGTGTAGTTCAGTACCTGCCAAGGTGCAGCAGCCTTAAGCCCAGTTTATGGGAGTCTCTTCCCTTGCTTGTTCCAAGGGCTGTATGGCTGAAGGTGAGCAAAACTTGGTGGCATCTGAACCCCAAACCTCCAGGCTAGGGCCTGCAAGTAGGATGCCCACCAGAGGTTTTGGAAATATCTGAAGCCCCAGGTGCAGGTGGAGGATGTTTGTCAGTAGTAGGACCACTTCTGGTTCTGGACTCTTGCATTTGGATTTAGTTTTGGCTAATCTGGCCTCAGATACGAATTAAATAATAATTTAAAAAAAATCTGTAACAGGCTCTCGGGACTTGTGCCATGTTCTCTTGGTTGGAAGTGGAGACTCACTTGCCAAAGTGTACTTGTTCTACAAAACCCTAGGCTTGATTTTGATCTGCTCCTCACTGGTGAAAGTCAGGAGTGAACCCACTGAACACAAGGAGCCACAGTGGCATTACAGAGATCAGGATCCACCCTCTGTGGGTTGGCATTGAGGAGGGGAAAAAACATAAGCCTTCTACAACATGCATGTTACCAAAAGAATAATTGCAGAGGTAAGTAGGCTACATGAAGGAGCTGATCCTGCAGTGACCTTTAATGCATGGACTTTACCAAGGCTCAGTCCAGGGATCCATCTAAATAGGGTTCATAGCAGGTTCAGGGGCCCAGGTGTGGAAATACCTCCACTTTGTGGCACCACATGCTTAGATTCTTTCAAAGAGAACTCAGTTTTTCAAGGCAGGCCAGCTGGGTTCCACATAGTCTCCTTGGAGGTATTAAACACCTGCTGCCACCCCATCTGTTTTACATCTGTATTTAAAGAGTCCAGAGTGCTTTTTGAGAAAAGAAAAGGGGCTGGCTTATGTCTAAGTGTCGTCCCCCCCTACTTTTTGATATTTGGCTGGTTGAGTGCTGCCCTTCCAATCCAGACCCTGCTGCATTTTATTGGGCGTGTCTATATGTGCACTTTAATGAGCACTAAGCTATTTACTGTGACATTATGCTAATGCACAGTAAAACAGGCTACTGTGCATTAAGCATCACAAAAAGTGTGCAAATGTGCTACTGCACATTAGCACAGCATAATGCACATTAATTTAGTACCTCACATTGGAGGTACTAAATTTAAAGTGCTTTAGAAAAGGTCCATTCATTAATGCACATGTAGACATGCTTAGTGGGTGTCAAGTGTCCATAGCAAGCATGGTACTTTAGGTCTGTTTGGGATAAAAGATGATACAGAAAGAGAAATCACTGTTGCATGCATGGGTAATGACTGGTGTCCTGCTCTTGCCTGAGGTGGGAGCCTTTGTACTCATCAGAGCTTTCAGGGCTTCTCAATGCCCTGAAACTGCATTTTTAAAAGACCACAACAGCCACCATCAAAAGCCTTTTTGTTTTAATAAGCTGCTGCTGATTCAGCTAACATGACTCATGTTAGAATGTGTGAGTCAGAGAAAATGGTGCATCACTCCAGGGCGGTATGGGTTTTTTTATTATTATTGGGGCTAATAGAAATCGCTATTTCAGCTAATCAGGTTGATATTTTGTACAAATATGTTTTGATTACAGTATTTTGGCATACAAGTGAGCTGCCTATTTCAAAAGTAATGTCTGATTGTGTCTGAATGGCTGGGGAAAGCAGGACAACTCCTAGAGCATGTCAAATCAGCGACCTCAGGCAGAGCAGGGTTTAGTATCCTAGGTGTTTTCCATTAGTGACACCAAATTGCTGTGTGACCTTGAAGAATACAGTACACTGAACTCCTCTGGGTGTGGGTCACATGGAGAGAATATGTCCTTGCCTGCCAGAAGTGGGTGTGAAGGTTCATTATTTTTTGAGAAAGGCTATGGACTCCTTTGATAAAGAATGCAAAGTGCCTTTCCAAAATATCCAAATTGAGGCTAATATATTTCTAATTTGCTTTTTACCTAGTCTGGTATTAGTTTTCAGTCATATAAGAGGCTCCAAATTGGGAAGAGAAGGTTTTAAGTGATCATTTCAGCAACCAGGTTTTCCAGTGAGCGTGGTACGGAAGGGTGGCATAAAAGGTACATAAATCCTTGATGCTTCTTTGGAAGTCCCAGTGCTAAAGCAGAACGCATACTTTAAAATGAAAGTAAGAATTTTCTAAAAAGCAAGACTCTTCTAAAAAACCTTCCAAAACAATTATGCAGGAACTCTCATACAACCATCTCAAGGTCCTTCTAGTCTAAGGACAGGAACCTGCAAACTGTCCTGTATACCCAGACACCAACCAGCACATCAAGTCCCTGGAAAGGGTGCCACAGTGCTGGCTACCTAGGGCCAGATTCTGTCCCATCTATTCAAGTCCCTAAAAATCCATGAATACATCCACTTCTGTAACATACTGGTGTCTTGCCCTTCGTGTTGAGCCATAAGAGGAGGAGGAGGACCCACCCACCTTTTGTATTAACAGTTTTTCAGGGACTCAAGCAATCCCTGAGCATCCACTGAATAATGTCAATGCTCTTCAAATCCACATGCTGCAATAATCAGCACACAAACACCATCAAATACTATTTTCCTGAACTTTCAGCTTCTCTAGCTAAAAAAAAAAAAAAGGGCAGCAAATCTGTGGAAACCTCTGGACCTAAAGCATTCATTGTTCATTACCCAAAAGCCAAGCTCTGAACTCACTACTTTAATACATACAATATGCAAGGTCAAGAGTGCACACGTGTTTCAGCGACCTGTTTAACAGCTTCTGCCAGCACATCACTTACTCTATTAAAGAAGTTGACCACCATAAACATTTGCTTCCATGCTAATTTAATTAAAAATGTTCTCCTTAACTGATTTAACAGTGTGGCAACCAGCTTCTACTTGGCTGTATGCATTCAGACAGGTGCAAAAAAAAAAAAAAGCACGGGACTGTTTGCATTTTACCCTCTTGCTCTGTCTTATTAATTTGACTATAATTGTCTGTTAAAAAAAATCATGCTTGGAGATACTGCAGGTGAAGTAGTTAATGGGGAGTTTTTTGGTAGTTTGCTCATCATTGCCAACACCTGAGACTGGGGAGAAAGCCTGATTCCCCTAGTCCTCAGGTTCAGGGAATCACCTGAGCATTTAGACAGTAACATCTATTATATATCCAAATACATTTTTTTCAAGAGCTGGGATTGCACAGAAAAGTCTCCCAGGTCTCCCCCAGTCTGCATCACAGTGCAGGAGAATGGAAACTGATTCAAATCAATTCACAGGTATGATTTACCTGCCTGCAATCTCCCCTTCCCCAGACATTGCCATGACTGCTAGCACTAACCCTGGCATAATAGCCCCTGAGCTATCCCTCACCCAAGAGCATTTCCTGGGCAAAATTCATTACCCTGGGAGATTCACTGCAAATCAATTCTCAAGAAAGCTGGTTCATTTTTTGTTATAACAAAGAACAGTAGGCTGGAAAGAGAAACCCACCCACTGGGAGCTCTCTGATGCTATAAACCAGGAGAGGTTTTTTTTGCAAGTCACTGGGGGCTCTGACCTACCCCACAAAGCGTGGAGGTATGACACAGCCCTATGTAGTGTTACAGGCTGTGGAGGGGGTAAAGGGATGGGATCCTAAATATCTACACAAAAGCGGGGGGGGGGAGAGAAAAAGATCCCTTACCCACATGAGTGATGACTGTAGCTAGTCGCTGGGTTAGCTCCTGATGTGACATCTCTTCTTCTCTCAACCAAAAAAGCATTTCACAGAAAGGGAACTGCACAGCATCCAAAAAAAAAAAAAAAGAGAGAGCTGCAGCTGGAGTGGGAGGCTGCACACACACATGCACACACTCACGCACAAAGCCAGTGCCACTCCCAGAGGCCAGATTCTTCCCTGGCTTCTTACATCTTCTGGGCAGTGCCTCTGTCTTGCAGCTTGCAAAGCTCCCTGCGTGGCTTCCCCCGCACAGACTGGTCCAAAACTGGCTCTTTTACAAGAAAGGTTGGGTTTTATTTCCCCTTTAAAAAAAGAAAAAGAAACAAGAAATAAACGGATGGCTTAGGGGGTTCCCTCCCCCCACTTAAGAATGAGGCAAGGGATAAAGAGACAAATCAGAAGCCAGCTACCTGCCTCCAGGGAGGCTTTGGGATGGTAGTGATTGGATGCAGGAAAAAATCCTGGCGGTCTGGAATATGAGACAGAGGAGTGGAGCTTGCAAGGCAGGGGATCACTCTGCTGTAGCCTGAGGTCAGCGGGCTCCTTTGCCTCTCCGCTGGCTCAGGTGTGGCTCTGTGTCTGCATCCCATCCCTTCCCACCTTGGGAATGGCAGGATCATCCAGGGCTCCTGCCCGGCTGTTCCTGTAGGACAGCATCCGTGGGGGCATGAAAAAGCTTCCCCTCCTGGGGTGATGGTGCTGTGGAGCTGACAGCAACCAGCTTTGGGGGCTGGCATGATCTCTAAGGACATCTTGTCCCCACGGTGCAGAGCGTAGGAGCTCCCCAGCCCCATATGCCCCTGCCCAGGAGACTCTCCCCAGGGAGGGGAGCTGCTCTCTGAAGATCCTGGTGCCAACCCCACCTTCAACACCCTGCTAAGTGGCCCCCATAGTTCACCTGGCAGCTCAAAACACACACACAGAAAAACCGGTTACAGTTTGCAGCACATATCCACACACCCATGCAATAATATATATATTCTGCCCCCCCCCCCGAAAAAAAAAAGAAAAAGAAGATCCTGGTGCCAAATGCAAAGGAGGGCAAATGCCAGGCTCCCATGGAGAAGCTGCTCCATGGCTGAGGTCAATGGGAGGCACCAGGGGAGCCTTTCCTACCTGTGGCTCTGACCGCAGTGTAATGTTATCCCCCATCTCCGCTCTTGTCTGCTGCCTGTTTCCAGTTTTGCAGTAGGCAACCCCGGAGGCTGCAGGAGCCTGCCTGTGCCTGCAGGGAGACAACCAGGAGCAGAGCTGAGACCTCAGGCTGGCACAAGGGCTTGGGGTGGAGGAAGGTTGCCCCTTCCCCACCCTCCCTTTTCTGCTACATGTGTCAGGGGGTTTTGAAGCCTCCCTGGGTGTTGGCTGCATCCCAGACTGGGGACTTTGACTGGGCTGTGCCAGTGTCCTGCTGGAGCCAGAGGTTCCTGGCTAGAGGGTCTTCCCCTCCACTCAGGATCTGACCTATGCCACATTTGGGGCCAGGAAGGAAATTTACCCCATGGACAGACTGGCACATATGAGGGCAGCAGGTGGGGGAGTTGACTCCCTCTGTACCCCAGAGCATAGCTTCTGCCTGGGATCTCTTGAGCGTATATTGACAACATTTCATAGAAGCAGGAATGCCGGCTGCCGTGGTTCTCTTGCTTTACCTGTGGCATGTTTGGGTGTTAGGTCCGTGTTGTGCCAAGGCTGATGGTTGTCTTATGAGGAGTTTAGATGAAGAATTTGTATAGGATGGTCTGATTAAGGCTGAACCTGCCTCAGGCTGAGGGTTGGACCAGATGACCTCTGGAGGTCCCTTCCAGCCCCACTTTGTGATGAGCAGCCAAGCACTCCAGGGGCTCTTCTGAGCAGCTGTAATGAAGGGAGAGGCCTTCTGCAGCTCCTGGCTATGGATCCCAGCTGGTGTCTGCATGCAGTTAAAAGAGGGAAGTAATGGGGTGAACAGAAAAGCTACGAGGCGATTGCCCTGTTACAAGCACAGTCTGTGCAGGAAAGCCAGAACTTCCCCCTATACACACATCAGCTTTACATATCCCCCCTTCAGTGTCTGCCCAGTGATGGGTATATGGTGACTTGAATGAGAAACTTACTGGGACAGGAGGAAAGATGAGCGCAAATGTCTTACAGATATAAAGATGCAAAAAATTTCCTTGTGATGGATCCAAGTTACAAAGTTTACAAAGCTTTAAACTAAGCCTGCTGGGGAACAGGGGGACTACCGCCACTGCTGGCCCGCTGAGCAACCCTTGCAAAGCCAGCAGGCCAAGGCACTTAAGGGAGCCCACCCCTGCCCCAGCCCTGGAACGAACTGTAGGCAAGGCAAAGACCCCCATGGGGACACTTGTGTGCCTGTACACAAATGCCAGGAGCCTGGGGAATAAATAGGAGGAATTTACCCTTCTGCTAAACACAAATAACTGTGATGTCATAGGGATAACAGAGAGCTGGTGGGACTCCACCCATGACTGTCCACAGGTATAGATGGCTATACCCTGTACAGGAGGGATCGAGTGGACAAAAGGGGTGGGAGTGTAGCTCTCTATGTCAAGGAAAGCTACATGAACCTGCAAGCTGGCATTGGCACCCACTGTGGACAACTTGAGACCCTCTGGGTTAAAATCTGTGGGGAACACGGCACAGAGGATACTATGGTGGGAGTCTACTACAGACCTCCCACCCAGGGTCAAGACCTTGACTGGGAGTTTGCCAGGGAATTGGCTGAGGCCGCGCGCTCCCGGTGTATGGTTGTTATGGGAGACTTTAACTACCCAGACATCTCATGGGAGGAGCGCTCAGGCAAATCCCAGCAGTCGCAAAGCTTTCTCTCATGCGTGGATGACCTCTATCTGACACAGGAGGGCTACAGGCCAATGAGAGGTAAAGCGCTGCTCGACCTGGTACTGACAACCGGGGACGACCTAATCAGTGACCTAATGATCGATGGGAAGCTGGGTGAGTGACCACGAGCTGATCACCTTCTCCGTCTGCCGTAAAGCTGGCAAGTCAGTCAGCAATACAGAAGCCCTTGACTTCAGGAAAGCTGACTTTGACAAGTGAAGGAGGCTTGTCCGTGAGGCCCTAAAGGGCCACAGCCCAGAGGGGAGGGGAGTGCAGGACGAGTGGTTGCTCCTCAAGGGAGTCATCCTGGATGCGCAAGCAAAGTTCATCCTGTCTCAGAGGAAAGGCAGCAAAAGGGCACAGCAGCCCCCTTGGCTCTCCAGGGAACTAGTAGAGCTCCTGCGTCTTAAAAGAAAGACCTACAAAGGATGGAGGACTGGATTCACCACCAAGGAGGAATACTCTGCACTGCTCTGGACCTGCAGGGGATGAACTGGGAGAGCCAAGGCTGCGATGGACCTCCAGCTAGCTACAAATAGCAAAGACAAAAAAAGTCCTTTTTTTAGATATGTGGTGAGTCTGAGGAAAAGCAAGGGCAACATTGGACCCCTGCTAAACCAGATGGAACAACTGACAACTGATGCCCAGGAAAAAGCAAACTTGCTAAATGGGTACTTCATGTCAGTTTTTCACCAGTCCCATGGGACGCCCCTGCCCACTGCGGGGCAGGGAAGCTCAGATGAGGGAGATTCCTTACCTTCCATCAGTGCTGACCTCATGAAGGAACACCTTGACAGGCTGGATACCTTCAAGTCAGCTGGACTTGACAGTTTACACCCCAGGATATTCAAGGAGCTGGCAGGCATCATAGCTCAGCCCCTGGCATGGATCTTTGAGAACTCCTGGTGCTCTGGTGAAGTGCCCGAAGACTGGAAGAGGGCCAATGTGGTGCCTATACTCAAGAAAGGGAGGAAAGTAGATCTGTCAAACTACAGGCCCATCAGCCTGACCTCTACCCTGGGGAAGGTCTTGGAAAAGATTATGAAAGAGGCCATCCTTAACAGACTAGCTGATGGTAATATCCTGAGGGATAACCAGCATGGGTTTGTTGTGGGTAGGTCTTGCTTGACCAGTCTTGTTTCCTGTTGTACTCGGTCTTGGTGAGGCCGCAGCTGGAGTACTGCATCCAGTTTTGGACTCCACAATTCAAAAAGGATGTGGAGAAGCTTGAGAGGGCGCAGAGGAGAGCCACGTGCATGATCAGAGGTCAGCAAAACAGACCTTATGACGAGACTCTTCAGCTTGGAATAGTGCAGGTTCAGGGGTGATCTGGTGGCCACCTATAAGTTTATCATGGGTGCTCACCAGGATCTGGCAGAATGACTATTCACCAGAGCGCACCAAGGGATGACAAGATCGAACTGTCATAAACTGGTCCACAACTGATTCAGGCTGGACATAAGAAAGAACTTCTTTACTGGCCGAGCCCCCAAGGTCTGGAATAGACTGCCGCCAGAGGTGGTTCAAGCACTCACTTTGAACACCTTCAAGACATGCTTGGATGTTTATCTTGCTGGGATCCTATGATCCTGCTGACTTCCTGCGCCTGGGGCAGGGGGCTGGACTTGATGTTCCTCCGGGGTCCCTTCCAGCCCAAATGCCTATGAAATCTATGAAAGGGAAGATGCCAGATTGCATTTCAGATTCTCCCAAAGATCAGGTTTGTTTGGAATCAGGGTTGAAGGGTTCTTTACTTTTCTCCTTCAAAAATGCTAGAGAATATTACGTTGTCTGTGTAAGATGTGCCAGAATCAGTGTTAAATGCACCTGACCATGTATGTCAAATTATGGGAAACAGTCAATTATTAGCATGCATTTTATGTGTTCTTTTTGTAGAACACAGTGTGGTTAGAGGTTTTACATACGGGTAAGAGGGCAAGGTCTTTTCCTAATAGGATTCATATAACTCTGGAAGACATTGCTCTGTTTCGTAAGAATTTATTAATACTGTATTGTTAGCCTGGTTCTGGGCATGGCCACTAAATAAATATGTTGGGTGGATTTAATAGCAGGCTGTTAGAAAAGCAAGCAGGATAATGGCTTGGAATACCTGCCCACCTGCCAAAGCTGGAGGCAATGTAGGAGCCATTGCTGTAACGCCCTGCACCCAGTAGAGCAGCAGGGTCCCAGCCTGAGACACTGAAAATAAAGACCTTGCCTAACTGGAAAAAGATGCTGTCAAGTAGCGGGGAGACTCAGCTGTCAGGACACTTGTGCTGGGGAAACAGAGTGGCACTTATGGGTACCTCAGGGCCCGTCTGAAGAATTTAGAACTACTTAGATCTTCTTCAGAGAAGGGCTTAGGTAAGGCACGTAGGGATGAAAGAGGCCTTCTAGGTCATCAACTCCTGTCCCCGGTCTCCACAGAAAACTATATAATGTAATGCTGTTCATAAACCCATCAAACTCAAACTGAGAATGAGCAAGGTTTTTATCCCAAATACTCCTGTTGGGAGGCTGTTTCTGTGCTTCCCTGCTCAGAGGTTTAGAACGTGAGGATGATTTCTGTTGCATCAGTGGGTAGATGCCCAGCTGAATATGGAGCTCCACTGTGCTTGATGCTGGATGGAGGAGTTAGGCAGAAACAGTCCTGCACTGCCTGGCAGTAGAAGCCAGGGGTGGGGACACCTGGGGTGGTTAAGGCTACTCTCCTTCCCCTCCAACACCCATTACTCTGTAGTGCTCAGCACCCCTTCCACTCTGACAAAGAAGTTCTGCCCAGGGTACAAAAACATCTGGCAACAACCCTGTACTGGACAGCTGTGCAGAGATGTATCCTCGGCTCCATTCTGCCTTCTACGTGAGCACTGCATATAAGTGAATATTTTCTGCATTCTCATAAAACAGACTGCAGTGGGTAGGAAGCGAGAGACAAACTGAGGTTTTGTTTGTAGGTTACTGATCAGAGGGCCAGATGCTTGGCCTCAGTGGCACCGTTGCAGAGCTGGAGTAACTCTACTAAAATGGGTGGAGAAATGCACTTTAGATTTATGTCTGTGGAAATGAGATCAAACTTGGTCCACTTTATTTGTTTGGTGGAACACTGTTTTCTAACCTGGATGTTTCAGCTGAGACAAGTCATAGCTGAAAGGCAAAAGAATCTGATTTCTCCATCCAGTGGTAGCCTGACACATTAACAGCTATTTATTAAATCTAGAAAGAAACAGCTGATGCCAAACTGTTGTAAGGAGTTTTAATATACAATACATTACATGGTGCTGACAAGAAAGATTTACAAATTCCTTGGGCCTCACCAGATGGGCTTGAAAATTATTTTGACCTGCAGGTCAGCTTGGATTCTCATTACGTTAGTGAAACATTTTTTTTAAAACCTCTATCAATGGCTGGGAGAAAATGGACTTTGTGTTCATTCAATATGCTCTAGTCAGGTATAGCTTTCTTTCAGCAGACTACAGACATTTTAAAGGGACCCAGTCAAGCTAACTATCACAAGCTGATTTCATTATACTATATATGGGAGAGAAAGAAAGGCTATCTGTATCACTGTATCCCCTATATCATTATCATTTGGGCTATTGGAACTGAAAGAGGGTTAGAAATGATGTTCACTTAGACTCCTCTCTGTTGGCTTCCTCTCCTTCATCACAGCAATAACCTTCTCTTTTAGAGCTATACCTAACCTGGCTCCTTGCATTCACATTAAATTCACCTGCCCCTGTGATGGCTTCTTATGCAAATACCCCACAGCTATGGATGCACTTCCTTAGTACGGTTACTACTCCTTTTGCATTTAAACCCCAGCTGAAGCTGTCATGACTGGTAATGGTAGGTTAGAAGAATAACCAAGAATAGTTCAATAGATGCTAGGGATTCATAGATGCTAGAGTTGGAAGGGACTCAACAGATCATTGAGTTGATATACCCTTTTGTTATTATAACAACATACATGTTCCTTACCATCTGTTTATGGTACAGCTGAGACAAGTCAAGCTAACCCATTTGGCAAGCACCTGGCATATTGGGGGGTACTACTAGACTTTATTTATTATTTATACCTGAGCAATTAGCCAATATCTAGGGTCTTGCAATTTGTTCCCATTAGAAGGAGACATTGATAATGAAGTCAGACGTTTTTCAATGTAAACCTGCTTATCTACAAAGCCCTGTCTCACTGGACACTGAAGGGATCAAAGAGCAGGGGCCAATATCAATCCATGTATCATGCTTCTTTTTCCAGGCAGCACACCACTCAACGATCTCTCCTCTCTCAGCTTTCTATCAGTCAAACTGTGAGTGCATCTCTGGCTGTCCTTGGCTTTCTCATGTCTTCTCTATCTATTTTAGTGGTTTCTTCCTTCTCAAACATAGAATTTCCCCAAACAATATCTCTGCATTTGTGTTTGGCTCTCAGTGAAACCTCTTGTCCATATAGCTCAGCTCCTGGTTGGCTTTGCATTTGGCCTCTGTTTTGTGTGGTGTCTCCTGTTGTTTCAGCCACTTGACTCCAATGGAGTTTAGTTGTTGCTTTTATTTATCTTGAAGGGAGGGTCACCACCGAGCCCGCTAGCTTCAATGTAGATTCCTTCAACTTGCCACATAATGTTATTTTTCTCCATTGTTCACTTTTCCTATTCTGTATTTGCACCTTACTTAACTTAGACACTGAACTGGATAGTTTCACTGTTTGTCCTGCACCTGGGCACAGTGGCAGAATCAGGTTTTCAGTACTGAAGGGCACTCAAAACTGGATACATTTGCTTTCTGTTAATGGGTTCATTTTTTTTTTTTAAATCCTAGACATTTCCATCCAGATTAATATTTTTAAATGCCTCTATCATTTTTTGTCTTTTAAAACAAAGCCTGGACTTCAGGGAAACTCGATGACTAGTGTGCCTATAATTTTAGGGGCCAATTTATGTTCTGAAGTCATGGCTCTTACATTATCTTGCTGGGATCCTGTGACCCCAACTGACTTCCTGCCCCTCGGGCAGGGGGCTGGACTCTGATTTTCTGAGGTCCCTTCTAGCCCTGATGTCTATGAAATCTATGAGATTATTTGTCTGAAAGAATTCATATGGCCCTTGGTAATCTGAGTGCCTCACCATCTATAAGCAATCAGGAAACATGGTAGAGATGATCTCTTTTATTAGACCAACTAGATTTTTGCAAAGAAAAATTCCTTAATTGCAAGCTTTCAGGCACAAACACCCTTCATCAGGCATAGGAGAAAAGATTGTGAAACTTCTCCTGGGTAGAAATGAAAGTTTATATTTCATAGGAGAGTTGAAGGTGCCTCACCATCTATAATGTATTTCTCCTTACCCCACCTTTTGTGTGGTAATGGAGTGCTATTATTCCCACTGCTGGTGAGGAACTGAGGTAGAAAGAAGCTAAGTGACTTGCCTAAGGTCCTACCAGCATTCTGTGGCAGAATAGGTGATTGGCTCTAGGTACCTAGGGCATTTCCAAGCCAAACAGGGAGGTGAAAGAATGAGTTTTAGATACTTGTAGGATTAATTGGCCACTGAGAGGAGAAGGAATTGGGTGCCTAATATCCACTTAAGTCCTGGTTTTGGCATCTGCCTCCTTTTGTTATGTTCTAGCCAGAAAGGACTAAGACAGCTGCAGCTCCTTAACTCCTCTGGAGCTCAAAATGGATAGTATAAAAAAAGCAACAGGAATGACTGCTTAAACACAAAAAATGCTGTGAAGTTACTGGGCATGAAGAAGGTAACTTCATATGCATTTGCTGACTATCCATGCATACAATTCATGTTAATTCAGTGCTGTTTGCTACCAGGTTATTATAGCTTTTCAAATACCTGCATATCCTGTGGTTTATGGGTGCGACTGACATTTTCAGCTGGACCTTAATGAAACCTTTCTGCTGCATCACACCATGATGTATTCTGTTTATGCTACATCTTAGAGTGCTGGATGTATTTTTTTGCTATTATTAATTAATTAGGGTTCTTTGTTTTGCTGAGTCTGTCTCTTGTGGCAGTGTGCCTTAATGAAGAAATCTGGTAAATGATGGGATATAGCCAAATGATTTCTTTGCATCTGGGTGATGCAGTTCTGAGTCTTACACTTTTGTGCACACAAAAGGGCTAAAGGAAAAAAATGCGTATATCCCTGGAAAACCTGGAGGTCAGGTCTGTGATAGATACAGTGGTTGATTTTAATTTTCAATTTAACTCCGAGATGCTGAGCTCTATGTAGACAGTCCGTGACTGAAGACTGAATATAGCAAAAGGAATTTTTAGTACCTGAGCATTTGAGGGAGAAGAGGGAAGAGTTGACAGCTTGGGGATTGTGATTGTGCATCTCCTTTGCCAATAAAAGACCATGGAAGCTACCATTGCTGGATCAAACTTGAAGTCCATCTAACCTATAAAATGATCTATTTTGGATTTTTTTAAGGTGAAGCAGTCGAGCACAAAGTAAAGACAGTTTCATAAATCAAGTGAATTGAATGTAGTAAATTCTTTATTTACTGTGAGCATTTCGAAGCTGCTTTTGCCTTGGTATTAAAGTGCCAGATATACTCACCCCAAAGACAGTATCAATAATATTACACTTCAATCCAGAACAAGGAAAAAAACCCAGAACAATATTTAATAGCTTAATGGTACCAAGCAACTTCAGGTGTTACAAATATGAATATTTCTTACTGTTGCAGACTGATTTGGATTTCATGATTCACAAGAAGATTTGGCTCTATGCCAGGTAATAGGAAACAGTTTATTTCAAATTGCTCAAACAAAATTGCAGGCTTCTTTCTCCCATAGAATGATGTAATTTCACTTTAATGTCTTTCCTGAGGCTTCCTTCGCAATCACTGTTCTTTTGTTACCATAGAGACCGTTTCCACGTCCACTTTTCCTCACTTCATTTCCTATTCTGACTGATGACTCCTGTTGCTACCCATGCCACTTGCTGGTTCATGCCCTGTTGTTCAGCGGTGTGTCCTGGTGCGAGCAGTGAAACAACCACATCTGCAGCAGTATACCGTGCATCTGCATACGACAGAGATAAGCTATCAATTAATATATGAACAGCTCCTATATACTGAAGCATCACAACAGCATCAAGATGCGAATATAATGACGACTGACTACGGTTCTGGGACGCAATTTTGTCCTTAAGGAGCCAGTGTCACATCAACAGAGCAGTCACTTCTTCCTGATAATTTTCCTCATTGTATTGGTATACTTCAGGGTGCTAGCACTGAATTTCCAGAGGAAAAAAAGATGATTCTATTTACTTGCTTTGTGGATCTGGTGACATTTGCATATTATCAATAATTCCTCCCTCATCTGTACAGGATACTCATGCAGTAAGAACTGAAAATACAAAAGTTGTAAAATAAAGGACTGTAGTATTACAAAGGACTAGCAGCAGGCAGGATCTAGCATAAACCTGCAATGAACTTGAACTCCCTTTTCCAGACAGGCTCCATTTCACATTGCCTGTGAATCCTCTTCGTAATCTAGCTCCTAAGCCCCATTGGAGTGGAGGCTGGGAACCTAATTTCATCAGATAGGTTTCCCCTTCCACCAAACCCTCTGTATTCCTGATATTTTTTGTTCATGTCATTCTCTCTCTCCAAAGCTGAGACCGTCTTAATCCCTTTCCCCCCACCAAAATAAAAAAAATCCTGTGCAAAATGTGGTATGCTGCTAATGGTACATTTGTGCCCAGGTCTCTGCAAATGCATCCACAGCATCGGATGTGGCAGGCTGCAGCCAATGACTGCTCGTGCCTCTCTGAATGATGAAGGGCACTGATACCCGAAAGCTTGCAAAGAAGAAATTTTCCAACTATTTGAGTTGTTCTAAGAAAAGATGTCAGATCTACCCACAAAACCGTGTCTGTCTGAATGAGCCCCCTGCAAGAAAGGGTGGTCTAGGATTTTGATAAAAGCAGGGTGCGGATGCTAAGGCCATGTGTCACAGACAGACCCATGCTGACTATGTCTCAAGTGGTGTGATGTTTGCTATATTTCTAGCAATTCTCAAACCGTTAGCCCTCTTGTATAACTGGAAGCTTTATGGAGGAGCTTTACTGATCATCTCCTGCCAAGTTTTCCTCATTTTTGCATTCTGGATGTCGGATATTTGCACCCTTGCAGCCTTTGTTCCGGTTAAAAATAAACTAGAAGCTTTGCTAATGGGCTGAGGGTCTAGCGCTGGATGCTTCAGTCGGAAGATGAAATCAAAAACAAACGGCGCTTCACCGGAACAAGCGAAAAACAAATCTGGGGGGCTACGAAATATAAACTTCGTGACCAGGAGCACCTTGCTCACCACAGGACAAGCAGTGGCCTGATGGGTAGGGCAGCAAAGCCATAAAAACGAAGAGTGGGGCGTTAATGCCTGCAAGGTGAAGAGTTTAGCAGGAATCAGGTGTTCCCCGGCCTTGTGGTAAAGGGGCTGAGCCGGCCCCACCAGGACACCTGGGCCCCTCAGGCGAGGCGGGAAAACAGCAAGCCCCGCCCCCTGTAGAGCCCAGGCGGAGGTAGAGTTCTGCGCATGCGCGCCGCCGCCATCTTAGCTGAACGGAAAGCGGCGGCTTTCTGCAAGGCGGTGAGGTGACGTCACGATACATCTCCCTCCGCCCTTATTCTCTATGGTCAGTCCTCCAAGGTGCTCTATGATTGTGCCTTCCGGGCAGAAGCGGAAGTGGCCCGCCTCTTTGTAAATCCGGCGGGAGTTGGAGCTCGCCGTTGGGTTGTGACGTGCTAGTCGTTGCTGCTGCTAAGGGGAGCCGCTGCTGCGCGAAGCCATGCAGGCCTTCTTGAAGGGCCCGGCCGCCATCAGCACCCGGCCCCCGGCTGCTAAGGAGCGGGCGGCGGCGGCGGCCGTGGGCAGCAGCAGCAGCGGCGACGGCAAGAGACTCAAGCCTGTGCCTTGGGTGGAGAAGTAGTAAGAGCCGCGGGCAGGGGCAGGGTGCACCTTGGACGCTGTCTGGGCTCCCGGGGGCCGGGTCTGCAGCTTGGTCAGTTTCATGCGAAGCTGTTCGCCCCTGGTTGTCAGCCCCCTGGCTGGAAGCACACCCTGGGGTGCCTTGGGATCTTTCCCAATATCGGCTATGATCCCTGCGTGGCCCGTGACGTATGTGTTTAGTAAAACAACATAGTAAACGGTAGTAAATTTTAATACACTCCCTTCTGTTCTTATCTAGTCGCCCTAAGTGCGTGGATGAGATTGCGTTCCAGGACGAAGTTGTTGCTGTGATGAAAAAATCCTTGGAAGGAGCTGATGTGAGTGTGGCCAGTCGAATCCATTGCAGCACGTTCAAATAGCTCTCTTGCTGTTGCGCTGAATGTCCACGCTTGTGCTGCTGTTTTATTAATACTTACCCCTTAAATGAGGCTTTATTAACAAACAAGCTAGTACAGTGGTAGATTTTGGAGCCTCTCGCGGTCGATCTTGGAGTCGATCCAAAGCTGGGGTGGGAGGCTGAGTGCCTTCGTGCATGCATGCGTATGCCCCAGCCCAGCGGATCGGTCCATAGGGAAGAGAAGGGACAGGGGCCAGATAGAGGCCCCTGCGTTGAGGGACAGTGCCACAGAGGCAGGAGCAGGGGTAAGTTGAGTGGGGCCCTAGCTGGGTGTGACTTACCTGCTGGGAAGGCGTATCCCCAAATAATTTTTTTTCTCTCTGCTTCGATCTGCCCCCCTCCTCCTCCCCTATTCCCTCCCCACAGACTTACCTGCTTGGGGCTGGGGGTGGTGCACGATAGATCTTGGGTTGCTTTTAAATGCTAAAGGTGATCTACTTAAAAAGGTTGGAGACTACTGCTCTAGTATAACTTTGGAAGCTTTAGTGATAATCTCCTGTCAGTTTTTCTTATTTTTGCATTTTGAATGTAGGATATTTGCCTCCTGTGCGCATGTACTTTCAGCCTTTTGCTTCTCTGATATTCCAGAGAAAACATCTCTAAACTTCAGAGAACAATTCTGATTTTTTTTTCCTTAGATAGCTGATGGGAATAATTCTTGTGTTAATGTTAAGTAGGAACAATACTGAATAAAGGAAAGCCTTCCATATACATTTTCAAAAAGCTTTTTAATGATGACTATTTCCTGGGGTACAACTTGAATGAAAAGTTCTGGATGGTGAAGCTTTTGTATCCTATTATAGTCCCCTTATACTAAACGTATTAGCTTTGCCCATATGGGACATGATGTTCCAATTAAAAAATAAATAAATTAATAAAGGAAATTGTTTGAGGAGTTTTGGCAGCACCATGACAGTAAAACTAGTGTAACTATAAAAATTTGTTATTTAATATATCCCAGTAGCTTGTGCTTCTTGGCCGCTGATGTGTTGAAAGCACTGAAATACTAAACCCTTATTCTGTGTCCTAATTCTACCATATTTTAAATAATATCCTCAAATGTCACTATTTGTGTCATAAAGGAGCTATCTATAATGATAATAATAGACTTATTCTGTCTGCCCAGAGTATTCTGGTTGTCTGAGCAGCCAATCGCAAAGCTTACTGAAACAACCAATCGGAGTGCTCTGGACAGGCGGAAGAAGCGTGTTTATTATTATAGATCCTGAGGCATTTCAGACAGATATGCAAGCAAGTCAGAGCTAGAAAGAAGCACCAGGGTGCCCTGCTGCAGAGCAGGCAGCCTCTGCCAAAGTGGGGAAAGAAAAGTAGTGATGGACCTGATTGGTTTTTTTTTCTCCTTCCTCAGAGCCTGCTGGGGCCTGGGGGCAAGCTGCAAGGGGCTCTGGTGCTTCCCTCCTTGGTGGTGGTGACCTCCAAAGCTGCCTGGGCAGGTTACTAGCTGTGCTGGAGCAGCCCCAGCTTGGAGGCAGTACCTGCCAGTTCCAACGGTGCGTGGGGTCTTGGAAGGCCGGGAGTGCTAAAGGAAGCTTGGGCTTGGCTGGCATCCAGCACCCCGTGCACCGTCCCTGCTGCCTGGGAATGCCTGGGGACAGGCTGGCTGCCCTGGGAAGGTGGCAGAAGGGTGGCTGGGGGTGCTAGCAGCTAGAGAAGGTGGTGGGCATGGTGCATGGGGTACTGGAAGCTCACCAAGACTGGGCTTCCAGCACCACATGCACTGTCCCTGCCTCCTTCTCTAGATAGAGCCCTTGTACATGTGAAGAATATTGCTGTTACTTGTTACGTAGCAAATTAAAATGCATGGGATGTGCTTTAGTTTGCTATGTAAAGAAGTCATTTAGATTGAAATACACCACCGAACGTGTACACTGTTATGCAATTAAATCATAAAAAAGGCAATTAAACCACTAAAAGGGGAAATTTCCTCATGTGTACAAGGGCCCTCTTATTTTATGACTGTAAACAAGTCATAAGGTCAGACTTTTGAAAAATATGTATTTATATTCCTGAGCCTGTGTTTACATATAGACAGCTTTATGTAGCCTTTTCGAGGGTGAGAAGTTTTGATTCCATTAAAGTATTTGGTCAAAGGATAGCTAAAAATGCTATATTTAAAGAAATACTTCTGCAATAAAAATTTAATCACAAATGTTTTTCAGGGTTCAGCTAGTTAATATTAATGAGTCATGAGAAGCTATCGCTTGCCCTGAAACATCAGTCTTATGACGTTGCTTAGGTCATGGGTTGGGTTGTTCTATTTTGAGCAGTGCTATTTAAACTGATACCACTTTTGAACCAGCTAGATTTCTGGGATTGAGTCTGGTATACCAGTGTTGACTTTGTCTGCTGAGTCAAAAAGCTGATCTGTAGTTCCTATTTATAGCTACGGGTTTTATATCTTGTAGCTGTGCTGCCCCAACTGAGTAAACCATTTGATGGCAAAAGCACATAGCTATCGTAAGCTTAAGAATTAACAACATACTAATTGTATTACTTTAAACAGGACTTTAAAAAACCAACCAAACAAGTAAAGATATAAAATTGTGTAAAGCGTGGGACTGCCAGTTTCTGTTCAGAGAACCTCAGTGAATTCATAAGCATGCTTATCAGATGATTCTTTGCTGGCTATTTATTGCTGCTGGGAAGGGGGAGGATAAGGTTGCATCCTCAAACTTTGTGTGGATCATGTTTAACTAGCAGGATTGTTCCATGGGCATCCTCTTCCCAGTTTGTTCCTTGCCGGCGGCATCTACTGCTGTTGCTTATGTAACAATTCTGAATACTTTATAATGTATTTTTTTCGCTAAATTCATTGATGGAAGTGAGGAAAGCTAGTAGTTCATGGGCTGCTGATGACTGTCCTGTGGACTACCAGTGGTAGTAGGCCACATTTGGGGAGTTGCTAGGCCCCTCATCAGCTTCAGTCTGCAGTAGAAAACATCTTGCTTCCCTTCTGTGCCTGTAGTGGGCTGAGCACAATTAATTATAAGTGCGCATGCTTTGTTTCTGTCTGTAGGGATTCCATTTTTTCTCTGCTACTGCTGCTGTGTTTGATCTTGGTAAGAAAAACAAATGCAGCATTACATCCCAACGTATTGGCAAGGCTCTATTTCTCTTTTGAGACTATTTAGAGACCGCTAGTCATAGGGCTCTTAATCTCAGTTTACTCCATATTCCCAGCTCTTAAGAAGTAACTGCATGTTAAACTTTCAGAAACAGACTGGGTTTGCAGTATGAGCTGTCATTGTCAGTCGCTGTAACCTTATCATAATTAGGATAACAGGTCTACAGGTATCCCAGCTTACCCCTGGCAAGTGTTGAAAACTGCTTGGCTGGATCAGGTTACAGTTCTGCTAAAAATACTGCCATTAAGTTGTATAAATGATTTGGCTATGCTTTGTAGGAAAGCAGTGTGCATGCTGGTGATGATTTAGAAGAGGAACTGAAGAACAAATAATGAAATTGAAGTACAAACTTTGAAGTATGGGTTTAGCTAGTTAAGTAGAACTAGTAAAACATGGAATCTCATTAAAATTCCTTACTAATGCCTTTTCAGAGGATTATCTGGGAATGGTTTAACACTTTGGGAGGATATAGATAATTGTGCAAAGCTCTGCAAATTGTACAAAGCCAAGCACAAAGCTCTGCAAAGAACCTGCTCTGTCTGCCTAGTGTTCAATCCAAAGAGGCATCGTGAGAATTGAAACTCTCAAAGTATCTCCGCTTCTCAGTACAATCTTAAGCACTCCGGGAGAGAGTGATGTTTCTAGTTGCTGATCAAATCTATGAAGGCATGTTCTTAAAAGATGTGTATTACTTGGTGTATGCTCTGTGTATATATAACAATCTTTAGAATCTGTTAAAGTCATGGCTTCAGGAAAGTTGAGTTTTTAGAGAAGGTGGGGTTTCAGTGACAAATATATACTGGTATGTATTAATATTAGGGGTACACTAATTGCAGAGCAACCCCAAAGATTTTTTTGGATGATATTAATGACCAATTATTAACAAACCATATTGGCTGATACCTATCTGACAGCCAATATGCAGCCTAGCAGCTTGGAGAGCAGGCCAGTAAGTCTGTGAAGGGGAAGGGATGTGAGGGTGGGAAGGGGCATGGGGGGGTGTGCAGCTTGAGGCCCCCATGGTGAGAGAGGAAGTAGGGCTGGGGCAGGGGTAGGCACTGTCAGGGCAGGGCACAGGATGGAACTGCAGGTGGTTCTTCTGGGGGGTGAGGAGGGGGGATGGCTCCCTGCTGCTGCGAGCATCCTTGGGGAAGGCATGTGGGGTATGTGCCCCCTGGATTTGTGTGTGGGACAAAGGCCAGGGGCTGTACCAGCCTCTTTCTGGCAGGGAGCTGGGCCAGGGCTGTGCTTGGGGTGGGTGGCAGTGGTGTTGGGAGGGGAAGCTAAGGGCGGGGGGGGGCAATGGAGAACTTTGGAGTGGCTATGGCCTCACGGGGAAGAGGCCAGCTGTACACAAATTGGGAGAGCACATACCCCTGCAATGCTACCCCTAAGGATGCGCTCAGTAGCACAGAGTCACCTGATGCGCACCCCCCCCCCCCCCCCGACAAGCTGCCTGTGGTTCCATCCTGTGCCCCACTCCCTCCCTCACTGTGGGGGCTTTGATCTGTGCGGCCTGCTCCCCCACCCCCCACTGGCTGGATGGACACTGCTCTCCGTGCTGCTTGGGCTGCATTCCTGGCTGCACGAATGCTGTGGCTGTGTGCATGTGCACACCATGCACTGGTGATGTTATCAGCTACACTGGCCCAAAAAAGCCGATTGGCGATGACATCAATTTTCCTTTTATTGGTGCCAATCCAATATGGACTGATATTGGTCCACCTCTAAATATTATGGTATTTTAAGATCTTCTATTGCCAGACGAGATTTTAATGGATTATTTTACACTTGTAAATACTATATATGGATTGGCTGTAACTATATAGACTTGATAAACGATCGTTACTAAATAATGCTTGTCTGATCCTTTCTGTAGCTGTGAGGAGTGTATACCCTGTAATTTTCTCTATTGGATTTCTGGGTTTTTACTGTTCCCATTCTGTCTGCAATAGCTGCTATAGCCAGCATTCAAGTGTGTGCAGTCTACCTTTAACTTTAGTTAGCCTTTTAAAAATAGAAATGTAATTTAGGACTAGAAATCAGACCTAAGAAGCTTGGTCTTTTCATGTGTTGGAGGGGACTGTTGGGTCCCAGAAATAAATTGTGGTGCTTGAGGGACCTTCTGAGTCATGAAGTCCCTTCCTCCACTTTGTAGGCACGATCAGACTTCACGTTAAAACCAGATTAGAGTAGCAGGAGCATGAAACCTATTGAAGGGAGGTGTTCCAGAATTTCACCTCTGTAATAATTACAAACCTTCTTCTGATTTCCAGCCTAAATTTAGTGATGGACAGTTTATATGCATTTGCTTTTGTGCCAGAATTGTCACTTAGTTTAAATAGCTCTTCTGTATCCCTACTGTTTACCCCTGCTCTATTTATAGCAAGTTGTTATATTCCCTGCCTGCCTTTGTTTTGCTGGGTGAAATGAGCCGAGCTGTAAGTCTGCTTCTGTAGAATAAACTCTCTGTTCCCTGATCACCTACCAGCATTTCTCCACACCTGTTCCAGTCTGAACTTTAGCTTTTTGAATTGGAGGGACCTGACCTGACCTGAACTGTACACACAATCATGGAGGCCATAGTGGGAATACTTTATCTGATGCATAGAAAAGTAGGGCTGGAAGAAGCTTATAAAGGCAGGATCATCCTTATCCAAACCATCACATACAAAGTGCTTGTCTAACCTACTCCTAAGACAACACAAATAATCTTCATCCTATATTGCTCTGGTCCTTGCTACTTGGTGTTCTGATCCTTCAGTGTGCTGACAACTTTGTGTCGACAGCCAGTTTAATTATGGTGAAGTGTTTAATGAAGCTGGCTTAGACCAATTCTTGATGCACTCTATCAATAATCTTCTAAGAACCCTGCGTGAAAACAGAACTAAGCAGCACACACTTGTGGAACAGCCATTAAAAACCTCCCCTGTAGTTGTGTGGGGTTTGCCTATATTGCAGTCACTCTTGTGATGGTAGTTACTCTTCTGTCTATGCTACACTGCAGTCGCACTTAAACTAGCCTCAGACTTGCTAGGTCAGGTGCTACTAGCAGTTTGGTATAGAGCTGTTGGAACAGAGTTGGGCTTGTGCCTTCCTTTTGACAGCAACCTGCAGTGCCCAGCGGCCTAGAAATGAAGGATTTGGTATTGCACAGCCACCTAGTCGTCTCTCTTCTGTGCTGTACTGGTGCTTGGATTGTACTCTAAGTGGGGTAGAAATACCTGTACATTAACTGTGATGCACCCAGCATGGCAGGGGTCACTTTATGGGCTAACTTGTTCAGAGAGGCATCCGTAACTTGTGCTGTATAGAGTTTCTCCTCTTGCTCTGCATTGCAGCTTCCCAATCTTTTGTTCTATGGCCCTCCTGGAACGGGAAAGACTTCCACTATTTTGGCAGCAGCCAGAGAACTTTATGGGTAAGTTGGAATCTAATTGCCATTGCTTAAGTGACTGTTCCAAAAGCTTGCCAGCCCTGCAATATGCTTTAGTACTTTTAGTTACTGCCAGTTCAAGTTTTATGTAGTTTGTAGTTTATAAGGATCTAAATTTTAAGCTAATTCTCATTTGAAATGCACAGCAAATTTGCATTTCATTATGAACTGTCTGATACTGTGGAGAGATGGCTGTTGACAAGAAAAGCAGTTTACTTTGCCTGTATAATACTGTGTTAAGGAGATGAGAGTATGGATGAGTGGGTGGTGGTAGAAGCAGGAGTTTGATCACTTTTTTCTTTCTGGAGATTTTCCTCCCCTTGAAAATTTCTCCAGTGTCTCTTTAGCCTTGACTTGTCAGCATGTTTTTGGTTCTTATTATGTGGCTTTGGGTATGACCCCTCGGATTCAGCGGTTCTGTGCTGATATCATCAGGATATTTTTTCCTGCAGGTTGATGGTAAGCCGCTAGACTCTGCAATACTCAGTTTCAAGGCCGTGCAGTGAGTTGGCCAACCATGCAGCCACAGCCCTTGCACAGTCGTGAACCTATATGCTTAAAGCAGAAAAGAGTAAGAGGAGGAAAGGTTTCCTGCATCTAAAACTGATTTTTAGTTTCAGTTGGAAAAAAAAATTGGTCAATCCTTGGTGTTTAGAGCTTACTGCACTTGGTGAATACAAAGGAAGCTGATCAGCTGTATAATGGAAGAATTAAGGTACAGGTTGTCTGAAGGGAGTTGTGGGAATCGGTCAGAAGTGGAAACGGTTATCTTCCTTCTTGCCTACCTGTCGGAGGATGGTGGTCAGGTTGTTCTCAATCAGCAATGAATATTTTAGGTGATGTCTGATGGGGCACTGAAGGCAGTATTGTTTGAACATGATATCTAGGGTTTTTAAAAGAACAATTTGTGCATCCCCTGCTTTGTTCCTTCTTAATTTGATATGTACTGTTGGCTCGTGTGTGGTTTTTTGTTTGCTTGTTTGGCTGGTGACTTTTTGAGTAGCTTATAAACCAACAGGAAAGGGACTGAATGAATTGGCCTGCCATTCAGCTCTTGTGTCACAGGATTTTGTTAGTTTGACTACTGCTTCTCTGAGTTAAAAGCCCCTTGTCCTTTTATAGGTTCCATGATTTAAGATAGGGGTGGGCAGTTATTTTGGGTGGAGGGCCACTTACTGAGTTTTGGCAAGCCATTGGGGGCTACGTGACAGGCAGCCAGGGGCAGATAAATGTTAATTTTCTACTTTTTTTTAGAGGCCCCGCGGGCCAGATACAGTGGCCTGGCAGACTGCATCTGGCCCCTGGGCTGTATTTTGTCCACCCCTGGTTTAAGATGAGACCAGGTTAGGAGTAATTTTAACAGTTGGAAGAAACTCCAAATTGGTCCTAAAGCTGTTTCTGAGGTGTAGAGGCTTCTGGAAACTTGTGATATAGTCTTTGAGCAGTAGTTCTATGTATGAAATGCTAAACTTGTTTTAGCACAACCGTTTGTATTTAAATTTAAATCTTTAGGATCATAAATCTTGGAAGTATGATGACTGCAAAGGTACTGTTTCTGCCTGCTTGGTGGGGTTTACTAATTATTCTGTTCACAGCCTGCATGTGAAAATGAACAAAATATATATATAAAAAAATTGGGTTTCTTAGACTTTGCTTCAACTTTTTTTTGTCTGGAGGACTGGTGTAAACTTATGTTTAATTGTTCTCTGAAGTCTAAGGGACAAGATCGTTGATACAGATTATGGAGTTCTAGGCCATGTGAGACTTGGAATTTAACGGTCTGCCACAAGCAAGATGATGACTGTTTGGTAGCATTGGCAAGAATGATACTAGAGTTCAAAAATCGCAGCCTGAATGTTTACAAGTTTATTTAGCTTGTTAATAAGCCACTGTCAATGTTTAGCAGTTAATAAGTCATGTTATACATACTTTACAGGCCTGAACTGTTTCGGCAGAGAGTTCTTGAGTTAAATGCTTCTGATGAACGTGGAATACAAGTGATTCGAGAAAAAGTGAAGTCTTTCGCTCAGCTAACTGTATCTGGAAACCGTTCAGAGTAAGCATATGATCAAAAGCTTCTCTATTCAACGTATTATATTTCTCCCTTACTACAAAACTTGTGATTGTGTAGTCAAGCTTAATTTTATAACCTTTGTATGAGCCAGGGGACAGCAAGGCCAAGAAGCTCCCAGTCCACACAAATCAGACTGCTTTAGAGTCAGCATGCAGCTTGCTTCAGTCCAAGGCTGCTGCTTCTGGTGCTTGTGAGCACCTGGTATTAAAGTCCCTATGGAGAATCCCCCCTGGAGAGAATAGATCTGATCTCAAGCGTGATAGCATTTTGGATTTGGTAATTCAGTATACATACCTGCAAATGCTGAATGACTAAATACTTAGTGCGAGAGTAACTTTCATAATTTGTGACAAACTTGCTGCCAGTTGATTGTAGGCCAAGGAGTCTGGTATGGGAATGTATTAAGCAACACAAATAAGTGACAGGTTCAGGAAAGTAATTCAGAAAGTGGGGGGGAATAGAAGGTCCAGATCAGTTGTAAGGACATGGTCCCATGTCATATACTGAAAGTTGCCTTCTGAAGATGTTTAAATGTCAGAAGATCTAGGAAGCCTGCAAAAAGAAAAAAAAAAAAGAATCGCATAAGCTGTTACAGGAAGTAATTTTATTCCTGAATAAGAATTTCAGAGGAATCTTTGCTAACTCAGGCGGCAGCCTTGCAGCCAAGAAACTTGAAATACAGTTGCCTTGTTGCATTTATTATTTCTTTGTCTAGATTTTGTTACAGATTTGCAAAACTCTAAATGGTACTTCATTGTTTTTTCCGTTACTGACTACAGGAAACGATGGCACTATACAACGAGATGCTGACTCTTAAATATTAATGCAGATTATACATCAACAATTGAATGTTTCACTGAATGAAGAACTGTTTGGTTTGTTTATTTTTTAGTGGAAAGGCTTGTCCTCCATTCAAGATTGTGATCCTGGATGAAGCAGATTCTATGACCTCAGCAGCACAGGCAGCCTTAAGACGCACTATGGAGAAGGAATCTAAAACAACACGTTTCTGTCTTATTTGTAACTACATCAGCAGGTTTGTATATGTCATTGCTTCCATGGGCAATACAAATGTGGCTTTCCTAACTGTGGTCTTACCTTCTGATAGTCTGCAGTTTAACTTGTAATTTGAGAAATGGTTTTCTGCGCTTGAAAATACAAGAAATAATGCAGCCGATCAGTTTAAATGGTCATTCCTCCTTCATCTTATCCCTAGAGTGTTATGGTTTTGAGGCTTTGCCTCTTACTGCTCCAATAGTCTCAGCTGATGGATGTCTGTGGAGTTATTTGTATAAACATTGAATAATACATTTAAAAATACGTATTTTTTTTCCAGGATAATTGAACCCTTGACATCTCGATGCTCCAAATTCCGTTTCAAGCCTCTTTCAGATAAAATTCAGGAACAGAGACTACTAGATATTTCTGAAAAGGAAAATGTGAAAATCAGCAGCGAGGTAATTGCAATGTCACTATGTAGGCCTATTGCTATATCTAGTGCATAATCACAGTGCAGTGAAAGGGGTGTGGAAGAAATCAAACTTCATGTTGTGGTTGAATCAGAACTGGCAGAGCCAGCTTTTCTTTATTTAGGGCTATACTGTGATCACAGGGAGAATTCCATGCAGCAAAGGGAATCACCCACTTGTCTGTTTCAAAGGATTTATTGAACTCTAAGTTTACAAGCATATTTATACTTAAGACAGAGAGAGGAAAAAAAAAAAACTGACCATGGACAGTAAATCACTGATCTAACACACACACAGACCTATAGGCAGTTTACTTAAAGAAGAGTGAAACATTGTGCTTATAGAAATAGTTATCAGTTTCTGGTTTCTCAGAGAGAAAAATAAACTTAACATCCGTACACAGGGTAATATATCAAGACAAAACAAGGCATGCAGGATTCCATATCTCAGAACATTTAACTGAAATAAGCAGTATCAGCGCCTCTGGTCTCTGTCTGTCTCCTTAGTCAAGTTAGGAGCCAAGTTAAATTTATTACCACAGGGGTGAATAGGTACTGCTTTCCTAAATCCATTCTGCTGAGCCAAAGCTATTACTGAGTTTAGTACATACATTAATTTAAGTAGCATCCTTGTTTGGATGGAGTAACAGTTTCAGTTACTTTCCCAAGGCCAATGGAGGAAGAATGACAACAGAATCACTGAACTTGTAGTTCTGTGCTCAGTTCCCTAAGGTCGAGCCCTGCTGTATTCTAAAATATAATCCCACAGAATGAAAAACTTGGGATTTAGTATGTGCAAGTGGGAGACTACTCACAAATACCTGAAAGTTCAAGTATTTGGTATTCTCTGAACTGAACAGTTGTCTTATTTCTTCTGTGCAGTTGTTCCTTTACGTTTGAAACAAAGGCTTAAAAAAGATGGTGGGTGTGGATGGACAGTACGGATATCTGAGATGTGAGATTTAAGCTTTATGTGTCTTAGGCCTTGTTTCAGTTGCAATGCAGAAATAATTTGATGGATGCCCAGCTGTGTATTTAGAACCAAAGATAAGATTTTTTTCCTGTTAATTGTTTCCTACTTTAAGCTTATAACTGCATTTATATTGGGATCTGTGTATGCAGATGGAACTATGTTGTACAAAATGGTAGGACCTGTTTCGCAGCTTCCTAAAGCTTGCACAATTGATGTTTGTTAAATCGGGTCACCCCAGGTGTTCTTCATTTTGAACTAACATAGGCTATATTGTCAATGTCACTTATTTCCTGCTATTCCTCAGGCAGTATCTTACCTTGTTCAAGTGTCAGAAGGAGACTTAAGAAAAGCAATCACATTTCTTCAAAGTGCTACTCGATTAACAGGTGGGAAAGAGATCACAGAGAAGGTTGTCACCGAAATTGCTGGGGTAGGCTATCTCAGTGATACATGTTTGTTGTTTTGCCTGTGACTTAATCTAGGTTACATTGATCATTTTTCTGATCACAAAAATAGCAGTTTTGGTCAATATAGTTCCTCCCTCTATCTAGAATGTTTGCTAACTTTAAGTATCACTGTTCTTAATTAATGTTCAGTTCAATTTTGAATATTGTACAGTTCTGCATAGCTGTCAAAAGACAGGTTCCTGCACCCAATAACTTCAAAACTGCTGTGCTTACACATTTTGAACGCAGCTTTTAACTGGGGACAGATGCAAAGGAAATTCTCTAAAATAACATTAAATTACTCTACTCTAACTGAATTTTGAACACTGTATTTATTTAAGCTGATATGCATTTCATTCTTTGCACTGAAGCTGGACAACTAAAATGGACTAATCAGTCTCTCAGATGCCTGTGCACTAACAGTGCTGCAAAATTTGGATTGGAAATGCTTCAGGGGACTGGTTTATAAAAGAACTGTTCTAGTTACAGTTTAGAAAAACTGATGGTGTGCATTTAAGTAAAGCGGCTTTTGCTTTCTAGCTGTACAGCAGTTTTCCTTTAAGATTATTATCTGGATAATGCTGACGGGGATGGTGGAAACTTTAGGGGAAAACTTAAAATTTCATTGTGAGTGTTGCTATGGCAATATGACACTGATCTCTTAAAGTAGGAAATTGGGAGACAAAAGTAAAGGAGCTGAAAAGTGAATAGAGTATTAAAGCTGAATGTCTGTGTCAGACATGCTTCCCTTCACAGCTAATTTTGCTAGCGCTGTGGGTGTCCCAGGCTTGTGTGTTGAGGGGAAGGGAGCAGAAGCTACTTAACTTCCAATGAATATTTTGAAAGTAAGGCTAATGAAACAAAGCTACTTTGTTGCTAGTTTTTTTTTTCCTTAAGGTGAGATGTGTATCACTAGCTATATAAAACAGCTAAATGTCACTGAAATTCCCTCTGGAATTAAGAAACTTGAAAGTAAAATAATTTTAACAGCAAAGGAGAGTATCTAGCCTGTTTGTGTGCTTTTATGAACATTAAACTTAAGTTTATATACTTGAATCCTGCTAATAGAGGAACTTCAGCATTGTACACAGGTGCAGATTAAGGTCTAGGTCATATGTTGTTATTGCTAGCATCTGAATAGAAAAGACTGAGAGCAGTTGATGGAAGGAAAATGTGCAGTGTCCGTCTGCAGGAAGAGAGGTAGTTAGCCGTGTTAGTCTGGAGACGGGCAGAATGCAGAGTGCCCCCTTAAAGACTAACTTGGTCAGAGGCACAAGCTTTCATCGGCAACATCAGGAATCATGGGTGCAAAGCAAAAGATGGCAGTATCTGCTAACAGAGTCGAAACGACTTTAATCTGTTCTAATAGTCCTCATTTCTTCCAATTTGCTGACTGATCGTTTAGTTGCTTCAGGCTTGGTTTAATTGCATTAATTTTCCGCGTCTATGCTGCTTAACAAGATGGGAATGGATTTGCTGTTTTGCTAGATCATGCAACAGAAACGAAACAAATTGAACCTGTTCAAGTAGTGGCTTATTTATCCACACCCTGTTTAGATGGTTATGTACGCTGATATGTAAAGGTGGGGCTGGCAAAACAGGGATTGTATAATGCTACTGAACTAATGTCACCAAGATGGAGTACAGCTATCAAAATATTAATTATGACTCGAGTGGTCTTGGTATCAAACTTGCTAGCTTGCTTGGAGGGTTGAGTAGCTGAAACAGGGAAGAATATTATCCCTGAAGGAACTGTTCTGGCACTCAACTGGATGAACGTTATTTGGGGTCAATACTGTAGTGATGGTATGTAATCATGACCCAAATTTACCGTGTTTGCGATTTCCTCTTGTAGGTGGTCCCTAAAGAAGCAATCCATGGAGTTCTTGCTGCCTGTCAAAGTGGCTCTTTTGAAAAGCTGGAAACAGTAACGAAGGTAGAATTCTTTATCCTTGTCTCTTGTTGGTCTTGCAGCAACTGAATTCCAAGCAATTTAAACCAAGGGGAGTTGTTTTAATATTATGCTGTTTCATCTAGTCTTGCTGTCCTAATTGCATTGGGTTAGCTGTGCAGTATATAAATTTAGATAATAGGACGCCTGTTAGCAGGTTGAAGTTGAAAACTTACTTGTCCTTAGACCAGTTACAGTGCAAATGTAATACAAGCTTCTTGACATTAATCAGTCCAGTGACCTTAAACCTTGATCTGAAGGAGAACACTTTTAAGGTAAGAAGAGCTCATTGCTTTGAAATTTAACAGTGGCCTTTGCCTTGTGTTAAACTGATAACACGTGATGCTTTCCTGCTCAATTTTGGAGAGGAAAAAAAATCAAACTAATAGTAATAATTGAGGCAAACTCAGCTCTGCTTGGGGCTCTGAAACTGTTGATCACTGAAAACTATAGACCATTAACTTTTTTGGGTACAATTCAGTGCCTCACAAATATTTTCTCGGGTGATCAGCAGAAGTCTCTATCCTGTATTTTTTTTTTTTTTTTATAAATGGTATTCAGTGCATGCTGTAAATTGCTGAGTTGTAACTGCTTGTCTAAAAATAGTCTTCAGCATTTACTCTATAGAATATTAGGGGTGAGCCTAGTTGACACATTGCAGTGAACAGAAATAGCTTCACTGTAAAGGGAGGGGGGAAAACTGCTCTATATATGTTGAGAGAAAAATTAATCTGTTGTTGCTATCAACCTCACTTTAAAAAAACCCCAAACTTTAAACTCTTTGAAGGCGATAGGCATTTTTTTCTATAAGAGCTTAAAGCCATAGACCTGTAGGTTGGTATATGTACTGCCCTTCTCTGTCCCAAACAGTGAGCCTTGTAGGTAACAATCCAAGATGACATGGGATACTTTTGTTCTTTTAAGACTTGTTATGTTGGGATGCTTGGACTAATCTGGCGGTACTGTTCCTGTTCTCTACTAGACTTAAAAATTCCTGAGAGGGAGTGTGTGGAGATGTTTGCTATCCCACAGTGGGGGCCAGTCTTTGGCAGGTGTACCACAAATTAATCCCTGTGCCCTCCTTGAGCACCACTCTGATCCCCTTCCTCTGCCCCATCAGCTGCTCTGCTTTCTGCTCCATGCCCTACATGCCACCTGTCAATTGAACTAGTGGCAATCATGCTGCAGGCTGGCCACCCCTGTAGTCAGGGTATATTCACCAGGATCTGAACATACAATCGAGGATCCTTTAGTTTATAAAACAGGTCTATGTCCCCATCCCATAAAAAGGGACACCTACTTTGGTTTGATTTACAGATTGTTCTGTTTGACTGCATGAGGTTACTTTTAGCTCATGTTTGAGGGCGTACCCTATATCAGTGAGTGTTTTATACAAGTTGGCCATTAATTCCCTTGCTAAAAAGCATTATTTTGAATGAGATAACCATTGCCCACTTTAAAGAAACTTTGCAAGTCTGAGGTAAGCTTCTTCCTTTTGATAGGTAAATAAACTGCTAATTCTAATGGAGATCTGGTAGACTTCTATACTGGCTAGTTTAAATGCCTCGTACTCAGAAACACACACAGTAAACTCTCTGATTCAGTGAGGTTTTAAAATAGTCTTGATGGTATTTGAAATGGTATGTTGTGATGCATTGTCTTATTACTTAGAAGTCTTAAAACTAATGGTGCCTTGTTTTCATTTTCTCCATTCTGGTCCAGAATCTGATAAATGAGGGGTATGCTGCTAGTCAGCTTGTCAACCAGCTCCATGATGTTATTGTTGAGAGCGAAGATCTCAGTGACAAGCAGAAATCCACAGTAGCAGAGAAACTTGCTGTAAGTCTCCATTTATTCAAATTCCTTTCTGTTAACATAGTGGTGCACTTCTGCACATACTCCCTTTGCCTTTCCCACCCCCATCAAAGTCATTGTTGGGTTGCACTCAGCAGCTGTGCCTCTCGATTCATCTGAATACTTCCGCAGTGGAGCAAGGAAGTGACAAGCTCATATGGCTGGGGGGCACACTCCCCAAGTTCAATAGGGATTCTTACAGCTTTGGTTCAGCTGCTAGAGTCACTGTTAAAAATCATTTTCTGTAAGTGGCAGGGTGCTGAGAATCCCTTGGAACCAGGGTTGTATATATATCAGTGCTATCTTACCAATATTTCTGGAGGAAATAAGACAGACTTGTGAGTAAGGCAACACTGAATTATTTTAAATGAGAGAATTAGAACCATAGACTGTGGTGGGGACCTGTACAGATCTCAAATGTCCCAGTTGCTTGCATAATGCAATGGCTGCAGGAAGCTAGAAGCAGCTATGATTCCAAACTTTAAAATGTTCTCATTCTCCAAATGCTAGTTTTAAGAAAATGAGATAATGCTTGTTTTGGTGACTGGATTGTACCTTGGTGACCTTTTTTTTTCCAACTAGGGTGCCTTGGGGTGTTGCACATTAGCAGCATTAGGTGTGCAAACCCGATTCGCCCAGAGATTAAGTAGGAATGCAGAATATTGGAAATATTCTTACCTCTTGTGATCTTTCTGAATTGTTTGCAACAGAAAAAACAGTTCTATTTTCTGTAATCAAACAATGAGTAAAAGATTGAGAGCTGGCACTTCCTGAGCAGTGTTTCAAGTTAAAGGTTGAGAATCACTGTTGCAACTCCTGTAACCAGTGGCAAAGTAGTGGAGAGCCCTTCTCATTTTTAAATGGATTATAATTTGTTTTTTTATCTCCTTATTTTCAGGATGTGGACAAATGCCTGACTGATGGTGCTGATGAGTACTTGCAGCTGATCAGCCTCTGTGCCATCATGATGCAGCAGCTGACTCAAAACAGCTAGTTTTTCAGAAAGAACTGTTTTAGCTCAGAACTGAAGATCTGTTGATTTGCTTTTGGTGCTGCTTTTTGGTATAGTTTTGTAATAAAATGTGGCAGAGGGCTAGCAGCTGAAAAATTGGTTTCATGATTTTAACATCTTGCTCTGCCCATGCTTTGGTAGTTGGGACAGTGCTCTGAAGAAGTGCTTCCACATGCTCGATCTACTTGGCAGAAGTTGAAGGAGCTGCAAAGGTTTAGTTCAGCATGTGTCCTGTCTTCCACTGGGATGGTAGAATGGCTGTCTGACACCGTGGCCTAGGTGTCAAGCTTTACAAAGTATTCAAAGTTGTACAATAGAACTGAAGGACAGAACTGTTGAGGCCAGATCCATATTGGTGGGTAACCTTGAGTGAGACTGCAAGAAGCTTGTAGCTAGTTTCTCAAAACACCTCCTGCCTAATGACCAACTGACCTGAGCATGCACACCACCCTTCCCTGCCCCGAGCTTGGAGTACTAATTGTTGCTGGTAAATACTGAACTGTCTTGCACAGTTGAAGTAAGGGTAGACCGGACCCTTGATGATGGCAGGGGCCACAGTGCCCTCCCTGGCTACCATTTATCTCCATCCCTGTTGGACTGGCTGCTGTTTTCTGGTCCCTGCCCTATCTGTCATGATAGACATCACAGTCTGCTGTGCTACACACAAAGCCTGCCCGTCACTTGTGGCATGTGTGCTGCAGGTTGCCCATCCCTGCTCTATAACAAGGTTACAGGGTGCTCCATTGGGAAACATGGGCTTCAGCCCTCTCCAGTAGGTCTTCTGTGTTGTGGAGGTAAAAGAAACCACCCTCACCTCCACCCCTGGTTCTGTGATGGGTGGTGGACCAGGGGTGGCCATAATATCAGAATCAGTGAGTTGGAAGGGACCTAGATCATTGAGTCTGACCCCCTGCCATGGGCAGGAATGAGCACTGGCGGTGGCAGGGGTCATAAGACCTAAGCCAGGTGCCTATCCAGTCTCCTTTGGAAGACATCCAGGGAAGGCGAGAGCACCACCTCTCTGGGAAGCCTGTTCCAGGCTCTGGCCATCCTTACCGTGAAGTAGTTCTTCCTAATCTCTAACCTAACCCATCCGCCCTCAGCTTGTGGCCATTGTTCCTGGTGACTCCAAGTGGGGCCCTGGTGAACAGACTTTCCCCGAGCCCCTGCTGGTGGCCCCTGATAAGGTTGTAGGCAGCCACAAGATCCGCCCCTCAGTCTCCTCTTGTGAAGACTGAAGAGATTCAGGACCCTCAGCCTCTTCTCATAGGGCTGGCCACAGAGGTTCCCCAGCCATACGAGTGGCCTCTGGGCCCTCTCCAGGTTCTCCACGTCCTTGAAGTGCGGCGCCCAGGACTGGACACAGGACTCCAGCTGGGGCCGGACCAGCGCTGCATAGAGGGGGAGCAAGACCTGTTAGTGATGCCGCTGTTGATGCAGGACAGAGTGCGGTTGGGTCTGCCTCTGCTGCGGAGAGGGGCAGCCCCTAACCTAGAACCATAATGCTGGTTCCCTCTCCCCAGGTGCAGCGCCCTGCACTTGTCCTTGTTGAACTGCGTCCTGTTCAGATCCACCCACTTCTCCAACCTATCCAGGTCTGCCTGGATGCAGTCCCTGCCTGCTGGCATATTCACTTTACCCCACAGCTTGGTGTCATCAGTGAACTTGAACAGGGCACTTTCCACACCCTTGTCCAGGTCGCTGATTTCATAGACATAAGGGCTGGAAGGGACCTCGGGAGATCATCGAGTCCAGCCCCCTGCCCAAAGGGCAGGAAGTCAGCTGGGGTCATAGGATCCCAGCAAGTTAAGCATCCAATTTACTCTTGAAGGTGTTCAATGTAGGTGCTTGAACCACCTCTGCTGGCAGGCTGTTCCAGACCTTGGGGGCTCGGACAGTAAAGAAATTCTTCCTTATGCCCAGCCTGAAACGGTCTTGCAGGAGTTTGTGACCGTTCGACCTCGTCATCCCTTGGGGCGCTCTGGTGAACAAATGTTCCCCCAGATCCTGCTGGTCACCCCTGATAAACTTATAGGTGGCCATCAGATCACCCCTGAGCCTGCGCTTTTCCAGGCTAAAGAGTCCCATGTCTCTCAGCCTGTCATCGTAAGATCTGTTTTCCTGACCTCTGATCATGCGCGTGGCTCTCCTCTGGACTCTCTCAAGCTTCTCCACAACCTTTTTGAATTGTGGAGCCCAAAACTGGACACAGTACTCCAGCTGCGGCCTCACCAAGGCCGAGTACAAGGGGAGAATGACGTCCCGGGATTTGCTCGAGAAGCATCTATGGATGCCAGCCAGCGTTTTGGTTGCTTTACTAGCCGCAGCATCGCATTGGAGGCTCATGTTCATCATGTGGTCAATGATGACCCCCAAGTCTCTTTCTTCTGTAGTGCTATCCAACGTAGCACTGCCGAGCCTATAAGGGTGCTGCAGGTTTTTCCTCCCAAGGTGGAGAACCTTGCATTTATCGGTGTTAAACACCATGAGGTTCTCGTCTGCCCGTTTGCTGAGCCTGTCCAGGTCAGCCTGGATCACCCGCCTATCTTCTGGCGTGGATGCTTTGCCCCAAAGTTTGGAGTCAGGAGCGGACTGGCCAAGTTTGCCGATGACACCAATGTCCACATCATTAATGAAGATGTTGAACAGTATGGGTCCCAGGACAGAGCCTTGAGGGACCCCACTGGTCACAGGGCACCATGATGAGTGACTGCCATCAATCACAACCCTCTGGGTCCGACCACGAAGCCAATTTCCCAGCCAGCGGATCGTGGTGGAGCCAAGGCCACAACTGGGCAGTTTGGCCAAGAGGTGATCATGGGATACCAGATCAAAAGCTTTTTTGAAGTCAAGATATATGACATCAGTCTCTTCTCCTTTGTCCAGGTGATAGGTCACCTGGTCATGGAAAGAAATGAGATTGGTCAAACAAGACCTACCCGCAACAAACCCGTGCTGGCTATCCCTTAGGATGTTAGCCTGGGCCAGTCCCTCAAGGATGGCCTCCTTAATAAACTTTTCTAAGATCTTCCCCAGGATAGAAGTCAGGCTAATGGGCCTGTAGTTAGCCAGATCCACTCTCCTCCCTTTCTTGAAGATCGGCACCACATTGGCCTTCTTCCAGTCTTCGGGCACTACACCAGAGCGCCAGGAGTTTTCAAAGATCCGTGCCAGGGGCTGGGCTATGACGCTCGCCAGCTCCTTGAGTACCCTGGGGTGCAGGTTGTCAGGGCCAGCTGACTTGAAGGTATCCAGCTTCTCAAGGTGTTCCTTCACGAGGTCAGCATTTATGGAGGGTAGGGGATCCCCATCACCCGGACCTCACTGTCCCATAGCAGGCATGGGCGTCCCATGGGACTGATGAAAGACTGACGTAAAGTACCTATTTAATAGGTTGGCTTTTTCCTGGGCATCAGTTGTCAGTTGCCCCATCTGGTTTAGCAGGGGTCCAGCGCTGCCCTTGCTTTTCCTCCGGCTCCCCATATATCTGAAAAAGGACTTTTTGTTGTCCTTGATGCCTGAAGCTAGTTGGAGTTCAGTTGCAGCCTTGGCTTTCCTGGTTTGCTCCCTGCAGGACCGGACCAGCGCAGAATAATCCTCCTTAGAGGTGAATCCCGTCCTCCATCCTTTGTAGGCTTTCCTTTTTAGCTGCAGGAGGTCTGCTAGGTCCCTGGAGAGCCAGGGGGGCTGCTATGCCTTCTTGCTGCCTTTCCTCCGTGTTGGAATAGATTTAGCTTGTGCACTGAGGATTGCTCCCTTGAGAAGCAACCACTCTTCTCGAACTCCCCTCTCCCTGGGGTCATGGTCCCTAAGGGCCTGACCGACTAGCCTCTTGAGCTTGTCAAAGTCGGCTTTTCTGAAGTCAAGGACTTCTGTGTTGCTGACTGACTTACCAGCTTTACAGCGGATGGTGAAGGTGATCAGCCCGTGGTCGCTGTCACCCAACTTCCCATCAATCACTAGGTCGCTGATTAGGTCATCCCTCGTAGCCAGTACCAGGTTGAGCAGCGCTTTGCCTCTCATTGGCCCATAGACTTCTTGAGTCAAGTAGAGGTCATCCACGGACGAGAGAGAGCTTTGCGACCGCTCGGATTTTGCTGAGTGATCTTCCCACGAGATGTCTGGGTAATTGAAGTCCCCCATGACAACCAAAGTCCTGGAGCAAGTGGCCTCAGTCAGTTCCTGGGTGAACTGGTCAAGCTCAGGACTTTGAGTGGGAGGTCTGTAGTAGACTCCCACCATTGTGTCCCCTGTGCTGTACTCCCCACAAATTTTTACCTAGAGGGTCTCTAGCTGTCCATGCCGGTCGCCAACATCAGCTTGCAGGGACATGTAGCTTTCCTTCACATAGAGAGCTACACCCCGCCCCCTTTGTCAACACAATCCCTCCTGTATAGGGTACAGCCCTCTATCCCTGTGGTCCAGTCATGGGTGGAGTCCCACCAGGTCTCCGTTATCCCAATGACGTCATAATTCTTTGCACTGAGAAGGAGGACGAGCTCCTCCTGCTTGTTGCCCAGGCTCCTGGCATTAGTGTACAGGCAGGCAAGTGTGCCCTTAGGGGCTCTTGCCTTGCCCACAGATTGTGCCCGGGCTGGGGCAGGGGTGGGCTCCTTTAAGTGCCTTGGTCTGCTGGCTTTGCAAGGGTCGCTCAGCAGGCCAGCAGTGGCAGTAGTCCCCCCATCCCCCAGCGGGCTTAGTTTAAAGCCCGGTGGAGCAGGTCAGCCAGCCTGGCTGAGAAGAGCCTCCTCCCCAGGGGAGAGAGGTGGAGGCCATCTCTTCCCAGCAGCTCACTGCCTCTCTCTCCAAAAAGTGGGCTGTGGTCATGGAAGCCAAAGCCTTCCCAATGACACCAGCTCCGCAGTCTTTGGTTCACTGCGTGGATCCTCCTCTCCTTCCTCAGCCCATAGCCCGAGACTGGGAGGATCGAGGAAAACACCACCTGAGCTCCCAGACCCCTAAGCTCCGCTCCCAAATCCCTGTAGCGCCTCATGACCTGGCTGGGGGTGCTCTGAGCCGTGTCATTGGTGCCCGCGTGAATAAGGAGCATGGGGTAGTGGTCTGTGGGCTGGAGGAGCTGCGGGATCCTCTCTGATGAAGATGTTGAACAGCACCAGCCCTAGGACCGAGCACTGGGGGACTCGCTGCCCACACCCCCCCAGGTCGACACTGACCCGTCCACCACCCCGCTCTGGGTGCGCCCCTGAAGCCAGTTTGCCACCCATGTGACCGTGCATTCGTCCATGCCACAGCCCCTCAGCTTGCCCAGCAGAATTGGGTGGGACACTGTGTCAAAGGCCTTCTGGAAGTCCAAGAAGATGAGATCGACTTCCTCCTTCCCATCTAAGCTCTTTGTTACCTGGTCATAGGAAGAGACCAGGTTGGTCAGGCAGGATCGGCCTGGCACGAACCCATGCTGGTTACCCCTCAACATCCCTTCCCCTGCAGGGCTCTCACAAATGTGGCCCTTGATCATTTTTTCAAAGACCTTCCCCAGGATAGAAGTGAGGCTGAGTGGCCTGTAGTTGCCAGGCTCTTCCTTCCTCCCCTTCTTGAAAATAGGGACCACAATGGCCCTTTTCCAGTCCTCAGGGACTTGGCCCAAACACCAGGAGTCCTCAAACAGCCGTGCCAATGGCTCCGCAATGACACCAGCCAATCCCCTTAGCACCCGCGGATGAAGGTCATCCGGGCCTGCCGACTTGGACACATCTAAGCCCTCCAGGTAATCCTTAACTAGGTCTGAACTAAGTTGGGGGACTCGCATCCTTCCTGGGCCTCTCTGTGCTGTCACCTGAGAGCACCCTGTTGTCAGCAGACAGGGACACGGAGGCAAAGACCTTGTTGAAGAGTTCTGCCTTCTCTCGCGCGTCCGTCACCAACTGCCCTGCCCTGTCCCATAGGGGTCCAATGTTACCCCGAGACTTCTTCCTGGTACCTATATACTTGAAGGACTTTTTGTTATCCTTAATCCCAGAAGCTAATCTAAGCTCCAGTGCTGCTTTCACTTCCCTTACCAAATCCCTACAAGCTCGGGGCAGGGAGGTGTACTCCTCATTGCTCCCTGCCCCCCGCTTCCACTGCCAGTACGCTTTTTTCTTTGCCCTCAGGGCAGCCTGAATGTGCGTGCTCAGCCATGAAGGTTTCTTAGACCCTTTTCCTGCCTTCCCGTGCAGAGGAATTGCATCCTGCTGTGCCCCAAGGGTAGCCTCCTTGAGGAAGGACCACCTTTTCCGGACCCCCATACTAGCTACCCCCCAGGCTCCGAGTGCCTCCCTGACTACTGCCCTGAGCACATCGAAGTTGGCTTTCCTAAAGTCAGGCATTTGCGCTGTGCTAGTTACCCTCCCTGCCTTCCTCTGAATAGCAAACTGGATCATTTCATGATCACTGTCCCCTAGCCTCCCTTGTACTAGCACCTCCCCCACCAGGTCATCCCCAGCGGCTAACACCGGATCCAGGATGGTGTTTCCCTGGTGGGGACGAGCACCTCCTGCACGAGGTGCAGGTCCTGGACGCACGTCAGGAACCTTCGTAAGTGGCTCGACCTGCCCGCCTGCCCCTCCCAGTTGATGTCAGGGTAATTCATATCCCCTATGACCACAACATCCCTTGCACACACGGCCTCCCCCAGCTGCCTGGAGAAGTCCAGATCCAGCTCTTCCTCCTGATGTGGTGGCCTGTAGTAAACCCCTACCGCCAGATCCCTCGCCCCCCGCCCTCCTTGACATTTGACCCACAAGGTCTCAGTTAAGCCTTCCTCTGGTCCCATTTGGAAGGTAGAACTGGTATAATGATCCCCAACATAGAGTGCAACCCCCCCCCACACACACACCCCTTTTTTCCCCTTCCTATCTCTTCTAAACAACCTATAGCCCCCTATGTCTACTGCCCAGTCAAATGTTTCATCCCTCCACTAGGCCAACCAGGTCGATTTTACTACTTGCAAGCAGAAGAGCAAGCTCCTCCTGCTTGTTCCCCATGCTTCTTGCATTAGTGAAGAGACACCTTAATCCCCCTGTGGGAGCCCTGGGTGCCCCACCTTCCTGAGAGACAACTGGTCCCTTGCTATATATCTGAGCTCTTAACTCAACCAGGTGTAGGACCTGCCCAGATTTCTCTTGCTCCTGTGGATCCCCATCCCCCAACAAACTTAGTTTAAAGCCCACTGGAAGGTCAACTAGCCTGTAAGAAAACAAACTATTACCTTTGGGGGAGAGATGGAGACCATCACGCCCCAGGACGCCCTCTGATCTGAAGTGCGGGTCATGGTCCAGGAAGCCAAATCTGGTACGATGACACCAACTCTGGAGGCGCCGGTTCACCTCACGGATGCAGGCGCTCTGCCACTTATGGCATCCTTGGTGGCCACATGGTTCCCATCCTGCTCTGTCTGCCATGCCTTGATGTTAGTTGATTTTGGAAAGGGAAGCTGCCAAGGGACCTAGAGCAGGCCCTGCCCCATCTTCCTGCCAGCAGAGCTCCCTTAGACCCTGATAGTCCCAATCCAGCCTTCTCACTAGATAGGCTCTCCTGGCCTGTGCATGTCCCAGGGCACCTGCTGCCTTGTGGGCTATTCATAGCTTCTGACCTTCCCTAGAGCTGTGCCCATGTCTCATAGGTATTACTGTTTAATCACTTCCCCTTGTTGGGGTCTTGGCCTTCCTGGCCTCTACCCCTTTCCTCTTGCTGGGCCTTCTAGCTCCTGCCCACTGTTGGACCTGGCTTCTTTTCAGGACCCTGGCTCTTTCTCTCCCCGCTTGGGTTTGCTCTCTCATGCTGCCCTGGGCCATGTCTCTATCCTGCTCAGAGCACTGGGTCTGCTGACCCTGTCTGGCTTCAGTCCCGGTTAGGCTACCAGCCTTGATCTTGGCTACCAGCCTGCTTAACCCAATCTGTTTCTGGGCCTTGAGCCCCTAGAAAAGCTCACAACAAACATGTGTCCCTGTAGCAGGAGTCTTACTTTCAGAGCCTCTCTGGATGTTGGGCTCCACCCTCCTGCAATGGGCCAACTGCCTGCTTACTCTGTCCTGCCACGCCTTGATCTTACTTGTGATTGATAGATGATCTGACTCAGCAGGAGGCTTTCCATTTATATACACCCTGATGACAGGGGGCACTGTCTGCTGCTCCTTTTCCTCCCCTACACCGCAGCTCATGCCTCACGGATGTTGTTGGCATGACCTAACTTGGGCCATGTTCCTAAGTCTCAGCCCTTCTTTCATTCTCGGGGCTCCTTGCTGCCCCTCTTCACTCGGGCTCCTTGCCAACCCCTACCTTGAGGCTTCTTGTTGCCCCCTGGCTCTGAGGCTCCTTGCTGCCCCCTTCAGCTCCGGGGTCTCTCATTATCCCCTGACTCCGGGCTCCTCACTGCCCCCTTTTTACTCCGGGGCACTTTACTGCCCCCTTGCTCAGGGTTCCTGGCTGCCCCCTCGCTCGGGGCAGCCTAACTGGGCCAATGTGCCCCAACACAAAGCTGCACCCCCTTCAGCGCCAGGAGATCCCCGCTATCATGGGGCTCTCATGAGGCCTCCTCCAACCCCTTATAGCCTCACCCAGTCCTCCGGTTAACCATAACTAAACAGAACCATAAGCCAATTGGCTGTAACACAACAATAAGCCCACTGGCTATAACATACAATCCAGTCCCACCTGTCTCTCCTGCCAAGCCTCCCAACCAGGGTTCTTTCTACCCTGCAACATGATGCAGCTACTCAATCAGTTAGTCAGCTCAGCTCCTACTTCTCCAGCTGCCAGAAGGGAACTGCCTTCCTGGCCTTCTGCCTGGGCTTAAGAAGGGCTAAGCTCCGCCCCTTCCTGGCTCTAGGTTTTCCCCGGTTGCTAGGGCAACCAGCACCTGCAGTCCTGGTGACTGGCAGTTGCCCTTCTCCCTCCCTGCCACTAGGGGTCTCTCCTGAGCCATTTCTGCTCTCAGTGGCAGGGCAGGTGAGAGCTCTGCGACAGTCCCTCAGGCACTTCTGGAGCCTTCTTTCACCCCTAACGGTTCTAACCCAAACTGCTGGTCATGACTAACAAAAAAACACAAGCCCTTTTGGCTATAACAAACTCCTCATGGTATCCAAACCCAAACAGCAGCTCCTCAACTGACTTGTAAAATTTCCCCTTCACCCTGAGTCATATTTCCCTTTAAGTCAGCTGTTTTCTATCTGTCTGGCCCAGGGTAGCCCATGTCCTTTAGGGCTAAGTACAGACAGTCAAAATGCCTGAGGCCAAATCAATTCAGTCTTTGCAGGTTATGAAGATGCACAGATTAAATTGAAGTGGAAGCAAACAGACTTTTACCTCTGATTCAGGAAATGCAGCCATGTGCTAGTAGTGGCTCAGGCCAGAAGCTGGGAGATGCTAGACTGCAGGGGCAGGCAGTTATTTTGGGCAGAGGGCCACTTACTGAGTTTTGGCAAGCCATCGAGGGCCGCATGACAGGCAGCCCAGGGCAGATGAATATTAATTTTCTAAATTTTTAGGGGCCCTGCCGGCCGGATAGAATAGCTTGGTTGGCTGCATCCGGCTCCTGGACCATATTTTGCTCACCCCTGTGCTAGAGCAGGGCTCTCTGACTGTATGTTCACTTCCTCTTCCTGCTGCCCCAAGGTCTCTGGGATTTATGATCCACACTCACAGCTGCAGGACTCTGCAGGGTTGCTCATCACATCTTCTTTCTGCTTCCAGGGGCCTCTGGGATTTCTAGTTCACAGTTGCAGCCAGCCGTAAGCTTGAGTGGGAGAAAGTGCATTTAACCCCCCTCCCTGGCCCCAGATCCCAGCCAGGGTTTGCCTGGAGGGGGAGGAGGGGCAGCTCCCCTGCAGCCTGGGATGCATCCCGAGCCAGGCTTGTCATCCCCTCCCCCCCATTCCATCAGTCAGCCCTCACTGCTCCAGCTTGGGAGCAGAGGGGTAGAGCCAGCCCTGCTCTCTGGAGCAGACAGCCCACCCCAGGATTGGAAAGCATGCTGTGGGACTGTGACTTAACTTGAACCAGGAAGGGGTCTGGGACAGAAGTTTCATAAACTGGTTTGACCCAAATCAGTTAAGCCTGATACTACATCCAACCAGGTTTATCTTAAACCACTTTCAGCCATTTTGAAACTGATTTATGTACAATTTACTTCTGTTCTGCTACAGGTTTAAACCACTTTCTGATCACTTAAGCTAATCAGAGTGCGAAGAAGTGTTCAGACAGGAGGTGGTGGCACAGTGGAGTGTCACCATGATGGTGGGGACACGAAACAAAGCCCATTGGCCTTGCTATCCCCAGCCTGATCCCTGGAGGCAGTGGCAAGAGCAGACAAAACGGGGGCCCTGCCCTGCTCCGTTCCCTGCAGGTGGTGATGATGGAGGGGAGTGGGGGAGGGCAAAACCACAGGAGCTGGCCTTGTCTCTTGCCCTTCCCCTCCCTCCGCTCCTTGGAGGTAATGCCCATGTGCCGGGGGGGGGGGGGGTAGAGGCCACTGGCACTGGCCTCGGCCTGCTCCTCCCCCCTTCCACTGTTGCTGCCTGGGAGAAATTGCACCTCAAGCTGTGGACAAGCGAAACTCGTGACATGGATGCTACTGTGTTGAGGTGCAGTGGAACAAAAGCTGCAGGGATGGTGGCCCCTGCTGGGGCCACAAAGAAGCCTACCATCTGTCAAGGAGATAAATGCAGGGGTTCTGGGGTCCTGTACCTCTAGCTGCTGGCAGGCAAAACTCATGACCTGGGTGCCTGTGGGACTGTCTTGGGGGGATGGCACTGTGAACACTGCAGGCCAGCTAGGCCCTGCTGCAGCCACAAAGCCTGCCAGCTGTCAAGGAGATTGGGGAAAGGGAAGTCTGGGTTCTGCACCTCTGGCCGCTGACAGGCAAAGTGTGCATGCATGTATGTTAAGGTTTCCCCTCGCTCAACTGCCACCAAGGCTGTTCAAACCACACTGCCATTTATGCAGTTTTTCTATCCCTCCCCTAGAGCACTGGGATTGGAAGGGCCCTCAGGGAAGAATGACAGTCACTGGCCAGTTAGTCAATGAGAGCACTCCTTCCCCCCCTACTTTAGTGTGTTTCCTTGTAGACATGCCCAGCTTGAGTTTCAAAACTCAAGACTATTTCAACTTGCCTTGTTCCATTTTGCAGCTGTCTTGTTTTTGCTGGGTTGAGCTCAAAATGAGTCAAAAGGAAGCTTCCAGGAAGTTTTGCACAGACCTAGTGGCTGTCCTATGCCCTGCCCCAGCTGTGCAGGGGCTGGTGGGATGGGCACATGGGTCTTAGGGGCTCCACCCCCTCTAGCCTGGCCAAGGCTAGTCCTCCTCTGCCTCAGGGTCCCAGATGGTATGGGGCCAGGGGTGATGCTAGTGCCAGGCCATAGCCCCAGGCCCCATAGGGGAAGGCACCAGCACAAGCAGCTCTGGCCCAGCTTTCCCTAGCCCTGCTGGGTCCTAGGCCACACACCCCCCCTCCCCCAAGTTCCCCACAGCTGGCTGTAAGTGCACTTCTGCCCCCTCCCCCCTGAGGGGGATACACTCCCTTAAGAAGGTGGAAACCCTTTGGTCTAGTTAAGTACCCATCTACTTTGTGCTAAGAATCTGCATGGGTTTATCTGAAACTACAAGATCAGCCTCCTAAGCTATCAGACACTGGCCCCCTCCTCCCCTCCATCAGCCCCAACTTTAATCCAAAAGGACAAGTTTTATCCAAGTCCCATAGGCAAACCACACTCCACTGGGGTTGAATATTTTTGACAAGTATACTACGAGGCAAGGCCACACCCTCTCCTTCCCCTCCCCCTTCTGTTGCTGTTTTCTCCCTTACCTCTATTTGCCATGTTAAGAGGCTCTGTGCCACACTTATGACATATCCTATTAAAACCGTGGGCCAGCATGCACAATAAGAGGAAACAATATCTGGGAAGTAGCATGAAGCCCCTTAGTGCAGGGATGGCAAGGTTAAGCTTTGCATCCCTAGCACTAGAGCCAGGTACAGCAATGAGGCAAGGGGCAGCAGCAGCCACTATTTGCTGCCAACAGGTTTCTGTATCCCCACTCTGGTGCCAGTCCCAGAAGGCTGCCTTTTGAGAGTCTGGCAATTCATTACCCCCATTAACAGAGAATGTACCACAACAAAAAACAGCCATTTACAGATTGAAGTGAATATATAAGTATTTTACTGAACATTCAAACTTCATTAAGACATGTGCAATATGGCAATTTTACTGGGTTTATCCCTAACTAAGACAATAGTATGATTGCTTGCTTGCTGGGGCTTAGCAGTAGGGTCCAGATCACACTTATCCACCAATTAAATACTTTATTGAATAAATACATACCAAACAAAAAAAAAATGCATTTTAAATGCTCTTATAAAAGTTTATAGTTATGTGGAAAGGCCCTTCCAATTCAGTTTAAAATGCAACTACAATAAAGGAAGATATGCTAGCTTAACGTAATTGGCCGATTTTATACAGCACTTATATCTTTTAGTCCATAAGTAAATTATTAAACGATAAAGAACATCTAATACAACCACTTCTACTGAACTAGGAAATAAATTTCTAATAAAGAAAAAATTTACAGACCCCATAACTTTTCCACCCAACCCCAACAGTCTAACCCTAAAGTGGATAAAGCCAGCAGCTTTCCCCACAGGAGCTCACGACAAACAGTCGCTTCGCTCATCAAATCTGTATTTCTGATCCGGTATGAGCATTGAGACGATTCAGTATATCCCCAAAGAAAGAAGCACAATGCACGTTGTGAATCGCCTATTCAGCAACAGCGAGCACTGCATTCCAAAACAATCTCATCCCAGGGACTAAATGAGGTCAGCCACATTCATTGGCATTTCCTCCACCGTAGTATTGTAGAAAGTCTCAATATCCCGAAGAATCCTTTTGTCTTCTTCAGTGACAAAGTTTATAGCCACACCTTTCCTGCCAAAGCGACCACCTCTGCCAATTCTGAAGAAAAGACATATACACAAGAGGCATTAAATATAGACATATAGGCAGCTGGGGCTCATAATACTTAAACTGTTAGAGCCACTCATTAACTGCTGTTCGTTTATCTGCCTGGGGCCAGTTTATGCTGCATTTTACAGGACTAGCTGCTAATACAAGTCAAGTTAAAAAAAATTAGCAGTTAGTGCCATCAGTAGGGAAGAAAAGTGTCCAACCTACAGAGAATAGCAGGGCAAAAAGGTTACTGTTTTGACCGTCAACAAAGGTCCCAATGCAACTCCTCTTGGTACTGCGATATTAAGTAGAGAGCTTGTTAATCCAACCCCACTATTTGGATTTTTATAAATCCACCCACAACCAAACCCCCAAAGCACGGGCAGAGCTTGATCAGCCTATGAGACAATACACACATTACATCTACTTAAAAAAACAGCCAAGATTACCATTCCAGATATACTCCCAATTGTATCATGTGACATGGAACAGTAAGCTTCAGAAGTGTGAAAACTATTTAAGAACATACTGTTTTCACAGTGGGAAAACTTAGGCTTTTTGGCAGGGAAACCCAACCTAATTGCCACTTTTACAACACCATTTTAAAAAGTCACATCAATTAACCACCACACATTGGTTTTTTCTTAGCCAAACTGGCCAACAGTTCTGCCATCCTCCATGGAAATTAGCCAATGAAGCACCTAACAAAGAGCTACAATACAAAGAAAATGACTCGATACAGAAAGACTTGGTGAATAATCATGACAAAAAATATAAATACCAACTCGCTCTTTATTCAAACTGTGCCGCTTACGAATCCACGTCCTAAATTAGGTCAACGCCGTTTCTGAGCACCATCTTGTGTCATCAACTGCTGCTATCGACTCCTGTATTTTTTTACATCAAGTAACAAAGCACAATTTACTTAAATTTAAGGACAGTCACTAGGAAGGGGTTAACTAATTTCAGGGAAACAACACTCAAATTGCTACCCGAACAAAACAGGTCAGAGTAAAGAATCCCACTGTAAAAAAAGAACCACCAAGAATATAAAAATCAAGGCACAGACTGTCAGCACAATTCAACCTCTTCACTTGCAGAGCAGGAATTACTTTCACTAAAGTTGCTCATGTGAAAAGCTAGTAGCTAAGCTGCAACAAATAAACTTTGGGATGATTAGCTGTGGCCTAAGGAGGTGAGATCTAGCAGACAAATTTTCCAATTGCAGAGTCTGATACTGTACACATTAAACTACGATTGGCATCAGATTCATACACACACACCAGAAAATAGTAGTTCAGCAGCAGATAGCGCATGACATCTGCCATCTTACATTAACCTTCACTAAAAACTAAGCAGCTTTTGGTAGTAAGCCTGAACTGGCAGATGACTAGACTGGCTAACATTATACTAGACAGACATCTTAAGTTTTCCCACTGCTTTGTTTCATTGACTAACCAAGAAGCTCTGCCCCTCCCCCATTCCAGAACCATGTTACAGAACAATTGTAGAAAGACTGTACAAAGTAAAATGTTTAGTACTATTCATATCTAGGCCCTCTGCTTTATGGTGGGTCTGCATAAAATTCATTCTTTTCTAGTTTAAGCAAACTAGAAGGAAAATCCATCTCTGTTTTTACTAAGCATGCAGAGAAGTTCTGTAAGGAAACATTTCATTTGAGATGCAATAAGAGAAACAATAAGTAAGTTTTAGTTGCACAATGATGCACTAACCTGTGAATGTAGTTTTCACGATTGGTCGGCAGGTCATAATTTATAACCAAGGAAACTTGCTGCACATCAATGCCACGAGCCTGGAAGTCAGTGCAAATTAATACAAGCCATTCATTTTAGTTTGAAAGTTTACTTTGTTGACTACATTATAGTGATGGATTACAACCATGTAGTCCATAGTGGAGTGCAGTCTTTGCTTTTCCAAGAGCTCAAGTAGTTAAGGTCACATTAACCTTCACTGATTAAGAAGCTTTTGGTAGTAAACCTGAATTGGCCATTTGAGGTGCAATTTTTTCTTTTTAAAGTAGCAAATATTTACCAACAAGTCAGTAGTGATCAAGACACGACTTGACCCCGATCTAAACTCTCTCATGATAACATCACGTTCCTTCTGGTCCATGTCGCCATGCTGTAAAAATTACAGGTAAGAAGCGTTACCAGGCACAGGTAAGAGATTATTGGCACTTTAGAGGAGAATGTTCATTTTAAAAAGAGTGTATGAGACCAAGCGTCCCTACCTGCTGTGGTGTCAAGGCAGGAAGGGATAGTAGGAAACATTTTGCTTTGAGCAGGGGGAACGACAATACAGCACTTCACAGCTACATTGTAACTTAACCTGCTTCTCACATTAAATGGGAGTACCAGTTTTCATTTCATTTCACTATAAAATTAAATTTGCACAAGCAAAAATAATTTCTATTACGCTAGAGAAGCTCAACATTAAATGTCTGTACTGAAGAGCAGTCCTACAAGATCACAACCATCTCAGATGACTCTTACCAGAGCTGAAACTGTGAAGTCCCTTGCATGCATTTTCTCTGTAAGCCAATCCACTTTTCTCCTTGTGTTTAGGAAAATAACAGCCTGTGTAATTGTCAAAGTCTCATACAAGTCACAAAGAGTATCCAGCTTCCATTCCTAAGGTAAATGGGAGGATATTTAGATCAAATCGACTGGGGTTAACAAAACAGAAGTCTAAACATTTGGGGGGGGGGGGGGGGCGGAAAGGAGGGAGAGAAAGGGGGAAGGGAAACAAGGCAAATCTCAAAAGCACCATTAAACAACAAAAGAGAAATAAAATTAAAAATCAGCACATTCCATTGTAGAATGGAGGCAACACAACACAGCTGAAATGAATTGGGCACATAAAAGCCCAAACAAACAACTGCTACACAAAAATCAGTTATAGCACTGAATCTTAAGACATAGGACACTGGACATTAAGAAAGAGGTCCACCCAAGTCCTTTTCAATTCAGTGTACAATTACTCTTCTTCCTGTGTGTACTCTGCTAGCATTACTACAGGAACCAAAGTAGAGCCCTGGTTCCTGTAATTTTAGCACAGTGCTTGAACAAGAAGGTGAACGTACACTTCCAAACGTACTTATAAAATGGCACCCACCTCTCTTTCAACATTAATGTAGAACTGTTTGATACCCTCAAGGGTCAGTTCTTCTTTTTTCACCAGAATACGTATAGGATCTCTCATGAACTTTTTGGTCACTTCCAACACATCCATTGGCATTGTGGCCGATAACAATACAACCTAAGAGTTTGAGAGACATTCCTTCAATATTGGGAGAAGTCAGAAAGGCAAGCCAAATGAGGAGACACTAAACTATTGCCATATATACTGGCACAGTATGACCTCACAGTGTATTCAGAGCAGGGGTGGGCAGTTATTTTGGGCACTTACCGAGTTTTGGCAAGCCATCAAGGGCCACCTGACAGGCAGTCAGGGGCAGATTAATATTAAAAAAAAAAAAGCCAAAAAACCCCCCAAACTTTAAGGGGTCCCACAGGCCAGACAGAATGGCCTGGCAAGCTGCATCTGGCCTACAGGCCATGTTTTACCCACCCCCAATTCAGAGACACTTATGTATACATGTAATATAAGTGAACTACCAAATCAGCTTAAAGTCCCATATCATCTGGGGGCACTACTAGTTTGCATCAACAGGAAAGCAAGATGAGGATAATAAGCAGTTTTCATTTGGACAAGAGGAACAGCAATATAGTACACATGTGCACAACTTAATCTGCATCTCAAAAAAAAAATTACTTACAATTAATATTTACCTGTATATTTGTGCTTAGCTTTTGAAAAATCTCATAAATTTGATCCTTAAATCCACGGCTCAACATCTCATCTGCTTCATCCAGAACAAACATCTTAATCCATTTAGGTGCTACAAGACAGGGACAGAAGCATTTTACCAAAATTTGTATCACAATGTTTACTGCATGTAACAGTGGATCACTACCCCCCCCCCTCAAGTAACCATTACATGGATCTTAATGGTATGGAGAATGTTTAAGCCATTAGCTATTAATCACTCTCTCCCTTCCCAGGTGAGTAATTCTTGCAAAGTTTTCAATTGCTCCTAAAGTTAGATCCTGGGTTGGACCCTACCATGCCTCACCCACCTCTGCCAGCTCAGCAGGTCAGTCTGTGGGGCAAGGAGGGAATGGGGCCCCAGCCAGGTTGCAGGTTGGGTGGTGGGAGGATCAGTGCCTGGGCAGTTGGTCCACTGGGGGCAGGCTCCTGCCACTGCACACACCCTGGGCCCGGGTGGGAGAGGGTCCTTTTGTGTTCCATCCTAATTTGTATGTGGGGCTGAGGTGGATACTGCTATGCCCTGGGCTGACCCTTGCCCCCTGCCCACCCAGCAGCAAAATGCACATGGCATTGTGCTGCTCCCAGGGCAGCTGCATCTGGCTGCCAAGCATAGCAGCAGCATCCACATCTACCCCACACACAGATTGGGGGGGGGGGCAGGAGAAGCATGCTCCCCAGGCCTCTGCTAGAATGCTCAAATCTGGCCCCCACCCCTTCCTTCCCCCACAGACTGACCTGCTGGGCTTGCAGCACATGCATGCTCAGCCCCCCCCCAGCCAGGTCTCTGCAAATCAACCAGTTGATCACTATGTAAAATGTATTGTGGAAATTCAGTTTTAAAATACTATTTCTCATGTGTATTGCTTTGAATACATTTATTTGGAAAAAAAAAAAAAAGTGTGTTCCACACAATGTTTTGCATCATCAAATGATGACATCAAAATGTTTACTGCTGCCTATAGGTATTTAGACATCCACTAGTAAATGCATAAACAAGAATAAATTCAGTACTTACAGAGATAGCGTCTGTTTAACATATCAAACACCCGCCCTGGAGTTCCAACTACAATGTGTGGAGCCTCTGCTTGAAGCTTCTGCATTTCATTGCGAACATTTGTGCCACCAATACAAGCATGGCACGTTGCCCCCATGTAATCTCCAAGGGCCAGAATTACCTTTTGGATCTAAAATAAAAGTCCTTTAATTAAAGTTCCTGACAATGACTTCAGTACCAAAATCATTTTAATGTTTGTTATTAAAAATCAAACCAGTATGCTTGCTCAATCTGCCAACTGCGTATCAAGTAGCAGCTAACGTAGCACCAGCTTTTGCTTTGTTAAGAGGTTGGATTTTTTTTTTTTTTTTTTTTTTAAGCTGACCCATTTTTCCTTGCCATTAGGCTAGTCAATTGTATGAAGTTACTCCCCATTCAAAGGTCACAATCCAATGCATCAACAAATCATAAGACGACTATGCTGTGTTGTGCATTCGGCTAACTTCCATGTAGGTAATACGAGTGTTGTAAAATGCATGACTACACCCCATACCAGTTTATTAAGCAATTATCAAACCCCCATAGCAACATCAATCATGTGCATACAATAACCCAGGAAAATGCTTATACCCTGCTCCCAATGTAGTTTCACTTTATTGGTGTCCATCTTAATAGTGCAAAACTAAGACTAGTAAATATAAGTTTGATCCAAGACCCAGAAAGCTTAGTATTCCGGTGCCCTCATTTTATGAACTAGTAGGCCAAAGTATTTCTTGGCACTTGGGGTTTGAAGTCCTGTAATGCCCTGCAACCACCTGAGAGAGAAATCTTAACCATCATACTGGGCCTGAGTAAGCAAAAAATATTTCTGCTTCAAGTGAAGAGCCAGTCACACAGCAATCCATTTTGGTTTCAAGTTCAGCATCTATGGTTTTACTTCTCAAATTTAACCTTTAAATGACTGGATTTGTAAGTTCAATATAACAAGGAGTTTGAAGCAGCTCCATTTCAAGTAAAATAAAGCACTGAGCCTTGTGAGGGTGAAGTAAACATGCAACATAGCATTAGTTGGATAAATACATCACAAACTACAAAAAAAACGAACCAGTCACGTGCACTGCAGTTTTCATGTTGCACAACTGCACAGAAGTTTGCAAAAAGACTTCTCACTCAAAATCACTATTTTAATATCACATCTTTGAAGAGTGTTTGGGATTTGCTGTAGAGCTATACAGCGCAGCTGCTGCCCACCCCTCTGCCCAGTACCCTTCCAAAGAAATGACATCTGAACTCTTCACATGGGTAGAGAAAAGCTAGTAGAACAGAAAGCACATTTGCTTTCCCATTAAATTTGGTGGCAGATATTCTGGATGATAAGAAGGTACAGACCCCATTACTGTCCCCCACAGTTGTGAAACCTGAAACCTATGCAACACACAAGCAGCTTTTTAACTACACTATCAATACCTGTTGAGCCAGTTCTCTGGTAGGGGCCAATACTAGTGCCTGGGACTCCTTGAGATCAATCTCCAACTGCTGCAGGATGGAAATAGCAAATGTGGCTGTCTTGCCAGTACCTGACTGAGCTTGAGCAATCACATCATACCCTAAAAAGAGTAGGATACATATTTACTGCTCCCACACAAGTTAGATTTTTGAGTTTAACTTTATTCCTTTTGAAATAAGTGATCAGCAAATTAAGAGGTGTCTCCATTTCAGGTCAGTCCCGAAAGATGGTATACCATCATCTCACTTATTCAAATAAGGATAAAATGTCATCATGACCGATTAAAGATAGCTACATATATGCTTAAAAATGATTGTTTAATGACAAACATGACTCCATATCAGGGAGGTAGCTGCATAGACTCTCACATTATCAAGGTGGTAGATACATGCTCGCCTACCTTTGATGCATGGAATGATAGCCCTCTGCTGAATAGCAGATGGCTTTTCAAACCCATAAGCATAAATGCCTCTGAGAAGAGACTCTTTTAAATTCATATCATCAAAATTGTCAACAATTTCATTCCAATTGCTCTGCAAAAGAGAAGAAAAAAAGAAGCCACATTACTCTGCTGCCCACATTGCTCCATGCAGGGGTTCGTTTTAATTGGCGTCACGTGCTCACCTCGATGATGCCGTCAGGGTCCATTCCCTCCGGGCCGCCATGGTCTCTGTTGGCAAATGGAAACAGTTAAAAACCCACTATCTTCTCTCACAGAAAGCAGCAGCTAAGCCCTGCCTGCGATCAAGGCAAAGTTAGCAACTCTTCTTTCTGGCAGGTGCTTGGGGGCTTTGCCAAGACACATCTTACTTGCCCCTATTATTTCAAGTCCCTTTCTCACACTGGCTTTGGGGGTATTCACAGTCCCAGCACCATGGCAGAAACAGGAGTCACAACCTAGTTTATAAGGGGACACTTTTTGCAACACAGGGGCTGCACCTGCCAGGATATGGCCTTGCGGGAGGGGTGGGGGCTGGGAAGCTGCTATTGCGCGTGGCCAGCACCACCTACAGCATCAGGAATAGGTTCTCACCCCCCAAGCCGCGAACTCTCGCGAGAGCTCCACCCCCGGAATTGCGCAAATGGGCTCCACCCCGCAGGCTGGAAAGGAACACCCCCCCGGCGGAATGGATTCGCCCTTAGCCGAGCCCGGGAACAGCCGGGACAAACCAACTCGGGGAAGGGAGGAGGAGCCGATTTCTGTCTTGGCGGCCGCGCGCGAGGAGGGTTGTGAAGGGGAGAAATCACCGCTTCAACAAAGGGAGAGGAAAACAAGGGCCTACAGCACAACGGGGGGAGGGAGGAAGAAGGCCGCCTACCTGCCGTAATCCGCGGAGCCGCCGGACATGTTCCACTCCCACCGCTGTCCTCAACTGAAAAGGCAGCGGTGCTGCTGCGCCCGCCTTATATCGCCGTGCCGCGGCCGGAACTCGTTCCAGCGGACGAATACATCCCTCCACCCTGTCCTCAGCCATAAAAAGACCCTTCTCTCCTGTCCCTCCCAGCCTGTCTCCACTGCTGCCGGTGGGGACTGTCTTCCGCAGTCGGGGCAGGGTCTTCTCCGAGGGGCCGATAAAGCTGGTGAGGCTAGAGGCGGGGGAGGTTGGAACTACTTTTTCGCCTCCTCCCTACACGCGGGGGGGAGCGGAAGGATATTGCAGCAGTTGGAGCGTGAGACTGTCTCGCGGCGGCCTCGGGCCCCGCCCCTGCCCCGCGCGCGGGGTTTCCCGTGGCCCCTGCTGGGGGGGATTTGGAGGAGGAATGCTCCCGTCAAGGGAGGGAGGATGTAGGAGCCCATGAGGGGGATTGGGGGCGGGGTGGAGGCAGGAAACTGACCCCCAGCCAAAAAGTGTGCCCCCCCGGCCCCAAGCAGCAGCAGCGAGTGAGGGAATCCTGGGTGATCCCTGAGCCAGGCTGGAGGGAGGCGTTTGTGGGGGTGGTGGCAGCTCAAGAAGGAGTCCCGAGGGGTGGGGGATGCAAGGGAAAAGGTGGTTTCCACAGCCCCCGAACTGGAGCGATGGACAGGACGTCAGATTTGGGAGCATCTGCCCCAGGGCCGTTGCAGCGGAGTTTGTCGCCCTGACGGGCGCCCCCACCCCATGCTTGCGTGTAGTGTTGAGGTGCCCTTCCCCGTCCCCACAAAATGAGCCTCTCGTGGCTCCGTCCCCTTCCTCGGCTGGGCAGCCCCTGCGCCTCTGCACCAGGGGCAGTCTCCGCCTTTGCTATCATGCTGATCAGCCTTGACCGTTTAAGATTCATCTTTTTTTTTGAGGAAGCACAAACTGACCAAAGGATTGGGAAGGGGGTTAGAAAGTGGGTGATATGTGCTACAGCCATGGTTCTCATGTTTTTTTTGCAGCCCTTGGAATTGCTCCAGCAGCACTGTGCACTCTTCCCAGCCGACTTTTAATGACACAGAGGGGCGCAGCACGATCTGTATAGCAGGAGCAGACCCTGTGCCAAGGTCTCAGACAGTGAGCAGACCAAGCATTGCGGATCAGGAACCACTGGACACGACAAAAGCATACGTGGTTTGGCTGGACAAAAGCAATGTTTGTGGGAGTTAACTTGTCTTTTTGTTTTTAGGAAATACCTAATATCCCTCCACATACGTTTGTGAGAGACCTCAGATGTACCAGCTCCTGCAGCGGCAGCAGTTGCTGGGGCCGTGTGATCTGAAGAAATAAACACAGGACTTCCTGATATCTAAAATTAAGTTATATAATCCTGGTTCTCCCACTGACTCAATGGCAAGCTCTCAAATGTCTTGGAGTACTCCGCATTTGGTGGGAAATACTGAAAGTGCTCTTTTCTCTCTTTATATTTGTCATCCGCACAGTCCCACAGTAAAAACTACAGTCTTTTCTTAAATAGTCATAGCAGCGACAGGGGCTCTTAAGTCTCAGAATATTAAAAGGCAGGATGTAGAAAAGGAGGTACCTGAAAAGATGTAGGGGCAGAAATAAGACAAAGGGGACTGTGAAAACCTGAGCACAGGCACAATTATATTTCCAATCAAAGAAATAAATAGGGTATTATATGATGTGAAAAAATGCATATTCACAATTTTTAAAAATGTAATCGGAATAATCATAAAACAGTGATATACATGTATGTAGTAAGGATATCACAAAACATATATACATCTTATTTTAATGTTATAATCAAGACCTTTATGCTTACGATCAAGTGGAAGTCTTCCCAGGCAAGTAGGAAGTACCAGATGTTAATCCGCCATATTTTTTGCAAAATGTAAGCTTTAATTTTTAAAATGCTTGAGTTTCTACCAGGATTTCATTTTCCTCTATCTCAATGATCTATGTCTTCAACTTTTCTATGTATTTAATTCTAGGTAGCCTGTTTACTAGCTATACTTAAATAAATTAGTGGCATGATTAACAGTTTTCTTTAGGGATATTTACAGACCTCATTCTGTTCTTATAGAACTCATTAGCAGTTCTTGATCATTTATGGGCCTGATTTTGCTACTGTTGTTCTCAGGGAGTGCTTACTACCCAAATGATTTCAAATAATATTTTCTTGCTATTGATCTCAGTTGGGGCAGGATTTATTAGTAGTATTATTGTTATTATCGTTAGTATTAATATAGCAGTTAGGAGCCCTGCTCTTGGACCAGGAGTCCATTTTGCCAGGTGTTGTACAAATCCAGAATAAAAAGATGGTTTCTACTTGCAAAAGCTTGTAATATAAGTTGAGGTAACAGATGGATACAGACTGACAAAAGACTACAAGACACTGGTTCGGACTTGCAGTCTGATGTACCCACTCAACTTTATGTATTATACATTTCATAGAATTACTTTCATGAACAGAGACGCCTTTGTTGGTTAGGACACGTGAATCATATGAGCGATGGACAAATCACTTAGGGCATATTCTAGAGTGAGCTGACCACTGGCAAATGTTAGCTTGGACAGCCCAAACTCTGTTTTGCTGATGTCTGCGAGAAAAACCTTTTCAAGCTGCGTATCGATGGCCAACACTGGGAATCAATTGCTTTGGTCTGCTGTGAGTAGAAAGTTGCTGTGAAGCAGGGCCTACATCAGTTTGAGATGGAGAGTCAGTGATGGAATAGAGAAGAGGCATCAGAGGCAAATAAGACTGTACTCAGCATGCTGGTGGAAGCTCAACTGAGTTTGTATGTGCAGCTTGCTGGATGGAGGGTCTACTTGTCGAGCATTGGACTCAGCAACTCAAGAAGCTGTGGTGGTACTCAGTAACCCAGCAAAGGCGCAATCTCCATGGTCTCCCAACATTGAGGACTGCCAGTGATTAATTGATGACTCTCATGAAGAAAACTAAGTATGTGTATAAATGTTTGTCAGATTGGGGCCTATATATTTACAGGTTCATTTTCTAGATGGGCTAACTGAAGAAGAGAATTCATTTGATTTTCAAGAAGTCACGCAGCTACCTATCCCAGCGATTTCTGAGGTAGCAGATGTGTAATTTATCCACAAGGTTGCAGTGCCTTTTATCCAAATTGCTTCAAATCTTTGTGCGAGTCAGGCCAGCAGTAAAATGGGTATTAGAGTGCTCATTCAAAGATAACATCTATACAGGATTCATTTTTAGATATTGCCCTCCAGCATGTTTTATGTTGGAAACTCAATGAGCTCTTTTTTTTTTGTTTCAAAGGCACCAGTAGCTTGGCTTATGGATTCATCCTTAGATACATATTACCTCGGGACTCCAGCATGCATCTAGTTCCCTTCTGACTGCAGCCAGTTCCCACCAGAGCTGCCCAGTGGTTGAAATCAGCACAATTCCAACCCTCATCGCTGTAGTCCTAGGTGAAAAGCTCTCTAGCTGTTTTAGTGATCGCTCCCAGTTAGTCGACTTGTGTTTCTAAGTCAAGAGCCCTCTCTTTTCAGCTCTGGGTATCACTCAACACTTTTAACAGCTCCTTTTGTTAGTATGTTGGTTTCAAGGGCACCAAAGACTCTGTGCTTCTGTTGAGGCATTAACAACATAAGTGTTGTGGCATTTGAAACTTTTGGGCATCTCCAGGATTGTGGCACACTTGCAGTTATGTGGATGCATAGGTAGGCTGAAGTGTCTTTGGATGTGTTAGCATCTCTTGTATCCCGTGGTTGCGTCAGCATTCTCTTTGAAGTCCAGTTGGGGACAAAGTGCCTTTTGCCCTCTTGTCCTCACTTGGTGCCACCTTAATCCTGGGCTCTTCAGTCAGGTCACCCTTTAGACCTCGCCTGGGAAGGGTGAAGTGCCTTAGCGCTTGGCTGGATTTAGCAATTCTGGAGACAAGTACCAAGGATCAATGGTGGATGTTTGTGAGTGGCCTGCCCTTGATTCACAAGTACACCTCAGGTTTCATGTTCCCTTAAACATTGTCAGTTGCCACATATGAGTGAATATCATTGGATCCAAATGTCTCCTGGCACATGAGTGGATTCTGTACTGAGGGCAGCCAGAGGTAGTAGAGTGCTTGCTTGAACCGTTCCTGGCAGGCATACCCTATACGTGATCTGGTCCTAAAAGTATTTTAAGATTTACATTAATACTGGGATGTTTCCAAGGACTTCCAGAGTGTGAAGACATTCGGTCTTTCTCACTCTATCATCTCTGATGTTTGCTCATGTCTACACACATGCTCCGAGCAGTGTATGATTAGATTATGAGACTGCATTTCATAAATAAGCAAATCCTCAGGTTCCTCCCAAAAGAATCCAACTGCACACCTTTTATCAGAACAAGTGGATACAGTCCTTCCTGCCAAAGAAAACCATTAATCCCATTTTGTCAAATGAAAGAAGAAAAAGCTTTGTTTCTGTTACTTCCAGATAAGACAGGAGGTGCCTTTACCACATCTTGCTCCTCTGGGACCTGAAGCAGTATCCAGTTAAGGAAAATTCAGAATTGTCACCATGGTAACTATCATACCTGTTCCAGAGGAAGGAAACTGGCCACGTACTCTCAAAGTTGGGAGATGTATTAATACAGCATTTGAGAAATGGCATCAGTTGTAGGGGAGCAGATATTAAATTTCTCTTTGTTTCCTGTCTAATTTGCATATTTTTACACCATGCTTGATGGTAGTCATTGGCTGCCCTGGAGTAACATATATTGCATGTGTTTAAGGGGAGGATTAACTGATGAGACATCATGTGGGAAGCTGTCAAAGGGTCCAGTTTTGTCACTGGTAGACTTCCAAGGATTCTTCCTTGTCCTCCAAAAGATAGTGTGGAGTCTTGTTTCCTGCCTCAGGCAGGATTCATGCTAGCACCAAGCAGAATAAATACAAAAGAGCTACAAAATAACCAAAACAATAATGCTACCAAAAGAGCTACCAAGATTTATCCAATGTACTCAAAAGTAAGTATCTGTACCAGAGATGAGATGCAGCATGAATGTGGTATCTGATAGGGCTGTTTTTTCACCCAGACTGTCTTGTACCCTGAGAGGATCATCAAGAACAACCTGAAAGATGGCCAAGACAAACAATGGAGTGGTGAGTATATTAAAAAACAGTAACTATGCTGTTAATTTAATCTGCATGTCATTATCTGAAAAAGGTGTTATCAGTACATCAACAAGGCCAGCAAGCAATCCAGGATGAAGAGCAATGGCTGAAAAAAAATAAACCTGAAACTAATTAAGAAAAATAATGTAACTGGTTGAATAAATGTTGATGCTGTACCAATGGCAACTTTCATAACAGCGGATGGTTGATATGATACTGAGATCTGAACCAGAATTAGGGGAGCAAAATCTACATTCAGTAGTCTTAGGAGAGTGGTCTGCTTCCATCAGATTAAACTGGAATTAAAGTTGCTGAAGTGCCATCTATGGTTAGTATTCCTTTACAGGTGTGAGTGCTGGATAGTCAAGAAGGGCACTGAATACTACTGGTTCAGAAAAAGTCTGAAAATTAGCTGGCTGACAAAAATGCAAACTAACAAGATGTTACAAAGGATAGGACCTGCCAGAGAACAACTTGACAGTATAGTAGGCCAGCGGAAATTGTGACTTCATGGTGGACTTGTCATTTGCCAATCTTTCAGAGACTCACTACTGCCCCTGCTACTGTAAGGCAAGATGGAAGGAAATGAGATAGGAACCAGCTAAATGGACCACACAGCAGAATGGATTGAAACTGAGCAAAAGAACATGGCATTGGTGGAGCTCTTAGTCTTTCCTGATCTCTTCCTGTGTCCCATTGCAATGTTACTGCTTTTGGGCATTTTGCATTAAAGATCCTAATTTGTTGTAGGGTGCTAGGAATGCTCGGAGTCAATAGTATTCAGAAAGGGCCAGAGTGGCTGTTTTTGTGGACAGTTTTGAACTTAACATCTATTAAATAGTTTCTTGTAATTGCAAGGGACTGGATTTAATGGCCGGAGTGGGCCCTACCTCTCCTATGGGCCTATGGCATGGGACTTCAAAGAGATCATGTAAGCAGCCAACCCATGGTAGGCCTTCTAGCCTCGGCTGTGTTGGTGTCTCCATACAAGATCATCTTAGCTACTCTGAAATCCCATTGAAAATGGGCAACACAACAACCGATTTATTACTTCTTGGAGAGAGACTAGTTGCCTTGGCAGTAATTTAGGATTGGAATTCCAGTCATTTCTCATGCAAATTGAAGTAATAACGACACATCTAAAGCTAGTGATAGGAGCTGATGCCTACAGAGGGTAGCCTCTAGGACTGCAATTGGATATCAATATTCTGGCACTGGACATGGGCTTCCTTGCACTAGGAACTATTTGTTTTATATTGTAATTTGAGCATACAGGCAAATCGCCATATATTCCTTCAAACAACAGAAAGGCACTGACTGCCTTTCCCTTTCCCATGCTTGGAAGCTCTGCAGTGGAACCCATGGCTTTAGCCCACATAACTTTGATTGCTGCATACCAATAGCTAAGCAGGAACAGAACATAACTAGAGAGACAAAGTAAGTTCATGGTAGTGATCAACATGTCAAAGAGTAGTGCATCAAGCACAGAAGCCGAAATTCACTGAAGTAGATTTTGCGAAACTAAAAGATTCCCTACTTACCTTGGCAGGAAACCACTAGCCTCTGGCTCATCGTTCCTAGAAGAGTGTGTGTTAGGAGGGCATGAGGTGATTTTGTCTGTTTGTTTGGTAACAAAGATTCCTGGGCACAAAAGGCTGGGAAGAACAGTCAGCCAGGTCTGAACACTCATGTAGGTTCTTGGACAGAGTGCAGGACCTCCATCTAACCCAGGGGGTGCACAGCCCCACCGTGGGGACGCCTTGTTGGACCTAGTGCTGGCCACGGGTGATGACCTGGTGACGGGGCTGCGGGTGCTTGACCACCTGGGCGACAGCGATCATCGCCTGCTGGGATTCAACATCCAGTGCAAGGTGGCAAAGGCATGCAGTAAGGCAGTGGCCCTAGATTTGAGGAGGGCAGACTTCAATGAGCTAAGGAGGATAGTTGGAGAAGCGCTGAGGTCCCGGAGGGGAGGGGAGCCAGGTGTCCAAGGAGAGCGGTTGCTCCTTAAAGAGACGATCCTCCAAGCCCAAAGGAAGGTAATCCCAACGAGGATCAAAGGGAGCAGGAGAGCACACAAGCCTCTGTGGCTCACCAAAAGCATCCGGGAATGTCTCCTTGCTAAAAAGGAGGCTTACACCCAATGGAAAGAAGGGGTCATCACCAGGGAGGACTATTCTGTAGTTGCTCCAGGATGTAGGGGGGTAGTTAGGAAGGCCAAGGCAGAGATGGAACTGGGACTAGCTTCCCAGATTAAGGACAATAAGAAGTCCTTTTTTAAATACATAGGGGGTAAAAAGAAGGTCCCGGGTAATGTGGGGCCCTTGCAGGACGCGTTGGGAAATTTGGTCATCACACCAGACGGCAAGGCTAACATGTTTAACGATTTCTTTGCCTCCGTCTTCCTAAGAAGGAACCAGAACAGCCACCTCCCTGCTGGGCCCCCCTCGGGCCCCGGGGGAGGCACACCTGGGCCACGGGTTAGCGAGGATTTAGTTAGGGAGCTTCTGGAGGGGTTGGACATATTCAAGTCAGCCGGTCCGGATGATCTCCACCCTAGAGTTCTAAAGGAACTGGCCGAGGTCATTGCAAGTCCCTTGGCACAACTTTACGAGCACTCGTGGTGCTCTGGTGAGGTACCGGAGGACTGGAAGAGGGCCAACGTGGTCTGAATCTTCAAAAAAGGCAGGAAGGAGGACCCGGGAAACTATAGGCCGGTTAATCTTACCTTGATCCTAGGCAAGCTGTTTGAGAAAATTATGCTGGCACACATCCAGGAAGGGCCAGCAGGGGACTGCATGCTTAGGGGCAACCAACACGGGCTCATCAGTGGCAGGTCCTGTCAGACCAGCCTGGTGGCCTTTTACGATCAGATCACCAGATCATTAGACACAGGGGTAGCAGTGGATATAGTCTTCCTGGACTTCCGGAAGGCTTTCGACACTGTCTCTCAACCCGTTCTCATTAAGAAACTGGGGGGCTGTGCTGTAGACACCCACACAGTCAAATGGGTCGCCAACTGGCTGGAGGGCCGCACCCGGAGGGTGGTAGTGGTTGGGTCCGTCTCAGCCTGGAAGGACGTGGGCAGTGGGGTCCCCCAGGGCTCGGTCCTCAGGCCTGCACTGTTCAACATCTTCATCAGTGATTTGGACGAGGGGGTAAAAAGCACCTGTTCAAATTTGCTGATGGCACTAAGATGTGGGGGGACGTGGGCACACTGGAAGGATGCAACAGGCTACAATCGGACCTAGACAGGTTACAAGGGTGGGCAGACGAGAATAGGATGGGTTTCAACACAGACAAGTGCAAGGTGATGCACCTTGGGAGGAACAACCAGCACCATACCTACAGGATAGGGAACTCCCCTCTTGTCAGCACGGAGGTGGAAAAGGATCTGGGGGTCATCATTGACTCCAAGATGAACATGGGCCGCCAGTGTGGGGAGGCAGTCAGGAAGGCCGACCGCACCCTGGCATGCATCCACAGATGCATCTCGAGCAGGTCCAAGGAGGTGATCCTCCCCCTCTATGCGGCACTGGTCAGGCCGCAGCTGGAGTACTGCGTCCAGTTCTGGGCACTGCACTTCAGGAGGGATGTGGACAGCATGGAGAGGGTCCGGAGGAGGCCACTCGTATGATCAGGGGGCAGGAGGGCAGGCCCTATGAGGAGAGGCGACGGGACCTGAACCTGTTCAGCCTCCACAAGAGAAGACTGAGGGGGGATCTTGTGGCCTGTTATAAACTAGTCAGAGGGGACCAGCAGGCACTGGGGGAATCCCTGTTCCCCCGAGCACCGCCAGGAGTGACCAGGAATAACGGTCACAAGCTGGCAGAGGGTAGGTTTAGGCTAGATATCAGGAGGCGCGACTTCACAGTCAGGGCGGCTAGGGTCTGGAACCAACTTGCAAGAGAAGTGGTGCTGGCCCCTACCCTGGGGGTGTTTAAGAGGAGGTTAGATGAACACCTTGCTGGGGTCGTTTGACCCCAGTACTCTTTCCTGCCATGGCAGGGGGTCGGACTAGATGATCTGCTCAGGTCCCTTCCGACCCTAGAAACTATGAAACTGTAAGGCATTCTGCATTGTAACAGGCCTGTGCTGACCGTTCAAATATCTTTTGACCATATTATTTGCTAGTGTAAGCTTGATGCAATTTCTCTGAAAGCACGCACTAAACAGTAATGACTTGTGCACTGATTGCTTCTCCCTGTTCTTCAGTATCTCAGCCTGAAGTTTAAGCTTCATACCTGTGGGATTCATTTGGCAATGATCTGAGTGTATCCCAAATTACTATTTCTAGTTTACTTGGTTCTGTTGAAAGGTAGGTCAGGATGTTACAGCCTTGTCATTCTGTGCTGACAGGAATTTACACATTTTGTCACTCCAGCTGAACCCATGTATATTGTGAAGTCATAGCGGAGTTCTGACCAACTTAAAACATTTCCAGCTAATGACATTTCTACCTCATTAGGATTTTATCTCAATTAGTGGTTGTGCTTTAGGCTCCATAGGTAAAATTTTCAAATGTGTCTAAATTGCTTAGGAGCCCAAGTCTCATAAAATCAATAAGTTTTGGGCTCCAAAGTCACAAAGATGTTTTTGAATAATTATTGACGTTCTACTCTGCCTTTATAATAGCCCTTTGAGCATTGAGTGGTATTTGGACTATTGTAAGGTACTTCCTCAGGATAGTGTATGTCTCATATTTAATGAACCTGTCATCTTACCAGCCTTTTTCCTTATGTCCATATGGCCAGTACAGGCAGGCTATGCTGCCTTTCTTTAGTGTATATATGGTGGTTAGTGGATTAGACCATTTTTCAGACCACTCAGCTAGCAGGAAGCTTTGGGATTATATGATGGCAAAGCAGTCCAGGACTAGGCACATCAAACTGCCTACCTCAGATGTGTATGCATGATGGTTTCTGTCTACATGTTCCCTATGGTTTCTGATCATAAGTCTCTTGGGAGTGATACTGTTTCAGTCTCTCAGGTTTTTGCTTCTCAGTTCAATTTCTTTTTTCAGACCATACCAATTTTTTCTTCAGACCATACCAATTATTTCTTCAGAAAGTTTTTTTTTATTACATTGGCTAAATCCTAGAACAGTTTTCTAGGCTTCTTTTGGAACACAGCCTAGGTGTGAAGGCAAGATGTAGTCTACGAGGTATTTTTCAATCCCTTTAAATCAGGAAAATGATTCCTTTTTGGTGTTTATTCTCTTCCTATGATCTTGTTTGGTAATTATCACTACTCTCTGGTGAGTTATTCTTTGTTGTTTAAACCAAGAATGAGACTCTTGTATGGATATTATTTTTTGAAAGAGAAAATTGCTTGTAATTTTGCTCCTTTGAAGATATTGGATTCCAGGAATTTCACTAGCCACGCCAGCTCCCCATAGAGGTAGGAGCTTAAATGATGAGATACAACATTTTAGTTTGCTTATCCTTGGCCCAGAACAATCATCTTCTTCATATCCATTTTGAAGAAAGTTTTTTTTAATCTCAGAGATTAGGGAACTCTCATTTCCTGCTCTTAAAAGGAAGTAGCAGAAATTATTTGGACCCTCAAAGGTACCTGATGTTAGAGCATCCTCAGCTACCCCCAAAAGGCCATATGTTTTAGGAGCTAGGATGTTTTCTTCCCTTATGCAAATCTGAAAATTTAACAGAAGTTTCCATCTACAGAATAAGTAGTTAAAGAATTTTCCCTTGTCATCTTTTGTGATGTGCCTTGATATTAACAGATTTATGGACTTGGAGAACAAGCAGTACGCAAAGATAATTTATAAGCCCTATTTTTCAGATGATATAACTGAAGCAAGGAGAGGATCCATCACCTGGCATGGAGGTATTGGCACCAGATAGGCCTTGAATCCAGAAAATGTGTTTAATTTGTTGCAGGAATCTACTGGGTTTTTTGCCAACATTTCAAAAGAAGGGAAGCTGAGCTGGGCAAAAACGTATATCCAAGCTAGCTATGAAGTAAACGTATACATTCACAGATATACACTGAATCAGGCCAATTTCTGAAAGGCATTGTTAGCCTTATCAGCACTACTTGCCCCTTTCATTTGATCCTTTTTCTGTCCCACAGTCTTAGATGTCTTAATGCTGATTTTTCAGTTTCTATTGGAAATATTCAGGTTTTCTCTTTCTTCTATTTTGATTTTCTTCAGTCACTCAATTCTCTACGTAAAGTGATAACACTTGTATTAATAGCCGTGTGTCTTGAATCACCGGTTTGATTAAAGGATAGAATCTGACCACAGACATTTACAGTGCAAGTAAGGAAAGTGTTTTATAGTTCAGCAGGAGTTGGGAAGTACTGGCTCAATTCCCTGTTGTGCCATAGATCTATAACGTGGCCATAAGCATATCATTCAGGGGCTGATACTGTACTTTGGAAGTCAGTGGGAGTTTTGCCATTGATTTCTCTTTGAACAGAATTAGGGCTTTGTCTAAACTTTACTTTTATAAACTGTAGAGTGGAGATGATAATACCTCTACCTCACAAGGGCTCTATATGTACAAACTAAGTGTTTGCAAAGAATTATGGCACCCAGCATTGGAGTTTGCCTTAATAACTAACACTAGTTCTCTGCACTTGTCAGGGTTTGTCCTTTAGACTACAAGAGTCTAGAGAGCTAGCAAGATTAAGCAGGTGGCAGCTACTGATAACATCCTGAAAGAGTACTGCATTCACATTTTACTTTGCAGATCAATGGGAAGACGTCTATACTACTATACAGTCCTTCATGTACATGTGCTAGAAATAGTTTGCAAAACTTTTGGTGGCTTCTTCAGAAATTCTAAGAGAAAGGTAAATTTGACCACATTTATTCAGTTGAGTGAAATATTGATATTAACCCTAAAACTATTTAATCCTCCATGTAATGTACTTTTGCTTATAGCTGTTTAGTTTGGAATCCACAGATAATACCTGAGATTATAATTGCTGAGTTCAATTATTTTCTGTCTTTAGCTCTCTGATATACATTTACAACGTAAAAGGGTGATGCATAATTTGGTATTTTGAAAAAAAACTCCCGTAAAGTTACTGGACTTACAAAATGTTTCACTCCTATGATTGTATATGAGAAACAACAAAAGTGTCAATAAGCCTGCTTCCAGGGTAACCACAGCATATGGACAGCTCTTTATTAGCTGATAAAACACTGCACAGAAAAGTTCAGGTTATAAAAGTCTTTTCAGGCTTTTATTGTCAAAATATTTAAAAAATCTGTGTAAGCATCAGAATAAAATAAATAACCCAAGGTACCCAAATCTTCTGGTTTCTAACAGCAGTCCATTCTCTCTTTTACTCTGCCCTTCATACGTCAGTCAAACATAGCAAATGTTTCCATCCCTAACTCTAGCACAGTGATTCTCAACTAGGGTGCCTTGAGATCCTTTTAAAGGTGCTGCAAGGTGCTGCACAATGCTAGCAGTGGGAGGTGTACAAGCAAGTTCCAAGATAAACCCAGACATTTCAAATAGGTGTGGCAGGCTGGCCAGTGGCAGCCCAGCGTAATGGCTTGAGCCAGATGGCTCAGGCTGATTGGTGGGGGCATTTCCCTTCCCCACCAAGCAGAAGAAGGCAGGAGGAAGGCTTGCCCTGCACTGACCTAGGGGCAAAGTGAAGAAGAGGACCTGAGGGGGAAGTAACCCCTCAGGCTTTCCCATTGGTTCATTTCCAATATGGGTGTGGAGCCTGCAGAAGGGGTAAAAGCCTGTTTGCTCAGCACACGAGCCGCTTTGATGAGGAATGATGAAGAAGGGTTGCAGAACAGCTGGCTGAGCTGACGGGGTGAAGTAGTTGCTCCAGAAGTGCTCTGAAGACACCTTTGCCAAGCGGGAGACAATGAGCAGCTGCTTCCAGCCCCATCATGCAGAGAGCTGTGGCGTCGGTGCATGGGTTGGTGCACAGGAGGGTCCAGAGAGCTGAAGGGACCCCTATGGCTGCACAAGGCAGCATGGGTCCCCATCCCTGCATGAGGCAGAAGCTTGCAGTGCACAGGGTGGGTGGAGCTGAAGGCACCCCCGCAGCTGCATGAGGCCCTCCCCATTTGGGTAATTAAAGGGAAACCCTGTGATGGGGTGGGGGATGACTCCTTTTATGTGGAGAGAGGAGTTAAGGGGCTCATTTGTTAAGGGTAGCTTTGTGGTTATAGGGCCCCTCTTAGTCATGTGATCTAGGGGAGGGTGATGGTGTTCCCTTAAGGTAATGGGTTCCTTTTCTCGGGATCATTTCTTCTTTTGGCACAGTTGCTGAGTCATTGTGTTCTGGTTCCTTGTATTGTTGGGATTTTCACTGTAAACTTGCGCCCTTTAATGTTGTATTATGAGAGGATTATAAGTTGTTTTATTTAGCCTCCTAGTAGGGCCTGCTAGCGCAACCCCAACTCAACACCTGAATTCATTGTATTGGTTAACTTTATGCATTGTATCTTATTTGATATAATTTCACGTATGTGTGTTCAGTTATTGTTCCATCACCGCGAGGGGTTCATAGATTTCATAGATTTCATAGACATTAGGGCTGGAAGGGACCTCGGGAGATCATGGAGTCCAGCCCCCTGCCCAAAGGGCAGGAAGTCAGCTGGGGTCATAGGATCCCAGCAAGATAAGCATCCAATTTACTCTTGAAGGTGTTCAATGTAGGTGCTTGAACCACCTCCACTGGCAGACTGTTCCAGACCTCGGGGGCTCGGACAGTAAAGAAATTCTTCCGTATGTCCAGCCTGAAATGGTCTTGCAGGAGTTTGTGACCGTTCGGCCTCATCATCCCTCGGGGCGCTCTGGTGAACAGACGTTCCCCCAGATCCTGGTAGTCACCCCTGATAAACTTATAGGTGGCCATCAGATCACCCCTGAGCCTGCGCTTTTCCAGGCTAAAGAGTCCCGTGGCTCCCAGCCTGTCATCGTAAGATCTGTTTTCCTGACCTCTGATCATGCGCGTGGCTCTCCTCTGGACTCTCTCAAGCTTCTCCACATCCTTTTTGAATTGTGGAGCCCAAAACTGGACGCAGTACTCCAGCTGCGGCCTCACCAAGGCCGAGTACAAGGGGACAATGACGTCCCGGGATTTGCTCGAGAAGCATCTATGGATGCACGCCAGCATTTTGGTTGCTTTACTAGCCGCAGCATCGCATTGGAGGCTCATGTTCATCTTGTGGTCAATGATGACCCCCAAGTCTTTTTCTTCTGTAGTGCTAACCAACGTAGCACTGCCGAGCCTATAAGGGTGCTGCAGGTTTTTCCTCCCAAGGTGGAGAACCTTGCATTTATCGGTGTTAAACACCATGAGGTTCTCGTCTGCCCATTTGCTGAGCTTGTTCAGGTCAGCCTGGATCACCCGCCTACCTTCTGGCATGGATGCTTTGCCCCAAAGTTTGGTGTCATCGGCGAACTTGGCCAGTCCATTCCTGACTCCAATGTCCACATCGTTAATGAAGATGTTGAACAGTATGGGTCCCAGGACAGAGCCTTGAGGGACCCCACTGGTCACAGGGCACCATGATGAGTGACTGCCATCAATCACAACCCTCTGGCTCCGACCACGAAGCCAATTTCCCAGCCAGCGGATCGTGGTGGAGCCAAGGCCACAACTGGGCAGTTTGGCCAAGAGGTGATCATGGGATACCAGATCAAAAGCTTTTTTGAAGTCAAGATACATGACATCAATCTCTTCTCCCTTGTCCAGGTGATAGGTCACCTGGTCATAGAAGGAAATGAGATTGGTCAAACAAGACCTACCCGCAACAAACCCGTGCTGGCTATCCCTTAGGATGCTAGCCTGGGCCAGTCCATCAAGGATGGCCTCCTTAATAAACTTTTCTAAGATCTTCCCCAGGATAGAAGTCAGGCTAATGGGCCTGTAGTTAGCCGGATCCACTCTCCTCCCTTTCTTGAAGATCGGCACCACATTGGCCTTCTTCCAGTCTTCGGACACTACACCAGAGTGCCAGGAGTTTTCAAAGATCCGTGCCAGGGGCTGGGCTATGACGCTCTCCAGCTCCTTGAGTACCCTGGGGTGCAGGTTGTCAGGGCCAGCTGACTTGAAGGTATCCAGCTTCTCAAGGTGTTCCTTCACGAGGTCAGCATTGATGGAGGGTAGGGGATCCCCCTCACCCAGATTTCCCTGTCCCATAGCAGGCATGGGCATCCTGTGTGACTGATGAAAGACTGACGCAAAGTACCTATTTAATAGGTTGGCTTTTTCCTGGGCGTCAGTTGTCAGGTTGCCCCATCTGGTTTAGCAGGGGTCCAACATTGCCCTTGCTTTTCCTCCGGCTCCCCACATATCTGAAAAAGGACTTTTTGTTGTCCTTGATGCTTGAAGCTAGTTGGAGTTCAGTTGCAGCCTTGGCTTTCCTGGTTTGGTCCCTGCAGGACCGGACCAGCGCGGAGTAATCCTCCTTGGAGGTGAATCCCGTCCTCCATCCTTTGTAGGCTTTCCTTTTTAGCCACAGTAGGTCCGCTAGGTCTCTGGAGAGCCAGGGGGGTTGCTGTGCCTTCTTGCTGCCTTTCCTCCGTGTTGGAATAGATTTAGCTTGTGCACTGAGGATTGCTCCCTTGAGAAGCAACCACTCTTCTCGAACTCCCCTCTCCCTGGGGTCATGGTCCCTGAGGGCCTGACCGACTAGCCTCTTGAGCTTGTCAAAGTCGGCTTTTCTGAAGTCAAGGACTTCCGTGTTGCTGACTGACTTACCAGCTTTACAGCGGATGGTGAAGGTGATCAGCTAGTGGTTGCTGTCACCCAACTTCCCATCAATCACTAGGTCACCGATTAGGTCGTCCCCCGTAGCCAGTACCAGGTCAAGCAGCGCTTTGCCTCTCGTTGGCCCATAGACTTCTTGAGTCAGGTAGAGGTCATCCACACACGAAAGAAAGCTTTGCACCCGCTCAGATTTAGCTGAGTGATCTTCCCACGAGATGTCTGGGTAATTGAAGTCACCCATGACAACCAAGGTCCTGGAGCAAGCGGCCTCATTCGGTTCCCGGGCGAACTTCTGGTCAAGCTCGGGACTTTGAGTGGGAGGTCTGTAGTAGACTCCCACCGTTGTGTCCCCTGTGCCGAATTCCCCACGAATTTTTACCCAGAGGGTCTCTAGCTGTCCATGCCCGTCGCCAACATCAGCTTGCAGGGACATGTAGCTTTCCTTCACATAGAGAGCTACACCCCCGCCCCTTTTGTCAACACGATCCCTCCTGTATAGGGTATAGCCCTCTATCCCTGTGGTCCAGTCATGGGTGGAGTCCCACCAGGTCTCTGTTATCCCAATGACATCATATTTCTTTGCACTGAGCAGGAGGATTTGTTGATTTACTGTCTAACATGTGCTTTATCTTTGAGTGTTCCCTTTCCTGCCTCCAGGAGGGCCCTCCTGAGGGCAAGGGTTGCACACTACCTGGAAGGCCAAAGAGGGTCAAGGCATATGCTAGTATAGTGCCTTTGTCTGCCGTATCCAGCTAAGATTGCCTGGGTTTAGAATTAATAAGAGTTACTGTCTTTGTTAACCTATATTTGTATATAATGTACGTGTAAGTATATGTAATGTGTGTATATGTGTATATGTGTATATGTATAAGTGTGTACATATATTAGCACATTTCATAGATTTCATAGACATTAGAACTGGAAGGGACCTCACAAGATCATTGGGTCCAGCCCCCTGCCCAAAGGGCAGGCAGTCAGCAGGGGTCAAATGATCCCAGCAAGATAGGCATCCAAGTGTTTCTTAAAGGAATCAAGAGTAGGTGCCTGTACCACCACTGGGGATTCAGACAGTAAAGAAGTTTTTCCTTATGTCCAGCCTAAAATGGTCTTCTAGGAGTTTGTGATCGTTGGACCTTGTCTTCCCATGGGGTACTCTGGTGAACAGTCGTTCTCCCAGTTTCCGGTATACACCCATTCTATACTTATAAATTGCCAGTCAAGAATGGGGGGTGGGGAGGACGAAGCCCTGTGTTCACCCCACCTTTTCCCCGCTTCTGCCTCTGCCACCTGGGGTTTGGACCTGCTTCCCCCCCTCCCCCACCATGTCAGGCCTTTAGTTGAATAGGGGGTACCAGCAGTGTACCATGTGGGCTACATAGGAATCCATAGTTTTAAAACATTCTGACCTGTTGTAGTCTTTTGGAGTTCTTTTCAATAAAAAAAAAATGCTCAATTATCTTTTTGTAGGCAAAAAGCAAATGAAAACTAAGAAGTGGCATTTTTTAGGAATGCCTTAAATCTACCAAGGGATGCCTTGAGGCTGAAAAGGTTGAGAATCGCTGCTCCAGCAGGGCATATTAACCTTCCACAAGGAGTATTCTGCAAAGTTTATAGAACTTAATTTCAATAAATGTTAACAATACCAGCATCAATAACTGTAAATGAACTATACAATCAGAACTAAAATAAGCATCACATTCAGGGCAAGTCCAAAACCTTATGGGATCTTAGTCTTCTTTTGGGCTTTAAATTTTCAAGCAAAATGTGATCTGATAGCTTCATCAGGTACTTGAAGATCAGAACACCAGAGGCCTTTTCCTGTCCCTTGTACTGGCATAGTATAAGGTAATGGATGAGCAATTTCAACTCTGTGCCCTACTTTCACCTGTCTGTTTAGTATGGATAATGATCTTCAAACTTCACAAGGATTCCTTAGATTGCCATCCTGGTCAGACAGGGCAAGTGTTTGTATCCATGTATGTAAAGAACCTGTCCCAGTGGAACACCCGGTTCTGTCTGGGGCCTTTAACTACTACCACAATCTAAACATCAGTTAATGAAGGGATATTTATAAAAGCCTCTGTGATCCTTGGATGGAAGAGGCTGTCTAAGGCTTTTCTAGCTATCCAGTTAGTGACATATGTGAGTGACATGATTTGGGGCCATAGAGCCATGGGGGTTTCACTTAGGCTGTCAGAGCTGTCTTCATGAAACTATTCAAGTGCACTGTTTTGGGTTCTTTTTTGAGTGTTATTGGTTCCCTCCTAACAATGTCTGTGTAGACCAGTCTTTTTTTCCCCATTTGTCTGTGCATCCAGATATGCCAGAAGGCCATTGGTGCAGTCTTCTGTGCATGGCATATAGGTTCATTGGCCCCACTTGTTCACTGCCAAATTGGGTATAAAAGGCTATAAGGTACAAGGCTTTAGAGGTTTCCTCCACCTAGGGAATAGAGTCTTTAGTTTTCCCAGAATGGACCAATACAAACAAAGGTATGCTGGAGGTGGATGCATGAACATGGCTGACACATGGTTGTGTTGAGGAAAAGAAAACCTGCTATTTGGACACGCCCTTTGTTTTTTGTAAATGATTAAAATGTAACTGCCATTTTCTGGGTCAGACCATAGGTCTTCTGTGTCACACAGTGGCAGAGAGTGGATGTTGAAAGGGAGAGTGAACTGGGAATGATCACGGTTTTTTTCCCCCACTGTTCCTCTCTTACTTGCACCCTCCAGTATTTAAGGTCCAGGAAGTTCTAATTCAGAAGCTGTATCTCTACCTCCCATGCTCAATAGGTACCAATGCCCCATTCCTCCAAGAATTCACCCACCCCTTTTTGAATCTGGCTAAACTGTCAGCTTCCATCACATCTAGTGGCACTAGCACAAACTGTTTACCAAGACACAGTAAAAGGGCACGGCGTTACTCAAATCAGCTGTTTAGCGGCTCAGTTTTAGACCACAGTCTCATCACCCAATAATTTGTAGCTTTGGGTTGTCAGTTTTAATCTACTTGTATCTCACATATTTCTCTAATGAGGAAGACAAAACTGAAAAAAGCTTTCGTATAAGCCCCAGATGCTGCTATGCAAACGGGCAGTTCTTTTCTCATTACAGTGTGCAACACGTTATGCCCAAACTGCTTCTAGTGGTGCAGGCAGTCACATTAACTTAGCTAGGGGTAACAGTGGCAATGTTAACACTAACCCAGGGCATGCACTTTAGCACAGTATGTCACAGCAGTCAGCAGTAACCAGAAGCCTTTGTTCTTTACACAGCAGGAACTACAACTGACAGTTCACATTGGATTACGGAAATGCATTGATTTCTGTCTCTCTGGTGTGTTATAAAAAATAATTTGATTCTAATTTAGTTGCACTTTTGAAACCAGCGGAAAGGAAAATATACAGACCATTCAGTCCAGTTTTTCCCCTTCTCTGACAGTTGTGTGCTTCTTTTGAAAGCTTCTGATAATGTGTTTCAGAGTCTCATGTAGTGTTTTATATGCAGTCAAATTTGGCATTGATTTTCACTCCATTCTGTGACTCATTGTAAAAGAGAATGGCCTTCTGGATGTTGAATAACCCTAGTCAGGGTATAGTTCTTTTTATTTCTGTGCTTTCTTCCTCTCTTCTTGGATTATCATTTCCAAATATATTCTGATGCATGATTTACTTTGGTCTGAAGCTGCAGCACCACTGTGTGGAATCATCCCTTTTCTTTCACCAGAAATTTCATTAAAAAAAAATCTCTGGTCTAATATGTCAGGTTGAATAAAGGCATGTTTAACATATGCACAAAATATGGCATTTTAAATTTCTTTCAGGATTTCACTGTGTCCATGGTATTGTATCCCATAATGATAGGATTCCCCTTTTTTTACATATGTCTGGTCAGTCTGGAAACCTAAGTGTCACAAATAAAGATGGTTATGCCTTATTCTGCAGCATGCAAGGTTTTTTCTGATTTTATTTAGTATCTTCAATGCAGTTGACACTCACTTACATGGGAGATACAGCACCAATTTCCTGAATTCACATCAAAATTGTATTCTGGGCAAGCAAGCGATGTCTCTGCTGAATGAAGGAAACAGAAGTAAGAAATACAGGGGACTGCTGCCTCTGAGCTGCTGTTGCCATACTGCTGCTGCTGTGGAAAAAGCTGCAGCATGGATTTCTTTTGCTGTCAGAGGTAAGAAGAGGGCACAACGAAGACAGAGGAGGAGGGGAAGAATGTCTGCGTCCTTGCTGTCTAAAAAAGGAAATTCAGTTTCAGTGTTTGCAAGGCAGAAATGGTGGTACAGAAGAACAAAGCTATCTCACTTGCTTAGAGAAACAGGAATGATAAGCAAGCAAGCATACTCTCTTACTTTTTGGAGAAAACACTGCAAAATGAGGGAGAAGACCTGCTTTATCATTTAGAAACCATTGACTGCTGCTTCAGAGATAGTTGCTTGTTTGACACTCCTGTAGCATAAATATTGTCCTCTGGTGAGCAAAGGCAGCTATGAAAGAAATTCAGTATGGCGGGTTAACAGCAGAACATTGTCACCACAATTACCCAGTATAATTTTGAACACATTAATGCTAGCTAAGTATATTAAGCTGATTTAATTATCATTGTTTACTTTGGGGAGGGAATGGAGAGGGTATGTGAATGCCTTTCAGAGGAGGCAATTTTTATAATACAGTTATTATGATAGATCATTCTTTGGAGATGCCTCAAATTAGATATGTGATGAATGGAAAACAATCACAGAAATAGCTTTATGCTAAATATTAACTACTAAAAATACTTCTGTCAGCTGTTGAGGATCAAGAAGTGGCTTCAGGCTTGCAGAGGGCAGAATCCTGCAGAATGGCTGAGTCTTGCAGATTACGGTCCTCAGTGAGTCTACGGAGGTAGCTGTAGAGTGAGCTGTTGCTGCTGAATTTAGTATGTATGCTTAGCCGTTGTGCCGTACATTGCTCTTCCTTGCTGTCTTCTCTTTGTGTCTGGCTTATTGTTAACTATTTCTGAGATGCAATGAAGGCAGGGGCAGCCATATGTCTTCTGCAAGAGATCCTAAAGAGATCCGACATGAGAATTGGTAAGGTCCATTAACAAGAAAGGACATTAAAAGGAGCAACTCCAACTTTTTTAGAGAATATTCCAGGTGCAATGGCATTGTTTGTCTTCTTTTTTCATTTGCAGTCACATGTTGATAATTATATCATTCAACCACCTGACTGCTACACTGTCAAGAATGGCCAGGTGTTACAGGTCCTCTCTGCAAGCTTCTGAATTTTCAGTTCTCCACCACATTTGACAATTTGCACTGTTGCCTTGCAGTCACACAACAGACTGGGCCAGACAGAATTTCTGCTTTGTAGACACCACTCTGGCCATCTTAGTCAGCAGCCTGTTCAACCTGATCCGGGTTTTGTCATTCAGATTGCAGACTAGCGGATATAAATCATGAGTTCTGAATTCTGTCAGCAATCCAGAGCCACTGATCTTCTGCGAGGACATAGCTGTTGGCTCTGATCACTTGTCTTTTAGCCATGAATGGTACCAGACCTCCTGTATTAGTCATGAGCAGCTGCCACAAAGGGATGTTGAGAACTCAGCTGAAAGATGCCAGTGTGAACTGCATAGTTGGGTTGGACCACTCTTTTTCTGAGAGGTTTACAGCTTATCTGCACTTATTGGAACCATTGTCAGCAAGCTATTTTCATTTCTGAATGGTTCTCCACGCAGTTTCAAGGGTGATGGCATCTGGTCAGTGCTTTGGAGCGGCTATTTGAGTTATCATGCAGGAGGAGATATTAATGTGCGTCTGAGGCAGCCCATAGTAATGTGAGAATCTCTACATGTTTCCAAGTCAATATGATGTGTTTATCATCCTCTGTCACAGACTGCTGCACAGCACTGCTCTGCATATTTGTCCCTAGACTGAACTTTGTAGGACAGATTCCTCTGCACTCAGGAAGGTTCCTGTGAATTTCCACATCAAGGCATCAGGAGAGGGGATCATTCCCTTCGTATGTTCTAATGAGGCCACAAGGTTAGTCCAGGATCTACTTTGGCTCCTAGATATGTAACAGCTAGTAACTCTACGTAAGATACTCTACTGGTTGGTGGCAGGTTATAAGCATATGCATTAACATGGAGTAGAACTAAACAGATCCTTGCAGTAGTTTATTAAATAGATGCCCCAACCAGCTAATTTTGTTTCCGGCATGTAAGATAAAACTCTGATCCATTACTACAGTACATCCATAAGGAACCTCACTATATATCAGCTTACAGGCAGCATCCTGCAAAAACATACTGATCAGCCCCATGTGCAAAACTATGTACCATGCATTGCAACCAGAAGCTGTGCCAGGTCCGCTTTGCTGCCCTTCTCAAAGGTATCTTTGATGTCTTGTGTTAGGTGGAGGACTTGAGCACAAGTACACTGTCCTTATCTAAAGCCATATTGAATAAAAGTTGGTTGTGGTTTGATTAACCTCACCCATGTATTGGATCCAATCTCTGCAGAGCTTGTATGGAACACAGTGGGAGAGATGGGTCAGTTCCCCCAAGCACAGGGACAATGCCACAGTAGTGATAAAAAAGGCACTGTGGAGCAAGCATGTGTGTTGCTAACCTGGGGGTGGAGATTGCAGTGCTGTGTGGTCTAGCTATTATGGCTGTGGAACGGCCAGTTGGCATCTGTAGGGGAGCTGCTGTAAGTTAGAAAAGCTTCTATGGCTGCTCTGACTAATGGAGGGGGCTGAACTAGTGCCCAACACATCCCAAACCCTGGCAGCTACACAAGCAGCTTAAAGGCTGCTTTGCACATTGACTCCTGCTACCCAGGCAATGCAGCACAGCACAGAATTTGACTCTGTATCTCTCTGTATATTGAGTGACACCAAATGTGAAATGATCAGTAGTAAAATAGCATATGGCACTGACATTTAAGTTCTGTTTTAGGTTTTAAATACAAAGCACTACTGAGATGAAAGGGGGTTGTATACATTTGTCCCTGCAGACTAGAGGGACCGTGCTGCCTGGTTACATTTGGAATTTTTCCTTTGTAGCCTCAAAAGTTAACAATAGAAATATGCCATGGTTTGTTGTTAGCATTTGTTTGCAGTGAAAGCTTAAATATACCATGTGCTGAAGGGTTCTCAATGGGATTTCAAAAACTTGTTGGTGTTCTCTGGATTGTGCACTGCAGATGGTGTAGTCTCTCCAAAGAGCCTGACTGCCTCTTTACAAATAATTACCTGTTTCTCCACAACTGTCTCAGACTCAGTCAGTTCAGGCTTCATTTTGAGAAGTGCTGAGCATCAACAGTTGCCACTTGAAACTAATCAGAGTGGTCTTTCAGCACAACTTAAAATCGAGGTCTTATTAGTTCCTGAACAAGATTTTATAGTTTAGCTGCTAAAGCAATCCTGGCTGTGTTCTCCCTGGACACAGCCTATAACCCAATTTTTTCATGAGGTAAGCATTTGGTAAACGTAGCAATACCTTTTATAGTCCTAGGAAATGGGGCAACCCCAGTATGTCCTTTAAATTTTGTCAAGGCTACTGATTTTTTTAAGCTAATACCAAACTAGAGGAGCAATTGGTATGTGTGGCTGTAGGGCAATCAAACTACAGTAGATTTGTTGCTGTTTTGTGGCTTTTTACAGGGTAAACCTCTTCCATTAGAAATGGACAATAGTGGATGTACTTTTGATGACACCCAGGGGTTAAAATCCGAAACAAAAAAGCACCCCTTAATTTTTTGTGTGTTTTTTTCAAGACAGTGTGCTATAACTACTTTAGCCAGACACTTTGTTTAACTGTATTACATTTCTCGCTATTCAGAACCTGTCCCAATAAGGTATTTTGGTGCAGATGCACATAACAAGTGAGCTGTTCCAAAATGTTGCTGATTGGGAAGAAGTTCACAAATGTGGGACAGGATACAGACACACATAACAACTGAACCCTTCTCAGATGCTAGTGACAGGCAGCTTTAAATTGGTGTAACAGGCTCATATGTCTGTCCTGCTTCAGGTCTCAACTACATTTAAACCAGTCTAAGTGTTACCTATGTCCATGCCCATTATGTAGTAATTTATGCATTTTGTTAAACAGTCCCCTCTAGGTCAAAGCAGTTTATCAGGTATGGACATGCAAGTCTGTGAAATTGGTTTAAAGCTGCCTAGAATGGTTCAGAAGTGTGCCTGGAAAATCAAGTACTATTTTGAACCAGGTCACCATTATGTGTGAACACCCAGTGGCACTCCAGGCATCCCACATAGCATCCTTCCTCTCTTCCCCCTCCCCACTGCAACTGGACATTTTGATACACAGCCAAAACTCTACAGCCCCCTTTTCCTCTGTTACTGACACTTTTTTCCCAGTGAACTTAGTGTATTGCCTTGTTCAGTAAAAGCTATCTTTCTAACAAACAGCTGTGTCCTCACTCCCTGCTCCACCACACCTTCTCTTCAAACCCTGCTTCTCATCCTTGGGAACCCAAAAATGCAGATCCAAGCACTTCCCCCCACTCTCTCCTTCCCCAAGTCACACAAGCACACTGCAGGCTTGGGTCACTTGCAGGCTATTGAAATTTACTGAATTCATTTTTAGGAGAGAAGAGGAAGCAGAAATATGAAAATGCCCCCAGCCGGAGGTCACCCACCCCCTGAGATTTCCGAGTAGTACTTCCCCTCTGTCTCCCTACCTTCTGCCACACTCAGTGCCAGGCATGTTGGGCTGGGTGCTCATACCTGTTGTGGTCTTTGTCTTCTCACCACCAGGTGTCAGAGCCACAGCACTTCACACAATTGTGAAACAGTTCCTGATCAGTGACACTTGGGTACAGCACAATTATTATGTGTGTCTACATAAGTGCCGCTGCCACCCCTGGCTTGGCCAGCTTTGTTTTCCCTTGATTTTTCTGTTAACACACAACTGCTATCTGTTCCAAACTGGCATTGTTTTTTTGATAACCAAGAGATTCCTTTAAGGCAGGGGTCTCAAACTTATTAGACCCAAGGTACCCCTTGTTAGACTGACGGGTGTCCTTAAAAAATGTCAGCTCCTAGTTTGCACTTGATTTTTGACTACAGCAGGGGTCAGCAGCCCCTAGCACACAAGCCAGAGGATGGCACACAAGGCCATTTTGCTTGGCATGCCACAGCAAGCTCGGGCTCTGGGCAGCTGCTGCTAGCCACGGAGCCTGGGCTGCTCACAGCAGGCAGTAGGGAGGCTGCAAACAGTTAAACCAGGCTCTGGAGCCCCAGCCAGGGTCAGTGGTGGCAGTGGCTGCACGAATACCTCAGGGCATGTGGGTGGGAGAAGGTGCCAGGGCTGCCTCAGCCCCTCACCCGCTGTCCACCCAGAGGCATGCATGCACTTGCCACCAGCAATGAGGATCAGGCCCTTTGCAGCTCCCCACACTGTCTGCCTTTGGCATGCTAAGTCCAGGTGTGGGTCGAGGCTGGGCTGTTTTTGGCACTCCAGCAGTGACTTGGTCATTAATTCATTTACGGCAACACTTCACAAAAAAAAGTGGTTTTGGTTACAAGTTCTTCAAGTCTTTTTTGGCATGGATTTTGTCTACTCAGTCCTGAGGCTCTGGACTTTGAACAAAAATGTACAGACTAAGCAGGCTTCTCTTTTTAAAGGACCCTACAATTTCATGTCTGACCTTCAACTCACAGGTCAGCTTTATCACACTCAGCATGAGTGAGTGAAGAATTAGTGCTAATCAACCTTTGCGGATAGGAGAGGAAAAAGGGGAGCACCTGGTAGGCTGATCTCCATCGCCTCACAACTGATAAGAGTTGCCTTCCTTTGAAGCTGCTGTTCAGTCTTTCACTGAGCAGCAATAACATCGGTACTGATCATGACAACATACCTTATCCAGTTAGGAAAAGCCTTACTCTTAACACCTTAAAGTGACCTTTCTCTTATTTTAAAAGAGTGGCACTCAACATTTTAGCCCTGTAGGCCAGATAAGTGGCATGGGGCTGGTCCATGGACTGAATCAGACCCCGCATACCAGGACTGGGCCCTGCAGGACCCCCACCTGGTCCCACGTGTACTGATTGGGCTCTAGCACCTGGCACTGTCTCCACCCAATCCTGCATGCCCAGATTGGGCTCCAGGGGCCCCACACCACCTCTGCCTGGTTCTGCATGCAGGGCCACAGCTCACAGAGTTCCCCATGAATCCATAAGGGCCCCAGAAGCTAGCTGACATGGCACTGGGGGCCAGATCTATTCCACAGGCTTGGGGTTGAGCATCCCTATCCTAAAACATTAGAATAATCCTGTTAGATGATTAGATATTAGAATCAGTGGTAAGCTCAGTTTTTAATAAAATACCTTTTTCTTTAGGCACAAGTGCTGTATAATTGAGAATGAACAGAATGGGAATCAAGGGTTCTGAATGGCCTATATGAATAACCAGATACTGGCATGAAAAAACATCTCTTTCCAAAATGTATTTAGAGTATTTGAGATGACGGAGCACCTGTCACTGAGGGCTGGCGTGTCTCTGCAGTACAGGGGTGTCTTGTTCCTTGGTAGCTTTTTAAATTCAATTTTGTCACAGAGAGCTGTGATTCCTGAATGAGGGGTAGGCATCAAACTGAATTTGTGATTCATAGATGTTGTTGGGGGCTGGAAGGAAGCTCTCGAGGTCATCAGGTCCTGCCCCCCACCGCTTGGGCAGGAAAAACTGCTGGGGTCAAGTGACCCCAGCAAGGTGAGTGTCCAGAGGTTTTTTGAAGATCTGCAGAGTAGGTGATTGTACCACCTCTGGGGGGAGTCTATTCCAGACCCTGGATGCTTGAGTTGTAAAGAAATTTTTCCTTATGTCTAATCTAAAGTGGTCTTCTAGTAATTTATGACCGTTAGTCCTAGCTATCCCCTGGGGAGCCCTGGTGAACAGATGTTCTCCCAGTCCCTGATGTGCACCCCTTATATACTTATAAGCTGCCACCAAGTGCCCCCTGAGTCTTGTCTTCTCCAGGCTCAGCAGACCCAGTTCTCTCAGCCTCTCATCATATGGCCTACTCTCCATAACTCTAACCACATGCGCAGCCCTCCTTTGGACTCTCAAGCTTCTCCACATCTTTTCTGAAATGTGGTGCCCAGAACTGGGCACAGTACTCCAGCTGCGTTCTCACTAAGGCCGAGTAAAGCGGGAGGATGACATCCTTAGTCTTGTTTGAGATGCATCAGTAGATCCATGCCCATGTTTTGTTTGCTTTCCTGGCTAGTTACGGCATCACATTGGTGGCTTATATTCATTGTATGGTCTATAAAGACTCCCAAGTCTCTTTTGGTTGTGATGCCAGTAAGTGTAGCACTGCTGAACCTGTAAACACGTTGTGGGTTGTTTCTCCCCAGGTGGAGCACCTAACACTTCTTGGTGTTGATCATTAGATTTTGATCCACCCACCTTGCAAGCCTGTCCAAGCCAACTTGTATCCCCAGCCTATCCTCCACCATGACCACAGTCCTCCATAATTTCGTGTCATCTTCAAACTTTGCCAGTCTATTTTTAACACACGAATCCAAATCATTAGGACTCAAACACCTTCCAAGGTCCCTTCCAGCCCTAATGCCTATGAAATCTATGTTAAAAAGCACTGGTTTGAGTACTGAACCCTGAGGGATGCCATTGGTCACTGAGCACTATGTTGACTGAGTTCTATATATTATTACTCTCTGGGTCCTGCCTTGGAGCCAGTTTCCTAGCCACCAGACTGTTGGGTTATCGAGGCCACAGTTCTCCAATTTTACCATGAGCATGTTGTGGGAGACCAAGTCAAAGGCTTTTTTGAAATCCAAGTATATGATGTCAACCTCATTTCCCTTATCCAGGTGGCGTGTTACCTGATCATAGAAGGAAATGCAGTTGGTCAAGCATGACCTGCCTGGAATGAAGCCACGTTGCTTATCTATTAGAATGTTGCTTTCTTTTAGCCTATTGTTAATGGATTCTATGATAATTTTTCCAGGGAGTCAGGTCAAACTGATTGACCTGTAATTCCCTGGATCTTCCTTCCTTCCTTCCTTGTAGATAGGCACCACATTGGCCCTCTGCTAGCCTTCTGGTACTTCTCCCAAGTGCCATGAGTTCTCAAAGTTTTGCCATAGGTAGTGCAATGATGGCCAATTCTTTCAGCACACTTGGGTGCAGTTCTGCTGACTTGTAGATATCCAGCCTCTCTAAATGTACCTGGGAGGGGGACTAGAACAGGTACTTAGCAATGTGATTTCTATGAGATTCCACTTGGGTGGAATGTGAGAATGTTGTCCCAAGTCAGAGAACAATTCAGAATCCTATCCAGCACTGGGTTAAAGCATTTTTTCAAGGGGCAACTAGAATAGATATTCTGCCTCATTACTGGAATGAAAAATACAAGAGGAGAAGAGAGAGAGCATTTTTAATCCAGATAGCACCAAAATGGCCATGGCATACTCCTGGTTCTCAGAACCAGCAGATTTCATGAGTTCTTCTAGCGCCCTTTCACACAGTGGAGACGCTTGAAAAGAGGAGTATGTTCAGCTGCGCTGGTCACTAGTTTAAACCACAACTGGGGTACAGACTAACTCTTAATATTTGTATTTGTAAAACACCTATAACATTTACACCCAAGATAGGGTACTTTGTACATACTGGGTGCATCTACACATGCAATTAATATGTATGAATAAACTGTGGATCAAATTGCACTGCAGTAAAATACTTCTGGGTGCAACATCTACACGTGCACCCACGTCAGGAGCAAATTGAGCCCAGGAGGAGCAGGTTAGGCCAGGGCTGCTCCTGCCCTCCTCTGGACTCCTGCAGTAGCCAGAGAAAGCTCCAGACTCTGGCTACAGCTGCCTGGGTGCCAGCCTCAAGCTGGCAGGGTGAATGGGGGTCTGGCCCAGGCTGTCAGGGGGCACCAGGGTCAGCCAAGTTGGTAGGGAGTACAGGGACAAAGGGGGGTCAGGCCTGATTCCCTGGGCTTGAGGGAGAGGGGCGAGTTGGCACAAGCTCTGGGGGCAGCTTCTGGCTAGCGTTGGGTACAGGGGGTCAGGCCTGGGCTCTGGGGGTGGGTAACATGGGGCTTAGCTCTGGGCTCTGGGATGCAAGCTGACTGGAGGCACAGGGGTCAGACCTGAGCTCTGGATGCCTCTGTCAGGTGGCCTTCTGGTGCCTGGGTGGACTAGGATGCTCCTGAGTTAGCATCTATAAGTGTGGTGCTGCACAGTAAAAAACCTTCCTATTTACTATTTATAAGTACTATCCATCTGCAGAGTTTATTAATCTACTGCACCCTCATAGCTGTGTATATGTAGATGTGAAACATGTACTACACAGCTAATTAGGCTACTGTACAGGAAACTGCATATGTGTAAGTAGCTGGGCAGGCTTTCCTTGCAGATTGAAAGAGCTTCAGCACTTAGTAAGGAGATGCACAGGTGTGGAGCATTCATCTGCATAAACACACACTATAACACACTGCAGAGGACAGCGCTGAATGTTAAGCTTACTGACTTAACCTTAACCAAAGCCCTAAAATAGGAAACTGTAGAATCAGTTCAGAAAAACTGCCATCTGCTGGCCAAGTGAGAGACACACTCCTTCAAGGATTAAGTCCTTGTTTCATAGCTACAGCTTTACCAAACAAAATTCAGTAGTAGTGGCTTGTAACCCAGTGGAGCTTCCCATCAAACAGAATAGTTTTTTGGAATATTTGTTTGTTTGTTTTGCACTGGAGAATGCTGTTTCACTTTAACTGAAATTTTCCTTGAGAATATGTTGTTTTCAGTGGAATTTCATTTTGAAGAAAGACTGAAATGTTTCTCTTTGAAGATGACAAAGCTTATTTCCAAATCTTTGGCATGGAAAACTTAAATTATTTTGGTGTCAAAACAATTCTTTGTTTTCAAATTAGTTACAAAAACAAAAAGTCTAAATTGAAATGATTTTTTGTAATTGACCAAAACCAATGGTTTTTGACATTTTGTTTCATGGTAGATTTTGAAATTCCATGTTTTAATTGTTCTGTTTCAGAACAAAAACAAAATTTTAAATTGGGGAAATAGAGAAATTCTGGTCTGTCCAGTGTATCAACACAAATTAAGTTTGCACAACCTGAGTATAAATATTTTCTAACTTTAAGGTACTTGGCTTTTCTTAAGATTCTTTTAATGTAGCTTTTTAATTTACATTCTTACATTTTTCAAAAGCTCTAACAATGCATGAATGAAAAAATCATCTTATACTGTTTTATAGCTCCCTACTGCTGCATGGATCATCAATATGGTTGAGATCTTTAGATCCACAGTGCAGTGTCCTACTATCTGTATTAATATAGTATCTCAGCGTTGCTTGAACTTGTGTGTTTATGTCATACCACTGCTTGCCTTGCCACTAACTGCTGCTGATTCTTTCTGCTGCAATTCCCCTTGCTGGGAAGGGAAATCCTCTTGGCTCGGAACAGAAGTTACACACCAAACAGTTTAAGTGATCAGAAACCACTTTAAACCTGTAACAGAACAGATATTCAGTGCACTTAAACCACTTTCAAAATGGTTGAAATTGGTTTAAGATAAACCTGGTTGGATGTAGTATCAGACTGAACAGATTTAGATGAAACTAGTTTATGGAACTTCTGTCCCAGACACCTTACTAGTTCAAGTTAACTCACAGTCTCCCAGCATCCCAGGATGCTTTACAGCCGTGGGCTGTGCTGTGCTGTGCTGTGCTGTCTGCTCCAGTGGAGAAGGGTTGGTCCTGCCTCTCTGCTCCATAGCCAGAGTGCTATCATTGCTTTGGATGGCTTAGAAGGGGTTAGGGGGAACCGGGCTCTGGATCCCAGTTGGGTTCTGCCTGAATGGAAGAAGCAGGTCCTCCCAGGCTTTTTCCCCATTCTCCACTCAAGCAGAGAGCGGGTGGGTGTGGCCAGGCCCTGGCCCCAGCTGGCACACTGAGGCGGGGGAGGGAGGGTGGTTAAACCCCCTCCCTAGACAGCACTCGCCTTGCACAGGACCCCCACCCCAGGCAGACCCCATCTGGGGTCCTGTACGGTTCAGAGTGGGGGTTTAAAACCCACCCCATCATACTTAGCAGGCTTCCCAGTGCCTGGCCATGTGCCTCCCCCCACTCCAGCAGGGAGAGGGTGAAAAACCTTGGCTTCTCTCCCAGCTTCCCTCCCTTCCCTTTGGCAGTGGCTGGCTGCATGCTCTAGTGTCCCCCAGATCCCCGGCTGAGCCACTTCTGGCATGTGGCTGCAAAAGTGAATGTCTGTTCACCTGCTTCTCTGTTGAATCTATGCAGCTTAGACTGACCTGCAAAAATGCAATCACTTTAGCCTTGGGCTTTTTGACTGTCTGTACTTAGCTCTTGTAGTTACAGGCCCTTTTACCTTGGCCTTTCAGACTTAACTCTGTTACCATTTGCTCCTTTTCCCATCCCAGTCTACTGTGACTATTGCCTCAGCTCCTAATCCTTTTTCCATCTGCACCTTTTTCTTTCTGTCTGCTCCTTCCTCTTGCCTCAGGCCCATGTTCTTCAACCCCCATTTCTATCCTTTCCATTTCTGTGGCTTCTGTCCCTCTTCCTAGTTTCTGATCTTACTCCCTCACCTTCCATGATATTATTCTCCCTCTCCATTGGCAAGATCCTACTGTCTTCTCATTCTGTGCCTTTTCCAGTCTAATTCCAATGTTCTTCATCTGCCTAAACCTGTTCTTCCCCATGCTGAATATGCACCAGCAAGGGGAGCATAGTGATCACAAGAGACACCCTCGCCTTCCTCTTGATTCTGTTGCAAGTGAAACAGTAGCCCCAGGAGCTGGGAAGATTAATTACCAGCAATGTCCTATTCAACTTAGGAACACCCTGGGCTCAAGGCTGTATCTAGAGGGGGTTTACTGATGTAGTTGCACTTCTTAATTCCTGCTCTACCTAACATTTCAAGCCAACTGCCTGCCAGTGGCCTGAAGAAGGGCATTCGTGCCCAAAAGTTTGCAAAAACATTTTTTTCCAACTATTTAGTTGGTCTAATAAAAGATACCATATTTACCCAAAAAACCTTGCCTGACTATGTCCTTAGACCAACACCAGCACAACTACAACTAACAAACCTGGCAGTGGCAGCGGCATTGCTGTTCAGGCAGCAGTGAGAGCATCAGTTGAATCTATGGATCATTAAAATCTACCTGATTCTTTCTAAACTCTTCATTCACAGGTTTAGTGACTCTCTCTCCTTAAACAGGTCTTGATGTTCCACTAATGAAGCTAGCCTTTCTTCTGCAGTGCTGCTGTCTGTTGGCTGCTCTTGGTAATAAAGATCCTATTTCATGGCCCTGCAGACTGCTTTTAGCTCATTCCCATGAAGTTACGGGGTTTTTTTGCTTCAAAGTTAAACTGAATAATACAGCCCTAGGCCACTAGTGTATTCATAAATTTTTCAGTTTCTTTTTACCTGGAGAAAAATAGGTACTGTCACATGAGATGAGGCACCATCTGTTCCAGTTTTCCAAATCTTAGATCTGTCCTTGTTTGGGCTGGGATTTTCATAGATTTCATAGACATTAGGGCTATAAGGGACCTCGGAAGATCATCGAGTCCAGCCCCCCCGCCCAAAGGGCAGGAAGTTAGCTGGGGTCATAGGATCCCAGCAAGATAAGCATCCAATTTGCTCTTGAAAGTGTTCAATATAGGTGCTTGAACCACCTCCAATGGCAGACTGTTCCAGATCTTGGGGGTTCGGACAGTAAAGAAATTCTTCTTTATGTCCAGCCTGAAACGGTCTTGTAGCAGTTTATGACCATTCGACCTCGGCACTCCTTGGGGCGCTCTAGTGAACAAACGTTCCCCCAGATCCTGGTGGTCACCCCTAATAAACTTATAGGTGGCCATCAGATCACCCCTGAACCTACGCTTTTCCAGGCTAAAGAGCCCCATGGCTCTCAGCCTGTCCTCATAAGGTCTGCTTTCCTGACCTCTGATCATGTGCGTGGTTCTTCTCTGGACTCTCTCAAGCTTGGTATATGCTTAGCAGAGATGAAATCTTAGGGAATGTAGCTGGTAACCGCTAGCCAACCTCTCCTAAATACATGAAAACTGTAATTATTCAGAGTCTTCTTTCTTGGACAGGTTTTAGTGGATTTTCATGATAGTGGTGCATGGGGACCAGAGGCATCCAGCCAAATCTCAAATCCCTGAACCAAACCATGGGAATGTTAAAACCTTGCAAAAGAGGTGTAAGAATTTTTAACATGGTAAAACAATGTGTTTTCCTTAATATTATAGTTGCAAATAAGTGGATCATTTTAGCTCAAACCCTCAAAAAATATTCTGGCTTTGGTAGATACCCAGAATAGAAAATTTCTGCTGAGCTACAAGCAGTGGTTTGCAACAGAAAACAGGGACTTATGAAGGAACGTGTCAGACAACCTTAAGCATCCCATACTGTCCACAAGCCTGTTCTCGGCTCTGTTGTACATGTGAACCTCTTCCACAGGAAAAGCTGTCATTTGCTGTGATTATTTTGTATAGCAAATATTCTACATACTGGAAATAGTTATGCTGCTCTGGAAATGCATTCTGGCTGAAACTTGCTTAAGAGATGATGTTTTATCTGGGATTCTGTGACCTCTCCCTCCAATGTCTCCTCCAAGAAAGCACCTACTGTATATGGAAAGAATTGGAGAGTATGTTAATAGGACTAAAGAAATTCACAAGTAAAACATTTATGTTTTATTGTTTTTTAATTGTCAGTCCAGCGGATGATTTTAAATACCCAAGGGAGGGGTCTTACCCTGTTTCACAGTGTGACCTCCTTTTCATCACCCTACAGATATCTTTTGACTAGGTTCCCACAGATAATTCCCAGAATTCTTTGTACTCTCATAGTATTTTAAACCTAGCACATTGGGAGTGAGTGTAATAGTTTTGGCATATGAGAAAAAGGACTCACAAATAATTGAATCAATTGACTTTACTGAAAGATTGGAGAGAGGGGCCCTCAGTTTCCTCTCTGCTTGTTCTACATCAGTATCACACAGTTTTCAGTGGATTCACTCCTAATCAACACCTTTGTAAGGGTTGAATCAGGTACTGAGAGTTGCCTTGCGCTCTATTATGTTCCTAGGTTTTGCTAATGACTTTCTTGAGTATTGTATGTAACAGCATGGGAACCATTCTTCAAAGAAATGTATTGGCTTCCAAAGAAAATAACTGTATAATTTTGTATTTCTGGGCTGAAAAAAAATGGATTGCAGACTGTTCAAATTAAAGGGATAAAGCATCCTCAAGGTCAAAATCATCCACATCAGTATTGATAGGTGAGGGTTTTTCTGATGCTGGATTGAGGTTTTCAAATGGATGAGGTAAAAGATCCTCATTTGTAAATAATTTAGTCTTTTCAGAAGGATTTGTGAGTTGCATAATTGATTTCCATGGCTTTCCAGGACACTTGGGAACAGGGGGTTCTGGGAGATTTGGAAGCTCATCAAATAAAGAAATATCAGGAGCAATTTCAGCAGTTCCAGGGCTAATAGGTTCCTCAGGGATATCAGGGGTAGAAGCGTCATTTGTTGGACCCACCATAACCCCAGGAGTAGTTAATGCATCTGACTGCATTAGACCAGGTGTAGTAGGAAACTGTGAATTTTCTGATGTCCTGTCTATGCTTGGTGACTGGCTTTCCCTTTGGCAAGGGACCTTTTCCTCTGATTCTTCAGAGGACTTGTCCTTGGAGTCTTTATGTTTGTCCTTCTGATGTTTTTTATGCCCTTGCCCAATACCATGCCCTCTTCCACGCCCCTTCCCATGCCCAGGTCTATGCTTAAACCGATGCCCATGTCCATGCCCATGCCCTACTCTACGGTCACACCCATCTCCTTGCCCATGTCCATGCCCATGCCCTACTCTACGGTACCCATCTCCTTGTCCATCCTCATTTTCTAGTCCTGGCCCAAGATTTTCTCTCGGTCCTTTGTCAGGGTCTGTTCCTTCTTCTGCAGTTTGTAAAGAGGATGTCACTGGATAAATTTCATGCAGCATAAGTGATCGGAACGGGGTAAATCCTGGAGGCCTTCTTGCTAGGATACTCTAAAAGGAAATGGAAGATATTTAGACAAAGAAATGACATTACTTTAATGATCAGCACATGGTATACTATTTGGAACGAAATTTTGCCATTCCATTTTGAGGTTTCAATGTAAAAGTTTAAACAAAAATGTTTAAAGAGCTGGTGGAAAGAGGGAGTTTCCTGGATTGCCTAAACTATTGCCATTAGTTTCAGATATTTTAAGAACCAGCTAACTATAGCTGAGGTAAAAATGTGAGCCAGTTAATAAAAATGATTTATCAGGTCTTTTGGGCTAAGTTAGATAATCTTATCCATCTATGATCTGAATGGAAATAATATAACTATATAGAATATTCTTCCAGCAATATTCCAAAAATTTTGGGAGATTATATGTAAAGGAATCAAACCATCTATCACTGACATTTAGCTGCTTTTAGCATGGAAAAGTTCAGTACAGATGAGAGCCAATGCTTTTTGTAAGTGTGTATATTAGTTCTCATTTGTGAACAATTTTGGAACTAAAGTGCTCTTGGCATAGTCATAAGATACCATATCAAAAAGAAAAAACAATGTGCTAATTTATGTCCAAGGCTAGTTTCAATAGAGGCATGAAACAAAAACCTGACTTATTTTTTTTTGTGAAGCACTACTTGATGAATTTTGAGTTGCCAGATTGGAAATATATATGTTTTGAACCAGTGGGAAATAATAAGCATTGGTTAATGTCTACACAAAAAACCCTTGTGTTTAGTAATAGATGATCAACACAGAGCCTTGCTTCATATAGCAATACAGAATGCCCTTTATAAGAATGCCTTCTCATCTAATCAACAGAGACCGATTGCTCTTCCTACATCAAATGTCTAACATGGTTTGGTTCCTGCTCATTAGAACACCTGAGCCTTATTTAGCCACTGTTCGAGGAAACCTAGGGTGAAAACATGTTTGACTTCTAATGGCAGGTGCAATATAGTCTGTAGCATAAACATGATCCAAGTGGTCATTTTCACCCAATACATGTGACCTGGACGTTATGAAGTTACTAAGCCCAGTGAAAGTGTTGAAAACGGATCCATTCATTAAGCAGGTCTGTTAGATTTTCTGTTTTGGATTGGGTACCAGTAAACATCCTGGCCTCACAATTATAAAAAAAAAAATCAAAATGATTTGATATCCTTCTCTGAACCCAGATACAGGGGCTGGTAATGGTTGGATGGGGGAATCTGGAAACTGCTTCTTCAGACAAACAAGCTGTCTGCTTCCCTGCTAATAAGCACAAATTAGAGACATTTTGGAAATTTTTGAACTTGTGGAGTATAATGTTGTCTCCCATTGTCAAACATAATCAGTAAAGAAGTCCAGTGGGGGTTGACAATCCTTAGCACCTCACGAATTTGAGCTTGACAGTAAAAGCTAAGGACCAGGCATCATATCAGTAAAACAGTGTCTACATATTCTGCTGCTTTTTCTGCTCTTTCTCATGTAGCCCAGGATATCATACATGGCTTTAGTTCAGCCTATGTGTCACAAAGCCACCAGGGTCACAGGGCGAGGAAGGTTAATGACATTACTAATATGACAACACGTAGCATTTCCCTCTTATCGCTTTAGAACAAATCAGACCTAATCTGAGAACTGGATGGATAGAGGAGGGCAAATATTTTTCCACAGCACAGGGCGTGTTTATACGTGTGCCCCACTGAGCATTTGTCACTGGGCAGTCAAGTAGTACCCGTTGCTACTGTGATGTGGCATCTCATGTAGATGAGCCCCCCACTCCCCCGCTACTTACTCTGCTGCAAGTAGGCTGAAATGAAAGAATTACTTTATTTAGGATTCATACCGGGATCACTTCACTGCAGTTAACCTGAGGGATGATTTCCTGCTTCCATGGCACCACATATATATTTGCTATGCATTGTAAAGTTATCTGTGAGCAAACCAAAAATGGAACATGAGGTTTTAAAACAACAAAGTATCACAAAGAAACAGAATTTTGTGTATGTAATGATACAGCTTTTTAATGATACTTTTAAACATAATGATTAGAGATTGTATATGTATATCTATAAATGTAGTTGTTGTAACTATGGAGGTTCCTCTCCTGGAAATCATCCCCAATTTAGTTTTACTTAGCTTTAGGAAGCTTGCATGGATGTTACAGTTTAACTTATGACAATTATTCTTAGCACTTTTAATTTCCAGTTCTATACAATATTATGTAGTTAATCCTCTCAACAGCTCTGAGAGGTAAGAAAGTATTGGTGATGTTATCTTTACGTAAAATGGGAAAATTGAGGTAGACAGGGATTAAGGCCAAAAGTTTTAAATGTGTCCATTGATATTGTGGAGCTGGCTTTGCAGCTCCTTGCAGCAGCATTTTTCAGTTGGAGAAATGAGCACTATGCAGCTTGGAAGGAAAGAGAAAGGAAATAAAATTTCCCTGCCCACCAGCCCCTCCTGCCTCCAGCACCATTTTCATCAGTGCCTCCTTCCAGCAAATCCTCTCAGGATCATATGCATTCACTCCAACATCACCAGCCTTTCTTTCCACCCAGCCATGCTCTCCTTTGTGTCCAATCTATTGGAATCATACCCTCAGGAACACAATACTCTCATATCTGGGCCCTCCCACACCCTCTCTGCTCCTTCCCACCTTCCAGTTGGATTCACAACTGGGGAAACGGCCCCAAAATGTCCCATCAACTTTGCAACATGTACAGAGACTGTGGCATGAGGATTGGCTGATATTTAGTGAGTTGGTTGGCTAGCCAAAGAGGCAACTGAACCTAGAAACACAATTATGTTGCTTTACATGAGTTTATCATATACATCCTCTGGTGTTATTCTGTTTGGTGAATTAGGAAACAGGTGTTGGATGTGGTAGCCCATAGCATCCTAATTACTTACCTTAGGAATTACAATTTCACAGTCTTCATTTAGTTTCTCCGCTTCTGACTTGGAGCAGTTTGTCTTCCCAATGAGAAATTCTATCTCATAATTTTTTCCAGCAACCACCTGAAAAATCAGTCAGAAGTTTTTCTTCAATAAATATGCCTTTTTTGGTAAGGGATTCACCAAACCAAAAAACCAGTGCTCTAAATAGAAGCAACTGACCTGCAGGGTTGTGAGCATTAAAAATGTTGTATTCTACATACATTTCTGATTGACTCGTTTTTGTACGCTGTTCTACCTGCTAATATTATTATAGTATTGCAACTGGAAGAGAAAGAACATAAAGGACAAAATGACATAAGGCCCACAAGTCTTGTGTTTTCCTCAGTGCCTGCAGTAATTTCACTAATAACAAAGAAAATCATTAGAGACATCTCAGGGGAGATCCAAATATGATGTAAAGAGACCTTGATTTGGATAAAATGAAGAGTCATTTTTAATCTGTCAGTGGAAAACAAATATAGCATCAGTAGAACTGCTTGCCAAAGACATTAAAGAGCTAAACTGTAATGATGAAGCAATGCACCTGGTACATGTTGCTGTTAGAGTATTACACAGCGGGCTCATCTACACAAGACTACATTGCCGTAGTGATGAACTACGTTGACATAGCTCGTCGTTATGGTGATGTAGCGTTGGCAGGCACTAACTGTGATGCCACCACTACTGTGCAGTAGCAACAACCTACTGCATAGTAGCTCATTGCTACTGCACAGTAGTGTCAAAAATGAGCTTGCACCCCCCAGACTGCCCTATACCAAGTGCAGTCAGGGGAATGTGTAGATGTGCCTAGTATTTCTTATGGCAGTAAAATGGGTAGTAAGTAATGATGTAGAGAAAACAAGAGGCAGGGTGAAATTCTGGCTTTAGTGAAGGCAATGGGGTTCTTCTTTTCATTTCTCTAGTTTCAGGTTGTCAACCGTGATACTTTTCTTGAAAGCGTTTATATAATTGTAGTCATAGCTTGAAAAGGGACTATGCAGACAGTAGGAACAGGACAGAAGAAAGAAGCACGGGGAAGAGCAGCAAGATAACTTGATTTGCTATGTAGGGTGGACAAAAACACTTCCTCCCTGCTGCTCCTCACGACTGTGAAGAGCTCCTGATACACATTTGGAAAGCTACCTTCTCCTCCTCCTTTAAATCCCTTTTCTGTACTGCCTACAGAAATCTTGGTAATAGTTAACTGGTGATCATGCTACCTGCAATTGTGTCATTGTTTCTTCATGCTTCCCTAATTGCTCTCTGGTGTCCCTTGCCTTGTATTTAGACCATAAACTCTTTGGGGTTGGTAGTGTATTTTTCACTGTATTTATACAGTGCTGCTGCTGTTTACCCACCTCTGTTAGCTGGCTAGCTTTGTTGTGGGCTTCACAGAAGAAGTGGGCTCTGGATATTAATCCAACACCCACCAAAGTCAATGAAAACCCTTCTGTGAATTTAGTGACAGTTGGACCACACCAATGAGGAGGGATGTCAGTAGGAAGATACAGAGGGCAGCCCAGGAATGGTGGCTTACAGGCATGGGGCAATATAAAAGAAGGCATGTTGCAGAAAGGCAAATAAGCAGGATGTTGTAGCTGTGTTACAGAGCTCTCAGGTGCCCTGCAACTGAGAGCAGAAACGGCCCAGGAGAGACCTCCAGTGGCGGGAAGGGGGAAGCTCAGCTGCCAGTCACCAGGACTGAGCAGGTGCTGGTTGCCCTAGCAACCAGGGAAACCTAGAGACAGGAAGGGGCGGAGCTTAGCCCTTCTTAAGCCCAGGCAGAAGGCCAGAAGGGTAGTTTTCCTCCAGCGGCCAAGGGAGGAGGAACTCAGCCAGCACAAAGGGGAGAACTCTGATAGTGGGAACATAGAATCATAGAAGTAGGGTCAGAAGGGACCTTGTAGATCCCCTGGTTCCTGCTGGGGGTTGATGCACGCTCTCTCTCTGGTAGGGATGGATTCTTATTTTTGACCAGAATGGTCTAGCTTTTATGTTTTAGCCCAGGGGCTTTGTGTTCTTGTGTTTATTGTTTTGACCGGAGGACCGGGTGAGGCTATTAGGGGTTGGAGGAGGCCTCATAGGGACTCCACAGTAGCGTGGAGGTTCCTGGCACTGGAGAGGGCACAGCATTGTTTGGGGTGCGTGGGCCCCAGCCCTGGAGCTAGGGGGCAGGGAGGAGCCCCGGAGTTAGGGGGCAGGGAGGAGCCCTGGAGCCAAGGGGGGGGGCAGGGAGGAGCCCCGGAGTTGGCACAGGCGAGAAGTCCTGAAATGGGCAGTGTGGGACAGGCTAGATGGCGCTGGTAGGGGCACGGGCTGTGAGATGAGCTAGAGGGCGCCGGTGAGGGTGCAGGTTGAGGGATAAGCCAGAGAATGTCCATGCAGCACAGAGAGTAGGACAGACCTGAACAACACCAGATATATCTGCGAGGCTTGGGCTGTGTTATAAGGGGAGGAAAGGAGCTGCAGATAGTGCCTCAGGCACTGAGACAGAAAATAGGCAGCCTCCCGTTTGATTAAGATCTTCCAATCAAGCAAATAACAACAAGGCATGGCAGGCAAGAAGGCGGGCGGTTGACCCTTGATCAGTGTTGCGAGACCATGAATAGACGGCCCCAGGGAGGCACAACTGTCACAAGCTGGTAGAATTTGGATAAGTGGAAAAGATGGAGATTTTATTTGTTTTAATTCTATGTAGTGTCTAAATTAATTTGTTTTGTCTTTTTTCCCAATTAGGTGGGTATTTTTACCTTGAAAATGAGTCTCATCACTCAAGGTTTTAATCAGTGCATCTTGCTGCAAACAGGAAGTGTTTGTCAACTGAAAGCTTCAGCAGTGAGTATTAAGATCACAGCTCCCAGTACTGAAATGATAACTTCAGTAATGATAAGTATTTGAAAATTGAAGTATTTGTTAAAACACCACTGAAGGAAAGGAATCTATTAGAGGGGTTAACAGAGGTTTGTATTCCTCTATAAGGCATTTAGCAAAGGAAAATATATAATGACTATTTAGTATTTCCTGACAGTGAGACCTGTTGGAGTCTGAGATAGGAATGGTTTGTTTATACAGTGCCGCAACTATGCATTCTCATATATAGACAAGTTAAAGATAAGGATCATATTTGGATACAGCAGAATGATTGAAATTCTGTTCTGAGATTTACAGTGGTGTGAATCTACAGTAATTCTATTCCATTTCTGTGAAGTTACTAAGGTGTGCTATTAAGTGCAGAATTTGGATGCAAGTAATCAGATTATCAAAGAAATCAGGAGAAAATCCACTTTTGAGCTCGCTAAAACCATTTTCAGACAAGGCGTTGGAGAATATAACAGGATAGAATGCTGAGCCTGAAGGATGCACTGAATAATCTTACCTACTTTCCATCATGGACAACCATGTAATGTTGAAAAAGGTTTGCTAAAGAAGGACATATCAGATCCTTGAATCTGTACCTATCCTTAGGATTCTGGGTCCAGGTCATATTGAAACGGTATTTAAGGAATGTCTTTTTTTTTTTTAACTTCTTTTTGGATACAACCTAAGATGGTTGCAATTTTGCAAGTACAGGTGATAGTGGTTCAAACAGTAGGACAAGTGTAGCAACTACTAGGATTCCAAAACTGAGCCTTGATTCAGCTCTGACTTGTAGATATACCACATCCTAGGACCATCTCTACAACATAAGGAGGGATGATGTTAAATAAAACTGAATTAAGAAGGAAGGTCAAATTCCAACCTGGACTGTGGTGTGGAGTACATGTTCAACTTTATAGTAGAAATCATCATCGCTCTCTGAATTGTACTTCTCCATGGAAGCCTTGAGTATTTCCTTCAGTTCTGGACTGTCATTTGGGATGCGCTTTGGACAGCCAGGACAGATCTGTGGAGGAGGTACAGTTTCCTCAACTGAAAGAAACATTGGGTTACATATAAATCTAAAGAGGAAAAGATTCAGTGTGTATTAGGCCTGGAGAACCATCTATTTGGAAACCCACGGTGTCTGAGCAGAATGTGTTTGACCTTGACAGACTGAACCTAAATATTTTGAGCTTAATATGGGAGGTGTATGTGTTGCTATATCCTTGATGTATTTGAGAGAGAGGTGTATTCAGCATTTAAGGCTACGTTGGGCTTTTGATCAATAATCTGCTTCTCCTAAAAGTGAGAGAGATATACATAAAGTGAGGCCAGTGGAGAAGGCAGATACAGACTCATCTGCAACTGGATAAGGGTCTGGATTAGAGGATTTGAGACAACTTCAAGCCTTGAGGTCTCTGAGTGCACATTATAAGGCATGAACAACTGTATTTTTCAGACTATCAGTAGTATTCTTTGGAGTAAAACACAGCTAGGGGTATGTTCACATTGTACTCCGTGACTGCAGAGGAAAGTAGCTATTTCAGAATCAGGTTGAGGTGGGAAATTATACCCCTGAAAAGGTTTCCAAGGAATCAAATTTAAGAATAAATCTGAGGACATGAAATACAAATGGTGACAGCACTAGACATCTGTGGACAGGCTCTGGGAAGACACCAGCTAGGATGGCCGTGGCTGTGTAGTTTAAGGGGATATACGTACAAAACCTAGTTGTGACCATGTTGTACTATCTTTTTTGGACACATCTGTATCTTTGTGAAGGCCCTACATGGTGGACTTCTCTGTCATGTGAGAGCGTGGACTGGAGCTCCTGGGAAAATCTAGATTTTCTGGAAGCATATCTGAAAAATTGCATAGTGAAAATGAATGGTGTGACATTAATGTCTGTTAAAAGGCCCTCTTCTGACTGTGATGGTATAAAGGAGTAAGCAAGTTTATTCTACCTGTAAATAAAGTTTAAGTAAAAAAATGTGCTGTCGAGATTGCCCTGCAAACCTTTATAGTGGGTTTGACTCTGAGATTATCCAGGTGATTGCTGTGGCAGAAAGCCACTTTGGTTTCTCCCCAAAATCTCTGCCCTGCGACAATGTGATCAAGATGGGCCAGCACAGAGGATTCACACCTCAGCCTGTCTCTTTAGGTAACCTGAGCTGGCTGCATTCCTGAGAGAGGGGGGAAACCTGCTCCCTCTGCCTACGTGACTGGCATCAGTTACCTGGGTGAGGGGTTTGTACCTGGTGAGCTGGAATCTGCCCAGTGACAGATGATGTATTTCAAATTGGTTGGCTGACAGCCAACTGGGTCTGACCTCCACTGGACCAGGTGAATGAGGTCACGGGGGCTATATAAGTTAGGACGGGGGAGGAGGTGGCCTCTCTTGGGCCATGAGGTGAAGCAGCAGCCATGCGGGGGACACAGAGAAGCCTCACCATCTGAAACTAGCTCTCTCTCACCCCAAAACTCATGAGCAAGGAACTGCCTGCCTCCAAAGGGAAACTTCACCTGCCTTTGGAAGATGCTTGTGAGTAAGCTACTCAATCTGATTAGATATTTAGCTGGCAGTAACCCAGATGCGTAATCAAAAGGCTACCTCAGCCACACTGTTTGCTCTTTAGGATTTCTAAGATATTGCTCAATCCTGTACCCTAGTTTACCCTACCCCTTGTAATCAATAAAGTTCTCCTTTTTGACTGGTGTGGGAGACTTATTGAGGGGTGGGTCTAAATTATGCCTAAGAGACCCCTTAGGTCTGCAGACTAAGGGAGACTTTACTTTTCGCCCCCTGACTTGGGGAAGTGCCCTAAGTGCCTGTACTGGGTTGAGTACCCATTGGACTATTAGACCTGTGTTTCCCTGAGGACACAGGGCCAAGACAGTCCCTTCTCGGGGTGGTGGCGGTGACATTACCCCCAGACTAGCAAGTGTGCTCTGGGAGAGGGGTCGGCTGAGCATAAGGCGCTCCTAGGGAGGCATTCGGAGCCTGGAAGGTGGTCGGGCACAGGGAGGTGAGCAGCTCAACGCAGGAGCGCCCCCTACTGGCCCGCCACAATCCCTGTATGGAGCCCAGTGGCCAGCCCAACAAGCCATAGTAAACAGAGATGGTGGACAGATCAGAGGTAATAACTTTCCCTGCCGTTCCTACATACTTGTAGGAAATGAGAAGATTGTGCATTAATATTTCCTGGTGAGAAGGGAAAAGACTTCTGATATTTCTTTTCTTTCCCAGCAGCATTTCTCCTCTCATTATTTTCTCAATCCCGTTACATTTTGATTACACAGTAAATTGTAATTGTAACATATCAGCTGGAGTTTCAACACTTTCCAGATTATGGTAATTTTCACATACCTGGAGACTTGCATTGCTGTGTAACATCAACAAGTGTGTTGCTGAGATCCACAAAAGCCTTGGCTACACAGTGACCTACATGCTGAGTTAAAAAACAAACAAAAAACAGCTTTTAAGAATCCTAAACTCATATGTAAATGTCCCACGGCTCCTCGTCATAAGAAGAAAAAACCCCTAAACCCTGGGCCATGCAGAAAGAGAGTGATTGAAGGGGTGATCATGGCTCTCATCACAATAGTGTTACTACATTGTTCTCACCACATTTTCTCTTGAGCTGTATTGGTGGGCATAAAGACAGGGTTCAAGCCCAGCAGTTTCTGATCAGGAAAAATAAGATGCCCTGCAGATATGTTGACAAGACCTTCTGATCCTTACCAAGGGCCATACATGGTCAGCTCATAAGGTTGTTTAACAGCCAAGGAGCTAAGGGGTTGTTATACAAGCCATGTGATCAGTCTTACAGTTGTGGTAGTTTGGCTGAATTCATGAATCATTTGACAGAGTAGGAAATGGAGGCTCAAGCAGATTAAGTGATGAGCTTCAGGTTAACTAGCAAGTCTCTCAGATAGTCCAGCAGTCACTCCCTCGTCAATTCAGAACAGTGTGGTCTCATCCCTTCTCCTTTCAGACAGCACTTCTGAAGGGGGTAGCAACATCCCATGAGGAATTTGTGAACAGCAATCAGAGCCATTCTGCAGTGACATTTATCCGCTACGCATAGATTTTGCGTACATGTAAGTAGCTTTTGGTAGCCTGCTCATTACTGTCCACAATATGATTTTAGAAATGGTAGGGATGGAGAGGTCATTTTTGCTCAGGAATGCTTGCATTAGTCAGTACAGATATGCCTGTGTGCAAGCCAGCTGGTAACTCAGTGCTACATAGGAGAAATATGTGTATTTATTTATTATTTCCTTCAGGGCTTTCCTGCTTAGACTGCAGTGCAAAAAAATGGGAATTTGGCTACTTACTTTCCTTAGGAACTATCTGCCTCAGGCTACTTAGAGTTTGCCATTTTAATGACTACCTTACTGCTTTCCCATGCAGAGTTCTTGGCCAGGATCTCCTTGAATAAAGCTTTATTGTTTTGATGAGACTTTTCTGGTTGCCTAGGTGAATCTAAAGACATTTCAAGAGCCCTGATTCAGCAAACCACTTAAATGTGCCCCTTCCTATCAGTACCATCCATATGATGGCTAGATGGGTCATAAATCCAGCGCCAACACCATAAGCACGTGTTTAACTTTAAGCCTATGCTGAAGTTCCAGTTACCTAAAGCTGAGCAAGCATTTAACTGTTTTGCTGAATTAGAATCTTTGTCATCATTATTATTTCCCAACATGTTCATTCAGCTATACGTAAAGATTACTTACGCCTCCAAAAATGGGCTTGCACTTTGGACTTAAATCCTGAAATTCTTCCTTGGAGCAATTTGTCTCTTTGACCATATATTCAACTGCATAGTTCCATCCAGCTACCACCTGGAACAGATATTCAGGAGACATCTCAAATGATTCAGTAAGTCTCGAGAAATAAAACTTTTAAAGTCACCGAATGGACAGCAAGATAACAACATTTTTGTAGGACCTTCCTTCCAAGGCTTTCAATCATGCTGAAGGTTGTAAGCCACATCACACCTCAGTACAGCAGGAAAATATTATCCTTGTTTGCAGAATAGTCTCAGGGGCCAGCTGTGAAATTTGTGTCCATATCCACGTTCACATTCCAAACCTCTAGTCCCATAGCATGAGGTTTCTTGTATTTCCTCCAAAACATCTGTTCCTGGCTTGTGGCTTGCACTAACTAGAACCATGGGGTTGGAAGGAATTTAAGGGTCATCTAGTCCAATCCTTTGTACAGATGCAATGATAGTGCATCAGGGTGGACAAAGTCGTCTACTGCTTTGACTCAGTGTGTCAGTCCCTGTGTACAGCATTTCAAGGTAGGGGTAGTCATAAGAATTGCCATTTACTGGGTCAGACCATAGATCCATCTTGCCTATTACCCTGTGTTACAGTGGCAGAGTGGATGCTGAAAAGGAGAGTGAATTGGGTATGTCTGGGGTTTTTCCTACTGTTCCTCTCACTTTTAGCCTCCAGTGTAGAAGGTCCAGGAAGTTCTGATTCAGAGGCTGTATTCCTAACTCTTGTGATCAATAGCTACTAATGCCCTTTCCTCCAAGAATCTGTCCAATCCCATTTTGAATCCAGCTAAACTGTCAGCTTCCACAGCATGTGGTGGCAATGAGGTCCATACTTCAATTACACACTGGGTGCATCTACATATGCGCTTTACTATGGACTAATTAGCTTTGCAGTAAAGCATCACCATCTACATGTGTGCAGTATAATGGCATTGTAAATTAATTAACTCCAGTACTGTCCCTGACAGCACTATTGTACAATGGAGTAATTACGTGCACTGAAATGCATGTGTAGATGGTGACAGGGGCTGGGTAGGGCACAAGGGTGCTAAAATGTGGGAGCTGCCTGCTGCCTAGCCCCACACTTTAGCACCCTCCTGCCCTAGCCAGCCCTTCTGCTGTCCGCCACTGCCACCTGGATCTGACCCCCTGTTCATCCTGCCAGGCTGGGCTGCTCCACCCCAGATTCACGTAAGTTTAGGGCTGGAAGGGACTGTGTGACATCATTGGGTCCATCCCCTCTGCTCTGGGCAGGAAAGATTTCTGGGGTCAAATAACCCCAGCAAGGTGTGCATCCAGTCCCCTTTCAAAGATCTCCATGGTAGATGCCTGCATCACACCGCTGGGAGTCCATTCCAGAGTCTGGGCACACGAATCATGAAGAAGTTTTTCCTTGTATCCAGTCTGAAACCTTCTTCTAGAATTTTATGACCATTTCTCCTGGTTTTCCCCTGGGGTCTTTGGTGAATAGTTGTTCATCTAGCCTTTGATGCTCACCCCCGATATATTTGTAAGCTGCCACCAAATCTCCCCAAAGTCTTCTCTTTTCTAGGCTGGAGAGTACCATATCTGTCAGCCTTTCTTCGTATGGCTTGCTCTTTAGGCCTCTAATAATGTGTGGCTCTTCTCTGGATTCTCTTAAGCTTCTCCACGTCCTTCCTGAAGTGTAGCGCCCAGAATTGGATGCAGTGCCCAGGCTGAAAGGGCTGCTGCCCTGGGTACATGTGTAGACACTGTGCCTGGGAGCAGCTGAAGCAAATTGCCAGAGTTCATTTTGTCATGTTAATTGCACATGTAGATACTCCCACTGTGTGAAAAAGAACTTCCTTTTGTTAGTTTTAAGCTTACTATCTCCTAGTTTCATTTTATGACCCCTAGCTCTTGTATTGTTAGAGAGTAAATACATCTCTATTCAGTGGCAGATTAAGATTTATTGGAGCCTTGGACTCCAGCAGGGGGGAGGGGGCCTTTCCCCATCTAGTGCTGCTGCTGCCAAGGGGGGGTGGGCCTCCATGCCTTGCAGGCACAGATGGCATAGGGGGAGCTATAGCCACCCTAAAGTTCACCTTAACTTCCCCATAGCCACTCCTTCCAGCGCCCTCACCACCCGCCCACCTGCCACACACAGGTGAGCCCGCAAAGGTCCAGCACTCCCAGCAGAGGCAGTTTCAGCCTCTTCCTGGTGGGGGAGCTCGGCTTGGAGTGGGGCAGGGTCAGCTGCATGGGGTGGGTGGGCAGAAGCAGTGGTGGTGCTGGCAGGGTGGCTACAGGGGGCTAAGATGAATTTTGAGGTGGCTATAGCCCCCACAACTCCTCGGCCCAGCCAAGCCCAGCCCTGACCCAGCCCCACCACACTGGGAAGAGGCTGGGTGGACCTGGCCAATTAGGGGCACCCGGGTTCCTGTGGGAAACAGTGGGTTTCCCCTCCCAGGCGGGCAGTATTCCAGCCTGCAAGGGGCAGCTTGGGGCTGCCAGGAGCAAGATAAAGGGGGCACCATGTGCACGTGGCCTGGAACACAGTGGGTAGTGTGGCCTAATTTACATACATCCTGCACATCTGACTTTCTGCAGGCTAGATCTGGGAATGGAAAGGCTGATTTGAAAATCCATGCCTAAACTAGTGCCAGGAAGCAAGACTGCAGCATTACTCAGTGGCTACCCATGTTCCCAACCCATGGAACAGAGTAGTATCTACAGCCTCTCTGTAACACAAACCTGATCCAAAGTCTAATGAAGTCCATGGGCACAATCCTGCTGCCTTCAGAGGGCTCTGGATTAGGATTAAAACAAGCATATCATGTATTCCTTCTTTGGTTCATCCTGGTGGAGTCCTCTGGATGGTCTGTACAGGCCTGATGTGAAGACCCTCCAGGGCTCAGAGGTGATGTGGCAGTTTCCTTTCCAGGGGCTCCATTACAGCTCCTGGAACAGTTTTCCTACAAGGTTTAAGTGTTGTGTGTGTCTCCACTCAGAGGACCAGTGGAGTTAATAAAAGCGGAGGGAATGGATTTTTCTTAATACACCTGATTTGATTCCAGATGCGGAGATGAAGCTAGCACATGACTAGAAGGCACAAAGACAAAAGCATACAGATATACAAAGAAAAGGGATACACACTTGTTTCAGGCATGTAATACTTAAACTTAGATAAGTAACTCTTTCAGATTGATTTGAGATTGGAGCCTGCACTTCCAGTCTACCCAGAATTCCCACAAAATACAGAATTCAGGTCTAACAGACAAGTTCTGTGTGGCTTTTTTCCCACTTTTCTGCTTTAACTTTGTCTAGACCTTAAAACAGGGCTGGTAAACCTGCAGCGTACATGCAACAAGTGGCACAGGCTGTCTCTGTGTGTGGCACGTGGCAGATGAGGGAGGTGACAAGCAGCACAGTGGCAGATAGAGCAGCAGATGGGGCAGGAAGCACAGGGAAGGAATCAGAAAGCAGATCAGCAGATTGTGTAGGTGAAAGGGATTGGAGTAGCACTTGGGGAGGGTGCGGGGCTAATGTGTGGCAAAAAAGGTAGCCTCTTACTGCCACAAAACATATCAATTGCTGACAGTATGCACTGGCAACAAGAACAGCTGAACTAATATTGAACACTGTTCAAACACACCATACTTACTAACAGTCCAGAGAACATAGAAGCTCTGAAAATCAGGTATTCAGATAAACCTATAACGAGGGTGCTGACAATAAGGTTATAATTGCACTATAAGATCTGATTTTTGGTTGACCTTTGCACAAGCATCAGCCAATATTCAAGAGAATTTTTCCCCCTCAAATTGAACCTGAAAACATGGATTTGGCTTATATGCAGGGTTGACTTATAATTACAACAATACAGTATAATTTTTATAGCACACATCTTAGGACTGTGAAGTATAACATAAAAATGTAATAAAAAAGAAGTGCATAGGCGGCGCCAAAGTACTACATGCCCTAAAATGAAAGAAAATTCCAGTATACAAACCTGTCTCTTGGCTGTTATTATTTCACCAACTTCATACAGGAAGGCTTTCTGACTTTCTTTATTGAAGATTCGAATGGCATATCTCAGAATGGGTAGCAGATCTAAGCTGTTGCCTGGTATGGGATGGTAGCAGCCAAGACATGGAGCATGAGAAAGAGGCACTCTTCCTGCAGCTGGAAAACAAATCAACCAAAAAAATCATGGGTTTTGCTCAATGAAACAGCTTCACTTACTGGGGTAGTTCTGAAGGATTGTATCCATGATAGTGAATAATACATGTCAGGAGTAAGGGTTCTTTGGTTATATATTTTGTTGGATCAACTGCACAGTTGGAAAGATGTTAGACAAGCTTTTGGGCACAAAGTGCTCTTTCTAAAGCCTTGACCTGGAAAATGGCACTTTGTCCTGAAAGCATGTCTAATATCTCTCCCAGTTGACCCAATAAAAGATAGCACCAAACCCCCTTGCACTTACTAGGCACAAGTGAGCTCTTAGAACCAGAGAGAACTGGAAGGGCCCACAAGAGACCACCTAGTCCAATGCTTTGCTCCAGGCCTGTGTCTAAACTATCCCAGTCAAGTATCTGTCTAAACTGCCTTTAACAGCTTCCGAGGGTGGAGATTCCACAATCTCTGTAGGTTATTTATTTCAGTATTTAATTATCCTCACAGTTAGAAAGTTCTTCCAACTGTACAACCTAAATCTCCCATCTTGCCCATTATTACTTGTCCTGCCCAAAAGAGGATAAAAAAGTAGGTTTCACCCCCTGCCATTTATACCAACCCTTTTATAGCTGAAGATGGTTATCAAAATTTCCTTTGATTTAAGGAGTGAGAATCTTCACTCCTTTCAAATGGACAGCAAAATACAGATCCAGACTACAAGTGCTTACAGCCTAGATCTAAATTCGTTGTATTTGCTAAAACCCAAATTTATGGTTCAGTACAGCAACTTTGCGATCCAAATCTGGAGTCACATACATTTCTGGAGTCTAGGAATCTAAGATTTAGTTTTAGGCTCTTCTCTATTTTAAAAGAAAATATAACACATAGCTCTGAAGATGTGTGAGAAACGATGTCATTTATCAGCAGTGGATAAGAGAATGGCAAAAGCCACTGGGTACCACAGCTAGAATTGCAATAAAGTGAAATTTCCCTGAGGTCTGGTTTTACAGGATAATCTATGGAGATCTTATACACTCCACCAGGCATTAACATTTCAACTGGCAGCTTTTCTGGTGGGCCACCATGATGCAGAGCTCCTGTATAGGTTTACATTCAGGTGCTCAGCAGACAGATTGTGTGAACTGCCTCTAACTCACATAGGCAGCCAAGCGTTTATCAGTTTTCAGTAAAATCAACTTTCAAGCACTGTCAAATTGGGCTGGTTTTGACTAAGCAACCTAGATGGAGGAGGCTCTAGACTGTGTTCCCTACCACTAATCGTATTACCCCTCTTTCCTGCCTGATAATGATGGGCTGGATTTTCATACATTAATTTCATAGTTCACTGCATAAATTAATTTCATAATTCAGTGAACTTGAGAATCAAAGTGAGTATTAGATCTCTATGGAATTGAAGTAGTGTTTGTGGGCCTGATCCCCACCTGATGTAATCTGGCTAGAAGTGGAACAATTTAAGGACACGGTAGAACTGTTCCTGTATTAATGGCTGAACAATATGGTACTCACATATGAGAGACTGAGCTGTGAAATCATTCACCAGGCTGAACCCATTGCTATTGACCTCTTTCCACAGGAATCTTTGGATGAGATTCTGCTCTTAATGCCCATGTGGATTAACTCCAGCACACATGTTATAGTTACTTATGCTTTATGTAAGAGTAGCAGAGCAGAATCTGACCCTTCAGATTCTTGCCCACTAGTGGCATGGCAAAGCGGTTGTATTCATCACAAAAAAGCCTCCACACTCCTGTTTGCAGTGAGCAGTCAGAAACCAGATAGAGCAAGACACGGAGTGCATCCTGTTCTAAAGAGGCTATGGTTTTAATTCTTTTCATGAGCTGTGAACCAACTTGTACATTTTTTCCTCAAGTTGGTAAAAGAGCTCTGCTTCTCATGCTGCCTGGCTAAGATATTGAATTCAAATTTATATTTTTATTTTTCCAAGTGACGACTCAAATGCATACCTCACTTGACTCCTCTGTGGAACACACCTACCTCTCATTATGGAATACACATACTTCTCATTAACTTTACTGGCACCTAGATGTCACCATTGCCCTGCAAATGCATCTGAAATCAAATAGGATTTAGTTGGCAGTAAAACCTGGAGATTGTCTATCCTGCAATCACTGTACACACTGAAGCTAGTTTTAAACTAGCTGGCATGGGTATTGCTAGCAGTATAGCCACAGTCCCATGGGGCTCAGGGTAAGCTGCAAAACATGTATGTACTTGGCTGGGTAGCCTACTCTGAGCTCTGTGCTGCTGCTGCTGCATTGTTAGCAGTCCCTAAAGTTTATTAGCTGCAATTACAGCCATGACTGCAGTGTCAACATCCCTCTGGATACTTAAAGAACCCCAGCTCTGATGCATTCAAGCCTGGTAACTTTCTTCCGATAAGGGCATGTATTCCAGAGGCATTCTGTGGATATCCATCCGGATGTGTAGATTATAAGCAGACAGTGTAATGCCAATCAAGCGGACTAATCAAAGCCCTTTGAAAAGGCCTTTTTCAGATGATTTCACCATCTTTAGATGATTCCACCATTGTCAGACATTTATGCTGGAGGATACATTTTTTCATTTTTTTTCTCTCTGTGAAGCCTCTTTTTGCGGCAAGTTTCAGTAAAATGAGCACAGCCCTTTATGAACTGGAAGACAATGAAAAACTACAATTTTGTCATGCAACAAAAATTCTTGTCATTTCAGTACTCGTGGAATAAACTTAAAATTTGACAACAGGGAAGCCAATCCCTAGGTCATAGATGTGCCTTTAGTCCAGTGAAAATCCTTTTTGATTTGGTAGAGATCTAAGGGTTTCAGAGGTATGTTGGTCAGATGCTTTTGGTTTCTTTACACAAAACCAATTTTTTTACTAATAATCTGCTGGTGTACCATTGACACGGCAAATACATGCATAAGAAGGAAGAGCGGAATTTAATTTTTAATGTATGGTGGCCCATGATAAATGATTTAAGAGGTTCTGAATAGAATGATGCAATGCTCCTTTCTTTAAAATTACCAAAAAATCTCAATATAGGTTCTCTTGTCACCTCTTGTTCTTTTTTGGTTTGTTTTACTCTTTACTTATCTAAAGTCCCCCTGAACTGTAACATACCTGGGATGATTTTACATTCCTGTGAAACATTACTGATTTTCTGAGCCTTGTCAACGTAAACTTCAGCTGTACAGTCTCCTGTTTCCTGCAAACACAGATGACACCATTTGGTTTTAATCTACCTGATGCAGAAATCCAGTTAGCACCACATATTCTGCTGTGAAATATTCCTGAGGTATTTTGTTGAAACAGAATACAGTTGGCAAGTGTAACCAGTGCTTAGTGGATAAGAGCAATACAGGCTGACATGAGCAATCATGGTTGTTCATGAAGGAGTTTCAATTTTACTGTCTAAATTAGTCCAAGATTTTGCTGTGGAAGGGGCGGATTGGTTGATCACAGGAAAGTGGGAGCTGGTCTAAGCAGGTAGTATGAAAGGTATCTTTTGTTCTATGATTAACAAATGTCATTGGAATCTCTACTATTATACTGAAACTCTCTTTCTTAATAAGCTAATGCACCTGGAATGCATGCAGGGAACACATTTCAATAAATAAAGGATGTGTCATTTGCAAACTTAAACAGGGGCTAAAGCTGCCCCCTGCTAGCACAGAACCTGGATCTCATGGGGCAGCTGGGCTCACAGCACTTCACGGTGATTCAGGTGGGACCCAAGCTTCTTGGAGTAGGGTCCAAATATGAATCAAAGAGGTACTGAGGTGTACTGAATCCTACGGCTGCAAGTCTCCATTGGAGGGAAGCTTGAGATTCTTTGTAGTGTCACCAGACCCTCCTTGTGAATTTTCTGCTCCTTTTCTACCCAGGGGTGGTTTTTACTGGTATACAGGAATCAATTTGCTCTGATAAGCTGGGATCCTGGTTTTCTCTGATTTAAAAATATCCCCAATTTTCAGTTTTAAAAAGTACTTCCTGATCTAGTGCCGGGGATGGGAAGTCAGCCCAGCTGGGCTGATTTCCCATCCCCAGCCCGATGGTTGCGCTGGGGAGGGGAAGTCAGCCCAGCTGGACTCAGTTCGTTTCCCCAGCATGATTGTTGTGCTGGGGAGGTGAACTCAGCCCAGCTGGACTGACTTCCCATCCCCAGTGCTATGGCTGAAATGTTTTGACTTTAGAAATGTTTTGACTAGCTTCATTTTGTTTTGAGGCTGTTTCGAAGCCCTTTGTTTCATTTTGATTTTTCTGTTTCAACCTCAAAATGAGTCGAAACAGTGTCGAGATTAAATGGCCGGAGAAATTTCGCACGGCCTTACTCAGCAGGTCTGGCCCTCGAAGGCATCCATTGAGCTTGGCAATGAAAACACTGTTAGATTATGTTTGACTCCTTTCAGCCCTCCAAAGGCAACTCCACTAACAGAATGAGTAGCTTCTATTCCTTTTCAGGTGCCACAAACAGAAACATTCACTTAATGCCCAGCATTTCCATCTGTGCAATCTCAATGAAGGCAACACAGGTTGTACAGATTTCACAGAGGGCAGAACTCAGTTTGCTGAATCTTTTTTCTATCAGTAGTGGCATGTAAAGAGAAAGCTCATGACTTGACTTCCAGGCTAGGGACTGACATTACACATAAACAGGTTTAAGTGATCAGAAACGGGTTTAAACTTGAAACAGAACAGATGTTCAGTGTACATAAACCAATTTGAGAAAACCTGGTTGAATGGAGTATCAGACTTAACTGATTTAGGTCAAACCGGTTGATGCAATGTTTGTCCCAGACCCCTTGCTGGTTTAAGATAAACCAGACACCACCAGCATTCTGGCATGCTCTCTGCACTGGGTGGGGATCTCTGTTTCACAACAGGGTTGGCCCCTCCCCTCTGTTCCCTGGCTGCAGCTCCAGTAGTCTCTGCAGATGTCTGCCTGGCTTCTGCTCCCCACACCCCTCCCCACTCTCCGCTAAGCAGGCATTCCCCCGTCCCTCACAAATATCTGTCAGCATTAGCTAGCAGCCCACATGCTGATTACCTCTGAGCTGTGGCACTCGGGACAAAGGCAGAATTAACAGATAACTAGTAACGTCTCTCTGTTGTTGTCTTAATGGGGTTATAATCACAGACTTAGGGTTGATAAACATCCCCTGCTGGGCCGTTCAGGAAAGTGGGGAATCCTCCCTAATCAGAGCATCCTGCCTGAGTCTGGCCATGCCCCCCTCAGCTCAGCACTGTAGAAGGAAAAGGAGGGGGCTGCTCTAGCACCCCCCAGTTCTAGCCTGAGCCACTGCAGCCATGTGCCTGCATTTCTTGGATGCCTATCTGGTTACAAAACTGATTTAGCCTAGCCACGTTAGACTAACCTGCAAAGACTGAATCAATTCAGGCTCAGGCTGTTTGAACGTCTGTCCCTAGCCCCACACACTAACTTGGGTTTGTAGGGCTGGCAGGTAGCAATAAGTGTGAGGGAACCCGGCTTCATCTTTTTATTTTTTACTTGCAGGAGCACATCTTTTCTGCCAGCCTATTCAACACAACCCCACAATGCCATTGGCACAGTCGCTTTTCAAAGCAGAACTGCACACTTTCCCCAGGAGACTGGTAACTGGTGGATTACATTGCTATTTCCAGAAAAAGAATTTTGAAAGAAGAGGGCAGCCACTTACAGCTTCCACAGATTCTCTGTAATCACAGTCTTGCCAGGCTTTGCCTTCCCCAATGGTACAAGTGCTCTCTCTTATTTGATACTTCACAAAGAACTGTGCGCCAGGACCTGCCTGGGAAAAAAACAACAACATGAAGTTATCATTTGCACTCTAATAAGACAGCAGAGCATTGGAGGCAATAAGTATTTCAAAGAGTTAAGGTTAACTTACCTGTGTACAGCAAGGAGGTATAAAATGGGCTTCAAATTAACTACTGGTCTCCACTGAGCTGATCTCTAAAATCTTTCTGACCCAGTAATTTACCTTGCCAAATACAGACTTTGTTCTAGTTAGCCATTGCTGAGGCTGTTCAAAACACTGTCTCTCCGATGGAGGAAGGTTGAAAGAGAAACAGTTATGTTTTCAATACTCCTTTGTAGTCTGTGCACTCTGATTAAGAAAATGTGGGCTGCTATTTCAATGGTCTGCAGGTCTGTCGTTGCAGACTGTGCTTGAGTCGGACTTTATCAGTGAAGCAGAGCTGAGCGAGTTCCGCAGAAGGATGAGAAACTTTCCCCGGTAAACCCTGGCAGCAGCGGCAGGCTGCAGAGATTGGTGCTGATAATATAGTAATAGATACTTCTCTCTATGCCCCAAACTCAGTCGCAAATCGGTGATCTTTCATGGCAATCAGAGGCACTGCAACATGTGAGATAAAGCTTATGGGTGAGATGTTCAACCAAGCTTATCACTGGTTTTAGCATTCCCAAACAGTGGGTTGCGGCCCCAAATGGGGTATCAGCAGATGGGATAATGATAAATGTGGCCCCTGAGATTTCTGCACCCACAGTGGGTTGTGGGGCTGCAGCCAGGTTGGACCAGCTCTGGGCAGCAGCTGCCTCTGCAGCCCAGCAGACAGGACCCATTGTGTAGGGAGTGTGGCACCACCCTATCTGCCAAGGTGAGGCATGGCAGTGGTAGCAGTGCGGAGTTGTGCCCCTGCTGCTGCCAGGAGAGCAGGGGGCGCCTCACTTGGCAGCCATGGTGGTGCTCCCTCCCTCCTGTGCTGTGTCCTGCCCGCTGGGACGTGGCACCCCTGGGGGTGGGCAGCAGAGTGGGGACTCCCAAGCCTTTATTAAGTATCCTGTATCCTCCCCCCATGGACTCCACTCCGGCAGTGCTACCTGCAAGGGAAGGGGCTGGGGAAGGGCGGGGGAAGCCAGGCTCTGTACTCTGCTCTGGCTGCAGCAGCTACCACCTCCCACGGGTGGCAGCCAGGGCTTGGGTGCTGCTGCTGGAGGGGAAGGGCACTATGGACCCTGGTCCTAGCGCACCTGGCAAGCTGGGGGGCTGTGGGTGGGGAGTCAGCGGCACTGGCAGGGCCAGGGAGCTTTGGGTGGGAGTGAGGGGCACCTGGGGCTGTGGGAGGCTTCAGGTTGGGGGTGAGGGGCCATGCTGAAGAAATGGGGTCATAAACGGGGTCGAGCTGAGGAAAAGTTTGGGAAGCACTGCTCGAGAGATTCTGTGGCCACTTCACAAAAGCTGAGTCTGCCCCTGCAGGTGATTACATTCGTCTTCCTTCAAGTCCTGCAGCCTCAAACTGGCAGTAGACCCCCAGGTCTGCCATGCTGAAGCCAAAGTGGCTGATAGTGGAGTGATGTTGGATTTGCACTGAGGGAGCTGAGAGGAGAATTTGGCCCAATGCTCTCTCTTATTTCTGCTATATTTTGTCTTGCATTATGAGAAAGTTGCTGCAGATCCCTGGGCTGTGGAATACCTAGCAACAGTTTTCTAAAACTGTACTGCTGATGTACATTGACTGTTAAGGAGCAAATGGACTTTTCTGGATCCTCCATTGGTTTAATTTTTATGTCAGAGTTCTCTCAGCAGCATGGGCGAGGAGCAGGGAAAATCATCTTCTGGACTGCTTGCTGCTACTGCCGTTGCTTAGCATAGTGTCAGCTCTCTTGTGCTCAGGGTTCTTCAGAGTGGATCCTGGTGTCCTGTTCACTTTCCCCTGCCCCATACACATGTATTGGGAGCAGGGCTGTGCCTGCTTTGGCATCGGCTCCCAGGCACAGGGGGAGCATCATTCTGCTTACCCTGCTTACTTCCTGCCCCCCAGATACATTGCTTTGTGTGGTACTGTCCTGCTTGGCTCCTATGACCTGGCAGGGGCAGCACAGAAGTTCCCCCAGTGCCACAAAGACTCCTGGTGAAGGTGGTATCCTGACACCCCTTCACAGTCAGCACCCAGGATGGTTACCTCCCTCCCCTTATTATGCTACTGAATTCTCTCTTGCCAACCGTGGTAGCCCCCTCCCTTATTTTTCTTTCTACACCCTCAATACCACACTTGGACCAGGTAACACTTCAGTTCTACTTCCCATATTTTAGCCATTAAGTCAGTGTGTCTAGAGAAGGAAAGACAAGCAGCAACTGCAATAAAAATGTATATTTTAAAATAAAGTGCATATTTAAACTAAAATATGGTGAATATTAGAGCCGTGCAAAATGGAAGCATTTTGTTTCAACCAGCTTTTCGATGTTTTGACAGAACAGTGTGTCATTTCAACTTTTGTTTGGAGTCAAAACAGCTGTTGCGTTTTGTTCTGTCGAAACGTTTTGACATTTTGACCCTGTTTTGACGTTTTGCCCATAGGATATAATGGGGAAGGTCAAAACAGGCTATAACTTTGTCATTTCTAGACAGATTTGGATAAAACTTGCAGTAATGGTAACACCTTCTGAAGGCATGATCCATGCTCAGTTTCAAGAAGATACGTGCAGGGGGTCGGAGAAACTGCACCCCAAACTCTTGAGAGCAAAAGTCATATTGCTTCTTTGTGTTAAGCTACAGCAGGTTAAAAACTGCAGGGGTGGTAGCCCCTGGTGAGCAAGAAAGCCTGCCACATTTCAAGGAGATAGGTACAGGGGGTTCAGAGAAACTGCACCCCAAAATCCTGAAAGAAATACTTGTGTCACGTGTAAGTGTTAAGGCACAGTGATGTCAAAACTGCAGGCATTCTAGCCCCTGCTGAGGCCGCAAAGCCTCCCAAATTTCAAGGTGATAGGTGAAGGGGTTGGGGGGGGGGAACTGCACCTCAAGCTGAGGACAAGCAAAACTTGTGACATGGGTGCTTGTGCAACTGTGTCTGTCTTGGGGCACTGGAGGGGTGCGGGGCGACTACTGCAGGCCTGGCTGCTAAGCTACTGTGTTATCAGTTACCAGTCAATCATGATTCACTCAGGGACCAGCTCAATACACAGTACCTAGCTACTATATAACTTAACGAGCATGGCTTAACACCGACAAAAGCACAGACTAAGGAGAGGAATGAATCAACAGAGACAATCAATTGCCCCATGACAGACACAGTCAGTTGCACAAGCACCCATGTCACCAGTTTTGTCTGTCAGCAGCTACAGGGGCAGGGCCCCAGAACCCAGAAGCCCTGCACCGATCTCCTCGACATCTGGCAGGCGTCGTGGCTGCATCAGGGGCTAGGAGGCCTGCAGCTTTCACCCTGCTGAACCTTAACACACACTGTGTCACCCATGTCATGAGTTTTGCCTGTCAGCAGCTTGAGGTGCAGTTTCCCCAGACCCCTGCACCAATCTCTTTGAAACATGGCAGGCTTTGTGGCCTCAGCAGGGGCCACACCCCTGCAGTTTTGATCATGCTGTGGCTTAAGACATACACATGACATGAGTTTTACTTTCAGGATTTTGGGATGCAGTTTCTAAGAACCCCCTGTACCTATCTCTTTGAAACTTGGCAGGCTTTGTGGCCTCAGCAGGGCCTAGCACTCCTGCAGTTTTGACTCCAGTGTAGCTTAACACGTACATGTGACATGAGTTTAGCTTTCAGGATTTTGGGGTGCAGTTTCTCCGAACCCCCTGTACTTATGTCCTTGAAACATTGCAGGCTCTGTGGCTTCAGCAGGGGCTGACATTCCTGTAGTTTTGACCCTGCTGTGGCTTAACACATGACACAAGTTTGGCTCTCAAGATTTTGGGGTGCAATTTCTCCGAACCCCCTGTGCCTATCTCCTTGAAACTTGGCACGCTTTATGACCTCAGAAGGGGCTACCATATTTACAAGATTAATCCAAATGTGGCAGAAATGACAAAGTAATAGGTTGTTTTGACCTTCCCCATTATAGCCTGTGGGAGAAACATCGAAACAGCATCAAAACCACAAAATGTTTCGACTTGCCTCGTTTCGTTTCAAGGCTGTTTTGACCATATCTGTTTGATTCTGATTGTGCTGTTTTGACCTTGAAACAGGTCTGTAGCAGGACACTAAGGTGCCTGCTACTCTCAGAGCAGAGGCAGGAACCCAGGTGCCAGTTGCCGTGACAACTGGTTAAGGAGGGAATTGGCCGCACCTGCACCTGGTCAGCTGACCGGAAGGGGCGGGGCCTGGCTCCCATATGAATCCCAGGCCTGAGGCTAGGAGGGCAGTTCCCTGCTGGCAGCCAAGGGGGAAGGGAGCTCTGCCAGAGCAAGTAGAGGGGAGAGGCCTGGCTGCACGAGCAGCTCCTGATGCTGTTATGGGCTGGAGTATTCCCTGGTAGGGATTGAATGTTTTAGCCAGGCGGCTTGGATTTTTGATATAACCCAGGGACTTGTGCTTTGTGTTTCGCTTTTACCAGAGGTTTGGGTGAGGCTATTAGGGGTTGGAGGAGGCCTCATAGGGGACCCAAAGTGGCGTGGGAGCCAGTGAGAAGCCCCAGAGCATGGGAGCCAGCAAGACACCTCAGAGCATGGGGGCCAGTGAGAAGTCCCAGAGAGAGGGGCCAGTGAGAAGTCCCAGAGAGAGGGGCCAGTGAGAAGTCCCAGAGAGTGGGGGCAGCGGAGCACCAAGAAGGTGCTGAATGAGACAGCGCAAGACAGGGCTGTGGAAAGCTCAGGGGAGACAAGGGGAGGGCCAGATTACAACAAGGTCCGGATCAAACCACATCAGTATCATCTGCAAGGCTTGGGCTGCGGTGTAGGGGAGGAAAAGGAGCCACAGATAGTGCCCCCTGGCACCAGGGCAAATAAATGGGCAGCCTCCTGCTAATTACCATCCATTAATTAATTAAGATCAAGGTGTGGCAGGTGAGAAGGCAGGCGGTTGGCCCATCACAGGAGGGCGGGATTACCGATAGACGGACTCCAGAAGAGGTACTCCTGTCACAATGTTGAAACAGCATCGAAGCAAAACCAGTGGCAAAATTTTGCACAGCCCTAGTAAATATTATCTTGTCCCTGGGGCATGAAAAAGGAAACAGGTTCACTTAGTAGGGTGACAAGATGGGTCAGTAGTAAGTTGGGAACAGAGTATCATGTTGCTCCTCAAATGGATCAATTGATTTAAAGCGAGCTAGGTAGTCCATCCATATATGAGACCTCTTCTTCTGTGGAGAAAATTAAGACTATTTGTGGGCCAGATATTGAAGTCTTACATTAGTGAGTAGTTTCTAGCACACTTGAAGTTGCCGGCAGTATAATTGCTCAACAGTAAAAGTGTGAGGCTTCACATTTTGGCCCATATTTATTAGAACTCGAGGAGGAAGGGTCGATATCAACCTGGAAAGGTGTGGGTAGTGGAGTCCCACAAGGCTCAGTCCATGGACCAGTGCTATTCAATGTCTTCATCAGTGACTTGGATGAGGGTGTGGAGAGCACCCTGTCCAAGTTCGCAGATGTTACCAAATTATGGAGCAAAGCTAACACATCAGAAGGTAGGGAACAGATCCAGTCACATCTGCACAGGTTGGAAAAATGGGCAGAACGAAATAGGATGCAGTTCAACAAAGACAAGTGCAAAGTGCTGCACGTAGGCAAAAAGAACCACCAACACACTTTGAGGCCAGGGGATGACCTTGTCAGCAGAACAGCAGTGGAAAGGGATCTTGAAGTCATAGTTGACTCCAAGATGAACACGAGTCAGCAGTGTGCTGAAGTGATCAATGAGGCTAACTGCACTTTATCATGCATTAGCAGATGCATGATGAACAGGTCCAGGGTGGTGATGCTTCCCCTTTTATGCGGCACCGGTCACAGCGTAGTTGTAGTCTGTGGCGGGCCAGTAGGGGGTGCTCCTGGGTTGACCCGCCCACCTCCCTGCGCCTGACCACCTTCCAGGCTCCGAATGCCTCCCTAGGGGCGCCTTACGTCTGGTTGATGCCCTTCCTTTAGCACACTCGCTAGCCTGGAGGTAATGTAGCTGCCACCACCCGGAGAAGGGACTGTCTCATGGCCCTGTCTCCTTGGGGAAACACAGGCCTAAAGTCCTATGGGTACTCGACCCAGTACAGGCACTTGGGGCACTTCCACCAGTCGGGGGGCAAAAATGAAAGTCTCCCTTAGTCCACAGACCTAAGGGGTCTCTTAGGCATAATTTAGACCCACCCCTCAATAAGTCTCCCACGCCGGTCACAAAGGAGAACAGGAGAACTTTACTGATTACAGGGGTAGGGTGAAAATAGGGTACAAGATTGAGCAATATCCTAGAAATCTTAAAGAGCAAACAGTGTGGCTGAGGTAGCCTTGTGATCATGCATCTGAGTTACTGCCAGCTAGATATCTAATCAGATCTACAGTAGCTTACTCACAAGCATCTGCCAAAGGCAGGTGAAGTTTCCCTCTGGAGGCAGGCTGTTTCTAGCTCGTGACTTTTGGGGGAGAGAGCCAATTTCAGATGGTAAAGCTCCTCTGAGTCCCCCGCATGGCTGCTGCCCCCTCCTCCTGGGCAATCTTAACTTATATAGCCCCTCTGACCTCATTCACCTGGTCCAGTGGAGGCCAGCTCTGGTTGGCTGTCAGCCAACCAATTTGAAATACATCACTAGTTGCTGGGCAGACTCCAGCCCACCAGGTAGATGCCCCTCACCCAGGTAGCTGATACCAGTCACGTAGGCAGAGGGAGCAGGTTCCCCCCCTCCCTCAGGAATGTAGCCAGCTCAGGTTACCTAAAGAGATAGGGTAAGAGTGTGTCTTCTCTGCTGGGCCCATCCTAATCACATTGTCACAGCACAGAGATTTTGGGGAGAAACAAAGGTGGCTTTTTGCCACAGAGTCTGCGTCTGGTTTTGAGCATGGCACTTCAAGAGAGAGATGGAGAATCTTGAGAGGGTCCAGAGGAAGGGCACTCATCTGGTTAGAGGCCTGCAGGCTAGGCCCTACAAGGAGAGGCTGAGGGACCTAAATCTCTTCAGCCTTTGCAAGAGAAGGCTGAGAGGTGATCTTGCAACTGCCTATGAATTCATCAGGGGAGGGCAGACGGGAATAGGAAATGCTGCATTTACTAGAGCGCTGCCTGGAGTAACTAGGAACAATGGCCACAAATTGAGGGACAGCAGATTTAAGTTGGATATTAGAAAGAACTTCTTCACAGTAAGGGTTGCCAGAATCTGGAATGGGCTTCGAAAGGGGTGGTGCTGTCCCCTACCTGGGGGGTCTTCATGAGGAGACTGGAGAAATCCCTGGCTGGGGTCGTGTGACCCCAGCACTCTTTCCTGCCCAGGGCAGGGGGTCAGACTCGATGGCCTACTGAGGTCCCTTCCAACCCAAACATCTATGAATCTGTGAATCTATGACAGGAAGCCTCTTCTTTGCCTTTATTCATGTGTTATTTTATTTAGAGTACTTTACTCTAAAATCCATTCCTTTCATTTCATTGCAGAAGGCAGCTATCATAGACAAAATCCTACTTCATCGGATGCTATGAATGGACCTGAAGAAAGTAAGGGTTCTAAACAGAAGAGAATTAAACCACAAAAGAAAGATATATATTTGATTTCACTACAACTGCCTGCAAAGCAAGATGCTACCTGTGCTCAGGGAGGTGGGCTGACTTTGGCATAGACAAGTAAGTGAATACATTCCACAATGTTTTTTTGCAAAGTGTACTTACAGTTCGCTGGGCGTCCATCACCATGTACAAAGCGAACTGGTTGCCATCCGCTTTGTCATCATTATATTTTCTGAGGGCTATATCCACAGCTTCGAAGACTTCAGGATGGTCACAGTCTACATTCTCAGGGGGAAGTGGGCTGGCTTTGCTTGAGAAAGAACTGCAGCAGAGCAGTAGCACAATGAAAAATTTCATATCTGAGCATAAACTTGGGGGACTCTTTCAAAAGACGAACGCAATAGAATGCCTGTTAGAGATTTAGTAACCTCTTCCTCTATTTTTCAGAGGCTTGAGGCAAGCAATCAGAGTGGGCTTGCTGATAGGCTGGTGGATTCCCATCATATCCTATTTACAGTGCAAATAGCCCCTGGGTTTATCCAAACAAAGTTTGTGCAGTCATCAGAATGACCCCAAGGTTGTCCACCTGCCATCAAGATAATAGGATAAGCCTTGGCAGCTGGTGTAACAAGGTCAGCATCAACAGTATGAGCCCTCGAGCCCACAAAAAGCCTTAGAAACCTTGGTAGGCCTCTAGGTCCTGGTTAATTTTTCACATCTAACCACCCACTCAGAATGAATCAGAACAGGAGGCCTAAAGAGAAAGACCTAAGCAGGCCACAGTGTTTCACTGAGACAATGAAGTGCTGGTGCTAGACAGTGACACCATGATTGTAAACGAGTTGTTTAATAGTCAAAATGCAAAAGTTCCAGAAAATCAGCGTATGTTGCAAAAATGTCTGCAGAAACGTTATCAGTGAACATCTAGCTCTGATGGCTCTTTAGAGTTCCTTAATCTGTAATTGAAACTGCTAATATGCCAACCCTTACAACTTAGTGCAATGTGCAGCTGGTGATAAACTAATTAATGCTCATCTCTACACAATACAGTCAATAAGCGTTAGTCAGTAATCTGGGAAACTGAGGCCCAGTGAGGTGATGTGTCTGTCCTTGATGCCACTCAGTGAAACTGTGGTGGAGCCAGCATTAGAAATAGCTGCTAATACTCATGCCAACTGCCAAACAACCTGATCTCTGAGCCCTGAACTCATTATGAATGGCTAGGCTCCAGGATTCTACTTGCAGTCCTATCATATATTTTAGTTAGAGTCCTCTGTTAGTAACACATAAAGAAGAACTATGGGAAAAGAAAGCCATTAAGGTACCAAAGTCAAGCACTAATATTTGAGGGATGCCAGAATTAAAATTGGCTATCCAGCCTTAGTTCAGCCCCTTGTATGTGCGCAGTCCGAGACGGTCTTTAATTATACAGCCATGTGCCAGTCCATGGGAACCCTGCCTCGGAAAGGACTGTGCTCGGTAAGCAGGCAGCTATTTAATATTTTGCTTCCTCCTTGTAGAGTGTGGGCCCCATGCTGTATTTACTGCATACTGCTCTGAAAACAAAACAACTCATTTCCTCATGGGACTTTTTATGGTGTTCAACAGCCTTTACAAGCATTCAACAAACTTTACCCCTGTTAGATGAAAGGGGTTTTATTGTTATCTCCTTTTTATACAGGTGGGGAACTGAGATGCAAAGATGCTAAGGGTGCTTACAGGTATGGAAAAAAAGAAAACAGTGCTTTGCTTTCAGCTTAGCACGCACTGAGCACAACACATGCCCAGAAGAGGAATTGAGTCATTTAGACCCAACTCACCTTACATCCGTATAGCTCATGGACTTAAGTGGGGCTTTTTGGCACTTTTATCTAACAGCTGGTTCAATCAGCTGTTAGATTAAAGCAGGAAAAGCCCCCTAAATCGTGTGAGCTATACAGATGCTGAGGAGCTGTGTCAAATGGATGGGATTTCTCTTCTGGAAAAGCTCTAGGTTTTTTTCCCCCCATATCTGTCAGCAGCCTAATGTCAAAAGTGAGCACTAATTTTGAGTGCCTAATTTGAGACACCTACGATACACTATTTAGCATGCTTAGCATTATCTAGCATAGTTTCCACCATTGATTCCCGCTGCAGTTGTGAGCACTCATCATTTCTACAAAGCAGACCCAAAGGTTTCCGTTTGGGCAACTAGAAAATAAGAGCACACAACAATGAGACGTGGAAGAGTTCACAGAATGGGTCTCGGTTGCCCCTTCTACAGCAGAGGGAGAATTGCACCAGTCACTGCCATCTGTTATATCTTCCTTGTCTCTCTCTTTATTTCCAACTTTCCATCTCTGCCTTATGTATCGTAGCTCCAATCCAGCGTTTAACAGTGAGGTGGCCTAGGATTGGATACTGAATGAGGGGTACATTTTATGGTATAATTCAGGGCAATATTCCGTATATAGTGAGGTAACATGGGAGGCAGAGAGTAGCTGGACTGTGGAAACTTCCTCTGAAGGGTTGTTTCTGAAGACCTGGAAACAGTGACAAGCTGCTTGAAATGGGCTGCTCTCCATTGTGCTGTCTTGGATAGAGCTTTGTCAGTGACAGGAACAATGGGAGAAGTGAAGCAGAGCAGCCATGAGTGCTCCTACTTACCTCTTGAATTTAGCTGAGGGTAGGACTAGACTGTGTGGTTGCTAAGCCCCTGGTAGCCAAACAGTTCTTTCCCGAGCCTCATTCTGTCCTCAGCAGAGTGAAATCTTTGAAACAAATGGGCTGTCCAAGTGGCAAATATTTTCCGCATCTTATTTTCTCTGAACAATTTTTCAAATGTGAATGGAGTGCTGGATTGGGCACAATATGGACAGTTGAAGTGCAAGGTTCTCTCACACTGCTGTGCAATAGTTCTTTGACTCTATCTAGAAATAAAATGGTACTGGAAGGCCTTTTTTATCATATCTATTCAAAACTTCCTGTGGTTGTTAACAAGGCTCCAAATTACAGCCATAGAATTGTGTAACAGGAAGCGGGCTAAGTTCACCAAGCTTGTTTCATACAAGTCCCTGAACAGTCATTGCTTGGTCAGTCATCACAGTTCAGCTTTATCAGCCTTGACATAAAAGAGTGCAGAATTAGTGCTAATAGACCTTTATGGATAGCAGAGCAAAAAGGGGAGCACCTGGTAAGCTGATTTCCTTGTCTTCATACTTGGTGAGAGTTGCCTTGCTTTGCAGCTGCTCTTCAGTCTTTCATTGTGCAGTGCTGATCATGGTAACATGCCTTACCCAATTAGGAAAAGTTTCACTCTTTCCAGTTTAAAGCCACCTTCGTCTTATTTTAACACACTGGGCGTTGCCAGATGTTCAGGCCCACACTCTAGTTCATGGTATTTTACATAAAGTGCCATGAGTTGGAGCAGCACCCTTGTCCCAATAGACATTCTCCTGTAGGGTTCAGGTGAGGAAGAATTGAGCTCCACTTTGCAGAGGAGAGGAGCCTGCCTGCAGCCTCTCTCCCCTAGCCCTGCCCCCCACCCTCACAGCTCTGGTGCTGTCTGCAGGAAGGGAGGGGCAGTGAGCTGCGGGCTGGGATTTGCCCAGTCTGTGCTAGAGGGAAGAGGAGTGGGGGGCCTCTGTGAGGCAGGGGGACTCCAGTCCACCTGCCCCCACCCCCAACCCCACTCAGGCCAGATAAACCCCAATCCACAGCTTGCTCTCCATCCCTTTTCCCTCCTCGCTTCCTGCAGGGCAGGGCAGGGCAGGACAGGGCAGGGCTGCCTCAGCTCAGCCCCAATCACGCAATGGATTGACCCTAGGAAATGGAAGTTCCCTAAGGTGCTCCAAAGTGAAGTGTCTTCATCTCATCTCTCATTTAATGAGGGTTAATATGTCTCACGATCAGCGACTTTTCAAGCTCTCTGCAACTGTTCTTGTGTGTCATGATGTGGCTGTAGAGTGCTTTGAAGGGGCCAATTGCATGATGAACGTAAGTGGCGCTCAACCTTTTAGCCTTGAAGTTCAGGTAAGGGATACGGGGGTGGTCCATGGGCTAGATTAGACCCCTCATACCAGGACTGGGTCCCACAACAGCTTTTCCTGGTCTGATAAGTACGGATTGGACCCTGGGGGCCTCCACTGCGTCCACCCAGTCCTGCATGCTGTGACAGGGCTGCAGTGGCCCTGCACCACCTCTGCCTTGTCCTGTATGCAGGACCATGGCTCACAGGGTTCCCTGTGGCATGGGGGACTGGATTTAGCCTCCAGGCCAGGGGTTGAGTATTCGTGGTCTAACACATTAGAATCATCCTGTTAGGTGATTAAACATTAAAGACAGTAGTAAGCTCAGTTTTTAATAAAACACCTTTTACTTTAGGCACAAGTGCTGAATAATTGAGAATGAACAGAATGGGAATCAAGGGTTCTGAATGGCCTATATGAATAACCAGATGTTGGCATGAAAATACATCTGTTTCCAAAATGTAAAGTTAGAGTATTTGAGGAGGCTGAGCACCTGTCATGGGGTGCTGATGTCTGTCTGCAGTACAGAGGTGTCTTGTTCTTTGGTAACTTTTTAAACGCACGTTCTCACAGAGAGCTGTGATTCCTGAATGAGGGGAAGGCATCAAACGGAGTTTGTGATTCATGGGAGGGGACTGGAACAGGTACTTGGCAACGTGATTTCTATTTGGTGCAACGTGGGAATGTTATCCCAAGTCAAAGAGGAATTCCAAATTGTATCCAGCACTAGGGTTAAGGTATTGTTCGAGGAGCAACTAAAATAGATATTCTGCCTTCTTGCTGGAACGAGAAATACAAGAGGAGAAGAGAGAGAGCACATTCAGTCCAGCTAGCACCAAAATGGCCATGGCATACTCCTGGTTTTGAGAACCAGCAGTTTTCATGAGGTCTTCCTGGTGCCTTTCTCACAGTGGAGGTGCTTGAATAGAGGAATGTGTTCAGCTGTGCTGGTCCAATATAAATCACCACTGGTGTGGGGACTAACTCTCAGTGTTTGTACTTATAAAATGCTGGTGACCTCTACACCCAAGCTGGGTGCTTTGCACAGACTAAGTAACTGGGCAGGTTTTTGTTGCAGCTTGAAAGAGTTTCAGCACTAAGAAAGGAGATGCACAGGTGTGGTGCATTCGTGTGCATAAACACACACTGGTGATAGCACACTGCAGAGGACAGTGCTGAATGTTAAGCTTACTGACTTTTTACCTATAACCAAAGCCCTAAAATAGGAACTTGTAGAATCAGCTCAGAAAAACTGCCATCTGCTGGTCAAGTGAGAGACACACTCCTTCAAGCAGTCCTTGTCGTATAGCTACAGCTTTACCGAACAAGATTCAGTGTAATAGCTTGTGACCCAATAGAGCTTCTCATCAAATGATCTGAAGCAGGATGTTTTTTGATGGAATATTTGATTGGTTGGTTTGAAAATGCTGTTTCACTTCACCTGACATTGTCCTTAAGAATATTTAGTATAATTTCATTTTGAAGAAGAACAGAGAGGTTTCATTCTGAAGATAGCAAAACGTGTTTCTAAGCCTTTGGAAAACTTCACTTGTTTTGGTGTCAAGACAATTCTTTCTTTTCAGATTGGTTAAATAATAAATTACAATCAAAAAGTCTAAATTGAAATAATTTCTTGTAGGTGACCAACACCAAAGGTTTTTGACATTTTGTTTCACTGTAAATTTTGAAATTCTATGTTTTGTTCTGATTCAGAATGAAAAAAATGTTTAAATTGGGGAAATAGAGAAAGTATGGCCCACCCAGTGTACCACCATAAATTAACCTTGTACAACCTGAATACAGGTATTTTCTAACTTTGAGGTACTTGGGTTTTCTTAAGACACTTTTATTGTAGCTTTTTAATTTACATTCTTAATGTTTTTAAAAACTCAAACTCAAAATGAATGAAAAAGTCATCTTATGGTGTTGAAGAGCCCCCCTGCTGCATGGATCATCAATACGGTTGAGATCTGTAGATCCACAGTGCAGTGTCCTACCATCTGTATTAATATAGTATCTCAGTGTTGCCTGAACTTGTGTGTTTATATTGTACCACAGCGCAATCAGGCATTTTCACTTTTTCAAGTGGTGCTTCTGCTTCCTTTGCCACTAATTGCTGCAATCACCCTTGCTGGGGAGGGAGATCCTCTTGTGGATAAAAGGCCATTTGCGTTGGTCTCTCTGACTTAATTCTGTTCCCTTCAGCTCCTTTTCCTTTCCACAGTTCTTGCCCCTTTCCAGTCCATGGTGGCTATTGCCTCAGCTCCTGCCCCTTTCTTCCATCTGCACCCATTTCCACGTGTCTGTTCGTCTCTTTGGTCTCTGACCCATGTCCCCCAACCCTTATTTGTGTCCTTTCCGCTTCCATGGCGTCTGTCCCTCTTCCTAGTTTTTGTTCCTCACTCCCTGCCCTTCCATGATATTATTTTCCCTCCCCGTTGACAAGCTCCTGCTCCTGTCTTCCCACACTTGGTGTCTTTTCCAACCTAATCCCAGTGTTGTTCATTGGCCTATATCTGTTCTTCTCCCTTCTGCACACGCATCAGCAACAAGAGCATAGTGAGAACAGGACAGACCCTCTTCTTGCTCTTGATGCTGTTGCTGGTGACACAGTATCTCCAGCAGGTGGGAGGAACGATTACCAGCAATGTCCTAATCAACTTTTGCAACCCTGAGCTAAGGGGTGGCTCAAGGGAGGCGGGGCTGTGCACTGACGCAGTTGCAGCTCATTAATTCCTGCTCCACCTAGAATTTAAAACCAATTGCCTGGCAGTGGCAGCAGCATTGCTGTTCATGCAGCAGTGAGAGCATCAGTTGTATCCATGGCACATTAAAATCTACCTGATTCCTTCTAAATTCTTCATTCACAGGTGTTAATGACCCTCTCTCCTTTATAAAGGTCTTGATGTTCCACTAATCAAGCTAGACTTTATTCTGTAGTTCTATTGTCTGTCAGGTGCTCTTGGTAACATAGCTCCTATTTTGTAGCCCTGCCAACTGTTCTTAGCTCATTCCAATTAAGTAATATTTGTTCTTTGCTTCAAAGATGAACAGAATGGTACGGCCCTAGTTCCTTACCATATTAATAAAGTTTTCAGCTTCTTTTTACCTGGAGAAAAATAGATACTGTGTAACAGGATGATGCACCATCTGTACCACTTTTCCAAATCCTAGATCTGCGCATGTCTGGGCTGGGACATGCTCAACAGAGATGAACCCTTAGAGAATATAGCTGTTAACCACTAACCAACCTGTCCTAAGTGCATGCAAACTCCAGTTATTCAGAGATGTCTTTCTTGGCCAGATTTCATGAGTGTGCTGCATGGACACAGGAGGAAGCCCCCAGCCAACTCCCAAATCCCTGAATCAAACCATGGGAATGTTAAGGCTTTGCAAAGGAGGAGTATAAATTTTTAACATGGAAAAATAATGTGTTTTCCTTAATATTATATATGCAAATAAATTGAATATTTTAGTTAAAAACTTCAGAAAATATTTTGGGTTTGGTAGTCACCCAGAATAGACAATTTCTGCTGAACTACAAGCTATGGTTTGTAACAGAAAACAGGGTCTTATGTCAGAAGGTGTCAGATATCTTAAGCATCCCATACTGTCCATAAGCCTGTTCTCAGACCTGTGGTACCTGTGAACATCTCCCACAGGAAAAGCTGTTATTTGCTGTGATTATACTGTACAGCAAATATTCTACATAGCGGAAATAGTTATGCTGCTCAGGAAATGCGTTCCAGCTGGGACTTGCTTAATGATGATATTTTATCTGGGATTCTGTGACCTCTCCCTCCAACGTCTCATCCAAGAAAGCAACTACTGTATATGGTAAAGAATTGGAGAGTATGTTAATAGGAATAAAGAAATTCACAAGTAAAACATTTATATTTTATTGTTTTTCAATTGTCAGTCCAGCGGATGATTTTAAATACCCAAGGGAGGGGTCTTGCCCTGTTTCACAGTGTGACCTCTTTTTCATCACCCTACAGCTATCCTTTGACTAGGTTCCCTCAGATAATTCCCAGAATTCTTTGTACCAGTCCCCACAGTATTTTAAACTTAGCACAATGGGCGTGAGTGTAATACTTTTGGCATCTGAGAAAAAGGACTCACAAATACCTAAATCAGTTCACTTCACTGGAAGACTGGAGAAAGAAACCCACTGTTTCCTCTCACTGTTGCTTGTTCTACATCAGTGTCACAGATTTCAGTGGACTCACTCCTAATGAACACCCTTGTGAGGGGTGAATCAGGTACTGAGAATTGTCTTGTGCTCTGTTCTCAGGATTTGCTAGTGACCTTCTTGAGTATTGTATGTAACTATAGAAACTATTCTTCTAAGAAATGTTTTGGCTTCCAAAGAAAATAGTTGTATAATTTTCTATCTCTGGCCTGAAAAAATGGATCACAGACTGTTCAAATTAAAAGGATAAAGCACCCACAAGGTCAAAATCATCCACATCAGTATTGATAGGTAAAGGTTTTTCTGATTCTGAATTGGGCTTCTCTGATGCATGAGGTTAAAGATCCTCATTTGTAAATAATCTGGGCTATTCAGGAGGATTTGTGAGTTGCATAATTGATTTCCATGGCTTTCCAGGACACTTGGGAACAGGGGGTTCTGGGAGATCTGGAAGCTTATCTAATAAAGAAATATCAGAAGCAATTTCAACAGGGCTAACTGGTTCTGCAGGGATAACAGGGGTAGAAAAATCATCTCCTGGACCCACCATAACCACAGGAGTAGTTAATACATCTGACTGCAATAGACCTTGGCCTACGCTTGGTGGTTGGCTTTCACTTGGGCAATGGACCTTTTCCTCTGATTCTTCAGAAGACTTGTCTTTGGAGTCTTTATGTTTGTCCTTCTTATGATGTTTTTTATGCCGGCACCCAATTTCACGCTCTCTTCCATGGCTCTCTCCATGCTTAGGTCCATGCCCAGCCCCACGTGCATGCCTAGCCCCTTGTCCATCCTCATTTTCTTGTGCAGGCCCAATTTCATGCTCCTTAGCTGCTCGGAGAGGGGTGAATCCATTAGAATATCTGATGCCAACCTAAAAGGAAATGCTAGATATTTAGACAAAGAGATTACAGTAATTTAATGATTAGCACATGGTACACCGTTTGGAACAAAATCGTGCTATTCCGTTTGAGGTTGCAGTGTAAACGTTTAAATAAAAATGTTTAAAGCGCCTGTGGAGAGAGGGAGTTTTCTGGGTTGCCTGAGCTCGGTACATTAGTTTCAAATATTTGATAAGGAGCAAACTATAGCTGAGGTGTAATGTGAACCAGTTAACAAAAATGTTTTATCTGGACTAAATTAGATAATCTTATCCATCTATGATCTGAATGGAAATAATTTAACTATATATAACCATTCTTCCAGAAATATTCAAAATTGTTGGGAGATTATAAGTAAAGAAATTGCTTCATCTGTCACTGATGTTTAGCTGCTTCTAGCATGGAAAAGGACATTGTGGCATAGCCCACTCAGATGAGAGTTGATGCTATTTGTAAGTATGTATATTAGTTCTCATTTGTGAACAATTTTGAAACTAAAGTGCCCTTTGCATAGTCATAAGATATCATATCAAGGAGAAAAAACAATGTGGTAATTTATGTCAGACACTAGTTTCGATACAGGCACAAAGCAAATACCTGGCTCATTTTATTTTGTGAAGCACTACATAATGAATTCTTAGTCGCCAGATTTAAAATATATATTTGGAACCAGTGGGAAATGATTAACTTAGGTTAATGTCTACACCCCCACCCCACCATGTGTTTAAGAATAGGTGATCAACGCAGAGCTTTGTTTCGTGCAGTAATATAGAACATCGTTTATAAGAATGCCTTCTCATCTAACCAACAGAGACTGATTGCTCTTCCTACATCAAATGTCTAACATGGTTTGGCTTCTGCTCATTAGAACACCTGAACCTTATTTAGCCACTGTATGAGGAAACCTAGGGTGAAACCACATTTGAAATCCAATGGCAGGTGTACTATAGTTAGTAGCACAGATATGATCCAAGTGGTCATGGTCAGTTAGTACACATATCCCAGATATGGGTCTGGTATGGTGCAATGGGGGTTGTGGAAACTGCTGCTTCAGAAAAAACAACTGTCTGCTCCCCTGATAATAAACACAGATTAGCAGTCATTTTTGAGATTTCTGAACTCCTGAGACACATCCACACAAGCCTGTACATGTGGTATGCAGCTCTGGATATCTGTTTTTAGTGGTGCAAACCACACGTGGCGAATGTGACTTTGCGTACCATGCTGAAAATTTGCAGCACAGTGTCAATATTTGATATTGGCATGTCCTTGTCCTGGTATCGTAAAAGTAAAGGGCCGTACAAAGCGGCGTGGAGCACACAGCAGTAGCATGTGTCACCAGAAAAGGAACTTGGCTGTCCACAGCTATGCTCTGGTGGCCAGCTAGATTCTATGCAGCTGGATTGGTGCTGCGGGGGTTGATAATCCTCCGCACCTCATGAATTTGACTTTGATAGTAAAAGCAAAGGAGCAGGCATCCAATCACCAAAACAGTGTCTACGTATTCTGCTGCTTTCTTCTGCATCTTCTGTTCTTTCTCATGTAGCCCAGGATATCATACATTGCCTTAGTTCAGTGTATGTGTCACAAAGCCACCAGGGTCACAGGGTGAAAGGACGGTTCATGACATTACTAACGTGACAACAAGTAAACATTTCCCTCCTGTCACTTTAGAACAAATCAGAGGTAATCTGAGAACTGAATGGATAGAGGAGAGCAAATATTTTTCCACAACACAGGGTGCATTTACATGTGTGCCCCACTGTGCATTTGTCACTGGGCAATCATGTGGTACTCATGGCTACGGTGGCATAGCATCTCATGTAGATGAGCCTCCTCCCCCTTTACTTACTGTGCTTCAAATAGGCTGAAATGGAAGAATAAATTTATTTAGGATTCGTACCATGACCACTTCAGTGCAGTTAACCTGAGGGAAGATTTCCTGCTTCCACGGCACCACATATATATTTGCTGTGCAGTCTAAAGATATCTGTGACCAAAGCAAAAAGGAAACATGAGGTTTTAAAACAATAAAGTATCACAAAGAAACAGAATTTTGTGTGTGTAATGATACAGTTTTTTAATGACACTTTTAAACACAATGAATAGGGAATGTATATGTACATCTATAAAATGTAGTTGTTCTAACTATGGAGGTTCCTCTACTGGAAAACATCCCCATTTAGTTTTATTTAGCTTTAGGAAGCTTATATGGATCATACAGTTGAATACACAACAATAATTTGTAGCACTTTTAATGTACAGTGCTTTACAAGATCAGGTAGTTAATCCTCCCAAAAGCTCTGAGATGTAGGGAAGTATCAATGTTGTTATCCCTATGTAAGAAGGGTAAATTGAGGTAGACAGGGATTAAGGGCAAAAGCTGGGTTTGCAGCTCCTTGCAGTCACATTTTTCAATTGGAGAAATGAGCACTATGCAGCTGGGAAGAAAGGAGAAAGGGAATAAAATTCCCCTGCCCACCAGCCCCTCCTGCCTTGGAGCACCATTTCCAGCAGTGCCTCCTTCCACCAAATCCTCTCAGCATCAAATGCATTCACTTCAGCACCACCAGCCGATTTTTCCACCCAGCCATGCTCTCCTTTGTGTCCAGTCCATTGGGCTCATGCCCTCAGGAACACAATACTCCAGTATCTGGGCCTTCCCACACCCTGTCTGCTCCTTCCCACCTTCCAGCTGGATTCACAACTGAGGAAATGTCCCATCAACTTTGCACCATGTACAGAGACTGTGGCATGAGGGATGGCTGATATTTAGTGAGTTGGTTGGCTAGTGGAAGAGGCAACTGAACCTAGAACCACAATAGTGTTGTTTTACATGAGTTTACGATATACATCCTCCGGTGTTATTCTGTCTGGTGAATTAGGAAACAGGTGCTGGATGTGGTAGCCTGTAGCATCCTGATTACTTACTTTAGAAATTACAGCTTTACAGTCTTCATTTAGTTTCTCCACTTCTGACTTGGAGCAGTTCGTCTCCCGAATACCAAAATGTATCTCATATTTTTTTCCAGCAACTATCTGAAAAATCAGTCAGAAGGTTTCCTCAGTAAATATGCATTTTTTTCTTATACAGGAATCACAGAAAATAAAAATGGTATTCTAAAAAGAAGCAACTGATCCAAAGAATTGTGAGCGTGAAAAATGTCATAATCTACATCCATTTCTGATTGACTCATTTTTTATACTCCATTTGACCTGCTAATATTATAGTATTGCAACTGGAGGAAAAAAGAACATAAATGGCAAAATGACATAAGGCTCAGGAATGGTGGCTTACAGGCATGGGGCAATATAAAAGAAGGCATGTTGCAGAAAGGCAAATAAGCAGGAAGTTGTAGCTGGTACAATTTGGGGAAGTAGAGAAGATGGGGATTTTTTTGTTTTAATCCTGTGCAGCGTATAAACTGATTTGTTTTGGCTTTTTCCCAATTATGTGAGTATTTTTACTTTGAATATGAGTCTCATCACTCAGGATTTTAGTCAATGTATCTTGCTACAAACAAAGAAGCGTGTGTCAATTGAAAGCTGCAGCAGTGAGTATTAAGGTCCCATCTCCCAGTACTGAAATGATAACTGCTTATAATATAAGTATTTGAATTTTTCAAATTCACTAAAGGAAAAGAATTGAGTAGAGGGGTTAGAAGAGGTTTGCATTGCTCTATAAGGCATTTAGCACAGGATAAATTGTGGTGAATATTCATTATTTCCTGACAATGAGACCTGTTTAGGTCTACAATAGGAACTATTTATTTATACAGTGCCATAAGTGTGCATTCTCATTTATTGACAAGTTGAAGATACAGATCAAATTTGGTTACAAATTTGGATTCTGCTCTGCAATTTATAGTGGTGTGAATCTACAGTAATGCTACTTTTGTGACGTTACTATGGTATGTTACCAAAAGCAGAATTTGGAAGTAAGTACTTAGATTATCAAAGAAATAAGGAGGAAATCTATTTTTGAGCCTGTGAAAACTATTGTCAAACAAGGCATCAGAGACTATTATAGGATAGAATGCTGAGCCTGGAGGATGCACTGAATAATCTTACCTAATACCTTACTTTGCATCTTGGACAGCTATAAAATGTTGAAAAGGGTTTGGTAAAGAAAGATGGGGGGAAAAAAGCAGATCTCTGAACCTGTATCTATCCACAGGATTTCGGGTCCCTGCCATATTGAAATGGTATTGAAGGAATGATTTTTTTTACTCCCTTTTGGATACAAAGTAAGATGATTGAAATTTTGAGAATACAGGTGAAATGGTGGTTCAAAATGAGCCTTGATTCAGCTCTTACTTGTAGATGTACCACATCCTAAGCCCATCTCTACAAGATAAGGAGGGATGAGATTAAATGAAACTGAATTTAAAAAGGAAGGTTAAATTCCAACCTGGACTGTGGCATGAAATACGTTTTCAATTTTATAGTAGAAATCAGAAGTGCTCTCTGAATTGTATTTCTCCATGGAAGCCTTCAGTACTTCCTCCAGTTCTGGACTGTCAACTTGGATTGGAACTGGACAGCCTGCACAGACTGGTTTTCTTTCTGCAGTTCCCTCATCAGAAAGAAACATTGGGTTACAAATAAATCCAAAGAATAAAACAAGATGCAGTGTGTATTAGGGCTCGGGAGCCATCTGTTTGGAAATCCATAGCTATCTGAATGGAATGTGTTTGAGCCTAAGAGTCTGAACCTAAATATTTGAGCTTCCGTAGGAGGCATGTATGTTGATGTACTGGAGAAAAATGTAAATTTAACAGTTAAGGCTAGATAGGGTATTTGATCAATAGTCTGCTTCTAGAAGTGAGAGTTGTGTATACAAAGTATATTTGGTAGACAAGACACAAACAGACTCATCTGTAAATAGGTGAGTGCTGGATTAAAGGAAATGAGACAACATCCAGCCTTGAAATCTCTGAGTGCACATTATAAGGCATGAGCAACTGTATTTTTGAGACTATCATAAGCATTATTTGGAGGAGAATGTGTCTGGGGGTATGTCCACATTGCATTCAGTAACTGTAGAGTAAAGTAGCTATTGCTGAATCAGGTAGAGGTGGGAACTTTTACCCCCTGAAAAGTTTGTAAGCTATCAAACTTAAAAATAAAATTAAGGACATGAAATACAAATGGTGGCAACACTACACATTAGTGGGCAAGCTCTGGGAAGACACCAGCCTGGGATAGCTGTGGCTGTATAGTTTATGAAGGGGATATTCATAGAAAATCCAGTTTTGACCATGTTGTTCCATGTATCTTTTTGGACACATCTGTATCTTTGTGTAGGCCCTACATGGTGGACTTCTCTGCCATGTGGGAGAGTGGACTGGAGCTTCTTGGAAAATCTAGATTTTCTGGAAGCATATCTGAAAAATCACTTAGTGAAGATGAATGGTGTGACATTAATGTCTGTTGAAAGATCCTCTTCTGGCAGTGATGGGAGAAAGGAGTAAGCAAGTTGATTCTACCTTTAAGTAAAGTTTAGGGGTACTTGTACACATGGCGCCATTACCATGTACATGGGATGACAGTGTCACTGTGTGGCTTAATGGTGTCACCCTGTATACATGCAAGAGTTTTGGGGGCTTACAATGAGTTTGCAATGTTGCTAATAGCAACAACACAGTTGTTAGCTTGCCCTCTGGTTGCAAGAGGGATAGGCAGGATCCGCAGAAAATAAAGATAAGGCTCCTTGCTGCTTCTGCCTTCGGCAGTCTCCTGCCGCTGGCAGGACACTTGGGGCCACCTGGGAATGGGCTGGCTTGCCCCTGGGGCAGTGTGGGAAGATGGCAGGATGGTGGTTGGGTTTGTTTGAAGCTGGAGAAGGCTTCTGGGCCAGTGCACAGGGTGCTGGTAGCCCTGGTGGGCTGCTTGCTGGCCGGGTGCTGCCCCAGCTTGGAGGCGCCTGATCCAACACGTCCCTAAGCCTGCCCGGGCTTCCAACACTCCATGCACCATCCCCACCACCTTCTCCGGTCACCAGTCACTGTAATGTGGTGGAAAAATTGAAACCGTGTTCAAAAACACTGTTTCAGTTTAGGGGGCATAAAAGAAAACCTTGAGGACTAAACCTCTGTCATGTGTACAAGCGGCTTAGGTGAAAAATCATTAGGTGAAAAATCATGCTGTTGAAGCTGCTCTGCAGACCTTTATATTGGGTTTAACTCTAAGATCCCAAGCCATTCCTGTTTTGAGCCCAGTGGCCAGCCCAACATACCATAGTAGACAGAAGGTGGTGGACAGATCAGAGATAACAACTTTCCCTGCTGTTTTACCTACTTTTAGGAAATGAGAAAATGTTGTATTAATATTTCCCGGTGGGAGGGGAAAAGACCTTTGATTTTTTTTTCTTTCCCAGCAGCATTTCTCCTCTCATTATTTTCTCAGTGACTTTACTTTTGATTACACATTCATTTGTAATTGTCACACATCAGCTGGAGTTTCACCACTTTCCAGATGATGGTAATCTCCACATACCTGGAACCATGCAGTGCTCTACGATGTTTGCAATTGTGTTGCTGAGGTCCACAAAAGCCTTGGCTTCACAGTGACCTTCAGGCTGCATTTCAAAAAGAAACAACAGTTCTTAAGAATACTGAACTCATGTAAATGTCCCAGTTCCCCTGCTTATAGGGGAAAAAAGACTTTGAGCTCGATTGGATAGTTATGAATGCTACTGACTGCCTTTGGCTTCTCTGAGAGTGTAAGGTGATTAATCCTTTGAGAACCAAGTCTTTGGGCTGTTCCCTGAGCTGTTGCCTCTTGTGGTTCGGAGCACACAGTAGTACAATTTGCACTAGAAGATAACGATTCAAATGCATTAGTTTGAGGCTAGTACAGCTGCAGATACGTTGACAAGACCTGACAATCTCTAACAAATGCTACACAGAACCATAGACTCACAGAACATGAAGGTTGGAAGGGACCTCTGGAGCTCACATGTAGTCCAACCCCCTGCTCAAAGCAGGACCAGCCCCAACTAGATCATCCCAGCCAAGGCTTTGTCTAGCTGGGTCTTAAAACAAACTTCAAGGTCCACCACTTCTCAGTCCCAGTGTTTTACTGCCCTATTATTCTACTCCCCTGTATGTGGTCAGCTCATAAAGTTACTTAACAGTTGGGTAGCTAAACAGTTGTGACCTAGTACTACAAGCCATGTGATCGGTCTTACAGTTCTGGGAACTTTGCTGAATTCATGAATCCTTTGAGAGAGTTGGAAATGGAGGTTCAAACAGATGAAGTGATGAGCTTAAGGTTAACTAGCAAGTCTGTAATGCCAGGACATGGACCCAGATAGTCCAACAGGCACTTCCTTATCAATTCAGAACAGAGTGGTCTCATCCCTTTTCCTTCCAGACAACACTTCTGAAGAGGCACGTCCCCTTAATAACTTGTGAACAGCAATCAGAGAGACGTTTTGCAGTGACACTTATCTGCCACACATAAATTTTGCTGACATATAAGTAGCTTTTGGTAGCCTGCTCATTACTGTCCATTACAGTCCACAACATGAGTTTGGCAATGGTAGGGATGAAGAGGTCATTTTTCCTCGAGAATGCTTAGAATCATAGAAAAATAAGTTTGCCAGAGACCTCAACCCCCTGCTCCAAGTAGGACCATCCCCAACTAGATCATTCCAGCCAGGGCCTTGTCGTGATGGGCCTTAAAAACCTCCAAGGGTGGAGAGCCTACCACCTCTCTAGGTAATCCATCGCAGTGTTCACCACCCTCCCAGTGAGAAAGTTTTTCCTAATATCCAACCTAAACCACCCTTGCTGAGACTTCAGGCCATTGTTCCTTGTCCTGTCATCTGCCACCACTGGGAATGGTCTCACTCCATCCTCTTTGGAAGCACCCTTCAGCTAATTAAAGGCTGCTATCAAATCCTCCATTGGTCTTCTCTTCTGCAGACTAAATAAGCCCCACTTGCATAAGCCACTCTCCCGTTGGAAAAGCTTCTGTGCAAGCCAGCTGGTAATTCCGTGCAGTATATGTATTTATTTATTATTTCCAGCAAACCTTTCCTACTCAGATGCTATGCAGAAGAATGGGAATTTGGCTACTTACTTTCCTTAGGAGCTAGCTGCCTGAAACTATGTAAAGCGTTTGCCATTTTAGTGATGACTTTACTGCTTTCCCAGGCAGAGTACTTGGCCGGGATCTCGTTTAAAATAAAGCTTTATTGGTTTAATGAGACTCGTCTGGTCGCCTACATGAACCTGCAGACTTTTCAAGAGCCCTGATTTAGCATAGCACTCAAACATGCCACTTACTGTTCAGTACCATCAACGAGCACGTGTTTAACTTTAAGCCTATGCTGAAGTCCCAGTGACCTGAAGTGGAGCAAACATTTAACTATTCTGCAGAATCAGAATCTTTCTCGTCGTTATTATTTCCTAACATGTATATTCAGCTATACGTGAAGATTACTTACAGCTCCAGAAACGGGCTTGCATTCTGGATGTAAATCGTGATATTTATCCTTTGAGCAATTTGTCTCTTTGATCTTATATTCAACTTCATAGTTTGTTCCAGCTACCACCTAGAACAGATATTCAGGAGATTCTCAAATGATTCAGTAAGTCTTTGAGAAATAAAATTTATTTAATAAAGTCACCAAATGGACAGCAAGGTCATAACATTTTTGCAGGGCCTTCAATCCAAAGCTTTCAGTCATGCTGCAGTTTGTAAGCCAGATCGCATCCCAGCACAGCAGGAAAATATGATCCTTGTTTTGCACAGGGAAGGAAGCAGAAAGCAGACCAGCAGATTATGCTGGCGAGAGGGATTGGAGTGGCACTTGGGGAGGGTGCAGGGCTAATTTGTTGCATGCCTGCCAAACAAGTTGTCCCTCACTGCCATAAAACACATCAGTCGCTGACAGTATGCGTTGGCAAGAGGAACAGCTGAAGTAATACTGAATATTGCTCAAAGACAAACCATACTTAGTAACAGCCTAGAGTCCATAGCTAGAAGCAGTGACAGTCAGGTGTTCAACAATGTGTGCCTCAGTTTCCCCTTCTATAGAAGTGAAAAACGCTATATAGTTTGGATTATAAGTCTACCTTTCCCCCACCAGAAGAGGCATAAAAATTGCCCTTGACTTCTGTGTAGGATGAACCTAAAACCTGCCTGCTGACAATCGGCCTTTCATTGCACTGTAATATCTGATTTTTGGTTGACCTTAAAAACATCAACCAATATTCAAGAGATTTTTTTCCCCTAAAATTAAATCTGAAAACATGGGTTTTGCTTATATGCAAGATTGACTTATAATTGGAACAATACAGTATTATTCGTACAGCACACATCTTATCACTGTGAAGTATAACATAAAAATGTAATAAAAACAAGGAATATGTGCATAGGAGGAGCCAAAGTACTATCTTCTCTAAAATGAAGGAAAAATCCAATATACCAACCTGACTTGTGGCTTTAATTATTTCATCAACATCATAAAGGTAGTGTTTCTCACTTCTATTGTTGAAATTTTGAACAGCAAGCTTCAGAATGGGTAGCAAAATTGGACTGTCGCTATCCATGGGATGTTTGCATCCAGCACACACATGAGCTGGAAAACAAACCAACCAAAAAATTAATGAGATTTTCTGAAAGAAACAGCTTCACTTATTGTTGTAGCCTTGATAGTGCAAGATGCATCTTAGAAGGAAGGGTTCTTTGCTTATATCTTTTTTTGGATCAACCGCATAGTTGGGAGGAATATTAGACAAGCTTTTGGGTACTATGGACATTTATACATATGCTCCGGGATGGGGTGCTCTAATTCAAACAGCTCTGAGAGCCGCTATCACGAAATCCCCTTGCTTCTCGCTGACTAGGCGTAAGTGAACTCTTAGTGCCACAGTGGGCTGGAAGAGGCCTCACAAGACTACCTTGTTTAACCCTCTGCCCAAGGCCTGTGTCTAAATTATCCCAGCCAAATGTCTGTCTATCCTGCTCTTAACAGCAGCCAAAGAGAGAGACCCACAACCTCTCTAGGTAATTTATTTCAGTATTTAATCACCTTCCCAGTTACAAAGGTCTTCCTACTGTACAACCTAAATCTCCCTCCTTGCCAATTATTATTTGTCATGCCCCCTGCGGATACAGATAATAGGTGATCACTCTCCTATTTATATCAATCCTTTTTATAGCTGAAGACAGTTATCAAAGTCTCGCTTGGTTTAAGGAGTGAGAATGTTTACTCCCTTCAAATAGACAGCAATACAGCAATACAGATCTAGATGCAAGTCCCTGGAGGGACATATAGACTTTCAGTTTTGGTTCAGTACAGCAAAATTGGGATCCACATCTGGAATCAGATACTAAGCCCTTCAGCCCTACATTTCTGAAGTCTTGGAATCTAAGATTTAGTTTTAGGCTTTTTCTTCTCTATTTTTAAGAAGAAATTATAACACATAGCTCTGATGATGTTTGAGAAAGGATATCATTTATCAGCAAGGGAGAAGAGAATGGCAAAAGCCACTGGCAGGGCCGGATTAACCCTTTAGTGGGCTCAAGGGCAAACAAACCTGTGGACCCCTACTTCATACTGTATATTTCCATATATTCTATTCACTCAATAATTATAATATGTAAAATAAACACAACTTGGGTCCCTTTTTTCCTTAGCACCCTAGGCATGTGCCTAGTTTGTGTATGCATTAATCTGGCCCTAGCCACCAAATACCCCAGTTACAGTTGCAATAAAGAGAGATTTCCCTGAGGTCTGGTTTTACAGAACAGCTCACAATCTACGGAGAGCTTATACTCTCCACAAAGCATTAATATTTGAACTGGCAGCTTTTCTGGTGAGCCACCATGATGTAGAGCTCCCGTACAGTTTTACATTCAGCTGCTCAACAGACATATTGGCCAGGGACAGACATTACATATAAACTGGTTTAAGTGATCAGAAACTGGTTTAAACCTGTAACAGAACAGATGTTCGGCGCACATAAACCAGCTTGAGAATGGGGGAAACTGGTCTGAGATAAACCTGGTTGAATGTAGTATCACAGATTCATAAATTCATACATGCTAGGGCTGGAAGGGACCTCAACAGATCATCAAGTCCAACCCCCTGCCTAGACAGGGAAGAGTGCTGGGGTCAGATGACCCCAGCCGGATGCTTATCCAGCCTTCTCTTAAAGACCCCCAAGGTAGGAGAGAGCACTACCTCCCTTGGAAGCCCAACCAGACTTAACTGATTTGGCTCAAACTGGGTTATGCAATGTCTGTCCCAGACCCCTTGCTGGTTTAAATGAAATCAGACTCCCCCCAGCATCCCGGCATGCTCTCTGGGCAGGGCTCTCTGCTCTTCAGCACAGCTGGCCCTTCCCCTCTGCTCCCTGGCTGCAGCTCTGACAGTCTCTGCAGGCATCTGCCTGGCTTCTGCTTCCCCACTCCCCTCACCAGTGCCTGCTAAGCAAGCATTCCCCCGTCCCTCACAGACACCTCTCAGCATTAGCTAGCAGACCACGTGCTGGCTACTTCCGAGCTGCTGCACATGGAACAAAGGCAGAATCACCAGACAGCTGGTAATGTGCCTCTGTTGTTTTCTTAATGGGGTGAGAAGCACAGACTTAGGGGTGATAAACATCCCCTGTTGGGTTGCTGAGGAGGAAGGAAGCACCCCCCCAATCAGAGCGTCCTGCAGGGGCGTGGCCACACCCCCCTCAGCTCAGCACTGTGGAAAGGAAGTGGGGGCTTCTAGCCTGAGCCACTGCAGGCATGTGCCTACATTTCTGGGATGTCTGTCTGGTTACAAAACTGATTTAGCCTAGCCAGGTTAGACTAACCTCCAGTGATTGAATCAATTGTCCCTAGCCATTGTGAGAGCTGCCTCTAACTTTTGCCCAGGCAGCCCAATGCTTATCAGTTTTCAGCAAAATCAACTTTCAGGCACCACCACGATGGGCTATTTTTGACTAAAAGCCTAAATGGAGGAGGCTCTAGACTGTGTTCCCTACCACTAACCCTGTTACCCCTGTTTTCTGCCTGATAATGATGGGTTGGATTTTCATACATTAATTTCATAGTTCAATGCATAAATTAATTTCATAACTCAGTGAACTTGAGAATCAAAGTGAGTATTAGATCTCTATGGAATTGAGGTAGTGTTTGTGGGCCTGATCCTCACCTGATGTAAACTGGCTACAGTGGAACAATTTAAGGACATGGTAGAACTGTTCCAGTACTAATGGCTGAACAATATGGTGCTCACATATGAGAGACTGAGCTGTGAAATCATTCACCAGGCTGAACCCATTGCTATTGACCTCTTTCCACAGGAATCTTTGGATGAGATTCTGCTCTTAATGCCAGTGTGGATTATTTCCAGCATGTACATGTTGTAGCTACTCCTGATTCACATCAGAGTAGCAGAGCAGAATCTGACCCTTCAGATTCTTGTCGGCCAGTGGCATGGGAAAGCAGTTATATCCGTTACAAAAAACCAAGTTCCTATTTTCAGTGATCAGTCAGAAACCAGACAGATATAGTCACAGAGTGCATTCTGTTCTAAAGAGGCTATGGTTTTAACTCTTTTCTTGAGCTGTGAACAAACTTGTATATTTTTCACTAGCTTGGTAAAAGAGCAGTGCTTCTCATGCTGCCTGGCTAAGATACTGAATTCAAATTTATATTTGTAGTTTTACAAGTGAAGATTTAAATGCATATCTCACATTACTCCTCTGTGTAATACACATACTTCTCATTAACTTTACTGGCACTAGATGTCACCATTGCCCTGCAAATGCATCTGAAATCAAATAAGATGTAGTTGGCAGTAAAACCTGGAGACTGTCTACCCTGCAGGCACTGCATACACTGAAGCTAGCTTTAAACTAGCCGGCTGGGGTACTGTTACCTGTATAGCCACAGGAACGTGGGAGTCAGGATAAGCTGCAAAACACATATGTGCTAGGCTGGGTAGCCTACTCTGAGCTCTGCGCTGCTGCAGCTGCATTGGTAGCAGTCCCTAAAGTATGCTAACTGCAATCACAGCCATGACTGCAGTGTGCCATGGCTCTGATGGGATGATTGAATTGCGGATGGTCCTGCCTTGAGCAGGAGGTTGGACTACGTGACCTCCTGAGGTCTTTTCCAACCCTAAATTTCTATGAGTCTATGTTTACATCCCTCTGGATACTTAAAGAAAGAAGCCCAGCTCCGATGCATTCGAGCCTGGTAATGTCTTTCCAATAAAGGAATGTATTCCAGGGGCATTTCACAGATATCCATGCAGATGTGTAGATTATAAGCAAGCAGTGTAGTGCCAATCAAGTGGCCTAAGTATTTTCCTTTGAAAGGGTCATTTTCAGATTCCACCATCTTTTGATGATTCCACCACTGTCAGACTTTTACTCTGGAGGATAAATCTGTCCACTTTACTTTTTTCTCTGTGAAGCCTCTTTTTTGTGGCAAGTTTCAGTAAAATGAGTGCAGCCCTTTATATTTTGGAAGAAAGTGAGAAACTACAGTTTTCCCATGCAACAAAGCTTTTTGTTGTTTCAGTATTTGGGGGATCGAGACTTAAAATTTGATGAGAGGGAAGCAAATCCCTAGGTCATAGATGTGCCTTTGGTCCAGTGAAAATCCTTTTTGATTTGGTAGAGACCTAAGGGTTTCAGAGGTACTTTGCTCAGGTGCTTTGGGTTTCTTTACACAAAACCAAATTTTACTAATAATCTATTGGTGTTTCATTGACTCAGCACTTACATGCATAAGAAGGTAGAGCAGAATTTCACTTTCTCCTTGCATGGTGGCCTATGATATATGATTAATGAGGTCCTGAATGGAGTGATGCAATGCTCCTTTCTTTAAAATTACCAGAAGATCTCAACGTGCGCTCTTTTGTTTTTTGTTTTAGTCAGTACTTACCTAATGTCCCCCTGAACAGTCACGTACCTGGCCTGATTCTGCATTCCTGTGAAACATTACTTATTTTCTGGGTCTTGTCAATGTAAACTTCAGCAGTACATTCTCCTGATTCCTACAGACACAGATGACGCCATTTATTTTTAATTCACTTGATGCAGCAATCCAGTTAGAACCACACCTATTGGTGTGAAATATTCCTGAAGCATTTTGTTGAAACAGAATACAGTCAGGAAGCGTAACCAGTGCTTAGTGGATAAGAGGAATACAGGCTGACACGAGGAATCATGATTGTTCATGAAGGACTGTCGGGTTTACTGTCTAAATTAGTCCAAGATTTTGCTGTGGAAGGGGCGGGTTGGCTGATCACAGGAAAGCGGGAGCTGGGCTAAGCAGATAGTATGAAAGGTATCTTTTGTTTCATGATTAACAAATGTGGTTGGAATCTCTAATTTTATATTGCAACTCTTTCTTAATTAGCTAATGCACCTGGCGCCTGGAATGCATACATTTCAATAAACAAAGAATGCCTCATTTGCAAACTTAACTACCGGGGCTAAAGCTGCCCCCTGCTAGCACAGAATCTGGATCTCATGGGGCAGCTGGGCTCACAGCACTTCATGGTGATTCAGGTGGGACCCGAGGTTTGTGGAGTAGGGGCCAAACAGGAATTATACAGGTACTGAGGTGTACTGAATCCTATGGCTGCCCTATTTACAGCCTGTCCCTGGGACGGGCTGGCTGCAAATCTCCATTGGAAGGAAGCTTGTGATTCTTTGAACTGCCATCAGGCCCTCCTCGTGAATTTTCTACCCCTCTCCTACTCAGGGTGGTTTTTACTGGTACAGACCTAGAGTCAATTTGCTCCAAGCTTTCCATACGTGCATGTGGTATCTATTGTGATAGTTGCCCCCAGTGTATACAGACTGCTCCAGCCTCTTGTACCATGCCTACTTACACTGCAGTTTTAGTTTGAAAATGTTTTGCATAAAAATAGCTCCTCCCTGCTCAGCAGGTCTGGCCCTTGAAGGCACCCATCGATTTGGTGATGAAAACACTTTTAGATTGCATTTGACTCCTGTCAGCCCTCCAAAGACAACTCTGCGAAGAGAATGAGGCAGCTTCTATTCCTTCTCAAGTGCCACAAATGAAAACATTCACTTAATGCCAAGCATTTCCATATGTGCAATCTCACTGAAGGCAACACAGGTTATACAGATTTAACACAGGGCACAACTCAGCCTGCTGAATCTTTTTTCTACCAGTAATGGCATGTAAAGAGAGAGCTCATGACTTGACTTCCACACACTAAGTTGGGTTTGTAGGGCTGGCAGGTAGCAATAAGTGTGAGGGGACCCAGCTACATCTTTTTACTTTTTACTTGCAGGAGCACATCTTTTCTGCCAGCCTAGTGAAACACAACCCCACAATGCCATTGGCACAGTCGCTTTTCAAAGCAGAACTGCACACTTTCCCCAGGAGACTGGTAACTGGTGGATTACATTGCTATTTCCAGAAAGAGAATTTTGAAAGAAGAGGGCAGCCACTTACAGCTTCCACAGATTCTCTGTAATCACAGTCTTGCCAGGCTTTGCCTTCCCCAATGGTACAAGTGCTCTCTCTTATTTGATACTTCACAAAGAACTGTGCGCCAGGACCTGCCTGGGAAAAAAATCAACAACATGAAGTCATCATTCGCACTCTAATAAGACAGCAGAGCATTGGAGGCAATGAGTATTTCAAAGAGCTAAGGTTAACTTACTAGTGTACAGCAAGGAGGTATAAAATGGGCTTCAAATTAGCTACTGGTCTCCACTGAGCTGATCTCTAAAATCTTTCTGACCCAGTAATTTACCCTGCCAAATACAGACTTTGTTCTAGTTAGCCATTGCTGAGGCTGTTCAAAACACTGTCTCTCCGATGGAGGAAGGTTGAAAGAGAAACAGTTATGTTTTCAATACTCCTTTGTAGTCTGTGCACTCTGATTAAGAAAATGTGGGTTGCTAGTTCAATGGTCTGCAGGTCTGTCGTTGTGGACCGTGCTTGAGTCGGACTTTATCAGTTTAGCAGGGCTGAGCGAGTTCGGCAGAAGGATGAGAAACTGTCCCAGGAAAACCCTGGCAGAACGCAGACTGGCGCTGATAATATAGTAATAGATACTTCTCTCCATGCCCCAAACTCAGTAGCAAATCAGTGATCTCACATGGCAATTGGAGGCACTGCAACATGTAAGATGCAGCTTATGAGTGAGATGTTAAACCAAGCTTATTACTGGTTTTAGTCACTAGGGATTCGGTGGTAACCTCACCAAAGCTGAGTCTGCACCTGCAGGTGATTACATTTGTCTTCCTTCAAGTCCTTGCAGCCTTGAACTGGAGGTAGATCCCCAGGTCTGCCATGCTGAAGCCAAGTGGGTGATGGTGGAGTGATGCTGGATTTGCACTGAGAAAATTGAGAGGAGACTTTGGCCCAAGGCTTTCTCTTATTTCCTGTTGTATATTGTCAAGCATTGCAACAGACCTGCTGCAGCTCCCTGGGCCGTGGAATACCTACCAAAGGTTTTCTAAAAATATACTGGGCCGAATCATCTGCTGATGTAAACTAACTCTTAAGGAGCAAATGGACTTCTACGGATCCTCCAGTGGTTTAATTTTTAAGTCAGATTGCCCTTTGCCCAAAGCCAGGAATAATAACTCAGTTCAGTCCAATGAATTGTAGGTGTAAACAAGAGAGGGGGTTGCCTCTTTGTTTTATTGTTTGTTGCTTTGTTTCATTATTATTACCAATAGCTATGCCTTTCACTGGGGCAGGCTCAATCTCTCGCCAGTCAGCTTTTATGTTTTAGTAGCTTATCAATAATGAATGTACATGAAAATGTAATAACAAGGCAATTAATTAATGCATTTGGTGTTGCAAGACTGCCGAAATGTAAAGTCTACTTCCTGTTTAGAGGAAGCATTAAGAACGTGGCCAATTCTTTCAATAGCCTTGGTCACTCACGGAGTGTGTGGGGTGGGGCGGGGGTGCTCAGTGGCGTGGGTGAGGGGAAAGCAAATGTTATCCTCTGGACTGCTGCATAGCATCAGCAGTGTCAACTCTCTTGTGCCCAGGCTTCCTTCAGATTGGATCCGGGTGTCCTGTTCATTTTCCCCCACCCCATACACACATATTGGGGGCAGGGCTGTGCCTATTTTTGCATCAGCTCCCAGATGCCAGGGGGAGCATCATTCTGCTTGCCCCACTCACTCCCCGTCCCCCAGATACATTGCTTCATGTGACACTGCTCTGCTTGGTTCGTTTGGCCAGGCAGGGGCTGCGCAGAGCTTTCCCTGCTACGAGAAAGACTCTCCTGGAGAAGGAGGGATCCTGGCACCCCTTCACAGTCAGCACCCAGGATGGGTGCCCCCCTCACCCCACAGCTGTTGGGTCTCTTCTTAGCTGTGCAGCTGAATCCCTCTGTGCATTCAGGCCTGGGCCAGGATAGGCCTGGCTTTTCTTTTTTGAGTTATTTTGCAGTTTTCTGATCCGGCAGAGCTGAGGATCAGGGCTAGGAATTTTGGAGGGTGTGGCTTGCTGACTGAAGCCTCAAAGCCACCATGCAGAAGTGGAAATCAGTGCCCTACAGCTTTCCAGGGAGCAATGAGGGGCCCCTTGCACTGCGGAAGGACCTATGCTCACTAGCAGCTCCCCAAGATGCAGCAAATCCCAAGGAGCAGCTCGTAGGGCTCTCCTGCTAAGTAGCAGGTATTGGGGTGCAGGCCCCCAGAGCTATCCCTTTGGGTGACCCCCAAGCCCAAGACTGTCTGGGTATAGTTGAACCCTCTCCAAGAGGGTGCAACTTATAAACTGTGCTTTATAGTTGTTAGTGTTTTAAATTGCACTTGGTATTTTTGTGTGTTTACCTTGCCTTTATTTTCTATAATAAATCTGTCCTTTTATATTTACTCTGCATGTAAGGAGGAGGCTTTATTTATGAGCAAGATCCCAAACAAATTCAGTGATCCAGTGGGGGCTTGAGAAAATTTCTCTGGTACCCTGGAATTTGCCTCTTGTCCCTGGGGCTCTTGGACCCTTCTGCCTTTACCTCCTTCCAGCGTACGTTGGCTGATGTCAAGCATAGAAAACATGGAGCCTAAGTGTCAGGAGATATAAATTCTAGTCCCACTTCTACTGCTAGCTCACTTTATGACCTTGAACATGCCTGCATAAAGTGCTTTGAGATCTTTGTGTGTAAAATAGTCTAATGATTCATACTGAAATCTAGTGCGGCAGGAAAACAAATGTGAATGCTGGTCAAAGGAAAAAGCAATGCCTCCCATTATCCTCCTAGTAACATTGTCTTTGTGTGGCCCTTGGGAGTAAATACTCTTGTTTGATTAATGCTGAACAGAAAAGACTGGAGGCAAAAGATCCTGCCTGACCTTTTTTCCTCCAACTTCGGCTTCCTTCATGTTTGACTAAGAGAGTGCCTGGTCTTTTTTTGATAAAGATGTGACTCAGAACTAGCCCCAATCACATATCGTCCACAGATAATTTATTCAAAATATTTCCATCATTGGTTAAGTCCATTATTTGGAATTTTTATCATGACTGTTACCAGCTCTTCTCAGGAGAAGACCACATTAAACTTCCTCACAAGCGAGCTTCGCCAGCAGGAAAATTTTCCTAGTGGTGAGTAAACAACATTCGCAACACAGAAAAGGAAACAGGTTCACTTAGTAGGGTGACAAGTTGTGGCAGTAGTAGAGTTGGGAACAGACACCTTGGTTGTCTGACTTAGTCCTGCCCTGGTGGCATTGGAGAGACTCAGTCATATGATAGGGCCAAATTCTGATACATTTACTCATGTGGAGTAGAATGTTGCTCCTCAAGTGGATCCATTGATTTCAAAGGAGCTACATAGTATGCCTGTGCAAAGCGGCTAGTATTCAATTCAGATTCGGCCAATTCGGGGGGACAGTGATTCAATTTGGTGATTTGAATCACTGTCCCTATTTGATTTGGCCGAATCTCTGAATCAGCCAGGCCATGCCCATCCCCCGCCTCTCTCCCAGCCCAGCAATGGCTGCCCCAGCTCCCGGCACTTGTAAAAAAAAAAGAAGCCTCGGATCACCAGGTGCTGCTGGGTGGGAGGCGGGAGGTGGGGGGAGAGGGGGAGGATTGCCCCCTTCAACAGGAATGATGAGTCCTGGGGCTTTTCTCATATTTTTTCCCATAAAGGGCTGGAGCTGGCCAGGGCGGGTCACCCATGGGGGGCTGGGGGAGTGGGGGCAGGGGGCTTGTGTAGAGTCCCCCATGCAGCATGGGGCAGTGGGAGCAGCAGGGATTGCCCCCCCACCCAGCAGCACCTGGTGAGCACCAGGGCTTTTCTTTAAAGTAACAGGAGCTGGGGTGGGTAGGGGCAACTATGGTGGGGCTGGGGGAGTGGGCGGGGGTCAGGGGGGCTGGCAGGGCTCCCCCCATGGTCCACTCCCCCACCCCCTCTCTCCCGCCTCTAGTACATATCAGGTCAGAGTCGGCTGCAGCTCCCTACTACAGCCACCGGGGACTGCCCAAATCATCAAAGTTCTCCAAATCTTTTCTGAAGATTCGGAGAGCTTTGAATCGATTCGGACCTTTAAAATGATGTCTTGATTCGATTTGGATTTGGAGATTTGGCCACTGAATTGGGCCGAGTCTCCTCTGAATTGAATCATCACCCGAAGCTTCGCACAGCCCTACTCCAACCTAGAGTCCTTAAGGAATTGGCCGAGGTCATTGCAGGACCCCTGGCACGGCTCTGTGAGCACTTGTGGTGCTCTGGTGTGGTCCCAGAGGACTGGAAGAGGGTGAACGTGGTTCCAATCTTCAAAAAGGGGAGGAAGGAGGACCTAGGAAACTATAGGCCAGTCAGTCTTACCTCGATCCTGGGCAAGCTTTTTGAGAAAATTATGCTGGCACACATCCAGGAGGGGCCAGCAGGGGACTGCATGCTTAGGGGCAACCAACACGGGTTCATCAGTGGCAGGTCCTGTCAGACCAACCTGGTGGCCTTTTACGATCAGATCACCAGATCATTAGATGCAGGGGTAGCAGTGGATATAGTCTTCCTGGACTTCCAGAAGGCTTTCGACACTGTCTCTCACCCCGTTCTCATTAAGAAACTGGGGGCTGTGGGGCTGACGCCCACACAGTCAATTGGGTCGCCAACTGGCTAGAGGGCTGCACCCAGAGGGTGGTAGTGGATAGGGGCTTCTCAACCTGGAGGGATGTGGGCAGTGGGGTTCCGCAGGGCTCGGTCCTCGGGCCCGCGCTGTTCAACATCTTCATCAGCAATTTGGATGAGGGGGTAAAAAATACCCTGTTCAAATTTGCTGATGACACTAAGATGTGGGGGGACGTGGGCACATTGGAGGGATGCAGCAGGCTACAATCAGACCTAGACAGGTTACAAGGGTGGGTGGATGAGAATAGGATGGGATTCAACACAGACAAGTGCAAGGTGATGCACCTGGGGAGGAACAACCGGCACCATACCTACAGGTTAGGGAACTCCTCTCTTGTCAGCACGGAGGTGGAAAAGGATCTGGGGGTCATCATTGACTCCAAGATGAACATGGGCCAGCAGTGTGGGGAGGCAGTCAGGAAGGCAAACCGTATCTTGTCATGCATCCACAGATGCACCTCGAGCAGGTCCAAAGAGGTGATCCTCCCCCTCCATGCGGCACTGGTCAGGCCGCAGCTGGAGTACTGTGTCCAGCTCTGGGTGCCGCACTTCAAGAGGGACGTCGCTAGCATGGAGAGGGTCCAGAAGAGGCCACTGACATGATCAGGGGGCAACAGGGCAGGCCCTATGAGGACAGGCTACGGGACCTGAACCTGTTCAGCCTCCAAAAGAGAAGGCTGAGGGGGGATCTAGTGGCCTGTTATAAACTAGTCAGGGGGGATCAGCAGGCATTGGGGGTCACTGTTCCCCCGAGCACCGCCAGGAGTGACCAGGAATAACAGTCACAAGCTGGCAGAGGGTAGGTTTAGGCTAGATATCAGGAAGCACTACTTCATGGTCAGGGCGGCTAGGGTCTGGAACCAACTTCCAAGAGAGGTGGTCCTGGCTCCTACCCTGGGGGTTTTTAAGAGGAGGTTAGATGAACATCTTGCTGGGGTTGTTTGACCCCAGTACTCTTTCCTGCCATGGCAGGGGGTCGGACTAGATGATTTGCTCAGGTCCCTTCCGACCCTAGAAACTATGATACTACTATGTAGCCCATCCATACTTTAGACCTCTCCTCCTTGCATTGACAAGAATTAAGACTGTTTTGGGGCCAGACTGTGAGTCTCTTATATTAGGGAGTAGTTTCTAGCAAACTTGATCTTGCTGACAAGAATTGCTCACCAGTATATGTGTAAAGCTTCATAGTTTGGCCTATAATTATTAGAGCTCCAGAAGGAAGCCTCTTCTCTGCCTTTATTCATGCTGACTACTGCTTTACTCTAAAATCCCTTCCTTTGATTTCACTGCAGAAGGCAGCTATTGTAGGCTACAGCCTACTTCATCAGATGCTATGAATGGAATTGGAGAAAGCAGGGGTTCTAAATAGGAGATAATTTGAATACAAAAGATTTAAATTTGATTTCACTACAACTACTTGCAGGGTAAGATGCTACCTGTCCTCAGGGAGGTGGGCTAAATTTGGCATAGACTAATAAGTGAACATGTTCCACAATGCTTTTTTGCAAAGTGTACTTACTGTTCGCTGGGCATCCATCACCATGTACAAAGCGAACTGGTTGCCATCTGCTTTGTCATGATTATATTTTCTGAGGGCTATATCCACAGCTTCAAAGACTTCAGGATGGTCACAGTCGACATCCTCAGCAGGAAGTGGTTTGGCTCTGCTCGAGAAACAACTGCAGCAGAGTACTAGCACAATGAAAAATTTCATATCTGAGCAAGATGTCCCCTTGAAACTTGGGGGACTCTTTCAAAAGATGAACACAATGGAATCCCCCGGTAGAGATTTAATAACCTCTTCCTCTATTTATCAGAAGCATTTAGGTAAGTAATCTGTGTGGGTGGACTGAGGCTGTTTGATTTCCATAATATCCTATTTACACTGCAAATAGCCGTTTAGGTTTATCCAAACAAACTTTGTGTAGTCACCAGAATGACTCTAAGGTTGTCCACCTGCCATCACGATAATAGGATAAGCCTTGGCAGCTGGTGTAACAAGGTCAGCATCAACAGTATGAGCCCTTGAGCACACAGAAAGCTTTAGAAACCTTGGTAGGCCTCTAGGTCCTGGTTAATTTTTGACATCTAACCACCCACTCTGAATGAATCATAACAGGACCCTAAAGAGAAACACCGTGGCAAGGACAGAAGTTACACATAAACCAGTTTAAATGATCAGAAACTGATTTAAACCTGTAACAGAAACATAAAACAGTTTTAAAAAGGCTGAAACTGGTTTAAGATAAACCTGGTTGAATGTAGTATCATAATTAACTGATTTAGATCAACCCGTTTTATGAAACTTTTGTCCCAGACCCCTTCCTACTTCACGTTAAATCAGAGTCCCCTGGCATCTCATCATTTTGCAGCCATGGGCTGGCTGGGCTGTCTGCTCCAGAGAGCGGGGATGGCTCCACCCCTCTGCTCCCTAGATGGAGCAGAGAGGGCTGGCTCATTTGCTCCCTCCCCCGGCAAAGCTCTTCTGGGGTCTAAGCCCAGGGTGGGGGATTAAATTTCCCTTCCCCCGAGCATGGAGATTTCCTGCTCTGCTTACTTAGTGCTGGTTGTGACTGTGGACTACAAATCCCAGAGGCACCTGGAAGCAGAAAGAAGTGATGAGCAACCCTGCAGAATCCTGCTGTTGTGAATCTGGGCTCCAAATCCCAGAGACCTTGGGGGCAGCAGGAATAGGGAGCAAACACACAGCCTACACTAGCTACATGCCAGATAGCCATGCTCTTGTGCCTTCTGGTCTCTGGCTTGAGCCACTGCAGGTATGTGGCTACATTTCCTGAATCAAAAGTGAATGTCTGTTTATTTGCTTATTGATTTAATCTTTGCAGCTTAGACTAACCTGCAAAGACTGACTCAATTCAGCCTCAGGCTTTTTGACTGTCTGTAGTTAGCTCTAAGAAGGCCACAGTGTTTCACTGAGACAAGGAAGTGCTGGTGCTAGACAATGACACCATGAACATAAATGATCTGTTTAATACTTAGAATGCAGAAGTTCTAGAAAATCAGTATGTTGCAAAAATGTTTGCACAAATGTATATCACTGAATATGTAGCTCTTTGATGGTTCTTTACAGTTCCTTACTGTGTAATTGGAACTGCTAATACACCAACCCTTACAACCTAATGGAACGTGCATCTGGTGATAAATCAGGGCTGGGTAAAATATAGTCGATGGGCTGGTTCTGGCTATTCTATCTGGCCCATGGGGTCCCTAAAAAAATTTGAAAATGAATGTTTATCTGCCCTGGGTGCCTGTCAAAGATGACAAGGTATCAGGGTCAATTGGACCCAGCAACCGCAGTGAGGCTGGCCCTGACCCACCCCCAGATGGAAGCCTCTGCCTAACAGAGGCTTCTGGCCTGGGACCCTGGGGCTGTTCCTGCCTCCCTTTGTGGGAGAGGGAAACTCAGATAAGAACAGGGGAAGGGGAGGCAGAGGAGGACCCCGGGCAATTGCCCCAATCCCCACAGCCAGGCCAGCTCCTGTGGTTCTGGCGCTGCAGCTGGAAACCACATGGGGCTGGAGCATGTCGGGGGGGGGCGGGGAGGAGAATGGCGGCAGGTAGGGAAGGGGAGAAATGGTAGCAGCAGGTGGTGGGGGTGTGGTAGTGAGCAGGTGCTTGGGGCCCATGCTGGTGTCTGAGGATCAGCACCAGCAGGGGCCCAGAGCGGGGTAGCAGGAGCGTGGGGCCCAGGCTGGCAGGGGCTCTATGGAGCCAGACCAGGCTGAGCCAGCAGGGAGACAAGGGAGATGGCTTGGCTCCCTAGCCCCTGAGGCCTGGGCCCTGAGCTCCTGCTGCCCCACTCTGGGCCCTTCTGGCACTGGCCCCGGGACACTGGCATGGGCCCCATGCTCGTGTCTTCCCTAGGCCCTGCAGAAGGAGCCGCGGCCTCTCTGCCCAGCTGTGGGGGCCACATGACAGTGTCCCTGCTTGGTGCCACTCCCCCGCTGCCTGCGACTGCCATTTCCCTGCTTCCCTGCCTGCTGCCATTTTCCACACCCCCTACCTACCATTCTGGTACCGTGTGGTTTCTGGCTGCAGCGCTGGGTCACAGGACTCAGAAGGAGCCAGTAGATGGGAGGGGGAAGTGGCAGTGAGTGGGAGCATGGGGCCTGTGCTGGTGCCAGGAGTGGTAGGAGTGTGGAGCCCAGGCTTGGAGAAGTGCTGGTGGGAGGTCTGCCTGCTGTGAGGGGGGCCGTGGGGAAACTCTTCCCCTCCACACATGCCACAACCCTCCCCAGCCACCCTCCTTACAGCTGCCCAGAAACCCCATACCCGCCCACACCCCATATCCACACACACTCACATGCTCCCCCCACCCTGCATATACATACCCTCCCCACACCTCCCCACCTATCTATCCCCCCATAAACCCTCCATACACACCCAGACCCTCCCCCACACCCCACATACCCACAGCCTTCAACAAACCTATACCCACCCCTGTACTGCTCCATATTATACAAAAGTAAGACATCATTTTAAGCTATTATACAATCACCTCTATGTACACTACACAAACACATGTAAATCAGGACAAAAATATTTTTTGAAATGAAATTAATGAATGTTGTAATACAGGGGTTCTCAATCCCCAGGCTGCAAACCGGTGCTGGGCTATGGTAGGTTGGCTGCTGGTTTGCAGCATGGTCACCTGCCAGATCAGAAGTGGCCATGGACTGGCAAACCATGGCCCCTCACAGCCAGGCGGAGAGGCTACGGCTTCTTCTCCAGGGCCCATGGCAGTGCAAGGTTTGGCCCACCCTCCTGCCCAGGGCGTAGGGGTAACCTTACCTGTCTTCTAGCTGGAAATTCTAGCCGTGGTCAGCTGTGACTTCTGGACCACAGTTTGCTGGGCCGTGGCCACTTCTGGGTTGTGGTTTGCTGGGCTGTGGCATAAAAATTTTGGGAACCCCTGTTGTAGTACAGGTTTTTGGAATATAATTTGGTATTTTTCTGGTTCCAAGATGGCAGACCTCCTTGCTGAAAGGAGTACTTCTGGGGTGAAAAGAGAGAGCCTTCTGGTGGGAAAGGTCAGGGGCTAGAGGGTGGGACTTCTGAACCCAAGATGGCGATCAGGGTGTGGGGCTAGTGCCAAGGGGTGGGGCTACTTTTATGGCCCTTGACAGTTTGCCAAAACTCAGTAAGCGGCCCTTTGCCTGAAATAATTGCCCACCCCTGTGATAAACTAATTAATGCTCATCCCTGCACAATACAGTCTGTAAGCATTAGTCAGCAATTTGAGAAACTGAGGCACAGTGGGGTGATGTGCCTGTCCTTGAGGCCACTCAGTGAAATTGGGGTGGAGCCAGCATTAGAAATAGCTGCTAATGCTTATGCCAGCTACCAAACAATGAGCCCTGCACTCATTATGAATGGCTGGGCTCCAGGATATATTTTAGAGTCCTCTGTTAAGAACACACAAAGAAGAACCTTTGGGAGAAGAAAGTTATTAAGATACCAAAGTCAAGCACTAATATTTGAAGGATGCCAGAATTAAAGTTGACTGTCCAGCCTTAGTTCAGCTCCTTGTATGTGCACAGTCTGAGATGGTCTTTAATTATACAGCCATGTGCCAGTCCATGGGAACCCTGCCTTGGAAAGGACGGTGCTCACTAAGCAGGCAGCTGTTCAATATTTTGCTTCCTCCTTGCTGTGTGTGGGCTCCATGCTGTATTTTTTGCATATTGCTCTGAAAACAGAAAAATTCATTTTGTCATGGGATTTTTTTATGGTGGTCATCTGCCTTTACAAGCATTGAGCAAACTTTGCAATACCTGTTAGATGAAGGGGGCATCGTTGTTATCTCCTTTTTATACAGGTGGTGTACTGAGATGCAAAGACACTAGGGTCAAAAGTAAACACTAATTTTGAGTGCCTGATTTGAGACACATATGATATAATGTTCAGCAAACTTAGCATTATATGTGTATGCACGCCCATACAGCACAGTTTCCACCCCTGACTTCAACTGCAGTTGTAAGCACTCATTATTTCTGCAAAGTAGACCACAGGGTCTCCAGTTGAGCACCCAGAAGGTAAGAACACATGATGAGACTTCCTTTGCTCAACTGATTAAAAATTTGGCAGTAACAGAAACCACCATCTTATTGTGGTCATCCTCAGCCCTAATAATAGGTGATGTTACCAGCTCCACCTGTGATATCTACTGAGTTGACAGAGATCCTGTGTGTATTGAGTGGATAGTTACAGTGCACTCTGAAAAGTGCTAAGTGTTGATGTTGTTCAGAACCATGCTGTCTTTCTATTTAATACGGCACTCATAAAAGCCTTTTATCAAGGACATGGAAGAGTTCACAGAATGTGTCTCGGTTGCCCCTTCTACAGCAGAGGGACAATTGCACCAGTCAGTGCCATCTGCGATATTTTCCTTGTCTATCTCTTGATTTACAACTTTCCATCTCTGTCTTACCTATTACAGCTGCGATCCTGCAATTAACAGTGAGGGGACTGGACAGTGCGTGAGTATAAACAGGGGAGAATTGTACAGTACAATTCTGGGCAATTTTCTGGATATAGTGAAGTGACATGAGAGGCAGAGAGTAGCTGGACTGTGGGAACTTCTGAGATAAAACATGCATCTGAAGGGTTATTTCTCTAAGATGTGGAAACAGTTACAAGGTACTTGAAATGGGCTGCTCTCCATTGTGCTGCCTTGGATAGAGCTTTGTCAGTGACAGCAACAATGGGAGAAGTGAAGCAGAGCAGCCATGAGTGCTCCTACTTACCCTTTGAGCTCAGTTCAGAGCAGGACTAGACTGTGTGGTAGCTAAGTCCCTGGTAGCCAAACAATGCTTGCCTGAGCTTCATTGCTGCCCTCAGTACAGTAAAATCTTTGAAACAAATGGGCTGTCCAAATGGCAGGTATTTTCTGTGTTTATTTTCTCTGAACACTTTTTAAAATGTGAATGCAGTGTTAGATTGGGTGCAATGTGAGTAGTAGGAATGCAAGTTTCTTGCACCCTGCCCTGCCTATGTGCCTTGACGCTGTCTAGGGATAAGATGATACTGGAAGGCCTTTTTTATCTTATCAGTTCAAAACTTGCTGAGGTTGTTAACAAGGCTCCAAATTGCAGCCGTAGGATTGTGATGCGGACACCTTTCTAGCAGGAACTGGGCGAAGTTCACCAAGCTCGTTTCATACAAGTCCCTGAACAGTCATCGCTTGGTAACAACGTTCCATTATTACAGACTGGGGCTGCATCTGAACTTGTGATGTATAGGTAAAAAGCTTCTGTCTCCATTAATAATCCCTGAGCTATTTGGCAATGCATGTGTGTGCAGGATTGAGGGAGGTTATTAAATCTTAGGAAAGAATAAAAGCTATAGAGAGAATGCAAGATGATGTGTGGATCTTTATTAGCATGGATTTGGATGACTACATTAATCACTAACAGTATAGCCATGTAGAGAGGCACGTGCTAGAACTTTCACTATGAAATATGAGAAAATTAACAAAACTAGAGTGTAATATTCATTGTGACGATATTTTCTGTCTCCATTCCAGACTTCACTTTCTCAAATGAATGCTGTTTTCCCATTTTCAGAAACCTCCATACACTTCTTAGGGCATGTTTAGATGTGCATTTGAAACGATTCAAACCCTGCAGGAATTTGTAGCACTTCAAAAACAGAATTATTCAGTATTGCTCAGGTTCTGTATCACTAGGCACATCTACACAAAATACTTTACTGTGGACCTGACAAATTAGCTCCACAGTAAATCATCACTGTCTACATGTGCAGTGCTGCTAGGCCAGAGTAGATTAATTAACTCCAACATAGGTAATACTGCACGACACAAGTACTATAGCCCTACCCTCCAGTATATCTACTTCTGCCCCCAGCTTGGTATCATGTGCACACTTGCTGAGGGTGCGCTCTGTGCCATCATCCAGGTTGTTTATGAAGATATTGAAACCGGCTCCAGGACTGATCCCTGGGTCACTCTCCTTCATACCAGCTGCCAATGAGCCACTGATTACTGCCCTTTGAACAGGATGATCCAGCCAGTGATTTCCAATGCTATATGGTCTGTGCAGCTTCTTTTGTCTCCTTAGTCTTCTCTGTGGTCTGCTCAACTAATCTGGTTGCACACTGTCTCCACCACCTAACAGCCATACCCATATGTTTGTTACTATTGTTACTGTTCTTCAGCTGTACCAGGACTCTTCAGATTCCTGTCCAAGTCCCCCCATTTCTTTCATGAAACCTGTACAGACTGCCTTTCTCCATGACTCCGTGTGTCTATACATCATTAACCTTTGGGGAAATTTGGAGAGAGGAAAGGAGGGGATTAGCTAACTCAGGGGATTCTGCCATTACAGGCTGTGACCCTCTAAGAGGGTAGTTCACCACTTACCAAATCTCGGTTCAGTACTCAGACCAGTGTTTTTCAATGTGCTCATCAACAGTTTGGATTTGGGTATTAAAAGCGAGCTAGCAAAGTTCACTGATGACACCAAACTGTGGGGGAGTGTGGTCACACTTAAAGACAGGCTGGCAATACAGGCTGAACTGGCCAGGCTCGCGAGGTGGGTGGACCTCAACCTGATGTTTTTTAATACAGAGAAATGTAAAGTGCTCCATCTGGAGAGAAATAATCCACAACACACTTACAGGCTCAGCAGTGCTACACTTGCTAGCACCACATTTAAACAAGACCTGGGTGTCGTGATAGGCAACAAAATGAACATGAGCCACCAATGCAATGCCATAGCCAGCAGAACTAATCAAACAGTGGCGTGCATCTAATGAGCCATCTCAGGCAAGACTAAGAATGTCATCTTCCCTCTCTACTCAGCCTTGGTGAGACCACAGCTGGAGTTCTGCGTCCAGTTCTGGGCACCACACTTCAGGAAGGAAGTGGACAAGGGGGGCCACGTGCATGATTAGAGGCCCAGAAATGAGGTCATATGAGGAAAGGCTGAGGGACTTGAGCCTGGAGAAGAGAAGACTCAGAGGGGACTTGGTGGCAGACTATAAGTATATTAGGGGCATACAACAGGGGCTGTGGGGAGCATTTGTTCACCAAGGCTCACCAGGGGAGGACAAGAAATAATGGGCACAGGCAGATTGAGGATTGCTTCAGGCTAGATATAAGGAAAAACTTGTTTACAAGTCAAGAACAGGCTCCCCCCAGAGGTGGTATAGTCACCCACCCTGGTAATCTTCAAAAAGTGTCTTGACACCCATCTTGCTGGGGTCATCTGATTCCAGAGGTGTTTCCTACCCAGGTGCAGGGGGCTCGACCGAATGATCTGTGAGGTCCCAGCCCCTAACGACTATGAAACTATCCTATGGTGGAGTTATATACTCCACTACAATACACATGTAGACAGTGATGGGGCTGGCTGGGGCATGAGGGTGCTACAGTATGGAGGCTGCCTGATGGCTAGACCCACAGTGTAGCACCCTTGTGCCCCAGCCAGTCCCTCCACAGCACATTGAGCTAAGTCAGAGCAGTCCCAGGATGGCAGGCTGACCCCTGGGGCCCTGTGCCAGGGCTCAGTGTGCTGTAGCCCTGGATGCATGTGCAAACGTTGTTCCCAGGAGCAATAAACTCCGGTGCAAGTTGCTTCACATTAATAACATGTGTAGAAGCACCTATTCAGATGTGCAGCTGCTCCCCTGCCCTGTGCCCTCAGTTGGATCACTTCAAAATGCTTCTGCCCTCTCATGCTCCACTGTGTACCACTGAGAAAGGAGTATGCTAGAGGGGGGAAGAAAGGAGGCATAATGCTTCAGGAGGACCTTTGAAAAGGAAGCACTTAGGTAATCCCCTCCTGCTCCCCAGCACTTCAGGTTGCTCCATTTTGAGACTTGGAAATGTGGGCACCCTAAGCCACCTATTTGTAGACAGAAAAAAAGTACAGCATCTCATTAGGGCTATGTCAGTTTACAGCAACTAAGGGATCAGAATAATTCTGTCAGTTAAGGGTAAAGCCATTTACTTGGAAAGTCGAGGCGGAAATAAAGACAAAAGGAGGGGTTTATCATACTTGGGTTTTCCTGGGCAAGATGCTGATTGTGAAAGGTGCAGTGGAAAATCTAGAGGAGATGGCTTCTTGTTTGGACTTCTGTCAAGCAAGGAGGACTCCTGGTCTCTGCCTAATGGATCATGGGGTCTTGTTGAATGCTCAGGAAAGTTTATGGTGGGAGGCAGCAGGGAATCTTGCTCATTTAAGACTGGAATGCGATGGACAGATCCTGGTATGGGGGAGAAACCATGTTCTTTTGAGTGCCTCTCCTTGGCATGAGGAGGGGGCTCCAGGGGCAGATGAAGTGATGTATCATGTGGTGGAGGAGGAAAATAAGGACCTACAGGAGGGGGAGTCACTTCACCTGGAGCTGGAGGAAGTGCATGTGGTCCATGGGAAGGTAGTGGAGGAGGTAATCCTCCAGAGCTGTGTTGGTGATGCCCTTCTTCTTCAGGTGAATTGTGATGAAGCTCAGGTCCCTCTGAGTGGATCTGACTACCACCTGGAGGTGGCGGGCATCTAGGTTGGCGTACTTGTCTGTGATGATGTCCATGGCCAGAATGATGGTGTTTATGACGACGTCTCTGTGAAGGACCTGCAGGGGGATGTCTGCATCCAGGTCCTTCTTCAGAGGAATTGTGATGTGCAGCTCCTTCTGGGTGGATCTGATTACCATCCGGAGGTGGTGGGGATCTAGATCGGCGTACATGTCTGTGATGATGTCCATGGCCAGAATGATGGTGTTTATGATGACGTCTCTGTGACGGACCTGCAGGGGGATGTCTGCATCCAGGTCCTTTTTCAGAGGAATTGTGGTGAAGCTCAGGTCCTTCTGAGTGGATCTGACTACCACCTGGAGGTGGCGGGCATCTAGGTTGGTGTACATGTCTGTGATAATGTCCATGGCCAGAATGATGGTGTTTATGATGACGTCTCTGTGAAGGACCTGCAGAGGGATGTCTGCATCCAGGTCCTTCTTCAGAGGAATTGTGATGTGCAGCTCCTTCTGGGTGGATCTGACTACCATCTGGAGGTGGTGGGCATCTAGGTTGGTGCACATGTCTGTGATGATGGCCACAGTCAAAATGATGGTGCTGATGATGATGTCTCTGTGATGGATCTGCAGGGGGATGTCTGCATCCAGGCCTGTAGAAGTGGCAGTGGTGGTGGAGGAAGGGGTGTCTGCCAGGCTTTTCATAACCAAACCAAACCAAGGTAAAGAGCAGTTATCAAGGTTTTCATGCAACATTGTGAATAAATAGGTGGTGGTGAGGGGAGGGGGAGAGAGAGAGAGAAAGAGAGAGAGGGAAGAAGTAGAATTATTTACAAGGCTTTCTTTTGCAGTTTTAGTAACAGTAATTTCTTAGAAGTGGGACAAGAAAAGAGGGGTAGGAACATATGATGTTGCTTGACCAATCTACATTACCCAAACAAGGAATCAATGAAACGAAACAAATCAACTGGCCAAAATTTTTCCCACAGAGATCTGCCAAAAAATTATGAAAAAAGGACTAGCCTGGCCCAATGGCCTAAGGTGGAGTGCAGAAGTGGCATAAAATCACCTTTCCATTTGTCTCCTTGGCTCCAGCTTCTTGCCTACAATGTGGATTTACTGACGTTGCTTCTTTCTGTTCAGTAGCCTGTGGAGTCTGCATTAGCAAGTTACCAGTGAACTTTCTGTAATGGTAGAGAGAACTGATTACATACCAGGGTGTCATAGATTTCACAGGATATATCGATGGCATCAAGACCTTCTGTGATGACCAACAGGCTTGCTTGACAGAATCCCACATGCTGCACAATAAAAAACAATATATGTTCAGGGTTTATAAAGAGGAAGTAGTTGGAAACTGTTGATTGCTCAGCAGCTTGAAAGTCAGGCCACTTAGTACCTAGCTTTAAGCAACTTTTTTGAAAAAACTGGCCCATGGTATTTACCTACTAAGTCATACTTAAAATACCAAGAATGATTAAGGCTAGGTATTTCACTGTAAGTGTGGACATCCTTTCTGTGTGAGTCTCTAAAGCCTCTTTTTCACGATTCATATTAATTCACTATTACCTGGGGGGGAAGGGAAGGAGAAATCTATAGGAAATTTTGGAAATTTATCATCCAAGGCCAAGGGGAGGCATTGCCTAATTTCACTCAAAATATGTAATGCAAGTTACCTAAAATTTTTTGTGGAGAAAAATAACAGTGCATTGTCTGTGGGTGAAAGTGGGTAATAAGAAGTGGGTAATAAGTAGAACTTCAAAACACATGTCAGAATAAGAAATTAGACATGAACCCAAGTGACAAAGATCCAACTCTGAAATCTTCCAAACTCTAGTCATCTTTGGATTTGGGGTTCTCCTTATTTTAAGAAAAGGACAAATGGAGATACAGAGCTGGATTTGAACTTTCCTGGTTTCTGGAATTTTGATTTGGGCGTATCATTTTCAGAGACACCTGGAAATATTGTGAGAAGTCATTGTTGCTCACACAGCTTGCACAAGCTCTTTCATTCAGTGCCCTACTTACAGCATGTGCGTCATCTAGAAAATCACATTCAGATACATTCACATGGGATGTGGACTTGGAACATCTGGTCTCTTTTATGCTGAATTCGATGCTATGTTCTTGACGATCTGCAGCCTGAAAGAGGCAGGCCACGTTATCACCCATTTGTGCATTTAAAATGCACCTTACCATTCTGAAAACATTTCTTACGGGAGTACACTCTGGATCCTGCCCACCTTGCTAGTTGACTACCTTCCTTCTTGAACATGCAACCATAGTGAGTTAGGCATGCAGACTCAGTGTTTAGTATAATTCTCTCTCTTCTATAGTGGCAGGTCATCTTGCATGGTTGATTGCCTTTTCCTGTGTCTGTCATGCAGTGTCCATACTTCCCTTGACTAGAGATTGTGCTTTCAGAAAATGGGATCACTAGATGCTTCATCCTACACACAGCTGCTACCCCTCTTAGAAGTTCAAGGTTCATTGAACTGGAGGCACTCCCACCCAGTGACAGGAGATACGGCCTAAGCAGTGCTGGACCTATTTTAGAACCAGATTCTTCCACCTTGATTATTTCACTCGGAAATCAGTGACGTTTCTCACAGAGGAAAGGGGCAGAATATGGCCTTTGGCTTTTGCTGGGGAAAAATCTTTCCGATTCTATCAGCCCTGTTCATATCTGACAAGGCTCAAAGGTAGCTGAAAGCTATCCTGTTCACTCCCCACCCTGGAGTGTGGGTTTTGTGATGCAGCCCTATACTGCACAGCACAGAATCAAACTCTCCCCCATTGCAAAAACAATGGGATACAATGACATGAACATCATAGTTACATTTTTGCTTTTCTTACAGGGGAAATAGAAACACAGTGCATAAGTGGTAGAAGCTGTGCAATTTCTGAAAAATTATCTGCAGAACTTAGGTCTGAATTTTGCTCACTCTGGAGCAAGTTTGACCCCTGATATCAATGGGAGAAAGATTGAGGCTCTAGAAATCACTCATTGCTAGCTGTTCCTCGCTAGGCAATAAAGTACATTTTCATTTTGACTCAACAAGTTTCCTATCTTAATTGATGTGCAAGTTTACAAAGAGGAGGTTTTTATTAGATGATCAATATCAAAATGTAGCATTAAAATATTAAATCCTGTTCAGCTGTAGGATGTATCTCTGACAAAGGGAAATCCATGTACAAGGCTGTGATCTTGCAAATGTGTATGTCTGTATAACTTCAAACAAGTTAACTTTAGTCCTGCTGCTGCAGTCAGTTTAGTGGTTAGCTTGCTGGCACCCTAATGCCAAGGTCTTGGGGGCTGGATTAGATGACTGCTGAAGGTCCCTTCCAGTCCTTTTTTTGTATGACTATGATTCTCAGTGCCTAACTCGGTTGACTTTGGGTCTATCCATCTGCTTCAAGCTAAGAGCACGTGTAAGTATTTGGAGAATCTGGACTTCAGATATAAAAGATGAGCTGCGTGGCATGTTCACAAACAACCAAGGTGTCTTTAGCTCCCTTGGAAGCTTGTGGTTTTTGAGTACCTCACAATATTTTGCCCTGTGTTAGTTTGAAGATAGGAAATCACCTACCAGTCTTATTGCTTTTTCCACTTTATCCACCTTGAAGTACTTAGTGTGGTTACTCTCATCATTGTATTTCTCCAAGGCTTGCTCAGCTTCTCCTCTGTATGCCTCAACATCTTCTAAGAATTCAGCTCGTACCGAGCAGTGTTTGCACTCGGTTAACTTGTAAGGAACTGTGAAAACAGGGTTGCTGGTCTACCACTCTTTTATTACGTTACCGTGGTCAGGGATGGCAATGTACATCTGTATAGCTTTAGCATATATCTGTTATAGCATGAAATCACTAAAGGCTTCTTGTAGTGGACCCACCCAACCCTTCATCTCACACACATGAGCTGGCTTCTACTGTTTGAAAATAAAAAACTTCCCCAAAGCTCAGTGGATTTCTATTCTTATATTGTTTTGTACTATTTTAAAATTGTATCACCTCAAATAACTCCCCTCCTTAAGTCCATCTAGCTCTTCTCCTGCTCTCCATGCCCATGTTTTGGTAGCTTAATCAATTTGACACAGTTTGCTTTTAAAATTTCAGGGCTTTTATAGTTTTAAAATTCATTCTTACCATCAATTTTGCTCTAAACCAGATATGAATCATGCACAGATGAACTAATCTGTCACAGTTACCATGTATTAGTGGCACACCTGCTTGTGTTTCAGCACTGGAAATGGCTTATCAGCAATATGCTAACTTGTTCAGCTGGTTATTTTACCTGAACTCGTAGTGCAGTTGTACCCATAGAGCCAATTTTTCTTGAACTCTTTGTTTGTATACATGATAACTTTACATTGCCCAAAGACCTGAGAAGAAGAAGAAAAAGATTATTGACTATGTAATCTCTAGAACAGGGGGCAACTTTTTTTGGCCGGCCTACCACAAATTAGCCCCGCACCGTTCCCAAGTGCCACTCTCCAGTGGTAGAAACTTCAAGTGCTACTTACAGTTTCTATCACGTATGCTCTTCCTGATCTGCTGCTCTGCTGTTTGCTCCCAGTCCTGATCTACTGCTCTGTTTTCTGCTTCCTGCCCTATCTGCTGCTGTGCTGCTTTGTCCCCTCCTTGATCTGCCTCCCGCCACACATAGAGGTTCCCTGTGCCACTTGTGGTGCCCGTGCTGCAGGCTGGCCACCCCTGTACTAGAACAAGGCACACAATAACATTCAAAAGAGTCTGGCTTTCACATTGACTTTGTGGCAGTGACTCAGATAACTGAATGCAGAATTTAGCCCTCTTTTTTTATAGACAGTAACTTGAAGAATAACAAATGTTGTCATAACCAGAACCTTTAATTTGATCCCCTCTAGAATTTGGTGGTTCACAGAAATGGATTTTTTTTCCAAGGAAACCCTGGTTTTCATTCTGGTTTGAACAACCGAAAAGGTTTTGCAAAACCAAAGCTTCCTTTCTAGCTTATCTCTAACTGTTCTTGGATGGAAGATGCTTCCACCCACTGGGGAGTAGCTGCAATGCCAGGAGCATCCAGCAACTGCAGAGCTCATTAACAAAAACTTGTTTCTCCAAAATAAAAGGGCAGGCACCAACCCTGACACACAGTCTTGATGCTATCCTTATTAGACCCATCTTACCAGTCCCTTGTCTCAATTAAGTTTCAGCCAGCTGGCTTTCATCCCAGATTGCACCATCTGGGTCTGAGGTACAGGCAATGTATTTCTGCTTGGCATTTGCATATTGATGTCACCACAGACCAAGCATTTACACTGGCAGTGCTTCCCACATTATCATCACAGATGCATTGAAAAAGAGCTCTGACAAACTGTAACCCTTCAACTTTCTGCCTAACTTACTGGGGTTATGCTCTATGTTCCTTGTACATTATCTTTGAATGACTAGTGTTCCCAAACCAAATGAATTACAAGTTGTGGATATATAGTGCAGTCCCAGTTTTCCCAAACAGGTTGAATGAATCTGCATTTAACTGACAAGGTAGATAAGTTGACCTTTTTCCTGTCCATTAAATTTTCTCTGGCATTACAAAAAGGTAATATATCTCATTATATGCAGGCAAGTATTAATACTTGGTTTCTACATAGGGATTTGTATATGAACTGGGTGTTTGTGTTGAGGCATGGTTGACATTCAGCACTGGAGAAATCCTGTTACTTGCCAATGAATAGAGGTCGGGAAATGTACAAGATTCCCAGTGTTTCCCAGATAAAACAGAGCACATAGTTTCCAGTACATCCAAAGTTAAGTACAGGAATGATGAATTCCCCTGGAAGAAAAGAACAGAGTAGAAGGTGCATTTGTTTCTGTCAAATTTTGTCTGAAGGAAACGGTCTTTTTTTTTTCCTAAGTGACCGTCCTACCTCCCTCAACAGATCGTTTCATAGTGCTTAGGGTCGGAAGGGACCTAAACAGATCATCAGGTCTGATCCCCTGCCCCAGGCAGGAGTGAGTGCCGGGGTCATAACACCCCAGCCAAATATTGGTCCAACCCCAGCCAAATATCTGTCCACACCCCAGACAATCTAGATCTTCCTAGATTTCTTATTAGGGGCTTTTCTAGGATCCAGGGAATCAATGAGTGAGGAAGGGGCTGTTGCACTTTCCTCCTTTTGGGCTTTATCCCTCAAAACATTGGTTTTCTTACCTAAATATCTCTGTTCTGTATCTAGCCCATTCTACAGACAAATCTCTTCCACTTGAGGTAAGTAACTAGACTTCCAGTCTAGAGACAGACATTCAAAAAGCCTGAGCCTAAATTGATTCAATCTTCGCAGGTTAGTCTAACCTGGCTTGGCTGAATTGCTTTGTAACCCTAAAGTCATCCCAGAAATGCAGGAATATGCCTGCAATGGCTCAGACTAGATGCCAAGGGGTGCTAGAGAAGCCCTCCCTTCCCCTCGTCAGTGCTGAGCTGAGGTGGGTGTGGCCAGGCTGCTCTAGTTAGGGAGTGGTTTCCCCTCTCCCTCCTGACCTGCCCAGCAGGAAATTGATAACACAGTGTCTTCCATCCCTAACTCAGTGTGTATCACCCCGTAAGAAAACAACAGAGGGACATTACGAGCTATCTGTTGATTCTGCCTTTGTCCCAGGTGCCACAGCACGGACTGTAGCCAGCATGTGGTCTGCTAGCTAATGCTGAGAGGTGTCTGTGTAAGGTAGAGGGGATGGGGATCCCTGCCTAGCAGAGAGTGGTGAGGGGAGCGGGGGGGGGAGGAGCAGGGGAAAGCCAGGCAGATGCCTGCAGTCTCTGCTGGAGCTGCAGCCAGGGAACAGAGGGGAGGAGCCAGCTTTGCTGTGGAGCAGCGAGCCCCGCCCAGCTCAGAGAGTATGTTGGGCTGCTGGGGGATTCTGGTTTAACTTAAACCAGCAAATGATCTGGGACAGACATTGCATAAATTGGGTTGGCCCAAATCAGTTAAGTCTGATACTACATTCAACCAGGTTTATCTCAAACTGGTTTCAGTCATTTTGAAACTGGTTTATGTGCATTGAACATCTGTTCTGTTACAGGTTAAAATAAGGTTCTGATCATATAAACCAGTTTATGTGTAATGTCTGTGCCTAGCCTTGGTGACAGCAAAGGAATTAGACCCCAGAATTAGTCTGTCACTGATTGCTATGACCTTCAACCAAGCATGCAGAAAGGATGGCCAGGTAGTTCAGGCACAGATGTAGTAGCTGATTGATCTGGGCTTTCTAACCAGCTCTGCTACTGTCTTGCTGGCTCACATTTCACCTTTCTTTGCTTCAGTTCCCACTGCATCTCCAAATGGAGATGGTAATATAAAACCTGCCTCTCGTGGGTGCTTTGAGTCAATTAACTTAATGCACTAGAGAGCCTCAGATGCAAGAAGCTCTAGGAGTGTAAAATACATAGAGCTGGTAACTGATTGCCTAACTGCAGATTAAATTCAGACATTTTACAGAGCTGTTAAGGGGATGGCTCTTTTCCTTATGTCCTACTGAAGTCAATGAGAATGGAAGGTACTCAGTGTCTTGCAGAATCAGGCTCCCAGATAATAAACCACATCAAAGTGAATCTAGACTGAGATCTTCAGCTGGTGTAAATCAGCGTACATTCATTGATTTATATTGGCATAACTCCACAGAAAGCAATAGAGCGACACCAGTTTATAACAGCCGAGGATGCGGCCCATCATTTTTAAACCACAGTACTATGCAAATCAGCCTTTATATTAATACTTACGGTATGTTGCTCATGGGCATCAGCCACCCGAAACAGACTAAAAAGATAGCCGTCTGTGCGGTGCTTATTGATCAAGTCCAGGGCCACTCCTGCATCCGTTTCCACAGCAGCACAGTCTGCAGATGTTACAGTCATTTGGCTTTGGGCACTGGAGCAGAGCAGCAGTGCAAGAAAGAGTGCTCTGGCTAATGACTCCATTTTGTTTTCAGCCTGATTACTTCTCTGCTTTGTGCTGAGCTACAACCAGTCATTTGAGTTTGCATCTGAAGATACGGATAAATATTTAAAAGGACATATGCGTATGGTTCCTGCATAACTGAGCCTCTTGACCCTGGATTCATATCTGCAAATAGAAAGTAAATGATTAGATGAAGTTCAAGCAAATGTGGAGGACAGCAGGTCAAATTATGCCCTCAGGTCCAGCTATGGAAGAGGATGGTTTTTTTTCTGGCTCTGATAGATGTGTAATACTACATTACTAATATGGAGGAAATGGATGAGTTTTTAGCTATACAAGCTGAGACATCATGAGGATACTATGCAAAGGTGCTGATCCTTCACAACTCTGAGTGCAATGATGGATTGCTGCCAGAGCCAAGCCCCCGATAATCAGACCCCAAGTGTCTCATGTTAGATAAAGACCAGGATAGTTAATTATATAAAGTGATTGTTGGTAAATTGAGCTCATTCCAACAACAGGATTTTTAATATAGGCAAATGCAAGGTTATATATCTAGAAACAAAGAAGGTAGGTCACTCTCATAGGAGGGAGGACTCTATCCTGGAATAGAATCCAAAGGACTTGGCTGCCAGCTAAACATTGCTCACATTGCAATATGGTGGGTTAATACCCTGGATGGATCTATAAGCAAGTAAGACTAGATGATAGGGCTGTGTGAAGTTTCAGTCCCTGATTTGATTCGGCAGAGATTCAGCCCGATTCGGTGGCTGAATCTTCAAATCTGAATCAAATCAGTAGACCCTTTAAGCTCTCCGAATTGAATCAAAAAGATTTGGACACAGACACAGCTTTAAATGTTTTTTCTACATACCTCTAGGTAGCAGGCAGCTCGTGAATGCTGCAATGCTGGGGCAGATGGAGCATCCCACAGGAGCTCAGGGGCTCCCCAGCGCACTTGGCAGCAGACCCAGAAGTGGAAGCACTTCTGGCCCACTTCTGGGTCTGCCAGGGAGTGTGCTGGGGGGCCTCCCCTACTCCCCCTGGCTTGGCAACTGGTGCCTCCTGGGTATGGAGGGTCACCCGGGGTCCCCTGCAGCTGATCGTTGATCTGGGGAAGTGTGGGGGGGCCCCCAGCTTGCTCCCTGGTGGACCCGGAAGTGGACCAGAAGTACTTCCAGTCCACTTCTGGGTTTGCCGCCGAGCACACAGGACCGCCCCTCCTCCTCCCCCCCCTCCTGTGGGATGCTCCATCTACCCCACCATCACAGCCTTCACAAGCCATGCCTGGTACCTTGAGGTATGTAAAAAAAACATTTAAAGCTGTGTATGGCCGAATCGCTGATTCTCCAAATCAGCATCGAATCTTCAGATTCTGGTTTGGCCGAAGCAAAACCGGGGACAGTGATCCGAATCGATGAATCGAATCACTGTCTCTGATTCGGGCTGAATCTGAATCGAATACGGCCTGTTTCGCACACCTCTACTTGATGACCTCTTCATAGATTGTTGGTGAGATCCTCTGTCTGCTTCCAGTGTGCACACTTCAGGATGAGCCTTGACTCATTGGGAAGGATTCACAGAAGAGCTATAAAAATGATCTGGGGCATGAAAACCTGCCAGACAGTGAGTGACTTAAGCTCAAGCTATTCAGCTTAATGGAGAGAAGACTAAGAAAGAAGTGATTTCTTCACAGTCTACAAGAGCCTACCCAGAGAGAAGATTGTTGAAGGCAGAGGGCTCCTTAGCCCAGAAGATGGGACCATAACAAGATCTAGCAGCTTACTTACAGAGACTCCAGGTATAGCTTTTGGGGGAAGCTTCGTCTGCCCAGTTGAGACCTCTGTGCTGGCATCACTAAAGCTAACATGGGTCTAATGATATATGGCTTTTGTCTCCTTGTGAGCATCCCCTCTTCCCTGTGAAGTCAAATCACAATTGTGGCCATCTGAGGAACTCCAGGAAGCACCTTCTTGTTTAAAAGTGTGTGCTGGTGATTGGCAATGCCTGGCAGGAGGACATTTTGGACAATACCTTTGCTTCTTCCACTGATGTGTTTGCTTCCTTCATTGAGCCAACCATATCATGTTTTAGGCTATACCATAAAACTCACCCATTAGCCTGGCCATTTTGGGGGTCACAGGAACTAACTGGGGAAGCGAATGATGTTATGGGATGGGGAGGCTTTTAGGAGCTCTGTTTTTCTGAAGCTTAGTTTTGTAACATTGTGTTTAAAGTTTGGGTGTATAAACAGGAGTGGACCTTTCCAGTAGACTGCGGCCAATGCTTGTGATTGTATTGCAATTTTGATTATATTTGGTGTTTCCCTTATGTTGCAAACTGCTGGAATCAAGATTTCTTGAGAAGTATAGCTTCAGCTTTAAAAAAGTAAGTGTATGGCCCTTAAGGTTGCAGAGGAAGCGTTGGAGCTTGAAGTGTCTGCCACCTGAAAGCCTGGATGTGAGAGGCAAAGAAAAGAACCCAAAATGTATAATTTTCTTAAAATGACTTTATTTTAAAGCTGGTCTTCTGAATGGGGGGCCTGAACTTTGATTTATGAGCTCTTAAAGTTGGTGGTGATGAGCATATGATGTGGTACCTGCACTATAGCTCAAGCCATATACAGCAGTTCCCAGTGCCACTGCCAGCTTTATCCTGCATTCGTGGAGCCTGTGTATTTAGGGGTAAACGGTAGATAGCATGTGTCAGCAGTAACAGATCCACAGGAGTTCTTCTGCCTTTGACTGTCTGTGCCTGGATGGGTACGTTGTCCCTGAGAGAAGGGCATGTTTCCTTTAAATAAATATTTCAGACTGGATTGTGGCTGGACCAAGCCCAAAGGAACAAGTATGTGTGAGGGTACAAGTAGCCTCCTCCATTCTTGGTCTTCAAATACAGAGTACAGCCATAACTATAGTCCCTCGTACACTCTGCTGAGCTGCCCCTGGTAGTGCATTCTGGCATGCAGACTATGCCAACAAAGGCAAGAAGGAAGTGGAGCTGTGGGCCCCAAGATGCTGCCTGGGTAGCAGAGCTCCCCTTAGGGTAATGCATTGATTACCACCCCCAAGATGGGATATACCTTAGGGGATATCTGCACTGCATCTACAATGTTCTCAAGGAAGGATGTTCCTGTACATGCCCAGCCCACCTCCTTGCAAGGCCGTAGACACCAAACTTGGAACCGCAGCAGGAAAGTTGCTCCCCATGCCCCCAGCTCTCTTGAGACCTTTCCCTCTGTGGTGCACTTGAGAGCAGCTTCCTGAGCTAACTCCAGAGTGACTTCACTGCTGCCTTTCTGGGTTTGGGGTGTGTGGACAGAGGCAGGTTGGTACAGCATGCTGGGGCACCCGTACCCAAGAGTGTTGCAGAAGCAGTGCTTGAATACCTCTGGCAGCTCACTGATTCTGTCATTCACACATTTTTCTTGATCTGACTTTTTTCATTGGCTATTATGGTATTATAAGGTAAACCAATTAGTTCAATGACTCTTTCAGCCTTAGTGCCAAGAAATAAGCTTCTTATTATAATCCCCTTTGACAACAAAGTTTCATTCAGAGCAGATATGGACCCAATCTGGATCTGAATATCTCCAAAGGCCAGAAGTAAATAGATACAACATTTTTGTTTGGTCCAATAAGGAGACTGCTTGCAAAGTTGAGACTCTGGACTCCAAACTTCCACCAGACTTTGGTGGAGATTTTGGTTTGGTCTTATCTTATTAAAAAGCTTAACATTAAAAACCACATACAAAGTAGACTTGGATTTTGAGTATCTAAACCAGTTCTTATCAAAACACTCAAACGTACTTTGAGTGTTTTGGTATAAAGTATATTACAGTTGGTTTAATACAAGATATCAAGTTTACCCAAAAAACCTTGTCTGCCTATGTCCTTAAACCAACATGGCCAGAACCTACACCCTTGGTATAAAATGGCACTCTCAGATGGTTGGACTGGGTGACTTAATATGTCTTCTCCATATTTACTTCTGTGAGTCTTCAGCTTTGTCAAGGAGGTTTTAAAAAGAGAGCAAATCCACTGTCAGCATGATATTTGGAAAAGGGTGTTTGGATCAAAGCTTCTGGGTGACTGAGAACAGAAATAAGCTGCTTTTCCTTTCACTCTGCTTCAGGACTGAGAACCTCCCGAAGCTCCCTGTCATCTTTGGAGAGGTAAGGATCATGCAGGATGGAGTTCTCTCAGCTCAGTAACTCCTCCTTTTGAACTGGTGCAACAACAGGTTCTTCTGCATCTTGCAAAATGTCAGAGGCTTAAAGGAAATGGGATGTGGTATGGAGAAGAGCATGTGTTTCTTGTTGTCTTATGTGCAAAAACACTAAAGACCAACCTCTCCATACTGTATCTACCCCACTGTCAGTGAAACGTTCACTGGGCAGAGACAGTGAAAAAAAGGAGGGCATCTCTGTCTCTGCTATGGGAGTCTTCCTGTGAGTATTGTTCTGATCACAGCTGCTTCTCCTTTTGTATCACTTGTACGGCTTGTCTACTATCTAGTATGGACATTTCAGGTTTATGTAGAATAGGAGAGTAAGAAAGGAAGAAACTCTTGCTGCTGCCAAAGCTATTTCTGTCTCTTGCTGCTTTTAGAGACGAAACTGGAGACTCTTCTTAACATCTAGAAAATTTCCCCTTTTATCTCATGATAGTGTTAATTCCTCCCTTTGCTCAACGCCGTAGATCTCTGCTGGCCTGACTCTTAGTTCCACAGCAATGCGACTGTTTTAACTGTAATTCCTAATTCACTCCAGTTTAACTGAGGGTTTGTCCTCCTGGAAGGATTTATTTCAAAGGGACATTATTGTTTTTATCTGCTTCACACTATCTGGTACATGGTAAGCCACTTTTTACTTTACCATTGATTCAACATGGAGTGAGAGGGTGTTCTTGAAAATAGATGCTCGGTATTAGGACATGGTCCTTTATATTGCTAGTGAGCTCAGTAGGCTCCTGCCAAAAAATTGTTCTAAAGGTTTTACTGCCGAGATAGTTGTCAAGCATGACGTAGGCTTGGATTTAAGTTAGCGTAGACGTAAGTAGCACCTAAAAGGTTAGGGTAGGGAGTTTCAAAGCAACCTAAGCAATTTAGACAGTCTTCCATTGCAAATAACAGATAGGTCTCTGAATCTTCTAGACTACTTTGAAGTTCTCCCCAAATTATTATTCACAATGTTCAGTTTAACCCCTTAAAAGACAAAGCATGTTTAGCATTACCTGATAAACCACATTCTTCTTCCCCATTTACCTACTAGTGTAATACCAGGGTGGCAGTAATGCTTCATCTCTCCCCGGCATTTTACTCCTGCATTACGCATTATAGTAAAGCCAAAATTTGATCCCCTTATACCCCGCTTCCCTCCCCACTATTCTCTTGCTGGAAAATGCAACAATTAAGTCTCTCTTCATACTCAATCCCCATGCTCACTTTCAGCTGACAACTGCAGAGATGATCACTGTAAAGAATATTTTATTTATTGAAAGGTTTAATAGGGAAGACTGAACTCTGCTGCATAGCTGCAGCTTATGATAGTGGGGTTGCAGTTGGTAATTCTTTGATGAGTTTCCTGGGCAGCAGATTCAGGATAAAGGAATCTGAAGTTGTGGGTTCTCCTGGGCATGTGTCCGAATGTGAAAGCTCATTAGGGAAAGAGAGAAAGACTGGGCCAGTTTTGGGTTTGATTAAGCCCAGGTTCCCTCTTGGTCCATCTGTCAGAATCTTTTCCCCATCAGGAGCACCATGGATATCTGGAAGGTTGGGCACAGGCTTTCCTACCTCAGGGAGAACAGGATTGCCATCTATGTATTCAACTGGACTTTCTGGTAAGGTGTGGAGAGAAACATGTTCTTGTTGGGGCGGGAGAACTTTCACCCACCCCACTGTTTTTTCTAGATAGAGGGCTGCCTCACTAGCTTCAGTGGGAGATGGGTGCTTTTCTTCATGCTGCCTGTGCCCATGCTGGTGCTTCTGATGGGGATGGGCCCCTTTCCTTCTGGGGTGATGAGGATCTTCATGACTTCCATCTCTGCCATGACCTAGTTTATGGCCGTCTGTCTCCTTCTGCTTCTCAATGGCAGGCACCTAAATTGGCAAAGAACAGACACATGTAAAATATTTAAGTTTCTTACACCCATTTCTCTGATGCAAGGACACTCTTGGACTTGTGTATACTGAATATCAGCCCCAGTTCCAGGAAGCAGTGGCCAAATACTGGAACTACACCGGGGGGAATAGTTACGATAGACGTTGAAGCTGCCTCTTACACTAGCACAGGTGATGGTTGCACAAAACCAGGGTAATGACACTGTTCCTTCACTTTTCTATCCCCAAGCTGTGATCATGCTTATTTCTGGACCCTTTGTAAAAAAGTTTTGCTCATAGTTTGCATAAATGAAATTACATGAAATTAGATTGTATTATCCTGTTCCACCATCCTGTCTTAACCCTTCTTCCTCCTCCCCATGACTCCCCCAACAAGACAGATTTCCTTCTGATTTGGCTTTAACATTTTCCTGGACATCATTTCACTCATGAAGGAAAATAATGGGGGATTATCAGATTTTTGGTAGTTTTCCGTTTTATTGTATAATGGACCCTTGCCCAGTGAGATTGAGAAATACCTGTGGCTCATAGATTTTGCAGTCTATCCTGACAAACTGATGATGATCAACTTGGCTGTTCACCACAGAGCCTCTGCAGAAACCGGTATGCTGAAAAAAAAGGAATGTCACATTAGTGCACATGAGCATTGCAACACACTGGCATTTAATGCTGAGCTTGCAAAATAGAAGATTATGAAAGATCAAAGCACTTTAGCTCTACAAATATATTTAGAGACATGCACAGTGCAAACGTTTGGACCAGGGATGGCAAAGTTACATAGCAAGGCAAGTTTCCAGGATAATTTTTATTTTCTAAGCAGGGTTAGATGACTTGAGAATTAAAATGCAACTAGCATCCAGTGCCCTAGCTACATTAGCACCGTTGCTATGACTGGCATGGAGCTGCTGTGGTGATGGGGGGGATTTAGGGAAAATGTCTGTGTAGGTAAGACTGATAAAGGAGGTTTGTATCATGTTTCAGAGAAAAAAAATCTAATTGCATCTTGGTGAATGAAACCATGCTAGAATACTGATAGGAGCAACTGTGTTTATACCTGGCAGTGGAGGCACATTTTTGGTTTTGGTGCTTCTGAGAATTGAATCATTAACTACTATGCTAATTAAAACCTTTCTTTCTCTAATTCCTCAAGGTTTCTTATTTTTGACTTTTTGAGGACAACACACACAAGCTGTGTATTCATTATTTATGATTTATTTTCTGTGTCTGTTTACAAGAAACAGGTCAGTTTTGCAAAGCACTAGCTGCTCTGCTTTCTCCCTACCGTATTTTTCTTTGCTACCCATGTTCATGCACTTCCTGGCAGGGATACAGTACTTTGTCTGGGAAGCTTTCCCTGTTGTATTGTGGACACTTATACAGAGCTTGGGCTTTAATGCCCATTACAATCAATAGAAAGAATGCCATTGACTCCAGCTGGCTTTTAATAACACCCACAAAGAAGAACAGAAAGGGGTAGGCAAAAAACTTGAGGCAGAATCCAAATATTTGCAAAGCTAAGTATTTTTGCAAGCAGAACAACTTACAGCCTTTTCAAATGGGAGAGGCTTGCACTTGGAGATATCAGCAATGGACTCATTTCTGGAGCAGGACGTCTCTTGAATTGTAAACTCTACAAAGTATGCAGGACCGACAACCCACTGTCAGAGTTGAGGAGAGACAAAAAGCGTTTGCTATTATTATTAAGCTTTGCAAAGGAAGTGGATAACAAATCCCTTACCCAATCCTGGCAGACAAGGTTCTTTAGGTAAATGTAATATCTTTTATTAGACCAACTAAATAGCTGGAATAATTGTTCTTTGCAAACTTCCAGGTACAAATACCCTTCTTCGGGCATAGGGAGAGTCATCCAATCTTGCACACTTTGGAATGAACACAAAGCTTCCCTTAATTACAGAGGGAACAGGGTTGGGCTTAGGAGTTTGTTGGAGAGTATATTTTCTTCATTCCCTGCTGCCTTACTGCCCAGCCCATACCTCTCGTATACATGAAATTCCCATTAAAGTACTGCTATTGCTCATGCATCAGTCATTTACCTAGAACCTTCCATGAAAGAGCCCCACAGTGATTAAGCCTCTCAACCAAAATTATCTACAGGGATCATTTAATCCATCCCAACTTCTGAGCTGGAAAATGAAAGCAGCTGAACAGCACAGAATAGCACTACACAAAGCTTAAGGCAGGGAGTGAAGACAAGTATCCCACCCAGATGAACTAATCTTAGGGAACAAAGATGAAACAAAAGGATTTTAGCCAGGACATTCATAGCTGTACATCACTGTGCTGAGAGATTAAGCCAATTCAGTGAGTTATAAGTGAACTTCAAAAGAGAGCTCTCTCTTTTACACTAAGTACTTTGTTATATAAGGCCCCTCATTAGAAGTGGGTTGAAACCAAATGCCCAGAACTGAACAGTCTTGAACTATGGAATGCAAATCTGGAGCCAACTCAAAGCCCCAGGTTTAGACATTCCCAAAACGTGTAGGATACAGAAACAACTGTTGGCGCTTGAGCCCAACTTACTGCAATCCTGCCACAGTTGTATTAGTGATTTCCAGGGGCCATATGAATCTTGGCTTTACCTGCATTGAAGCCTTGGTGACGTTGAGAACAGAAAAATAATGAGCCTCGGTGCTTTCACTGTTGAATTTGGCAAGACTCACGACAGCCGTTTCCAGATACTTTGGCTCAGTTGGACAGCCAAAGATCGGACAATCGGGGCATAACATCAGAATGGACCTTGTTGGAACTTGGTATAGAATAAGAGATACCAGCTGGTCAGGTAGGTCTCAAAACATGACAGAAACATTGGCTGTTATAAGTTGGGGAGGTGCATGCATGTGCTTCTAAGGATTTCAACCCCTGATGCCTTACAGGTCCCAGGTATTAACATAGTACCTGAAATATCACATGAACAAACACACTGATCATTTGTAGATGTGCTTAGCGTTTTCTAAACCATGTTAAGTGATTCGCATCACACAGTTCAAATTAAAGTTCAATTTGAATTAAGGGTTAATAGATGATCATTTCCTGTCAGCCCATTAAGAGACCCAATTTGCAGCCTCTGCATGTGGTTTTATGTGCTTAGCACTTGGGGTTGGAAGTACTTAGGTGGCAATCATAAGCCTATTTAAACACTGCTACATTGTTGCAACCCTACTGACCCTTTTCTAAAGTGCTGTTCCAGAAGCCCTAATGCAGGGGCAGGTAATTATTTTAGAGGACTGCTTACTGAGTTTCGGCAAGCCGGCAAGGGCCGCATGACAGGCAGCTCAGGGAAGATTAATATTAATTTTCTAAATTTTTTAGGGGCCCCACAGGCCAGATAGAATGGCCTGGTGGGCCACATCCGGGCCCCAGCCTGCATTTTGCTCACCCCTGCCCTAATGGGTGCAATTGCCCTGAGTGTTGATGACCATCTCAGCCATAGTAGGGCAGGGGGCAAGGGGTTTGCCCCCTTCTTCACAGATCAGTAGCCCTTGTGCTTGGACAGGTCTACTTGGTTACAGTGAGGTGGTGTTGACACGTTTTACTTTGTAAAGATGTTACTTGGTGCTTGATAGCCTCTGTTGTGTTGCAAAAACCCAACAGAGTTTCCCCTACCGCGACTGACACTTGCAATGCTTATCTGTCGAGATCCTAAGGACTATTTTACCTAAAAGCAACACATATATACATGTAAATTAATACAATTTAAATTGTCTAGGGTCAAACATGTACTACAACATTCATTAATTTCATGTCAAAAAAATATTTTTGTCCTGATTTACACGTGTTTGTGTAGTGAACATAGAGGTGATTATATAATAGCTTAAAATGAAGGCTTACTCTTGTATATTGTGGGAGGGTATGGGTGGGAGGATGGGAATAGATTTGTGGGTATGAGGGGTGTGCGAGAGGGTGTTTGTATGTGGGGAGATTTGTGGGGAGGGCAGACAGGTGTGGGGGGATGTGGGTATGGGTTTTGTGGGGGGCTGTGAGTGTGTGGGAGGAGGGTGGTTGGGGAGGGTTGTGGCTTCCGTGGGCGGGGATGGTTTGCTCACAGCCCACCCCCCTCTTCCCCCCCACCCCCACAGCAGGCAGAGCCCCTGCCAGTGCTCCTGTAAACCCGGGCTCTGTGCTCCTGCCACTCCCGGCCCCAGGGCACTGGTGTGGGCCCTGTGCTCCTGCTCACTATCACTTGCCCCCATCTACCTCTGCTGCCCTTCTCCTGCTACTTCCCCATCTCTCCTTCCCTCTCCCCCCTGCCCCTCCACCCCCTGCCGCTCCAGCACCACATCCCAGCTGCTCCTGTGGTCCTGGCACTGCAGCTGAAAATCACGTGATGCCAGAGCATGGCGAGGGGAGTAGGGAGATGTGGGGTGGGCAGGGAAATGGCTGCAGCAGGCAGGGGGAAAGGGTAGTGAGCAGGTGCATGGAGCACAGCGACAGCCGGATGGGAGCATGCCAGTGCACAAGGGCCAGTACTGGCAGGGCCCAGAGCAGGGCTACAGGAGTGCAGTGTCTGGGCTGCCAGGGGCTCTATGGAGCTGGGCTGTGCTGCTCAAGCAGGGAGCCAGCCCAGCTTCATAGACATATAGACATCTTTGACAGGCAGCCAAGGGCAGATAAATATTCATTTTCTAAATTTTTTAGGGGCCCCATGGGCTGGACAAAATGGCCTTGCGGGCTGGATCTGGCCCACGGGTCATATTTTGCCCACCCCTGCTCTAGAGATTGTTGGCTTTTGCCATGGCAGGCTCAGCATGGCTCCCTTCCCATTGCCTGGATTTTGGTTGCTGTGGCACAAAGACCTGCTGGTCAGAGATCTGCTTGGTAGCAAGCCAGAGGAAAAAAACCCTTAAAATCTAGCAGTTCCCAGCCAGGAAGCAACAAAAAGATAGGGCACTGAGGAGACGTGGCAGTTCAGCATGTCTGTTACGTGGCTTCCACCTGCACAGCTCCAGTGAGGCATCAGTTGTACTCTACATCTGACTTCTTCTCATGGCAGCCACCGGGGGAACAGTGGGGCAGCCTTTGCTTGCTGTCTCTTGGGGATGCCCCCTCACTCTACATATATAAAATGCTATGGTTCCTGCTAGTGGTGGTTTGCATTTCTCACAGCAGTTAAGACAAACCAAGCCCAGGGCTTTAAGTTTATGCAGAGAGGGCCTCAAAGCACAACAGTTACCAGCTGGACTTTTGGTTCATCTGATTAAAGACATAGGGATCAGTTTGGGAAATTCTGATCCAGTTCAGCAAAATTCAGAAGTTTGAGCAGTATGGACTCATTTCTAATATGAAAAGTATAAAATAGGACACTATTTCTAATGGCTCTTCTACCCATGGGGCTCCCCAGCTGAGAGAAGGGGAACAAGACCCTGCTGTCTTTCCCATAGACAAATGAAAAGGTGAAAAATAGGATTCCTAAGAAAGGAAGTTTAGCCTGAATAAGGCCTGAAGGCTCCCACCTGCTTGTTTAGGAATAATATCTCACCAGCATAAAATAACACTAGTAATTTCTGTGGAGTTTTGTTTCATTGCTAGCTTCAGCCGTATTGATTCGCAGAAGATGAATGCTGTAAACCATAACCATGCATTTAATTTTTGCAGCCTCCTAGGCACCACACAGACTATTCAATAGTCCTGTCATGCAGGAATAAGAGAAACAACTCTATCTAGTGGCCAAAGTGAGAGGCAGCAGGTTATGCTTCTAACTCTGCCACCGACTTGCTATGGGAACTTGGGCAAATTGCAAATCTTTTGGCATTTCAGTTTCTCCTGCTGAGAAACTGGGCTAATAATATTTATCTACCTCTTGTCAAGCACTGTGAGGGCTTTGGATGAATGGAGGAAAGTAATGGCATCATGTTCAAATGGGCTCCTGCCTACTTTCCAAGGTAAGGCCACACTTCATTCCTAATGGTCACTAAAATAAGCATGTTAAATAATGACATACCTGGCCGCAAGGTACACTCATAGGAATGCAGGTGGGCTATTCTCCTAGGGTTGTTAATGTAGAGTGTTGCTCTGCACTGCCCAAATACCTGAAGCAATACAAATATGTACTGTAAGCGTCCTGGGCCCACCATGTCTGATAGCAAGGGAGGAAAGTGGCAGAAAAGTGCTGGCCTCAGGTCTGTGGCACTAAATGCCTCCACCCTGCTAAAGAGATCCTGGATAAGTACAATGCAGTTAATGTCAGTTTATACCTCTTGAATAAAAGTGATTCTGGCACAGTCAGTTCATCCTGTCTGTAGCTTTAAGGCTAGGGACAGAAGTTACATGTACATTTGTAACACAACAGAAATTCAGTGCACGTAAACTGCTTTCAGAATGGCCGAAACCAGTTTAAGGTAAACTTGGATGAATGTAGTATTGGACTTAACTGATTTAGGTTAAATCAGTTTACTGAACTTCTGTCCCAGATCTCCTCTAGATTCAAGTTAACTTACAGTCCCCCAGCATCCCAGGATGCTTTGCACCACTCCTACATCACCTTCCCCCTTACACCACTGGATGGGCTAGCTAGTCTTGGCCCAAGCTGGTTTGCTCCAGCTGAGCAGGGAGACGTGCTCTGTCCTGCCATCACTTTTGGCCTGAGCCCTGGCAGGCATGTGGCTGCTTTTCTGGAATCAAAAGTGAATGTCTGTTCACTTGCTTATCGGTTCAATCTATGCAGTTTAGACTCACCTGTGAAGACTGAATCAATTCAGCCTTGGGCTTTTTGACTGTCTGTAGTTAGCCTAAATGTTAACAAACATGAGGGACTCTGCGTGACCCCCAGCATTCCCACTGGTTGGAACAAGGCATCAGTACAATGAGCTTCTGGAATCTGTTGGTGAACAACGTCTAATGGGACCACTGTGGATCCTAATGGAGAGGTGGATGGTCCAGGCTATGTTCAGTGCCTTATAATGCCAATGACATTTTTAGTATATCTGATGAGCATATTAATTAGTTTTTTGCATTTCAGATTTACAATTAAAAAATTAAAACTGCCTGATGTAGATTTTTTAATGAAAAATCTGGTAGTTTTTCTTTATATTCTTTCAGGGCTGATTGTATTAGGTGGTCATAATAAAAGAATTAAACTCCAAATCACATGTTCTATAAGGTGAGTCTCTTTCATTCCTCTATTACTAGACTAGTTGAAAAAAAAGAAGCTTTATGGAGTTGCTATAAAAAAAATAAACACTGCTCTAACTGGAATCTTTGCCAGCAATGGGGAATTGAATCTGGTTGAAAAAAATACTGAAATTTCAAATTTTTTGAATGTTTGTCTACTGTATGAACTGATTTGAAAACTGCAAAAAGAAATTCATAATTTAATTTTTTTCACAGTATTTTGACTGATTCCTTCCCCCCTTTCTCCCCCGCCCCCAATTTTCCTGCTTACTAGAAATGTGTGTGGAGGACATTTTCTTCATTCAGTGGTAGCTGAGGCATACACTTACATTTACACATATGCTTAAATATAAAACCAAAGTCCTTACAGTTTCATGTTGGTGTCGGGCTTGACAATTCTTCCACAACTTTCTGCTGAGGACGTGGCATTCAGTTTCTGCCACGTCCAAGATGAGATAGAAAACAGAACCACTGGTTTCCTGAAAATAAGGAAGATAAAGTTTGAGTCCTAATTTAACTTAGCAAAAAGCAGAGAGGAGTAAAGAGAAGGGATGGATACCTATTAAAAAGTTCAGATGATTGGTTCATATAAGCACCCAAGTAAATGGAAAAATTTGTGGGCAAATCCTTAGCTGTTGAAAAGCAATACGTGGAAGATGAGGATTTAGCCAGGTAAGAATAGGCTCTGTTACAGTAATTGTGATGCTTCTGATCACCAAAGAAACATGAGTTATTACCTGCATTTGCACACCTAAATTGGATACCCCGCTTTCTCGCTGATTAATGGCCAGAGACCTGCACATTTACAAAGACTAAAGTTGGTATTTGTTATTTGAGCTTCTGCAGTGGTCACCTAAGCATTCGGAATATAGAACATTTAAATTGTACATTGAGCATTTGCAGGTATCAAATTTAGGTGTGATTAGCCCAAGTTAATGCACATTAAGGGTGCACATGTGTAGACACATGCCCATAATGCACATTAACTGAGGCTAATGCACATTAAAGCATCTTGTGTAGATGGGCCCAGACCATAGGATGTGTCAAAGAATATTTGTCAGCCTCTGTAAATGTCAGTGTTTCATAGCTCAGCCTGGCATTTGAGAACCAGACTCATTACTTTTGATTATGTCTTAGCTTAGGAAAAAATATCTTATTGCTCTTTGATTAATGCTATGTATCTCTGATTTAGTTAGTCTACAGCAGTTTTTCTCAATCTTTTTAGTTTCAAGGTACCGCTCTTTAGACTCAAAACACCCCAGGGAAACTGTCAGCTCTTTTTTCATTTATTTTTTGACTATAGAAAATTACAAGAGCAATTCTTCTCTTGCAAAGAACTCAGAAAGACAACAGATCAGAATGTTTTCAACACTATAGGTTCCTATTTGAAATCTCTGGATTTATCTTGTGATTTATCTTTATCTTTATCTGATTTATCTATCGGTGCTAACATTATGTGGCACTCTGTGGCACCTTTGAAAGAATCACACAGCACCCTAGAGTGCCTGCAGCACCCTAGTTGACAATCACATGGTCTTCAAGGTATAAATGTTCCCTGCTTTCTCTCTGATTAATGGCCAGAGACCTGCACATTTACAAAGACTAAAGTTGGTATTTGTTATCTGAGCTTCTGCAGTGGTCACCTAAGCATTCTGAATGTAGAACATTTAAATTGTACATTGAACAGATGTATTTGTGATCAGCCTATGTTGGTTGTTAGTTGTGTATACTCAGCTGAACCAAGAAGATTGGTTTTAAAGCACTGGGGAATTTGGCAATATTAGAAGGCTTAAAGAGAATCAAACTGAACCAAAGTCCTTGTATTTCCCTCTTCCAGGCCTCCCATGTCAGAACAGCACTTATACTTAGACAGGGTCTGAGTATATGGTACAACCTGTGTCAGGTTTTTTTTATTCACTTTCAGAGGCATCGGCCTCCACTGGGGAAATGATAGCTCAAGTTTCAGTGCTGAGCAGATCTCGGAGGATATCATTCTTATTTTCACTCTTACAAGACTATTAGGAAGAGCCTTTGGTATCTGCTCAGCATTGAGTAACACCTGATGCCTGTTTTCTGAGGAGGCTCTGAACCCCTCACTTTGATGCTGCTGACATCAAAGCCCCAAGCCCAATCTTTGCTGAAGAGTCCTGGAACCAGGAGGGCTTTAATAACCACAGGGCGGCAATTTGGGGTGCATACAGATGTTTAGGCAGCCTGTTGGGGAGGCACTCTGACTAGGGCACTTTACACAAAAGTGCCATAGTTAGAGCATTGTTGGGGGCGGGTGAGGGGTTGGAGCCTGTCTACATCAGACCTGGCAAGTGGGCAGAGGCACTCGAGCAGCCTCCCAGGAGGCTGCCAGATCATTCCTCTCACCAGCCCCACCACCCCCTGCCAGCTGGCAACAACTATCCGCAATGGCTGGGGGGCAGAGGATGGACCCCTCACCATGCAGACCCCCAAACTACCCCTGCTGGGTTCTTGGGAGGGGTTGGCCCTGGCCCATGTGCCAGGGGAAGCTCCTTTCCCCTCCCATTCCCTGGATAAGCCACTTGACAGCAGCAGCCTCCTCACTGCCATGCTTAGAGAAGGGGGGGGACGCAGCCCCCACCTTGCAGGCTTGGCCCATAAGGCCCCAGCAGGGGTAAGTGTGGGGGTGAGGTGAAGAGGGTCCATGTGCACTAGCAGGGCTCCCTCCCATCTTGCCCAACTGCACAGGGAGGAGACAGCTTTTTCTGTCTACTCCCTGTGACAGCCCCTCAAAGGCCCTGGGATGTGGGCAAAATGTCCCAAAATTAACCTTCAATGCAAACCTGTAAGTAAGTTCGGTAGGGCGCTCTACCCTAGAGCCCCTTCATCTGATACTACATTAGATGAGGGTTCACTTTTCATGCAATCTGCCATTTTTAAAGTGCTCTGCAGCCCTGAACATTTATTTTATGGCTTCAGAGCACTTTTGGTGGCTTCATTACACACAAAGTGTAACTTCTGTACACACCCTTGAAGTAGGCAGGGGGACATACCACAAAGGAAAGGGAAATACATCTCCAAAGCTAACAACAGTTGAAAAGCTAGTGAAAAGCCTATCATTGACATGCCTTGTTCAGCATTTCCTGTGACTTACAGCATCCTTGTGTCAGGGACTAAACTCTCATTGACTTCAATTACAGCAATATTGAGCCACAGTTTGCTTAGGCTAGAAGTCATTTTGGAAAAGTTGTCATTCTAGCTATTGGTTGAGAAAATGAGGTGAGGGAAGAGGAGAGAGAATACATTTTTTCTATTGACTGACAGCAGAGAGTCAATTCCTTGAATCTTTTTGAGGAACAAAGGCTTCCAAGGGCTCTATTAGCATGTTTGAATATTCATGGCCTATTCAAATACACATTATATATTCCATTCCCACAGCAGCACCCGTGTGACAGAAGGTTCAGCTGATCTGTTCTGCTAGTACATGTTGTGTTGGGGGCACCTCCTTTGGTATCTTTTGTAAACAAAGGAAAATAAGAGTACGTTGAAATAGAAAATAACCAAACAAAGCAAGACACAAGCTGTGCCTTAAAGGAAATACGGGAAATATCAAGGGATGCGAGCAAGGGACCATATGTAAAACTGAGCTCCAGATTGTCCCTTGTGTAGTAGCTGGAGGCTTGTGATTTGGAAACAACCTGTTATTATTTACAGAAACCTGTGTACAACTATTTATTGTACAGAGGTGATAGTTTACTGCTTCCTTTGTGGTTGGCCTGCTCCTATTTCACCACCTATAAGTCTCTGACCTCATTCAACATCTCATGGGATAACAGACTTCCTGGACCCTCTGTGTGTCCACAAGTTCTTACTTTATGACCATTTTGTGCTGCAATGTTTGGCACAGGTGAAATGAGAAGGACCAACAAATGAGCAAGTACCTCCTGGGCCATCCACACAAGTTCTGATATGGGTTAGAGTAGCCCAGGGTTGCTCTAATTCAGGGGTGGTCAGCTTGTGCCATGCATGCCACAAGTGACATGGGCAGCCTCTGTGCGTGGCGTGTGGCGGATTAGGGAGGGAACAGGCAGCACAGCAGCAGATAGGGCAGAGAGCAGGGCAGTGGATCAGGCTAGGCATACAAGGCGGGGAGTAGAAAGGAGAGCAGGAGATTGGGATCAGAGTGGCACGTGGAGACGGCACGGGGCTAATTTGTGACATGCCTGCTGAAAAAGTTGCCCACACTGCTCTAATTTATGCCAAGAGTAGTAGGCCTTAATGGGTCAAGTCCAATTGGTGATTGCGAGAGCACACTTTGCTGTAGCTATACCCACAGCCTACCCATCAACAGCTCTGATATGCCTCTGATGATGAGGCCAGTTCAGCAGATAGCGCAGGACTGGGCTCTGCTGTTTCTGTGGCAGCTGAGAGTGCCTCCAGCAGAGAAATTCTCAGCAGGCTTGATCCAGTTTCTTTCTAGGCATTTTTGTCCCACCTACGCTGTGCAGGGATCTGGAGGAGTAGAGAATTTGGCCTTAAGCATGCTGGAACATGCATGCATATTTATTGTCAAGGGTTCTGATTACTGAGGGTAAATCTAGCCACAGCACCTTCCTGCGCAGATTGTTAGAGAAGCTGGGCCCTAGTTAGGAGAAATGGTGACAAATCCTAACACATGTGGGAAACCTTTAAATATTCAGTATTGCATCTCAGCTTCTCTGATGCCACAGGCTGTTTGCCTTAAAACAATGAAAATGAACACAGAGAGAAGCTTATGTTAGTGAACAGCCACATCAGGGAATGTTAATGACATGTTTGGATAATGCTTAGCACGTTAGACCATTATATACATTATAGGCTGGCATCACAAAGATTCTGGCTGGGACTCCAGGATGCCATTGCCATGCAAACTTTCACAAAAAGAGAGCGAGGCCGTTATATTTTTTAAAAAGAAAATCCAACGTGGTGTTTGCCCATGAGATGGTTTCTAAGCTGTTTTGGTGATTCAGTCTTTCCTAAGTGCCCAGTTGCAACGACTCCCTGGGCCCAGTTCACTGTTGTCTTGCATCTGGTGTATTCATTTACCCCTGGGCCAGGTGGGTGCAAAATTCTATTGAACCTGAAGTGGTGGGGTTTTACCCCCACTTTGCCCAGAAGTGCACAAGGTTCGTCGCAGCAGAGAATCAACCCTGATGCTCCACTCCCAGGTGCTCAAGTAGTTCATGAAGCTATTTCTCCAGGTTTGTGTGCAAGCCTGGAACCCCATAAACCTGTAACTCTTTATATGTTCGAACATAGGGCAGCAAATCCCTCCACCTGCAAAACACCCAGAGCACAAGAGGGTTGCTTACCTGGGGGTGTTCCAGGACGCTGAAAATTCGATTCAGCCTAAGCACGTAGCCCTCAGTTCGTCCAGTGTTGATCTGGCCCAGAGCCACATCTACCGCTGACTCCACTGCTGAGTCATTGCATGCAGGGAAGAGGAAAGGACTTTGCAGTTCCTTCCCAGGAGGAGAGAAAGCCTGGGAGCACAGTGCCTGTATGCCAAGGAAAAGCAAAATAAGCAGTGCCATTCTGCATGAAAACAGTTGCTGCAAGGGATTGCGCTTGGAAGTCAGGACAAGGAAGCCAAGGCTAGCCCACAAGAACAGATTGTTGGAATGGATTCAGGACTTTTTATGCCCATAGTGTCCCATTTATATAGCCTGCTGACCATCACCTTTCAACTGCAGACAGGGCAACTGCAAACACTAAGTCAATGATTACAAGATAGTACATAAGCCAAGCGGCTGTTTATAGATCAAATTGTGTTCTTAGTTGGATCTGTCTTGTGTGGAATTCATCAGGCAGTTCACCTCGGACAGTTCACCTCGCTGATTTGTATAGGGCAGCAGGCACTACACAGAGAGCTGGTCCACATCTATTAATGGACCAGCTGTGCTCCCACTCAAGTCAGTGACAAAATTCTTGCTGGTTCTACCATTTTGGTAACTGATTTTGCACTTCTCTTGTTAAATTAAATGTGCTTTAATGGCAGTGCTCAGCCTCCTGGGATATATCCAGCTGCCAGGCTTTGAGAGAGAGACTTTGACTTGGATTCATCCTAAAAGTTGACATAGGAAAAAAAGTCATAATTTCATAGTTTCACAGTTTGTAGGGTCGGAAGGGACCTGAGCAGATCATTAAGTCTGACCCCCTGCCATGGCAGGAAAAAGTACTGGGGTCAAATGACCCCAGCATGGTGTACATCTAACCTCCTCTTAAAGCCCCCCAGGGTAGGAGCCAGCACCACTTTGCTTGGAAGTTGGTTCCAGATCCTAGCCACCCTGACTGTGAAGTCGCACCACCTGATGTCTAGTCTGAATTTACCCTCTGCCAGATTGTGACCGTTGTTCCTGGTCACTCCTGGTAGTGCTTGGGGGAATAGGGACTCCCCCAATGCCTGCTGGTCCTACGAAGAGAGGTGACGGGACCTGAACCTGTTCAGCCTCCACAAGAGAAGGCTGAGGGGGATCTAGTGGCCTTCCTGATTATATCCCCACACTGCCGGCTCATGTTCATCTTGGCATCAATGATGAGTCCAAGATCCTTTTCTGCCTCTGCACTGACGAGAAGGGAGTTCCCCAGCCTGTAGGTATGGTGCCGGTTCTTCCTCCCCAGGTGCAGCACCTTGCACTTGTCAGTGTTGAATCCCATCCTGTTCTCATCTGCCCACCCCTGTAACCTGTCTAGGTCCGATTGCAGCCTATTGCTCCCTTCTAGCGTGCCCACATCCCCCCACCTCTTAGTGTACAAGGAGACCCAGGGTTCATAACGTGTTGTTCAAGCAGAACTCTCCACTAGCTTCAGGTGGGAGTTAGCCTCATTATAACTCATTGTAGTGATCCAGATGCCATAAGTGCTTATTGTACTGATCCATAAGTGCTTCCCGGATGTATAGGCACTGTCTCGGCCACAAAGGGCTTAAATTCCATGAAGGTCCCTCTGTGTGCTCTGTTTCCCTCTAGTCACCTCATCAACCTGAAAACCTCCTGCTCCCCTCGCCCCCTTTCTCCATTTGGCTTTCCTCTCACTTCATGTGGCAATCCCAGGTGAGCTGTCCTGCAGACATCCCCATTTCCCCCAGCAGCCAGCACAAGCCCTTGGCCCTCCATGGGCAGTGAAGGCTGCTCATGTCCCCCCGTCACCTCCCCACTCCTATCCTGGCTGCTTGGACAGACCCCTGCAAACGTCCTCTTGGGGCATTCTGCCACTTACATATTATCAAGACAAGACTTATAGTAATGAAAACTTTCATTAACTTTGGCCAAACCCAGTGAGGATGGGGGAGCAGGCCAGAAAGAGAGTGTAAGAGCAACAGGGTGTAACCTGCCCTGATAAGTATTACCCTTGTGCCAAAGCTTGGATGGGAAGAACCTGGTAGAGAAAGCTACTCACAGGACAGTGTGAAGCTGAATGAAGGGAAGAGCTGTTTCATCTCACAGCCTACAGTCAGTGACTTATTCTACCCTGCACCCCTTCAGCACTTGTCTCTCTCGTACACTTCTTTATGCCACTTTGATGCTGGAAATGCTACTTGTGCACATTAACCCACTTTTTCACTGGTTCATACTGCCATTTGCATTATTCCTGTATTTAATCCAGGGGCTCCTGTCAGAGCCACAGCTCCTTTCACCATGTCTGAATTGAACATCCTGATATCCCTCCTCAATTTTCCATCTCATTCCAAGGCAGTTTTCTTGACCTCCTACCTTGGTACCAGGACAGTCACCCAGTGGCTCAGAGGCAGCAGGGCCACCTACGGAATCTGCCCCTCAGACTGACTCAGAGCTCTAAGTGCTGACCCAGCCTGTCTCAGCCTTGTTGCGGGTGTAACAGGAATATCACGGCAGTGGCATATATGGATACAGGCTGGGGGCTAGTGCAGATGGTTCCTGCAATGCTTCTATTTTAGTCTTAAGTAGCAGCACTGAGTGGTGCTCTGGCAGCCTTCCTTTTCAGTAGCTAGAGCATTTAAATAAAATCCTGACGTGACTTGCGCAGCCCTCTGCTGACTTTTTGAGGTTTTTCTGTCAACCAAGGAGTTGCTCACTAGTCACCTATTTACCCACAGGCCAGTTGCAAAATGGAAAAAGCAAGAGGCCAGGGAGATCCTTTCTAGAGCAATATCTTTTTGAAAGGGCACTGAGTTTGGGGCTGACCCAGAGGCAGCCACAAAGTTAAGGGAGAGAGGGTGGAAGGAGCGGACCCACACATCAACCCTGCAGCTTGAGAGAAGGGCAGCCAGAATTGTGCTTGTGGGGAGCATGGTGACTGCAACGGAGCTCCCGCCACAATGCTTCACTGTGAAGGGCATGGGGAGCACGCAGAGCCTTGGCTCCATTGCTCACATGTGGTGGATGACTCTGTGCAATGCGGGGCAGCTCCATGCAGTGAGCTCCCTTACATCCCCATCCTGCTCCCTGCAATGGGCCAGAGCCCACGGTTGCAGTCTGGCCCACAGAGAGTTTCCTTAAGTTGGTCAGTCAAGCACAGCTGTCCAGAGGCTGGGCCACTTCCATCCAGGACGTTTGGGTGGGAGAAAATTGAAAGGGGGTTGCAAATCTCCAGGAGCCCAGTGTTTTTAAATAAGGTTTTTCCTCAAAGGTTTTTGTCGACAAGATGTGAATGAAAATCTCTGATTAAACTGTGCCCCTTTCTGCCCTTCCCTGCTCCTCTCCACCACCAGCAGTACTCCATCCTACTTAGTGAAGGCTACCTCCCTAAGCAGGGGTGGGGAGCTTGGTTTTCAGATCTGGGCCTTTGATTATGTGGTGCTGGGAAGGAAGTGTGCAATGCAAGGGCAAAGACTTGTTCTACTAAAAATACCATCCCCTGTCTCAGTGATGGAGAACAACACCAGAATCACAGCCCCGGAGGGCCAAACCCTTGAGCCACAGGACAGGCATGGCAAGGAAGCAGCATCACAGCCTCCCTTGAATTGCTCACTGCTAACTAGCCCTGAACCTGGGTTTGGGAGCACTTTCCTCCTATTGAAAGGGTAATACAAATAATTCACCCTCTATATCCATTCAGTGTTTGGCCTGACAGTGACAACATGGCTGCCAATTAGCACCAGCTGGGCAGGTGGCTCCTCTGATGGGGAGTTGTTATATTCTTGATTTTGTTCTCATCTCCCAACTCCAGCAGCTGGATGGAAGCAACTTTTCTATCGAGTAACTGTTCTCTGTGCACCAGCCCAAACAGGGAGGTAGCCAGCAAAGCTCAGGGCATCCTTCTCGAGTAGCAGGCAGGACACAGCTTGTTGATCTGTCAGCCAGAGACAGTGAAAAGCACAGTGAGTGACTGGTGCAGATCTGACCCAGCCAGTCCTCTGTCACTCAAAGGAAAGGAGTGCTTTTATTTTATTGGATAATTGCCATTCCTGTAGCCCTCGTCCCCCTAACATCTGAGTACACCAGTTAAGAGGATCAGCTGTGCACAGTCCTCTGCTCTACTGAGGGACAAAGTAACAGCATTTAAAGCCCATGATGCAAATGTGATGCTCTTAGAGGAGTAGGTGTCAGGGAGAGGGAAGATGAGAGACAATTAAGTGCTGCATTAGATGAGCCCAGACCATTTTATGGATAAGAGAGGGTACTTGTGCCAGGAGAAGGAGCAGAGATGCTGCAGAGCCTGGAAGCAAAAAATATTCTCTGTGCCCTTGTCTTGCTGTGGCAGGAGGAATGCTTCCACTTCATCACACAGGGATCTGCAGGGATTCCTGCTACAGATGTGCTCATTTCTGCCAGGGAAAGGAGCCTTCTTCCCCAGCCAGGAAGCATCACATGTACCTTGTACAGGGTAATACATATAGCATACTTTAGGTGCTTACTCCAGTTTTGTGAAAGTAAATCTGGGGTGTAGAAATAAGTAGGGAAACTCATTCTCTTGAGGGGATCATGGAGCCAGTGCATTGTTTTGAATACAAATCAAACAGGAAGAACCCTGCACTGAGTAGTACTGGTGTGTAAGGATTGAGAGAGTATGAGGAAGGTGTATAGGATTTTTCTCCCCGTGCAAGCAAGAATCCTACTGGCTTACTGCCAGGGCACTATGCCACCAAGGCCGTGAGTTAGCCACATAGCACACTGCTTTAATGGAGGGTGCTCAAGTCCTGCAGTTAGGAGTGAAGTACTTATTAGGAGCGTTGCAGAAAAGCAGACAGGATGTGTACTCTGCCAGCTTTGCAGCACATCCAGCCAGTTGGTAGGCAGCCAGTGCTGCTCCTGTTTAAAGGGAAAGGAGTGAGTTTCCCCTAGCTGGAGAATCCTAGTGCCTCTGACAAGATTCATACAACGATGAATGTCCTGGCCATTCTCCCTGACTGTCGTCACTGCACTCCCCAAGATATAAATCGGCCTTTATGTGTATGAGAGAGGGAGATGCAGCTCTGTTGCATCTGGTTCAGGACACAGTGCAGAGCTGCAGGGCAGGCTTGCGGGTGCTGCTGCCTGGCATAGCAAGGTTGCCAGATAGATGTGCCTAGGGAGAGCTGTCTGTTAATGCAGCAGTAACTGGCAGTCTGAACTGATGTAACTTGGGACCATTTGCTGGTGGCATATTTGTATTCATAGTCTAAGCTGGAATTGGTTAATAAACACAGTGGTTAGTAGGCCCGTACGAATAGGGAAGTATTTGATTTGGATTTGGATTCGGCCGATTCAGAGGACAGCGATTCAATTTGGAGATTTGGATCGCTGTCCCGAATCAATTTGGTTGAACTAGCTTCAGAAGATTTGGCGCTGATTCGGAGAGATTCGTTGATTTGGCCATAAACTATAATGGGGAATCACTGCAATACCTATAACTTTGTCATTTTTTGTCAGATTTGAATGAAAAGGGCAAGAACAGTAGCCCCTTCTGCGGGCATGAGGTCTGCCAAGTTTCAAGGAGATAGTTTCAGGGGTTTTTGGGAAACTGCACCTCAAGCTTCTGAAAGCAGAAGTCCTGATGTGTGACTTTGTGTGTGTGTTAAGGCACAGCGAGATGAAAACAGCAAGGATACTAGCCTGTAACAGGGGCCTTCCTGGTGCTTAGGCAGAAAAGCTCACAAAAGGGACAGAAAGGCTGCAGACAGAGGCCTATGTGCTGTTTCTATGTCCCTCCCCCAGAGCACTGTGATTGAAAGGGGACTCAGGGAAAGATCACAGTCACTGGCCAGCTACAGATGTCAGTCTTTGCCCCCCTGCTCCCCCTCCCTCTTCTTAGTTTCTGTTTCCCTGCAAGACTGCCTTCCGAATTGCCGAATCTCTGAATCTTTTCTGAATTGATTTGGAGTCTCCAAATCAATATGGAGGGTTTTTTTGCCTCCTGATTCAATTTGGATTTGGTGATTCGGCCTCCAAATTGGGCCGAATTTTCTCTGAATCAAATCGGTGACCAAAGTTTCATACACCCCTAGTAGTCAGCTAATTCTTTTAACACATTATTTGGCTGCTGGGGAACAGAAGCCTTACTCTGCTCGGGTGAAGTAACTTTGCCAGTGGAGGGATGTGGGGTGGGGGTTCCAACACCACTACAAAACGGCTTGGAGTCCAAAGGCAGTTTTGGTAGAGCTTTGAAGTGTGTAGTACAATCTCCTTAGTCCCATGGGGGTCAAACTTTTTGGCAGGCATGCCACAAATTAGTAAGGCTGTGTGAAATTTTGCCAGCCATTTCATTCCAACACTGCTTCGACCAATTTCAAGGTTGAAACAGCAAAATCAGAACAAAACAAAGACAGCTGTAATAGCCTCAAAACAAAACGAGGCTGATTGAAATGTTTCAAAAGTCGAAATGTTTCAACCATAGGCTGGAGATAGGAAGTCAGTCCAGCTGGCCTGACTTCCCATCCCCAGCGCAAGATCCGGCAGGGGGCAGGAGGCAGCCCAGTGGGGCTGCTTCCCGGTGCCCTGCGCTAGATCGCACCGGGAGCGGGAGGCAGCCCCACTGGCTGCTTCCCCGACTCCCTCACTTGATCACATCCAGGGCTGGAGGCAACCCAGCGGGGCTGCTCCCCCAACCCATATGCTTGATCATGCCAGGGATGGGAGGCAACCCAGCAAGGCTGCTTCCCTGAGCCCCTTGCTAGATTGCACCAGGCACAGGAGGCAACCCAGTGGGACTGCTTCCCCGACCCCCTCGTTTGATCACACCTGGGGCGGGAGGCAACCCAGTGGGACTGCTTCCCCAACCCCCACGCTTGGTCACACCTGGGGTGGGAGGCAACCCAGTGGGGCTGCTTCCCCAACCCCCGCGCTTCATGATGAAGTGCAGGAGTCAGGGAAGCGGCCCCACTGGGTTGCCTCCTACCCCCGGCACAATCAAGCACGGGGGTCGGGAAAGCAGCCCAGCTGGGTGATGTAGCACTGGGGATGGGAAGTCAGCCCAGCTGGTCTGACTTCCTATCCCTGGGAAAACTCGAAACAGTGGTGAAACAGCCTTTCTGTTTTGACGGAACAAAATGGAACAGCTGTTTCAACTTGAAATGAAATTCAAGATGAAACACTGTTCCATCGAACTGTCGAAGCTCATGGTGAAGTGGAATGGTGCCATTTCGCACAGCCCTACAAATTAGTTCTGCACCTTCCCTGTCCCATCTGCTACTCTGCTTTCTGCCCTATCTGATACCGTGATGCTTGTCTCCTCCTCAATCTGTCATGTGCTATGTATGGAGACTTCCTGTGCCACAAGTTGACCGTCCTTGGTTTAGCGTACAGCACAGGCAGGAGAGAGGAGGGTTTAAAGAGTAATCTGGGCAAAAAATTGCTTGATGCAATAGCATCTGTGGGGGCTCTGAATTACAATGTAACTAGTCTTAATTAGGTGTTAACAGACAGACACACTCACAGTGTTCCAGTACAGAAGAGCAGTCAGGCCTATTGTTGTTTAAGCAGTGCCTTCAATATATAAATGAAGAGAGAATCTGGCAAATTGTTTGTGTTTTCCACACTATAAATTGCTGCCCCTGTTCCCTGGAGGCATCTTAATTGGCTTACACAGCACTGTAAATTGATGTCCTCTGACATGCATGTAATTGTGGTGGCATGACTTACTGCCAGGAGAGAGAGATGTCATGTCTGTCTGAAGGAGCAGGAGGCTGCAGAAAAGTCACCAGCCAGTATCAGGTGTATGAGAGTTACTAGAGTCCTCCAATTTTTAGGTATTCCATTAATGAACAGAGGGATGTCCAGCTGTCTGACTGCTCCACTATGTACTTTCCCAGAATATACTGACTCTTTCTTCTTTAAACAAATACTGATATTCATTGAATTCACTAGTTCATTGCTGGTTAGTGATATTAGTGATGTCATAGATACTCATTACATCATACCTAAAGGAGACCTAGGTGCTTTAGGTGTATATTAAAGATTTGTACTTGCTCAGAGTGCTGGTAAATTAAGATAGAGTAGGGGTGTAAAACATATGGCCCAGGGGTTAGATCCAGCCTGCACAGCCATTCTGTCTAGAAGTTGTAATGCAGGGCCAAGTGGATGTAGTTCCCTGCAGAATTTGGGGCCACTGGATCCTGATGAATCTGGCCATCAGTGGCAGAGGGTCAAGCAAGGGCTGTGAAGTTGCAGCCCTTGCTTGCCCTTTGGCAGCTGAACCCCCGACCATTGCCCCAGACCCTGCTGCTGCTGCAATGCTGGACCCATGGCCACTGGACCCCCAAATCCTGCTGCCATTAGACCCTTGCCACAGCTGTTGCTGGTTCCACAGAGCCATACTGGAAGGAATACTGCAGTCTGGATCAAGCCTGGAGTCCAGGATGAATGTGATTTCCTTCAGATAGACAAAGTGCAGGAGGGAGAAAGGAGGCTTACACTTCAAAGTTTGCTCCCTCCTACCCATCCAGCCTCAAAAGCAGCATTGGCCTGATTTTCAGATGTGCTCAGCACCCACAAATCCCATTGAAATAAAAGGAGCTGTAGGAGCATAGCACCTTGGAAAGTTTTAGGCCTAGCATATGATAATACCATGTTGCTGGACATGTAGAAAAGGCAAGTGTGATCCATCCAGGTTTTACAGTTTAAAGCAGACACTAAATACAGATGGATGGCAAAGAGGCATCTCTTTATTTATAAAGCACTTTGGGTTGGTTTTCTCTCCACAAGTCTGCAGATACTCCAACAGCATCAAGGCAATAACATTTCCTACTGTTTTAAAAAGGTCATCCATGGAGGCAGAGAGCAAAACTACTGCCATCTATAATCACCTGCACCTGGGAGCAGGTTATTACATGCTATTGATCCCTGGTGTGGTTTATCAGGAATGAAACCAATTGGAGATAAAGGATCTGAGTAGCCTCAGATACTTATATTTGGCCATGTACTCTGCATGTTGTTGGTGACAACAGCTAACACTTTGATCAGATGGCTTGCTATGCCTGTAACTATATACGGAAATGACGTATCCTGCCAGGGCATTGAGGAGGAGGAGGATGTAGTACGTCTCCTGGATGTTCTGCTGTTGGCTCAGAAACTGTTCTTTTGACCACAAGCTTCGCTGATAAGGTGGCAGCAACAGGAACTTCTGCAGAGTTGGACTCTGAAGAGTCATTGAACTGGCTGCTATGGGAATGCCTGAGGTTGTGGTGACTGAAGCCTTGTACAACAACGGGAAGCAGTCCTACATTATCTTTAGCCAGGACAGGATGGGCAACTTCAGACTGGAAAAGAGAGACATCAGTCAGATATGCATGTTCTGTGACTTGGAGTTTATAAGATACAGGTGCTGGATGTTTTTTACTAAGTACTGTGGTTTCAACTAGGGAACAGGAACTTTGGTGACCTTTAGGGAGATATGGCTACACATTTAAACACACACATTCTAATAGCCAGTAGATTTTTAGTGCCAAAATGCATCTATTATTGCACCAATGGAAACCCTGAACATGTCCTATGAAGTCGGTGACATTCTCAGACCCAAAAGTGATATTGTTGTTAACACTGCTGCTGTTCCAGAGGTAGTAATGATGGGACTACTGGACTCTGAGCAAGCAATACAGCCAGAACACTGTCTAATCTTGCTCTGACCACACCTAAGTCAAAACACCAGCAGGCCTGAACCTTGGTATAGTCAAGATTCCTGCTATGACTGTCACAAGTGGATATGCCTCAGTGGTAGTGGTGATGGGAATTTAAAAACACATGGTTGATATGGATCAGTCCCTGAGTCTGATTTCATCTAGAGGTTACTAGCAACAAGGTCCCCACTGACCTCATCTCCTGAGATTGATGTTCACTTTTGGATCTATCTCCTGGCCCTTTTTGCTTACTTCTAGTGAGTCCTCAACCCTATTGAACACAATTGGACACAGTCTGACTAGTGTTTGGACCTGATTAATTCAGAGAGTGTGGTGGATACCCAACAGAATGCATTCAGGCAAAGAACCTGAACCATAGTTTGCACCATCAGCCATAACCATGTCCAACTCTGGTTGAGGAGACCAAGAAGCAGCAATGTCCAACTGTTGGGTGTAAACATGGCATGATTTCTGGAAAAAAAACAGCTTAACACAGACAAGATCAACCTTTATCAGGTTCTATGGATTGAATTTAACCTCTTGAGTTGCATCAAGTAGCTAGTGCAATCTGGGAAAGAGGTAAGTTCAGAGCAGGTACTCCAAACAGTTCTTAATAATGCAAGAAATTCCAAGCCACAATAAGAAAGTAATAGCAACAAAGCAAATATTTAGAGCACTCATACCTGAGGAGCATAGACTTCACACTCCACGTGGATCTCTTCTTTGGGAACATGCATGACTGATCCAACACAGAAGCCAAATTGCTGTCAAAATTAGAGGGAAGTTAAAGAAACCACAAATAGAAAGAGGAGGATTGTTGCAATGCAATGGCTATGTGACTGTGCAGTCCAAAAGATACCAACTTTTCCAAATGCCATACATGTTTTATTTAAACTGCAAAATTCTTGTTTTTGAGGCCAGCTCCCATTAAAATGAGCTGTGTTTAAATGTCTATCTAGGTATGTGTGTCTGTGTATGAGTGTAGAGGGAGGGCAGAGAGGTGAAAGGCTAACACATACAGCAAAACTACATGGGATACTTACCTTATACAGACATTCAGTTTCTCCTGGGAGAGTCACTGGAGTCTTTTATTCTCCCAGAGTAAAAATGCTACTCCAGGAGAAAAATTACCTGGGGACAACCAGGGTTAAATAATTCCCAGGAGAGTTTCTCCTGGGTGAGCGAGTGTCTGTACATGCTATGGATCATCTCTCAGAAGCGAACATAGTCCTCTGGCATTCTTCCCTTCCCCCCTTAGGATGACAATATGTCATGTGCTGGACTCTGCTGCTCTAGTAAGGAGCAGAACAGGTCCCTTTTTCAATCCCTACACTGTGCTGCAGAGAAACAGACTGACCATGGGCAGTCTGGGCCAGCCAATAAGAGCTGCCCTATCCACTGCTGCTATCTGTCACCAGGAGAATATGGGAGCCTGCAGAGCATCCTTAAATGTGTGTGCAGGCCCTCCTGCCCCCCAGCTTCACAGTATCAGTACTGCAAGCTCTTTACTCTTTAGGGCCTTAGCATTTGAATGTCTATACATGTGACTCTGGGTAAATTTCCCAGGTTATTTGAATGTGTATATGCAGCCTGAGTATCTTTAGATTCAAGAGATGAAGAGCTAAGCTGAACCTAGGGATCTTGGGAATTCAATTAGCAACACAAAGTGTAGTAACAACACCTACACTTTTAAGTATTTCAGGATAGGCACTGACTTGCTATGGCATCCAGCACAGTGAGGCTGAAGTTTCCAAGACCTACTGCAATACAAATCAGAGCTAACAACCTATGCCCTTGTTTAGAGAGATGTTCTGTATAGCCAATTCCCTGGGCCTCACTTTTTAAGAGGGTTCATCGAAATATATAACCCCTGTATGATAGAAGGGGAAAAGAAGTAATGGAGACTTAGAAATTGTATCACTCAGAGGAAACAACCCTTGCACCCTGTCTCCATAATGGTCCAGTGTAATGTGGTTCATCTCTATACCTGAAGTGGATTGGTCAGAAAGATAGTTTCAGCATACTTACAGCTTGATCCCCGGACAGCGCCTGACAGGCCTTCACATTTTCACTGGCATCTTTGCTTGAGCAGTTAGTGGCAGAAATTGCAAACTCGGCAATGATGGTATTAGGGGCCTTTGGATAAAAAACATGAATATTGTTTAATCCTCTTTCCAGCCCAACACTACAGAACTGCTGAGACAAGGTAAAAGGCTAAATTCTCTAAGAAGCCGGTGGGAGTTTCAGCTCTGCAAAACCACTGGCGTCTGAGGAAAGTCACAGGGCTAAGATGCCACAGATCCCTTTGCAAAATCTAAACCACTGAACGTTGCCCAGTTACTACCAAAGGAAAATTCCATTTTAAACTACAGCAGTGATCATAATTCCACCAACTACAGTCTAAGCCACATAGAACAGACTCTTCTGGCAATCAAAAAATTGTAGGACACAATGAGTGGATGATTAATCCTCCTAGCTTCTTTTAATTTCTGTAAATGCCATGTTATTAGCAGTCCCAAAACAGATTGTGTCCTGCGAATTTCAAAGCTGCTACCAGAGGCAAAGCACTCTAAGCCAGGGGTTGGCAACCTCAAGCCTTCGAGCTGGACCTGGCCCACAAAGAGTTTGGATCCAGCCCATGAAGGTCTGATCTGACCCATGGTAGGGGGTGGGGTGGGGGATTGGAGACATGCAGTGGTGTGTGCACCAGTCCTGGGTGCCAGCTTGAAGGGGCTGTATTCTGTGTTCCCAAGCCACCTGCCCCAGGCCTCCCTGCTCCACAGCCTTCTTGCTCTCTTGCCCTGTATTGCTTTCCCTCATTGCCCAATCCACACTCTCTACTGTCATTGGCCATGGTTTTTGGCAGCAGTTGGTAAGTGGAGGCTGCATTAGGGAGGCAAATACATAGCCCAGAATAGGGATGGCTGGGGCAGCAGCAGGGGATTGGCAGCCCACTGTGGCAGCCAGGTCAGAAGTGGGGGTCTGCCATTAATAAAAGTTTACTGACTTTTGCTCCAAGCAAACATGCAAAGCAATACTGGGGGGAAGCAGGCTTTCTCCATGTGATTTAGCAGGCACACTTAACAGTGCTTTAAGCAGTGCCTTCAATATTGGAATCAGTACAGTCTGAGAAAGGGCTACAATCCCTTGCATGGTTTAAATGAGATGCATGCCTTCCCTATGCACTTCTGCAATGGCTTTTACTATACCTGCATCTGAGCTCGTGCAATCTCAATGAGCATAAAGTAGGCATCATTTGTGCTGTGATACTGGTCAAGGAGGAGTTCAACTGTCTTCACCACCTGAGTATCGTTTAATGGAATCAGTAATGGACAATCGGGGCAGATTTTAATGATGTCTTCAGCTGAGTCTAGAGAAGAGACAGGGCAGATGGTATTTTCATCAGATTACAGGTTATTCCTGAAAGCATTATAGATCTGTTCAAGGGCACGGGCTGCTATTTTACATGCCCAATTCCAAATTGTCGCATAATTTGTGTTGCTGTGCAGTGCAAAAAAATTGCTGCATTTCACTTCTCAGATGGCAGCATAGGGAAAGGGGTACATTTGACTTTTCCCCGCTAATTCCTGGAATCTTTGTTTGCACAAAAGTGCTATGGGCTTCAGTAGCTCAATTGTTAAGGTTCTTGCTAATCAGCAAACTCTGCGACATCAGTGAGAGTTTGTCTTAAGAAAAACAGATATGGACTTCAGCATGCAGCCTCTTCTTGTGAAAGCATCTGAGAGAAGTTAAAGGAGCTCCCAAAGTACTAGAATTGTTTGTCTGCATGTGGGTGTGTGACTCCTTCCTTTATCCAGCTTGTGAAATCTACCTAGTAGGAGGAACAAATAGATGGGAAGAAAAGTACTAATGTCTGCCCATAATTATACCCACCTAAATTTATTGACTCACTGAGGTCAGTAAACTTAGGCACATGTAATTATGGACAGGTCTAAGTGAGGGCAGAAATTGGCCATGATTCCTATACTTATGTATCATATAGTTTTTGTTAGTCTATAGGGTGCAACTCCACTCTGCCTTCTTCCTGACTTCAGACAAACACAGCTAACTACCTCTCCCTTCTCATGGTTTCCTAAGATAGAGCTACTGAGCTGGTGGGTTGTGACATGGTGACGATGGGGGTTACCTCTTGGGTTGTGCGCCACTGGCTGAGAAAGAAGTACAACTGCTCGGTAAGCCAAGCAGTGGGGGAAAGAAGCAATTTGTTTTCAATCTGCACTTTCCTGCTGCTTCTTCAGGAAGGCTAGGCTTCTGCCATTCCTGCTTCCCCATGGTTGCCCCAAATTCACACCCTACCCCAGAGGAAGGCCTTTACCTGGAGATGAGTGACATCTTACACCTGTTACAGAGAGCTTTCCATCCTCCTTGAGCAATTTAACATCACAGTCTGCTTCAATAGCCTAGAGGTACAAAAGCAAAGGTTTACATCATCCTGTTGGAAGGAGTTTCTTGAAAAGAAACCAGTATTAGAAGAGGACAGCTCTTTCTGACTTCAGAAGAACAGGGCTCAGCCGTGTCCTTGCAGCAAGTCCAGTCTGGCTTACTGAAGAGCCAGACAAACCTTTCTCAATATAAAGTCCTGCTTACACAGCAGCCATGGTGGGTCCTGGCACTGAGGGGCTCCTGCATGTCCTGTTATGCCACCCCACACCTTTGGGCATGCTCCAATCCCAGAAGTTCACCAGTGAAGTTGACCCAGGGTCATCCCAGGCATGAAGGAATAGCTTCACTGGAGTACTTCAGGTTTAGACCATGTCAGGGACATGGGTGGGCAAGCCTCTCACGGAGACAACCTGCTGCTACTGTTGTGTGGACAAGCCCTAAGAGGCAGACCTGGGCTGCAAAGCTGTGATTCCAGCCTGGATCTCAAAGGAGTCAGGAGTTCAAGGATGTCCAGGTGAAGGACTTTAGTTGAAGCCCATCTCTGATAAAGCAAATAATTTCAGTACACCTATTTGTAATCAAGGGCTTCAGTAGAATCACCTTCAGCAGTCCCATGAAGCCAGTCTTGGTCAATGGGAGGAAGCTTGGCTTCATGGTATATGAGATCCAAGAGGAGAGGAGATACTGACAGTCAAAGTTATGGTCACTGGACAAGGGGAACAGGTAGAGAGAGCCCTGACCTGGAACACTGGACCAGAGCCCTGGTGAACACGGGTTATAAAAGACATCACTAAATGAAGCAGATCAGCTGTGCTGGGCTGGATTTGGGATTTGTCCTGGTACAGCTGATCTGGTTCACTGAGTGAGAAGGACATTGCCTGTTGTCTCGTGGGGTGCAGCCCCTGCCACTTTTGGGAATGGCAGGGGCTTGATTCTGTGGCACAACACCTGGAGGACATTTCTGCAAATGGGAGAACCCTGGGGGGATCCCTGGGTGCAACTTTTCAAGTGGGGAACTCCAGGATCTCCCTGCTCGCAGGGGCATGTCCAAACTTGGAATCCCTTGGCACACCTCTGCAAGCAGGGAAACCTGGGGTGTCCCGCTTGCAGAGATGTGCCTAAGGATTTTGATTTGGGGAGTTCCTGTGCAAACAGGGAAACCCAGGCAGGCACTTCCTGGGCTTCAAGGGCCTGATTCAGCATGCCCAGGAAATTCCCAGCAGGAACACCAGCCTGAGGCAGCTGGACAGCATGAGCAGCCCAGAGCTGCCCATATTTATCCACCATAAAACAGATATCTGCTGCAAAATACACGAATTAATATTACCGTTTGTTGTGGCCACACATTTAGGCATTTGCAGCATGACAAAGGGCATGGGCATCTGTTTGCTTTTACTTTGTGCTACCATAAAAATGTTCATGGTGGCATAAAGGTGATGTCTCTTTACAGCGATAGGGAGAGTGAATCCCAGGTCAGATCCAGCTGTGACCAGTTTGGCCCAGTCTCTGGAAACCCTTGATTGAAAACTGAAAATCTTGCTCTGTTTTCTGTTCAGACACCCCCCACGCCCCCTCCGGTTTTGGTTGAGAAGGATTTTCAAGTCTTGGTTTAATATGTATAAAATGTGCAGATGGCCACTTCAATTCTAATTAAGCCTTTTATTGAGGACATTAGGCTCAGTTCTGCTTTCAGTAGCCAGCCAGTGCTGTAGCCCCACTACTGAAAGTCCCAAATCCAACTCAGGGAAGCCAAGTTTTGCACTGATGGAACTTCTCCTCACACTCCTGAACTCCTGGCTTGCCCTTCAGTCCTTTTGTGGACCTTGGGCGTTATTTCTCTCAGTCTCCTGCTCTGTGAAAAGCAGCTAATATACCTCTCTTTCACAGAGAGGTCAAACTCAACATTTGCTGAGTCCATCCGCCTCCTTGGATGAAAGCCATGAGAGGAAGGCAAAGATGTAAATTATTATTATCTATGCAAATAAGAAGAGCTGAGTATCAGCTTTGAGCTTTATGAGGCTGGTCTCAAAGGAGGCTTTTGCCCTAGAAAAGGAGAAAACTGGTGGGCCGAAGTAGCAGGCGAAAACTACTCTCTGCCCACTATCAACACACATCATGAACTGCATAATCGTATGTAGCTACAAAACTAGTAATGATTTCAGGTACTCACATGATTAATCAGTTCCCGTACAGTACAGTTTTCAAGAGGCAGAGGGTTCAAAACGTGGCACTTGGTTTCCAGTAAGTCAAGCTCGAGTATCACTACCTCACTACCAGGCCGCTGGAAGGGAAAGACAAGGATTTTGCTAATGAATTCCCCAAACATCATCAGCTTTCCTCTGCAGGATGAGATTCTGGTTGGCTTTGCTCTGGGAGAAAAGCAGTCAGGAGCTAGTTCTTATGATTACTCTATACCTGGGCTGTCCAACTTCTAGGTGGCCAGGGGCTGAATGCCACTTGGGCCCTTTGCTGCACCATGCCCTGTGCCCCTCTGCCTGGCCACTGTACACCCCCTCCACTGCACTTCATGCCCACAGGGTATCAGGGTCTACCCCAACTCCCCCAGCATTGCCCTGGGGCGGGGGCAAACAGCAAAAACCAGAGGAAGGATGGAGACTCCAACTGGTGCTACAGCCGGAGCAACAGGAGAAGCAATGGCGAGGTAGGAGCCCAGGGGCTGCAACTTAACCTGTACAGAGCCACACGCAGTTCATTAGCTGCCAGTTGGACAACCTTGGTCTATAAGAACAAAAGTTCACATCATTAGTTGATGTAAAATGACTCCGTTCCAGAATCGTGAGTGAAATGACACTGATTTTGGCACCTAAGGACTGGTTTGGAGTGCCTGCTCTTAATTCAGGCCTCTAAAGAGAAAGACTAGAACCCAAAGCCAGTGTCCCTGAGTTTGTGCTGCCCAGTAATACTTTAAGACAGGCATGTAGCTTGGCAGATGGAAAACTACAGAGAGTAATTCCATGGCTTGATATGAGGGTACTAGACAAAATGCCTTCCGATACAAGGCTGCTGCTCTGGGCAAAGGGAAAACCCCAGATTCCTTGCTGCTCTGAATTGGCCTTATCCCACTGACCTCAGTGAAACTTTACTGAACTGCACCAGGTGAGCATCAGGTCCGCTACTCTTGCAGGGCCCTTTCTGATTAGACCTTTCAGCTAGAACAGGGGTCGGTAACCTGCGGGCCACAGAGCTGTTGAATCCAGCCTGTGGGACTAAGGCTTCAGTGGCATTCAGTGTTGGGGCATTGCCTGCACTGTGCCATACTGCTCTGACTGGGCAGCTGGGTGGCCAGGAGGCTGGGCAGTGGGGAGCTTTCCCATTCTGCACCACAGCCAAGTAGTGGGGAGAAGCAGCAGCAGTGGTAACAGTTGGGTCCCTGCAGTAGCCTTATCCTCTCCTCTCCAGCCTTGGCTGCTCTGCAGTAATTGCCCCTGTGCTGGGTCTGCCCCAACAAGAGCAAAACAAGATCACTTCACTGTGGATCCCATTCTAATCTCATTAAAATCTGTTTGAATCTGCCAGAAGTGTCAGTGGCTTCAGTTGGATTATGGTTAATTTATTCTAGTGGCTTTCCTCCCTTCCTTTCTCAGTTATATATGGGCATATGTTGCATTTATGCCCACTTTGAGGCCTTTCTAGTCTGTAGCGTGGTGTAAAAGGGTCCTGGTGTACAGGTGGATGTACAGAACAAGTGCTAATTCTTAGTTAAACTAACTGCTCAATGAAATACTGGGCCAACATCAGAGGCAGGTGTAACACCATTAATATCATGGAGCTCTGCAAGGAATAAATTTAGCCAAAATTTTGCAAGGTTTATCCTCGCAATTTGAGTACCCATATTAACTTCTAGGCATATAAATGAGCTTCTTGTGTCAATGCTAATCTGCCCCAATAAAGAGGTCATTGGGCCCATCACAACTATCATACTAATCCTACTTAAAATCTCTCTTTTTTTGAAGAGACACATTCCATCCTCAAGACTTTGGGCCAAACTTTCAGCTCATGTAAATCCATGTAACACTGATGTAGTCAATGGGGACATGCTAATCTACACCACCTGGCCCTACATTTAGTTTGGTCCTACATCTGGCCCTACATCAGTCATTTCTGAGCATTTTCTGTTTTAGCACACCTTCTGAAGCAGCCTTACTTTTCTATTGTATTGTGTCACTTACCCTGGGCAAGACACGCAGTTCCTCGATTCTGTTTAAAGCATACTTGTATCCATGTTTATGGCGGGTGTTGATGTAGTCCATAGCTACTGCAGCTGCTTCCTCACCTTCTGGGCTATCACAGTCCCTCAGACCTAAGGGAGGTGATGGCCCAATTGGTTTAGGCCCATGTGCCTTAGCTTGGTAGACTGCAATCTGAACAAGCAATATTAAAGCTACTAATGCCTTCATGGCTGTTAGAAGAAAGCTGATCTTTTTCAGTACGCTCAGTCTAGGAAGAACGTTCTAATGGTTAGCTGAAAGTAACTAGCTGGGTCTCATTTATATAATAGGCTGCAACAAAAATTTGCGTAAGGGAAGACTACTATCTGTCCCAGTTCCAAGAAGGTATTGCAAACAATGAAAGAGAAAAGTAAATGTTAGGACATCAAACTGCCTGATTAATATTAGCCAAAGTAAATTTTATCCAGTAGGACATTGCAAAGTCTGCTAAAAAGAAGATGGCCTCAGCAAAAAAATATAAGATAGTTTTCAGTACTCAGTTAGCAATCAAGTACAGTGCATGAGAGATGAAAGCACTCCCTACTGCTAAGAGAGGTTGCAGCGATACCAGAACAAATTCAGCACTATGGTAAACAGGCCAAATTGCTTTGAAACCCCAAGGTTTGATTTTCCTTTCACACCTGTGTAAATCAGGAGTAAAATGAGTGAGATTAAAAGCATGGTAAAAGAATGAATGGAATCAGAATCAGCTCAATTCACTCAAATTAGTGCTGGACTAAATGATGTTGTGACTTTGGTCACTGGCTGCATTAGTAGGAGGAGGAGATACACAGGTTCAGCACTTTCTGGTATGCTGTGAACATGGTCAGGTCCAGGATTTTGAAAAGGGGGGGTGCAGATGATGTGATACATCATCATCATATATAACACAGCCTGTTTTTCTCCAGTTAAAAAGAAGCTAGAGAATTTGCTCTTATGCTAGGGACCTAGGGCTGTATTAATCAGTTTAAGAGCAAAGCAAAAAACAAGTATAACTTTATTGGAATTTGCTATCTCATACATTGTGTATAAAAAACGTAACCAGCTAGGCAAAAAATAATCAAAAAGATGTTGTTTCATAAGTCCTGTAGTCATTCAAATAAAAAGTATATCTCTGTTTTACATTCATAAAACAATCTAGCTTTCTTGAGTATATTGGCAGTGTCTTCAGTGACTCACTAAAGGTTCTTTCCACACCGCAGTTAACATTTCCACACCTGAGTTACTGTTTTTAGCTAGAGTTAAAAACAATTTGCAGAGATGTAAAAATAGGAGCTAGATTACCAGGAACAGCTAACAGACATAAGAATTGCACAAGAAAAGAAAGCTTAATTAGTGGAACATCAAGACCATTAGAAAAGGAGTGAGTGTCATTGACACTCGTGGAATGAAGTGTTTAGAACAGGGGTGGGCAAAATGTGGCCCGGGGGCCGGATGCAGCCTGCCAGCCCATACTATCCAGCCCATGGGGCCCCTAAAAAATTAAGAAAATTAATATTAATCTGCCCTGAGCTGCCTGTCATGCAGTCCTCGATGGCTTGCTGAAACTCAGTAAGCTGTCCTCTGCCCAAAATAATTGCCTGCCTCTGGTTTAGAAAGAATCAGGCAGATTATAATGAACCATGAAGTCAATTGACTCCCTCACTGCTACCTGAATAGAAATGCTGCTGTCCCTCCCAGACAGTTGGTCTTAAACTTTAGGTGGAACAGGAAAAGCAGGAGAGGGGGAAAGTGCAACTTCACCAGTGCACCCCCACCCCACTCCCTGACCAGATCCTTCCCTGGCCATGAATTCATTTTCCGTTACCTTGAGAAACACTGGAATAACTCCAGTATATTTATTATAATTTACTAGAGTGCACCAAGGTAGAATTTGACCCAACTGACCTCTGGAAATTTTACTGATGTAGAGAAAGCAGGTTTGAAGTCTGACTCACAGAGCACGACATATTTAGCGTTCTTATGCACTTATAAATCGAGGGCAAAATCCTGCAGCCCTTGTTCACACTGACAGTCATATTTAGTTTATTGGGACTGAATGCACAAGGACGACAGGATTGACTCTTGAGGTTCACAAGACACACAAAGTCACAACGCTATCAAAAAGCAGAAGCGGCTGTGGTGGAGAAGTGTAATGCATTTGAACAACGGCAGATGAGATGTAGAACAAGGCATGGAATTATTTTTGATAAAGTGAAGAAGGTAAGAATGAAATCTCTTGAGGAGTTTGGTTGGCATCATCCAGAATGTAACCCATTAGAGGAGGGTTCTTAATTCAGCAAACAATAGCATAACAGATCAGTAGGTTCCAGTTTGGAGCTAGACAATTCCAAGATAGAAATAAGAAACATTGTTTTTTTTTAACAGTTAGTAAAATCAACCACTTCAGCAGTTTACTAAAGTGTGATTCTCAATCATTTAAAGTCTTTGGATCAGGCCTGGGTTGTCTTTCTCAAAGAAGCATTCTAACTCAGCCAGAAATTAAGGGCTTGATGTGGAGAAATTACCAGGGGAGGCTTTATGGCCTCTGTTATCCAGATGACAGGACTAGAGGTTCATAATGGTGTCTTCTGGCTTTAAAGGGTTTGAATCTGTATGTCCATTAAGCCCTTTTAAGATGGTTAGTAATTGGCAGCAGACTCAAAACAAATGATACACAAATCTCAAGAGGTTTGGAAATATCAAGTTTGAAGGCTTATGTAAACCTGGCAGGTCTGTCAAACAGGACTCAAATCCATGTCTAAACAGGTTACCTGGTGTCACTGTGTCCTTTATATGGAATTGGGAAATGTAGAAGAGAATGGAAATGGCAAATGATGAAGAAGACTGTAACAGTGCACCAGCCCCAGATCCTGTTACGGTCTGGGCAAGCCTGCTGGACCAGAGCCTTCCCGGGGTCTTACTGGGAGTGAGGGGCATTGTGGTGTGCATGAGTGAGCCATGGTGACAAATCCCTATGAGGCTAGTGGACGTGGAAGAAGCCAGCTGGAGCAAGTCCCACCCATTAGCCCTGAGTATTCTTCTGGAAGTTAAAGGAGATGATCATCAGATTGTAATCACCTGGTAAGGGGAACACACAGGAAGCAGCACAATCCATGCCAGCTACATGGAGACATGACACTGGAACCAGAGCCATCACAAAACCTGGGATCAGGGCTTAGTCGGAGCCCTGGAACACAAGAGGCTGGCAAATTGAAGGGAGTGCCTGGAGATCCCTGACTGGGAATCAGAGCCAGCCTGGACCACAGGTAATAAAGATCCTTTGACTGCTAGGGCATGGAAAAGAAAGCCAGCAGGAGACAGAGAGAGAGAGAGAGAGAGAGAGAGACAGGCAGACAGGCCTGTGTGTGACCTGAAAGTGATGATGCGCAGGGCCAGGAATTAAGACGGACTTTCATCGAGGGGTAGGAAGAACCCCAGGGCAAAGGAAAGAAATAATGGAGGAAACCAAGGACCACACCTTAGGTACTTAAGTTGACCTTTAGCAGTCCTGGTGATCACAACCAACCAGACCAGAAAATCAGGTGTCGGTGGGTGAAGCAGATTCCACTCCAGCTGGGCAACACAAACTTACCTAAAGTGGGAAAATGCCAGGGTCACCATAAACAAAGGATTTTACATCCCCATTGGAAGCAAGGCTGTTTAATTGAAGCTTGTGGGCCAGAAGAGGCCTGGGCTGAAACCCAGGGAACGCCTGGCATTTGGCTACTAACTGAAATACCATCAAGGTATACAAAGGGACAGGATGTAGGGATGGAGGAGCCCTGTGAAGAGTATGACTGACCTACAGCAATACTGTTGATTATTGGTAACATCTTACTTCCCTCCTTTCTTATTATTACAACATCAAGGTGTGGCAGGAAAGAGAAGAGGAGACCGGTGCTGACTGAGCAGTCAAAATGTCGTCGAGACATCCTCTTACAAAAACAGTTATGCCAATTTTCCTAGTCTCCTGAATCTTTCTTCTAGACCAGACCCTCAGCTGATGCAGCTCTACTGGTTTTAATGGACAATTTATACCAGATGAAGTCTGATTTTCTGCTTTGCTTCAGATAGAGTTTTGAAAGGCCCTCTCAGTTCATTGGTATATGCCTAACTGAGACAAGAGGCAGTGAAGTAGAGTTCTAGGTTTAGGGAACATCTTATAGTTTCATAGTTTCTAGGGTCAGAAAGGACCTGAACAGATCATCTAGTCCGACCCCCTGCCATGGCAGGAAAGAATACTGGGGTCAAACGACCCCAGCAAGATGTTCATCTAACCTCCTCTTAAACACCCCCAGGGTAGGAGCCTGCACCACTTCTCTTGCAAGCTGGTTCCAGACCCTAGCCACCCTGACCGTGAAGTAGCGCCTCCTGATATCTAACCTAAACCTACCCTCTGCCAGCTTGTGACCGTTATTCCTGGTCACTCCCAGCGGTGCTCGGGGAAACAGTGACTTCCCCAATGCCTGCTGATCCCCCCCTGACTAGTTTATAACAGGCCACAAGATCCCCCCTCAGCCTTCTCTTTTGGAGGCTGAACAGGTTCAGGTCCTGTAGCCTCTCCTCATAGGGCCTGCCCTGTTGTCCCCTGAACATACGGGTGGCCCTCCTCTGGACCCTCTCCATGCTGTCGACATCCCTCGTGAAGTGTGGTGCCCAGAACTGGACGCAGTACTCCGACTGTGGCCTGACCAGTGCTGCATAGAGGGGGAGGATCACCTCTTTGGACCTGCTCGAGATGCATCTGTGGATGCATGACAAGGTGCGGTTGGCCTTCCTGCCTGCGTCCCCACACTGCCGGCCCATGTTCAACTTGAAGTCAATGATGACCCCCAGATCCTTTTCCACCTCCGTGCTGACAAGAGGGGAGTTCCCTAACCTGTAGGTATGGTGCCGTTTGTTCGTCCCGAGGTGCCTCACCTTGCACTTGTCTGTGTTGAAACTCATCCTATTCTTGTCCGTCCACCCCTGTAACCTGTCTAGGTCTGATTGTAGCCTGTTGCATCCTTCCAGTGTGCCCATGTCCCCCCACATTTTAGTGTCATCAGCAAATTTGAACAGGGTGCTTTTTACCCCCTCGTCCAAATCGCTGATGAAGATGTTGAACAGTGCGGGCCTGAGGACCGAGTCCTGGGGGACCCCACTGCCCACGTCCTTCCAGGCTGAGACGGACCCAACCACTACCACCCTCTGGGTGCGGCCCTCCAGCCAGTTGGCGACCCATTTGACTGTGTGGGTGTCTACAGCACAGCCCCCCAGTTTCTTAATGAGAACGGGTTGAGAGACAGTGTCGAAGGCCTTCTGGAAGTCCAGGAAGACTATATCCACTGCTACCCCTGCATCTAATGATCTGGTGATCTGATCGAAAAAGGCCCCCAGGTTGGTCTGACAGGACCTGCCACTGATGAACCCGTGTTGGTTGCCCCTAAGCGTGCAGTCCCCTGCTGGCCCCTCCTGGATGTGTGCCAGCATAATTTTCTTGAACGGCTTGCCTAGGATTGAGGTAAGACTAACTGGCCTATAGTTTCCCAGGTCGTCCTTCCTGCCTTTTTTGAAGATGGGAACCACGTTGGCCCTCTTCCAGTTCTCCAGTACCTCACCAGAGCACCATGAGTGCTCATAAAGCCGTGCCAGGGGACTTGCAATGACCTCGGCCAGTTCCTTTAGAACTCTAGGGTGGAGATCATCCGGACCGGCTGACTTGAATACGTCCAACCCCTCCAGAAGCTCCCTAACTAAATCCTCGCTAACCCGTGGCCCAGGTGTGCCTCCCCCGGGGCCCGAGGGGGGCCCAGCAGGGAGGTGGCTGTTCTGGTCCCTACTTAGGAATAATAAATGTCTAGCTTTTCCCTGTATATCTTAAAGTGCTGTAAAAAGGAGGGCAGTATATTGTATTGTCAGGGGAGGAAACAAGCGGGGGTACAATTTACATAAGATCATCGTGGTAGGCTCTTGGCAGAGCGAGAAATAAAACAGAGGTCATGCAAGTCCATTCAGGCCACACTGCTTCTTTTTGTGAGTAGGGTACCTTAGCTACAGGTCATGTCAGAAACCTAGTCTGTCACAGATTGGGTGCCCTGCCTGCCATAGATAGATTAGACTTCCATTTTCATTAGTTCTTTCCTACCTCCTTCCTGCTTCATTTTTTAGTCTCTGCCATTTAATTTACGCTTTGTTTTTTCATTTTGTTAAATTTAAATGTTGTCTTCCCTTTCTTATCCTTTTCTTTTTTATTGTCTCTTAAGAAGGAGTGTTACCAGACTTAATATTACACTTTAGGTTGTGGCCCTGAATTCATAAATGCTTGAATAGGAATAGTCTGTTCTATGAAGAGAGCATTTATTGAGCACAACAATTTGCAATTTCAAGCATAAAACAAAGAACAGGAGAAAAATTCCACCTAAGCTAAGACACAGCCCAGTAAGACACAATGACAGCACACAACTTATCCTAACTTAAAATGCAATAAGAAGCCAAAAAGGAACAGAACGCCTTGCATAGTTCTGACATAATCCTGAGGGCAGAGTGTCTCCTTGTAGCCAGGTATTCAGAAAGTCTTTCTGCGGCATCTGCAGATCTTCTTAAGTGATGAGGAGGAGATCCCTTAGGCCTCATCTTTACCTGGGTTTTTGTAGGCGAATCTACACCCCCACCTGCCTCTTGGGTGCTCTGACCATAGCATGCTTTTCACGTCTGTCATGTATCACATACATCTCATGACTGTTATGTGTTCAGTGTCTCCCTGTTCTCAGGTGTTGCAGTCTTTTGCCTCTTACAGGTTCTGCTTTGAAATGTAAATGTAGCTCCCTGCTTTCTCAGGTCACACCAGCCCACTTAAGCAGTCTGACCATCCCCTAGTATTTCAGGTCTGTTACCTAGCTCCAGAATCAGTTAAAGGGCCCACCCAGTTAAAGGGTGAAGCAGATTCCACTCCAGCTGGGCAACACAAACTTACCTAAAGTGGGAAAATGCCAGGGTCACCATAAAGCAAAGGATTTTACATCCCCATTGGAAGCAAGGCTGTTTAATTGAGGCTTGTGGGCCAGAAGAGGCCTGGGCTGAAACCCAGGGAATGCCTGGGATTTGGCTACCAACTGAAATACCATCAAGGTATACAAAGGGACAGGATGTAGGAGATGAAGGAGCCCTGTGAAGAGTATGACTGACTGTGATGACTATGCCAGGTCTTTCCCAACAGGAGGAATGAGGACACAAAGCCAATAACATTGAGGATGAGCTTTCAAACACTGCTCATTCCAGTAGGCTAAGAATCAGGCTTAACCAGCTTCCTGCCCTACCAGCCCTCACCAGTGTGGCACACTGGTCACTATAGACACAGCAAAGTCCACAGTTTGAAGAGCACTGGAGAAATGTAAAGACAGGCCCAGAACAGGAGGGTCACCAGAGTGAATGCAGTAACATTTCCACTGCCTGCCCACCATCAAAAAGTAGATGCTAGCATCTATATCTGTGGTGTGCTTACACTGCCAAATGGAAGTGTGATTGCAATGTGGGTATCGAGCCTGTGCTAGCTGTCATCTAGCTAGTTGGGGTGACATCAGCAGGGAAGAGGTAACAGTATGGACATCAGTGCAGGCTCAGAGCCCAAGTACATCCTCCGAGTCCCTGGAGATATCTGGACTGGCTACGCATTATCCATGCTCAGTAGATGCATTCACAGCACTTACACCTTCATGCCCTGGTATGCGGAGATTGATCCAGCATGGTATGAATAAGTCTCCAAACTGCTTCCAAGGCTGGACCCAATCTCATCATAACCACACGTCAAGACCAGCTATGAAAAATGGTTCTTCCTTATTCACCTATGTGAGTGTGAGAAGAGCAAATGGAGATGCTGGTGACATAGGTCCTACTTTAGGTGGGAAAATGACTATGCTATGGAAGCTGGTATAAACTTAATGGGCCTTCCAACTTACCATCACTGCTGACCCTGACAGTCCTTGGTGTATGGTGGTGGCACTTAAACAGTTCCCTCTTTAACATGCAGAATGCAACTCATCCTATATTTTGCAATGCCCATTGCTCCATCTGTGCAGCAATGGACTGAGCAGAATGCAGTGAACTTCGAGACAGAGTGCAAACATATTTATGCAGGCAAATGAAAAAATATTTGCAGAAGGGTCACAGCACGTCTGTGGCACTGCACAGAGCATCAACCCTAGCCAGTCCTTTAAAGGTTAACTTTTAGATGCTGATTTGGGCCAGTAAAATCTTCTGGGCTTGTTTATACCACAGTGGTGGCCTGTTCTGATGCGATCAGGCCTGAGAGTACTGTGCTGCCTCTGAGCTGCAGCAGCACCTGCCACCTCCCGGAGCCCCCTGAGTGGGCAGCTAGCCAGCAGCTGCTGCCGCAGCTCAGAGGCAGCATCCAGCCCAATCAAACTCTTCCCCGAGTCCGAGCTGGGGCAGCATCTAGCCCATTAGTAGCCCACCCAGGCAGCCCCAAGGGGCACTGCTGCCGGAGAAGGAAGGACTGGGGGCCTGCAGATCAAGGGCCACTGGGAGCTTGGCCCCTGGCTGCAGGAGATGCGGGCAGGCTCTGAAAAAAATAAAGAAAAAAGGATCAGGACCTCACTGTAAGAGTGATGGAAACCCCTAAAGTGAAATGATGGGATTCTAATCATTGCAATTAAAACCCCACCATTTCAATTTAAGGCACTAAACTCCTGTCATGTGTACAAACACCTCTTCATTGCAAACTATAAAACCCATGTATTTCAGTAGATATTTGTGAGGGGCTGCGTAGATGGAGAATTTGTAGACAGAGGCTAATGTTTGCAGAAGTGGGGAGAGGGGCATTTAGGGTTGTTTAGCTAGGCAGTTTCTGCGTAAAGTTTTCTACTGCTGTGTTTTGTATGTGTTTTAGCTCTCCAATTTCCAAGAATCAGTTAGATTGGGTACTGGTAACAATCTGGCTGTGTCATCATGGAGTTCACTGAAGGCTGCAAAACCTGACTGAAAAGCAGGCAAATTAGCCTATGCCAAGCTCTACATTGCTGTGACTTGACTTCTATCTATGCCCAGGCTAGCTCAGGCATCTCTGCAGTCACAGAAATGCTTGTAGTGTAGACGCTCCCTTAGTCTCTTCATGCCTCAGGTCCTCCTGAGACAGCAGGGGACTAAATGCAATGAGCAGCAAAGTGCTTTATATGTTCCTGTAGCATTATGAGTGCTTCCCAGCCTCCCTAAAATTGAGGGAAATGCCTTTCTATCTGTTGCATAGAGGAGGACCTGAGGCATGAAGAGGCATGAACATCTACATGTTCATTAACGTTCAGTGCCTACTGTGCATTTAAATTTTGTACTTGCAAAAGGAAGTACTAAATAAATGCACAGTAGGCTGCCCTGCTGTGCATTAGCATGATCACATGCCTTTTTGCTGACAATGCGCAGTAGACTAATGCTACTGCACATTAGCCTAATAGCAGAGTTTTTGCTGTGACGCTGTAATGCACAGTCAATCAATTCAGTGCATTAAGCTTCTCGTGTAGACACTCCCAGTATCACATAAATAGTTATATATGTATAATAGTAAATGCATTTATTGCTTCAGCTTGTAAAACATACATGTAGGTGCCCATCCTGGGCTAACCCACAAATGACTGGATGGATTCTCACAGCACCTGTTAGACAGAAAAGTATTGCCCTCTCCATGTGACAGAGGAGGAAGCAAAGGTGAGAACTTCAGCGGGCATATACTGGTCTAGCTCCACTGAAGTCCAAAAAGGAGCTTTTGATGAGTTACATCAGCTGAGAACAGGGCTGGCATAACCATCCAGGCAGCACAAGCAGCTGCCTACAGCAGCAAATTCTAGGGGGCGGCAAAAACCGTGTTGTCGGTGCTGGTGCTCTGGGAGGGCAGGCAGTGCGTGGGTTCAACGGGGGCCAGGCTTGACATGACACTGCCACAGCAGCAAAGCAGGCTGTAGCGCAGTTGGGTGCTGGGCAGGGACAGCGTGAAGAGGAACAGGAACCTCTGCATGAGCCTGGGAGATGGTCCTTGGCCCAGCCCTATTGCTTTGGCTCCATGGGGCTGGGGTGCAGGGTATGGTGTTGCACCACTGCCAGGCTCCCCGGGTGGTGCTGCTGCAGTCAGGGCTATGGCGGGTTGGGGCATGGTAGTGCAGGGCCATGCCTGGCGTCCTCAGGCACCAGGGACGTGGCAGCAGTTGTCCCTGCACGCCCCACTTCTAGGCAGGGAGAACCCAGCCGGGGAGAACCCGGGTGTCTCCGCACGTTGCCCCTGCCCACAGCAGCTGCCTGCGGCTCTGGCTTCGTGGCTGCTATCCCTGGCATCCGCCTCCCCAGTAATCTGCTGGCAGATGTAGGTGTGGGGGCTCCAGTTGGCAGGCTCCAAGCTCCAGCAATCTCCCATCTCAGGAAATGCTGGGGCAGAGCCAGCTGCAGCTGCTATTTAAGGGGCTGCCTGATGTCGGCTCCTCCTGGAACAGAAGAGAGGGCAGCACAATCCTGTTTGCCTGAGGCAAGATAAATCCTTGCGTCAGCCCTGGCTGTGAATCTACAAGAGAAAGGAAAAATCTCTCCCAGGGTCACAAAGGGTTGAACCAGGATTAAAACTCAGAAGAGCTCCTGGTTCTCTGCCATGTCTCCAGATACAAGACCACGTTGGATCTCTAGAAGCCGGTATAAACCAGGAAAGTAACAGCTGCGTATGAGCACAGAGAACTGGAGTTGTACAACTTGGAGAAAGTCTTCTGGGCTTCCTCACAGAGCTGTGCCCACCAGTATCCTCTGGCGGAGTATCCAATGGCTACTCAGCTTTTCCAGGTCATGAAGGGAAGCACAGACCCATAATTGCAGCCCCGGGAAGATGGATGGTTGATTAGCTGTCAGTGGTATTAAATATTATCAAGAGGGATTTGAAATGCTGTGCAAGCACTCTAGAGATGGCAGAGTCCTGTTCAGTTTGCTGAGTGCCATACACTGATTTCATGTGATTCAAGGATTTAACCAGCTTATTGCCATTTACAAAGAGAACTTTCAGCAGACTGGAAGGGCTGCAAAATGCACATTCACAAACCCGGTGATATGGGTCTAATGAATGCTACAAACTAGTCAGGGGGGATCAGCAGGTATTGGGGGAGTCCCTGTTCCCCCGTGCACTGCCAGGAGTGACCAGGAATAACGGTCACAAACTGGCGGAGGGTAAGTTTAGATTAGATATTAGGAGGCGCTACTTCACAGTCAGGGTGGCTAGGGCCTGGAACCAGCTTCCAGGGGAAGTGGTGCAGGCTCCTAGCCTGGGGATTTTTAAAAGGAAGTTAGATGAGCACCTTGCCGGGGTCATCTGACCCCGGTGCTCTTTCCTGCTAAGGCAGGGGGTCGGACTAGATGATCTACCTAGGTCCCTTCCGACTCTAGCTACTATGAAACTATGAAACTAAGATGAATGGAAAAGGCCCATGTCAACATGTTTGGCAGTTGTGATATACCTGGAGCTAGGGCCACTGGGAACAGCTGTCCTGCTGTGTGCAGATGGGGAGGACTCCAGTGTCTAGCCAGCACTCAAATATACAGACACATAAATCAGCACAGTTTATTTATACACTGTTAAAGATGGGCTCAATTAGACTTGTACTGGGGCATCTGTTAGTGTTGCCGTCTCCTATAAGGTGATGTGAATGGCTCTACCTGGACAGGTTGGCTGATGAGGCGGGAGTTCAGGAAAGGACTCTAAAAAGGCTGCGGGTGGTTTATTGGAGTTGCTCGTTGGACGCGGCGAAGGCTGGAGAGCAGGGTCGGTGCGCTGAGGATGTTTTCTGGAAACTGTTGTGTGAACAAAGGTTTTTCCTCTCTCCTCGGAGGACTCCGATTCTGAGGATGATTCCCTTCGCCCAAACACTGGGCGATGACGTGGCTTGATATTCAGTCGGTGATCACCAGTTGGCTTCTGAGTTTGTGTGGTCTGCTCTGGTTTGCCAGGAGCACACGTAGGATCTGGTTTGGCATCCAAAGAGCCACCACTGGCGTTACCCTGGGGAGCATCACTTGGACCCTAGCAAATATATACAAAGTACAGCATTTTTAATTTTTAAACTGCAGCTCAAAAAAAAAAATAGTTTGGCTGGGATGATCTAGTTGGGGACAGTCCTGCTTTGAGCAAGGGGTTGGACTAGATCAGCGTTTCTCAACCTGAGGGGGTTGCAAGAATATATGAACAGGTTGCGAACAAACTTAAACAATAGATTCTCCTTTAAAGAAGTAAAACGTGGGAAACTGTAGGTCTTCCCATGCAGGCTGGCAGAGTTTCAGCCTGCAAGGGGTGGCTTGGAGCCCCCCATGCCTCACACACCCACCTGATGCCCCGCACATCTCCCCCCTCCCCCACACACTGCGGGGCTGGGGCCTGGGGGTGTGGGACAGTGGGTTGGGAGTGAGGAGCACTGGGTTGGGACTGGCCATTGATGCTTACAAATAGGTCCTGGTACAAAAAAAGTTGCGAACCACTGGATTAGATGATCTCCTGAGGTCCTTTCCAGCCCTAATTTTCTGTGATTGTGTGATTCTATGAATTTCTAGTCTGTACAACCAGTGGTTCCTTCCACTATTTCCAGTTTGGCTGAGTTAGGATATAGAGAAGTGAACAAATTAATAGTGAATTAAAAGGGAGTGGGGATGTATCATTCATCAGCAGCAGTGTAGGAAATTTCTGTGTGTCCGCTCTTACTTTTTACAGGAAATCTAACCAGGGCAGTTTAGCCCGCAGTGAAATTGTGTTCAGTTGCTAGTTTAGTTTCTGCTTACCAAGAGGTGAAAGCCAAGCAAGTAGACAATTATCACAGAGCACCCCCCTGTTTAGCTCACTTGCATTTGTTTGTCCTTAGATTTGAGTCAGTGGGCTAGATCCTCAGGGGATAAACTGGGGTAGGGACGTTGGTGCAACCTGCCAAATTACACCAGCTGAGAACCTGGCCCATTAGTTATCAGTTCTCTTCAGGCCACGCTGAATTCCTCCGGTCGCCTCTGTTCCATATCAGACTCGCGGCATACTAAAGGATTTCTAAAGGTTTTGCAGTTACGATTTGGGTATCTTTGAGCAAACTACAGAGATTAGTTCATCCAGGTGAAGAGTCCATTTTCCACCCCAGAATCCATTTTTAATGGACACCTGTTAAAACCGCTCAAGATATATTACCCGCTTCCACTCATGCTCCTTCCCTAATCACAGTCATCACCCCACTGAGCAAGCAGGAGGGCAAGGGCTGCTTTGGAGCGCCCCGGTACTGCTCCTCCGTGCCTTGGAGGGTTTGCTGTTGAGTGGGCCTACCTGGGCCTACCTCGCTTCAGGAGCTGTGTGAACTTTCTGGGCTGGGGGAGCAGAGGAGCAGGACTCAAAAAGTTAGCCAAGTGGTTAACACAGGGCAGCTTTTCAGGGCACCGCATTCACAGCTGGTGCTTTCTGTAGGGGTGAGGAGGTTTGTGGGGAGGTGGTACTTCTACTGAAATCTCAAAACCAAAGTCAGCAGTCTTAGTTCAGAGGCCACTAAAAGCTGAGATAGTTTCTCACTCATGGCATGACCAACATGCAGTAGTTGCTGTGCGGTCATTTGGTATTTTCATAACCAAGTACTAAATGACTAAATAACCCCATCCTGACATGGTTGCCTAGTGATGCTTACTGCGCAGTAGCTCGTTACTGCTGTGCAGTAGTGTCACATTGTGGCTCGTGTCTGGTGACACTGCTGTGCAGTAGTAACGAGCTACTGTGGAATAAACGGCTTGTGTAGACACAGCCACTGAGAAGTTCAGTCCAAGGAAGATCTCATCTGGCTCCTCAATGCCCAGTAGAAACAAGGTCCTTAGTGGTCACAGGAAAGGTGGACACGGGAAAAGTGCAGCGTGGACAGCCACCCAAGTAGTCACTGCAGGGCAAGAGAATGAGCTGACCTCTATTAAGCCCATGGGCAAAGGGTTACGTCCCAGTCCCACTGAAGTCACTAGCTAAGCTCCCTTGCACTCCAGTCATGTTGGTTCGGACCCCAGATGAAATTAGGTTGCGTGAGAGACTTGATGGAACTTCAGAGCAAGAAATAAAATAAGCCAGGGAGTAAGTGGGCGTGCAGCTCCTGTGATATGAAATACAGTATTGATTCTGTGTTCAGCAGCTCAGGCTCTCCTGAATCTTAGCTTTTAATAATTCATATAGGCCAGAACAGAAAGGTGTTTTTTTGGTTGGATGCATATAACAACCAGTGATGCATGAAAAGCTTGTGCTAATGCTGGCCTGATGAACCTGATCTGGGAAGGGGGTCAGGGGAAGAATTCCATCAGGAGGGCTGCCAGCTTGGCACCTTTCATAAGCAAGACTTTCTTGCAAATTAAAACAATAATAAAGGAAAGAAATCAATGCTCTTAAAGTCCTGGCTCTAACCTAATCAAGGGTAAGGATCTCTGAGGGCCTCACTTCAAATGCCTAAAAGGTCTTCCTGTTTTGGTAACGTGGAGAGAACTGGTCCACTTTTCTGCCTTACATCACAGAACTCATTTCTGAGCAATCAGGCAGGCACTGTACCGCACTGCAAAATTAAATCTCCCCTGGCTTTACACTTGATTAAGTAGTTTACCTTTGGTTCGTAGAGTTCGCAAGAGGCCTCAACATCAGCGCCGTCCTTTATATAGACGTCACCAACACAGAAACCTGTCCGCTAGGAGGGAAAAATGTACACGCGTGAAATGTCACCTAGCTGGAGGGGCCTTCCATCAAAAGCAAAGCAGCCTTTGCCGGCAGTGACTGCTTCCCTACATAACATTTCCCAGCCCTTACAGCCTTGCATGAGAACACACCCAGGCCCTAACAAGTTAATTAAAAAAAGAAGCAGTGGCAAGTCCAGTCCTTCTGACTGAAGGCTTGGCAAATTTTCTTGACACCTAGGGAACATGGTAAGCGTCTCAGCTGGAGATCGTGGATCCATTGACTTCAGTGCAGCATCTTTTCTGCCCTGGGTCTATATCAGAAGCAGCTAGATAGTTACAAACAGTGGAAATCTGAAATTTATACCATTTGGCTGTATATGTAGGTAAGTAGCATACATCCAATGAGCACTAAAGAGCTATAGCCTTACTACAGAACTACAGCAGTGGTTTTCAACCTCTTTGGACCTTTTGGTACCTCTTAGGCACCCCTCATTGGACTCAAGGCACCTCTCCATAACTTTTGTGAATTGAGTGGCCCTCAGGTTCAACAGGTAATTTAAATATAAAATTACAGAATTAGAGAAAAATTAGGGCTGGAAGGGACCTCAGGGGTCACATCTAATTCAACCTTCTTCTCAAAACAGGACCATCCCCAGCTAGATCATTCTAGCCAGAGCTTTGTCAGGCCAGGCCTTTAAAAGGTTGAAGAATAGAGATCTTCTCTAGGTAATCCATTGCAGTGTTCACCACCCTTCTAGTAAGAAATTTTTTTTTCCTAATATCCAACCTAAACTTCCCTTGCTGCAACTTGAGCCCATCGCTCCTTGTCCTGTCATCTGCCACCACTGAGACCAGTCCAGCTCCATCGGCTTTGCAACCCCCCTGCAGGGAGTTAAAAGTTGCTATCAAATCCCCCCTTGGTCTTCTCTTCAGCAGACTAAATCAGCCTAGGTCCCTCAGACTTCCCTCATTAGCTATGTCCCCCAGCCCCTGAACCATTTTTGTTGGTCTCCGCTGGACTCTCTCCAATTTGTCCACATCCTTTCTGTAGTGGGGGGCCCAAAACTGGACACAGGACTTCAGATGTGGCCTCCCCGATGCAGAATAGAGGGGAGTAATTTCTTACCTCAATCTGCTGGCAGCGCTTTTACTAATGCAGCCCAGGATGCTTCTAGACTTCTTGGCCACGATATTACACTATTTACCCCCTGGCGGAGGGGCTAGGGAGCTGGGGTAGGGGATCTGTCAGGCAGGGACAAGTTTCAGCCTGCATTTCTCTACTTAGCTTATCTGCTTGCTTACCTCTTCACACCTCACTTACGTCCTCATACCTCACAGCACCCTGTAAACAATGTGTTGGCACCCCAGGGTGCCCTGGCACCTTGGCTTAGAATCACTGAACAGCAGAAGTAGAAAACTATACTAATATTATTTTTAACATAGTTTGTCTTTGTGTTTTTTTAAACAAAAGAGTCCTTAAGGGAAGGAAGGCTGCTCTTGTCCTTTGGGTATAGGACTTGGCTCTGGGAGGTCTGGGTATCATTCCCTGCCAAATTAGTTGGGTTACCTTAGATAAGTCACATGCAGCTGAATATCCCAAAGCAGCCATTGATATGGGATGGGGACGGGGAGGAGCACTAGGATTTTGGATACCCAGCTTGATCCACTGCTTTCCTTGACCTGGATCCCTCTGCCCCTTTTTACCTGTCGTAAAACAGATATGACAATAATGATCTAGTTCCCAGGGGGCCATGAGGGCAAGTCAGTGATTTTTGCAAAGCTCATTGAGATCTTTAGAGGGAAGAAGATAATAAAAGTGCATAATAATAATATTATAACAAGACGTATGGTGTGGTCTGAAGCCAACTGAAATTAAGAGAAGCCTTTTCTTTGACTTTTGTTGGATTTTGGATCTGATCTTTAATCCTCAATGTTCATCTATAAAACTTAAAATAAATATGTGAATATTTAATGTCTCCTATTCAGAAATGCAGATATACAGGCTTGCTTCTTTAAGCTTTGAAAGTATTTTGTACCCCATTCCTTCTGGCCTGAAAACGTTTGCCAACATTTTAAGATCTGAGGAAGGACGCTTGATGCCTGAAAGTTTGTGCCACAGCTCTCCCAGCTAGACAGTTGGTCCAATAAAAGTTATCACAAAAAATCGTCACCGCTGAGACACTAGCTAGTAGCTACATAGCAGAGCAGATTAAAACAGGGGGGAAAAATCACAGACATTTCAGCAAATCTTTTTTTATAACCATCCAATGATTCATTTTGAAAGCTGTACATGAGTTTGTTAAAAACTCTTTTAAGTTTTTTAAGGCATCCTCCTATGAGAGTAATAAATAGGCACAAAGCAAAAAGAAAACCAACAAAAAAATCCCCTAAAAAACAAAATTCGCCTCACAGAACAGCTGTCTTTTTTTATTTGAAGTTTCCATCAACACCTTTTTAGGGATGGCTTTGAAAGCCCACGAATGTTTTATTAAAGGCTCTTCTGTTCAGGGACCGTTCTGCTGCTTGTCCTTTCCTATAGGGAAGGTCTGTAATTGAGTGGATGGAAACCTTCTTCTGAAATGTGTTCTAGTCTGAAAATGCCAATTCATTAAAAATATTTTTTTAAATATCTCCACTTTGATAAATACCCAATGGAAGCAATTTGGTCTCCCATCAGTTTGCTCAGGACTCCAGAGCCCGCAGTCCTGTGAGCCTTGATTCAACCGAAAGGAGTCTGAAAGCCCTGCGAACTCTGGCTTTTGAGCTCTGCTACAGGTATCGATGCCATCGATTTGGGAGCTCCAGCTGGAGGCTGATGGGGAGCCAGGAGCCTGGAACCCCCTAGGAACCATAGCAAGTGGGGGAAGCCCGACAGCTTAGCCCCAGGGACCATTTGGCTTATTTTAAAACATTCCTTTTCCCATCCAAAGGAAATGTAGGGACTTCTACATCTTGTTCCAAAGTGGAATGAGGGTTTGCAGAATTTGAGACTTTTCCATGCAATGGAAAGCCTGACTTTTCACCATCTTCACTTTGCAGAATTGCTCTGTTCCACTTCTGTTCTTGCACCTGAAACAGTTCTCATGGCTGAAGTGTTTGCATCCTGGCCAGACGTGCAGCAAGTGGCACAGCCAGCCTTTGTCACGAGCAACCTCTTTCTCTCCCCTTTCTTCCCAATGGGAAAATTCTCTGAGGTTCTTGTGTTGAGATGAGGGGTTTGGGATTGATTTGTCTTTCCTTCATTTCCTCTGACACACATTTTGGTTTGGCAGCTAGGACCAAGAGCAGATTTTCTGAGTTGGGGGTTTCCAGCCCGCTTTTGATTCTTGCCACAACTGGTTCAGCCCTGCCACGTTAGCTTGTCTTTTGTCCCCCTCAGCATTAATATCACTGCAGTTTCCAAAGTTTGCTACTTTTTCAGCTTTGCTTTGAGGTCAGAGTTATATACATTGCCATGAAACTGTTACTGTACTGGGAAATGTTTGCATCAGCCCTGCAGATATTTCATGGGTCTCTTAATCTCTTACTCATTTAACTTGAAGGTTGCAGGAAAGCTCCATCAAAGACAGAATGGGTGGCGGCTCAGGAAGCAGATGCCTGTTGTGGTTGCAGCTTGTCCTTAAGCTTACCACTGAAGCCTGCAGCCTGAATTTCCAGCTGTCTTGGTTGCCCGGACTGATAATTACTTGCTATCCCAGAATCTAAATCTGTAATAGGCAATATGTCTCCATAAGGATGCAGAGCGGGGTGAGAATCCAGAGAAACAGATTGCATTGCAATAAGTGAACCCATATAACAAGTAACCAAAGAAATGCTCCTCTGATCAAACCACCTTCGTCTCACCCCAGTGAATGACACACCAGCATAAGGAATTTTAAGACAATTTACAGTTTGCACATGTGCTGGGAATAGCCATGCTGTTTCTATTAAAATCAGACTGATACATCAGGACACAATGACATGTAACAGGAGTCCAGTGAGGTGTTGGAAACCACCCGCACACAGAAAAGTCACACAATCACTGAGCATGGGGAAGGAACAAAATGGGGCAGCCGTTAATTCCCAAATGACTGGGAGCTCCTGAAATGGAAACACCTGCAATTAAAATACAGAAAGCATATAAAGCACCAGCCATCGTGAGCCATGTAGGCTGTGTTGGCATTATGTGAGTAGCCACTGACCTATCTCTCCATTTAAAAGTAGAAGACTCATGGTCAGAGTGCTTGAAACACACAACGTGAGCTGATTGTACTCACGGCTGTTTCAGGAGACTTAAATGTGCAGCTTCTCCCGATGCTGTCACGGCCTCTGATGCAGTCAGTCTCTTTGATGGTGAACTCTACGTGAAAATCCTGGCCGGGCTGAGTCAAAGTCTGAAACGTACCAAAGCAGCATTAGGAGAACCTGCCATACTTCACTGAATCATCGAAAATTAAGGTTGGAAGGGGCCTTGGGAGGTCACATCTAGTCCAACCCCTGCTCAAAGCAGGACCAACCCCAACTAGATCTTCCCAGCTACAGCTTCGTCTAGCTGGGTCTTGAAAACCTGACCCTTCCACTTCTGCTGAAATGACACGCTCGTGGTGGGACATCTCCCAAAACCAAGTTTTTGGCATAAGCAGGGGTCTTTCCTGCTGAGGTCAGTGGAAGGAGCAGTGAGCTTGCATGGTGAAGCTGGACTGGGTCTATAGGGTAGCCCTATGCAGCACAGACACAGCAGGTACAGTAGCCCGTATGGAAAGCAGCTCTGACACAGCGATAGTGCTTTACTGCCTGAACTAGCTCAGGTATGGGGCTTCACTGCCCTGTGCACACACACCTGTAGTTCGCTAAGAGATTGGGATGGCCTGTGAGAACATGCAGTTGCTGTTTAGACGTAACAGGACAGCGCTGGGGAAATGACTTCTCCATTTGCATTTGCATATTTGCAGCAACGGTAGCCAGGCCTGTGCTGCTGTGACCCATGGTGAGAGCACTGACGGAGGTCACCATGGGGGGGGCTGAAAATGAAGGTTGTTTCTTCCAGCACTGGTTGGCCTAGGTGTTACTTCGGCTTGAGACACTAACGAGAGGATGTGGTGAGCCACTCCAGGCAGCCTCCCCCAATTTTGACAAGTGGGCGTTAGTTTTCAAGATGGGAAGGACAGAGTTGTTTTCTGATGGGAGCGTGTGCCAGTCAGGTACCCCTGCTTGCTTGCACACCCGTGCTTGCTCACTGCCACACTTCAGTCATGCAGCTGCAAAAACAGGAGTGAAAAAAGAGAACGAAGTGGCAAAACCAGAGAAAAAAGAGAAAATATTTTAGTTGTCATTTCAAGCCGGGGCACTTTTGTTTTCTCTTTTCAGGAGATATTTTGGGTGTGTTGGGATAAGGGAATTGGATCTTTTCTCATTATAACCTTAATTTAAAAAATTGTGTTGATTCTTTCCTTAAGAAGGTAGAGATTCACATACTGAACTGAGGGCTCTGATGACTTTTGTTGCAGCAAAGTAGTGGGACTCATTGCTTTCTTCGTTGACTTTGTTAAGAGTCAGATTCACAGCCTTCATTGATTCCCAGCTGTCTGGAGTGATAAATGTGAGGCACTCCGGACAGATACTGGTGATCTTCTCCTTAGCATCTAAAGGAAAAGGAGACACAAATGTTAGCAGCATTGGCTGATTAGGCACTCAGGCAGTGTCACATTTGTATAGAGAGACATGTCATTTATTATATTTGTGAATGTGTTAAATCTCGTAATGACTTATAAGCCTGAGCTGCATCTTGGTTCATGCTTTGTACCCTGACAATGCAAATGAAGTTAGTGTCTGTCAAGGATGGACCATAAATAACTGGTCTATAATACAGATCATATAGACGATGAATAAGTACACGGAACTGGTGAGAGTGGCCACGGCTTTTGTCCTCACTGCTTTATGAATAAGATGAGCATGAATAACTAACCAGAGCCACGTCTCTGAGGCTAATGGACTTGGTCTTGGGCAACCTAGGTTGTTCCCCCAAAATCTCCTCTTACGCATCTTGTACATCTTGTAGAGCTTAGCACCCCTCCCACTCCGCTGTCCTAGTCGTTGTTACTGTTGACAGCGTCACCCCCCTGCTCGCACCCCAGGTCTGTAACCAGGGCCGGGGGGGGGCATCTTTGATGTCTCTCTCATCCCAGCTGTGTCCAACTTCTGTTCTCCTTCCTGCAAAATGTCCCAAGCACCTTCATTTTCTCTCTGTTACTAAAGTGAAAACTCTTTTATCCAAGTCCCTCATCGTCTCTTGTTTTGATCGATGAAATTTCCTTTCTAACACCTGCAGCAACCTCCTCAAGACCCCACCTACCAGAGCCACGGATCTCATCTCCCGAGTCCACTGCTGTGACCTAACGATCCTTTCTCTGAATGGCTCAAGAGCATCAAATCTGAGCTTCCTGCCCTTGTCTTCAAGGCCAAAATAACTGCACGTTGCCTCTTGACTCTCTTCCCATGGCTCCCCCCCCCCTCGCCCCCGTTAAAGATGCCTTGTGACGTTATTTTACGGGTTTTGAGTTAAATATCTGTGTTGCCTTCTCCACAGAGATTACTATTCCTTTGCTTTTCTCCAAAGCTACCCCCGCTCTGGGGGGAGATCCTTCCTGAAGATCCCTCCGAGCATTCCCCGTGAGCATGGCGTCCTCAGCTAGGCTCGTCCTAAATCTCACCTGACATCAGGGAGGGGTAAAAACGGCCCTGCTGGCTGCACTTACGATTAAAGGTTGCGAGATTTAGGCTTTGCTCCTGACTCTGCTGCGGGCTTCCTGTAATTACTCATGTGAACCCCTTAAGTTCCCAGTGGCACCCCCCAACCTGGTAAAACAGCTCTTCCTGTTTACCTGCGACGCAAAGGAAGGTGAGGCCCAGCTCACATGTGACATCCTAATATTAGCATTAGGTACAGACATGACCGCTTACAGCAGGCAAATCAGGTTAAAACAGCTGCAGGCCTGCTATACGAGGTGGACAGTAAATTGAAATGCCACTAAGCGAAGCAAGCCGCCGTCACAACATACACACTGTAACACAACCCCGAACTTTCTCCGTAATGAGGATGGGAACAGCTGAATCAACCTGACACACCTGTCAGGGTTAGCACGGTATAAAGGGTGCCTTTGTTGCTGAATTCCACTTGGATGGTAAATGGGTAGCACTGTATGCCCAGTCCAGGTGCCCAGATTAGCCAGGGACCTTTTAAGTGTTGGAAGCTGTATTTTTATTAGTAGCACTTTCTACTTCACCTGGAGCTAAGCTGCAGTTGTAACCACAAGTTATAGCAGAGACATCAGGCTTGATGTGTACTATAGCACGGCAAGTCCCAGACACCTTCTAAAAGAAAATAAGTTCGTTGTAATAATAGTAGGTGTTACTTTCCATTGCTTCCATGACAAATCAGCCCATAAACATTTAATTTCATGGTGTGAAAAGAAGCCTTGCGCTATATGAGGCGGGCGGGGGGGATACTGGTGACATTTTCAAAGCAGCCTAGCAGATTTAGCTAGACACCTTCCTCTTAGCTGAAAATCTCTCTCGGTGCATACTTTACTGTTTGCATTACAAATCGGCCCTGCACATAGGTTGATCTCACATTTTCAGGTTCAGTTTTAGGAAAAACAGCTTTTCCCCTGAATGTAAGATAAGTACAGATGAAGAAGTCTCTAACTGCTTTCGATCTTCCAGAATCCCACAGGAGAATCAAATGAGCAAGAAAAGGCCTGAAGGGTTAAATGCACTAAAATATTAAAATAAAACCTGCGCTGAAAACAATTCTGGCTTCCTATTTTTATGCATGCCCCAAAATGCTACAAGTCAGGGGCCCAATTAGAGGTCAACCCCACATATAAGTTGAGTGCCTATTTAGTTGTTCTTTTGGACAAAAGAAAGGTCTACTTAGAATTGGAATATGGTAAATGTTAGCAGAGAAAAATAACATTACGAGCGCAACAATATTTGAAAGCAAAGGATTATTAAAGCTACTTTTATGCTACAAGGTGACTAGTTATCCACCACAGATTTTCAAGGATTTTCAAGGTTGAAGTGGTGGATTAAAAGGCGGTTTTCTCTGATGACTGTGCAATTGCTTGTGTCCATCTCCTGACTCCTGCTATTGTCCTACATACTTCAGGTGGGGCAGGCTTGTGGAAATGCCACGTAAGAACAGATGAGATCCTGGCGCGTTAGAGACGGGAAGCGCCACGCCATGGAAGTGCTAATGATGATCATTTATATTCAGGAGGCATTTTGTGGAAAGAGACTCAGATCTCCCATGTTCCTACTCCCAAATCAAAGACAACATTTAGCCAGGAAGAAATTCCATGCGCCAAAATTTCTGCAGCCTTTGGAGAGACAGAAGCCAGCGATCACTCAGATCGTTATCCTTCCCAACTTTGATTTAGCACAGCACATCCCTTCTCAGCATCATCTGGCCAGGATTTGAACTCTCGCTAATGCCCAGGAGGGTCAACGTGTTAATATACTCAGCGTCAGTAGGGGCTGTTTCAAATAATACCGACGATGACAGATTGATGTTGGTAGCTCATTAGACAGCGCACTGACTGAGACATCACATTCCTTTCAACAAGACTAAGCCTGGACCATTTGCTATTGTGCACAGAGGGAGGAGAAATATTTTTCTTTTTATCTTTCCTGCCCCTCCTGTGTCTCGGGTACATTTCAGAAATGCCAGCTATCAGACCTGTCATCGTCTATGGCTTTCTTAAGCTGAATAGCTCTGTCAAAACAACCCAGGCTTCAAGCAAAACCCGAAGCAGCCTGCGTGAAACCATCTTACTGTTTCCACAAAAGGACGGATGTCACAATCCTCCCAAGGTAAAGCACTTCTAATGTAACATTTGGTTTCCAGCACATCCAGATCCATGTAGTAAACTTTTCCTGCAGCCCCCTGAAAAAGGGAGGGAATAGGTTGTGAGCATGATGTTAGATGGTTTTACATTTATATAATGTTTCCCTCTGTCTCTAGACAGTGTTTTAGGGTGCGACTGCCCTCTGAATCGGAGGTTCCCAACCACCGGGCTGTGGCCGGGTACTGGGCCACGAAGGGTTGACGGCCGTCGTGGCATGAGCTTTAACCACTGCTAGCAACATCTCAATGCCCAGGCCACGAGCATGCCATGCTGATTGTCTGGGCAAGAATGTCCTCGCTTGGCCAGTGACTGCAACTTTAGCTTTTGAAAATGGACCGTGGGATCAGCGAGGCTGTCGTAGCTATTAACGTCTGGCTTGTCTCCTCCTTGTATTCTCGGCAGTTAGCTAGCTAATGTTAGCCAACTAGGATGTTTTTAGCTATTGTCTCCTTCTTTCTTGATGATGATCTTGATGTTCCTCACAACCCGTTCCCCCCCCCCACCATGTACAAATTAAATTTAAATATATAAATTAGATTGTTTCTATACCTGGTCCACCAACATTTTTTGAGTGAGTTTGCCAGGCCACAATATAAACAAGGTTGGTAACCATTGCTCTAAATAATAAGATACTCAGCCTAATCTAGCCTAAACAGGGAGGCCTAAATCTGATTCCACTTATAAAGCTCCTAAGTATGATTCTAGTCCTCTCCGCTTCAAACCCTGAAAAAACATTAATGGAAAATATTGGTGGGGCCTCCTCCTTGTTGCTTTTTTGTGGCCTAGTTTTAAGACTAAGATGAAAGCATGTTACAAAAGCTGATGCTTTTGGGACATCAAGCAGGGTAGAATTGGACTGTGCATGGCCACCATAAAAGTGAAATAGCATTTGGGACCTCTTGTATGTGATACAAACCACCAAGGTCGAGAGAAGTGTCAGAAGTAGATAGATGCTAGCTAACATCCTGTCTCAGTACGTGAGGATGGATTAGATGACCTTCTGAGGTCCCTTCCAGCTCTACCTTTCAGTGGTGTCACGATGCCATAAGTCGCCTTACAATACTATGAGTACTTTATACACAGAGTAGCTGGCAGTTTTATCATCTAAATGATCTTAGCAAACACCTACAAAGTAGCGAGGGAGCTATGACTATCCTCAGATAACTAGCACCAGTCCACAGAAGGCTCATGGTCAGAGTCAAATTTACACCTCCTCCAACCCGAGTCCAAAGGTGTGTTGCCACTGACTTCAGCATGAGCAGGAATAACCCAAATCAAAATACAAAATGTTTCACTCCTGGATTAAAAGCCAGTTTTGTGTGGAACCCTTGATGTTCATATAGCTGTGAGCCTCATAACTACTTGCAGAGAGAGCTCATCACTTTGTATAGGGATGCATCAACAAAATGATTAGAGCAACGGAAAAAAATCTCAGGCAATATATAACACTGGAGTAAGTGTTATCATTCTAATACAGTAAGTGCCACAATTGGTCCGCTTGGATTACACTGCCAAACAATTAGTCTCTTAAAATGAGTACTTTGTTTATCAGTCTTTTCTCTGGTTCCCATCAGCATTAGGACAACTTGCTATATTCAAAGCCAATTTCAGGGTGAGAGGCCCTAAGAGTCTTAACTGTACTCTGCTTTAGCAGGGGGCAGTGAAAAACGAAACCGGTAGCCTGGGATTTAAATAGATAGTTATAACTAGATTCAAATAGGGATTACATAAATTCATGAAGGAAGCTATTAAATTAAACAATCCAGGATATATCCTCTGAACATCCCTAAATCAATGATTATGATGCCAGGGAAAGTACAACAAGGAATATATCACTCAAGACATGCCCCATTTATGCCCCATTCATATACCCTTTCTCTAAAGCGTCTACAAATTGCCATGGTTAGACACAGGATACTGGGCTAGATGGACCATCGGTCTGACTCAGTATGGCACTTATGCTCTTACAAACGTCGGCTGTTTCCTGGGTTTGACCTCAGTTGTAGATGTCTTAAATAGAAAATAATCTTGGGCAAGATCAGCATTAATATTACACCTGACAGCAACTACTAACCTGGTGGCTCCCAAAGACTCTGTTGATTCTGTTTAAGCTGAGTTTGTAACCCTCAGTTCGATCTTCATTTATATAACTAATAGCCAAACGCGCTGTTTTCTCAGCAATTCTTGCATTACAGGGAACTGGATACAATGGAAGTAATGGGGTCCCGCCATCTACCATCCACACATATGCTAGTAGCAGGATCAGCTTCATTATGTTGAAAAGTATCGTGGAACACTAGAGAGAAAGAAACCCAAGCATCGTGTTTGATTTGACAGTTGCAGGCAACCCAATAATAAGAGTAATAAAAATAATTACCCATAAAATCCTGAAATGATCTCCAGTGATGTTTGTTTTATGTGCATCGCAAAGTACCCTGTGCTAACTTTGCTTTAGTATCAAAAATAAACTGAGAGTAAATGATTAAGCCGTTGTGTTCAGTCTTGTTGCAGTACAATTTCAGTCGAGGAAAAAAGAAAAAAACCATATCTCTTTTGATGTGCCTGGGGGAGGGCAGAACATACTGTGGTTGGTTATAATAATGACGATTGGGGTATCACAACAGCTCTGCATCGATTAGAAATTGCCTTTATTATAAGACCCTAAGCCCTTTAAAAGTAATGTTGATGACAAGCTTAAAATACCAGGGAAGGTAATAACATTCTCGGCTCATTGATGCCTTGGTGTAAGTTAGACCCATTAGCGATTACGTTCTTCTTGAGGTCCCAGATGATATTGGTAAAACATGATTGTGTCTGTTGATCATGATCTACCATGTTAGCGTCAGCCTGTGCTCATAAGGAAAAGATGGTGCCTGCACCAAAGATCTTATATTCCAAGGTGTTAACTTCACTAAAAAACTGACCAGAATAACTGGTCTGCAATAACTATTCCAGAATAACTCCAGAATAAATGGTAATTCTGGGATAAGAGTATCCACACAGGGAGTTATTGTAGAGTATCTGTTGCACCTATCTCAAGAATATCTTCTCCATATCTCCCTTGGGGATGCTGAACTTTTCTGTGTATGGATATAAGGAGGAACAAGGAATCCTTATTTCTGTTATAAGGGTGTTCCTATCCTATCTTAATCCAGTTTAACTTTCAAACTCCTAATGACTAACACATGGAGGGAACACAAGGTATCTGTGAGATCACTCTGGCTTTCTTTATAGTGGTGTTCATGGTACACCAGCCAGCTAGTCAACATGGAGTATTTTGTAGGCCTCCTCATTTCATTGTTATATGGAAAATCTATGACTTTCCATATAGTCAACTAGCCAATGTGGATTGTTTTCAGGCATCACTGGAGGGCTGAGCTGTAAAGAAGAACTTGAAGGAGGATAGTGTGGTGGATTTTCTAGTTATTATTGGTGTCAGTGGAAGAAGTGAAGAGGTACCTTTTGGGAATGTCATCACTGGCAGAACAGAGATAGGCATCACAAATGTTCCCCCCATGTTTTATTATCAAAGGCCAGTAGGAATGCCTCTTTTAACGTGCTTGAAATATAATAGGTTGGGCGGGAGCTTAGGAGAGAGACAGATTAGAAACATTATCGATATCTTAAAAAGAAAGAAGTAGACACTCTCCCTGGAACACCTTTTTATTGGCAGATCCTAAGCCATGGCACACCACTAACTTTTACATAGAACAACTTCCCATTGATGGCGTGGTGAAACGAGGCACCGTGCATGAAGAGACACTGCCCATGTACAGTTTGTGTATTCTGGTAAACTGGCTAGAGCAGGGGTTGTCAACTGGGGGTATACATACCTCCAGTGGTACTCGGAAAGGGGGTAAGGGGTGCATGTGGGCAGGTGGGGATGGATCACTGCCACTCACCACCCCACACCGCCACCTCCCAGGAGCAGGGCTGGGGAGTGCGAGGGCAGCAGCCCCCCTCTGCGGGCTGGACATGATGGGGGGGAGCTCGCATGTGGTAGCTACCACCACCATCCACCAACCACCACCCACCACCCTGCGCTGCCATGCATGAGCTCCCCGGCTCCCTTCTGCCCAAAGTGTACTCAGAAGGGGTACACTATTTTAAAAAGGTTGAAAACTCCTGGGCTAGAGTTGCTGTGCAACTGCTCTGCTTTTTGGACACGTCTATGTGAATGTGGAGCCCAGCACTTCTTGACAAGTCCCCGGGAATGTTCCCAGCAGACTGGGGACAGTGAAGACCCCTGAGCAGTGCTTTGGTTACCCAGTCAGACCAGGTTTGTCTGCAGAAAGGGGGCTTGAAGAGTGGAAAACAACCAAAGGCAGAACAAAGAAAGCAAGGTATTGTTAGGTGTCAAGGTTCTTTGAGTAGATGTGATATCTTTGATTAGACCACCTGAGTTGTTGGAAAAAAAGGTCTTAGGAAGCTCTTGGGCATGCATACCTTCTTCAGGCCTAGGGAGTCTCTGCTGTTCTGAGACTCCAAGGAATGAGAGAAGCTAAAAGTGTGGCAGGGTGTCAGTGAGCATGTAAATAGGTAGAAATTAGAAAAACAAAAGGTAAAGCAGGGAAGGGGTGGGGGAAGCAGGGGGAAAAAGGCCAAAGGAGGGTAAGGGAGACACTACAGTGGTAGTGATTCAAGGTAGAAAAGAGGCTGTCTGTGAAAAATGAAACAGCTGGAAATTAGGAATACAAAGGGCATAAAAGTAGGGGAAGAGAGGGGAGAAAAGGTGGGGCAAAAGAAAAATGTAAGAGGTCAGGTCTGGTAGGTACCTGGTGGGTTATATAAATAGACTCATAGAGCCATAGAGGTAGCTTGGGGTAAGAGAATGAGGTAGACAACTAGTGCAGGGGCTCTGCTTTAGCTATAGGACCAGCCAGATGGAAAGCAGGTTATCTGGGGCAGAGGGGTTCATGAGTCTGAAGAGAAGCATGAGGTGCTGGAGAAGTACCTGGATAGCTCAGAGCTTCCTGACCTATGCCAAAGGAACGGTTCAGAGTAGTAAAGAAATTAAAGTGTACAAACCTATTATTTTTTGCCTGCAGCAGTGCTGTGTGCTCCTTTTCAGTAAGTGCTTACTTTTCAGTAAGGAGTAATCGTGTTTGGAAACCCTGTGCAAAGCTTTTGTGCTTGTGTGTGTATGTGAATTAGGAGACTTGCGTCTTTGGTGGAAAATGGGGGGACACGGCAAGAATTGTTAGAGCAGGGGTGAGTGAAATATAGGCTGCGAGCCAAATCTGGCCCACTGAGGGATGCTGGCCACCCCACGGTAGGTTCCTTGGCCCTGCCCAGCTCAGACATGAGGGGCAGCCTGGGCTGTGGTGTGTACCTGGACGTGTAGTGGGGCTGGCATGGCGTGGCGTGGCATGGCGTGGCTGTCGGACTCTGTTACCTGGCAGCCTTGGTAGCGGCTCCTTCCAGCTGCCACTGCTGGACTCAGTTTTGCTGCCTGGGCATATGGGGCCATCTGCCCCACGCCTGCTGCCAGGGGGGTGCTCAGCTGGGTGGCTCGGATAGGGCCATGGGCCAGTGCGGAGTGGCATCCGGTAGCAAAATGGGTGGGAGGGGCTGGGGTGACTCTAGGATCTGGAGGCAGTGACAGTGCAGGGCAAGGCTGGGGCAGAGCTGTGATCCATTGCCTGCATGCCCCTGCGATGGGTGCGGGTTCCACAGGCAGGGGTGTTCAGGCGGATCATGACTCTGGCCCCGGCCCCAACCCTGGCTTGTCACCACCCCAAGATGCTAGACCCGGCCCCAGATGCAGTTCTTCACCCCACCATGGCCTGAGCACATCCACCTGCCTGTGTGGCTCCCAGCCGAACTCCATGGAGACCCTGGGATCTTGGGGTGATGACAGCGTGGGGCCAGGGCCAGGGCAGAGCCACGATCCACTCCCTGCACAACCCTGGCCGCAGAACCCATGCCCATCACAGGGAGCAGATCTCCGCTCTGCCCCAACCCAGCCCGTGCTGTCATTGCGGGGAGGGGGCGGTGGTCGGGGAGAGGCTTACTATCAGACTTCAGAAGCTGGTGCATTAGTCATAGGTCCCAAGCATTTAAATGTTGGGCTTCTCTCTATTAACAGGGAGGTCAGGTTCAATGTCTGCACATAAAGTATGTGCCTAGAGGCCCAAAGCCATGGATAGCACCAAGCAAAGGGCATGTGGGGTTCAGTGTTTCAGTGGGATTCAGACCCTCTGCACTGCAGTCTGATGGGCGTTCAGCATGGGGCACTTATCCAGGTCTGACTGGGCACTGGGCCTCTGGATTCTAGTCTCAGGTACTGAATTTCTACCTAATCATGTCACTTGGTACCTCTGGGTGCCTGCAGACGTGCCCGGAAGCTGCTCTGACACTGTAATTATAGCACATTGGAGCAGACTACATTAATCGAATTGGAGCGTGCTCATCGCTCAGTGAGCTTTAGTTAAAGCACCCCTGCTGTCATTTTGAAGTGTGGGGTTGCTGATACATGAGATATTTTGCATACTTTATTTAGAGCTGAATGAATTAAAGCCCGCCCCTCTCCCCCCAAGCATGTGTAAAAATGCCTTCAGTTTCTTTGTCTATAAAGGAGATATTAGTGTCTACCTCAGAGATGAGTCGAGAGATATAATTAATTATTCAGAGGTGCCTTGAGATGAGCAGATAAAAGGTACTAATAGAGTGCAAAGTGTTGCTATCATTAAGCTTAACTGCTGGCTGCCTGGGGTAGGATTTTTTTGCTACCAGTTGCATTAGGATTTGTAATACCTAGGCTAGCGTAAAGAAGGAGGATCAGACTTATTTCACAGAGTCATATGACCAGGGAGGATCATGCTCCTCTACCAAAACTCTGGCCCAGAGTGGATCACCACAGTGACCTGAGCAGCCTTCCCTGACCTCCTGGTTCACAGGATTGAATACCTATCAATACTTACGAGCTGCTGCCAGTTCCAGAATAGTGCCAGGCATGCCTGCGCTATCACTGAGCTAGCAAAGAGAACAGCCCATCTCCATCTCTGCATAGTGGTGGTATCATGCAGAATCAGGAATAGTCAATCCTTTATTTTTTTTAAAAATGTACTCATTGTCAATAGTTTACTTTTTTCTCCTGAGGTAACAAATTCTCTGTTACATCAAAAGTTGATGAGAGTTTTGGGAGCTTAATCTGAAAGGCTGCACATGGCAAAAGAGGTTAATGGACAAAGTTTAAATCAACAGAGCAGTTTATTTCCTTGTAAAATGTCCAAAACCAACATGCACTGATGAAATAATTAGAAGTTCACGGGTGGTTTATTCCAACAAAAAAGTGGGAAAAAAAATTACTTCGGTATGTCTCTGCCATAGGGTGTATAAATCTCATGGTGACCCTGAAAGGGTTAACAAGATCTGAGGGGTAATTAGTGCACTGATTTCACCTGGAGAATAAGCCACATTTAATTAAAGATGAGTCTCACTTGTGTGCTGGGGTAAGTAATAAGGGAAGGACTAGGAGGCTCAGGGTAGGCTCAGTGAAGAAGTTCAGGAAGTTTTGGGAAAGGCCTGGAGAAGGACTTTAAGCAAGGTACTAGGTGGGCCACACTCCTGTGGTAGGTCCCACCAAGCGGCGAGGTCATAAAGGCATTTTGGGCAAGGAAAAAGAAGCGTGTGAGAAGTAGGAAGTAGCCCAAGGAATAGCACAGAGTCTGGAGGAGCAGACTTCAGTTGCTGCTTGTGCCTGGGCTAAAACCTACAGTAGAGAGGGCCAGGCTTCCTCTACTGACCGCTGAGGAAGGTGGTCTTGGGGAAAGCACTCTTAAGACCCTGAGCGGAGGGCTAGATGGACCACTGAGCCCTGAAGTGAGGGATGATGGTCTGGCATGAAGTCTTTGAAGCTAGTGTTCTTGGGGCTTGTGTACACTCATGTGTGTGGCTAGGGACAGACATTACACATAAACCAGTTTAAGTGATCAGACACTGGTTTAAACCTGTAACAGAACAGATGGTCAGTGGACATAAACTAGTTTGAAAATGGCTGAAACTGGTTTGGGATGAACCTGGTTGAATGTACTATCAGACTTAACTGATTTGGCTTTATGCAATGTCTGCCCCAAACTTGCTGGGTTAAGTTAAATCAGAGTCCCCCAGCACCCCAACATGCTCTCTGGGCTGGGCGGGGCTCTCTGCTCCACAGCTGGGCTGGCCCCTCCCCTCTGCTGTCTGGCTGCTCTTCACAGACTTGGAGGCACAGCAAGGTCTGCTGGCTTCCTCGTGCCCTGCACCGCCTCCTCTCACAACCCGCTGCTAAAGCAGAGATCCCTTCCTCCTCTCTGCCACAGCACAGGCCCTGGCCAGCATGTGGTGTGCTAGCTAATGCTGAGAGGTGTCTGTGTGTGCCTCTCTCTGATTTCACCAGGATAGGCTGGTTAGGGCTTTTGGAGCTAATCAACAGGTCAGCCTGTAAACTGCGTAAGAAGTTGAAGTAATGTGGAGAGAAGCTATTGTTTTGCCAGTTGGGTGATAAAGACTGTTATCAGCCCCCTGGCTGGCTTGCTCACCTGTCAGTTTGCTGCAGTCAGTATGACGAAGCAGGGAGGGATATTGAAAAACTCTGTATCATCAGCAGATGCATGCACTGCACACACCCCCTTGCCTCAGAGTGCTAAGTCGGGGCTGGTGGCTGGCAATACTCCTGCTCCTTGAGCAGTCAGCAGTGAAAAATCGCGGGACTATACAGGAAGATGTCCTTAATGAGAGAGTCCTGCCAGGGCCTGCCCATGCTCTTAGCTCAGCTCTGTGCAAGGGGCAGGACGGCTGCTCCAGCATCCCCCAACTTCTAGCCTGAGCCACTGCAGGCATGTGCCTGAATGTCCTTAGTCCAGAGAAAACGCCTGTCCCATTTCAAGCTAGTTCAGCCTAGCCAAGTTAGACTAACTTGCAAAAATTGAATCAATTCAAGCTCAGGCCTTTTGAATGTCTGTTTCTAGCCTGGGAGGTTAACTGGAAAGGAGACAGAACACCACCCCTAACCTTCTTCCAGCCTGACTCTTCCCAGAGCAGATGGAAGCACTTCTTACAGGCCCTGGGGGCAGCTGGAAGAAGAAGTTTCTGCACAATATATGGCGGGGGGGCTGTCTGCTTTGCACTAATATGGGTTGCCACTGCTGAACCTCTTTAAATTAGTGCTACACTAATGGGATCTTGCACCATCTGTGGATGTCCTGGAGAGCCTGGTTAGTACTCTAAGGGCACGGTCACATATTCACTTGCAATAGTTCCAAATCACTTGGATGTTGTGACATATTAAAAGTAATATGTATTCAAGTTAGCATGTTAGATAATTCTCGTCTGGAAGGGAGCCACTTTGCAATGCCAGAATGACAATTAATGAGTACTTAGTGGCTTGAATGTGTGTTTGATCACATTTTAAGTGAACATTTTAAGTGTTAAGCTGAATATATGGCACCACCATAAGAGGGACTCCCAACTGGGTATCTATACTTCGATATTAGATCTCTGTTCTGCAACATCCTTTCCCATGGCACGTTCCAAAACCTGACAATGGTTAGGCATCTGGTATATTAACCCTTCTTATTGTGCTGACCAGAATCATCTCACTGCTTCCTTATACTCTTCTTGTCTGTCTTTTTTCAGCTAAAATGCTACCTTTGTTCTGCATGTTACTTAGAACAACACAGTCCTTGGTCTATGACAGCAGTGCAAATAAAAAATACTACCTAGGACTGTCCTTAACAATGCAGCTAGTGAGGAATTAGCCCCTGAGAAGCGTGAGCTACTGTGACCACGTAAGAGCTCTCATGTTTATTTCTTAAAATGTGAGTGATGAATTTGAGGCCCTGAGTGAGCTGAAACCCTGGCAGTCTCACAATAGTCCATGATAGAACTTGAATTTTCTGGACCTGATGGTTCTCCTGGCTTGGTTTTTGATCCAGCTAGAGATCCCTGACATTTAGAGAGAAATACTGACAGCAATTGTATTACTGTGGAGGACTTATCCTCCCAGCTCTGCACAGGAAAATGAATACTACCAATAAACATGGGGCCCATGTACTCCTAGGTCTGACAACTGACGGATTAGTTCCCTGAGTAGTCATAGAACCAAGAAGAAATGCTGCTGTTTTAAACTTGGTTTTAGTAAGTAGTGAGGGCATTAGAAAGGAGCTGTAGAAAACTCTTTTGGAGTGAGTTAATTTAAATCAAATCAAGTAGGAGGCTAATCCAAAGTAGATTTATACCAAAGGTTTTTATTTTCAAAAGAGCAAAATCTGAGAAATTAACAGATATAAGTAGTGAAGTCCACTGGGTTGAGGAACTCGGGGACCTCGATGTGGAGAGACCTGGAATTACTTAAGGGCAAAGGTGGTAAAACTAGAGCTTGTAACCTAAGCAAGGGGAGGGAAAAAACCTAGGCAAGGGCTTCAGACTTAGGTGGATGAATTGCCACTTCAAGAAATAACTAGTCCATGAAGAATGGAAGAAAGTACATGTTAGCAAAGAAAGCGATGTGCTAAGGATTAAGAAGCATAGGGATCAAATGAGAATTCCTCAGAGTCAAGCTGAGCCAGCCCTTGCAAAGGATATTCAGATAAATAAGGGGTGGCTTTCAGCCTCACCACCTAATTTAGAAGACAACGAAGAAAGAAAGTAGGCCTTCTCTGTGGTGAGGATAGGGTAGAGATTAAAGATAAGGCAAACTCTGGCCCCGAAAAAAACTACACGAATACCTGGCCTCAATAAAACTGTTGTTGACCCTCCACGTATGAAGGCAAAATGGATAATGGGAATAGGGATGTGGAAAAGGAAATGATCACAACTTAGGTGGGAAAATAGTTCAGAGGTCAGTGCCCTTACGTTGAGCGGAGAGGATGCATCTGTTTATCCTAGAAGTTTGGCCAAACTGGCACAGGAAGTGGCAGGTCCAGTCAGAAAGGTGTGTAATAAATCCATCGTGTTGAACGTGGTGATCTACGCCATAGAACTGGAGAGCAGCCAATGTAATCTATATATGAAAAGAGGGGGAAAAGCTGACCTTGGGAGCTACAGGCCTGTTAATCAACATTATGCCATGCTGGAGAGCAGATTTTTGAAGGAAAATATAATTACCTACACTACAGCAAAGCAGATTCAATTTTAAAGATCAGAAAAAAATCAAAACCTGTCTGAACAGTCAAGCAGAAGACCAAGCTGCTCAGGGAAGTTGTGGAATCTCCTTTGTCAAAGATTTGCAAGCAGAAGCTGCACAGACATCAGTCTGGGTTAGCATGGAAACCGCCCATGCTGCATTCATGCGAGGGGTTCGATGAGATGGCCCTCGAGGTGCTTGCCAATCCACTGGCTTACTCCTAGTCTGAATCCAGGCTGGGATGTTTTAGTGTTCAACTCTTTCGTGCCTGGTGAAATGACACTAGGGTTGCCAGCATTCCTGGAAGCGGCAGCCATGATTAACGATAAAGAGTAGTGTGTTAGTGTAAGTTATGACTTAGTTGCTTATTATAAGCAAAGATCTGCTACAGCTATCAGCATGCTGTAAATTAAAGGAACAAATAAACTTTGTGGGCTAGACCCTTAGAGGGTGTAAACTGGTGTCACTTTACTGACTTAACGGAGCTGCATCAATTTATTCCAGCTAAGGATTGGGCCATGCAGATGTATTTATATTTAATATAGAAAGTGAAATCTTGGGGAAAATGAAAAGCATAATAAGTTTTTGATTAAAATGGGGCTCACTATTTTATTATAGCATTTCAAGCCATGGCCTAAAATAAACTCTAAGATTCAACAGTGTTGTTCAGACTGTTAAACAATGCAAATGTAATTTACTGCAGCCGTCTGGAAGCAGAGCGCATACAGCCTCTCTTAAATAATGGGCCATGTTCAGGTCTGTGGAAGATGGATGCAATTCCAGGGACACCCAGAGAGTTACACCTGCTTTCACCGGTCCTGATTTTAGTTCAGCGTGGCAGTTCACTAAGTTGCTGGGAGGATACATTACAGGAGTTTGTATTCAGATCTGTATCCATGGGTGGGGAGTAGGGCAAGTTCCCCAAGTTTATCTTCTGAATACCACTTTCACTGGCATCACCCAATGCTCACCACTGCCTAATGCTACCACTAGGTCACGGGTGTCAAACTCACTGCGTCTTGCAGGTCGGATGAGCAACGACAGCATTAATCTTTGTAGCTGCCGGAGCGTCCATTAACCGAGCCATTAATGATGTTGCCCCCTGGCCCCAACCTTTCCCCTGCCACCAGTCTTAGCCACCAGGACAACTAAAATCCCAATTTTGGCAATGGATGGGGAGGGGAGTGCAAATAGCATTGACTTCCTGGGTTCCAAGCTGGGCTCAAACAGCAGAGATGTTGCTGCCTGGAGAGGTGGGTGGTCCAGCTTGTGAGAAATCTTGCAGGCCAAGCGATCCATTTCCACAGGCCAGATCAGGCCGGTGGGCAACATACTGGACACCCCTGGTCTAGATCTATCACTTGTGTTGTGGTAGAACTTAGGAGCTCTCTATATCGTGCCTAGCCCAGGGGGGTCTGGTATAAGTACTGAACGAAGGCAGTCCTTGCCCCATTGTCTAAAACAGGGGTGTCAAACTCATCTGGCCTTGCAGGCTGGACGAGTGGTGTGGGGCTGGCCCATGGACCAGAACATGCCCACAGACTCCTCTTTCCCCCTTCCTTCATGCCAGATCCAGTCCATATGGTGCCCACTCTGGGATCTGCACTACATGCAACTCCCACACTGCTTGCCTGGGACTGCACTGCATGCGGTGCCTGCTCCTGCCTGTCTGGAACCCAGGGCCAGACACAGGTATGGGCGAACTGGGCAACCGCCCGAGGCCCAGACAGAAAGGGGGCCCGAAAATGGTGAAAATAATGATTATTATCATTATCTTTGATGAAGGGGGGCCTGGTAATAAACGTTCACCCAGGGCCGCCAGGAGTCTAGGTACGGTGCTGCTGGAACCCATGCTGTAGATGGCATCCATGGGTTGTGGTCTGTTTGGAGCACGTGCCACATGCATCCCAGACCAGTTTGGGGGGTGGTTGGGGGGTGCTGCGTGCGGTGTGGATCCTGGACTGGCTGAAGGGGGCTTCGCGTAGTGCATCTTGGGCCCTGCATATATGGCTAATCTGTGCATGCCACCGAGGTCAACTCAGACCCAGGGGTAGCACCGGTGGCCAGGTGATGGGGCTCTGTGGGCTAAATCTAGCCTGTAGGATGTATCTTTGACACCCCTGATCGAAAAGATGACGCAGGAAGTGGGGACACGGGTAAGGAATTAAAGAGGATGCAGTATGGGTAGCCAGGATGGAGGGATCTGAGACCACCTGTTGCCCAGCTGTCCACATTATTTTTTTCTCTGAGGGCACCATGGTGAAAGAGGGTGTTAGGGAGGGATTTGCAGGAGGTCAGTGACATAGCATAGCACTGACGTCAAAAGCTAAGACCTTTTCTGAATCTACCACAATAGCCTGAAAAAGCAAATGATAAATTCAGGTGAATTAAGATACAAGCACCATCTATCCTTTTCTCAGGTTGCGTATGCATACTGTGGGAAGGGGATTTTCCATAGCTGTGTCCTTAGGAATATTTTCCTGTGCTTACATGCTGTGACATGCAGACCTGAGGCCTAATTCTGCTCTCCGTTACATAAGTTTAAATCTAAAGCAGCTCCACTGGGGTTGGGAGACTGCTGGATTTGTGCCACTCGGAGACTGCAATTGCTTAGATGAATAGATTTCTTATCTCAGGCCTCCCTTGCCCAATTGACTTTGGACCTTTGTGAGCAAATAAAAGCAGATAAAGTTGTGTCTTTATCTGTGACCTTTTTGATGACTTAACCCACAGCACAGACACACTCATTCACCCTTATATACAAGGCCAAATTAATTGGGTTGGACCCAACTGAGTAGAGTTTCATGACATTATAGTGATTTATGCCAGCTGAGGTGATGGACTGTAGACCTGCTGTCCCTTGACCAGTGGTGTAACCAGGATGGATGATCAGAGAAGACACCCCAGGTGCCAACCTGGGGGGAGAGGAAAGGGGGGAGCAGAGTGGGAAAACACAACTGCCACTGCAGGTGCACAATCGTGCCTGTGGCACAGTGGCAACCAGAAGTCACTGCTGCCCTTGTGCATGGCAGCCGCTCTGGGCACCCAGCCATCTCGTTATGTCTCTGACCTTAACTACCTCTGCCCTGACACAGTGACTGTCATACCGGAGCTTCTCACTTCTGTTCTGTGGGTCTTCAGTCCTTGCGTCCACCTATGATGGGTGTTTAAATGCATTCCTCGGTGTTAAACAGGAATTAATTGTGCCACGGCACTGGTTAGATTACTGGGCCTAATTTACCCAGGGCAGTAAGCCCTCTTCCTGTTCATGACCCCATCCCAAATTCTCAGGTTGTAGTTTCTGTAAGGGAGTATCCTGTAAATAGTGGATGCAGACAATTTCTGGACTGTAGGTTAGTCATAAAACCTTCACTTTCAGCTGTTGCCATTTGTGGGAACGGCTGCCTAAATGACATGGTGCAGCTTTTGGTTCCTAATCGGGTGATTGAATAAAGAATAATCAATACTTCATGTATGAACAAATGCCTGTGTTCAGTAGGTGTTTATATGAAATATGCCACTCCCCAACCCCGGCAGTGTTTTGGGGTTTTTTTGTATGAAGATAAGGAGTGCAAGTGTGATCAAAACCAACTGCCTTGTCTATGCTGGTATTTATAGAGGAAATCTTCTCCTAGTGTATTAAAGCTGGCCCAGTGCCATTCCTATTAGCTGTGGTGGGAGTCCTAGGGTAGATAATGCAATGGTGTGTGTCCGACTGTAATTACATCACTTTATGAGCAAGAGATCCTCATTTGTATGGTCACCTCAGTAGGGTTTCATTTGGACTCGCAGTGCCAATTTAGCTACCAAGCTCGTGGGGAGGGGGGGTGGGATAGACAGTCTAGGGGTCATTTCTGGGAGCTCTTGTCTTGTTTTATGGATTCTGGGGTTTTTTAATGGCACGAGGTAAATGGAAAGTAATCAGTGCAAAATACAACCGGTTCTCCCCGGTGTAATGCTGACCCATCTCCGGTAGATGGTGCTGACGCAGCTCCAGTGGTTTTGTGATCTGTTGGATGGTCTCCTGCACTGCAGAGACAAACAGTCCAAGTGAGGGTTTATCTTGATTCAGACCTAAAAGCGGGTGCCAGCCCAGGGCTGGAGAGCAGCATTTCTCGCAGTCCAGTCACGGCTCTGCGTTTGCCTACCGGGCTTTGCTGAGTTTTCTCTTCATCAGCTGAAAAAGGGCCATACCGAAGGAGTGGTAGGAAGTGCAGCGGTTGTTACAAGACTTTGTGAATTTTAAATCTGTTTTCAGGAGTTCATTAAAAATTCTCTCTGGCCCGGGCTGCACGGCACAAGCACTCTGACAAGTAGTGCCAAGGCATGAGCAGCACAGAGGATTATTATTATTTTTAAAAATTCTGTGTTTTCCTGATTTCTCTCTATAACCCAGCTTTTGAATTATTCTTGGAATAGGTTGTACCTCTTCCCCTTTCTGCACGCAGGGTTTGATCTTTATATGGTGTCACTCCCTTACACAGGGGCTCCAGGGAGCGATTCTGTTCTCCCTATGCATGGGCTTCATAAAATGCATAATGGGGTGACAGACTAACTGGGCCCATTTCCATATTGCTGCGAAGCCAGAATCCTACGTTCCTCAGGAATTGCTGAGTGTGGGATTTGGCTTTTGGTCCTTCATCAGAGGTCACTTAAGTTCATCAGTCTTATCGATTGGATTTCATCTGTTCTGAGCTGTGCGTGTTGAAATCTGGTAAATGGCTGCAATACAGGCTACTGATGACAGGCTGAGGAGCCAGCCACGTTTTCAGTGTGGCAACTTCTATTAAAGGGTCAATCAAACAGTTGCTAACCGTTGGGACTAGTCTTCTCTTGGTGTGACCGGGTGAATGATACACCCCGACGCTGATGGCCACTTTCACTGAAAGGCTGGACTGCCATCATCCAGTAACAGGTGCCACAGGGACACATCAATGTCACCAACTTTCATTCATTGTCATGAAAACATGCTCATCTTTGTCTAGCTGGGGATAACAACCTCAAAAGGCGATATTTCCCTTGTCTGTTGAAAAGTCACGTGCTCCAAGCTGGTTCATAGGCGGGTGAATGTGTGTGCTCAGATCAGGCTCCTGGTGGCCCTGGGTGAACTTTTAGTATTGGTCCCCCCTTTGCCAGAGATAATGATAACAATAATTGGACAACTGAAAAAAAATTACCATTTTCGGGCCTCCTTTTTGTCCGGGCCCCAGGCAGCTGTCCAGTTCGCCCATGCCTGTATCCGGACCTGGTTCAGATGCCCGGCTTGTATACACATGTGGCTCTGTAGGTGTGCATTAGTCATGTGATCTGTGCATCCTTCTCTCTCAGTGAAGTGTACAGGAGTTCTGGGAGTTCACACCTATAGGATTGGGCACTTAGCTACACCCGTGTATTTGGAGCTGAACAGCCCAGGAATAGAAATCAAGCTACCAAAGCCAGAACCAGGTCCCGGTGAAGTCGGTGTGAAGACTCCATTGATTGCCATAGGATTTGATTGGGGCTCGTGCAAGTCTCATCGAATCTCAGGAAAGACCCTTTCCCATTTCAGTGGGTGATAAATTGGCCCATAGGTCACGTGTGTGCGCACACAACCCTACCACGGCCAAGAAGGAAGATCTTCGGTGTGTTTTCAGGCCTGCTTGTTTTGAGCTTGCTGTGGTTTGTCTTTATGGCGTTTTGTTTCTTCTGCTACGATCAAAATTAACTTTCTTTTTATCTAAAGACTTGTGCGCTCCAGGTTTCAATTTGGTTACTTCAGCTCGGCTGTGTCTGGCAGCAGGTAACACATCTTCATTTGGAGCCTGCAGGCTTTTTCCAGAAGTGTATGAAACAAAGCAACCTCAGATTTCCAAGCAAGCAAAACATATTTAAGAAACGGTTAAATCTCGCCCTGAAAAAGCAGTGCATTTTTTACTAGTTTGTTTTGCATTCTTTTGTGACTAGTGTATTCATGACCAGCTGTTTTTAGAACTAGTAAAAATTCTCGAGCTCACATTAGCGGAAAGGTTTTGGCTACATGATCTGTTAGTTACAGTTGTTAAAACATTTGGCACTGTATTTAAAAACAAGAAATTTGCTTTTATGACAGAGCAGCCAAGCGCTCAAATAATGTTTGACTCTGCTCGGGAATATGGCTTTTTACAGTTCCTTTGCAGTGAATAACAGAGTGACATGCAATTAACTTATGTAGGGGGGCTTTCAAATGAGACGTCAGACACTGAGGTGCCCTTTTACATTGCATGGAAGTGTGAATGTGGTTATGTTCCTGACCCATATCTCCCCAGCCCTGTAATATGCTGGCTTGCAGCCACTCTCCACTTGCATTGTCTGCTTTTCGGGGGTGTTTTAGATATCCCTCAAAAAAAGTAGCAAAATTCTGTTTTTCCTTTGCAGGTTTCCTATAATGGAGCTGTTAGTAAAGCTTTGTGATTGCCTGTCTCTGTGTTTGGCTATTTGGCCAGCAAGTTCAGTGCACCTTGTACACCAGCAGATTTCTGTAGGACATCTCCCACGATGCGTCCTCTCTGTCTCCATTTGGGGGAGCAGATGTCTAAACAGGGGAACAGAAGGGCTCCAAATAATGCAGAATGTAGGGAGTGCGAGTGCACCGAGCTGCTGCTTTCCATTTTCCCGGTGAGGTGTAAAGCTGATTAAATAACAAGTAACAATAGAATATTGCTCAGAGTTCAGAAGGGCTATAGGAAACAAGAAAGCAATTCAAAGAGCAGCCAAAATTAAACTGGTTAACGGCATCGAGGAAATTGAATTCCAGCTTCGTGATTCTTTCCGATGCTATTCTTTTGTATTTGCTCACGTGTATGTATGTGTGAGATCTAAATTAAGGGGTCTTACATTTGTTAGCGTGCTTGGACTGTACAAGACATAGATATTGAAAATAGTTTCTGCCTCGGGAAATTCACCGTCTAGCCTCCATTTAAGGGAGGATGGAGGAAGGGAAGTAGCAGTAGGCAGCTGTTGATGCTTCTGCATCACGTGTATGCTTGAGAGGTCACCAGGACCTTTGAGGCATATCCCTAGGAAGCAGTATGGGGGAATGGAGGCTGCACAGACCTTCCTTCCCCGCTTTAGACAGAATCCAAAGGTTAGATGAGCCTGTTTGGTGCCTTGCTGGCTGTAGTTATATACACTTCTGGAATCAAACCCAGGTCTTCCGTGTAGCAGACAAAGAATTGATCACTGAACAGGTTAGGCAAGGGAAGTAAATTAACCTTAATCAAGATGGTCCATCACCATGAAAAGATGCAGCTTCTACTGTTGGAAGTCCAAAAATAACTGGTCCTATAACTGGGCCTGAGAAGACACAGCCAGGGCACCTTCCCTTGAGCTAAAGCTAAGGCTGTTCTGGCCTGGCATCACCCCAGAGCTGGCTTATAATGCAGAGTATGCTGGGGAAGGGGTCCAATCTGCAGTGCCTGCCTTAAAGAAAAGACGATCCCAAATCTGCCAAGGATGGGCTGTGCTAGGGAAGCAGTAACATCCCAGCCACTGAAAGGCAGGTAGGGGTAGGACAGCAAACTGCCCATGGCAGCAACTGGCAGCCAGGCAGAGAATCGCTGTGGCCCCTGAAACACAAGAGAGACGTTTACAGGGCCCATAGCAAACCTGTAGTGCTGAGATTTGTCCCTGCGATATGGTGCCCTCATCCAATGGCTTGAACTTTCTCACTCAGTAAAGATATGGGTGAAGTTCAGCTAAGAGAGAAGGGGACTCCGTAGCAATGTGAACATTAAGGGCTCTGTACTGGGATGTTGGTTTGGTTAGCCTGGCACAGACAGCCAGGACGCTGGGGAATCAGAAATCCAGAAGAAGTCCCAGTGCTTGATGTTACTTCCATTCCTGCTCAGTTCCCACAACCCCTTAAATCAGGTCTTCTGTAAGTGGGAAAACAAAGGCTAGACAATCTGTTTGGGCGTTCTGGTGAGAAATGTGACAAATGCCGGTTTGGTGTAAAGTAAGGACCAAATTCATGCAAGATGGGATGCAATTAATGGTTTGGAGCAGAGAACCACTGGGGAGAAGTTTTACAGCCAGGACTTGAGGGCATGAGCAGAGTGATAGATAAACATGGGTGACACGTTACTCTTCTTTTCATTATGTTCCTGTACTTCTGCCCGGGATGACCAATGAAACCTAGGTGGGATGTGTCAAGATTTGGAAAAAGCTCTTGAAAAATATCCCCAAGACAAGCATCTTAGCCAAGCTAACTTTAGAAGGAAAATCTCTGATTTGTTGGTTGGAACCAAGAGTGTTTGTCTACAGACAGGCAGTAGGTCCCATTTGAGCATCGCCAGTATTGATCGTTTTGCATCACTTAAAAGGCTATGATTGCTGGGGTCCTGCATGCTTTACCTAGGAATTTTTTTTATATCCTTTCCTTGCAGACTTTGAAACTAGCCATTTAGTTTCAAATACAGGCCTAGTTCCAAGCTATGGGCCAGGTCCTATTTCCATTAAGCCTGAGGTCCAAACTCACATGTATTCAAGTTGTTCAGGATCATGATATATTATTGTAAATTTACTCACTTAATTGAGATTGGTGACCCATAGTGTTATCCGGGCACAGGTCCAGCGGGCAAAGAGTCATTTTTGTTTCAAGCTGTTCACAGGTGTGAACTAAGATTATGATGAAAAATGTTTTTGCCTTTTGTTGCCAGGTCACCAAAGTAGCAAAATGTGTGCAGGGGTATAAATAACATACTGTGGAGCTCCCAGTCAGGACTGGATTTCAGAAGTCCTGCATGCCTAGCCACTCCCACAGTGACACTTAAAAACAGATTTTTCCAGGGTCTCAGGGCTCAATATGCACCTAGTATATCGGGCAGTTTAAAAAATCTGGGCACCTGTTTTAGTGCCTAAACAGAGGTAGAGACCATTTGAAAATCTCATCCCTACTTATTTTCCCTTAGGGGATGGCATTGTACAAAAATAGACGGCATATGCTGGCCTATATAACAGGGCCATGATCTCTTCTGGTATTTTATTACATGCAAGTGCGAGCTGATTTTTTCCAGAGATGACCCAAAATAATACAAATGGAACAATCTTCTCTTGCGAATGAAACATGAATTATAGATGACAAAGTCAAGGTAGTTTGAAAGCTCATCAGCACAGAGAGCAAACTCCCCCAGATTCCTGACCGGTGGAGTAATACTGGAAACCAATGATTTCTTTAGTAGTTTTTCACGTGTAATGTGAAAATTCAGTCCACTGTCAGGAAATCAATAGAAAGAAAAGAAAGCTCCTGCTTGCACCAGAAGTGAGCTGCTATGGGGGAATCTGCTGGAGGAGATGGGCAAAGTGATTTCCGTGCCTTTGAGAGCTGACTCACAGGGGCAGAGGTCAGGTTGGAAGTGTTAGGCTGTTCCTTTCCTCCTGTGGATGCACTGTGGGTTTTCAGATCCTCCAGACAGAGTGTACCGAACTGCGCATGGGAATACCAACAGAGGCTACCTGGACACTTCCTCTTACGCTGAGGCCATCCACTTTGTTCCTCCAATTCCATGCAGGGAGAATATTCAACTTGGCTTTCAGAGACTGCACTGATATTTAGTTCATGGTTAGGTGCAACTCAGGGTAAGGGTTTTGCTCGTTGACGTTGTTTATGGTTTGAACCATAAAGACTCTCTCCATGTTCCCAGTCACTGGTTCCAGATGACAGTTGGATAGAGACACAGCAGTCTGAGTCGCGCAGTGTGAATTTCCTATCATCCTGTGGTGGGTGCAGAAGCAGTGGCAGCGCGCAGGGCGTGCACGGGGGTGCATGTGCACCCCCTGAGAGTGCTGGTGCACCTCCAACCATCTGCACTTGCTGCTTAGGTGATGGGCAGAGGGGGCAGGCAGGAGTTCTGGTGCCCCCTCTGCAAGCACCAGCCAATTGCTGAAGCTGCTGTCAGAAGCGACCACAGCCACTCCCAGAAGTGGCTGCAGCGACTGGCCGCAGTGATCAGCCATCATGGAATTGGCCGTGGGAGGACCCTCCCCTCCCCCAGGCAGTGAAATTGGCTGTGGGGGGAATCCCCCCTGGTTGGCAGGATTGGCCCCTGGGGGACCATCCCCCGGTCAGCAGGTCTGGATGCAGGGGGAGCATATGCCCCCCCGACTAAGGCGGCACCAGTTGCCCGTGTGCAGAAGTAACAGAGTTCTCTTTATCTCTAGACAGGCTCTTGTACTGAAGGGGTTGGGTTGGTTCAAATAATGGATATAGTTGATCATTATGGGTGCCTGTACACACCATGGGTTTTAATCCTCATTAAATTAAATAGGTTTATAAAATTTAAACTTGTTTACTTTGGAGCATTGCATCTGAGTTTCCACGCACTAGGTTTTTGAACAAATTACGCCTTGGAGTGTCGCATCTGTGTTTACATGCACTAGGTTTTTGAACTAATTAAGCCTGGTCCCTGGCTGGTGCCGCAGGAGAGCAAGACAGTCCAGCACTGACCCCAACAGCCTGGGGCCCTCCACCCACCCCATGGCTGTGCCCTGCCAGGCACCTGTGGAAGCAGGGAGCTGGCAAACTGCACAAGAAAAAAAGAGAGGAAACAATTCAAAAGCGAAAGCAATTTGAAGGGGTGAGCTACAAAAAATGTTACGGCTCCATTTGGTAGACAAAGAGGCTCATTACATGTCTTTGAGTGTCTTTGCACACAACAAATCCATGGATGTGACGCTTTAATTCCTGGCAAGCCAAACTAAACTATGTCCAAGAAGTTTTACTTTAATGCAGGAGAAAGACTTAAAGTGTCCAGAAATCCCGCTTGTGCAAACAGACACACAGTTGCAGCGCATGAAAGGGCAAAAACCATGGCATGTACAAAGGCCCTATAACTCTTTACTGAATGTGGGTGGAAGGATCCCAGTGAATGCATTTTTATGAAAAACTAAAGGCATGACCAAATCTCTCTTTATCCTCTTCAGTATTTCTAGCAGAGTGAAGGGAGAAACCACGCACTCCTCAGAGAAATCAGCTTGGTGTCTAGAAATAAGGCCCCAATTCAGCAGAGCACTAAAGCATGTGCTTAAGCCCTATACATGCTCAAATACTTTGAACATAGAGGGGTTTATCCATGCGCTTTACTGAATCGGGGTCTGAGAGACTTGATTTGGGATAAATATCTAAAGCCATCAAAGTGTTTTAGCATGGGCTTAAGGATTTTGATAATGAGGGCCTATCTTCCTTGACAGAACTTAAGATAAGAGCCCTAAATACGAGGACTTTCAGAATGTGAAGTAATGTAACGGGATGCACTTTATACTTATGCTGTTATTTTCAAAAAGCACCTGTTGATTACGGCTCCACTAGTGCCATGTGTCCATTATGATGCCTCAGGGAAAATGGTCAATGGAAGGATCTGCGCCAAGAGAGCTTTGCTTTTTGATCTTGGGCGGTACACTTGAACAATCCCAGCTGGTCTGGGATTGCACTGGTGGTTTCTAGCACGTAGTAACTATCTAAGATATGCAGGGATCAAACCCTAAAGCTCTCAGCTCGACAGCTCTACTCGGTGGTAATATTTGAAAGTTTTGATGCCAGAACATCTTATTCCCAGTGATCCCAGATTTCCTTTGTGAATTTAACCCACCGGTTCTCAACCTTGTTAGTCTCAAGGCACCCTTCAAAAAACACCAGCTCTTTGCTTTCACTCATCTATTGATTAGGGAAAAATACTAGAGCAATTCTGCTGTTGTAAAGAACTCAGAAAGCCCATCACTGGGCCGACTATTTTTAACACTGAAATCTCTTGGTTAATCTAGTAAATCCAGTGCAGACATTGGTGTACTGATATTGTGCAGCACCCCACAACACCCTTAAAAGGATCTCAAAGCACCCCAGGGTGCTGTGACACCCTGGTTGAGAATCACTGCCTTAACCTTTCAATCCCTCAGATTTTCTATTTGGAAAATAAGCACAAGATCCCCCTTATATGCCTGTTGTGAAGCTTAATTAATAGATTTTTTCAAGATGCTCTGAGATCCCAGGATGCAAGAGGCACCAAGGAGCATTGACCTTGGTGATTATCATAACAGTGTTAATTTATCGTGAATATACCATTGTCTTTGAACCGCGTGTCAGAAGGACACAGTACATCAGCAAGGGCCAACACTTTTGGCAGGCATGTCACAAGGTAAGCCCTGCGCCCTCCCTGAGTGCTACTCCGATCCCCTTTCCCTGCCCAATTTACTGCTCTGCTTTCTGCTCCCTGCCCTGTGCTCCCTGGCTGATTTGCTGCTCTGCCTTATCTACTGCTGTGTTCCCTGTTCCCTCCCCACTCTATCATGTGCCACACAGAGGCTGCCAAGGCTACTTCTGGATGTGTGCCACAAGCTGGCCACCTTTGCTGTACGTGCATAACTTTACATGTGGTGAGTTCAATCCTGGCTCCCTTGAAGCCAATAGGAATTTGGTCGGTGACTTCAGAGGGGCCAGAATTTCACCCAGCAATGACACTTGCTGTGCATTTTGGAATAAGAGACAGTGCTTAACATTAATGATGGTCATGAGCCTCTGCAGGATGAGGGCCTGCACACATATTGGACCAAGTATGAGTTTTCTCCTCTCCTTTCCCCATTTCAAGCAAATATATAAAAGAGTAAATATAAAAGACATCAATGTATGTCTTTCTGGGTTGAATATTCTTTATGCATTTTTACTAATAATGTGAAAAGCTTAATCAAAGTTCTCTGGGTATTAAAAACCAAAGCTGAAGATGCTGATGATACTCCTAGCATCCACGATGTGCTACTGTGGTCTGTGCTATCCGGACTCTTAATACGGGTGGCCCAGTTTGATTTCACAGCTGAAGGGGAAAAAAAACCTATGAAAAAATAGGACATCTGAGTATTTATCAGCTGGTGATGTCAAAGCAGATGGAGTCTTTTTCTGACTAAAGCTTGCTAATTACTCTCCTAACTTTGAATTTTTAAAGCAAAGCACACACTTGCTCAGCACACATGGAAAATGTGTTTCATCGCTGCAGTGGAAGCCTGAAAAAGATGTAGCCATCATTTCAAGTACATTTTTCAACCTTCTTGTTAGGAACGTAGAACCTGTCCTCAGGTTTGCTGAGGCTGATTCTTCATCAGATGAGGGTTAACTTTTTACGTGATCTGCCATTTTTAAAGGGCTCTGCAGCCCTGCATGTTTGTTATGTTACAGCTACAGAGCACTTTGGGCGGCCTCATTGCTCAGAAAGAGTAACTTCTGCACACACCCATAGTAGTGACTGTTTGCAACGCAGGCATCTCAGGGCAAGGACGGTGCAGTGGCTGCTTTTCACTTGAAGGCCCCAACCTGTGAGCATTTCCTCACATGAATAATCTTATGCACATTGAGCAGCCTCATTGTGCTCAAGGGGACTGTTCATGTGTGCCAAGGTTTGAGGGATTGAGGCTTGAGAAAGCCAGCGTGCAATGCCAGATCAGGTGGCACAAGTTTCCTGAGCATACGGATGAGTTGCAGTAGGATGGACTTGCTTTATGGTCCCTGCCCTGTTCCCACCTGTTGGTGACGCTCTGGGGACGGCAGTAAAAGAGGGAAGGGAAAACTCACAGCCCAGTTGAGGGGATTATTCCAGTTCCAATAAATCACTGCTTATTGTTGCTTCCCTGCTTATCATGTGTTGCTGAAAGCTGTAACCAATTTATGGAATATTTTACAAGATGCATATAACACTCCAGTTATTCTAAGAGAATCACAATATGTACCAGTTGGGCCTTTGCTTCATGCAGCTCGGCAGTGATATATGTGCATAATTTCCTTTAGCACAAATAGAAGCTCACACCCTTAAATCTCTCATGGATGCACAGGCGAGAATGCTTGGACACGTTCAAGGAGTTAGATCCCTCAAACTTAATGCAGGCAAAACTCCCAATGAACTCAGCAGGTATACAGATGCAGTGGGAAACGGAGGAAGTGATGCTGAGGTCAATGGTTGATTTGCCTTCTTTGGGAGTGGGAGCAGACTGGCAAAGTTTTGCCTCTCTGCAGGTTAGAGATCATGGATCTGGTCACATGCCTCTTTCTCGAAGCTGGATATAAGCCATCCCCAGATAACTCCCTGTGATTCATGCTCGGCGTTCCTGCCTGAGGATCTCGCAGCACTGGGGGTCACTTACTCGGACTGGAAGGGCTTTAGGACTCTGGCAGATATTTTCCCTGGTTGTGTTTTGTAGGGTGAGATATGGCTCCATTTGCAGGGCAGGGGACACTCTTCATCATTTGGCACCGAGGAATGCATTGCCGATCTGTGACTCCAATGAGATTCCTTTGGTGACTGCCTGTTGGCTTCCCGGGGCCAACAGTCAGTCTGGCCCTGTGCTGAACTGGCCCTTACGTTTAAAAGATAAGCAGGATTGTTGATGGTTTTATTTAAAAAAAAAGAAACACATTTATGATCCTTGCGTCTCTGCTTGAAGTTTTTCAATGTCTAGTTCAGCTCGGTGTCGGGTTTTTTTCCCCAGGCTTGCTGCTATAATATGTTAGATGAGCAGCATTCAACTAGAAGAAATCTCGTGTTCTTGATCCCATCGAATGGCAGTCAGATGTACAGCTCCAGCCATCCGGCTTCATAACCTCTCTCTTTCTGACATGTCCATCCTCTGGGAAGCTTGTATATTCTTCTCCTGCGCTGTGGGCTTTGTTAAACAGCTTGTGACCTGGAGTGAGTTACAGCTGCCAGAAGCCTTTGAATAAGCCCTGTTGATCTCCCACAGCCTAAGCGGCTTTGGGCCATTTCTCTCCTCGTTAGGACCCCTCCCTCCCCCCCGATACATTTGCAGGCTTGATTTTGCTCATATTCACCTGCATGTCCACTGTTGTAGCTCTGCTAATTTCAATAGCGACGCTTCTGGGTTTTTTGCTGGCCCATCAGTAAAAGGAACCAGGCACAGGCAATTCATGTGGGTTATTGTTCTTGTAAAAATGACTATTGTATTTCCCGGAGTGATAAGCAAAACCGCACTTGTGTCTGTGCATGCCTGTCACTGCTGCTTTTGTACTGGAAGACAGCATCATCTGTGGCCAAATGTGAGACAGTTAATTAAGCCCTTGTCTCCATGAGAAAAATGCGTTGGGTTAATTTAAGGCAAGAATTTAATTTGAGGCCACAAAATGATGTGGTTGTTCTTATTCTGGAATAAAAGAGGCTTCTTCCTCTTGTTTTAGTGGATAACGTTTCAGGATGTTTACATCAAAATAAGCAACTCTTGAGCCCCACTGAGAGTGCTCCCACAGTCTTCTGGACTGCATTATTGTACTGGTTTAAAAACTTTAACTGGTGTTGCTTCCTTCCATGGGACATAGACGGATGAAATGCTTATGCTGACAACATCTCGGTGTGAAAAGTGGACTGACAACACAGACACCCAAACTGGGTAGCTTTGCCCAATTTGAGAAGGAGAATTACCCCCTGGAGAGTCAAGGTAAAACTCCAGGTTTTGTCTGTCCTTGTTTGTCTTGGAGTAGCCTGCTCCCCACATTGCTTTTTGGTGAAACACTATATTAGTCATTTGCTGTGTGAGATAAGCCAGGAGAGCTGCAGATCTGTCTGTTCCTGATCCCAGTGGCTTTAGCACTGGTAAACAAACTGATATATGTTATAGCAGGGTATGTACAGGTCTGTCTGTGCGGTTACAATTGAATCCATATCAAAAAGAAGAAAACCAAAACCCTGCCTTTGGTTATTGGAATAACCTGACGATTGAAGCATGGACTTAAACGTAAAATCCACCAAGGGTACTAGCAGAGCTACCCACACAGCAATTCCAGCAGGGCTATTCACACAGGCTGCATTTCTCAGATAAATGAAGCTCAAGAAGACATAATGGATGGGTATTTTCCAATATCCCCCCATGCGAATACATTAACCACGTATGTGTTGTTCCTTTTAAAATGCTGAGATGTTGACATGGTGCCAGGGCCACTGGAGATGTGCTCAGGTAAGGAAGCGCCACCCTCTGTTTGTAGAGATGATACAAGCCGGCTACATGGGTCCTGTAAGAGTAATAAACTATGGAGATCAGGCACTGTGTGATGGTTGGCCAGGGCATAGGCAGTCAGTCTGGGTGGATTGCACCGTGTTGGGGGCTTACCGTAATGGAAACCAACATCAAAGCCAGCTTTCAGTCCAAGTCCAGGGTGCTGAGACAAGGTGACAGGCAGGGCAGGCAGTTGATTGGGGCTGGGAGATTCAAGACAAGAACAGAAGCAGGAACAAGCAAGAGGATCTGGGACAGCAACACCTAACCACACTGTTGCTAGGACAATAGGAAGTGGGTGAGTTGTATAGCTGTCCCAGCAAGCCTTGTGGCTCCCATTGTTTCACCAAGGTTACCTGGTCCTTTATTGGGCACCTCATGGAAGGAGCCAGGCTGAGCTGAGGATGGCACCTGGCCTGCTGCTTGGTACTGCTGCAGCCTAGACTTCTACATGCAGGTTGTATCTCCAGATCCTGGCATTGGGATCTATTCTTAACTTTAGAATTGGGTAGACCATTTAACTTGTCTATGCCTTTGATTCCCTATTTGGAGGTGATAATACTGTCTGCAGAAGGCATGTAAGGGCTCATGGATATTACTTGTGAAGTGATTTGAGCCCCTGGATGCTGGAGGAGGCAGTGCCATTGTTATAGCTGCATGTCACAGGAGGTGGGCTTCTTTGTTTTATTTTGTTCAGATGCCCCATGTAAATCAGAACCACATTTGTGTTTAAAATGGGAAATGTTTTCACTTCTATGGATTTTATTTATTGTGGTGACTCATTACTAGAGTTATGGCTCTAATAAGCATCCCAGCAAGGATTCTACCTTCTCGCCCCCCATTGACATGAGCATGCAGTTTCCAGGAGAACTGGGTCAAATCCTCTGTCCTGACAGGGGGGACAATCCTGCATTCCTTTCACACCTTGATCTCACATTGGGTGTGCAATGGAGTGTGCAGTGGAGCCAGAAGGGTTTTTTTTCCCCTTCCTTGAATAAAATGCCCATTGACCTCACTGGGAAAGTTGGTTAAGTTACAGATGAAGGAGCCATGCAGGAGTCTCATTAGCAAGAGTCTCAAACCAATATTAAGGCAGTTAGTCTCACCTCTTTCCTTGGGAAAACTCTGGAAAAAATCATTAAGGATCACAGTTGTGGGAGCCCAGCAGGGGAAATAACGCAGAAAGGAAATCAGCATGGGTTCATTGAGGTAGATCCTGCCTGACTAACTTTGTTTCTTTTTATGACCCGGTCACAAAATGTTTAGATGCAGGAGTCAAGGTAGATGTCATCTACCCAGACTTTAAGAAGGCCTTCAAGACAGTATCTCATTCTATTCTCATAAATAAAGGGACAGGCTGTGATGTAGATGATTACACAGTCCGGCGTGGCAAATTGGCATAGGGGTCACACCTAGGGAGTGGTGCTGGATGGGTCAATATTGACCTGGAAAGATGTTGGCAGTGGAGTCCTACAAGTGTCAGTCCTTGTACTGATGCTATTCAATGTCTTCATCGGTGACTTGGACAAGAGCATGGAGAGCACTCCATCCAAGTTTGCAGAGGATACCAAATTATGGGGTAAAGTTAACACATCAGAGGGTAGGGAATGGATCCAGGTGGATCTGAACAGGTTGGAAAAATGGGCAAAATGAAATAGGATGCAGTTCAACAAAGACAAATGCAAAGTGCTGCACCTGGGCAAAAAGAACCACCAACATACTTCCAGGCCAGGGGATGACCTTGTCAGCAGTACAGCAGTGGAAAGGGATCTTGGAGTCATAGTTGACTCCAAGATCAACATGAGCCATCAGTGTGACAAAGTGATCAACAAGGCTAACCGCACCTTATCATGCATTAGCAGATGCATGATGGACAGGTCCAGGGAGGTGATGCTTCCCCTCTATGCAGCACTGGTCAGGCCACAGTTGAAGTACTGCATCCAGTTCTGGATGCCGCACTTCAAGAGGGATGCAGAGAATCTTAAGAGGGTTCAGAGGAGGCAGCTTATATGGTCAGAGGCCTGCAGGCAAGGCCCTGTGAGGAGAGGCTGAGACCTAGGCTGAGACCCTGTGAGGAGAGGCCTTTGCAAGAGAAGGCTGAGAGGTGATCTTGTGGCTGCCTATAAATTCATCAGAGGAAGGCAGCAGGGAATAAGAGATGCTTTATTTACTAGGGCACGACCTGGAGTAACTAGGAACAATGGCCACATAGTGAGGGTGAACAGATTTAGGTTGGACATTAGAAAGAACTTCTTCACAGTAAGGGTTGCCAGAATCTGGAATGGGCTTGCAAGGGAGGTGGTGCTTTCCCCTACCCTGGGGGTCTTCAAGAGGAGACTGGACAAACCCCTAGCTGAGGTTGTGTGACCCCAGTGCTCTTTCCTGCCCAGGGCAGGGGGTTGGACTCCATGACCTACTGAGGTCCTTTCCGACTGTAACATCTGTAAATCTATGAATCTCTGAAAAGCCACCCATGTCTATCTTGAAGCATTGGATTGTATCCAGGATATTGTATTTCTAGTAATGCTGACCACCATTTTGTGCATGTTGCATTTGGACAATGTATCACATTATTAAATAGGGTGACTCACATGTTTTAACTAAAGACATGTTAAGCATGACTTGGTATCTAGTAGGGACAGGGACAGGGACAGGGACAGGTTGGGTTTAAAAACATGTCAAATGGTGATGATTAACCCAGGTAATACTTTTAAAACACATCTCTCCTTATTCTCATTTACACCCTGTCTATATCATGTTAGCTGATGTGTTAAAAGCTGAGAGGAGACAAAGCTGAGTGGAGTTTAAAAACCTTAGCTGGATATTCTAAACACTAGAATTTACTTGAGTTAGCAAATCCATGTTAGTTATTGTGCAGTAAGAAGGAATAGGCCAGCATCTACAAGTCCAAGCACATTAACACTGTCTGTGGACTGACTTGAAACTAAAGTTAGTCCTGAGTCAGTCCACACAAACAGTATTACTGCACAGTAAGACATCTACACATGTTACTGCATAGTAACTAATTGGGAATAAATTTGATACCTGTATGATGCAGGTATCAAATTTATGCAGGCTTGGAGGTTGGGGTCCAGTGCCAACTTGTTGCTCTGATAACTTTTCCTTCTGTATTTTCTTCTCTGACTCTTCATTTCCAGGTACCTTTGATTGGTTTCCTTGTGATCGTCATGCTATCCACATTCTGGTTTATCAACCAAGATCCTATCTTCATAAACCCATCACATGCACACACCTTAATTTGGTCAGTTCATTCCAAACTGGAAATCCCAGGGGTTTCTGTGAGTGGGCAATGTAACCTTGGAGCCAAGCCTATCTTTATTATGAAAATAAAGTTAGGATGTTTTTAATTTCCCAGGATGTAAATGCCCATTGGCCTCAGACACCCTTTTGGCCCTCCAGGCTGTGAAACTGTGTGATAAACCAGCTTTTAGAAATCAATTAACCCTTGCCATTCCCCTTGACCATTGTTCTAATACAATATCTACTTTACCTATAAGCCAGTTCCTAAAAGCAAACCTCTGAATATCATTTTATAGCCATCAAACTAGACATTACAAACTGTTTGTGTTCAGTGTCGAGCACATAGCTGTACAGCGCCATGGCAGCTTGAGAGTTAAAGCCAAGTTAGTGCCACAGATCTTCCCTGTAAATTCTCGCTCCGCAAATTGTTTTCAGATGCAAGCAGCCCTCCCAAGATCCTATGATGGATGATGAGAAAAGCAAATTATCCTGACTGCAGTTTAATCTGGTTTACTGCTTAACAGCATCCTCTACTGGATTTAGCATTTTTTTATTTTAAGCTGCAAAAAGGTTATTACCATCTTAAACCTGGCAGCGCCAGTCCTCAAATCGCTGTAATGCCATGCAAAGGTAAATGGGATAGTTAATTGACAGCTGTTGCCATAAATTGCCTGTGTGAAGAAAACACCGGCTTTTGAGGCAACAATCCCTCCTGCTGAAACCCTGAGCCAAATCCTGTTCTCACATGGGAGTCAACAGAGTGTAGCCAGCCTGATTTCACGGAAACTGCTCTGGTTTTACACTGGCTTGAGAGATGACAACATCTAGCCTCACCGCCTTCTCTTTCCCTTCCTCAGTTGTGGCATGGAGATCAGATTTGCATTGATTTTTATCTGCAAGCACACAAATGCTCCATTCCATGATAGAAAGCCACAGGAGGTGGTTTGGAAAGGGGTGTGTGTGGATGCAGGTGGGTGGGTATGTGTGCATGATGCTGATTTTCATCTGAGAAATGATTCCCAAACACTGCATCCAGGATGGGTTAGGATTACATCCTGCAACATGGTCAACGCTGTTGGCCCAGGATGCTAGTGTCATTCACATGGGGCTCTGTGATGGCTCTGGGAACCTGTGCTCCTCCCACCTGGTCCCAACAATGGATCAGCCCTTTCCCAGGTGAGAGTGCTCTCTGTTGGTTGAGGGTCAGGCTCAGACAGGAGAGCGGGACTGTCTGGAAGGCCAGCACTCCATGAGGGGCAAGGAAAATCTGTGTGCAGGGTCTCCCTCACATGCTATAAGGTATGATCAAGCCTACTTGACTTTGGGAGATGGTTAGCCGATACTTTTTTTTTCCTCTTTGCCTCCTGAGCTGTGCAAGCCAGTTTTCTCAGGCTGATTTAAAAAACTGTGGGAAGCACCAACGTGAAGCCAGCACAGTAAAGCAGTCCATGAAAGCCCAGCTCGGAGTTGGAGCCCAGCCTAACCAGATCAGCAATAAACTGAAAAAGCTCTTTTCCCCTCTGAGAAGCGGCGGGGTGTTTTCCTTTGGAGTTATGCTCTTTTTGAGATTCTTTGTCTAATTACGAAGACAAACCAATGGAAAAGCTGACATCAGCAGGGGAAACCGATGGGAAGAATTATAATTGCGTCTGGGGCCAACCGAGCACATTACATGATGTCTCACTCCGGTTTTCACATGAGTCATTTTCCTCCTGGTCAGGAGTTTGTACGGAGCGGCAGGCTGGCAAGTTGTCTGGGGCCGTCCAGATGCTGGAACGCCGGGGAACGTGCGCTGTGTTCGGAGCTGGTTTGAGACGATGCATCGACGGGGTTGCTCTGCACCGCTTGAACAGAGCAAGTGCTAACAGGGCACAACCCGGGTGCTAATTGTAGCACTTACCAGTGCCCCAGAGGGGATGTGGGAGGGAGCTGACACTTACAGCAGTGTAAATCCATTGATCTCAATAGGAACCGAACCGCTGTGGCTTGTGAAAGTCAAGCCCTGGGCACTTTGGTGTTTAATCTTACCCTTATTGTAGCTGGATACGGATGCTGGAAAGCTTCATTGTTTGCTCCAGTGTCTTAGTCTCCCCATCTGTCAAAAGTGTGATAATCACTTACAGGAGGGCAAGCATCATTCCCTGTAAGCTTCAAAGAAGGCTATCTGCCGGTTTCCTCCAGCCCTTCCCAGCAGCTCAGCTCTTACTGGAGTCGGTGAGAACTGAGCAGGGCCCCAGGCCGGGAGGAATGGACAGCGAACTCAGTTTATTGACACTGTCAAGGTAAAGCTGCATCAATCGAACTCCTGCTGGCAGCAGTGAGACAAGCAGATGTGCCAGAGGAACTTCTCTGAAGCCTGAAAGAGATCTGACTGCCATGTCCGGAGCTTCAAACAACAGAAATAAGCTTGTGGTAAGATCCAGCAATGTCCAGATGATGGCTGAAGCCCCAGACACGGCAGTTGTCTGTCATTCTCACCCACGTCCTAGTTGTAGGCTGCTCCCTGATTCACAGACAGTCCTTCCAATGTGCAGCTATTGATGATTTGCTGCAAATCAAGCCTGCTTATATGTTTACTCAGGCTTAATATTCAAAGATGTCTGTCATGCCTGGCAGAGCTTTCCTGGAGATACCCTGGGGTTGGGTTAGGAGCCCACTTGGCAAAGTATAGATGCTGGCAGATGCACCATCCCCTCTGAGGATCTGGGCCCCTGGTCCCGCTCACTGGCCCCTGTGCCAAAGACTAGATGGGATGTTTTGCCAGAACACGTCTGTCAGGTCCTTCCATCCATCCGTCCCTGCTTCATGATCCACACTTGTAGGAAATGAAATTGCAAATCCAGCTTTTTGTTGCATGTCTTGGTTTCCTGATCTACAGTTTTCTGAGCATAAGCAGCCAGCGGAGAGGTGCTGAAAAGCTGCATTTCAGCTGTAGCATTTGAGGGAACCACGGTTGTAGCGAGATTAACAGCTGACATTAGCATTGATGCTGCTCAGTTTTTCTGTGGCACGATCGAACACCCGCCCGCCTTGTGTCAGGAGAGGGTCAAGTGTTCAGGAAGGAGGGCAGGGCTCCCACTTCTGCAAATGCAAAGAGAATCTCACTCAAAGTCAGGCTTAAATGCAATTTAGTTTTCATGATCTTGCTGTAGCACGGGTGGTGCACATGGAAATATTCTATTATAATTAGGGCTGCTCACTCAGAACTAGTTTTCAAAGGAAAATTAGGTTTTCCATATTCCCCCTGCCCCCAGAAATGTCTGCTTTGCGTGGGAGCTTAGACTTTTCACCGTCACTCTAGAAATACAAACTCTTCTGATTTTTTTTCTAGGGATTAGCTATGGGAGGGCACAGCTGATCTGCAGCCCAGTCTGTGGGCCCCCAGGCCTACCTGAACCCAGGCATGTTTTAAATCACTTGTAACATAAATGATTTGCTGTGGCATCAGGTCCCTTTGCATTGCCCATCCACCACGAGGCGGAGCTCAGTTGGATTACTGTAAGCTTTGGCAGAAAGGGCCGGGGAGCCCATGCACTGACCATCTTTCATTATTGGACACGGTCCCTCACAACTGTGGACAGAGCCGAGGGTCAAATTCTTCTTTCTTACATCAGGATGAATCCCTGCTAGCGCCATGCAAATGAAGCGATACTTTGGAGATGGATCGGGATAATTAAGGGGCTTGCTCCTGTGTAACACAGTAAACCATGATCGCTCTAGTGGTACACTCGCCAGCGGAGACAGAGCAAAGGAGTCACTTGCTAGCATGCCTTAAACCCGTGTTCAAACAGAATAACTGATACCTGCAAGAGGACTCTTTTTGCTGCTATAACTGGGTTAAGGCTTTTGCTAACGTCGCTATTTTTACCAGCACAAACATCCAGGACTCATACGGCCCCTGACTGATACAGAGATACCATCAAATATGCTGTGTGTGCGCCAGGCCTCCTGCGCAGTCTGGTCCTGAATTCTGGCTGAATGCCCTCCGCCTAGTCCTGTAACGTGCCTCGCCTTTATTATTCCTTTCTAGCAGATTAAACAGAACTCCTCCATGCCCCAAATTCAAAGGGTCACCGCCAATTTGATAGGTGAAGCAGGCCCCTCCGTTAATGGTGTCATTTTCTGAGGCTCATGGATGCTGCTGGGTTAGCAGCTCTGATCCACTCGTAAAACGACGTTCTGCTCTCCTGATGAGAAACCTCAGCTGCTGAGAAATTCTTCTGGCACCGTTTGAAGTGAAATCTAAGGTGAGTGTCAGCCCTGATTAAAGAGAAGCTGTGTAGAAGTCAAGCTTGGGCCCTGATTATATCGGCATTGCCAGTAGTCAAGGTACCAGATCCCTTGAGCTGTCAGATGGATGATATAGGACAACTTGTATAGGGAGTAATGAATGCAGTGATAAACTGCCGTTCAAGAAGCTACTAAATAACGTTTATGGTGTGACTGTATTTAGAATCACTAAATATTGGCCAAGAGTGTCTCCATGCTGATTGAAAAGTGCTCTCAGAACATTTTTTTTAGAGTAGATATTGTGGATCAATTCATCCTTGGGCAACTCATTCAAAATCAAGGAGGTAACCTCAGCGTTGATTTAAAAAGGGAAATGCCAGCAGGAACATTATGTTCCTTATTGATATCCCAAAGCGGTGTGCTCCTTTTGGAGACAAGGAGCTTGATACATTTGTGTTTATGGGAAGGCTGATTTATTACCTTAATTCATATTTAAAAAGCAAAACAAACATAAACTTATCTCCCAGTTGCTCTTTTATCTCAAGCCGTTTATCAGGTCTTATTGACACGGCGTCAACATAAATGAGAAGAGAGACACATAGTTATTAAGCTCTTTTCTTTCCAATGCATAAATTCAAATCTGGAAATATTTCTTCCTGAAGAAATGCACATTTATTTTTAATAAACTTCCCTGCATTTTATTCTTAAATGGATTATCGTAACAAATGGTCATATTTGGGCTTTTCTTCTCCTTTTGAAATTCATCAGCCTTTTTTAAATTCATGCTGATTGGGCAATTAAATTAAAACCCGAGGATAAACAGAATTAAGCTAATAAATGCTTAGTTAGAATTACACAATAGGCTCCTCTTATGTATCAGGGAGCTTTGATGTATCCTAGCATGGTTTTCATTGTAAATAATTAAAGCCGCTCCGAATATTTGCTCGGGTATTGATATGCTTTTACACGGATGTCAGGCAAGGGACAGGTGATGGCATTGCACTGAGTTAGAATGACTTGTGTGATGGCATTCTTCTTACTCTGTGTAGATAATGTCTGGAAACTATTATCTGCTCCCTAATTGCAGGGCCTGATTTTTTTGCTCCCCATTGTCCTAGAAAAAGCTATACCAGTGCCAAGTGAGTGCCAGATAGTACCGTTTGGATCTGGTACAAACATCTGAACTGTCAAGGGAAAACCTCATTTCAAAACTGCTGGTTCTGATATGGAGGTTATGCGGGAATCTAGGAACTATGAGAAATGGGGCATAATGGTCCATGCTATGCTCTCCCTCTGTTGTGCTAGATTTTAGGTGCCAGCCAGAATTTGGGTGGTAGATTGTACGACGAGCAACCCACATACTACAGCTCCATGATTTTTGCCATATAAATCCAGTTTAGCGGGTGGTTAGCGCTTTGGGTGCTCATTGTCAGCGCTGAATATAAAATGCAAGTGGCACCACTACAGGTTATTTGACAGGGTCAGTCAGGATTTTTTTGATTAACCTGATAAAACAAAATAACTTTGAAAACATTCTTTCATCCTAAAATACCTATTTGTCCAAACTGAAACCATTTGCAGAAAAGGGTTGGTTTCTTTGAACCTTGCACCTCAAAGTATTTGAGGAGACAAATATAGAAAATGTCAATACAGGAGAGATTTTTGAAGTGGAAAGTTTCGGGGGGGAGGGGTCCATGTAAAAACAACTTTTACTTTTGAAATATTAGTAAATGCTGATGGAGAAGAGGAAAGCCAAGGTCAAAACAGCATATTCCATATATACCAAGCTGACATATTTAGATTAACCAAAACCGATCTTTATTTTGGGATTTTCAGTTTGCAAACACATTGGCAATCCTAGCTTTTTGCAGCAGGGCTCATGGGGCAAGGGACAGCTGTTCCCATCACTGCAGTTATACTTCTCAGCACCCAGAAAACCTGTGAGCACAAATCTAAAAGAGGCCTCTTGGCCCACAGGGTCCAGTTCACCATACAGCCTTTCCATTTGCAGCTGGACAGGCACGTTCCCGACATCCCTGTAGACCACAAAGCCAGAGGATTGCCTCCCCCGAGCCCAGAAGGGTTGTGGTGCAGACGGGGGATGCCCAGGGCCCGTCAAAGCATTGTTCAAACTGGTGCAGATTCACCTGCCATCCCTCAGCGAACGTGTGCCAGGATAAAGCAGTGGGTTACACTGTCATTCTGTATCATGACGAATTAGTGATCTTGGCAGCAATCAGAGGTAATTATTCTTAAAAGAACAATAGGTGTCATCCTCTGGCAGGTAGCTGACAGCCGAAGAACTCTGTTTCCTTGGAAAACCGACACGGCTTAATCTCCTCGTGTCAAATCATACTTCCCTGTCTCTTCTTGGTAAATGTTTACACTGCTCTGGGAAGATGGGCGCTGTGTTGCTGGTGCTAAAAGGGGGGTGAGATCAGAGACTGGCAAGGGGAGACAGTCTTCTCCTCAGTCTGAGTGCCAGCTAGACGTGGGGTGGCTGAACGCTCTTGGGTGGTGTGTCCAAAATGGCTTGGATGGCCTCATTCTCAGGCACAAAACCGAGTAAGCAGCAGTGCCACAGTCAGCCCAGTAGAACCTGGATGCTTTGAGGGTGTTGGACACTTATCTAATTCATTTAGTTTTTGAGAAACAAACTCCATCCCTGAAGAACGTACTTGGAGTTTTCAGTTGGAAGATGCTAAAGGAGAGCAAACAATTAGCATCAGTGGAGATGACTGGACCATCTCATGCTCCTGTCCAATGCACACTGTTTCTGTGCATCTGTTTTGTGCAACAGAGGAGTCCTTATCCTGCTGCAGCTGCCCACAGTAGGTGGCTACTCCAGCATCATGCCAGTAGGTGGCAGGGGACAGGTAATGTCCATTTGCCTCTAGCAAAAGGCTATCCCAGGATGGGTGCAGACTGATGACATCTATACAGTAGGCCTGTGCGAAGGGGCTAGTACTTTCTTTGGATTCGGCCAATTCGGGGGACAGTGTCCTGAATCGATTTGGCCAAATCTGATTCAGATATTTGGCTGCTGCCAAGTCAGCTGAATATCCAAATCACACAGGCCCCATCCCCCGCCCGTTCTCCCAGCCCCACCTGGCCCTAGCTTCCGGCTCTTTGGGAAAAAAAAAAAGCCTGCACTCACCAGCTCCTGCCTGGTAGGGGGTGATCCCTGCTGCCCCCCACTACCCCATGCCATGTGGGGGGCTCTGCCATGAGCCCCCTGACTGCCCCCCTGCTGTCCCAGCCCCACCATGGCTGCCCCACCCAGCACAGCTCTGGCCCTTTAAAAAAAACAAAAAAAAGGATTTGACTCACCGGCTCCTGCCCAGTGGGGCAGGAGCAATGATCCCCATTGCTTCCCACTGTCCCACACTGCAGGGGGGGTCTTACATGAGCCCCCAGAACCCCCAAGGCTGCTGCAGCAGCCAGTAAGTCTAGGGTTTTTTTTGTTTAAAGGGCTGGGCAGCCATTGGAGCAGGGAGGCTTATGGCAAAGCCCCCCCACATGGCAGGGAGCAATGGGAAGCAGCAGGAATCGGCCCCTGCCTGGCAGCACCTGGTGAGTAGGGTTTTTTTTTTAAACAACCAGGAGCTGGGCCGGGTGGGGTAGGCATGGGAGGGGCTGTGACAGTGGGCGGGAGGTGGGATGTGCACAGTGGAGCTGGGGGAGCAGGCAGGGGATGGGTTCTGGCAGGGGTCCCCCCATGTTCCCCTCCCCATTCCTCCAGCCTCCCCTCCCCCACCCCCTATTTATCAGCACAGAGTCCAGGTCCAGCTCCCTGCTGCAGCCAGAGGGGACTGCCCGGATCGCTAAAGCTGTCCAGACCTTTTTGGACCTTAAATTGGTCCCCTGATTCAATTCAGATTTGGAGATTCAGCCATCAAATTGGGCCAAATCTCCTCCAAATTGAATCAGCACTTGAAGTTTTGCCCAGCCCTACTATACTGGTATGCTTCTATAGTTTTACCGCTTTCTGGGTGCCTCTACCTGTGTAATTACAGTACATGAATAAACTCTGGAGCTTATTGCTTTGGCATTTATTGCCCCTGGGTGCACCATTTGAACGTGTTCCCAGGAGCAATAAACTGCAGAGCAAATATGGTCCAAAGCTTATTTATGTGCAGCACATTGAGCTGTTGTGGAGCAACCCCAGCTGGCGGTGCCCCCGGCTCAATGTGCTGCAGAGGGGCTGGTTGGGGCACAAGGGTGCTTCATCATGGGGCTAGTTGACAGGCTGCCCCCACACTGAAGCAACCTCATGCCACAGGGAGCCCCTCCAGCATCTACACATTTGCTGCTGTGGAGTTTTTTACTCCACAGCAGGATAGGACATGCATTTACAAGTGCTACCCAGCTGCAAAGTAAATGCGTTTAGTCCCGTCTAATAGGGGCACACATGTAGATGCTGAGAGTTTTACTGCTCAGCTAATAGTCAACTGCACAGTAAACGTCTCATGGATGCACCCTCTGTCTGCTCCTCTTTCACAACAATGTAATGGTAGTTACACTAGTGAAAATGTAGCACCTGTCCATGGCAAGTGCTTGTACTTTGATTCCCCCCACCTCGTCCTTTGAAGGCTGTCCTGGTTCTTCAGACTCCCATCTTATGTGACTTTAAGGTTGGTGTGCTGGGGAATGACTTGTTCAGAAGACAACCACAGATTATTTCCCCTGGATCAGGCCCTTGCTCAGTGGCTACCTCCCTGCCCTTAATGTACTAAAGAAACATTTTACTTGAAAAAAAAAAGAAAAGAAAAAACCTTGCAGCAAGATAATTTGTGGAGCCTAACAGCTTGCATTCCACAGAGGCATAGCTATCAGGGGACCTTAACACTGACCTCTAGATGTTAATTTAACCATTATGATTCCATTTGTCCAATTTGTCATGAAACATCTTTAACTAATTACTTGCACTTATAAGTTAGTCTGAACGTCATGAGATAAGAAGCATAACGAGTCATAGGTCGCTGCCCTGAGCTGCCATCACGTAGCACAGGCCCTAGATGAAAGGAAATGCAGAGCTGAAAGCTGGCCGGAGACTAGAAGCCTAAATGACAGCTGCTTAGTCCGGGAGCATAAATACAAAGGAGCCATGGTTTTTGTGTAAAAATTGGAGCATTGTTTCTAAAGCAGCATTTTGCAAAGGATGGGCTATGTTCCTCATTAATAGATACAGGGAGAGGCAGATTAATCATAATGCATTTCCCACAAGCCTTCACTCAAGGCTGTAATCTGATAATGGTGGGCTCTTGCTCTAGCTTTGTTTCTAAAGCAGTGTTTTTCCACCAGGCCGTTGTGACATCTTGAGGTGCCATGAGTCCTTTTAAAGGCGCCATGAGGGCAACATAATATTAGCGTGGTTAGGTATACCAACACCTCCACACGACTCACCAGATATACCCAGACATTTCAAAAAGCAATCCATAGTGTCCCAAGCTTTCTGCCCAGCTGCTTCCCGAGTTCTTTGCAGCAGAAGAATTGCTCTGTTATTCTTCTGCGGTCTAAGAATGAGTGAAAGTAAAGAGCTGCCATTTTCCAGTGGGTGCCTTGAGTCTAACAAGGGAGGGATCTCAACCTGAAAAGGCTGAGACTCACTGGTATAAAGGAAGCAAGTTACTGTCCTTGGCCAGAAGAAATGTCCGGTGGCAACGTATGAAACGTGTGATCAGGGATGATGTAGCTTGTTTGTGCCTCATTAAGGATGCATGATTGAGTTCTGGATGCCAATCAAAGAACAGCTACTCTTGTTATCCCTGTGTGACAAACAGGGAAACTGAGGCAGGGAGCAGGCTGGATCCTAAGCTTGTCTTGAGTGCATCTGGGCAGTGGCTCTTAACCTTTTGCACCTTCCATCCCACCAACCATTTTGTCAAAAAACCCTGGTCCCACCGTGATAAAAACAACCCCCCACTTTTTGAGATAGCTGTTGATTTGTCTATTCGAAGTGCAAACACCTTTGATTTTTTTCAGTCAGGCAGTGAGTTGAAGTCCCACCTACACGACCGTCCCGTCAGTGTTGAGAAACACTGTATCTGGGGACTTTGATTGAGTCCGGATCGAACTCCAAATGACTTGCTTGTGATCGTTCAGGAAGCCTGCGGCAGAGCAGAATAGATCCAGTGCACTAACAGCTCTCCTCTTCCTTCCCAGCAGAAACCCTTAACGCTTCCCCTTTTCACCTGTTCCGGCACATGTGGACTAGGCGAGGAACAGGGAGCTTCATAGGCTGATCACAAGGTGACGGTGCAGAAAAATCTCTTCTTCCTTGTGTCTACTTCTCTTTCCACCCAGGAAGAGGGGATGGAGGGAAGAGAGGAGAACAGCCCCTGGCTTTCTTCCTGCTTTTACCTTAATCTCCAGAGATGATGTGATGTGAGACTTTAACTAGCCGGCTCTCGCTCCGCGCCCAGGCACGGCGAGCCTCTCCCATCTGCGCGGGTTCTGTCCTGCACAGCGCTGATTTGATAAACACGAGTGGGCAAGTGAGGGGACAGGACAGGCTGGGGTGCGATGGAGCAGGAACTCGCACCTTCGTGTTCCTCTACCTGTCCGGTGGACTATGTGTCACTCAGTCCCAAGGCTGCTGTAAATAATGCAGGGCTTCCCACAAGTTCAAGGGGCTCCAGCAATAGCTGTGGACAGCAGGAGGAAGCCCCCAGCCGTGCTGCCTCTGCTTCCGCCGTGCTCCTTGCTCTGGCAGCAAGGCAGTAAAGTGGCACGAGCACCTCGGGGTGTAATCCTCCCAGGAGCCAGCCATGTTTACAGCATCTTTGTCTTCTTATTGCTTGTGTTTTAGTGTATATAACCTAAACCCATCCGCAAACATTTCAGCTCACCTGCTTCAGGCCAGGGGGCAGGCACTGATTGCCTGAGATTGGGCAAAATTTCCCCCCAGGGGCCTATTACAGCATAACAAGTATTTTTCAGCTTCTCCTGAAGCCTCTTGGCCAACTCTCACGGGCAGGAGACTGGGCGGGATGGGTGACTGGTGACAGTTCTCTCTTTCTCCATGGAAGCTCATCTGCGGCTTCTCCTGGTGAGCCGAGTCCAAAGCTTCTCAAATAAACAAGGCCAAAGGGTTTGTTTTTTCCATTCACCACGGATATAAGGCATCCATCATCTTCCAGACAAGAAGCTCAATCCGTTTGTCCCATGGATCTGTCACTGTCATTGTTAACAGATAACTGGAAACCATCCTACGCCTGTCAGCTTTCCCTGGTTGTTCGTGCGGCTCAGAAGGGTATTGCAGAATTAAAGGTGAAGAGGTGAACGGGGCATAAAAAAAGAGCAGGGAAGCAGCTGCTTAACAAGTTAGACCGGCGTTCCTCTTGAAAACTGCCGTTCCGGATTTCCTCCGCTGTTAATTTCATGGGGCTTTTCATCGTGGAGCAGGTTAACACTGCTGAATGCATTTTACCTCTTGCAAGATCACTCTTTCATCTCTGTCTCATTTAGCTCATGCTTAGTGATCACCTTAAGTCCCTTGCATCCATATTTGCTTAGGGCAGTGGTTTGCAACCTTTTCAGACTCAAGGTCCCCCTTGGAAAATGCCAGCACCCTGCTTTTGTTCATTTTTTGATTATAGAGGAATGAGACAGCAGTTCTCCTTGTGTAAAAAACTCCAGCTGTAGCAGACCAGAACATTTCTGATGCTATGGATTGCTGTTTGAGGTCTCCAGGTTTCTCTTGTGAATCATGTGTAGGTGTTTGCACAGGTAGGTGTGCAAATACTACAACAGCTTTACAAGGATCTCACTGCACCACAAAGTGCTGGCGTAATGAGGCCAGGTCAGAGCTCTGAGCCCAGCCAGTCCCACTCAGGAAATCAGAGCAATTCATCCCCTGAGGCTGCACGGGAACATGTGCCACCTGTAGCAAGCCTGGCCCTGCTTGTCCTAGTAGGGCAATCAGAGCTGCCAACCCCCCGGGGCCACAGGCAACAGGCTCAACCTGCTCCAGCCTTTAAAGGCTGGGCCCAGCCTGCAGTACCATGTCCAGGCAAAGGCGCTGGTGCTTGCTCCTGACCCTTATGTGGTTTCTTGCTTCACCTATCAGATCTCTGGTTTTCACTCTTGGCTCATGGAAAATCCTGACTCTGGCACTGGCTCCTGGTTCCAGTTGTGACTGCTGGCATCTCTGGCCTCGCAGTTCCCTGAGTACCTGGCCTGCCTGCTAGGTGACCATCCCTGACCACCCATGCCCCAGTGCCTAGCACCATGGCATTTTGGCTGAGAATCATGGGCTTAGGCAGCGTTTGAATTACACTTTGACTCTTGGAGGGGGGTGGTCTGCAAAAAAAATTGGGCTGCCCATCACAATGTCCTAATTAATAGAATCGGCGACCTCCTCTCCAAGTTACGATTTTCAAATTTTGCAGGGGAGCTCTCATCTCTTATGGGGGGCTCAGCCTCCCCCAAGTTCCCCCGTAATTCAAACCCCGGGCTTAGGGTGCCTTGGTCCTGCCTTAAGCATCTGTTGTGTCACTGCTTTTGTTACAATTAACACCCATTCTAGGTCGAGGAGTGGGAGGAAGCCTGACTACAGATGGCCCCAAACTCCAAATGGAGGTCTGAATTATCCTAAATTTTAGTAATATTTGGCCTGGCAATTTTGAGCCAGAGCCATTGCAGGCTGTAACCATGGAGATAACGGATCAAAGATGCTGATTTGAATACTACTGCTATCTATAAGACTAGTGTGTACCATGCTTCCAGTGATCCTGGGAGGACCAAAGCCGGTGCTTCTCTTCTAGTGTTTCTGCTTTGTCATGAGATGCCTTGCGGACTTTTATTCTTCTGCAAGAGTCATTCTTATAGGGGGATAAGTCGTATTCAAATCACCCAGCATGTCCTTTGTTCCCTTTGCCTGCACAACCTTTGCTTCCAGATACCCCTAAAAATCTCGGACAGGGCAACCTGACTGTTGGGCCAATGGCTCTCTCTGCGTGATCATTACGTAGGACTCCCGACCTAAAGGAAGGAGCCTTGCAAATCCAGTTCCAAAATCTGCTGGAGCTTACAGGCATCCAGGAAAACCCATCACGACAGCAAAGAAGGATACCCACAAAAATGAGAGGTGCGCATAGATGGTCCTTGCATGCACTGGTTTCCTTGCTTTGTCTCAAGAGTGCTGCACAGGGTCCTGGAGAAGAGGCATAGAGGTATGATTTGAGTAAGGAAACCACCTCTGACAAGAGGACAAAAAGCCAATGTGCTTCATATGAACATAGAATTGGCTCTTTATGCCCCTTGCTTGCACTTGAGATTCACTGGGTGGTTGTTATCCTGACAGTGCATTTGAATTCAGCTGGAACATTTCAAGACAGGGTAGAGCTGCCCCGAGACTTTTGAGATGCATCCCGGCCTGGTTTGTCTGTTTGCCTGGGTGAGGGGATCAATGAGCCATTTAAGCTGTCATAGCTATAGAGTGACAAGGGATGGGAACCGCAGGGATTCACAAAAGATCAGACCTTATAAATTCACATCCTCTGGCTTTGCTATCTCACTTGCCCTGACACACACTTCAGTTACGGCCTGATTTAAGTGGCTGCTATCGCAAGAACCATGCCTGTGTGCTAGCAACACTCATCCTGGCAGCACTAAAGGTGTATATGCACCTGCCTAGATGAGGACTCGCATCTGCTGTGGCCTGTGACCTGCCTGATCTATTCTTTTGGCTCTAGTAACCCAATGCACAGCATCCCTTCTCTCTTAGAGCTCAGCTGGTGGGTCCCTCTCTGCCTGTCTGTGCTGCCTCTTTTATCTGCTTGTTCTCTTTCTCCAGCTGGGCTGAATCTGGCCTGTTCCCAGTTTTAATACTAGTTGGGGGGTTTTTTGTTTTTGTTTTTTTTTAAAAAAATACTCTCTGCTATTGTAAATATTCTGCTGAGAACCAGATGCTTAAACCCTCCTATCTGTGCCATCAAAGCTGCCCCATTCAGCCAAGTTATATGAGCCCCTGGTTTTCTTGCAGGTATATAAAGTGCCATATACTTTTACAGCATTGTAGACATAAGAGTAGTTGTTTAGAAGCAAAGAGATTGTAAGAAAGCTGAGCCTATGGACATAAATAGGAGAGCAGATGCTAAAGGATTGTGCTCCTCAAAAGGGGCATAGTTTTAGAACCAAAAATACCATTTCCCCCACCACAAAACACTCTAAATACCTGGTATTTTTCTTTCCAGGTGAAGTCTGCAGCAGAACTGCAGGGACTCCTGGCAAATACAGAACACTTGGAAATAGAGGCTATTGATATCTTCCCCCCTTCCCCCCATTCAGAAAGATTTGAAGAGCGCTAAGTCTCTGCTTCTTTTACATACCCGCCTCTCCTCCCCTTCTAGGTACAGTGTGCATCTGTATGTTTTGGTTCCAGCTCTGCTTCTCATTTTATTATCCATTAATTTTCAATCTGCAAGACAGAAGGAAATTAAATATCTGTGTAAACAACCTGCGGGTAGCTGGCACCCAGGACAGGAAAGTCAAGTTATTAGGGCATCATGCAAGACAGTAGTAGGAGCATCAGTGGCCCATGCAAAGAATTTCTGTTTTTTCAGGTCATGAAGAGCAACTGGCTCCTTGGACACTCAGCAAGGTCACCCCCATGTTGTTGAACGTAGTGTCCACTGCAGTGTTGGTGGAAAAAATCGCTCTGCTCCTACTCGCTCAGTAAAGGCCGACCATCTGTCAGAGCGCAGATCTGCATGGGATGCTAATTCATCAATGGGTGCTCCGGGCGGGCTCTTTGACATGCCCCCTATCCTTGCAGGACACTAGGGTGGGAGCAGATTTCATACAACTACTACTGTACCTGTAGTTAACCCTGCTCTCTTTGCACTGAAAGATTAGCACAAATATCGTCCCTGTTTTATAGCTCATGAAAGGCAACGGTACATCTCCATAATCTCAGTTTATTCCCCTGCCCCCTTTTATGCTTGTGAAACACTGGAATACTCCCCAACAATGAGGTCATGGTGGCATCTAAGACCTCACCCTTATGCAGCACCACACGTCCTGAGGGACTTGCCCGCCACCCAGCACCCCTTCTTGTTGCAGAGGAGAGTTAAAGGTGTGGAAAGGGGCAGTGTGTGTCCCTTTTAGTCTTTATCTTCGCTATTCTAACTCATGATGGGGTGGGTCGCTCTGTCTGGTGGGAGCAGGCTGAAGCCTACTCACCTCATTTCACTTGGCCCTCAGTTAGGCACCAGTGATGCCACCTTGACCAACCTGAAACCAATAACCTCGGGTATCTTGTTAGTCTGGCTCTATACGGGGGTGGTTTTCAATTAGCTCCAGTGTTTATACAGCCATCGTGCTGTGACTACTGAGCTTCTGCGGTGCCTTGGTTTGATGGCGGGTTTTCTTAATTTGTTCCTACCGTATCTAGTGTAGTTTAACTGCTATCACAAATAAAGTGCAGGCTTCTTTGTACCCCGTCACTTTTCCATGGTGATGTCTATATACATTATTTTTTATATCTCCTGATATCCCTGCAAGGATCACACAGCTGCTCAGATGGCTTTGACGGTTAACGATACCACCTGAAGATGCACTGACTAGTTCTGCTGAAGTCACTTTGCTTGAGGAAGGACCAGTTGTGTGACAAAGAGTTCACACTGCTTGGATCCACGATGATGGGTTCAGTGCTGCAAGATGCTGATGGCCAGCTGAGAGGTACTGAGCACTGTCAGCTCCCACTGAAGTTGACTGGAGTCAACATCATGCCACACTTTGCAGCGGTGCTCACACCTTCCAGGATCAGGCCTTTTCTACCTTTTTAAATCAGACCATTGATATGAATAAATTGTCTCCATATTTCTTGCATTTCAATCAAGGTCAGACCTACTCCGTCACGCCGTGGAAGTACCTAATGAATTGCCGACCTCCCAGAAAGTACACGGCTTGAGACAAAGAGCAGCGTCGCCTAATTAGCCTGGTAGTCAGTTGCAAATGGACGTGCAGAGGAAGAAAGGACAAGGCCACGTCACTTAGGAGTGGAACTGTGTACGTATGCGTGTGTCCTCAGATTCGGATTCTGTTAATCTGTTAGCTGGGAAAAGGAAGGCTAAAAGTGGAGAGCTTGACAGCTAAAGAGTAGTCCTTTGGCTTCTGGCTCTAGAGGAAGATCATACAACATCAGCTGTGAAAACGCCTGCCGCCTTGGCTGAGGGTTAAAAAAAAAAGGAGGATAGATTGTCAGAGTTGCTTTTTTATCCTATGAAATAATTCTGGTGGCTACTTATGGGAAGATTCACAGTAATATTCAGCTCACAAATCCCAAGCCCTAGGTGACTCTTCAGCATACCACTCTGGGTTCTTTGCAGAATTGGGTTTTTTTAACTGTCTTTCCTGCGGTTTTAAATAATGCAGCTGGACTGATGCATCACGCGCAAACACTTATCACATTTGTGGGGAGTGTACAGATCCATTTGCTCCCGTTCGCCCAGGAGGGGTTTGTTTTGCTGTGGTTTCTTGATTAATGCTGACTCCGCTGGTGGCACCCAGGTTTGTCATTGACCTGCTTAAATCCATCTCTGTTTGGCAAAGCACTTCAGCCCATGCTTAACTACCAGCGTGGGTTGAAGTCCTGTTGAGTTCAGTGCAACTTCAGCGGACACAGAAGTGCTTTGTGGCAGTTCCTGTGATATGACTTTAAAAAGTATCATTTGCTTCTGAAATGCTTTTCTGGATAGCAGAAGTTGCCTGTGTCTGTTGTGCCGTGAGACATCTCTGTTTGGTGATGGCTAAGGGTAAATCTCTCGGGGGTCCAGAGGAGGAACATTTTCAACAGAGGCCTTCCCTGTGGACCCAGACCGGTGGAGTTGGGGCCACAGTTCCTCAGAGACACTCAGGCTGTGCCTAACTGACAACTGGTACCTTGCTTTCCTTCACCTGATGTCTTCCTCAGGTGAAGGCATGGGAAAGATTGGTGTTGGGCTCTTGCAACATGAAACTCCAGCACCTAAATTCTCCCTTAATTACACCTTGTAAATCTAGAGCAACTGCATTAGCTTCAAAAGAGCCGTGCCAGGTTGAAACTGCTGGTTATGAGAAGAACAGAGCTGTCTAGAATCAGGGTTTTGTTCTCTCGGAAATTCTAGTATTGCAAAAATCCATTTTTGTCTCATGTTGGGGAAGACAACGGTACATTGATTTTTTTTTGCTCTCTCTCTTTTTTTCCTTTTTTTTTGTAGGATGGACAGTTCCAAAGAAGTCTGCTTCATTGGAAACATTGACCCACTCTATTTCAGCTTGAACTGGGTCTGAGTCATCACCATACTTGTGGGAGCTGTGCTTTAGCCATTTTATAAGCCCAATTTCCATCATGGCCTGGACTCCCAAGTTGACTACTTGTGGTGCCTCACAGAGAAGGGGGCTGGAAGGGGCCTCAGGAGGTCATTTAGTCAACCTCTGCTCAAGGCAGGATCATCCCTTTCTAAACTGTCCTATCCATGTCTCCACCTAACCTAAGCGAAACTGCACAAACAACTCGTCTGTACATCTGCCAGTCGGGTTGCCAACTCGGTTTGCATCTACTCCAGGAGGTTTCATCACATGACATAATGCCATTAATGAGTCATTATGTCATGAAGACAAATGCATATCACAACTGCATTTTAAAAACCCACTGGACTACTGTATAAGTTGGATTCAACATTTAATACTTATTTTAATGAATGCCCTGTCACTTATCTCCTTGGCAGTCTCCTGGAGATTTATATCTAATTCCTGGAGACCCCAGGACAGTCCAGGAGAGTTGGCAACCCTATCTACCGGGCACAATGCCTCAAAACATCCAGAATGCCCTAGCTTTGTTCCTGGGACTCCCATAATGCATTCTCATGGTCCAGCCTGAGAGCAGGCTGGTATCTCATAGAGGTTGTCCTGTGCAGGAAGGAGGCCTGGGGTGGGATATGGAGATGTGAGAAGCCACGGCAGTTCAGGAAGACCAAAGACACACTGAAGTCTTTCAGTGCAGGCTACATGGACTGAAAATTAAATAGGATCATAGGAAAGCCGGGCTGGAAGGGACCTGGCCAGGTCAACGAGTCCAGCCCCCTGCTCAAGGCAGGATCATCCCAGCCAAGTGTCTGTCCAACTTGCTCTTGAAAAGTTCCCAGGATGGAGACTCCACAACTTCTCTAGAGAAGGAAACCTGTTCTGGGGCTTTACCATCACCTCTCTATTTTTTTTTCTTTCAAGGTCGAATATAAATAATTTAAGAAAATATTTTTCTGCTCCTTGGAGAACTTTCAATCTCAAAACATCCAGGAGGAAGATCCCACGCCGACTCCGCTGAACAGACTTTGGCACCCTGTGGTGAAATCCTGCCCCACTGAACTCTGCTGTTGGCTTCAGTGAGCCAGAATTACACAGTGGAGTCTTCCTTTAGTGAAGAGACACGTCTGAGCTCATATCTGGAGACACCAGCACGTCTCCAAAGCCATTTGGCCCATTTATAGCAAGGAAAAAGGCCGGTTGTGGGTTTCCATGTTTCATCCCAGGCCCCCATTCCATAGGAAGTGAAAGGTTTTTGGTTTTAGTCCAGAAAACCACACAGCCTAGTACATACTTGTTAAAAATGGAAGCCAATTTATGTGGTCCCAGCAGTGCGGTGCTGGGAGGAAGGGCAGCTGTTCAGGTTAGTGATGTGCGCCGTTGTGCTGCCTTCCAAAGCCTCGCTGTGAAATGTGCATGTGTGAAGGAGAATCGCTGCAGGTGCCAGATGTGGTCTCTCACAATGGGATCGTATTTCTTTGTCAGCAGCAGGGCCATGCATCAAACTGTCCCTCCTCATTTGTTCTCCGAGTATGGAGTGATTCACCTGCTACAGAAGCAGCCTGTCTGCACAGAGCCAGCGGATTTTATTAACCACCTGAGAAGCCAGTTTGGGAACTGACCTTCCATCCCAGCTTGGGAGGGCATAATTAGCAAGGCTTTATGAGCATGGAGTGGTTCCCTGTACTGCTGGTGATGGAGTGACCCTGAGCCAGGCACTGTAGCTGGGACAAACTGTTCTGATAACAGCCAGGGAGAGGAGAGGAATAATGAGGAGGGTGTAGATGGAAGGAATTTAGAGAATATCCCCCTCCTGCCTCCCCCCACCCCACCCCACAGTGAAAGTCACTTTCCACCGTAAGATATACGAAGCCTAGGAATGGATCTGGTATGTTCAGGACCAGAATCCTGGATCCCAACCCACCCACTGCTCCTTGAATATAGGGGAGTCAGAACTAGATTCATAGATGTTAGGGGCTGGAAGGGACCTTGTAGGGAAGGGTCCAGCCCCCCCCCAGGCAGGAAGACAACTGGGGTTAGGTGACCCCAGCAAGGTGACTGTCCAGTCTCCTCTTGAAAACCTCCAAGGTAGGTGACTGCACCACCTCTGGAGGGAGTTTATTGCACAAACTAGCTGCAAGCTTTGTCCCTATAGAGCCCAGCTCTACATTTTTTTACAACACACTCAATGGGGTGCACTCACATTGCTGGAAACATCTTCAATACTGGTATTAACAACTGATGAAAGCATGTCATAATTTTCATTTGTGCCACACCCCGGGGGCTCTGATTTCTTCCCAGCTGCAAAACCTTGGTGCTTTTAGTTTAAGTTGGAGGGTCCTGGTTTCATCCCTGATGTGTCAGTCAAGACAGCAGCTGTCACACTAGTGAAGGACTTTCAAAGGACCTGGCTAATATCGTATGTATCTGGTACTTTTCCCATTCTTGCTTCAGATGCAGCTTCTTACTTAGACACCCACTGAAAGCTGACTGACCAGAGGTGATTTCATGCCCCCTTACTAATCATGGACTGGATTTTGAAGGTGATCTTCCAAGGTGTAAATGGGAAGTAGGTGTCTCCTGCCATGTGTCCTAGAAAATCTTGTTCAGGGCCAGATTCTACCCTCATATTGGTATAAATCAAGAGCAGTTTTGTTGTAGTCAACAGAGGACAAATGTCCTCACTTGTCTTGCATGGATGGATCTAGGATTGATGGATCTAGGATTGATCTAGGATTGATGTGGATTGATGGATCCACATACATGGATGGATCTAGGATTTTGAAAAGGAGGGTGCAGATAATGTGATGCATTATCCCATATAAACACAGTGCATATTGTTATCAAGTTAAAAAGAAACTAGATACTTTATTAAAAAGCTGTTGGCCTAGGGATAGATTAATTAGTTTCAGATCAAAGCAAAAGCAAATATAAAGTTGCTATACCGTGCATTATGTAGAAAAACAAAATACCCAAGCAAAAAATAAGCAAAAGATGTTGTTTCATTAGTCCTGTAGCCATTAGAATTCAATGGACATCTCTGTTTCAGATCCATAACACAAAACCTAGCCTTCTTGAGTATCTTGACATCCAAGGCTTCACTGAAAGTGATTTCCATACCCGAGTTAATGTTTTTCACTAGAGTTCAAGCAGTCTGCAGGGCTGTGAGATAGGAGCTATATTACCAGGAGCAGGTAACAGCAGACCTGCAGAAGAAAGGAAAGCTTAATCAGTGGAACGTTAAGACCATTAAAAAAGTAGAGAGGGACATTTAGACCTGTGGAGTTCAGAAGGAATTAGGTGGCGAATAATGACCCGTGACATCAACTGGCTCAGTCACTGTTGCCTGAACGGGGATGTTGCTTCCACTGCCAGGCAATCGGTTTTACACTTTGGGTGGAGCAGGCGCCAGAGTGGGTGTAGTTGCACCATGGCACCGCGCCACCCTGGATCCACCCTGGCACATGTAACAGTTACATGCAGCTAAGCACAGCAGCAGCTTCCCTTCCTCTTTTGAAGCTGCTGCAAAAATACATTTGTTTATACCCAGAGTGACCTCATGAGGCCTTTTTTAGCAGAACTAGGGTCAGAGCTGAGTTTCCTGCAGGTCCTGGGAGTATTGCCTGGGGAAGAGCCTTAGGATCTGTTTGCTTAAAAATGTGGAGGCGGAACGGTGTCATTTACCCACCACTATCCATCTGCCTCTCTCCTCTTCTTGGCCTTAGTCCCATAGACGTCTCACCGCACCCTCCACAGAGCTGACAATCATGTAAGGAACAGGCTCCCTTACAGAGCAGATCCCGCCTAGACCAAGCCCCTGGGGCCAGGCTTTCAAAAGTACTCAGCACACACAACTGAACCAGGATTTTCAAAAGAGCTCAGCTCCCACCAAAGCCCAATTAACGGGCAGATTTCAGAAGTGCTCCACATGTAGGTGACTGGATTTGCTAAAAGGGCTTGGCAGTGTGGCTGGTTGCAAATTGCTAGGCACATTTTAAAACAGAAAATTAGGTATATCTCTGTATGTGTGTGTGTGTGTCTGTTGATTGGCAATGCACTGGAAAGTACAAGGGGGCATGTGCCCCCCTCAAATATCTGTGCCAACAGTGGGTTGTAGGGTGCAGGGCTGCCACCCAGCCAGAGCTGTGTGTGTGTGGATTGGCAATGCATTGGGAAGTACGAGGGGGCATGTACCCCCCCCAATATCTGTGCCAACAGTGAGGTGCAGGGCTGCCACCCAGCCAGAGCCCAGCTGCAGTGAAGGCAGTGGTGGTGGCAGTAGCGCAATTTCTGCGCTGACTCCAGGGCACCGGGTGCATGGGCTTCAGCCTGGTCAGAGCCAGCCCCTGGCAGCAGCCGGGGCAGCAGCAGGGAGGAGAGTTCCCCCCCACTCTCAACACTTATGTGTTGTCAATGTGTGTGTGTGTCGCCACAAGAGAAACCTCCATATTTTTCCAGCTAGCAAGATTTGGCACTCAGTCCAAAGGGCATTTTTGAAAAGCTGGTCGCTGATGCCTCTGCAGGGTTAATTCAGTGTATAGGGAACATCGATGGAATAAAAATGATGGTGATGATGATTCCATTTGAGGGCCTCAAGCCACTTATGAAACACCCTCTCTGGGAAGGGGGAAGTACTTTCCAGATGTGGAGGAAAATGCGGCATGAAAGGTCCAAGGGGTCTGCTCGAGAACATCCTTCTTCCCCAAGCAGTCTAAGTGGTGATTTATGGTGGAGAAAATCATTTTTCCCCCTCCCTCCCCCTCCGTTCATGGGACCTGCGTTGTCACCACCAGGCTCGGTTCGCTTGCAAGAGCAAAGTGTCAGAATGGCCTGAATGAAACATCAGAAATTCAGCCTCAGAACAACCGCCTCTCCAAAACCAGCTCACTCTACCCCACAGTGCAGCTCGGCTTTCTGCCCTGCCTCTCTGCTGCCTTCCTCAGCCCTGTCTGCACTAGGGCTCAGGTATGAGACCAGTACACATACTCTGCCATGTTGTAGGCACTGCACCGTCAAGGCCAGCCTGATCCAGGTGAGGCATGCAGCATAACGTTTGCAAAAGCACTCGAGAGCCTTAGGAGCCTTGGGCCCATTTTGCTAAAGATGACCTTGGCCGTTATAATCGAATGTGACCTAAAGGCCTTTGGCACTTTGGAAAATGGGGCTTAGCTTCTTAAGTTTCCTAGGAGCCTTTGATGATGTTATCTTCTGTCTTTAATATATGCTAAGGCCTAGGCTTTCACTTGAGTAGATAAGCATGTGTTAAAAGGCAACATGCCCTCCCTATCTCTAGTGCCAAAATATGTTAGCATATTCTAGCTAATATGCTAACCTCACATCTTTTAGTCCTAGCCTAGGCAAGGCCCTAAACTTCCTAAATGGGCACCTTTACCCCCCTTTTCATGAATTCCTCATTGCCTGAATTGTAGCATCAGATCCTCAGCTAGTATAAACAGTCATAGCTCCACTGAGGCCACTCTGATTTACAGTAATGATCTGGACTGTAAACTGGACATTGCAAACCGTAATGTGCTGTTGCCACAGAAATCATCTCCAAGGAGCAGTGCTATTATTTTCTCCTCCCTTGATTGCTGCCAGTGTAAGCTCCTTGGACTGCATCCATTAAGGTCTTGTTTATACTGATTTCAATTTAAGCCTGGATGGCACAGATAGGGGAGTTCCTGGTAAGCCTTGTTACAGTGTAGTGTGGGCAACAGATGTGGGCAGAGCCAAGGCATATGGGCTAAAACAAAGGCATTCTTAAAAGCAGCAGCATATTTGCTCCATCCATCTGCTAGCCGGTCATGGCTTACAACTGGGCAGGAATCATGTTTAAACGTGGTTCCTGAATGCAGCTGTGAAGTCAGCATTGGTGAGGCATTGGCTGCTTTCCCAGCACCCGCTACAATCTCCCAGGAAAGATAATAAAAGCATTTGATAGTGAGCTTGTTAAAGTTGTTCAATAATGCATTATGGTAGCTGGAACAGTAATTCTGACAAGGCTTCTTGACACATTCTTCAGCACGGTGTGAACAAATCAAGCCACAAAACTTTTTTTTCTTCTGGCTTGTCTGACTGCAGTCTTCACCTGGCAGTCAGTTATTCCCTAGGAATCTGGCATATTTCTTAGGTCACTGGAAAATTAATATTTTAATATAAGGCATGGGGTGTAGGGCTTCTTCTGGGCAGGGGGGGTTGAAATAGCTCCTAATCTGACAGTCTCTCGCCTCTCTGGAAAGAACAGTGGTGAATTATGGGTGCGTAGAAAGTGGATGTTATTTGGTGTCTTACCTATTTGAGTTAGCATCCGGCTGTTTCTGGATTCATTCACAGGGATGTAAATTGTGCTGTTGCTTGTGGCTGGTGGGTGAATTTCATCTGAAGCAGCTATAAAAATAAGAGGAAGTAGGAGGACTTGATCTCCCAGGTCACAATACGTTTTTGTTCGGAGATGAAGTGGCTGACAGCAGCAGCCCAGCCGGCCTTGGAAATCAAGGATGAGCTGGTGATGGGTGAAAGGAGCCTGCTGGAGTTCCCCTGCAAATGGTAATTGCAGACCATCCTTGGAAACCTTGTCAGTCAAAGGGGTCTCATAAAATACCTCGCATGGAAGCGGCAAGCGCACAGACAGCTGTACCTGGTTGCAAAGTCAGGTCACATCCAGGCACTCTGAGAGGTGGAAATCACTGGAGCAATTTTTAAATGTCTCTGTTTAGATGCACACAATGTTATAGTGCTGAATCAGGCAGGCAAGGGACTGCACTTGGTTACAGCTGCCAGATCCATGATGTGTCATTTAAACAGGCTTTGTACTTTGGGAGGGGTGAATTCGATGCAACAAGCAGCCACGTGAAAGGGCTAATCCTGCCAGGGGATCAGCACCCTCAGTGCCTATTGTGTTTAATGGAAGCTGACAACACTGTGCTTCCAAATGTTTCACTCCGTGGGCCAAGTTTTCTTTAGAGAAGAACTGGGCTCACTCCCTCTAGTGAGTAAAACTCATCTATTGATTGATACCAGGACTTATCTGGGCCTCACCGCTACCCCGTCTTGAGCATCCCAGGCTCAGTAACGCAAAACCCCTGGAGGAAAGGTGCTCTCCAGTTTCCAGATGGGCAACGGAGAGCCAGGAGAGATGAAGTGACCCAGGAGGCCTGCGACTAAAGGGGCTAAGCTCAGCCCTCCGAAATCTGAATCCCACGCCCAGCCCCAAGTCCTTCCTTTCCTGAAGGGAAGCTATAATTGGCATTTTAGTATGGAAGCTGTTTGCTGCACAGGGGTGTAATGAGTACCTAAGTGCAGCCCAAATTACACCGCTCAGGTTGGTAATTTCTGGCTGTGCTGGGAGCAGGACATTTATGTAACACTGCCTTTCTCTCCCACGGCTCCGTGCAGTATGGCTGGCTTTACAGCTGTACGGGCTACGCCCTTCGTCCTGTTCTCCTAATCCAGGGTGCCACCAGCTGGCTAGGAAAACAGGGCCAAGGCCAGAGAACGGGTCTGGGGGGGACCAGCCCTCCCACAGAAGGAGAAACTCATCCGCAGGCTTTGCTGAGTCACCGAGCCTGGGACCGACAGTCAGTTTAAGCAGACAGAAATCTCTCCTATCAGACAGCAAAGTACCATTGCTAATGATCTTGCCTCCCAGCAACAAAGTCTCCCTCCTGTAGGCGTAATTAGTTTCAGTCCGCTAATGAATCTCATGAAGCATGTGCTGTTAGGCTGCACTAGACATCTTCAGTGATACGCTGCATGTGCCCGGGAGCTGCAAGATCCGAGCCGTGGCCGGACTGCAGAATGACTCTCCATCCGTATGGTCTGCTCAGACACTCAACTCGGCGTCCGTTCCCTTCCTTTAGGTTGACAGTCTGTTTGCACTGACTATTTAGTTGACTGGGGGATATGAACTTCCTACTGAACGGTGACTAGATACTCGGCAAAGGGCCATAAGCTGGAATAACTTGTTCATCAGGCCAAAATGCTGCTCGCGATCACAACAGTGTTAATCTGGAGTAGCTCCTTTTGTCTTTGCAGTAGTTAATCAGGACTCAAACCAGCATCTGGGCTTGATACACAAACGGTGGATGTGGGCGCATGAGCCCTTGATGACTTTTCAAAAGGGAAGCAACCATTCACCTACAGCTACCCTCCCCTCCTCCAGCTTTAACCCTGGATGAAGGAGTTTTAAACATTGGAGGGATTTGCTGCCTTTGAAGCATTCTCAGATGGTTCACACCCAACAATTAGCGTGTATAATCAGCTGCTGCCTTTTTGAAAGGTAAGGGCTCCCAGGCCAGGGCTTTCCTGTGCTCACACCCTGTTGCAGGCAAGGGAAAGTGTCACAGATTCACACTTGGTTGCAGTATGTCAGTGACTTCTAGTTTTGGTGCTAAATGCAGTTGGCCAAGCCTGGGAGCAAAGTGTGTGTGTGTGTGTGTGTGCGCGTGTGTGTGTGCGTGAAACATAAGCTAACATTTTTTTGTGTATCAGTATAAGCCGGCTGTTAATACTTCTAAAACGTATTTGTTGTCATGAATTCGATAATATACCAGCCTATGTACCAACATCCCACACCAGGACGGCATCCAGGCCTGCCTTACATATCTACAGGAACAAGATGGCAACTCAGAATACAGACCCAAAGATATTACTGACCTTACACACTTCCTCCTCACACACAATTTCACTTTCAATAATCAACACTTCCTCCAGATGATGGGAACAGCTATGGGCACCAAAATGGCCCCACAGTGCCAACTTTTTTATGAGCCACCTGGAAGAAGACCTCCTCAAGAACTGCACCATCAAACCCTTATTATACTTAAAATATATCGATGACATCTTCATCATTTGGACTGAAAACCTACAATCTCTGATTGAGGTCCATCAGAAATTCAGCAATCCCCATCCCTCCATCCAACTTTCTCTAGAGTACTCCAGCACCAACGTCTCCTTTTCAGACACGATGATCAGTGTCCAGAATGATAAAATACAGACCATGTTATACAAGAAACCCACAGGCCAACATACGTCTCTGCACAGAACCAGCAATCACCCTAAACACACCAAAAAAGCTGTGATATACAGCCAAGCCCTCAGATCCCACCGAATTTGCACTGAAGAGAACACCTGGGATTGCCACCTCACCACTCTTAAATAGGCTTTCACCCAACAAGGACACTCCTCCAGAGAGCGATCGCATGTTTGAAAGAGCCACCTGGATACCAAGGGAAGAACTGCTGCAGTACAGAAGAACCCCCCCCCGCAAATCGCACGGTGCTGGTTATGACGTATCACCCCTCCCTCGAACCTGTATGGAAAATCCTCAAACAATTGCAACCCATACTAGAAAGAGACCCTATTCTTAAAAAGATCTTCCCAGAGCCACCCATCCTAGCCTTCAAACAAGCACCGAACCTCGCCAACCTCATCACCAGAAGCAAACTTCCTCAAGCCCAGAACACACCAAAAGGATCCAGACCATGCCAGGACAAGAAATGCAAAACCTGCTAACACATCTCCACCACCCCCACAATCACTACACCCCACAGCAGAGCCATCCGCATCCCTGCATCTTACAGCTGCACCTCCAGAAATGTAATACATCTCATCCAATGCACCAAATGCCCTGGTGGAAAATACGTAGGAGAGACCAAACAACTGCGCACCAGAATGAACGCACACCGGACATCTATCAAAGACAGGAATACCCAACTGCCCTTGGGGGCACATTTCTCCCAAGAAAACCACTCTCCCTCCAGTCTCTCAGTCCTGATCCTCAAAGGGAGCTTACAAAACACTTCCCAGAGTCGAGCCTATGAACTCCACTTCATCAACCTCCTGGATACTAAAAATCATGGACACTGGATTTATGACACATTATAACCTGCCTGACATCTGACTCCCCAGGTATCTCTCCACTATTCATCCCCCTTCTCCCTCTTCCCCCCTCACCTGTCTCTCACCCATTGACTCCTCAATCTACATTTTCACTGACTACCCATCTTGTGTGCAGACCAGCCCAGCCTCCGGCTTCTTTACTTTTCATCCCATCCAGGAAGAGCACACACCAACTGCTGTAACTTCCTTAGCCTGACGAGTTTTGAACCCGAAAGCTTGCTTAATAATTGTTTTCCAACTATTGAAGTTGATCTAATAAAAGCTATCAGATTCACCCAAAGACCCGTGTCTGTCTTTGTTGTCATGATGCATACGGGGTTCTCCCTTACGGTTGGCCACGACCAATTAACATGATTTAGTACCCTGAAAACCCTGTTTCCTTGAGGTCATAGGTGGTGTTTAAAAAACAGTTCAGTCAGGGAATATGTATTAAAACCTTTCTGGCAGATGTGCCACAAATTAGCCCCAGGCCCCTCCTAAGTGCCAGTCCTTTGCCTGATCTCCTGCTCTGCTGCCTGCCATGTGTTTCCTGACTGATCTCCTGCTCTGCCTTCTGCTCCCTGCCCTATCTGCTGCTGTGCTGCCTGTCCCCTCCCTGATCTGCCACATACCAGACACACAGAGGCTGCCCATGCCACGTGTGTGTTGCTGGGTTTTTAGTTGTAGCTGTGTTGGTCTAAGGACATAAACAGGCAAGGGTTTTCGAGCAGACATGAGATCTTTTATTAGAACAACTGAGTGGTTGGACGCAAGTTCTTAGCAAGCTTTCAGATGCAATCGCCCTTCTTTAGGCATAGGGAGTAGAGAACATCAAAGACTGAAGAAGGGTGATTGCACCCAAAAGCTCGCTAAGAACGTTTTCCCAACCACTCAGTTGCTCTAATAGAAGATCTCACATCTACTCGAAGAACCTTGCCTGCCCATGCTGCTGTGGTGCTCATGCCCCAGGTTGACTACCCCGTTTCAGAAGACCACTTGTTTCTCAGTCTAGATGAGACCAATGAGAACAAAATCTGGCCCAGAGTCTATGAAGCTGCCCAGTAAGATGCCCTTGTATTGTTCTTCAAGCCAGCTCAGCACTGCTACTGGGGTAAACTGTGTCAGGTGTGCACTGCCAACCCGTTACAGCACAGGAAGACCCACTTCTGAATCAAAACATGCTCCCTGCCTTAAGAGAGCAGTAATGCACGGTTTGTGCAGGAGGACATGAAGCTGATATTACAAAAAGGCAGAGTAACCCAGCAGGGTTGAGAGTGAGATGGCACTTGGGAGACGAAGTCTGTTTTCAGCTTTGGCATTAATGTGATCCCAGGTCAGGTATATCCTTGCCCTTCCTTTGGCCTGGTCTCTGCAGCTGGCATAGCTCTGGCAGCTGGGAAGGGGTTGAAAAGATTGCATCCACTATGCTAGAAAGCCCGCTGGTGCGGACAGAGGTGGGCTAGTGTTGGCTTATCTTGTATTGTTCACAGGAGGGTGACATAGTGGTATGGGCAGAAGAAACCTTCCATCAGTATATGCTACATTTACCTTGGCAGACTGATGACAGCCATAATGACATCGTCTCTGTAATGTGGACAAGCTCTTTGTTTCATAGTTTCATAGTTGGTCGGGTCGGAAGGGACCTGAGCAGATCATCTAGTCCGACCCCCTGCCATGGCAGGAAAGAGTACTGGGGTCAAACGACCCCAGCAAGATGTTCATCTAACCTCCTCTTAAACACCCCCAGGGTAGGAGCCTGCACCCCTTCTCTTGCAAGCTGGTTCCAGACCCTAGCCGCCCTGACTGTGAAGTCGCGCCTCCTGATATCTAGCCTAAACCTACCCTCTGCCAGCTTGTGACCGTTATTCCTGGTCACTCCTGGCGGTGCTCGGGGAAACAGGGACTTCCCCAGTGCCTGCTGGTCCCCCCTGACTAGTTTATAACAGGCCACAAGATCCCCCCACAGCCTTCTCTTGTGGAGGCTGAACAGGTTCAGGTCGTAGCCTCTCCTCATAGGGCCTGCCCTGTTGCCCCGATCATGCGAGTGGCCTCCTCCGGACCCTCTCCGTGTTGTCCACATCCCTCCTGAAGCGCAGTGCCCAGAACTGGATGCAGTCCTCCAGCTGCGGCCTGACCAGTGCCGCGTGGAGGGGGAGGATCACCTCCCTGGACCTGCTCAAGATGCATCTGTGGATGCAGGACAAGGTGCGGTTGGCCTTCCTGACTGCCTCCCCACACTGCCGGCCCATGTTCATCTTGGAGTCAATGATGACCCCCAGATCCCTTTCCGCCTCCGTGCTGACAAGAGGGGAGTTCCCCAACCTGTAGGTATGATGCCGGTTTTTCCTCCCAAGGTGCATCACCTTGCACTTGTCTGTGTTGAAACCCATCCCCTTCTCGTCCGCCCACCTCTGTAACCTGTCTAGGTCTGATTGTAGCCTGTTGCATCCTTCCAATGTGCCCACGTCCCCCCACATCTTAGTGTCATCAGCAAATCTGAACAGGTGCTTTTTACCCCCTCGTCCAAATCACTGATGAAGATGTTGAACAGTGCGGGCCCGAGGACCGAGCCCTGGGGGACCCCACTGCCCACGTCCTTCCAGGTTGAGAAGGACCCATCCACTACCCCCCTCTGGGTGCGGCCCACCAGCCAGTTGGCGACCCATTTGACTGTGTGGGTGTCGACACCACAGCCCCCCAGTTTCTTAATGAGAACGGGGTGAGAGACAGTGTCGAAAGCCTTCTGGAAGTCCAGGAAGACGATGTCCACTGCTGCCCCTGCATCTAATGATCTGGTGATCTGGTCGTAAAAGGCCACCAGGTTGGTCTGACAGGACCTGCCACTGATGAACCCGTGTTGGTTGCCCCTAAGCATGCAGTCCCCTGCTGGCCCCTCCTGGATGTGTGCCTGCATAATTTTCTCGAACAGTTTGCCTAGGATCGAGGTAAGACTAACCGGCCTATAGTTTCCCGGGTCCTCCTTCCTGCCTTTTTTGAAGATGGGAACCACGTTGGCCCTCTTCCAGTCCTCCGGTACCTCACCAGAGCACCACGAGTGCTTGTAAAGCCGTGCCAGGGGACTTGCAATGACCTCGGCCAGTTCCTTTAGAACTCTAGGGTGGAGATCATCCGGGCCGGCTGACTTGAATACATCCAACCCCTCCAGAAGCTCCCTAACTAAATCCTCGCTAACACGTGGCCCAGGTGTGCCTCCCCCGGGGCCCGAGGGGGGCCCAGCAGGGAGGCGGCTGTTCTGGTCCCTACTTAGGAAGACGGAGGCAAAGAAATCATTAAACAAGTTAGCTTTGCCGTCTGGTGTGATGACCAAATTTCCCAACGCGTCCTGCAAGGGCCCCACATTACCCGGGGCCTTCTTTTTACCCCCTATGTATTTAAAAAAAGACTTCTTATTGTCCTTAATCTGGGAAGCTAGTCCCAGTTCCATCTCTGCCTTGGCCTTCCTAACTACCCCCCTACATCCCCGAGCGACTGCAGAATAGTCCTCCCTGGTGATGACCCCTTCTTTCCATTGGGTGTAAGCCTCCTTTTTAGCAAGGAGACATTCCCGGATGCTTTTGGTGAGCCACAGAGGCTTGTGTGCTCTCCTGCTCCCTTTGATCCTTGTTGGGATTACCTTCCTTTGGGCTTGGGGATCGTCTCCTTAAGGAGCGACCACTCTCCTTGGACACCTGGCTCCCCTCCCCTCTGGGACCTCAGCGCTTCTCCAACTATCCTCCTTAGCTCGTTGAAGTCTGCCCTCCTAAAATCTAGGGCCGCTGCCTTACTGCATGCCTTTGCCACCTTGCGCTGGATGGTGAGTCCCAGCAGGTGATGATCGCTGTTGCCCAGGTGGTCAAGCACCTGCAGCCCCCTCACCAGGCCATCACCTGTGGCCAGCACTAGGTCCAACAAGGCATCTCCCCTGGTGGGGCTGTGCACCTCCTGGGTTAGATGGAGGTCCTGCACTCTGGCCGAGAACCGACGTGAGCGGTCAGACCTGGCTGACTGCTCCTCCCAGCAGATGTCGGGGAAGTTCAGGTCCCCCATGGCTACCACATCCTTAGCCTTCACTACCTCTGTGAGCTGACCCAAGAGTTCCTGGTCAAGCTCTTCTCCCTGGTTGGGAGGTCTGTAGTAGCCTCCCACCGTTAAGTCCCTTTCCCCTCGACTGCCTTGTACTCTAACCCAAAGCACTTCAGCGTGCCCCTCCCCTGGCTCCTTGCTAATTAACAAGGATGTGTATTCTAAATGTCTTTTTAGAGATTTAATTTCTCAGGGATGAAACTGTCTCACCAGGTTCACAGCCTCCAGTGCTCTGGGGGTCCTGATTTAGGTGATGCTTCCGGGCTCTGGAATCCCACCCATAATATCATGTGCGTTTCATCCCGGTGAAAATCATCTGAAAGCGTTCTGCAATGAACCTGCTTTCTCATTCCTAGGATCAGCTGTTCATTATCCTCAATACCCTTAAACCCTCACCCATTAACTGAGTTGAAATTCAAGTGTTCGCAGCCACTGGTCTTGGGCCAGCCACACTGAAAACCTTTTGAACGGCCAGGTGAGCCTGCTGCTACAAGCTGAAAAGGTGAGTTGCTCACCTGGGGCCCAGCCCTACCAGAACCACAAACTCAAGTATCCCATGGGGCTACTCAGCTGGGGAGAATTACCCATGTGGATGTTTGCCTGGTAGAGCTCACACATACACATTCATTTGCCCTGACTTTGAGATGCCCTTGCTGCTGCTCACCCTTGGGATAGATAGCAGGGGTGAAAAAATGAGGTTTTACACATTTAACAGGCTACTTCTTTCCATTCTGGACAAGTTGCTAACCTGACCTGCATTCCAAGGCCAAGGACAGGAAACGAACTGGTATTATCTGACCTGTGGCTGACAATGAGCACTGGCCTCCCGACTCATTTCTTAAATACTGGGGCAGTTCACCACACACTGCCCCATCTCTGGCAAATGACCAGTCCTGACTTGAAGCAACCTCTTCCTCAGCACTGGAGCCTTTTTTTTGTGCTTAATTGCAACTTCTGTGAAGAACATGGGAGGTTTCCAAGGAAGGAATACTGGATAGTGACTTTAGCACCATGCCATCTTGTCTACTAAACTGTCTGCATTTTTCTTCCTTCCTTCCTTCTCAACAATGCCTTGCTGTGTTCATTATATTGACCCGATGCAGCAATAGTGTGTACATATACAGGTACACACACACACAGACACACACACACACTCACAAACATTATACATACTGGGCACATCTACACGTGTCACTATGGCGACGTTGTTACTGTGCCATGATTTAGCACTTCCTTTTGGAGATTTGGAATAGTGCTTCCGATTTAGTACTTCTTTTTGGAAGTACTAAATCGGGGCACAGAAACAGCCCATGCTACACCAAACGCGTGGTGCACAGTTACTTCGCCCTAGTGGTACGCTATACCGAGGGAGCACATTGCTACGGCGAAGTAGCTGCTGGTGATATGTAGATGCCCATGGATGTTATGTCGCTGTAGCGCATTGCTATGACAACATAGCATCATGTGTGTATGCTCACATATATATGTGTGCGAGCATGTGTTTTGAACCTCTTACATAATTAAGTTTGAAGTGTAAATTCTCCAGGTCTCGGTGTCTGTTCATTTTTTCATGAACGCCTTTGCAGGGCCCAGAAAGACAGCAACATTGTTGGAAAAGTTCACCCTGAATTCCCCACCACTGTAAGCTCCCAGTTTTTAGACTTTTTGGCCCTATACCAATGCCTTATTATCAGTCCCATTCATGAAAGCATCTGTTAAGTTCCTCTCTCCTTTATCAGTTAAGAAAAACCTGAAGTCTTTAGCCAATGCAACTCAGTAAGATTCTTGTGGCAAATATAATCCTTGTTATCACTCAACACTTCAGCCTCTCACACAGGAATAACACACTATTTTGCTGTACACCAAGTCCTAGGAGGACTCTACCAGCAGTATCAGTGGTGCTCTAACCTTCTGTTGCAAGACACTGTGCACCCTCCCCACTGATGGCTGCCCTGCCTGGCCCCAGCTCTCAGCTCTTAAAAAAAAAAAAAAAAAAAGCTGTGAACTTACCAGCTCCTGCCAGGCCGGGGGGGGGGGGAGGGGAACAGGATGATTTCTGCTACCCCCCCACTGCCCCAAGCTGCCTGTGGGGCTCTGCCATGAGCCCCCAGAAGCCCTGATGGCCGCTACAATAGCCGGTGCATGTGGAGCTTTTTTATTTTTTGCTTTGTTTAAAGAGCCAGGAGCTGGGGCCAGGCAGGACAGCCACGAGGGGCTGGGAGAGCAGGCGGGGTTTGGCAGGCACTCAGGAGGGCTTGGCAGGGGATGTGGCCTGATGGGTGTCCCCCCATGGTCCCCTCCCCCCTTCTCCAACCCCCTCCGCCCCCTACTTACTGGCACAGAGTCTGGGTCCAGCTCCCAGCGGCAGTGAGCGGGGGCTGCCCGAATCTCCAAAGCTCTCCGAATCTTTTCTGAATCAATTCACAGACCGTCAAATTGATTTGGACCTTTTTACTAGTCTCCTGATTTGATTCAGATTTGGAGATTCAGCCACTGAATCTGGCTGAATCTCCTCCGAATCAAATCAGCACCCAAAGCTTTGCACAGCCCTAATTGCTAGTAGGACCTGAGGTATCTGGATGAAAGCTGGGTCAGAGATGTCTATACCACAATGCAGTATAACCATACCCCGAGATACAATAATCAACAGCAAGAAAATTGCTAAGCCTTGCACTGTCTCTGTAAGAGATGTGCCATTACCATAGCATTTCAGCACCTGGGTGAGGAAGTAAGGTGCTATCACCTGTGCTTTACAGTAGGAGTGGCCAATCTACAGCACACACGTCACAAGTGGCAAAGGCAACCTGTGTGTGTGACACATGGCAGATCGGGGTGGAGGCAGGCAGCAAGTGGTAGATAGGGCAGGAAGCAAAAAGCAGAGCAGCAGATCAGGCAGGGAGCACAGGGCAGGAAGCAGAGAACAGAGTGGCAGATCAGGCAGAGGAAGGGGACTAGAGTAGTGCTCGGGGGGGCACAGGGCTTACTTTGTGGCACGCCTGCCAAAAAAATTGGCCCCATTGTTTCATTTTATAGAATGGGAACTGAGAGGCTAAGCAACTTGGCCATGGTCATGGTCACACAGGAAATTTCTGGAGGACATGGAGGCACTTGAATGCAGGTCTCAGACTGTTAGGTAGTGCCTTAACTGCTGCCCTGTCATTGCTCTCTCAGCTTGGCCTTCCATGAGAAAGCTTAAAGACAATCCAGTGCAGAAAACAAAATATAGGAATGTAGCCAAAAGAGAGCTATAATCCCAGTGTTAAAGGCCTCTGCTACCTGATACAGCCATGGTGCCGAGACAACAGGTGGCATTTTCAAAAGCATTGATGTCACTCCTGTTTTTGGGAAGCATAACTAGGAGACTTGTTGCCAGGTGCCTTTGAAAGTCCATGTGACTTGGAGCCTGGGTGCTGAGTATTATTATGATGGAGACAGAAGATGGAGAACAAAACAAAGGCAGGAGCAGTATCTCAGGTTTCAGGTGCTTATAGTTGCTTCTTCCTTGGGAAAATATGAAGATTTCATTTAAAAAATAAGCTAAAATTCAGTCTCTTCCATGTGTCAGGTATCCAGGTTGTAGCCATATTGGTTTAGAGGAAAAAGCAATCTGGGCTCATGGTAGAGGTGATGTCCTTTATTAGACCAACAAGATTTTTGCCAAAAAAAATCTTTAATTGCAAGCTTTCAGGTGCAAACACCCTTCATCAGGCATTGGAGAAAAGAGTGTAAAAGTTCTCCTGGGTAGAAATGAAAGTTCATATTTCATAAGATTTCATAGAGGCATCAATAGATGGAAAATTCCTCTGGGCAGGCAGGTCTTAGCTGTCAAAGAGTCTTAAAAAGCCCAAAAGCTTGCAATCAAATACATTTTTTTGCAAAAATCTTGTTGGTCTAATAAAGGATATCATCTCTATTACAAGTCCTGATTGCCTTTTCCTCTAGACCAATGTGGCTACAACCTGGATACCTCGCCTCTCTTGTGAGGTTCTGTGATGATGCAAATTAGCTTGAACAAAGCCGGGAGCAATATCTCAGGTTACAAGCGGACGTAGTTGCTTCCTCCTTGGGTAAATATGAGGATTTCATTTTAAAAAATGGCTAAAATTTGATCTCTTCCATGTGTCAGGTATCCAGGTTGGACCTGCATTGGTCTAGAAGAAAAAGCAATCTGGGCTCATGGTAAACAGATGATACATGGACGATATCTTGATAGATACCGGAGACATGGTAGATACCTGACTTGTAGCTTGGGTGCTGAGTTTTATTACTATGGAGACAGAAGACAGAGGAACAAACTTTTATTTGGGGGCCCAACTTGAGAAACCTTAAAGCAGCCCAGTTTTCAGCAGCTGCTTAGCATTGGCCAGCTAAAAATTTCATAGATTTCATAGATTTAGATTTCATAGACATTAGGGCTGGAAGGGACCTTGGAAAATCATCGAGTCCAGCCCCCCGCCCAAAGGGCAGGAAGTCAGCTGGGGTCATAGGATCCCAGCAAGACAAGCATCCAATTTGTTCTTGAAAGTGTTCATTGTAGGTGCTTGAACCACCTCCAATGGCAGGCTGTTCCAGACCTTGGGGGCTCAGGCAATGAAGAAATTCTTCCTTATGTCCAGCCTGAAACGGTCTTGCAGGAGTTTATAACCATTCAACTTCATCATCCCTTGGGGCGATCTGGTGAACAAACGTTCCCCCAGGTCCTGGTGGTCACCCCTGATAAACTTATAGGTGGCCACCAGATCACCCCTGAGCCTGCGCTTTTCCAGGCTAAAAAGCCCCATGGCTCTCAGCCTGTCGGCATAAGGTCTGTTTTCCTGACCTCTGATTATACGTGTGGCTCTCCTCTGGACTCTCTCAAGCTTCTCCACATCCTATTTGAATTGTGGGGCCCAAAACTGGACGCAGTACTCCAGCTGCGGCCTCACCAAGGCCTAGTACAAGGGGAGAAAGATGTCCTGGGATTTGCTCGAGAAGCATCTATGGATGCACGCCAGCATTTTGGTCGCTTTACTAGCCGCAGCATCGCATTGCAGGCTCATGTTCATCTTGTGGTCAATGATGACCCCCAAGTTCCTTTCTTCTGTAGTGCTATCCAACGTAGCACTGCCGAGCCTATAAGGATGCTGCAGGTTTTTCTTCCCAAGGTGGAGAACCTTGCATTTCTCAGAGTTAAACACCATCAGGTTCTCATCCGCCCATTTGCTGAGCCTGTCCAGGTCAGCCTGGATCACCCACCTGTCTTCTGGTATGGATGCTTTGCCCCAAAGTTTGGTGTCATCGGCGAACTTGGCCAGTCCGCTCCTGACTGCAATGTCCACATCGTTAATGATGATGTTGAACAATATGGGTCCCAGGACAGAGCCTTGAGGGACCCCACTGGTCACAGGGCACCACGATGAGTGACTGCCATCAATTACAACCCTCTGGGTCCAACTATGGAGCCAATTTCCCAGCCAGCGGATCATGGTAGACTCAAGGCCACAATTGGCCGGTTTCGCCAAGAGGTGACCATGGGATACCAGATTGAAGGCTTTTTTGAAGTCAAGATATATGACATCAATTTCTTCTCCCTTGTCCAGGTGATAGGTCACCTGGTTGTAGAAGGAAATGAGATTGGTCAAGCAAGACCTACCCACAACAAACCCGTGCTGGCTATCCCTTAGGATGTTAGCCTGGGCCAGTCCATCAAGGATGGCCTCTTTAATAAACTTTCTAAGATCTTCCCCAGGATAGAAGTCAGGCTAATGGGCCTGTAGTTAGCCGGATCCACTTTCCTCCCTTTCTTGAAGATCGGCACCACATTGGCCTTCTTCCAGTCTTCGGGCACTACACCAGAGCGCCAGGAGTTTTCAAAGATCCATGCCAGCGTCTGGGCTATGATGCTTACCAGCTCCTTGAGTACCCTGGGGTGCAGATTGTCAGGGCTGGCTGACTTGAAGGTATCCAGCTTCTCAAGATGTTCCTTCACGAGGTCAGCATTAGTGGAGGGCAGGGGATCTCCCTCACCCAGACCTCCCTGTCCCGTAGCGGGCATGGGCGTCCCATGGGACTGATGAAAGACCGACGGAAAGTACCCATTTAATAGGTTGGCTTTTTCTTGGGCATCATCAGTTGTCAGTTGCCCCATCTGGTTCAGCAGGGGTCCAATGTTGCCCTTGCTTTTCCTCCGGCTCCCCACATAGCTGAAAAAGGACTTTTTATTGTCCTTGATGCTCAAAGCTAGTTGGAGTTCAGTTGCAGCCTTGGCTTTCCTGGTTTGCTCCCTGCAGGACCGGACCAGTGCAGAATAATCCTCCTTGGAGGTGAATCCTTTCCTCCATCCTTTGTAGGCCTTTCTTTTTAGCCTCAGGAGGTCTGCTAGGTCCCTGGAGAGCCAGGGGGGCTGCTGTGCCCTCTTGCTGCCCTTCCTCCGAGATGGAATAGACTTAGCTTGTGCTTTGAGGATCGCTCCCTTGAGGAGCAACCACTTTTCTTGAACTCCCCTCTCCCTGGGGTCACGGTCCCTGAGGGCCTGACCAACAAGCCTCTTGAGCTTGTCAAAGTCGGCTTTTCTGAAGTCAAGGACTTCCGTGTTGCTGACTGACTTGCCAGCTTTATGGCGGATGGTGAAGGCGATCAGCTCGTGGTCGCTGTCACCCAGCTTCCCATCGATCACTAGGTCGCCGATTAGGTCATCCCCCGTAGCCAGTACCAGGTCGAGCAGCACTTTGCCTCTCGTTGGCCCATAGACTTCTTGAGTCCGGTAGAGGTCATCCATGCATGAGAGGAAGATTTGCAACCGCTCGGATTTTGCTGAGTGATCTTCCCACGAGATGTCTGGGTAATTGAAGTTACCCATGACAACCCTGGTCCTGGAGCAAGCGGCCTCAGCCAGTTCCCGGGAGAACTCCTGGTCAAGCTCAGGACTTTGGGTGGGAGGTCTGTAGTAGACTCCCACCGTTGTGTCCCCTGTGCCGTGTTCTCCATGGGTTTTAACCCAGAGGGTCTCCAGCCATCCACCCTGGTCGCCAACATCAGCTTGCAGGGACATGTAGCTTTCCTTAACATAGAAAGCTACACCCCTGCCCCTTTTATCTACTCGATCCCTCCTGTACAGGGTATAGCCAGCTATACCCAAGGTCCAGCCATGGGTGGAGTCCCACCAGGTCTCCATTATCCCAATGATGTCATAATTATTTGCATTGAGCAGGAGGACAAAATCCTCCTGCGTATTCCCCAAGCTCCTGGCATTTGTGTACAGGCAGACGACTGTCCCCTTGGGGGCTCTTGCCTTGCCCACAGATTGTACCAGGGCTGGGGCAGGGGTGGGCTCCCTTAAGTGCCTTGGCCTGCTGGCTTTGCAAGGGTTGATCAGCGGGCCAGCAGTGGCGGTAGTCCCCCGGTCCCCCAGCGGGCTTAGTTTAAAGCCCAGTGGAGCAGGTCATCCGGTCTGGCTGAGAAGAGCCTCCTCCCCAGGGGAGAGAGGTGGAGGCCATCTCTTCCCAGCAGCTTGCAGCTGCTCTCACCAAAGAGCGGGCTGTGGTCATGTTGAGGCTCTTAAAGGTATCTCAAGCAAGCAACTAAAGATTGAGGTACCTTGAATTCCTAGTCAGCTTTGAGAATTTAAGGTAGTCATTTTTTTAAACTTTTTAATTGGAAAGTATATTTCCTCAGGAAGCTTGCCAGCATGCTAGGAGACTGAAACGGGTCAGTGTTGTTCTCATGTTTTCTTTTTAAAATATGAACTTCTAGTAAATGTGTTTATTTGTGCGTGTACTTTACCAATTTGGTTTTTTTGTTCAGTTGCATTGTAATGATGATCCTTTCAATGTATTAATTTCTGAGTTTGTGCTGAGATGTACAGGTATGTACCTACAGGTTTCATACACTGAAAGCCCCAAACTCTGGAATATATCTGCCCTTTGGCAATGTCCTCAGTCGTACTCCTATTCTAAAATGAAAATGAGAGCAGCAGTGGTGCAGAACAAGTACATTTGCATTTTAAAAGCATGTCAGTTGCCAAAATCTTCATTTGCCGTGGTTTTCTGGTGTAGCTGTTCTTCCATTCTTGGGTGAATGCAGGCAGATTATGAGGAACCTCTAAATAAAACATGAATATATGGAAATTTACTCCTACCCTGTAAGGACCTACTGCTGCTTGGTTGCATAAAAGACTTAGTAACCTACTGGTTTAGTGTGTTTTACGTGTCCCAGTCCAGCATCTGTTCCAGATATAATCCCAGCTCTGCTACAAGGCACTGGAAGTACCCATTTAGCTCATATGGTAGGGGCTTTTGGTTATAATTCTGCTGGTCAGCCCCCACTGATGCCCAGTGGGGCAGGAGATTCAAAGCCCAGTTACTTGAAAAAAGATCTGAATCCAGCCAATATTTAAATGCAGCAAAGCCAACCATCACAAAAACCTGCAGGCTTTGCGTCTGAGCACAAAATGCCACCCGTGATGAAGCCACCATTCCTTTCCATCACTCGATAGGGTCCAGTCGAGTGATTCCCACAAATGCTGTGATGCTCAGTGAGCTTGTTAAAACATGTGTTGGCCATGTGACAATCTTACTTTTTGCATTTAAAGAAATGTGTTACTAGTCCTCAGGGATGTGGAGAGCAGAAGAAATGCCATATAGGATCAGAGCACAGATCCATCCAGGTATCTCACCATGGCAGAGAAGGGGAAGAAATGCAAAAATCTAGAGCTCTTGGTTCAGAGATGAAACCTCGTATTAGACATAGCGGGTCACGTTGGGGAGGGGCGCAGTGGGGGTTGCATTGGGGAGGGGTGTAGTGGCTGCGTATAGCAGCAGCTTGCTGCTTCCCAAGTACCCCCGCTTCTTCGTGCCGTCACGTTTCCGGGGTCGCACTAACACAAAGTTTGAGAAGCCCTGAACTAAGGAATCACAAAACAATTCTCTTTTTCCGCAAGCTTTCGAGCTCACATGCCCTTCTTCAGGTTCAGGGAAAATTAAAGGTCTAAAAAGTCCCCCTAGGTAGGCAATAAACTTTGCTTTTGCACAGAGGGAGCTGAAGATGGAAGTCTGTCCCTCAGGGTCCACAAGAGTGTCTTTGTAGATTGCTCTTTGTCGCACTAGCTGATTTTGGATTTTAAACTTCATTGCTGAACAACAAAAAAGATTTCTACACCTCCCTGCCTGCCATCGGACACCACCAGGGAAGGAATCCTGCCTGATCTACACAACAAAGAGCAACCCACCAAGACCTTTCATGGACCCAGAGGGACAGACTTCCATCTTCAGCTCCATCTGTACAAAAGTGAAGTTTATTTGCTACCTATGGGTAGTTTTTACCATCTCTAATTTTCTCTGAGCCTGAAAGCTTGCAAAAAAAAAGACAATTTTTTGTGTGATTTCTTAGTTGGTCTAATAAAAGGTAACACTCTGTAGCATGAGCTCTATATTTTTGCATTTCTTTTTTGTCTCAGACCAACATGGCTACCAAATACATCCTAGAGAAGGGGAAAAGCATTTATACAGGGCTTGCTCAGGCGGCTCCATCCCCTGCCCCTCTTCCTTTAAATCTTAACTTCCAGCATTCAGAGGCCTAAAAAGGCTTAATCTGTAGGCTGAACCCCTAATGATCATATCGAATACTCACTGGTGGAAGAATTTGCAAAGTGACTTGTGTGCACTTGCAGGCACAGAACCCAGGGGTGAATACAACAATCCCCAAATGTACTTTAAAGAAGCACCTTGTGATTTTAAAGCCCATCTGATGAGTTTGGACACTATGTCATGCTTTGTAAGTGCTTGGGGGGTCACTAACACTAGTGACTGACCAGGCAGGGCCAGGACTGGGTTGCTGCGCAGGCTATCAGAGAGGCAGGAGAAATGGCAGGGCCTGTCAGCACCAAGCAGCTGAGCGAGGAATCCCCTTTCCATTCACCGTGGCAGCTGAGCCTCCTGTCTCCTCGTTGCACCCTCCAGCCTCCGTCCTAATGAAGCTGCTTGTTTGGGGGATTCACAGTGCTGCAGAATTCAGTTGCTGGTTGGAAACCTGCAGCGCTGCTCACGTGGCCCGTGGTCAAGCAGGAAGAGACAAGGGTTGCCCAGGGCTGCAGACTGAGCTGGGCTGGACTGTTTCCAGTTTGCTGGCAAAATGGCAGAATGGGAGAGAAAGAGGAACAAGTGTGAGCAACAGCGAGTGCTTCAGCCTGGTACTGCACCAGGGTCACCCCATGGCATCCCCACATCCTTGTCTTTTGTGCTTTCGTTGCACAGCCCACTTCTCACGGGTGGTGATTCCTGCAGTGACATATCGGGGAAAATAATGGCAGGATCTGGGAGTCATTGTGGGCAGTTTGCTAAAAACATCAGCTCGGTGTCCAGCAGCCCTCAGAAAGGCAAACAAAATGTTAAGGACTATGAAGAAGGGAATTGTGAACCATACAGAAAGGATCATCATGCCCCTTTCTAAATCCATGGTGCGTCCACACCTTAAATAGTGTGCCCAGTTCTGGTCCCCACACCTCAAAGAGAGTATAGAAGAACCAGAGACGGTCCAGAGAAGGGCAACAAGGATGATCAGTGGTATGGAGGGGACTCCAGATAAAGAGAGGTTAAAAACCCTAGGTCTGTTCAGTTTAGAAAAGACACGCTTGAGGTGGGGGCCATGAGAAGGGTTCACAGAATACTAAATAGCGAAGTGCAAGTCAATAGGGATTTATTATTTATTCTGTCTCGCAGTACAAGAACTAGGGGCCAGAAAATGAAACTAGGAGGTATTCAGTTTACAAGTAACAAAAGGCAGTTCTGTTTCACACTGTGTGTAATTAAAGCGTGGAACTCGTTGCCACCAGATGTGGTGGAAGCTGCCAGTTTAGCCAGATGCTAAAATGGATTAGACACACTCTTGCAGGAAAAGGGGCATCAGTAGCTATTGAGCATTGGAGTGAGGGGCACAGCCTCCAAATCAGAACTTCCTTGACATTAAACGCTGGAGGCTGCAAGTGAGAGAGGAACAGTGGAGAAAAAACTCTGGTCGTGCCCAGTACACTGTCCCTTTCAGCATCTGCTGTCTGTGACACAGGCCTATTTGTTGCTTAAGTGACCATGGGACAATGCGCACTAAGAAATGCTGTAACAGGAGACTGGGCAGGATGGACCCATGGTCTGACCCAGTCAATGGCAATTCTTATGACCACCCCTACTCTGAAGTGCCATACACGAGAACAGAGGAACTGATACACTGGGTGCATCTACACGTGTGCTTTACTGCACTGTGGACTAATTAACTGCACAGTAAAGCATGACTCTTTGTACACGCCCTGCAATTAGGGCACAGTAAATTAATTTACTCCAGCATTGGATAGTCCCATCAAACACAGGTACTGTCTGATGGGGAAGTAAATTACTGTGCTTAAATGCACGTGCAGACAGTGACATCGGAATTAGTTTACTCTGGCTCAGGTTGCACTGGAATTTATTCAGTTGCACTGGCGACACGATTGGCCGTGGGGGGACCCCCCTGGTCGGCAATCTGGTGCCTCCCCAGACTCAGGAAGTACCAGTCGCCCATGTTCAGTCACATTAATTGCACGCCCAGCGAGTCAAAGCAGTCGTCCACTTTGTCCACCCTGCTGCTGTCAGTGCGTCGGTGCAAAGGACCCTCAAGATCCTTCTGACCTTGTGACTCCGCCGTTCGTGGGTGCCAGGAGCGGATGCTCTGGCGGAAAATACGAGAACCCTTTTGCTCTGGGACAAGAGGTTCGGACTATTTGAACACAAATCTCACAGCTGGCCCCCCGAGACTCTTTCGCAAAACCCGGACTGGACGGACCTCCGGTCTGACCAGCAAAGAGCCGTCCTCGGAAACGCGGGGCAGCGCTCGTGTGGCCGGTGGCTTCCCCGGGGCAGCAGAGCGAGCTGGGCTGGACTGTTCCCGTTTCCAAAGTGGCAGGACAAAAGAGGAACCGGCCCCAGGCCCCAGCCCGGGCCTGGCACCCCACCCGCGCTGGGCTTAGCAGGGCCACCGCGCATCACCCCTCGCCCTGGCTTCACAGCCCATTTCCCGCGGCAGGGATTCATTTAGGGGCCCTGCCTCGGTGGCTCCCCTGCGTGCAGGGGGGGACGCTGGCAGCTGGCTCCCACAGCGGTCACCAGGCTGGGGCGCAGGTGCCAAGCACAGCGCGGCTCTGGGCCTTCACTCCATGCAGCAGCTAGGGAAAACTGAGGCACAGGGAAGCAGAAGGTCGCTCAATGCCCCGAGGATTAAACAGGCTCCGGGGACACCCGCGCCTGCAGCGAGGGAGGGCGGGCAGGGTGCCCCCCGGGCACAGCCTTGCAGCAGGGGCAGGAAGCGGGCATGCGGGCGCGGCCCCTTTAACTGCCGCCGGCTTCGTGGGGGCGATGTGCGCATGTGCGGCGCAGCCGCGCATCTTTCCCTCTCCCTCCAAAGGCGCCCGTCGCAGGCGAGTGAGGTCATCAGCGTGCGTCGGCGCTGCGGCTGGGCCTGTGCCCACGTGAGGCGCTGCCGGGCGGGCGGGACGCGCCGGGGCTGGGGCGGAGCTCGGGGGCTTCTCCGCTGCCGGGATGCGCCGGGCGGCCCTCAGGGATCGAGGTGGGGGCGCCACCGCCGGGGGGGCCTGGGCGGGAGTGCGCATGCGTGGGGGGTGGGGGCGCAGTCAGCCTGTCCCCAGCGTGACTGGGCGTCTGGCAGGTGGCGGGGAGCACCCCCTTTTTGTGGGTGGCAGCTCTGCACCCCGCCTTTATGGGGGTAGAGTTTCTGCCCCCTCCCGGTTTGTGGCGTTGGGGTTGGTTTTGGGGGGCTCCTGGTTGGGGTGGGTATTTGGGAGTGTGTGAGGGAAGCTTGGAAAGCACCCTCCCCTTCCACATGGGGTTTTGTTGGGGCAGCCTGTTGCAGCTACATCCCTTCCCCCTGGCATCCTCCCCAAGAGGTGTTTTTACTACGGGGGAAGCTAAGGTCCATGAGACCCCGTCACTGGGGTTGGGTGGGTGGGCCCTGCACCCCGCCTGCGGACTTCGGGGTGTGGGGGAGATGGGGAGAACCGGCAGGTGCTGTGGTGGCTCGGGGCAAGTATTGTCTGGGTCACATACCCCTGAAAGCAACCCTGCATGACAGGAGGCAGCCCCCCAAAACTCTTGTGGCCGGCCCTGGGGGAAGCGCCTTCCTGAGTGTGAATATCATTTCCTAGTGCCGACAGCGGTGGTCACCGCGTGATCTCGTCCACTCCAAGTTTGCAGCTCATCTTCAAGCGGCGGGTCCTGGAGCTGGTTCTGCGCTCTATAGTCTCTCGCTGTCCGGCACTGACGGGAGCCGGGTGTCCCGCGCTAGCCGTATCCGTAAGCAGGTTGCGTCACTCTGAAGCAGTCCCGGGAGCGGAGCCGGGTTGTCGGGCTCTGAAGAGCTACCGCTTTCCCCTTCTGTCTGCCTCTGTCCTGCCCCAAAAACCTTATGGTCTTCTTGTCCCGTGGTAGGACAGTAAGTTCCTGGCACTTGCATAGTGCTCCTTGATGTTTGGCTTGTACAAGTAATAAAAAAAAAAAAAAAAGAAAAAAAAGAAAAGGCATGGAGTGTGAGGGGTCAGGTGCAGCCTCTTTAGCAGTGTGGGAGGGTTTTAAATCTAGGCAAATACAGAAGAGTGGTGCTGGCTGGGACTGTTGTAGTGCTTGGGGTGATCTTACAAGTTAGACGGGAAGGAAGGAGACTTAGATCTAAAATTTCTCAAAATAGGAAGTGCACAACTACGGGGCTGCCCAACCTCTTCCTCTCTGCCTTCCAGTCTTCTCTTGCAAAGTTTTACAGCACTCTTTCCCTCTCTCAAACAAAAGCATCATCTGCTTCAGAGTGCCAGTTTTCTCACTGCTGAAGTCTTCCAAACGTTAGTGATCTGGGCTGTGCAACGGCAGTGAGTATGCAGCGGAGATGGGTTGCTGAGGTTGAACACAGTTGTTAGGAATTTGTTTGGTAAGGTAGGAAGAAATTGTACACTGAGAGGGAGTAATTCCTTCCTCCTCCTGCCAGTGAAGCACCTGTCCCTGTGGGACGTCTTCAAAGAAATAGAACTTGCTGTAACCAGAACATGCAGCTAATTCAACCTGTTTTGAGACAAAAAATTTAAAATGTCAGTCTTGACAGTTAATGCCCCTGAGACAAATGGAGATGCTCACTTTTTTTGGAATTAGTGAAAGTTGCAGGTGCTTGCTAATAGGCTCTGAAATCGTCCATTTAAAAAACAAGTCACAGTGGAGTTCCTCAGTCCCTGTGCTGTAACTAGGGGAAGCTGCGCATGGGCTTCCATTTACTCTGTTCCTGTCTCTGCATGGGTTATGAAAATAAACTTAAACCTTCAGTTTAGGGATTTCCACACTTCTCGGTGCTTAGGAAGTTGTCAGCATGGAGTTGCTGGTATTTCAAACAAAACAAAAAGATGAAAGCTGAAAACAACTTAAAGTGGCATTATCATCCTTTTATTTATACAAAATATACTTAAAAATAATGCCTGATTAAAAATCCATTTTAACCTCCTTGTAAATCAGTCAATGCATTTTCTCTTTAAAAATCTATTTCTGTGTTTTTGCCAGGTTTTCTTAACTGAATCAACGCTATTCTTTAAAGTCAAGTTGTCATTAACTGGCCAGATGTAAGTTTAGGTTGGGAATTAGAAGATGGTTTCCAGCATCCAAAGAATGAGATTATGGCCCAGCCTTTTAATAGGGGCAAACCTGCTTAGCTGTTAAGTACAGGTTGGTAAGTTTTGTGCTTGGGTTGGCAACTAAACTTGCCAAACAGCAAAACAGTGCACTTGGTGACCCTGTGAGAGTCCTTTTCAGTCATATGTTCTTGTGTTTTGGTGTCACTAGCATTTTTTGTGTATCTTGCATTTCCTTGGTGTCTTTCATCCCAGAGCTGCTTCTTGGGGATTGCTACAGATTTTGAGGTGAGACTCAGCAGTCGTTCAGCAGGGCACAGAGCGCAGCAACAGTTTAGAAAGGAAGTGAGGAGAGACACTGTACCCGATAGTGCAAACTTGTCATTCTTTTGTTTGCATTAAATGAAATGCTGTCCCGTGTTCGTAGCTGTAGTCTAAATAATCAGTAACTGCAAGTGGTTATGCTAGTACACTGTGAGGTGGTTGTGTCCTAGTTTTGTGGTGTATGTATAGCTGATCTATTTTCTATTCCCATGTTTAATCATTGGGGTATTTAATTATTTTTGGGTAGAATGCTGTTCTTATTAAAGCCAGTCAGCACAAGTTTCTAACTCAGTGGTATGGTTCTGGTACATTTTGGACTCCTAAAAAACAAAAAAAACAAACAAAAAACTTAGAAAATGTATGTCCCTTCATGGTTAAGCTGTCAGCCGAACAGTAAAAAGAAAGGAATCCACGGTCAAAAAATGGTGTATTTGCATCTTTAATTAATACTTCAATTCAAAAAGGAGGGTGACATAGTTGCAGTCTTGTAAATTGTTAATGTAATGTGTATAGTTGATTGTTTTAACATGGCATGTAGCATGCTGACTAAAATGCAAGTGGGAAGCTTGTATAAGCACTGACTCCTTCACTAATGAGCTAGTGGAGTTTGTGTATGCAACAATCTTTAGCACCCCCACCTCCCCCCCATAGGGGTTCTTTTTTAATGCTAAGGACCCAGTTTTGCATTTGCTTATTTAAGGGCCGGGAACTTCTACTGATGTGATTATTCAGTGGCTATGCGTACCCAAGATAAAATTGGCCGTAAGTAATATGACAGCCTTTAAACTTAAGTGTAAACTGATTTTGTTTAGTATTTCATATTGCATTGTGTTATTTTAAAGTTAAGTTTTTTGCAGAATTAGCTGGAATATTTTGAATACCTTGGTTTTGCAGTTTAGCCAAGTTGCTCCCAAGTTGTAAATTTTATTTGCCAAATCCAAGTAATTAATTCCCTTTTTTCTAAATTATATTTATAAAGATATACTTAAATAAAAATATCAGGGGGGTGGGTCATATTCACCTAAAAGGCTATGCTAGGATAACCCTACTACCAGCGGCATGAAAATACTCTGTTATAATGACAAAATGCAATATCTTTCACATTTCAGGGGTATAGGTTATAGCAGTGTTGGTCATGTGCCCAAAAGCTTGCTAAGAAGAATTTTTGCCAACTATTTGAGTTGGTCTAATAAAAGATACTGGATTTACCCAAAGAACCTTGCCTGTTATAATGAAGCTTTTTTTTGGGGGGTGAGAGTAACTTTTGGAGCAGTTCTTAAAGCATTCCCACCATTGTGGAGCACCAATACTGATGTCGTTGTATCTGGATAGCGATGTTCTGCAATGGCAGTTTGTCCTCAGACCAGTTCAGGTGCATTTTCTCCTTGGGCTTGATTTCCACAGGACTTCCCCCTGAATTTTTCCTGTGATTGCTATCACGATAGCAGTCTCAAGGATGAGACAGTGGAAGCTGGCAGTACTTTGCCACTGTCTAGGTCTGCTGAGGGTTAAATAGCCAGCTGTTTGTGCTCAGGTCAGCGCTGTCCCGGTTGATCCTTCCTGCAGTGCTGGAAGAGTGTGATGCATTGTGCGCCAAATGGCAGGTTTAACAGAGCACCGAGCAGTGCGCTCCTGATGTCTTCTCGGACAGCGGTGACGCACAAACCCAATGGAGGGGGCATTTACAAAGCAATAACCTGACGTTACACCGGCTTTGTTCTGCTTGTGTCTCTGTGCCGTGCTCCTCGCCCTCCGCGCGGTGCTGCAGGGACCAGGGGATGTTCCGGAAGGGCCTGTGACAGTTACAGGCAGCTATAAGACGGCCGGTGAGCGAGATGCTGCTGAGCCAGGGAAGCTGCTCTGGGTTTTCGGGTACAATTACTAGGGGGACCTTTATCAGGCAGTTCCTCATCACTCAGGAGCGTGTGCCGTCGGTGTCAACCTGACCATAAGCAGCATCTCTGCTTTGGGGTGGGGAAAGCCAAGAGTAGAAAAGCCCCCTGCTTGGAGGTGCGGCTGCATCCCATTTAGGATAACAGCTGTTTTATAAATGAGATCATTTGCTGCTGGGACTTCCTGTTTTTACCTCCATCTTCCCATCCATAAGTGCAGTGTTTTATTTCCTGGTTCAGATCTCTGTCTCCAGTGAGCATCTAACCTTTCTTTGCACAGGGTGTGCAGCTTTAAGCATTTACCTTTTAAGTTTGCCCTCTGTTTATGTTTCTACCCTTCTATAAAATAAAACCTGCTTTCTTTTTTTTTTTTTTGGTCCTCTGTTTTTATAGGCTTTGCAGTACTCATGGTTACATCGGGACTCCTGTTCTGAACACCTGTTTCCATATGTTGATCACTTCCTGAGATCTGCCTTTAAGGCTGACATTTTCCAGGCTTGATCTCAGTTAAAAGGCATTTCTTCTTTAATGCTCACAGACAGTTCCCTTTTTATGTTGTACTTGATTCTCTTGTGACTGTGGAAGAAACCCAAATCCTATAATAATAGTCCTTCTTGAAAAACAGATCTCTTAGTAGGTTGCGGAGGGAAAAACAAAGTCTAAGGGAGTGAAAAATAATTTCTGCTTGCCCTCGGTGTCCTCTTTTAAACCTTTGCACAGTTTAACAGAGCTGTGAGCCTTTTATAGTACACAGCTTCTCTGAGGTAGTGTAGGACTTTGATAGGAACAGCTTCTTGTGTTCGTGTTTGAGAGAGGCCTTTACAGTCTTCCCCTCTTTCTGATGCTGCTGGCCTGCTCTTTCTTTGTGTCAAACATTCAGCTCTTCTGCTAACCCAGTCTGCCAGGAAAATGATTGCTGATGGCCGCAACAGTGGAGATGCTCCTTATATTTCTTCTCCATTTCAGAAGGATCTGGGAGGAGTGTCAGCATCTCCATGTACTTCGATCACTAATTAAGCCATTAACTGTGCTGAAGTAGGTGTGGGCAAGTTGGTAATTCTGAATTTAAGGGCCAAGTACTCGGGCAATTGTTTGCTTTTACATAAAGAGTCAAAGCAGTGTTTCTTAAGTCTAATATGCAGTTATTGCAGATGGGATAGGGATTTCTTGGGCTAGTGTCCTGAGCTGGTGGTGTTTGGTTAACTGGAGTTAATTAACTCTTACTTCATGGCAATCTGGTGAGCTGCCCTCTGACTCCATAAGGCATAGCTCTATGGGTAAAGGAACCATTGTACAGTAGAGCTTGGCTATTGTGAAGCTTCATTTTTTCTGGAGAAAGGAAGCTTCTTGCATTGCAAAGTGCAAGTTTTGTTATCCTTTTAAAAAATGACTGCTATAGGTGACTCCATAGAGTACGCCCAGGTTTGTGATACTATAGCAAGGCTTCAATGTGGTACTGATGGCATCTGGTGATGATGAATGCTGGGTGGCTGACATAACTTGTGAGACTAGAGGTTAAGCAGCTACACTTCACAAATTGGGGGTATTGAGAGTGACATGCTGAAAGCTGTGGAGTCAAAACTCCAGTTGGGATATGGGGAGATTGGGTGTTAAACTCACCTATTCTCTGGCCTGACTTGGAGGGGAGTTGAGTGTGGCGCTGCAGGTATCCGAGTTGCTACATCTGCTGGAGTGCAGTGATAGCATTTGGGAGGTGACTGCGAGTGCAGCTGGGCATGCTGCCTGAGGAAAGTGCTTCCTGTGTTTTGATTCTGTCTAATTCAAGACTATCTGAAATGCAACTTCTCTATTTTCTTATTCTTACAGCTGCCCTTCCAGATCATAATGCAGCAGAAAAATGAAAGAACACAGCAGAAACTTACATTGGAAAAGAAGTCACTCGTTGGCCCTTTCTAGAAGATGGACCACTGGGTTTTGGGGGCTCAGGAAATACTGCTTCCAAAAGCAGCATTTCTTCCTAACTAAGAAACAAAGACTGAGTAATCAGTCAGTTGGGAGGCCAAAGCAGAACAAACTGTGCAGGTATCTCCAGTGCAGAAGGAAGACGCTCAAATTCCAGAGTCCGTGGGCTCCTGAAGTGCTTCTAAATGCAAAAAGTCATCAAAAACCAACTGCTGAACCTAGAACCTTTCCTGCAAAAACATCCAGGAGGACAAGAAGGTGCTACTATCATGGCAAGACTAGAAACCCATCTATAGAGGAACTGAAGGAGCTGGACAATGAGTCCTTCCAGGGTGAAGATCTCTTGAGCACAGGATTACAAACTAACACTGGTTTTAACAGCTTCCAGGGCAATGGCCCCAGTGCCTGTTGTGGTGAGCTGTGCGGTGCTGCCTCACCTGTAAAGAAAGATGGTCTTGCACATACTGGGGAGGACAGCAGTTATGATGAAGGCAACACGGTCCTAGTAGTTCTGAACAACTGTAAAAGGAAGCCTTGTTGCAAAGGGCTGGAGCAGAATGGAACTTGTGGCCCCTTGACTACCCAAAAGAGGTCCAAATTTAACCAGTATATTGTACAAAAGAGATCCTTATTTATGATGCATAAGAAACTTTCTATGCCTAGGCTTCGGTATAGAGTCGTAAAATCCCCGACAGGCAGAGCAAGAGGAAAGATCTGCAAATCGAGTAAAGCCAAGCCTAGCTGGGTGGAGAAGGTTACCAGGGACTGTCAGGAGACTCTCCAAGAGAACTCTAAAAGGGCTTGGTGTAGCTGGCTTTCCTGTTGGATATCTAAGAGTCACCCTCTCTGGAACCTGTACAGCTCATCAGATATGAACAATAATACACCCGAATCTGTAGCAGAGGAGAATGAAACGCATACATCTGACATCTGCCTTACACAGGATGCATTGCAGTGCGACGAGCTATTTTCTGAGGAGCTGGCATCTGGAGACCAGGATGGCAGTGTTAAAATCTGCCAGCCAGAGCTGCATGAAGCAGCTCCTCTGGTGGATACAGAGACCTTGCAGGGGGTGGAGTCAGAAGAGGTACCTGCAGTGGACGGTTGCCATGATGATGATTTTTTCATCTCAGTAACAGAAAAAGAAATTGCAATTTCAGGGCAAGAAGATATAGACTGTGATCAGATTATGGGCACTGATGGAACAATATCATTGGAATCCTACAAAGAGGATTCTAGCACGAATGAGAATGGACCTTTCTTTATGGAGCTGGCACAAAACGAAGACAGCTGTAGCCAGATGGAAGTAGAAAGCTCCCTAAACCTTGACATTTTTAGTTCAAAGCTATTAGATCACCCTTACTGTAAAAGCCCTCTTGAGGAGCCTCTGCCAGAAAGCACAGGACTAAAATCAGGAACTCGAAAGGGAGGCAAAAGGAACAGTCAGAAAGCATCTCATGTGGCTGATGAGCAATTGGCAGCGTGGCTTTGTGGTATACCCCTTATGCATGTCTTAGGGCACCTTATGAATAGCTGGCTGTAGCCTGTGATGTTTCTTTATCACTTGAATTCCTGTATTAAAAGGGTTTTACATCATGTAGTACAAAAAGTGCCTAGCTGAGTGTGTAGTTGGGGGAACTAGAAAGAGGAAGGCTGTTAGGGCAGCGCTGTGCTTGCTTGGCAGGCTCGTTCAGGCTTTAGTCGGGTGCCTTTGGAAGCATGTGAATTAATGCTTGGTTGACATGAGCCTTTTATTTTTAAGGGTTTGTTGTGGAGAACAGCTTAACTTTAGTCAGGTCACCGGTAAAAGATATTTGTTAGCATTTTAATGCTCTTTATCTTGAGCTTTTAAAAGGCTATTATCAGGTTAAACCACTCAATTTCAGTTCCAGGTTTTCAAGCTTCCTAAAATCTAAGTTTTGTAAGCAATAGTGGGGAAAAGTCTAGTTTTGGTTACAAGCAACATGATTTACCAGGTGGGGGTTTTATTTGCAAACCATTTTATTTTGCAAATAAACATTTATTTATGCTACATCTCATTTGGTTAACAAAAAATCCATCCAACCTTTAAAGGGGAGCCTGTGCTGCCTAAATGAGTCTCTCTAATACACAACTTGGGAGGAAAAGGAAGTAGTCTTGTATCCAGTGTTAGGTGTGTATGCATCCTGGCAACGGGCATTTCTTAACATAATAGGGACTAGCCAGTTTAAAGATGCTACACAGGAGGAAATGTTAAGGTGCTGTTTTGGAGCTTAATATAATCACTATAACTAAGGGTTTCTTGGTTTCTGTTGGAAAAGGTTGCATTATATGTTACCTTTGACACATCAGTGTTAAAAGAGTGCTCATAAATTTGCCCAGGACAGATTTCCCCATCTGGTAAAACATCAGGCTACTTTTTATGGTTCATGCTTTTGGAAGAGTGATGGGCTGCAGTTAAAATATGGCTTAGATTTGACCATCCCTCCATACAAGTTGCTCTATTGTTTGGTTCCTTTTGGCTTTGGCGAAGGTTGATGCTGGGCCAGAAAATGAGGGACAGGGATGCATTGAGTGTCTTTGTGAAGAGATCGTGCTCTTCATGATGGTGGTGGAATATAATTTGTCTTGTTCTAAGGGGATGGTGGTCCTACTGCTTGAGACACTAACTAAAAATGTCACCTTAGATAAAAGTTAAGTTTATTGTTTTGACGGCTCCCACCTTCATATCTTCTTTAGCTGATCCTTCTTTCTGCTACAAACTTAAGTAGCCTAAGCGTATAAAAGCAGTCAGCATTGCGTTAACTTCCAAATTAACAACACTTGTGTGACTTCAGAAAGCAATCAAGAACTTTCTGAATGAAAGTAGGTGACCATAAAACTGCCCACTTTTGGAGTCAAGGCTCTGTTTCAGGGTGACTTGGGACAGGGCTCCTCTAGAAAAGGTTTGCTGCTATCCTGTGACTATTTCTGCACCAGCAAACCCCATTAACATGGTCACAGATCTGACTGGTAAGAAATGGGTGGTGCTGATCTAGCTTCTGTCAGTTCTTCCAGCTTAAATAGTCTCCCTGCAAAGGTGCTTGTGCTGCTGTAACTGTGTACACAAGAGCTTTAGCCAGCAGAGAAGTGTTGTTTAAAAAAAAAAAATCAGTCCAGTAAATGAAATTGCTATCCCAGCAAAATGGGGTCCCAGTGTTGACCGGCTCTCGACACGTGGGGGAGTGCAGCTGTATCCAGAGTTCTGCGGATGTCATCAGCTGTTGCAGAGAAATTCAAAACCCCGAGCTGGGATGTTACCAGGCTCGCAGCATTTTGGTTTGTTCTAAAGCCACATTAAGTATCTAATTAGGGCTCAACTGTAAATTCCACCCTGGAGATTCTGATCTCACGCCAGCTTTGAACTTTTGAACTTGGTGTTTTTCCTCTTCAAGTCGCTCTCGATTTTACACCAACAGGATTGAGGTCCAGCTCTGGCCAGGAGTAATAGCTAGAGGTGCCCAGTCCAGTGTCTTAACATCCTCCTAGTATTTGCAGGGGGAAATTTGTAAAGTGCAGCTTAACATCTGTACTTTAACATTCTCTACTTCAGCATCTTCTCACTGGAGGTTGTTCTCGCTGTCCCTGACTCTCTTCCAGCAGTCACTGCACAATGTGTGATGGACTTTTAGTGTAACTCATATTTCTTCTTTCTTTTGTTTGAAATATTTCAGTCCTATCCCAGCTTCGTTCCCCTCCTTCCCCTGTAATGGATCCAGCTGTGTCTTTTCAGTCTGTGCCCTTCCTTCCTTTTCATCCTGAATCCCCTTTTCCATCTCCTTTTATGTTGTTTATATCTCTTCCTCTCCTTTTTCCTCTTCCATTTCTTTCCCCATAGTCTTGCGAATTCCATACTTTGGGGGTTTTTTTTAATCCTTTTCACTTTATCCCCTCTGCCTTTCCTGTCTTTCTTGGCCTCATTCATTTCTAACTTCATGTAAACTGCTTGGAAGGTTATTCAGAGCCTGAATATTCATCAGGATAAATGAAGTTATTAAAAGCCAGTGTAAATTATAGAGGGCTTTTGGCACAAGGGCATTATGCAATGGAGGGAGAGCTAACAATTGTTCCCTCCTTCATTTCCCTGGAAAGAGGATGCTGTCTCTCAGGCCTTGCTCTATGCTTCCTCCATCTGTTAAGCTTCTAGCTAGTGGATTTCTGACACCCTTCAAAGTCCTTTCCCCATTTCAAAAAGCCTCTTGACTACCCGAAGGGAGCTGGGTTTTGGATGCTTGAAGGGCAATGTGCTTACCATGTGTTTTCTGACCACTAAGAGAAATTGGTTTGTTGCTCTTTTATTTTTGCTTCCTCTCCCTGGCCCTCCAGCTTCAGTCTTTTCATTCTTCCCAGTGAATATCTCCAGTTGCTGTTGTCCCTGTAGTTCAGAGCAGTACCAAGCAGAGCAGTGGGAAATGCCTCCCATCCTCAGTTGGATGCCTTAACCGCAGTGTGGAAGGTATTGAATTCATTGGTAGGAACTGGCAAAGAGTGCATGGTGGTCAGCAGTGCTGCAGCAGTGAGGAGTCATGGGGGCTCCTGTGTGAACTTGGCTGCTGGCAGCTCCTACCCTGTGCTCCGTTCACATTGGAGGCAATTTTTGTAATGGCAAGGCTAGAAAACTCAGTGAATACTCTAATTCTCTCTGAAAGCAGTAGCATGTTGAATTGGCCATACAATGAAGATAGTAATAGAAATGAGCAGAGGGCCTGATTTTCCTCACTTGCGGTGGTGAAAAGGGAAGAGAATTGGGCCCCAAAGCATTTAAAAAATGTTTTTATAGAGCCGACTTTCAGGTGATGTTGGGCTTGTTATATGGGGTTCTGCTTTCAGGGCCATGCTCTTTAGTATAAAATCAACTGTGCGCACCCTTACCAATGGCTGGGGAGGTGACTGGTTTATTAAGTACTGATAAAAGCTCAGGTAACTAGTTTTCAGAGACCAGTGAACTATTTTTTTTTCATGTTTGCCTTTACATTTTATCTGCTTTTATACAAAGGATTCCTGGATGAAGTTATGAAGAAATATGGCAGTTTAGTTCCACTCTGTGAAAAAGATGTCATGGGAAAATTAAAGGAAGTCTTTAACGAAGATTTTTCCCATAGGTTTGTAGCTTTTTAATATTCTATATGACTTCTAGGGGAAAAAAAAGATGACTTGAATTACTAATCCCTGTGCCACATAGAAACTGCCTCTTGTTGGAATACAATTCCATTTGAATAGGAATAACCTGTCATGTCTGTTTCTGCAATCTTCATTTTGTTTTAGAAAGCCTTTTATCACCAAGGAAATCATGAACTATCGGGCAAAGCATCCAAAATCTTCCACTTGCAATTTCCGGGTCTTCTATAATAAGCACATGCTAGATATGGATGATTTGACTACACTGGATGGTCAGAACTGGCTAAATGACCAGGTTAGAGATGCTTGGTATTTATGTGGGTCTTTACCTCTTTGTGGCTTCTAAAAATATCAGTAACCCTCACAACCCACCCACCACCTTGGTAAGAAAAGTTCGTCTGATAGAGGAGAGGCAGGGTCAGGTGACTTGGCAGTGGCAGACCCAGAAATAGCTCTCGAGTCTCTGACTGCAGACTTGTGCACATGCAACAAGACTGCACTTCCTTTCTGAGACAGCAGTTGTTGCAGATATTTAAAAATGTACATGTATTTCCTCCTCTTCAGTTCCAATGCTAGAAAAACAGACTGTAATACAAGAAAACCAGGATATAACAGTAATGTGTGGCCCATTGCCAAAACACTAGAGCGACTTGAAAGGCTCAGACATACACTAGTAGACTTGAATTAAAACTATATTTTAGATTGAGGAAGTCTTTCAGCCAGTTAAATTGTGTCTTTTCTGGCAGCCCATTAGTTCCAGCGCTTGCCCTTCAGAATACCGGAGCATCAGTCCACTCCAATTAGTCAACTTCTTGTCTTGAATTCCAAGTGTGCTTTTTACACGTACTCACAAGGCCTGGGTTTTCTCAGTGATATAATTGTACGGAAAAGTTATTTCAAGCAAACTAAAATCTTTACTAACTCTTGCAGATTATTAACATGTATGGCGAGCTCATAATGGATGCAGTCCCAGACAAGGTGAGCCTTTTTTCCCCCCCTCCCTCTGCTCGCCTCCTGAAAGGATAACTGTTATGGGCTCAACAGGAAAGGTGGTGTAAGGCCATAAGCATTTCAAACCTATGGAAGGCAGGTTAAGGCTGCAAAATTTATGGCAGCCTGAATCAGGATGAGATGCTCCCAGTGTGATCCAGCACAGCCTTATGCTGATGTAGTTATGTTGCATCCAGCTGTGGAGTTGCATCAGGGCTTATCAGTGCATGTACAGTGCCTCATTTAGGTAGCGCACTTCTAGATGGGGAAGGAGATGGCAAGGCCACATCTACTCTGGCAATCTACAGTGCTGTCTGTGGTGAGCTAGGAGACATTTCTGTGGCAGATATTTAGTGAGAGGGGAGGGGATACCACTTTTTGTCCTTAGGATGCTATTGCAACATTTCTGAAGCTGAGATAGTTGACTTCTTTAAGGAAGGTTTAGCTTGGTTTAAAATTCCTCCTAGCGACTCAGTGACCATGGGGAAATGGCCGCTTTGTATTTACTGTCCATTTGACGTCTTGGTTTGCTGTGCTGATACAAACCTTTAGTGCTTCTAGTCCAGCGAGACTCTGAGCCCAGCCCGTGCGCAGAAATGAGATGGGTTCTCTTCTGCTTCATGCATCAACACAATTGTGAGCTACTTTCTGGATGCGGTGTTTCTAGCTCACAACAGGGGGGCTTGGGGCAGACAAACCCATCTTGCGTTTCAGATCACAGGAATGGCTTTGTAGCAATGTGCTTTTTAAATTGCCATCTGTTTACTAGCAAGTTGGACAAATCTCATCTGGAATCATTGAGACCACAAAGGAAGAACCACAGAAAGCCATTTTTAGATCGGTTCTTCCAGCCATAACCCTCCAATGTCCATGCTCAGAATGAACAGCACTGCCTCTTTTCTCTCTCTCTTTTTTTTAAAGTGGTGATGGTAATTCTTCATTAGTATTCCCTGTGCTTTCTAAGCATGCACCAGAGTTGTGGTATTGGAGATTGCATCTGTCTACCCCCACCCGCTCTTTCTTTTTTAATAGCACATAATTTAAATCCTCATGGGAGATCTTGTGCTAGTCCCTAGTAGAATGCAATTTTGAAGTTTCTGTTGGAATAGCCAGTGGCTGTTCTGCATTTTCAAATGCTGAAGTCTGACTTTTTTGTTCAAGCAATAACTCGAGCTTTCTACACTCACACTACCAGCAAAATGTATCAAAACCAGATGTGTTTAAAATACGTGAGATGTGACTGATTGGTGAGTGCCAGTGCAGAGTGATCCCTTTAATTGCAAATGATAATGGTACAGGGTAATAGAAGGGTTAACATAGAGTTTTTGTGGGGGGGGTTTCTAATATAGAAGTCTGCCGTCTTTGTCCACACAAACAGTTCTAGTTGCTCGCAGAGCGGATGCGGTACAACTCAGAAACGATCGAATGCCTGTGTTTTGTCTGAAGTCTGGAACTGGCCATGGGGTTGAATGCCAATGACCACGTTTGTGTTAAACTTCATGAATTTTTTGGTGGTCACCTTCTATTTATGCATTTATTTTGAGTCATGGAGCAGAAAACAGCTTCTGGCAAATTTATTAAGTGGGGACAATGAGAGAATAGGGATCTTTAATCCCTGGGATTTGGGGGGGGAAGAACAATAGCAATAACTCTTTTCAGCTCTTCTGTTCCCGAACAAAACCTTGTAGTGATACACAAGAGGTCTGGCAATAGCAAGGCTCGAAGTGTAAACACTACGTCGGATGTTTTTAGGGGAATAAAGCCGCTTTATCTTCCTTCTAAAGAACACTGATATCCAAAGCTTACCGCAACACCCATCAAGTTGCTTGTTCCTATTGGTAGCTAGTTTAAATTTAATTTCACTGCTGTTTTAAATAGCCAGTTTAAATGTTTAGTTTTGTACAAGTTCTTTTGAGTGACTGTGCATACATTTATGAACACTTCTGAGCTCGCTTCTGTTTTTAATTTGCCTTTCTAGGTTCATTTCTTTAACAGCTTTTTTCATAGGCAGCTGGTAACCAAAGGATATAATGGAGTAAAACGATGGACTAAAAAGGTACTATTTCATTTTATTTTCTATTGCTTACTACTTATATGGACTAAGCTAGCACATGCTGATGCTTCCCGTGACTAGGGAGAAGTGCTATCATGAAATATTAAAGTGCCTGTATTAAAAAGTCCGGTAACAACCCAAAACAAAATCCTGAAAAGCCAGCAGGTTGCCCCCATTTTACTTGGTGTGGTTAAATTTTTGGAAACCCAGCTTTGTAAACTGAATCATCTTTAAGTAGGTAAACTCTGTGTGAATTTGTATAGTTTGTCAAACTGTTAAATACATATGGGAATCAGTTTTTTTGTTTTGCCGCTTTTTAGCCACCTCCTAGTGCTTCCCAGCCACTCAGCTTCTGGGCAGCTCAGCTGAATTCAAATATTTTTTAGTACCATCAGTAGAATTGTTTGTTAAGCTCTAAAAGGTTACTCCTGGCCAACTATCCTAAAGAGAGAGCCTGTAGCTAATGACCCTGTGTGATTACCCTGTTTGCTGGTGATCTGCAAGAAGGAGGGTATTCAGCCTGACTTCCACGACCCAGGTCAGCTTGGAAAGAGTCTTTGTGAGAGAAAATTGCTGATTTCTTATGGAAATGAGGTGACAGCTGAAGCCCGCAATGCATTAACACAAGTATTAAGAAAGTTTAAATAAAGCTTCCTCACAGCTAGGAATGGTGTGTACTAATACATGAATGCACACCTTGCTGGGGTTATTTGACCCCAGCAGCCTTTCCTGGCCAGACCAGGGGGGCTGGACCTGGTATCTCAGGAGGTCCCTTCCAGCCCTACACTTCTGTGAATATGTATTTAGTGGGTTACAGTGGTCAAAATCCTCATCTTAAATAATCTGGAATTTCTTAAAACAAGTCTGGCTTTCTCTTTTTTTTTCCCCCTGTGCACTAAATATTACTATTTTGTGTTTTGCAAAAATTCTTAAAGTGAAACAAAAGAGTTCAGTTTCACTTCTTGGCTCCCATGTCCTTGAGCAGCACTTGGATCATGTCCGGTAGGGAGCGTTCAAATGGGGACCAAGACAGTTAAGTGAAACTCAGGTGAAAAAATATTGCACTCAAACACTTACAAAAGTCCCTTAAATCGTGAATCAAGCTATTCAGCAGGGCGAAGGTGGGGCAGAATTTCAAGGATTGGCCAAAAAAAAATCATTAAACTGCTCAGTGTGAATTTTTTTTCACCCACAAACGGAAACATCATGCTTAAGAGATGCTGCTGCAGTGCCTTTATGGAGCGGGTACAGCAGTGCCCACATCTCCTGTGATGTCCCACACCCAGGGTCATGTATTCTCCAAGAGGAGTGCCTAGTGCATCATGGGAGATGGAGCCCCATCAGACAGACTGCCTTAGAGAGGGGAAAAGGGAGTCCGAGGTTGAGACCTTTCTCTCTGGGACTCCATCTCCCATGATGCGCTGCAGTCACTCTTCTTGGAGAAGGGTGACCAAGCCACCACCATTGTTCCTTGCCAGAAGTTATCTTACTGTTGCAATATGCCCTCAAATGCCTACTTGTAGATTAGGTCTATAGTAGCCCTGTATTTTGCTGAATTTGCAGATCACATCTCTTCTTTCCATGACATTGCTGGCTGGAGTGGCTTGCAGAGCAGAATATGCTTGGTGCTGTACACACCTTGCAGTTCTTCCTCTAGAGACTCTGACTCTTCCCTGATGAACTGCAGTTAATTGGGCAAGAACATAGTGGCATGTTGCAGTGAATGAGGGTTAGAAAATTGCACAGGCCTGCTGTTTGTTTATGGAGTTTGAGTTGTGACTGCTTAATTTGCTGACCCATTTTTTACTGGCATCAGCACTGTGCAGTCGATACAAACTAGCAGAGTTCAGAATACAGGAACTTCCTTGCTGAAGATGTATAAATGATCTCTATTGATTCCAGGTTGTGTTGTCAGCCTTGGATAAAATTAGTCCCCCAATCTTCCATTTTTAACAAGTGAAGTGTGTCCACCTTGCCACAATCGTAGGTGGAGACTAAAGGTGGAACCCCACCATGTTCAGTCACTCTTGTACTGCAGTCACGTCTCACACCTAATACTTTAAGTGAGCATATGACTGAAATGCATGTGAAGGACTCTTTATGGGATGGATTCGGAGAGAACTCTTATTCTGGAGTCAGGAGAGAGCAAAGCTGTTTAAGTATAGCATTGCAGGATGTGTGCCTGGCTTTCCTGCAGGCTGTGAATTAATTTTGTAATGTGTTTTTTGTTTCGTTTGCCAGGTGGATTTGTTCAAAAAGACCCTCTTGCTCATTCCGATTCATCTGGAAGTCCACTGGTCCCTCATTACAGTGAACATCCCCAATCGAATTATTTCATTTTATGATTCCCAAGGCATTCATTTTAAATTTTGTGTAGAGGTAAGAGAAGTGATTATGGCTAACGCCCTTGAGTTTTTGCTCTAGAAGTGTCATTTTTTTACCCTCTCCAAAATAAATAACTCTATGCATGGTATCAACTTTTGCAATAATGGAGTGTTTGGCAAGTATGCTGTTTGCTTCATCTGTAGTTGCAAAGCTTTTCACAGAGATAATGAATTAGTTTCACAGGTGGGGAAAATTCAGGCTCAAACCTAGCTTAGGGTGGCAGAATCCTTCCCAACGTTGGAACGGGACACACAGGATGATAGGGAAGTAGGGCTCAAAGGGACTTCAGGAGGTAGCATCCAGTCCAGCCCTCTGCTTAAGGCAAGATTGACCCTGACTAAACCATCCCAGTCAAGCATCCATCTAACCCAGTGATTCTCAGCTAACGTGTTGTGGCACTCTGGGGTGCCTTGAGAGCCTTTCAAGGGTGCCATAGGGTGCAAAACACTGTTAGCATGGTTAGGTGTGCAAACCTAATTTGCAAGATAAACCCAGAGGTTTCAAATAGGAATCCGTAGCATTAACACTGCTCTGATCTGTTGTGGTCTGCCCATGTTCTTTGCAACAGAAGAATTGATCTTTTTTATTTTTGTGCACTCAGTTTCAATGCAAATGAAGAACTGGTATTTTCTGAGGGCTGCCTTGAGAGTAAAAAGGCTGCAAATTCCTGGTTTAACCTGCTGGCAAACTGCATCTAACAAACCCTTCTGTTGCTGTACTGTTACCTTCATCTCCACACAAGCAAATGCTAAAGGCCAAGTACAGTAAGAGAGATCCATTTTTTTAAAGGAGATTGCTGTTCTGACACCATGTGAACGAAAGACAGTTGTAGTTTTTGCCTTATTTTTCGAGGGATCAGGAGTCGGGGACCTTTTAGCTTTAAAATTATAACTATTTAAACTTTTAAAATTTGTCACCTGGACAAATAATACGTTTCATCAAACAAAATATTAATCACTGAGGTAAAGCACAAGCAAGTGGTTTGTGCCTGGACTAGCAAATATAATGACCACTTTCTTTTTTTTGGGTAAGGCATAATTTTGCTGCCTTAATTGCTTGTTAATGCAGCAGGCTTCCACTTCCAAGTGTGCATGGTTGTCATCTTAAGGCAGAGTAGCAATTACTGTACCCTGGAGAGCCCATCATCAGGATATCAAAATGAAAATACTTGTTTTCTGCCAGTGTTTGCCAAAGATGAAGCTGCTGATTATGGAACTGGGGGTCACCTGCTTTTTCGCTTCCATAGGTCAGGCTGCTTTGCATGCATCAGGAGCTCCCACCATTCCTCCTTCCTCCCATACCACTATTTTGGGCACCTGCCATAGTGTCCCAGCAATACACCCAAACAGGTCTGTGTGCCCTTCCCCCAACACCAGTCTCGTTCATTTTGGAGGCCAACATTTCAAGCTCAGCCAGGACTTAGTCAAATGGACTTGTGATTTCTCAAGAATTAGAGGTGCCTGAGAGAAGCAGAGATGCTGCCAACCAGAGAGTGTGTCCCCTTCTTTCCGTTTTCCACCAAACTTGCTGGGCCTTTACCCATCATGGAAAAATGCTCCCACAAAACGTTGGTGTTCCTTGGAGGCCACTTGCACAACTCACCCTGGTAGAGCCAAGCAGTGGAGGTGATTGAGTTGTAGAGGTCTTGAAACCCAGATATGTGGGGAAGAGCCAGACATGGTTTATTTGGCCGTCTTGGCCATCTCCGTGTGAACAAATGCAAGGTTATGCTGGAAAAGATGTGTCCAGTCTAGCTGTGGAAATTTCTCTCACCTGGGGTATTTGCTGCTGCTGGCAGACTACAGAGCCAAATTCAGCCTTGATGTAAGAAAATGCTGTCCCCACTGAAATCAATTGTCACCTTAACACCTACTGCTGAGCTTCGCCCCTAGTGCTGAACTTACCTTAGGTGAAATCTGTCCTCCTGTGCGAGGTCTGTGCTCCGTCCTTGCTTAAAAGCAAATGTCATCCATTCTGCACAGATAAGAGCAAGGATCCTCATTGGTGTTTTCTTCTTTGGTTGTAACTGCTGGGCAGTAGGAAGTTTCTGATTGCTGCTCTTTTTTTTCTTTTTAAAGAACATACGAAAGTATTTACTAACTGAAGCAAAGGAGAAGAATCATCCCGAGTTTCTTCAGGGTTGGCAGACTGCTGTTACAAAGGTAAGTGCCAGAGCCTATTGTAAATCCCTCCAAAGCATTAGCCTCTTGAAGTAGGCTATCTGCACTCTTGTATCTGTAGAGTTTTAAGAAGCAGTAAATATTTATCTTTGAAGCTAAAAGGCAGATGGTAGGATTGGGGCACTGTGGGCTTCTTGTCACTGGTTGAGCTCTCACACAAGTCCCTAATCCCATCTATTCCATAAATTGGGTCCAGCAGATAAGTATTCATGCTTCAAGGCCATTACTGTCTGCTTCCATGTTGGCAGGGAGGTTGAGGATGGAATGAGCTATAGAGACCAGCTCTCCTCCAGTGTTCAAGTGCCTGTTCCAAACAGTTTGAAGTGGCCTTGTGTAGGGAAGGTGGAGAAGCAGAAGTCTGGCACTGCTGCTGTGTATATTGTGCATATGCTATGGATTGAGAGCTTTGGTCTTCAGGGCTGTCAGCCTAACGCGTTCCACCAGCACTGTGTTCATTAACAAGCAAAGCTGGCAGCGACTAAAAGGGAGCAACTCACGTGAAGTGCAAATGAGGGATTTTTTGACTTGCATAACTCCTGTAATAGTTTGGAGGACACTAAACAGGTCATCGAACATCAGACAGTCATCCAGGAGCTCCCTGCTCACCCAGGATATTTTTAGGCTTTGGTACAAATTCTGAGATGGTCTTTGTGCTGCCTTTTTTTTTTTTTTTCTGCCCCCCCCCGGCCAATTCTGCATAGCCTCATGAGAGACTGACTTGGGGTATAAAAAAAGGATTAGTTTTTCTTCTTGCAATGTCATAAATTTAAAGGCACGCTTAGTATCAGAAGTAGAGTGGGGAGACGGGTTAAAAATTAGCAGAACCGACAAAACCCAGAAACGGAAAGGTTTATTACTTTGGGATGAAATCTTTGCTATTTTGGAAGAATCTAGGCAGTTTTCAGACCCTTAACCTAAAAACTTCTTTCCCTGGCCTGATCGCAGATTGTCCTTGCTGCTTTCGAGTTGCCTTTTGCAAAGTGCTTCTCTTGGCTTGTATGACTTTTGATGCGTTTTTTTTAAGTCTGGCCCATATCAAGTAGGTAGTGGTGCTCAAATATTTCCTTAAAGTAATTGGGAGGAAACCATGTTGCATAGGATGTGGAAAATCTGGCACAGGTGGAAGAGCTATTGTCAGTTTTTTATCTCAACTTGTACACTCGAGCTACTCATCCTGACCCCATCAAAGTATTGAGTTCTCATCACGTGGCATGACGGCAACTCCATTTGTGAAAGCCACAGAACAACTGGTTACCAATGAAATGGATGATCTTCATAAAGTCCCTTCCAGCCCCTAACGTCTATGAAATGAGCTCATCCGTTTTTTCCTTCCAGGGCCTAATTTTGAATGTTAAATAGAGCTTTGAAAATGAAAGACCAGCTGAAGACGATGCGTGTCACTTAACTTCTCCTTTCTTATCCCCGCTCAGTGCATTCCACAACAGAAAAACGACAGTGACTGTGGGGTTTTCGTGCTCCAGGTAAGAGTGTCATGTTAAAACCTCGCCTGGCCTTTGTCATTGGACTTGCCTTGTGAATGTCCCTGTTTCAATTCAGCCTTTTCATTTTCCTCAGTACTGCAAGTGCCTCGCCTTAGACCAGCCTTTTCAGTTCTCCCAGGAAGATATGCCCCGAGTAAGAAAGAGGATTTACAAGGAGCTGTGTGAACGCCAGTTAATAGACTAATAAAACTAAAGTCATGCTATTCCTCTGGCATTTCTGAAGAGCTCCAGCTGGTGTTTGTGTACTTGAATTTCTGAAAACTTCCGTGAATTTCAAACAAGTCTCAGCTGAGTGGTGTGGCCACTGTTGTTACCTCAACTTTTTCTGACATGCTCTTTAACTGGCAGAGCTTAAGAGACCTGCCACAAAATATTCCTAATGTCAGTTTGATTCTCTTTTATGTTCTTTCCTGTATTTAATATTTATTATCTAAGCATGCGTATAGGCAGAGCATGCGACTAAAAAAAAGTATAAAACTGTAGATTTGGTGCACCTTTGAAATGTAGCTAGAAATGACAGAATACAGGTTAAAAAATTGTCTGAAAACATAAAGATGCATGATCCATTTTTCTGATGCAATAATGCTTTGAATGTATCAAGAAAAAAAAAGACTCAATGCCATAAAAAGAGCAGCTAGAACCTTTTGAAATCTCAAATTCCACTTTTTCTCATTGTGGCTGTGTAGTACTGAATTCCCACCTTTATTTTATTTTTAGGCAGGTTAAATTTGCCTACAAATTTGATTTGTAGAAGACCCCCACTTCCTTTATTAGCAACTATTTAAAAAAAGAGGTTTGTTCTGTTAACATTTATCTAGCTGTCATGACCACCTTGTTCCTATGGTTGGAAAGCAGCCTTTGCACAAATGAGACTTCAGCACTTGACTGTATAATAAAAAGTGTGAAGATGTTCATCCAATCAGATTGATAGTATTTTCATATGCTTGAGAGCCGTGTGTGTGTGTTCGTGGCTATGGTAGGGAGACTTATGAAGCTGATACTGAAGTCACAGCTGGTTTTAGCCAAAGCCAGATTATCTTGGTAACTAACTACTTGAATCTTAAATGGCTGTTTCTGAGTCTCTCTGAAAAACAGCCAATTTTATGCATATCTCAATTTAATCTTTCACTTCTGCCTGTGTGCTAGAACTGAGTTCCCTTTTCACTTGTACTGTTTATTCAAATTCCTTTCCCCTTCGTTGCATTCCCTATCAAAGAAAACGGTTGCTCCTCATCAGAGCACATCTCAAATCTTGATGACTTCTTGTTTTTTATTCTGGTAGCAGTTGCAAGCCAAGGTCTCATTGTGCTAAGCACTGTCTAAGTCAGTGGTTCTCAAGCTTTTTAGATTCAAGCTCACCCCTCTTAGCTCCCCCCGTGCAAACTCTTCGTTTCCGCTTCGTTTTAGATGACTGGAAAAAAAGAATACAGCAATTATTGTGTTGCGGAGCTCTGAAAGACCACATCAGGTCAGAATGTTTCAGACACGGCGCATTCGCATTCCCTGGGTTGATCTTGTAAATCATGTAGGCGTTTGCACACACAACTGTGCAGCCCCCCCCCGGCACCCTTAAAAGGATCCCATGGCGCACACAGGTCCTGTAACTCCTTGGTTGAATCACTGTTCTAAATGCAAGAAGGAAAAATGCCTCCAAGCGCATAGAGTTAAAGGGTGTTCAGTGCTTGACTGACCAGTACAACGTTGTCAGGACGTCGTGTGGGTTTGTCCAGCAATTTTCTTATCTGGCACTGAGAACTGGAGGCCTCAGTCCCATCATTTGTGGCATAATCCTACAACGTTTCTGGCACGTGAGAGGTTGAAGAGGAGAGCATGTCGCTAAGTGCCTTGCTGGCACAGCACTCCCTTCACAGACCTGCTCTTTGCCATACCTTGCTGTCACCTTTTTTTTTTTTTTTTTTTTTAACAGTGTAGCCTTGCAATAACAGAGTATGCCCAGGGAGAGCTGTTCAGCACACCAGTATATGATTAGACTTGCAGATATTTTGTGTTTGTGCCTAGTATTGGCTCGTGATGAAGCACAACAATGTTGCTCGGCTACTGAACATCATACGTCAAACTTAAGTCCCAATTCAGCTAGACTGCTTTTAATCGGAGCCGTTGTTTCAAATCTGATTAGTTTGGGGTTCACCCCTTAACATGTGCTTACCTTCAAAAATGCTCATAAGAGCTCTGTCTATGAAAATGGTCCGTGGATGTGTTGTGAATGTAAGCACCAGTCTAATTGCCAGGGGGCCTGGGACTGAAAGCTGCAGAGACCAGCCTTAAACAAAAGTGGAAACTCTTTTCATTGCATAAGATGAGCAAAATGCAAAGAATAAATTATGTAAATGGCAACATGTGTGCTTGATGTCTGCTTTGAGACGCCTCAGATTCCTGCTTTTCAGACAGGATGTCTTGTTGATGGCTGTTCACGATTCTGTGCTTGATGGGCTGAACCCTGTGTTTTAAAATTTTTTTTCCCCTTTTGGGGGAAAAGGTTTTGAAGTATTTCGTGGTTAAATTTTAAGTGATATTTTTTCCCCTCTTGTATAACAGCTTCAGAACAAGACTTTGTTGTTGTTGCTAGAACTGGGTCTCATATATATCACCATGCAGTATTGGAATTGGTGGAGGCTTTGTGTACTTGTCAGTCAGTGGCCTGTCGAGGTTGTGGGTCCAGCTGATTATTGGACAGTGTAGGGAATACACTGACACCTTGAATGTGTACCTTCCCAGCACAGGGCATCTGAAAAAGGGAAGGCAAAGTTGATATTAGGATAATTGAAAAAATAAAATAGTGTGTTTGGGGGGGAGGGGAGGTTGATCTTCATTCTCTCTGTCACACATGTAGAATGTAATCAGTGCATGGGTTTGATCACTGAGTCATCATGAGCATTTTAGACCACGGGTGACCAAGCTGCAAGACGGGTGGTGTGGGGATCCTCTGTGTGTGGATTGGAGAGGATGGGAGAGAGGACAGGGAGGCAGCACAGTGGCAGATGGGGCAGGAAAAACCCAAGGAAAGAAGCAGAAAACAGAGCAGCCGATCAGGCAGGGGAGGGGAATTGGAGTGCCACTAGGGGAGGGTACAAGGCTAATTTGCAGCATGCCTGGCAAAAAGGTGGGTTGCCATTATTGGGTGGGGTTTGTTTGTTGGAGTTTTTTTGGTTTTTAAGACTAGGGATGGGCAAAATATGGCCCGTGGGACAGATGCCGCAGGGCAGCCTGGCGCAGTAAGGGCTCTGGGCAGCTGCACCAAAAACACCCCAGCGGCAATGAGGAGGGCTGCTTTCTCCCTCCCCCGTGCTGAGTAACAGTTTCTGCCCAGCAGCGCTGCAGGCCCGGGGCAGCAGGATGCACCATAGCTGGGTGGAGGGGGCGTGGGCAGTGTACTGTCGACAGTGGTAGGGGAGGCACTGCAGAGCGCCCAGGCTCTGGGCTGTTGCAGGGTGGAGGCAAGGGTTGACCAGCTATGGGGGGTGCATGCGGGGGCTCCCATGCACACCCCACATATCCTCAAACCCGCCTCCCCACAACTGCACGCCTCTGGTGGAAGCCCTGCTCACTGCTACACACACGCACCCACACAGCCCCAGCCACCCTCCCCCTCCACAGCCCCCCACAAACCTCACACCTGCCCACCTACATCCACAATACCCCCACGCCCTACATACACACTCACAACCCCCGACAAACTCCATACCCTTCCACATACCTCCACCCCCCCCCCACAATATACAAGAGTAAGATTGCATTTTGAGCTCTTATGCAATCACTTGTATATAATAATTGCCCGCCCCTGATTTTAGACCATCACATTCTGGTATACTGTGAAACTAGAGGGCTCGAGTCTTCACCAGAAATTATTCTGATGCCTTAATGGAGCTGAACTCTCTTCTGCAGACAGCCTCCTTCTCGGGCTGTTCACACAGAACAGTGTCAGATGTTTTTGTTAGAGGAGTGCATGTGTGAGTGGAGTGATACCTATCAGGAGTTCTCTCAGGGGACAGTTTCAGACGTTCATAAATCATGCCATGTGGGCTTGGTGGAGAGTTAAATTTCACCTTGTAGCCTGCAACGATCTGTGTGGCCTGTGATTCTTCTCCCCCAGGATGTTGCTGCACCCTGGGGTGCCTTGAGATCCTTTCAGGGGTGCTGTGTAGTGCCAGGCAATGTTTGCAAGGTTAGATATGCAAACGCAATTCTCATGCTAAACCCAGGGGTTTCAAATGGGGATATGTCATGGTAAAAACATTGTGATCGGCTGCATCTTCCAGACTTCTTTGCAATAAAGAAATTGCTGCTGTTTTTCTGCAGTCAGAAGATGAAGGAAAGCTAGGAGCTGGCATTGTCCCAGGATGCGGGGGAGGGCTCGAGTCTCAAAAGGTTGAGAACCATTGGTCTAGCCACTCTCGAATTACCCCAGCAATCCCCGAATTGGTACAGCCTGTGTCCATTTCATGCTTGAGAGAGAATTTAAGCAACCTGAATTGTAAAATGCCTAAAACACAATTGCAAATGAATTTAGTTTTCCACTTTTTGATTGCTTTAATCTGTAGTCCAAAATAACTGCCTGCGTAGCAAGTACAAACACAAATACAAGAGACAAAAAATTAGGCCTTGGGTTCTGCCAGACACTTGAGGGCAGGCCTTGCGTTGAGCCTTGTAGCACGAAGGCAGAAGCTTAATGCTGACAGTCAGGTGCTGCTGTTGTGCTGTACTCTCCTACTTTGCCTTGTTGATGGTTGAAGATGGACACCGAGCATTTTATCCATTTTAGACTGTATTGGGAGCCTTCCCTTGCGCTGGTGAGCTTGCGTTGTATCTCTGATATATTAACCTGGCCTCGTTCCTCTGAGTGTTTGACATAGCTGGAAAGAGAATCGCCATAAGGAAGCTTAACTGAGAAATCACTTGAAGCTCCTAAACCACGACTGCTTTGACAAGGATTCAAGCACTGAATGAATGCTGTGTTTCTATAGAAATACAGTGAAGCACAGACCATAATCCTGAATTCCTTAAGCAGTTTGTTTTCATCCCAATTCTTAAAAACAATTATAATGATTTTTAAGGCAGTGTTCAGTGCAAGATGCTGCAAAGGGGCAAGATTTCAAATTGGCTTAGTTTGCTTGCGCCGAGCTATTTACAAATGACACTGTTAAGTGGTGAAACAACTTTCTGTTCACTGTGGTTTGAGCTGTAACACTGTACAACCTGGGCCATCTTCTGTTTTATACACGCGATGCTGTAAAGCTGCATCTATTAAATAGACACTTTTCCTACCTAGGATACAACCAAACCAGGCAGATCTCTCCGAACTGCTCGAATACAGCATTGTTTCTGCACTGTGTGTGAATAAGACAAAAATAGCACCTTTCTGCCCTGCTGGTTAATTAGGTTACGGAGCTCTAGAGTTAAATCTTTCATTTCTTGCAAAATTTTACAAAATCATGTCAGGGTTACTGAATTTGTGGCCAATAAGGCAAAAATGAAGGCTTAGTGGGAATGTCGCTTTAAGCTATTAATCCTGAGAGTGGCAACATCGTTGTCTTTATTACATTCATAATTTAAAAATCCTATCTTGGAGGAAGCGTGGATGCTTGTTAAATATATTCTTTCAGTGGAAAGTGCTAAGAAATCAGATCATTAAAATACAAAATCATAAGAGACACTAGAGCCTTGCCGGGAACAATAATTACTATTTATATGTAATAGGCATTGGGAGCCGAAGAGATGAGCCTTGGTTTGCTTGTGCCTGAACTTAATGGATTTTACAAGTAACAGACTAGAAGGATTTGGGGAGTGAATTTAGCTTTCTGAGCATGTAACATTTCAGCCAGTGTCATTTAAACAAAATGCTGGAAACTGGGTGAAATCTTGAGAAATAAACTGCTGTGTGTGGTTGGTTTTTTTTTTTTTTTTTCCCCGCCACCCTCTGAAAAGAAGCAAGTGGGACATTTTCAGGGAATTTCTTCCCCCACCCATGCACGTTCTGGCCACTTTTCATTCTTGTGATTTTCACATTAGAGTCAAGTGCCTCTTATGTCTCTTCACACATGGCACTAGTCCCCACTCGAAGGTCCCAGTTGCTTCCAAAGAGACCAATGTTCTTTGGAGTTACTCAAACCCTGGATTTTGGAGGGTTTGGTGGAAGGAGTGTCCTAGTCACTGAGAAGCCTTGAAACCAGTGTTACAAGAAAAGTAAAACCTGTAACGAAAGGAAGAGCTGATGCCAGAGTCAAAATTGCGTTTAATTGCATCAAGGGACTTCCGTGGCAGAGCTTGGAATGCAAGGTAGGTCTTGTTTCTGCTGTCAGACGCTTGTATGCAGTACGGTCTGTCTGTGTGATGAAAACCACCTTGGGGAGCAGACAATAACTACAAAGCAGCATGGCGACTATCCTGCTGAGCTCCAAGGCAGGGCTCTCTTCATCTCGCTGTAGCTTGAATTGCACTGGAGCCATCTCTGGAAAGATGACCACTATTATGGCAGGGGTCTTTGAAGGGGGTAGACATGGACTAGCCCAGGACACCACTGTCCTGTCCCCTGTATGGAGTGCGCTGTTTGCTGGATGCATGCACCTAGAATAAGGTTACATGAGCAGCACCGGTGACAGCAGGAGAGGGGGAAGCCGCCAAGGCAGCACTTGGAAGGAATGTTGTCTGGCATGGGTGGTCTAATGCTCTGTCTTTCTCTGACCCCTGCAGAGCCGGCCCATCGGCAGTGCCGGGCCACAGCACTCCCCTCCGCAAGTATGCTGGAGGCTCCCATGGACGAAGCAGGTCCTTCAGTCTCTTGTGTTATGCCATTGATTTTAAGACATTGTTTTTTGAATGTCCCAATTGCATGGATTTCCACCCTCTCTCGTTCCTGGGATTTGTATAGTTGCAGATTTCTTTAATTATGTGCAACAGAAATATCGCCTCCAATTTTCTTTGATATGCCAGTCGGTGCAGAAACCATCCTGCACGTTGCTTTCACAGGGCAGTGGCAGACCTTGGGGCATGTTTTCATGGCGTTTGGAAACCTGATTCTGATGTTTTTCTTCTTCCCAGCAGACCAGGCTTCTACAGACAATCTGTTTAACTGAACTTCAATGGGGTTTGTTTATGCAGACGGAAATACAAATATCTTCAGCCTTGCCATTACATATTAAGGCTGCTGCTTTTGTAGTTTGCAGTCGGCCTTTTGTAGATGTCTCTCTTTCTCACGCCTAAAATGGGCGTTCCCGTTTTCGGCTGCTGTTGTCCATCTTTCTCGGCGTTCTGGTCTTGCAACTTAACATACAAAGAGTCCTGGTTCATCTAATTGGTGTTAGTCACCTCCAAAATCCTGGCAGTAGCCATTTCTGGTCCTTCTGGTGTGGGTTGTACAACTTGGAATCCTTTAAAGAGAGATGATTCTTCCCTGCCCCGACACGCACCCACCCAAGGATGGATCAGAAGTTATTTTTGGAAATTTGGGTCTCTTTGAAGGGATGGGGAAGGGAAGCACTCAAAACTACTAGCTAGCTTAAAACATCTTGGGGTAGATAAATTTATCATTTTACTTGAGGCTGTCCACTGAGCTCGACATAGGAGTCTCTCACTGACTCAGTCTTTGGCAAGATGACAGCCTAAGTCCTTTTGTCCAGTTTCTTATTCATTTCTTTTTTTAATTGAATGCGCAGCACCCTTTTCTGAAATCCAGGATAGTCTTGCGATCTGCTGTCCAACCGCTGGGTGTCACCCAAGGACCATATTAACAACAAAAAAAAAAAAATCAGTGGAGCTGGGGTGTAGGACCCTGGTGTTAGCAAAATGGACCATTGGAAGAAAAAGCCTTTTGCCACGTCTCTGCATGTTTGAGTGAAATCACCACCAAATTTGAAATGCGTTTAAAAATCTGTTTTAAAACCATTTGCACCCTCCTCAAACCCACTGCCAAAGCCTATGCAGCGTGTGGTTTGGGAACGATTCTTTCGGAGATGTTCTGTTCATGTCTACAAATTGGCCGTGCATTGGTTTTTTGGGGGTTGGTTGGAATGTGGCCGGCTGCCCAATGTCTTTATTCCAGTCCCAACCACCCCTTGAAATAGTTCTTCTCATGCTACTTTTTTTTCCTGCTTCAAATTCTTCCAAAAAACCACATCAGTGGCAACTTCTGTCTAATTTGTGGTCTCTTGCTTGTAACTCAGCATGGTTTTGGAAATAGCTGCGTAGAACCTAGATCCCTTTTCTTTCTTTCTTTCTTTCTTTTTCTTTTTCTTTTTTAAATCTTCATCAGATAGATGGTGGGGTGAGTCGCTCGCTGGCATTTGGACCTTTTCAAATGGAAAGCTGATTGGGAACTGGAGCTCATTGCCTTTTCCCATGCAGTCAGGGCTGCCGTGTGGCCTCTTCCCTTGTTGAATCCTCCTGCACTGCTCCGTACACCTCCGGAGCCCCGCTTGGAGTTTTAGGCTTTTGGATGAATTATTGGTTTCCCCCTCCCCTTCTCGGGCGTGTAGTTTAAATTTAGCTGGAGAAATTTGTTTTTACCTGGAACATCTTTACAAATGCTGGTCTGAGCTGATTTCTGATTTTTAAAGCCATCTGTCACTTCTTTTTTCAACTAGTAAATATAGCTGAAAGGCCCTGTCAAAGGGAAATTTTGAATTCAAGATCTGCCAAAACACACATTTTTCTGTAAATTATTCATCTGTTAAAAAGTCTTTGAACTTTTTTTTGCTTTATGCAGCTGACAAGTTGGGAGAGGGGGAGACTGTAGTGTGGGGCACCTGGCTCGATACTTATGTGCACAGAACTTGCATTTTTCTATAACCTTTTTTTTGCTTGGTTCACATAGGCCATTCATATAGCTTTAGTTTCATCACTGGCTTCAGCTGTTTCCGAAGAGCTCCCCTGAGGGTTTCAGTTGCTGCTCGCTAGGTGGCATTGCTATCTACTCGAAACCTTGCTTTGCATATTATTTTTCCACGAGGCTAAGTCCATGTAGTGGACGCTAAGTGCATTGCACATGGGTAGGTTTGCCCCTTTGTGCTTTTTCTCCTGTTGCCAGTTTTAGTAATTGGATTCTGTCAAGCTGAGGAAAACAGCACTGACCTTATCCCAGATGTCACAAAACTCTGGGTTTAGATGAGAGTTTTTACATTTTCCAAACCAAAGTGCAGCACGTGGGGTGGGGGAATATCGAGCGTGCTGAATCAGCTATTTGGGGATCTGATCAGGAGCTCACCAAAATTTTCCAGACTTCGGTTTGCTTTTAAACAAGTCTATCTTCTTTCCCTGTTCCCAACCAGCTCTGAAAAGGCCTTGTTGGCCCAGAAACTTTCTTCCCCATTTAAAAGACAATAAGTCACCTTGAGAAATCGGTTCCTTTTCACAACCTCCTTCCATGTTTTGACGGTTGGCAGGAAAACCTTCTGACACCCAAAAAGCAGCGAAAGTGGAATGAAGACAACAGGAAGTTGTTTTTTAAATACACGGGCAAAAAGAAGGTACCGGGTAACGTGGGGCCCTGCAAGACACGCTAGGAAACTTGGACATCACACCAGACAACAAAGCTAACCTATTTAACGATTTCTTTGCCTCCATTTTCCTGAGCAGGGACCGAAACAGCCACCCCCCTCTCTGGGCCCCCCTCGGGCCCCAGGGGAGGCGCACCCAGGCCCAGGGTCAGGGCGGATCTAGTCAGGGGCGTCTGGAGGGACTGGACATGTTTAGATCAGCTGGTCCAGACGATCTCCACCCCTGCGTGCTGAGGGAATTGGCTGCGGTCATTGCGGGACCCCCGGCACGGCTGTACGAGCACTCGTGGGGCTCTGGTGTGGTGCAGGAGGACTGGAAGAGGCCAATGTGGTTCCCATCTTCAAAAAGCGGAGGAAGGAGGACCCGGGGAACTATAGGCCAGTTAGTCTTACCTCAATCCTGGGCAAGCTTTTTGAGAGAACTATCCTGGCGCATGTCCACGAGGGGCCGGGGGGGAGGTTATGCTAGGGGCAACCAACACGGGTTCGTTAGCGGCAGGTCCTGTCAGACCAACCTGGCGGGCTTCTACGACCAGGTCACCAAATCCTTAGATGCGGGGGTAGCAGTGGACATCGTCTTCCTGGACTTTCGGGAGGCCTTCGACGCTGTCTCTCACCCCGTTCTCGTTAAGAAACTGGGGGCTGTGGTGTCGACCCCCACACAGTCAGACGTGTCGCCAGCTGGCTGGAGGGCCGCACCCAGAGGGTGGTGGTGGACGGGTCGTTTGGCTGAACTGATCGGTGGCGAAAACAGGCCGCCACTTATCGGCTCTGCGTTTGGTTTATTTTCCCTGAGCAAGCCTGCTGCAATCTTCGGCTTGAGTTCTGCCGTCCTCCTACCTCTCCCTCGTGGGAGTCCAGCCCTTCACTGGGCACAAATCAGCAGATAGTACAATAAAAGACTGAAAATAACAGGGTGGGATTTAAAGTCTTATCTACTACCCATAAATACCAGTAGGCTTTGGGTTGTGCTTAATTTGAGGACGGGAATACTGGCTTTGCAGGCCGCCTGTACTAGTCAGAGTTCTTACTCTGTCCCGTCTGCCACATTAAGTGGGGAAAAAATAACGAGGTTTATATTTAAAAAAAAAAAAAAAAAAAATAGTACATACCTCAAAGACAAATGCCAGGCTTTGGTGCATGCAAAATCTCAAGAGACCTAACAAGCCAGGCCTGGCAAGACCTGCTGGAAAGCACTATTTCAGATTGTGATGGGGAGCAGGGCACTTTCTGTTTCTCAGAGAACAAGATGATAAAGTGATATTTCTGCTCTTACACAGAGCTTTGCAGCCTTAGATCTCGGCGTATCTTGCAAGCTGACACTGATAATCCCCTTCCTTTGTAAACTGTAGGATTCATGACAGCCGAGTTTCTGGGGCTTCCAAAGGCCATTCTAGATTCTGAGCTGGATAGAGAATTAAATCTTGTAACGATCCTGCTTGAGCTTCAGTAATGATCCAGTGGATTCCCTGTGCCATTGCCAAATGCTGATAAAAGGACCAAGTGGGAAAAGGGACAGCTCACAAAAGCTTATGCTATAATTTCTGGTTGAGTTAGTTTATAAGATGCCGATTTACCCAGCCTTCAAAGTGACTTTAATCATGATTGCCATCAACCAGCAGGGTCCTTGATTTTGAATAATTTGTTTTAATTTTATTTTGCAGTTGTGCTGTATTTTCCTAGAGTGGTTCATTCTCATTGGTGAGTTTTATAGAAGCATTAGAGTGTTATTTGTAACCAAAAATACCCTTTACATTAAATGCATACTGATTTTTTTTTTTTTTTTTGAATCCAGATGATGGTATATGCCTACCCAGTAAAGCAGTTGTAGCTCACATGCACCCCCCCATCCCCCGTAATTTTTACATTTTATGAAATAAGCCAAATGACTGATTTTTACTGGATAAATCTTTTTAGCTAAGATTTCTGTAAAGCAACTGTTGAATTAAAACTGGAATTCAAAATGAAGAATACCAACTGTTAATTAAATTGCTACCTTAAACTTGCTGTATACACAATCTTAATTTTCTTATCAGAACACATTTTGCATTTCAATTGATTTTTAAAAAGGAGTATTAACTGTAGATAGCAAAGTAGCAACTGGAAAAAAAAGCATGCCATCGATCATATCTTCAAAGGTATTTAAATATAGAGATGGAGAAAGTTGCTTTTGGAAATCCCACTAGATCCCTACCTGCATCTGTGTGTGTATGAATTCTTTTTGAAAACCTTGTTTCATATCCTTCAGGCGGTAGAGCTGGTAGATCTCATCCTCTCCTCTCTCTCTCTCTCTCAAACTCCCCCAGTCGTAGGTTGGGAGATGAGAACAAGCTTTACTTGGGTTTCCGCTTCCAGTTCATTTCTCAGCTTTGAACATGTCCAAATGAAGAAAATACCTGCTTTGTACCTGCTACCTAAATTGAAACCCAGTGTAATTAGGGCAAAAGCTTTTCTGCACAATAAATTGAGTATATTGCCTTTTAAGTACTGGCATCCAATCCATAGTAATGGCTGAAAATGCCACTTATTCAAGGCAGTATGTAAGATGATGTCAGCATCACAGATTATGAGTGTCACAGAAGTAAGGACGTTTTCCCATGATGGTGTATATAACTAAAAAAAGCAGCGTTCCTTAATTCATGAACATCTGAGGGCTTATTAGAGCTTGCTTAAATGATTAATAGGTATCGTAATTTAGGTCATTACAGTGATTGATTGATTGCTATATTCTGATTTTAATTAGGCTTACTCTAAAAACAAACATTTTTTAAAAATATAAATCAAATCTGGTTTTAATTTTTAAAATATTGCGTTTTTAATAGGGTTTTTTTAACCTCTTCTGGAAAGAGGAGAGAGATGGTGGCTCTAGCAGGGCTGTAGAGAGGCTGTGGCAGCCCTGAAGAGCAACGTCCTGTCCCTCTACCAAGAGCTTCCAGGTAGGGAGTGATGCCTTTTCAATGTGGCTGAAACTTGAGCGGTTTGCTCTGGGCTGCTCATGCCTGCGAGCAGAACTGTTGCATGTGGTGGTTATTACAGACCAGGGGAAAATGGGTTATCAACCTTCTTCAAGAGGGAGGAAGAAACGAAGCCAACCCAACTACCCCTCTCTCTCTAGGGGTCTCCCAAAGTTGCCCATTCTCCCTGCCTTGTGCAAGGGGATGTGAACATCAGATCTGGTGGGGTAATGGAGAGAGACTCTCCCAGGCAAAGCTGCTTGTGTTGATGAAATGACAGCTGGCAGCAGTTTGTCCCATGGGGCTTGGAGGAATTATTCCACTGGCTTGGTACTTCATATGGATCAGTGCATCAGACTGGGCGCGTCCACACGAGATACTTAATGCCCATTGCACTAATTTTACTGCGCATTAGCATGGCTGGCAAAAAGCATGCTAATGCACAGTGGATTAGTACAATGAGCATTAAGTATTAAAAAAAAAAAAAAAAAGAATTGTTCATTTGCACTAATGCACAGTTGAGCCGATTTATGGTGTATTTAGTACCTGTAATTACAGCGCATGAATGAATGTGTAGATGTGCCCACTGGGTCCAGCTGGTGTTTGCCATGTGCAGAAATGCAGCAGTGAGCACTCTCCCCTGGCTCCTTATAAACTGCCCTCACTGGAATATTTCCCCCCCCACTGCTCACTCTCCAAAAAAACTAACCTTTGCTTGGTTCTTTGTTACTTCCAATGGGCTTTGAGCAGAATTATTTTACACCAAGATTTGCTTCAATGGCTGGCCATATGACAGGTGGGAGTGCCTGACGGATCCACTTTTGGAACAGCTTTTGGGGTCTTGTAGGTCTCTTCTCCTCCCTCCCCACCGCAGTGGAATAAATATGCACGCTTTCAAACATTTGCACAAACTAGGACCTTGTCGGTGCCTCTTCGTGATGGGAACCGGAGTGTTTCGGGGAGGAGAGATTGAAGCCTTTACCTGGTTCATAATCTGGACTGAAAACCTCTGCTCCACATCAGGGAGAAGAGGGATGAGTGTGAGGTCTCCCATATCCCTGGTGAGTGTCCTAACCACTGGGGAAGGGAGGGGATCTCCCCATCCTTGCCTCTAGGGCACTGATACCAATTCGAAACATTTACTTCTGCGCACAGCTTAATTTTCCATTAGGGTTTGTACTGAATGCAACTTTGGTCTGGGCTCTATCGATAGTATGTCAGAGGGCTTTGAGATCCACCATCCTGTCTGCAAATTCGGTTGCTAAAGACCTCGCTGTCTCCTGTTAGAGCTACATAAAAGCTTTGGAAGACGTGATAAAAAGCAAGAGGCCAAAAACAGAGTAAACGATCTCCCTCCGATTTGAGATGAATGTGGCCTTGTAGAGTGGGCTGAAAAACTTTGGATGGAGCAGTTTTTCACTGGAAAACAGCGTTTGTTTGGAATAAAAATGTTTTGAGAGAACATGTCAGCTTTGACAGTTTTCACTGAAAATACTTTGATTCAAAATTGGAATGGAGTGTTCCATTCCCGGCTTTGCGTTTTTTGTCTCTTCTACTTATTTTTATAATATTTCAATGTTATTGAAACACAATGTTTTGATAAGGCCAGTTAGAGCTTTTCTAAAACAAAATATTTCAAGAGTTGGTGTTTTTTTTTTTTTCTGATTCAGGATGAAATTAACTTCAAAATGTTAGGAATGGGTTCCTAATAATGTCCAGGAAAAGCATAAGGGAAGGAATAAAAGATGGATACTGTAATGCCCATTTGTGCCGTCACCTCTTTGGCAAAAAGGCATGATTTCAAATGTCCAAAAATATAACATGCACTTCATTTACAGTCTGAAAAACCTAGGCAGAAAGTTGTGAGTCTTACTAACCCACTGTCTTCCTTTATTTTGGTATTTGATTTGTGGTGTAAACGCTCTTAATAAAAAGATACATTCTTGCTAGCCACGTACGTCTGAGGTGTATGAGTTGAGATGTATGAGATACAGCCTTTGAAATACCACAAAGTTAGAATAATACATTGCTCTGTCCCTCTTCCAGGGTTTCGGCCGCTAACCCCTCCATAATGAAGGCATTACAAGCATTGCCCTGACCTTGGAAATGCGTAGGTGTGCAAGTCAAGTGTTTACAGAATCGAGACCTTTATGGATGGTAATACAGATGGATACATGGTTGGAGTTTTAGTTGAACATTTTACTAGTTTCATAGTTAGTAGGGTCGGAAGGGACCTGAGCAGATCATCGAGTCCGACCCCCTGCCATGGCAGGAAAGAGTGCTGGGGTCAAACGACCCCAGCAAGGTGTTCATCTAACCTCCTCTTAAACACCCCCAGGGTAGGAGCCTGCACCACTTCCCTTGGAAGTTGGTTCCAGACCCTAGCCGCCCTGACCGTGAAGTCGCGCCTCCTGATGTCTAGTCTGAATCTCCGCTCTGCCAGCTTGTGACCGTTATTTCTGGTCACTCCTGGCGGTGCTTGGGGGAACGGGGACTCCCCCGGTGCCTGCTGATTTCCCCCCCCCCCCCCCCCCCCCCCCCCCAACTAGTTTGTAACAGGCCACTAGATCCCCCTCGGCCTTCTCTTGTGGAGGCTGAACAGGTTCAGGTCCCGTCGCCTCTCCTCATAGGGCCTGCCCTGCTGCCCCCTGACCATGCGAGTGGCCTCCTCTGGACCCTCTCCATGTTGTCCACATCCCTCCTGAAGTGCGGTGCCCAGAACTGGACGCAGTACTCCAGCTGCGGCCTGACCAGTGCCGCATAGAGGGGGAGGATCACCTCCCTGGACCTGCTCGAGATGCATCTGTGGATGCATGACAAGGTGCGGTTGGCCTTCATGATGGTGTTCTCACATTGGTGGCCCATGTTCATCTTGGAGTCTATAATGACTCCAAGATCCTTTTCTGCCTCTGGGCTGACGAGAAGGGAGTTCCCCAGCCTGTAGGTATGGTGCCGGTTCTTCCTCCCCAGGTGCAGCACCTTGCACTTGTCTGTGTTGAATCCCATCCTGTTCTCATCCGCCCACCCCTGTAACCTGTCCAGGTCCGATTGCAGCCTATTCCTCCCTTCTAGCCTGCCCGCATCCCCCCACATCTTAGTGTCATCAGCAAATTTGAGCAGGGGGCTTTTTACCCCTTCGTCCAAGTCACCGATGAAGCTGTTGAATAGTGCGGGCCCGAGGACTGAGCCCTGGGGGACCCCCCTGCCCATGTCCCTCCAGGTTGAATAGTACCCATCCGCCACCACTCTCTGGGTGCAGCCCTCCAGCCAGTTAGTGACCCATCTGACTGTTGTTTTGCACATCTGTGTTGCATTTGTGTGTGATGCTTCCCCTGCTGAGCAAAGATGGCAGGCTTGATGGCAGGCCAGTGGCACCAAAAAGAAAAAAAAGAAAAACAAAAGCCTGGTCCGCTTTCTAACCCTGTAACTACCTTAATTTCTGTTTCTCTTAATGCACCCAACAACCTAAAGTCTGCTGTTACCCACTAGGAATGATGGCTATCTCGTGCATCAGGCCAGCATGAGAGTCGTTGACTTGGTTCTCTCATGCAGGGTCTGATTTGGGTGTTTGGACCAGGCCTAACTCCAAATAAAGCAGAGCTGGGAGAATTGGGGGCCGCATGGGGGCTTGAGCTTGCTCTGGGGGTGTGGAAGATGCATGCTCCTGAGCCCTCGCTGGAGTGTGAACTTGAAGGTGGGTCTTTGCCTGCCAGGCTGTTGGCTCTCCTGTTCCTCTTCCTATGCAGCTTTTAAATAGTGGCTGAGATGAGGATGAAGCCTGGGTTTCGGCTCTCCCAGGTGAGTGTCCTAATCACTGGGGCACGGAGCCCTTCTCACTCTGAGACACCGGGAAGGGTGCGGGGACGGCTGCCAACAACACCAGGTTTCAGTGAGAGAGGAGGGATGGAGCCTTTCTAAATGCTGAGCCCCCATCCAGCCTGTACTGGGCCCCGTCCCTGGGTGAGATGAGCACCTCGGTTGCATCCTTCTCAACGGCATTTCCTGCCTAGTTGCCCAGACAGCCCCTGCTCAGTGAGCTGGCTTCCATACATTGCCTGCTAGACACCTAATTCCCTTCATCCATCAGCTGGAGAAGCTGGGATCTGTAAGTGCCCGCAGGCACCTGGATCTCCACATGCTGGAGTCATGAAGCTATCCTCAGGGATAGCTCCCTGCTCTTAAAGCACCTTGAATTTGGGATCTGGTCCCCCAGGGCTGCAGAACCGTTTAAATTGAATTCCATCAACTCCAACAGGACTTGAGCCCCTTGCTCTGCTGAATTGGAAAGGATTTTGGGGAATTCCTTTTGTCCTACAGGGCTGTACGGCTGCTGGGGGATATCTCAGCCTGCTCTGAAGTCCCAGTATCCCACAGCCTGAGGCTGGAAGACCCTCAAACGGAGAGTGGGCTGCTCTTGCCTCCCAGGCCCCTGAGGGGGGTCTCGGGTTGGAGGCTGGTACATGGTGTCGTAACAGCGTTTTCCAAGGGAAGCAGTGGAAGGGCAGCTCTGTGTGAGCTGCCCTAGGAGTAGGAGGTAAAAAAAGGTCTCTAGATCAAGAAGGTTGGACCACATGGGGTTCAGAATATATTCTCTCTCTTGTACAATCAAGCAGCAAAAACAGCATCCTCTGAAGAGAAAAGCAAGGGTCCTTTTGGAAGCATTCAGCATTGACTTCCCCCTACTCTTGCTAAGTCCGCATGAGTTTTCCTGGAGTTGGGACAGTGCTGAGACCATGCAAAATTTTACCCAAGGCTTTCCCTTCCCTTGGAAGAATCTGGGGTCATCTCTGCTGATAAGTGAGGTCAGCCTTAAGGCTCCCTTCAAGCCTCTGCCCATCAAGCATTGCATCTGCTCTGTGGATCCCTAAGCTTGACCCCCCCAGCTGTGCTCCTGCCTGAGCTCCTCTGAACTTACACTCCTGACTGTGGATCATCCCAGCCCTCTTTAGGAGGTGCTCAGCGTTCACCTGGGCATAACCAGCTGCCAGCCGAGAGAGCTCTCCAGCAGCAATCCCACAACTCCCTGTTCCCGACATCTGGCCTTTCTGCATTCCTCTTCCTGTCTCAATTGCCTATCGTGGGAGCTGAGCACAGGAGAAGAGGCAATCTGACTACAGATGGGTCCCTAGAAGGCACGTGCAACACAGAGTTTGGTTTTTGGTGCCAGCTGTAAGATGGGGAGAAGCAGCTTGTGTGACTTGTCATGGTCCTCCCCAGATAGTGGGGCCCATGCACCCCCAAGGTGCCCAAGAGGACAGCAAAACCCGGACCTAATTTCTAAGTGAATAACAGCCAGTCCCCCACCCCGTCTCCCAGGAGGTCTCAGCGGAGTTGCAAGCGACTTCCCTTTTATTTTCTTCTCTGCGTCTCTCTTCCTTGATTAGACCTGGGTTGGAAAGGTCCCCAAGGAGAGAGGGAAAGGGAGAAACAAAGGAAATTAAAGCAGAGCTGGAGAATGCATCTTTGCAAGCTTCCAAATAGGTCTGGTTGGTGTGTGCTAGGACAGGGTAGTGTTGGGGGCACCTAATGCTCCTAGGCAAAAAAAAAATGGAAATTGGAAAATAATGGAAAGGAGTAGGTAGTGACAGACTGCAGAAAAAGAGGGAGGCCAGCGAGGCCCCAGACAAGCCCTACCCTTGAGGGCGGTTTGTTTCCTATTGTCCGTTTGATCGAGTTTGATGCGGTCTAACTTGAAATGCGCTGACCGGGGGGAATGGCTTGGGGGGGTGGGGAGTGATTTCTGTGCTGTAATTCCATAGCCTTTGTCCAAGTCACGTTTGCTGGCTGTGCTCTAAGTACTTCCACTCTTTCCGTAACGCTCCTGTCAAGCAGGCGTAGAGTTATGTCCTCTGCTCTCGCGGTCACTGCTCAGCCAAACCCCTGCAGCCCTAAGGCTGCCTCGTAACCTGTTTGTGCCACCCAAGCACTTCTGCGGCTCGTCCCCAAGCTGCCTTTACAGCGACTGACCTCGGTGCTCTGTGCGAGGGAGCGTCCTGCCTCCGCAGCCCAAAATGAGATGGGCCTTTTGATTTAGTTCTTGGCTTTTGGGGACTCGATCCCTCCCCTCCCGACCTGAACAGGACTCTCATCGCTGCCTCGCTGGTTACTAGTTTGGGGCGATACGGTATTGCAAACTAATTTGCTTTTTGCTATTGTTCTACCACTTCTGTCAGGCACTCCGGTTTCCCAGGTTTCTGTGTGTTTCAAATTATTTTCCCCAGAGGCATTGACGGCATTTTTTCCAAATTGAATCTCATTTATTTTCTACCCATGTTTCCAATCTCTCTGGGGCCCTTTGTATTATTTCGCAGTCCTCACCACCACATACAATATACCCTAATTTAGTATCGTCTGTGAATTGTATTAACGTGCCCTTTTAGTTCCTCTTCCATTTAACGAAGATATTTCCAGCAAAAAAAAAACAAAACAAAACACAAAAACCCCCCAAAAACCTAAACTACAGTTTATTAAAATAAGAGGAATGAGTCTTAAAAATTCCTTTGTGGCTTTTTAATATGTGGTGTTTTTTAAGAAAAGGAAATCTTCAACATTCTTGTAAGTTAACTTAACTTTTCAACAGCTGACGTTGGTAAGTCTACAAATACACAGTTGGTCTCATTTAGCATTAACCCTTTTTCTATAGGTGAGCTACCCTGTGCATTCTTCCCCTATAGTGAATATATGTCTGCAATATTTTTTTTTTCCTAGGTCCAATCATATGTTTGAATTTTTCAATGAATTTGTTTGCTTTTCCTCTTCAACCTTTTGGGTTTGCTTTCTGGGTCTGTTCGTGCAAACATGTACACTGGCAGGAATGATGCTGAAGCAGCAGAGTTAATGCAAACTGTGCAGGCTATTCACAGGAAGGGATTTTGAAATTCATAATCACGAATGTTTGCATTGTAAGTCTGAATCTGCGCAATATTTATTAATAAGTTACAAACCGCCGTGTGTTGATACAAGATTCAAAGGGCATTATGCCTGTGTGACGAGGAATGGAAGGTGCTTTGGAAACGGTGCGTCCTCTCAAAACAACTCGGGTTTCAAGCTGTGACTATGGGAGAGGGACTGGCAGCAAGCGGGTTGCTGAAATACATGCACTGAAACATTTGCTGCATAATGTCCATCAATGAGCAATTTCATGGAAACTCTGATCTGCTTGAGAACAGAAATAAGATGTAAATTGGATGAATATATTATGCACTGCAAACAGTTCACCGGTTTTAGCAGCCTTTTCTCGGTGAAAAATATCATACTTTGTTGGCCATCTTCAGTCCTGGTTATACTGGAGACTGGACCCCACCCCTACCCCCCCCACACACGCATGGTGGTTAGAGACAGCTTAAATGCCATACACTATGGTAGTTTATTCTAATTTTTGTTGCCGAAAGCAGTACATATCTTGCAATATGTCCCCGTAGTCGAACTGAGCATGGCCCTCCCGACATTGCCAGTGTAGCAGCAGTACAAATCCTTTAACCCCTTGGGTACTTAGGAAAGATCTGCAAGAGGGTTTGAAAAGTCCCTGACTGGGACCTATCCCTGGCCATGTCAGCTCTCAGGACACAGAGCTGTATGTACTTCTTTATTTCATCATTCAGAGTGATTTCCCCCTGCCTCCCTTGTTTTGATGTCTCTGGAGAAGTTCTTGTCTCCTGCCATGGCTGTTTTATGCAGCTAAGGATGCTGTGCGTATCATCTAATTCAGGAACTCTTTCAGGTTGTGTAAAGTTGGTGTAGTCAACTGCATACCTTCTTGACCCTCTTTCCCCACTTCCAAGGATGGGGCGCTCTGAGCTTTGAACAGATCCTTCTCCAGCAAAGTGGCTGGCTTTAGCTGGAGTGACTTATAGCAGTTTTGGGGCTGCTCACAGTCACACTGGGGGATGTTCTGGCCCTCCAGGCAGTCCAAGATGGTGGCTGTGGACATCTGGCTCAGAGCTGCATTCCCCCCCATACGGTACTGAGGACTAAACCTGTCAGGTGAAGGATCCCATGCAAATCATAAAAAGCTAGGGCTGGAAGGCACCCCATCTAGTCCAACCCCCCTGCTTGAGGCAGGATCAGCCCCATCTAAACCATACCAACTCGGTGTTTGTTAACACTTGTCTGGAATTAACAGAACAATAAGTGCCCGAGGAAGTGATGCAAGGCTCCCTCTCCAGTGCCAAACAACCTGCAAGGCACATTTTGTGATCGGGACAACTGTCATCAGTCTTGCTGGCTGCTACCAGCCTGTGGGGCACAGCTGAGGTACTTACCATGGGATGCAGCAGCCCGTCTTGGTTTTATGGCAGGTGTTTTCATCAAAACACCTTCTTGGGGGGTGGCAAGATAGTTAAAAGCTGGCCCCATTTGTGGCTCCTTCTTGGGAACTCCAGGCCCTGGGGATGTTTTCCATCTCTTGTTTCTGAGTCATGCATGCAGAGAGGTGCTTGGCTTGAGATGCATCAGCTGATCTCATAAATAAGGGCACAGCTCCCTTTAAACACACTGAAGCAGATGAGAGTGGGATTACTTGTCCCCAGGCGCTCGTTCTTTTTGCGTTTGTGGAACTAAAACCTTCCAGAAAGAGTGTCTAAAATCCATATAATGGGAAGTGCTAATGTTTGCACTGGGACTCGTACATTAGCAGATACAGGTGTGGCAACGCGCAGATCCTGTGATCTGTGGGAGGAGGCTGTTCTCTTCCACTTCTGAGCCAAGGAAACCTTTTCATCTGAGCCAGCTTTCATCGGCGGCAGCATCACAACGGAAGGCTCCAGCTTAATGGAGGGTGTCATATGAAATATGCTACTTTTGGACCAGACAACAGTTTCCTTTGATCTCATCCAATCAGTGCCCCAAAGCAACTGATTTCCCTGGATGCAAGACTGGGGGCTGCTGGGCAAAGGTAGCCCTGACCAAAACACATCTACGTGTTGTTGAGAGCACGCGTTGTCCAGTCCAGCAACAGCAGTATAGGGGCCTATAATGGTGGAGCCCTGTACTGGGGGGGATGGAGGGATCTCTATGGGGTGGAAGAGTCTAGCCTGCTGGTGGGGAAAGAGCTGTGGGCTCAGGCCTCCTGCAAGTGTGTTAGAGACAAGCTATCATTAGGCATAACTATAGATTCAGCCCAAGGGACAGCTCCAGAGCTCATGTCCTTTCCCCTCCTCCAGTGTCCTTCCTCTCCAGTCCTACAGGCCCAATATCAAGTTCTTTGAAAGCACATACTTCCTCTCGCTTATCAATAATTTTAATCATTTTAATAACGTTCCCTAGTCCGGCTAGAGTTACAATTAGAAAATGTCAGAGCCTTGTTATCATCTAATTAGACTCACATTTCAACAGAACAGAAAGAAAATCGTCAAGCACTGCCTTGTGTAGCGAAATGAGAAGAGAGTGATGATTTAAACCAGCTGCAAGCTGAGCCGTGGCTGCATTCCCACCTCGGGCCTGCAAGGGCCAAACATGGGATGCCGTGAGGGAAGCGTCCGTGGGCCCCGGACGGAGCCCTCCGCAGCAATCAGTGCAAATGGCTCCCAAATCAGCTTTGCAGAACTCAAAACCCCTCTGTAGTCCAGTAAAAACAATCACGCTGTCAAGTTTGCTTCTAACAGCTGAGGAGGTCAGAGCAGCAACACAACACAACCAAAATAAACACAGCCCCGCTTTGCTAAAAGGCCTTTCTCTCTCTTCTGGGAGGGAGGAGAGGCACTTGCAAAATGCCTTTAACTTTTCCATTTTGGTGTTTATTTATTTATTTTTTTCCTGTTTAAACTTGAGTAGAGAGCTGGGATCTTTTGCTCCTTCCCCATGTGCCATTATTGCATAGAGACGTTTGCTGAGGAGACCTGCTTTGTTTTCCTTTACCAGAACAAAGGTAGAAAAAGCAAGACATGCAGTTACAATGCATGAAAGGGCAAAAATCGTGGCGTGTACATACGCCCCAAGCGTCTCATTGCTTCATGCTTAAAATAAGCCCATTGGTTTAACCCTTTGGAAACTGCTGACTCAGAAACATCTGGCACTAGCTCATTTTCTGGGCTCAGGGAAAACCCTGAGGGTCAGCTGGACTGAGTGGGGAGCACTTACAGCCATTACAGGAGTAAGACTTTATTGGGGTTCTTCAGAGAGGAGCATGTCCTCGCTTGCCATACTGCCAGACCCTTGTTCCTGTGTCCGAGTCTCATCCCTGTTCTGAGCTTGGGGAAACAACAAGCTTGGGCTCAGCACCAGAGGGAAAGGGTCATGGCACAGATGTAGTGAATATGCCCATAATGTCTGTGGTGAGGAATCTTACTCGGTTGTTTCTGTGCAGCATCTAGCCTCAAGAGGCCTGGGTCCACGGTGGTGCTTCCTAAATGCTACACTTACACCAATAATAAATGTCATATAGGGTTCTCTGAGTTCTTCCCCTCTCCTCCTCTTAGTCATGAGGCCTACCTCTATCATATCCTCCCCCATATTAATAGCAAAAAGAACACCTGTGAAACTCCTTTCCTTTCAGAGGCGTTTTCTGTATAAAAGCCAGTTGCAAGGTCTCTTGCTTCTGCTGGAATCAGTTCAGCGTCACAAAGCTTAACGGTCTTGGGAGCCCTAGTGTAGACAAGGTGTCTGCAGCCATTGGGGTTTCAATACCATGTCCGGCTCAGAGAAAACCTAACCTGAACGATAGCTGTTGTCCTGCAAACAGCCGTGCAGCCATGGAGAGCACTGGTAGTGGGGATGGGGTTTGCGTGGGATGGACAGAGAGCAGGGAGTGGAACGGGCTGGCTCACGTCGAGCCTTTCCTTCCACAATCCCTGAAACGGTGCCCTTGTATCACAGCCCTGGAAATCAGCCCATTGTAGTGACTTAGCCACGTGGTGCTTGAACACCAGTGGGAATCGGGCACATAAATGCTTGCAAGGATCTGTGTCCAACCACTTTCTCCATCTGTAAGACTTAGACCCATTGAGCACCGCCAGCTCTGCCCTCACCTTGGGGTGAAATTGGGCTGTGCGCTCACCCCTGCGGTGCATGCTGTGCAGCAATTACAGCAGTGTTTTGTGACCCGAACACCTGTTGTGCTAGGAAAGGGGCTGAGATGCTGGTTATTTCGTGTAATAAATAGAACTCGTAAAAATACTTATTGCTTCTCCAGCGCCTTCTAGCTTTGAAAATGCTGTAAAAACACTAACCGATTCATCAGAAGCTGCGGCGCTCGGTGTTTACAGCAAACTGAAATTTTTAGTCTATGAGTACAAAGTATTTCCTGGTGCCAAAAGCTACAAAAGGCTGTGTTACCGGGCCTGTGACAAGAGCAGAATAGGGCAGCTTCAGAGGCAATTAAGGTTCATGTGTCATTCCAGTAAATTAAAGGGCGTGGGCCCATTTCCAAAGCAGTGAGGATGTTAGAGCCTGTTACCAGGAGGGAAAAAGGGTTGTTTTGGAGACAACACACATTCTTTTTATTTCCTGCTCTTCTCACTGAGGTTGCCATTTCATGCAGAAATAGAGGAATTGCTGTATTTAAACAGCCTGATGTTTTGGCTGTGCTCGGGACCTGCCTCTGACAGTGATCTCTACAGCGTGTGGCAGTGGGACCCGGCCCCCTCCTAATCTTCTTGGCCAGTTGCAATGTATCTGGAAGCCAGACTTGCTGCTCATCTGCAGTTGGGAGTCAGCTTAGGTCCTGAAGCTAAAGAACTGAGAGTGCTTGTAATTTTATCCTAGTTCTTGTCACTGAAGAGGCTGGGTTGCCAACATTTTCACAAGTATCCAGGGGGGATTTAGGCAGAATAAAAGTCTATCTTGAGGTCAGACAGGACTATATTTAAGTGGATCTGTTGATCCCTCTGCTACATGTCACAGGTGTGGAGAGGCTGCAGCCTTTTCTTTTTTCCAGTCCATAGGCTGGAATATCATGATCAGCAGAACTGTGCAAATAATGGGATTTTTACTTTAAAAAAAAAATAAATAAATAAAAATTCTGTTTCAGATCAGCTCAGGCAGACATTTTTTCAGGGAAACAAAACAAAAATTATAATATTTCAGTTTAAGTCATTCCAAATGGTTAAATTGCCCCCATACCAAGCATTTTACTTTGTTATGGGGGTCATTTTGCACCTTTTGTCATCTTTTTATAAAAAGGCATTTACATAACAGAAGTTGTTGACTTGAACTGAAATGAGAAACGGCTTTGATCAGAGATGTTAAAAGCAATGTTTTTAATTTTTTCGGGTTTTCTTTTCTTTTTTTAAAATTCTCTGACTTGCCCCTGAATTCATGAATAGCTTCAGTTGCTCTCAAACTGCATTTTTGGGGGAAAATTTACTATTTTCCCCAAAATTTCACCCAACAGTATTTCCTGCTCCTCCCACGCCATGGCCCTGGGCTCTGAAAAGCCAGTTCTGTGTTCCCAAGTAATCTGCAGGCCACCAACACAGACAATGAACAAGAGTGACCTCCGCCCTCCTTGACCTTAACACTGCATCAGGCAGACAATAAAAGGGCAAAAGTATTATTGAAATTGTGCAGGCCCCGTTTGCTTTGTGCTTTTGCACACGCCTCAAGTTTCACTCTCCACACACGGCTGAGCATTTCCTCTGAAGCAAAGGTTCATCATGACAAATGCATTGAGAATGGACTCATGAAATGCGATTTAATTTCATTAAATGTTTTCTTTCCGTTTCCTAGAAACCCAGGTTCATTCCTGCCTTCCCAGAGTCGACTCTGTGTGCTCAGGGAGTCGAAACACAAGGACTGGGTTAGAAAATGGATCTCGGACCTTAAAAAAATGAGTATTGCAGACTGTAATGCTGGGTTGAATAGGCAGGCAGATGTTCTTGTCTTGGCCCTTCACTAGGTACATAAAAGCATGTGCTGTTTGGATACGTAGAGAGTTGGAGCCCGTCACTGGTGGAGATCACTGCCAGCCAGGTGGTAGGGTGCAACAGTTCGGCCAGTTCACAGTTCGGCCTTCCTCCTTTCACGGGATGCAAGAGGGGGCAGTTCACAAAAAGCCTACCTCCCAAGCTGGTACAGCCTCGTTCTTACTGGAGAGGTAACAGTGAGCTGGCTCCAGCAACACCTGAGCTCTTGAAATATCCCAGACTGCTTACACCTAGTACTTGGAGCTGGGGTATGAGGGAGAAAATATCCTCTCAGTGTTATCAAAGGTCTTCTGGCTAAGGCCGAATGGCTGATCTAACCCATTGGTGTATAGCACAGGTCTCTGTCTCCCTCTCGTGGTCAGCTGATGTAACAGGGTAATAGTTTGCTATTGCTACCAGTCAAGGGGGTAACCCTTGACTCAAGTGGCTTCAGTTGATAGGATAAAACCCCATTGTCATCTCAAACAGACTCATTTATACAACTCTCCAGTCTCCTTCTACAAGATTTCATCAGCCTTTGACAGAGATGCCAACAGAAAAGTCCCCACAGGAGCAGCGCATTGGTTTTACTCGGGCAGATTCCAGCAAGGTACGACTGGCACCAAGGTCCCTCCTACGTGGGGTTGGTAGGTATGGGTACCAGTGTGTTTGCTATGCATGTGTAAGATGTAAGAGGACAGAAAGGCACTGTCAACGTGGGGAAGAAATTAAGAATGAAGGAAACAAAGGAGGTAGGGGAAAATGCAGGGGAAAAGAGAAATGGAAAGAGGGTTTTAGACGGGGGGAAACAGCAATGAAACAAATGGAGGAACAGAATGATCATTAGAGGGAAAGAAAAAAAGAAGGGAGGAACAGATGGGGAAAAGAAGAAAGCCAAGCCAGGGAATGGAAAGTTCACTCCAGATTTTAATTTAATTCTAATGCCAACATTTGACGACCGGTAAGATCTCTCTCACACACACACGCGCGCGCGCGCACACACACACGCACACACTTTTTTTTTTTTTCTTTCTTTCTTTCGGCATCCACAATCTTGATGGCCTATACATTCCACCATAAAGTCCCACCCAGCTACCAGACGCATCGGGGTGTAATGAGAGCTCTGTGCATTCTCAGTGTCAAACCAAAAAATGTTGTCTCAAGAAAAGTTAAAGTTGTGCCGAACCGTAGCCTCCTGTCCCCACTGTGCATAACTTCCCTGAAGTCTGGTGAGACGACTGTCTGGGGCTTGTTCTTCCTGCTGCTTAGTGCACCAGTCACAAAAGTAGGTGTGAAGTAGCCTCCTTGGTTGCCAGTGAACCCCAAGTGCAAACGCCGCTTACCTCTGCATCTCCCCTGTGAGTTGGTGTAGAAATACCATGGATCTGTGGTCCTCCAGACACAGGAAAGCTTTGTCTGAAGAGCTGATAGGGTGGGGATGTTCTCCATGCTTACCATCCTAGATCTCGTCAACGTGACCCACAGGAATGCCATGTCTCCTTGCCAGTGTCTTCCTTACAAGACTGCTGAGACCTTCAGCTTCTACCAGCCATGTCTTGTCCTCAGTTTTTTGTCCACAAAAGGCCTCAGGAACCATTATCACACTGAGCTCACACCCCAAACTCAGTCAGGTCTGTACTTCCTCCAAGCAGAGATCATCTCTGAACACTGGCAATGCATAGGGGGTGCACAAGGGTGCATGTGCACCCCCTGAGGCTGGCTGTGCACCCCCTGGCAGGAAACTCCGTTTGAGATCAGTCCCCTGGCAGATTGCTGTCCTACCTGCGGGAATCACTGAGAAGCCACCAGAACCGTCTGGTCCTTTCAAGATTTAACAGAGGAGATGATGGCCCAGAGGCATCTGCCTTCAGAGTCCTTCTAGCCATTTACAGAGTCATTGATTGTAAGGGGCTGGAACGGACCTTGGAAGATCATCGGGTCCAGCCCCCTGCACCAAGCAGGAAAGATAACTGGGGGTCGGGCAACCCCAGCAAGGTGCCCCTTCAGTCTCCTCTTGAAGATTTCCGGGGCAGGTGATTGCACCACCTCCTGGACATCCATTTACATGAAGCCATTGGGGTGAGACAGTGGGGAAATTAAGAGAGAGCATAGGTTCCCCTGGACGCACGTCCCCGATACCCATTTCCTTTATCTCTGACAAACAGTCGCAGGGCCTAGCTGAGATCGGGTCCTGGGTGAAAGGGCAGCTGGCTGAAGGAGCACATGGCAGCACTGTAAGGGAAAAAAGAAAATGTTCTGGGACTCTGGCAACCATCTTCACATCAAGGCAGATTTTCCTTGGCTTATCTAATCAATCCACAGAACTGGGATCTTTCTGGACCCCCTGAGCACACTGGATACCATTGTGGCCCCCTTGGTTTCTGGAAATTAAAACCAGTTCCTGGATGTATTTTGCAGGTTGCCAGGTATTGATCCACTGAGCCAAGAGGAAAGTCTTATCAGGACAGTCAGAAAATTGACCATGAACGAGCTGATTGCAGCAATACATCAGTTTTGGAGTGAGGTATTGACAGAAAAACAGGTTACAGATGCATCTGCTGCTTTTGCAAGGTCTTACCCTGGGTTAGCAAGACAAAAGGGATGCACTGGCAGTGGATAATTTTATCCCACTTGCACGCTCTACAGGGCTAACGTTGGCCCTTTACGTGCCTACAGTGGCATTTAACCAACGTATTACTTTGCTAGGACTAAACTGGCCGGAGCTTGTTTCTTTTCGCCATTGATTTGTGGTAAACCCAGCCCTTCAAAGCTTTTCTCTGTTAGTAAGCCTGAGTGTATTTTCTTTTTGAGCCTCTCTGAACAAAACACCTCCATGAGAATGGCATTTGCATTTGAAAGGCAGGATGCCTGTCTCAGAGGCTGAAAGACTCATTAACTATTTCATAAACTCTTCCAACCTGACCGCTTGGTTCCCCCTACCTGCCTCCCCCCAGCGCCTCAAGTTAGGGCCAGATCCTCTGGCCTCACTGAGCTCAACTTAGCTCCAGAGGGGCATATTGGGCTTTATACCCCCTTGATCCTTTCCCAATCTTGAGGTCATTAGGTATCAGCCTTGGGGTTTCTGTCATCCTAGTCCAGCTGTCCTTGGCTCCTGGGGTCTGTCCTGGCAGCCACAGCTTCAGACTCACTCCACTTTAGTTAGGCCTTGATATTTTGATTAATATTGGGCTGGCATCAGAGTCCATATGTCCCAAAGCAGTGGGGGTGGGTTGCAGCTGCTTCACTCCAGAAGTCTGGCAAGGATGGGCTGAGTGGGGTGTGGAGTAGTTTGCTTTCCTAGTAATAGCCCACTGCCCTTCTGGCAGGCTCAGCATTGCTCTTTGCCTTCACCCCGTCCAGGGTCTGAGATGCAGGCCCTGATCTGCTCTGGCTGCTCCCAAGCTCCTGGGAATCCAAACAAAGTTATAATACAGGTAGGGGCTTATTCTCTTCCAGTCCTTACATGACTGCCCACAGCATGGTCTTCTTGGGCTCTTATGGCTCATGTACGCAGCGGGGAACACGCATGCTTTTGCATGCACTGGCTTGAAGCATGCAGGCTGCACCAGAAAACTGCACACGCATGCCAGCCTGTCCCTAGGAATACACGTGCTCCATCAGGTGTGCCTGCCTTTGAAGACGCTTGGCCAGAAGACGCTTGGAGAGAAGTTCCCCCACAGCCAGAGCTGTATTTCCATTTTCTTTGCAGATGGTCAAGGTGCCACCGGGAGAGTTTCTAAGTCAATCACTCCCTTCTCCACCCCGCGAAGCATTCCCCCGCCTTGGACCGAGGCGCCCCGGGAGGCTGGAGAGTCAAATGCTGTCGCTGGATTTCAAAGGGGCGAGGGAGCGACATGAATAATACAAACACTATCGTACGCGCCGCAGTAGCTATAGTGACAACTCGTGCTTCAGGGTGTAAACTGATTGTTACTGGAATCCGGGAAAAAAAAATCCCACTGCAACCTCCCCCCACTCCTGCCGGTGCAATCCACCGAGCGCATCGCGCTGTGCTTGCCTGCCTGGAGTCGCAGGAATTAAAGGTGGGGAAAAAATTGACAGAATTTCCCTGCTCTACAAGCTTGTTTTCCTCCAGTCCGACGGCGGGCAGCCCGGTCCTGGCCGGAGCGGCCCGCGTGCCTGATTGGCAAGGCAAATAATACGTTCCCAACCAAATCTAGTCGTTTTCTTCAGCCGGCTCCTGATTGTGAGCTATAACTAAAAGGTTAAAAGCATTTAATTATGTTGATGCTTCCCTCCTGGATTAAGCAGCAGTGTAAGTAGGCTACGGGGTGTTTTTTAACAAGGGAAAGGAGGCAGTAGGCTAAGCATCTTTGACAGCTGTCACATGCTCGGCTTTGATGGTGTCAGTTTTGTCTGTTAGGAGCCGTTCCTCTTGCCACCGTCAGCATTTTCCGGGAGAGGATGAATTCATTGATACAGTCTGTTTGCCGTCCACATATTCGCAGTTCATGTGTTACATTTTACATAAAGTAAACTTAGCAAGAGGGGAAACTAATTCTGCAATGCTTCAAAGCTAATGCACAGTAAATATATTCTGACACTGACAGGTATTTCTTATTAAATAGCTCTGAACTGCAGTCCCGGGTTTTGCTTAAGTGGCATTATTCTCCCTGAGCAAAGACAGTTCATTTATTAGTCATTCTAAAAACCAAATAACAAATATTAGTCTCTAAGCAAACTAAACAAACTGGTTAAGAGAGGCCTGTCTGAGATGATTAAGGTGCGGGGCCTGAGAAGCAGCTGACATTTTCGAGCCAAAGTAGCATATGGAGACCGTACTGCTTTATGACCGAGCTTTGGCCGGAGCTGCTAACTCTCCCAGCCCCTCTGAAGAGGGAGGCATATTCTTCCCGCGTGCACGAGAGACTTCAAGAGCCAGTCTCTCCGCCACTTCTAAAGATGTCATTTTGGCACCGCGAAGAGCGAGCTGCAATAATTGAGGGCTTGAATGCTGGAAGATTTTTGATTTCTGCCAGAGATGCGCTATAAAATAATTCAGCAAAGCGCAATGCAAGGCCGTTCCATTTATACCATAAAAATAAATACCCCGGATTTGTCTTGCGTTCATACGGCTCTCCTTCTCCCCAAACTAAACATTTCCTTTCCGGCAGCGTCAGCCTTTTATTTGCAGGTTTCACACACGTATCAGACGGATGTGAATGACCGAATATGCATTTATATACCCACAGTCTGTGTATGGGCGTACGCAGGTCTGCTCTTGCACTGTGTGTCAGGGCTGGAAGATTAGGAGTGAAAGTAGCCCACTACAACTAGTCCGCACAGAGGCAAGCAACTTGTACTGCAGGTCAGTCTGAATATTGATTGCATTATTTAGGGATTTTCCTTTTGCATGACAACCGGACTAGACTGCAGTCTGGAAAGAAACAGGCTATTTACCCGATGCAGGGCAATAAAGGCATCAGGAGCCACTCCGACAGCTGGTGGCGGGGTGCTGAGAGCCGGGATACGAGCCTGAACTGTGGTGGAATGGGTGCCCGGATGGGACGTTCCCCATAAAAGCGCCCGAATGATGTAGGCACCAATATTGGGGTGTCCATTTGATTCACACAGTAGTTGTGCTCAGACCCTAGCTGGTAAAACCGTTTCTTTTTCATTCCTAAGTGTTCACTCAGCAGTTTGCACAAACCAGTTTTAGGCTGTGGGTGATTCACACCCTGTCTTCCAGAAACTGGTCCCTGAGGGTTTCATAGTCAGAAGCAAAGGGAGCTTGGGGTGAAGATGGGAGGCAGGCTGTTATCAACCCCTGTTATCCACCCTATTGATAATAGGGTGGATAATAACCTATTATCAAACCTATTGATGGTTAAGTCGAGCTCCCACACAGACAGGGCTGCTGCCGGGTAAGGGAGGTTTTAAATGAGGCAATGGTGTTGCAGGTCTGTTTTCTTTCATTGCTGTCCCAATGACAGATGATCCCTCAGATATGGAGATTAACCTGATGGCACGACATTGCAGGGGTCATGATTTACATGCTAAAATAATTCAGGCCGCGTGGTTGAGTCGAGTTGCCTGCCTGGACTGGCATTTCCTCCCCTTCGTTAGCATTTGCAGGCCGTCGGTCTTGCTGAGCTGAATGCAGCGCAGGCTAGCCAGGTAGATTTTGACACTGCGGTTTTCTTCTCCGCCCCTTGAAACGGGTGCCTGATCCCTCCTCTCGTGTTATTTGCTTCTCGCAGGAAAGAGCACGTGGATTCTGCGCTCACAGCGGGGCCTCGACAAATACCGTGCGATTATTGGAAATGTCAGATGCTGCTTCACGGACAGGCCATCAGCTCAGTACGATGCACTAAACACTTCTTCTCCAGAGAGAGGAGGGTCAGGGAGGCACGCCGGTTATAGCACTAACGTTATGTAACCTCGTTTGCGGAGTTACGATACGAGCAGTGCATTGGTTTTATGGTCTCAGCGATGCAACTGCTGCAGATAACTTGCACTGGGGGGAAGCGAAAGGCGAGGCGTTCTGCCAGTTGATCGACGGCCGGGGAAGACGACGACCCCCCGGGGGCTGGAGGAGAGCCGGAATTGGGGGCCGGGGAAAATGCGACTCGGCGTGCTCAGGGAAGCAGCCTGCGCGATGCTGCCCAGCCCGGCTTGCTTTCACCCCTTCCGCGCGGCGGGGCGGGATGCCTGCCCTCCATCTCCGGGAAGGGTTTTCGCTTTCTTCAGCCGCGTGGCAGGCTGCGGGTGAAAAAGAGGACAGCTGGGATGAAACATGCCCGCCTAACTCAAGCAGGCTCAGCCCTCTCCCAGCCAGGCAGAGCTGGAAAGAAACTTGTTCTTTAATCTGACATCGAGACCGAGTGTGGCTAATGAGGAACCCAGACTCGGGTTGCTATAGCAACTTCTGTTCCCAGAAAAGCAAAAAACAAGTAAGTTAAGGGCCCCGGTGCTCTCCCGGTTGCTCCTGCTGGCGGTGGGATTGCTGGAGGGGGAGATATTCGGGAGAGACGAGCCGGGGCGTTAGGAATCGCAGGTGAGGACGGGAATGGTGTCTGTGGGGGCCTGTTTCTCCGACGGCTGTGCAACAGGACCGATCACATCAGCAGGAGTCCTTAGAGCGATTCCCGCTACAGCCACGACTCGATATAATTGTGCAAGATTTTGAGGCGAATAACACCTGCTCAGACCAATCCAGCAGCTGTATTGAAGCCCCACATCATGCCTGTCCCTCCCACTCCCACTTCTGGCCTTCGAGGCAGCTCCTGGGGTCCTTCCTCCCATGCCAGTAGGGTCGCCAACCCTCCAGGATTGCCCTGGAGTCTCCAGGGATGAGAGAGAAATGTCCAGGAGACTGCCGAGAGTCACCCGGGAGAGAAATGATGGGGCATTTATTAAAATAAATATTAATGATGATCCTTTGGGGTCCCTTCCAACTCTACAATCTATGAACCTATGCAATGTTGAATCTGATTAAGCTGGCGTCTCGTCCTGGGTGTGAACCGCCATCTGTGTATTCGCACAGCGCAAGCTGGTCTCCCATCATCCTTGTCCTCTGCGGTGAGAGCTGCGGCAAGGGTGTAGTCTCCCCATGCAAGATAAGCTGTCTACCCACTGCCCTTCTCTGCCTCGAGCAGAGGGACTTTTTCCCCCAAGCCCAAACTCAAATTGCTTCACTCTTTTGATTACACTGTGAGAGCTGACAATGCTAAAGGCGTTATGTAGTTGCCGCAATTGAGGCTAGATTAAATATTTTGGGTTGAATTTCCCTCATTATTTGTTCCATTTGGGAACCTCCATCCTAACGAGGCCTCAGGCGATATCAGCACCCCATGGCCAGAGGCCGGAGCCAGCCCACCATCAAACTTGGAAAACATAAAAACAATTTCTTTGATCAAGCTCAGATCCTGGCTGTATCATCCTCCATAAAAATGTCAGGGAAGCTGCGATTCATTGTCTACTCCTCAAACCATGTCTCTAGGACCAGATGGGGGTCTCAATAAATTTTTATGGAAAAATGTAAAAATGACATCTGGAAGCCTAGGGCAGAGAGGTTTAAACGTCTCCCTTCAGAGAAGATGGTGCCTTAAATTTACCCAGATATCTGCAAGCGGAGCAAGCACAAGACCAGCCACCACGAGTCCGGGTGGTTTGGAGGCGACCCTGTCTCCTCCAGGCAAGGCTGAATGATTATCAGCTATTTTTATTTCAAGCAGGCACACAGTGAGCTAGGGGTTGTGCAAACGTGAAGGAAGATATAGTCTCTGCTTCAAAGATCTCATGGGTTTGGGGACTACAGAAATAGCCACCATTGCGAGAACCTACATAGACAGGGCATAAAAAGCAGGCGGCGAGATGATACAATTTAGTCGGGACGACCTCTTGTTAGGTCCACAGGGCTTGACGGGAACAGTCAAGTTCAGTCCCGTAGGAAGAAACCATGCTTTTCGTTCCACATGGCGGCTCAAGAGTGAGCGGCGCTTGCCTTTCTGTGCAACTCTGCCCAAGTGGGTAATTAGGCATGATGATGAGGATGAGTTGAGAAGGGAAGACTGAATACGGCATTGAAGGACTCTCCACAGCATGCAAGGAGGAGCGGAGACTTGGTGAAGGGAGCAGCAAAGCTGACGTCCCTGGCAAAGCAGAGCGCGTGCTAATGGAGGGAGGTGGGAGGACTCGGCAAAGAAGTAGGCATGTGTTGTAGGACCCTACCTACAACTTTGGGGTTGGTGCTGAGAAGAGGCAGTCACCTACTCGGTATCACAAGAACGAGACTGAAGTGTAGGAGGGCTCGAGGTGCTTAAAGGATGGTTTTGGCCGTGGTAGTTTGGACAGATGATGGAGGATTGAGGGTCTCGACGTACAGACCGGAGGGCAAGAGATGGCCATGGTGTGGATGGCGATAGGGCGGTTAGAAGGGCCACGTCTAGAAACACCGTGAAGGAAGCAACAGTAGGACTTGTCCGGATGCCTGGGGAGGGAGAGAGGAAGGAGGCAAAGGGAGCCCGGAGGCAAGAGGGAGAACGGAGCGGTATATCCACCTCTGTCTACCGCCGGCTAAGTGGTACCTGTCCACCCCTCTGCAGGCACCGTACAGCTCTCAACGCTGCACGCTTAGGACACGGGTGCTGAGCTGGGAGAAAGGCATGCAGTTATTCAGACCGATGATGCAGACGATATGGGGTGGGTTCACCCCAGGTTCCCCTGAACCTTCAGGTCTGAAAGTCAGCGCCGTGATGGGCAGCATTTCCTACACTTGACCCCACTGTGGGTAGAGAGGACTGTCCCACCATCCTGTGCACCACAGGGGAGCTGGGCGTACAGCGGGGCAGCTACCAGGGGCTCTGCTCCTAGAGCAAGAGGTGGCTGGAAACGTGGTGACGGAAGATCTCTGAGCGACCGGCTTACCCAGTGCCACGGCAGCAGGTCTCACAGGGAACCTAAGCTGATTTCTGCTGAGTGTGAAGGAGGAGCCCTGGTGACGATCCGTTTTGCTCACCAGGACGTGGCGAGGTGCAGGAGGGAGTCTCGAATCCAGAGCTTCTAGAGCCGCTTCCTCGGAAATGTGTCCAGGGCCAGCGAGGGAGGAACGGCAGTCTCAGCAAGTGGATGAGGAGATAGCGTGAAGGAGAGAGCTTTCCATTTGTGGAGGCCTTGGCGGGGAAGAGGGAGAGTCTCCGCAGAAGGGATGGCCTTCCTATTAATTAAAGTGCAAACAGGCTGCAGGCTCGGAAAACGTGGTGGGATTGTTTCAGCCAGGAGCTGGGGAAGCTGGTGCTAGGGAGCACCGCGGGCAGACGGTTGCATCTGCTTCCAACGCCGGCGCTGCGGAGCAGGACAGGACAGGAACTGTAGTCCCGGCGGAGGAAGACGGACTGCGATCGCAGAGGTGAGTTTCCGGAAAGGAACAGGCTGTCGGAGAAAGAGGTTAAATCAGAACAGGCAGACAGTGAAGAGGAAGAAAAAAGAAGCCTATATATATCTGTCCCTCAATTCAAGCATAAAGAGGAGGCGAACTAGAAGGCTGGTGAGAGAAAAAGACCTTGATTTAATAGACATTTGTGAAACATGGTGGAAGGACAAAAATCAATGAGCTGCTGTATTACTTTTATATCTTTATTTTGCTTAGAAAAGGCAAGGCTTGCAGAAGCACGCTGCAGTCCTCTGGAAAGCCAGTGGGCTGGATGTACCCAACACCCCTCTGCGCCTCTGAGGCGTCGCATCGTTTTCACGCCCGCTGAAACCGGATGCACTGCCCCCCCACAACTGCTCTCAGCAGCAAACTGAGACCCTACCCCCAGCCCCAGCCCTGCTTGCCATTCCTTCGGGGCTGCCCCGGGGTTAATGAACTGCATTAAAAGCTGCGCCAGGTGCTTTGCAGAAGGCACGGGCAGGAAGGGCACCTGCCCCGAAGGTCCCCCCACCTTGGAGTCACCCCGGGAATGAAGGTGGCAAACAGCAGGAGGAGGATGGGAGGGGAAAGATGCCCAGGTCCCAAGACTTTACTGCACACCTTGTAGAGGGCTTCATTTTGTTGCCTTGCCCTATAAAGCTGTATTTCCACAGTGATTTGCAAATATGTCCCTTCTCGTGCACCACAGCCCGCCAAGTCGGGCACCACCTCTTCACCTGGGGCAGTGCTCCTGCCTGTGGGGCGGACAGGTGACAGAGAAGGGGGCGGGTGATCCCAGGCCTCTATAAACCCTCTTAGCAACACAGAGGCCACGATGGGCTTGAGAGTTGCTTTATAGACTGGGCGAGAGCAGCAGTGGCGGCAGGGACCGCTGCAGGGCTGGGGAACGGACTCCAAGAAAGCAGTGCTGTTTGGGCTGGGGCCAAGGATAAATCAAAGGAGAGTGCAACCCAGCATTGTGGGGCAAGGGGCTGTTACTGTGGGGGGCAGAAGGCATGCCTGGTTTGGGGCAATGAGACCTAGTTGGTGCAGGCAGTCTCCTGCTCAGGGGTCCCAGGTTGGCACAGAGGAAGGACCCCCTCGCTGCCCGGGCTCAGCTCTTCACAAGATGCTTCCAGCTTGGTCAGAGATAGACATCAGCCACGTCTTTATCCAGACAGGACAGCACGGCGTGCTGGACGTGGGACCACGTAGGAGGGCATGGTAACCTGGCTCCATAAAGCCTTTTGCAGTGTTGCTTCCCTGCGCCCATTGTGTTGCACTTGGCTAGTCTGTCCAGCCTTTCCTAGGCCTGGGCAGCCTTGTCTGGTCACCGCCTCCAGCTCCCTTCCCGACCCAGGGTGTGGGCAAGCTTTCTGGAAAGCTCGACAAGCAGGATGTATAAGATGCAGCTCGGAGGAGAAATTCTGGTCGGTGCATTTGAAGGGAGCTTTATTTTTTATGTTAAAACTAAACAGGGAGACTGCTTGTAAGCTCTTAGGAGCAAGAACTGTCCCAGCGATCGGGGGGGCAAAGGTAGTCCTAAGCCACTTGTGCTTTCCCTGCTCTCTAGGGCCATGAAGGGACCTGATGGTGCTCAGTGGAAGTCGGAGCGGCCTCGGGGTTGCTCTAACTAAACTATTCCACCCGGGGCTTCCTAAAGACCCTGCGAAGCTATAGTGAAGTCATTTGGTCACCTCCCTGATATGCTGTTTGAGCTTCCCTGCTGGCTCTGAGGTTGGGGATGCTCTCGGGGATGAGACCCGGCTCCTCTCCAGGTTCCTGTCCAGTGCTAGTGCGAAGGGGCTGCAGCAGACCCGGGGCTGGTACCCAGCGCTTTGGGCGGCTTTCTGAGCAGCGGAGCCGCCATCCCGACCGGGCTTTCTAGGCACCGCTGGGATGCTGCCACTGCCGACAGCGACTCAGACAGGGCACAGGGGAGGGCTGAGGGATGTGCCGATCGTAAATCTGCCTGTGGAATAACTGAAATAGTGCCTTTGTGCTGGAGCGCCTTGGGCTCCCAATGGAGCCTGTTTAGAAGATAATGATGAGGTCCTTCATTGTGCCGCCTCACTCCTATTGCCAAGCGCTTTATGATGCATCGTGTCAGAGGGACAGCGGGGGCGGAGGGGCATTGTGGTCTTTCAAGGCACACAATGCAGTGGAGCATCATTCATTTATTAGCCGCTCGTTCGGATGCTGAAATACCCTGTGCAAGGTTTCGGCGGCATGTGGCCGTTCTGCAGGACGAGCGTCTGCCGAGCGCACCGGACAGATGGTGGCAGGCTGTTACGGCCTCACAACTTGCCCGAGTTAAGTGCGATTGCTGTTGAGCGCCTGGCACATCTTGGCACATCCTTAGTTAATCGGCGAGTGCGACCCCTCTTCGCAGAGGCTCACAAATTCTCCCGGAGCGGCTCCATTAATGAATGGGCGGTGGGGAGGAAGAGCCAACAACCCAGGGAAAATACTTTGCCGACTGTCTGCATTTTCCGTCTTTTTTGGAGTCACTCCTCATCTGCCCCTTCTCGCCTAATCGGCTGTCGCCTGTGAACCTCTCCACCGCCCAGACTCCTCTCCTCGCTCCTCCTCATGCTTCCTGAGTAGCACCAAGCCATTCCTGCCCCCCTCTTCCACCTCCAAGCAATGTTGCCAGGGCACAACGGCTCCACAAATTGGAGCCCGCAGGTGCTTGGCTTTTGTTTTATTTTTTTTAAAGTCACTGTTTTAAACTGAGAAGTGGTGAAATGTCCCAGGAGCACGGACACAAATGCATCACGCCCCGAGGTGGTTGGGAGCGGCTCTTCCTTGTGCAATGGTCTGGAAGCCGGTCCCTGGCTCGCCATGGCACGGAGAGCTGACTCCCCCAGCGTAATTCATGTATTTTTAATACCGCCTCAGCAGATCTTTGCACCTTAGTAACGGAGTCACGGCGAGCTCTGGCCATGGTGCACTTGGACCGCTTCCCAGGCCTCATGGTAATTTCAAGATGATTCATCAGGTTTCTGCAAAACCTTCCTCTGTGCATTAAGAGGTCCTGGGGCCTGTCATCCTGCTGCTCCCTCTCCTCAGCTGTAAGTCTCCAACTCAGCAAGATGATGCCCCTAGGTCTCCATCTGTCCCACTGGCTCTGCTGTTCCTGCATGCTGTAATAATCACTGTCACCTGCGTGCTCCTCTTCTGCCTCTGTCATTATGGGCTCTCTCCTTGAAACCTCCCACAAATGCCGTATGCATCCTACCCCTATGGGAAGCGTGTGCCCAGTATTAGTATACCAGCAAAGTACTAGCGTGGGCACAGTTATATTGGCAAAGATGCTCGTTTTACCCCACTCATAGTATTAAATTATTCATTTGATTCTTTGGGGGCTTTTTGTTTGAGGAAGAGGACTTGGAGGGAGGGGAGCTGCATTCACTCCTTGCCTCTTGTCTTGGCCAGACAGACACCCCTCCAGGGCAGGGCCTGCATCTCGCTGCTCTTCCAGTGCTCGGGACTACTCGTCAGGTAGGGAGGTAACATTGCCTTCATTGCTCAGATGAGGAATCGGAGACACGAGAAGATGAGGCAATACATAGCTCCTCAAGGCTGAGCTGGTTACAACCCCCAAGGGTTCCTTATCTTCCTCCGTGACTGTCCCGCTCCGACTCCTGGATGCCATCCTTGATCCCCTGCAATGCCCACTCCTTGCCCACTCCTCTGGGTGCACCTTTGCCCTTATTTCCTGCCCCCCCCACGCCAGAGGCTATCTCTAGCGTCCACTCCCTCTTCCCCCTTGCCAGGTGCCCTGTGTGCCTCTCAGTACCCCATCTGGCTCTCTCCCCAACTATCGTTGCCTTCTCTTCTGTCTGACAAGCAAGCCCGTCACATTAGACACCCAGCAGAGTTGAAACGGGGTGTTGTTAGGCCGGAAAGGGCTAATTGGTGCCATTACCCGGTCCCTTGATCTATACTTCCAAACGTGGTAGAAGCTACAGGTTCTGCTAATTAGATGCCAGGGGCTGTGTGTACCATCTTGTGATGGTTTTGTTCCCCTCCCTACAAGTCGTTAGGGTTCTGCCCGTCAGCACCTGGAATTTGGGAGGGTATTGGGTGAGGTGGGCACAAGACCCTGCAACACGTCAGCAAACAGCTGTCCAAGGGACTACAGGGCTTTCTCCTGGCCAAGTAAGTGAGGTGCCCAGGGTCCTGCAGCAAGGCGGTGGCAGAGCCGGGCATTGCTACATATCTCTTGAGCCACAGCCTTGCAAGGGGCATCCCGCTTTAAAAAAATAACCTCAGAGAACCAGGTTTGTGTTTCAGTGGTGCCGGATCCGACTGAAGCAGTTCGCCATTTTTTGTTTAAATTTTTTAACCGCCAGAGCCACCCACTTCCCCCGAGGCTCAGCGCCACGCTGGGTCCTCCCTGGCTGTCACCCCAGCCCTCATCCCCCTGCAGGTGCAGACGAGGTGCTGTCGAGGTGCTCGCCTCTGAGCAACACGAGGAAAAGGTTTTGTAATTGGGATGAAATCTATTGCCTATGGAATGGCGCCTGGTGCTTAGAATTAATTAGAAATCCCTATCACCTCCGTGACCCCATCAGACCCAATTAGAGGTGATCGTTCCATTAAAGTGCTGTCTGGATGTTTCCGCCAAGGGGCAGCCGTGGTCTCAAAGTGCTGACAGCGCTGTTCCCCGTGCACTACCCTCCGCTTGTCACCAGGGTGTGCCATGGCCTAGAGCAATGCCCGTGCATCGCACTAGGGCCCAGACCTGCCAGGCTTCTCTGCAATACAGAAGGAACCGCACGCAGCAGCCGAGCTGTCTGAACGAAACCTGGCACAGGTAGCTGCATCCCCATCATCCAAAGAGGGGGTGGGCATCCAGTTTGCACTGTTATAGCTCAAAGGCCTATACAAATCGACAGAACCGGTGGCAGTTCCTGGAGCCAAGGCAAGTGTCCTTGAAGATGGTCTTGGAAGCATCTCCATCTATCTAGTTGCCTGCTCAAATAGCCCATCAGTTGTCTGAAAGGCTCATTGCTATTGTGTTACAATCCGTTTCTTGGGCTTGGCCGGCATGTTTAAAATATAGCGGAGTGGTCCTTGTCGGAGGAGGGGGAGTGATTTTTTGGCCGCTGGGTTTTGAGACAGGCTGGCAGTAGTGGCCGTGTGGATATAGGATATGGCTAGTTCAGGGGAACTGATGACGGCAACGTCTGTATGTGCATGTGCACGAATTTCTGGAGTTGGCCGAAAGATGGGAACATGCATTTAGCACACAGAAAGCGGGGGAAAGATGATGCAGGATTTCCGGAGCAGGGTGAGCAATCGGAACAAGGTGCTTGTCACTGGGCTGATGTCACCAGCGTGTGATATCAGTGCTTTCTTATTCAGCAGGGCACCCTCATTGATAGCACAGTGACTCAGTGCTTCTGCAGTTTGTCTGCCTGGCTGGCATGCTCTCCTTACAGTATAATTAAGCAAATATATTAATAGAATGGGAGTCTGTGCCTGGGTAATGTTCTCTTGTGACAGACAAATGCAGAGACAAAGCAGACACTGACTTTAGAAGTACCGCAGTCCGCCATAAGCAGGCAACTCTCATCCCATTAATGGCATTGCTCTTAGGCAACACAGAAGCTGTGCTTGCATTTTAAAAACCGTCTACATGAAATGACTCGAGCCCTTCCCATCACTGGGGGAATCTTTTAGGCCTCGCAATGCTGGGAATGCTTGGCTTTTATAGGAATACCAGCACAGTATACTGGCAAAGTACTAGCATGGGCACAGCTATACTGGCAAAGTACTAGTGTGAGCACAGCTCTACTTTTTACCAGTCGAATAAATCCACCCATATGAGCAAAACCCATACAAGTATAGATGCTGCTTTGTATGAGTCCTCTTCCTTCTCTGTTTTAGCTATCCTACCTTTGGTGAAGGCATCTATTGCTGGGGTATCTGAGCTTCTTTCCTATTAATAGATTTGTGTCCCAAAGGAAAGCAGGATAGACCATACAGAAGAGTGCAGACACCATCACAGGATAGTACAGAGGAGTGCACACACCATCGCAACTGCTTCTTCATCCCCGTGACCAACCTACTTATGCTGGCATGTCTATGTAGTAGAGATGTGGCCTAAGATAACATCTGAGATATGAAACCAGCCTTTCTGGAACTGTGAGTTGGCTTGTGTGCCTTCTTATTCTGTAATATCCACATAAGACTTGAGACCGTATAGCAGTCGGGTTTCTACCACCTGCCACTTATAGCCTAAACATATAACACACAGCCAGAAGCCAGAAAAGACAGACAGTAATGTGTTTAGACAGACCAAAGTTGCCTGGGTTTCTCTTGAACTGAAGCAGAACACTGTTCATTTTTATTCTATTTTTTTTAATAGGCATCACTATAGAAAAGTCTTTGGGAACAGTTTGAATGAGGGAAGGGGGGAACATTAAGAACTAAGTATGTAAAGCGAAAGGAGGGGATACCTTCTGTTGGGATACAAGTCCACTAATAGGAAAGTTGCTTGGATACCGTAGCAATTGGTGCCTTAGGAAGACCCATGGTAGGACAGATAAAAGGCAGCGTAAACAGCAGGGAGGAAGAGGGGTCACGCGAGGTGGTATCTAAAGATATTAGTGGGAAGGCATGAAATGAGAGGAAAAGGGCTGAGTTGGGGTGAAGGGTCTTTATGGGAAGACAGCTTACTTTCTATTTTTAAAGCCTTTTCCTATAACCAGTTCTAACTTTAGGTTTTTACTTCTCTCCCTCTCTTTTAATTAAAGCATCTATCCGCTTTTTATCTTATACTTACACTTTTAATTTGATTTCTTCTTTTCAAGGGAAGCAGTGGGAAAACCTGCACGCGTACGGCTTCTGAAATTTAAACGAGAAATGGTGCTTGGGGAACAACCAGAGTTGCCTGTGAATAGGCTAACGGACCTGATACCAAAGATTACGTCCGTCAGAGTTTTGAATATGATTTTAACATAAAAAAATACAGGTAAGATAATTGTTTTTCTGGTTGTCCTCAGTGTTAACAAACATTTCCCAAACTGACATTAGACTTAATATTTTAAAACGAGGCCTTATAATAAGTACTTTCGCTTTAGAGTCTGGAGACCCTGGCTCTAAAGTTCACTGCCTACAGTCTACTTTTGACTAACAGTCTTAATAACAGTCCCCAGTAGACACGAGGAAGAGACAAAGTCATTGAAAGCACCAGCGACAGCATCGGGTCTAAGCAGCAGTTAGGAGAATTATTTTAATGAATACATTTCCTTTCAATTGTACGTGAATAGCAAGATCCCATTAGAATGGGGAAGCAATTAGAGCTAATAAAGATGAACGCGCAGTGCTTGCTGCATGTGGAATAACAAACAGCGAACAAAGGATTCAGAAGAGAGCTGACTCTAATCCAAATAAATGAGCAGTGATGAAAGGGAAAACTGCTCTGGTCTCCTGCAGTGAGACACGCTTCCTCGTCGGCTTCTCTCTACCAGCATTGCACCTAATCACAGCAGGGAAAGTAACACATGGATTCAATCACGGAGGTAGAAGGGTCAATGCAACCTGTCCCTCCGGAGAATTTAAGGCTGCACGCTGCCCCGCGGATCAATGGCTGAGGAAGCTGGTGGCATTATTATTTATACAGCACTGCAAGCATACACGGCACCGGACAAGAGGTGAGACAGGGCCAGACAAATAGCAGGTCCCCGTGGCATCTTCTGGCTTTCTCAGCCGGAGCTGCCAATGAGGAGCACGCAAGCTAAGGGTATTAAGAACGGCACAGAAAGACATCCCACATGACCCGCAACGCGGGCAGACGCCCCACTCAACATGGCCCCATTATTCACGGCAGTCCCTGCCTGGAAGAGCTCACAGTCGAGCGGCCCGGGCAGGCCTTGTGCAGCCGTGTACAGTCGCTCCTGACAGCCTTGCCGGAGAGCCTGGCACAGAGAGCGCTCGCGGGGGCTGCGACTTGTTCTCTGACCCTTAGCAGAGCGGTGAATCGCGACCACGTCCTCTCATACATCACTGCGTTAGGCAAGGAAGGAGGAGCAGCTTGGTCAGCGGGGAGCTTTGGGTGCCGTTCATTCCCTCCTGGGCTAAAAGACACCCACGTGCACCAGCCGGCATCCTGATCACTCTTCTCTTGCATGCAGCTCGCTTGACGGGGCTCACGCAATGGCCAAAAGGGTGCATGTCCTCCCATCACCACTGGGCCCTCAATAGCTCAGTGTTTCTGTAATGTCTTCCTCTTCCGGGAGAAAAATCCCCCTAAGAAACCCACCTCCAACAGCCCTCTGCTTAAGTCTCTGAATATCGCCCGTGAAGAGTGCCACTGGTGTCGTTCTTGGAGAGCCGCTGGATTAGACTCCTTCAATAGGCACCGAGATCTCTTCAAGTCAAATCATAAAATCATTTTTTTATTGCAGGCTGGCGGGCGTCCACGACATTTGCTGCCATGGCTCTGAGTGGCCATTATTATAATCAGCCCCGTGGCTCCGTGGGGTACAGAGCAAATAATACACTTGACGATGGTGTATTTACGCAGTAGGCTCACAGGAAAATTGGGTAAACCGATAATTACCCAAGGATATTATTGGCTTTGGCAGAGTTAATAATAATTAGCACTTTTCATCTTCCAGGCTCTTTACAGGATAGGACTTTTATAATCACCAGAATACAAAGACCCCAAACCACCGAGAACTGCTTCCATGTGTGATTTGGTGTGAAAATTTCTGAGCCTCTCTCTCTCTCTCTCTCTCTTTTTTTTAATTTTTAATTTTTTGCAGTCCTACTACAAGGGCTAAATTTTGGAGAGAGAGCAAGGGCTAGATTTCCACCAAAGCTCTGGACCTGGCAGGCTGAGCTCCCTTGAAAACCCCAGCCGTAAGGACCACATCCCTGGGTGATGAGAAGGCCCTGAATTTGCAGGGGGGAATTTGGCCCCAGTGTGTCCCACATCACTTTACCAGGATGGGGGTCTGAAAGCTGTGCAATCTCATTCCCTGTTCCTGCTTTTTTGATCCCCCTCGCTGCTCTATCCAGCATTTGCTGTGCTTCCCTTCAGCTCTCCCCATCCCTGCCCCTCTTTTGGGCTCAGTAGCACATAAAACCCTAGCAGTTTCATCTCAATATTGCTAGACACGTAAGACAGCTCTGGAGGCATAAGCACAGCCCCTGCCTTATCCTGGAGTCATGTATCCTTATCCAGGGACTGCTCCTGCTGGCAATTTGGAGGTGGCTTCTACAAGGAGTTGGGGAGAGGGGAAACTGGGGATCAGGGCAAGACGGCGCTGCAGGATTTTACCTGCTTCTCAGCCTGTCCAGGAAACAGAGCATCCCATTCCTGGCCTTGCAGTCCCAACTGCTGAAATCCCCCACATACCAATACACAACCTGCTCCCTAACCAGGGACTAGGAGAGCGGTTACCCGCCTCCCCTGCCCCATGAGGTCCCCACCTCAAATGAGGGACCATCCAGAACCATAGACATGATCATGAAGGGCCAAGAGGCCTAGTGCATCCTCCTGGTTGCCACCCCGCGCCTGTTTTGCTCATGGCACTTGCACCTGAGAGGGGTGTTATACTGGGATTGAGGAGGGCATGGGGATATGATGATAATTTGGGGTGAATGAGAGGTTCCTGATGGCAGAGGATTTTTCCTGAGCTGAGTCTTTCTAAGTGACTTTGGATTATAAGGAGAGGGAGGAAGAGGGCTAGGGGCAGGTGGTCGAGAGAGGGGAAGGAAGAGGCATGCTAAAAAGGAAGTGGGGTTGGAGGGGTGTGAGGGGGTTCCCTCTACAACTCGATTGCTGATGATGATTCAGGTAGTCGGAAAGATGGGGCTCCTTTTGGCCCTGTGCCGGGTGTTTCAAAGGGTCTCAGCTAAGCCTATGGGAATGCACTGACTGCTGAAAAGATCCATTTAGGGCAGTATCAAGAGCTCATTTGTGTCCATCATGACCGGGGAGACAAGTGGCCTCTGTCTAGGTCCTAGCATCCAAGCTGTTTCTAAATTCTGGTGACTCTTGCCACTGCCATCTCTGAGATATGGCCTCTCCTATCCGTCCACACCACTAAAGCTCTCACCCAGGCTCTTATCATCTCATATCTCAATTACAGCAACATCCTTTTCTCTGGCCTTGACAAATGCAGCTTTGCCCCGCTCATATCTATCCTGAATGCTGCTGCAGAGATCGTTTCGTAGCTCACTGCATTGCCTCTGTCACCTCTCGCCTTTCATTCCTTTCCTGGCTCCCCCATCCCTGTCACATCAAGCTGAAGCGACTTGTACTCATATTGCCATCCATCAAAGATTAAACAGCATGAGCATAATCTCTCCAAAATAGTAATAATTTTTAGCCTGTCTTCACTTTTTCTCTCTCTCTCTCTTTCTCTCTCCATTGCTGAGGTGTGTGAGGCTTGCAGGTTGACTCAATACACACAAGTGCCTGCATCTCTGGCTACGCTAATGAAGACCCCAACAGGAAATAGCCATCCATTTCACTCTTTACATCCTTATTTGGTCCTCCACCTCTTCTTCATCCTCCGCTTTCCCCTTATTTTGCACCCTCCTATGCTCCTGCCCAGTCACCTCCACCTTCATCCATCACCTACACAAAGTCAGGACAGGTCTAGAAAGCAAGAGATGTATTTTCCTTTCACACACCTCCGACTCGATGGATCATTATGTAACATCCTATCTTAGAGTATTGAGTCCATGTGTAATTGAATTCAAACCTGACTCTTAACCTGGGTCCGACTGGAGAGACTTACTGTTCTAGGCAATGGCTTAACATTGTTACACATAGGGCGTGTCTCCATGTGCCAATTTAAGGTGCTTTAGCCCAATTTAAGGTGTATGAAGACTGTGCATCTACATGTGCAAGTCCTTAATGCACCTTAAAAATGGCAATTTTAGGCTACTCACAGCTAAACTGATACCTGCAAATGCAGGTATCAAATTTAGGTGTGAATAGCTAAAACGCATTATCGCACAGGTCGACACTTTAAGGCGCATTAACACTGTATATGGACTGACTTGGGACTAACTTTAGTCTCACATCAGTCCACACCCATGGCGTTAATGCACTTTAACATGTGCACGTGTTCACACGAGCCTAAATCACCTTAATGGGCACTAAGCTAGGGCACATTAAATTTAGGTGCATGTGTAGACACACCCATACAGTAATTAAATGTGCAATCTTTGGGACCAGCTCTAGCAACAACTAACCTCAGAGTGCCTTGCTTGGACCTAATAGTCATGAAGGGCATGGGAGCATCCAGAATTTCAGTGAGCAAAAGTGGTTGAAACTCAGCCCACTGCAGCCTTGGTTCCTGCTGGATCCAGACCTGTCCCATGGAAACAGCCGTGATGGTTGAAAAGGCAGCTGGCCCTATCTGTGGCACTGAGAGCCGGCTCCTCAGCTCTGTTCCCAGGTGACAGCAATTCTAGCATCAGAAGAAACCTGGCTTTAACATCTGCTCCGGTCTAACCACGGCTTGGGCTTTTAAAGGGTCATCATGTCAGCTCGCCCACCTGGGACAGCTCTGCCCTAAACCCTTCAGTTACTGGGAAATTTCTAGTTCCCCCCCATGCTGTTCAGAGCCTTCAAAAAGAAGCCGAGGTGGAAGAGAGGAAGGATGGCCTGGTGTTAAGGCACGGGTTCAATTTGTGGTTTTGCTGTGGGCTCCCCGCGTGACCCGTGCTATCTCCATTTCTGATACGTAGAATGGGGGGAACAACAGGTCCCTTCTCCTGCACCCCCTCTGTCGTCTTGCATTGTGCAGTCTCGGGGTGCAGGGCAGGTGAAGGAGGGATGATTTTTCACTCGTGTGTATACAACCTCAAGCAGAATGGGGTTGCATCTTCATGGTCTCGTGGCATAACTGGAATGTGCTTCAAGAGAAAAACCTGTCCACCCAGGCTTTTGCTTGTGCTGGGAAGGAAGGTCTTCAAATCAGGGCTGTGCTCAAGGTGGTAAAGCAAAGCACATACCTTGGGCTTGTCTCTCTAGTTCTCTCCATTTGTTTCCCCACGTATCAGCCTTTCTGTAGGAGCAACCAGGGCTGGCTTACCCATAAGGCGAAGTAGGCACGTGCCTAGGGGTGCCGATGTGCCAGGGGCGCCAGCATTTTAGTGTTGCAATTTTTTTATTGAAGTAAAAATAATAATAATTAAAAAATATATATCGTATATAGTACTATAGATAAGGACAGCAAACAGCACATCCATTCCCATATACACGCTTGAAACCTTTCTGTTGGACTACCTGCAGCATAGGTGACCGCTAGATGTTGATATAGCATCGGCTCAGAAAAAACGAAAGTCACGGTAGATAGGAGGCACTGAAGACGGTGTGCCTAGGGCCGCGTGAGGTGTAAATCCGGGCCCGGGAACAACGGTAGTGGGCGTCAGACGTGTCCGCTCTCTCCGGCCCTTTCTGAGGGTGCTTTGCTCTAACCTGTTAGACGGAGGCCATACAAGCTCCGTCTTAGGCGCTGAGCTCCTCGGTTGGTATAAGGCATAACTCTACTTACGTCAAAGAGGAGACAGTAATTCACAGCAGGGTGCCAGAACCATGGCAGCAATTTAATGTTTTCATTGTGTCTTTGTTTTTCCCCCCCAGAAACACTTTTCTAGGGATCATCTCCCCCCTCCCCCCCTCCCCCTCCAACACACGCACGCATACGCACCGAGTAATGGCTAACAGAGTCTTGGGTGTTTAGTCAGAGTCTTCCTGCGATTGCAAGAGCACTGGACGCGTTCCAGCTCCGGTCTCACCTCCAGCATGTGCTCTCCCCGGACCCTTGCCATCCCCCCGCCCCCACTCATCCATTACCTCTTCCTGACAATCTCCAGACCCTTGAAATTGCTCACTTGGAATTTCGAAGTAAATGGGAGCAAAGCAATTTCCTAGGATAGCACGGAAAATGGATCCAAATGAAAAGCAGCAAGTACGTATCTGGTAGGCATAAATAGCGAAAGAAACTCATTTCTGTTCTTGCCACAAAGCAAGTGACCTTGGAATAGCAAAAGGCCCGAGGTGTAAGCCCAGGCTGCCAGAGTCCATAAAAGCAAAGCCCCTTATTTGCAGAAGAACTGAGAAATAAAACCTGGAGAGAAAGGTGTTTGATGTGCAAATCTCTGCCAGCCCAAATGGCTCCAGTTACTTCCAGTGCCAGCAGCAGAAGGGAGAGAGGTTAATTGGTCCCTACCATTCCCCCCGCCCTTGGAGCCCATGCTTTGTGGGATGCATCGCCCAAGCCTTCTTCCCCGCTTCCAGCAGCCGTGTATCCTTCGGTTCCTCTTGTCCTGAAAAGCAGATCACCCAGTCAGAGCCCAGAAACAACGCCGTGTGACTTAAATGACCAATCAGACACCGGAGAAAATGCACCTTACAGGTGTCTCGTAGGTGGTCACGTATTCACCCGACGAACAGAAGCGGATCGTGGAAACACCAGTGGAAATGGAAACCAGCTCGTAAAGGGGGATAAAGGGGCCAAACTCATAGCAAATAATGCAACCGAGTTCCGGTTACACATCAAACCGCCGCGGCAAGAAACGACCAAACGGCAAGCGTGTGTTGGGCCCTGGACACACCGGCGCTCGAGTGCTTGTGAGCAGCATTCGGCGAGTCTCTGCGAGTGGATCCTTGGGAACATGGCAAAAAGATCCCACTGGGGCCCGAAACCTTCATCGTATTCCCCCACCTCCCACCCGTTCAGCAGGGGTCAGAGGGAGGAACAAGCATGAGATAATGAGGGGTTGCGTTTGCTCACAGTGTGCATCGCAGAGTGTAGCTGCCTCTCCTGCTGGAGCTGCCAAGGGCTTGATACCACCCAGACACATCTTGCAACACCAGTTGTTTCTCCTGAACTCCTGCCGTCAAAGTGGTTCTTTTTGTAGTGCTTCCAAAACGAGCTGCTGGAACGTGGGCCCTGCGATCACTCCGGTTCATTGTGTGCAGAAAAAGTGCAAACATCCCTCCCCCCGCTTCTCCTGCCCTGCCCTCCCCCCCACCGTCCCTGCATTTCTTCATAAAAATGTCAGAAATTTAAAAAAAAAAACCCAAACTGGCAGGCAGCCAGCTGAAAAGATGTGTAAAATATCGAACGCGGCAACACCATGAAATGGCGACCTGAAGCTTTCTCCACTCTTAAACCTCACTAAGGGCTGGGAGTCCAGTCACTTTAGCGTCTGAAGAAAAACTAATCATCAGATAGGGAGGAAAATATTGCGACCTGCAGGGACAATTTTATGGCATGAGAATCAGGAACTTTCCACGTGACCTCCCCTGCTATGTAAAATCATTTGACACTCCTCTCGAATAAATACATTTTGGGAAGTCTGATTCATGCAGAAAGGGCTATCTCCATGGAAATGTTAACATTTTGATGCGACTCAGACAACCTGAAGATAATAGATGGAAGGAGAAACTTATGAAGCATAGAAACAGAAAAGATTGATGCTTCAGGTACCACTCACAAGGGATCCTGGAGGCTACAGTTTAAGCAATAGAAAAGCCAGGCTCGGACAGATCAGTTGTCACTTCCTTCAGAGAGCAACAGGACTTCGTCTGATATTGGAGCAAAACACCAAACACTGAATTGATACCGTACAAAGGAGGTTTGCCCATGTATTCAGTTAGGCCCTGAGTCAGCAAAGCATTCATAGATTCACAGCTTGTTAGGGGCTGCAAGGGACTTTGTAGATCATCCGGTGCAGCCCCCCGGCCCCCAGGCAGGAAGACAACTGGGGTTAGGTGACCCCAGCGAGGTGACTGTCCAGTCTGCTCTTGAAAACCTCCAGGGTAGGCGATTGCACCACCTCTGGAGGGAGCTTATTCCATAGTCTGGACACCTTGACTGTGACAGAGTTTTTCCTGGTATTAAGCCTGAAGCAGCTTTCCAGGAGTTTGTACCCATTGGTTGTGGTCTTCCCCAGGGGTGCCCTAGTAAACAGGTGTTCACCAAGCTCCTGATGCACTCCTCTGATTTAGTGGTAAGCTGCTATCAAGTCCCCTCTCCGCCTTCTCTTCTTTAGGCTAAAGAAGCCAGGGTCCCTCAGCCTTTCCTTGCATGGCTTGCCTCGCAAGTCCCTGATCATATGGGTGGCTCTTTTCTGGATTCTCTCAAGGTTTTCCACATCCTTATTGAAATGCGGCACCCACAACTGGACGCAGTCCTCCAGCTGCGGTCTCACTAGTACAGCGGGAGTATTACTTCCTTAGTTTTACACGATGCAGGCCAGCGTGTTGTTTGCCCTGCTGACCACCACCTCGCACTGACAGCTTATATTCATACGATGGCCATTCATTACTCCTAGGTCCCTTTTGGCCGTGTGTAGGCCAAGCTGTCACCTCCGAGCTTGTATGTATGTTGAGGGTTGTTTACCCCCAGGTGTAGCACCTTATGCTTGAAAGTATTAAACTTCATCTGGTTCCAGTCTGCCCAACTCTCACGCCTGTCTAGGTCCACCTGTATCAGTAATCAATCTTCTGACGTGACCACACTGCCCCATAACTTGGTGTCGTCCACGAACTTTACACAAATCCTTAATCCGATTGATTTCCACGTGATATCAACATGGGCCCTTCTTTTCACCGTCAACTAGGCAGGGCCACAGTTGAAGACCACTCTTGCCTTGAAGAGCTTCCATAATCAGAATGATCAAGGCAAAGGGTGGAAAGACAGGAGCACAAAAAAAAAAAAGGTCAAGGAAGGGCACCCATTTGGGCAGTGGCAGAGCTGAGAACAATGCTCTGTTGGATGCCTTAAATCAAAATAGGCTCTTGGTCGACCAGAAGTTATTCAGGAAACATTCGGTGAAAGCTCTGTGGTCTGTGTTATGCAGGAAATCTGACTTACATTATTATAATGGTCTTTTCTCAATTGAAGACCTGAGGTCTTCTGATCAAGAATGCAGAATGCAAAACTTCACATTTGGATATTAACTCAACCCCCCACTCCCAACAGCAGCACTGGGCACCCTGAGTGATATATTTCAAAAGCCCCAGAGTATAGCATGCAATAGTATGAAATATACTGGGTGTGTCTACACGTGCATTTATGCCAGCTTAAATTAACTGAGTGGTAAATGGGGATAGGCAGGCATCTACACCTGCAGGCATTAAAGTACATTAACGCTGCATGTGGACTGACTTGGAACTAACTTTAGTCCCTGTGTTACTGCGCAGTAAGGCATCTACATGTGTGTTACTGTGCAGTAACTAATCAATCATAAATTTGATACCAGCATGATGCAGGTATCAAATTTATGCTCAAGGCAGCCTAAGTCACCATATTTACTGTGCAGTAAATGCGCATGTGTAGACACACCCACTGTATATGAAACACACCAAAATGGTTCCAGCAACACCCCCCTACTCCAGCCCCTGTTTTGGTTTCTGGGGCCTTGCACTGGACCGGGAATTTGCCCCTTGCTGGCCAGAATGTAAGCTATGAGCTTGCAATGTTATAAGTCTAAAAGGAAGTTCCTTGTGACTTTTTGTTTGTATTACAGAAGCATTTTAACACAAAGCTGGGGGGTGGGACACCTTCTTTATACAACTTACAAGGCACTCCCTCTAGAATAGTGTACCTGCTCCAAGTCCTTCCCTGTCAGAGAGCCATAGACATACCCAAAAAAGTTCAGAGAAGAGCAACGGAACTGATTAGGAATCTGAAGGGGTTGATTTATTTAGGGAAATTTTTAAAGACATTTCTAGTTTAAAGAATGATAAATTGAGGAAAGTTGTAAACACCAAAAAGAGCTGGCACCTTAGGGAGGGAATAGGAATGACTGAATGATGAGGGAAAGAGAATTTAGGATTAGCGATTAGAAAATGTTCCTGATTCTAAGATCTGTGCCAGTGCAGGGTTATCTCCTTGGGACGTTAAAACTAGGCTGGGGAGCAGACAACAGAGTCTTGCCCCAGTGGGGAGCAAGCAGCAGGTGACCGCACAGGCCCATCTTTAACATCGCTGCCTGTGTTTATCTGATAGATACTAAAGGGATTGAAGTAGGTTTGTAATTTTAAGAAAGGCTATCGATTTCCTGTAGTAAACCCAATAGCCATTCTCCTGCTGGAGCTTTTTAATTGGCTTGGTGCTGGATCTATAGTCTTTCTAGCTAAGAAGGAGGGGGCCAGATCCAAAACGCATGCAAATCTATGGGAAGAGTCTTGCAGGCTTCGATCGGCTTTTGGATCAAGCCATTGGTGTTGCAACTTCCCCTGGTACAGTGGTAAGTGGGTTGCGTGCATACACTAATGGTTCGGTTGCATTGCACAGGGTGGGGTTGTTAGCCTCCTGCCTTCAGACATCCAAGAAGTGCTCCAATAGCTTATTGATGTATCTACGCTGTCTTGTGGCTCCTTAGCTGGGTTTCAATTTGCTTTAAAGAAACCCATTAATTCTCCATGCTGTGGCAGTTAATGAGGGGTGTCCTTTCGCTACAAAAAGTAGTTCCTTTTGAAACGATAATAAGAGACCACAGCAGAGGGAAAGCTCAGCATGTGTTCCCTGTGGTCTTTTCCTAATCTTTTCTCATTTCTCTTCTTTTTTCCTATATTCCTTGGGAAGTGTGGTTCTTCTGTCTTGTAGCCCAGGAGCCAACTTGAGGCACATCCTGAAATAACAGACACTTTCCTTGGCTTTATACTAGAAAAGGAGTTAAAAATGGATGAAAGAGCCACAAACCACTGATGGAAAAACAGCCAGGCCTCTCGAGTTGGGTGATTTTATACCAAGCACTTTCTCCATCAGCCCTTTGTTCACCCAGCTCCAAAACTCTTCTGCCTCTTCCAGATCCATGTAGGACACCTTATTTATCTTGGGCCTTCACCACCCATTTAATATAAAGGGTATCAGGACAAAATTTGATTAATAGGTTTGACATGATCATCAGCAAATAGGAAGAGCCCTATTCTCCCCAGCACCCCCGAGGGTGACGAGGAACAATGGTAATAAGCTGATGGAGAATAGGTTTAGGTTAGAGATCAGAAGGCAATATTTTACAGTTAGGGTGGCCAAAATCTGGAACCAGCTTCCCAGGGAAGTGGTCCTCGCCCCTGCCGTGGGCAAATTCAAGAGGAGGTTGGAAGATCACCTGTCTAGGGTCTAGTGAACCCAGCATTCATTCCTGCCTGTGGCAGGGGGTCAGGCTAGGTGATCTATTCAGGTCCCCCCTGACCCTAGCGACTATGAAACTATGACATTATCAACCAAATCCAGCCAATCAACCAATATCCCCACCCAGCCTCATGCTCCTGCCTGTCTTGTGTCAGCAGCATATGAAAGTTGCTCTTTTGTTCCCTGGGGAATTTCTTATTGTGTATCACTTTGAAGGAACACATCTTTCGTTTTTGGCAGGCGTGGACTTCTCCTGGAGGACTGCCTTGACCCCATATCTCTCTATGGATACTTGTTTAGCTTCATTTTCCAGGTTCATTGTTCAAACTAGCAATGATGCTTTTTTTGTCCAAGCTGCCAGGAAGGTTACAACATTACATCAACTGGGTTCATTGAGCAGCATGCATCCCCCCAAGCTGTAGTTTCCTAGAGGCTTCAACAGTTACAAGCAGTGATCATCTCTTCCTAATTAAAAAAGAAAAAAAAACACCTGGAAGGGAGGCGTGGAACAATAGAGGATTTCCTCCACTGAAGTACCTACTCCCTTCCCTGTAAAGGAGAGTCATCCGCTAGTTGTGTTTGCAGAGGGAATGAGGTAGGTGAATGAGGGGAGTGGTGTCTCCAACACGTGAGCCAGCATTTTTTTTTTTCCTAATGTGACTCATTAAGCCACAAAAGGACCCCAGGAATAAAAGCTGCTTTGGTGCAACAGAGATATGTCAGACCTGACTGTTATTGTACATGTCAGGGTTGTTAAAGTGTAGGATAAGGAAGGCCATTGTAGTCTCATGGAGAGGACAGCTGGTATGATTAATGACTGGCCCCTGAATTCTCCAAAGAAGAGATGGAAGTAGAGATATGGCCTCTGCTACTCAAGAGGGGCAGGATGCCAGAGGACACGTGCAGAGCAAAGCAAAGGGGTCCTCTACCAAAATTGGCTCGATCAGCAGCTACCTTCGTGAAGGACCACCACTGCTCTCTGGTCCCGGGATGGGAGCAGGAAGGTTTTCACTGAGACGTGCTGCTTGCCTGTATAACCATGACCTTATTTCCATCCCCCACACCTTTTCTTCTGGCTTGTAGTGGATGAGGAGTCTCCAGAAGCCCAGGTGATAATTCATCAGGAGAGAGGAATCTCCAAAAAGGAAAAAAAAGCTCTTTTTTTCTCAAGGAAATTCCAATTTGTTCTTTGCCTAATTACTTGACTGTACAGTTAAATGACTTCTTTACCTGGGGTTTTTTTGGTTTTTTTTGAGTTCGCATGCAAGTCCAAGGCATGCCAAAGTAAATTACAGTTAGTTTGTCTTAAATAAACAGTGACTCTTCCAGGAAAGGTTTGTCTGTATTGGGCATTAGCACCATTTATCATTGCTCCACTGTTTTGAGTTGGCTGCCCTTTTAGGGTGAGATGTCTCTTGGTTTTAGTGTGCTCACAGGCATGGAAAGGACAAGGTCCTACCCCTAAGAAAAATGTACTGAGAAGATGTCATTAAAGCTAATGAGAGTCCAGGCAGCTGCAGCTCATTATAGTTTGCCCGAGGCCAATTGTAACTGAGACCTTTAAATATACATCATAGTCAAATAAACAACATCATATTCGATCTGCGGAGTCTGTATCAGTTCCTGCACAGCCCTTATCGCCCAGCCTTACATTTTGCTGAGAAAATGCTCTGCTCAATACCAAACTCAGAAGGAAGCGAGCCCATCGCACTTAGGAACGGCGCGCTGGGGAGGCGACGGGGCAAGTATTTCAGCTTTCTGAAAACACCCTTTGAAATGAATTGATTGCGACTCGCGGAGACGCTCGCCGTCCAAGCCCTCTGCCCCGGCCCCTTCTCCCGACGAGCGAGCGGAAAGCAGGTTGAAGAGCAACCTCCAGTGATGCTGGAGATAGTCTCTTTTCAAACAATGAGTGAGCTCATTCGTCTCTCCTCCCTTTGGCGTCGGGATACAACTTTACTGTAAAAGAAAATCAGCATTTTCTCTTGCCCTTTTTTTTTTTTCTTTTTTGGGTTCATCTCAAGCCTTTAGCTAAAGAATTACAGATTTATGAGTTCGGGGGTTTCCTATGCAATTAGCAGGATTCAGAAGTGTCACTTCCCTTGTAGGCAATGACAGAGCTTCTGTTTCCTGCGGTCGGGTAAGCGCCCCAGAGACACGGACCTGCGGGCAGGCTACAAACTTTCTCATATCCTTACTGCTGAATCGCTTTATTAAGGTCTTACCACAATAAGGATTCACTGGCACTTAGCTACTTTCCAGGGACCGCTGCTGTCTTAACAAGCCATTATCTGCCCATAAGAGGGGCTCAGTTCTTTTGGGGGTGTTTAGTAATAAAGAAGGAAATAACATCCTCAACTTCTTTTCTCTTCGTGGTCTGACTGGGCTCATCCACCTCTTCCCTTCCCCAGTCTCTGCTGGCTTGTGCCAACCACACTGTATCATGTGAAACCCAGCTTGGAGCCATATCAGGTGTAACCCAGCTTCCTCGGGATGTGGATTTCTGTCCCAGGAGGTGTCTGCTACGTGTTCGGATCCCAGTAGAAACAATCCCATCGATGCTGGGGATCCAGCAAAGAAACTAATGGCTCTGGGGCTGAGGAAGAAAGCATGCTCGGTCCCTAACCTAGTGGGTGGAGGAGGTCTGTGTGCAGCATGGAGGTAGAAGCAAAGGAAGCAGAAATCGGAGGGGAGCCCTAGTTAGGGATTGTGGGCGGCAGGGGCTGGACATATTGTTTATGCTGGAAAATAGTTCCCCATCCGATTCCTCTGCTCTTTCACTGGCCAGGGAGCCCTTTTATCTTTCAAGCAGGCACCCAGGATAGAAAAAGTTGGCAGATCAATAGCAGTGAAAAGGAGCTGATGGCTTTACGATGCGGCCCCGGCTGAACATGAAAACTCAGAGGCTGCCAGGAGCACTAATAACTGGTTGATGCCTCGTGAAAACAGCCTGCAAGCCTGGCTAGATCTTTGTCTCCTGACCCACATTGGCGCCTTGATTTGATACTGGTGTCAACCTGGCTTTGGGAGGCCTGTGTGCTGGACTAGGGATGAGAGGGAGTGATGTGACCCGAGTGGGTGCACGCTCCCTGCTCTTTATTATTATTCAGGACATACTTGCACTGGGCAGGTGCTGGGATCCTGCATAAAGATGCTGAGTTCGTTTTACTTCACCAGCTTCAGAGACAACAGATGCAATGCAAAAGAGATCGAGGGTCTCTTGGGCAGAGCAAGACCAGGGCGAACAAAAGAGCCGTGGAGTAGAAACCGTAGGCATGCTCCAAGCGGCAGCATTAGCCAAAGGTTTTTTGGAGCGTGGAAGCATTGTCGGAGCAGGTCTGGCAGCGGTGCAAAATGTGTGCCCTGGCTGTGGACTGTGCCCACGTGCCAGCATGGACCAGCGTATCCCCGCTGCGCAGAATACAGAGAGCCGCTTTCTCCCTGTCTCCAAAGGCCCCTGAAGACTAGACTGAGCCTTTAGTCCCAGCCTCTGGGGAGGGGTGGCTATCACTGCACTGCCCTTAAAGCCCTGTGACTTCACTGAAAGCAGAAGTCGCATGGGTTTGGCAGCTTGAAAAACCTATTTTAGTGAGACCAGTGCTAGCCCCTCTGTGGGAACATTTCCATCAGCTGAAATCCAGGTTAGTGGGCTTAGCTGGCACCTATGCACTCACTGACCAAGGGGAAAGCTCACTAGGTTAGGCTTAAATTGGTTTAAGAAGGTCCCGGCAGGAAGCTGGACTAGTTCGACTCAACTGGTCTAAGACCATGTCTTTAGTGGGATGGATAGCAGGCTTCCCTTACAACTTCAGCCTGGCTGAGAGTGGGAAACAATTTGAAGGACCAGTTCTCTGCATGTGGCAGGGAGCCGTGGCTCTGGCCCAGACCTCAGCCCTTCTCCACCTGGCCACACGGGAGGGCTGAAACCCTCCCAAGCCAGCTATTGCCCCAGGAAGGGGCCAAGGGAAAAGGCTTCAGAGTATTGCAGCCGCGAGCGCCGGCGCTTCGTGTGACAGCAGGGGCTGGTGGTGATCGCTGCGGTTTCAGGCTCGTTCCCGTTATAATCCTCGCTTTCACTCGCTTCGTGCTTACGTCAGTGGGGCTGGAATTTTCCAGCCTCGGGTTCTGCACGAAGGTGACTTTTTTTTAATGGAATGAAAGTCTTCAGCCAAATGGTTGGGCTGCTCTTTTGGACTAGAGCAAGCAACAGACTTTTCTTATTATACATTAAAAATATATATATTGTCACCTCTCCTCACATGGAGTCCGCGCTGAGATGGCCAGCGGCCAGGCGGCTGAGAGCTCATCTTTGGCAGACATACACCACAGTCCCATCCACTCCAGTCTTTGCCAGCTTTCCTGGGTTTGGCTTTACCGAATGCTGCCTTTTCTGAGACAGCCTCTTGCACATGGACGCTACCATGGGGACGCTCGTTTTAATAGTCGCGTGCGGGGAGGGGCCGTGATGCTTATTAATAGGAGGCTAATTTACACATGTGCAAAGGAGAGCGGGGCAGCAGCTATTTCCAAATGTTTCCAGTGAAATACTAGCTCTTATAAAGGGGATCCTGCTCTTAATGCATTGTTCCTGCAAATGGGGAACAAGAGCCAAGAGGAACGTCTTTGCAGGTAGCGGCAGGAAGGCCCGGGTGGTGTCCTTCCTTGCTCGTTCTAGTCGCTGCCCAAACTTTATTTGGTAAAGCTTCGTGCCCTCTCCCAGAAGATCAAATACCATTTTCAGGTGGAGGAACCAAAGCCCAGAGGCAAACAGCACACTATTCATAAGAGTCGATGCAGGTGTGCGGCAGGAAACTCAGGAGCCCAGCCATAGGTCTCCTGATTTTAGGAGGGTCCTCAAGGCCGTGGACAATCCCCACACCTGGAGATATGGGGCTCTCCCAGCTGTTCCTATCCATACTGGGGGGACCTACTTGCATATGTCTGTAGGGGCTCGGCTTTCTGACCGTTATGTCCTGGAGAGGCCTGACCCTGATCCATGCTGTCCGGATGCTTTTAGCTCGCAGTGCCCGAGGATCGAAAACCGGTTCCAGGTTTGTTAGGGGCCTGCAGCTGATGCTGAGGACACCAGAGGTAGGCTGCGTGTTGCAAAGTGCCTGTGGCTTGCTTGATCAAGGAGCTTTTCCTGCTGCTGATGTCTCTCAAACCCCTGTCCACATCTGTGCAAACGTCCTCGGGCTCTCTCCCCTGCAAGCCTTCTCACTGCCCCGCTCTCATCCTTGCACTACCATTGCCTGGTAACAGCACTGCATGGGTTGCCCTTCTGGCAGCACAAGTGGTGCCCTCTGCTTACGGGCATGGGATGTTAGTAGAAAAGTGGCAAGTGGTGAATCTGGTGTCTTTATTCTGATTTCCTTTCTCGTGCTTGAAGGAGATCACCAAGTTGCCTTTCGCCATGCTGAAGACCTGCCGCAAATAAATGCACCACTAGCGGAAAAAGATGTCAACCAGGGTTATTATCATCCCATCGAGCAAGGCACAGAGAACTGCAGGTAGACCCTGCCCCAGTGCACTTACAGTCAAAAATACCGGGTGCATGGATGTAGACGAACGACCTAGGCCAGTCGGGGCATCATGACTCCTCCCTGCTAGCCTCCCCTGGCTCCGGCTGCCAGGTAGACCTCTTTGCCATTGCTTAGTTTCAGGGTCTTCCTTCCAGCCCTTATTTCCCCACGGGGAGGACACAGCCTTGTTCTGGCAGACTGGGCATGTCCAATTTCCAGGAGTCCTTGTAAGCTGGCCAGTGCCCAACTAGCTAGTACCAAAAAGACAACCCCCGACCCTTGCCCCATGCCCCCCTCAGGGTGTCAAATGCCCCACCAGCTGCTATTCGGCGTGCTCCCCCGCATGCTCCTGCATGTTTGCTTGGGAGGCGTGGTGCTCCCCATGCCTTCACGGGGCTCGCAGGGTTGCATGGCTGTTCTCCCCTGAGGCTGGTTAAGCTGGCTCATGGATTTAATCCGTACAGTGTAGCATTATATCCAGGTGTGATAACACCCGGGAATGGGGCTTGCTCAGTAGACAGTGATGTGTTTAGGGGCCAGGGAGCAGGATCCAGGTCCCTTGCCAGTCCCTTGGGTGGCAGTGATAAGTAGCATGGGTCCGGGGGGAGGGGCCACTTACGGAGCAGGCTAGCTGTTCCCCCCTCATGGGCTGTGTTGCCTCTCCCTGGACCTTCATGATGCCTTTGATGCCTGAAGAGGATGGGGATAGGATAGGAGTTGCTTTTTTTGAGCCACTTGATGAAAAGTGGGCATGGTCAGAGACCAAAGACCCTGCATTTTGAATTCTGCAGGCATGAAACGATTTGGCAGGAGCAAGCACCCACGGTCCCTGGCATCGCTCAGGCTCTTGCTCCAAGCCCCAGACAGGGAGAGGGCAGAGGAAACGCTGCTGGTTCCTCATTCTCTTTCTGCAAGACGGAGGGCAGTGCCACGTTATCTCAGTGGCTCCGTCTGCCCTTACAAATCCTGCGCTCTCCGGGTCTTCCCCATCGTGCTGACCCAGTCCTCACCTGCAAAGCTCTGCCTGCAAAACGGCTCCCCGCCCCCATCTGCCTGGAAGAAAGGCACGCAGAGAAGGATCTTGAGTGTTTCTCCAATTAATGCAATTAAGAGAATTAACGTGGGGGAGTGGAGGGGGGGGAAGAGAGAGAGGGTTTTTCATTTTCTTTTTATTTGATTAGAGAAAGTCCCACCGCACGGGTCGTGCAAATGAAACCCAGACTCTGCTCCATTGTTCGGAAGGCCTCATGAGAATGTGTTACCTTTCAATCTCACACACTAATGTGTTTATAGTTAACGTTCCCCCCCAAGGCGGCTGCAGGAAGGATCCCAGAGTCTTGATTAAAGCCGAATTTTCCCAAGTTAAGCATGCCAGAGCTCCTCAGCATGTGGAGCAGCAAGGCCAAAAATGAGTGGGGAGTGGGACCCTGGACTTGGAAGGGCAGCCCCTGCTAGAGCTGCGGTGAGTTGAGAGGGTCTGGATACTATTATCGCAAGTGTGCTTCACTGTCCTTGTGGTTCCAGCGCTGTTACCTGGCAAGGACTCCTGGCTGTTTTCACTCCAGGATGGTGTCTCAAGCCCCCTGCAATTCTCTCGAGTAAGGCTGCGAAGTCAGGCTCGTGGCTCGAAAGCTCGGTTGGAGCTAGAGCTCCACTTGGAGCGAACATCCCGGAGAGCAATTTCTGGCCAACGCGGATGCCGGCACAAGGGACACGTCCCTGCCTCCACCCACAGCTACTGTCTCCGCAGCCAAGGGCGCTCAGTCCACATTGCTGGAAAAGCACAGGCTTTTGTCAGATCAAACGGTAAAACCCTTCCTCCTCCGGCGTGGGCTTAAATATCAGGGCTGCTACACAAAACACGATACCAAGAGGAGCCCATGAGTCGACAGCAGGGCCTGATGAGCCTTTACCATATTGCATCCCCCAAGTGTACAAAGGTTATGAGCCCAGCCCCTGCAAAATAAGATTGGCTTTAAGCAATTAAAAACATACATTGAAGGATTCCATTTTCCCCCTTCTTTCTGCGCGTTTTTGGGGCACTTGGGACATGCTTCCAAGCTTTTCCGCCAACCGCAGTAGCTAGAAAATGAGTAAGTATGCATTTTTTTTTAAAAATGAAAGCTGAGATCCTTGTCCAATGGCTCCTAGAATGGGGCCTTTAAGTAAAAGAGCATCACAAGACACGCAGCAAACTAGCACAAGCTGGAAACGCTCAGCACTTCCAGTGTGAGACGTGTGCACCGGTAGTGGGCAAGTGTCTGTTCGGGGCACCGGGCGTGGGTGAAACTAGAAGAGCTCCAAGCAGATGGTAAGCTACAGGAGATGGTCTAAAAAGTCAGGGCAGCATAAAAGATGGAGCCTCCATCAGCCCACATGGCATTTCTCCCTCTGAGCCTGCCCGTCCGCAAGGAGGGAGAGAGACGCGTGAGAGCCAAGCCACTTCTTTCTTTCCCACCAAAAATGTACTGAGCCGGAGTCAGAAGCTTCCAGGCCCTCCCAAGAAACAGGGCGAACCTAGGATAGCACTGCAAAGACATCAGCTGGGACGTGACCCAACCAAGCTGCTACAGAGCACGTCCATCCCAACCCGGCGGTGCTCTCTCCAGCCGGAAACGAGGAGCGTGAACCTCTTCTTCGAGCCTGATTTTGATTTGGATCTGAGCAGATGGCAGCCAGCCTCAAACATGCCTTCGAGGGGACCCGTCCCCCAAAGGACCCGAGAAGAAACGGGAGGAGATCGGCAGACGTCTTGACTTCCTGTTGCTCTTCCACCCAGAAGAAAACGTCAACCTCCTGCAAGAGGCTCGGCAGCCAGAGAACGGGATGTTCTAGATTCAGCACAAACCGGTGGTTTTTGCGATTTTCTTCCACTCCCTGCGGCGCTGAGGTTACAGCCAAGGGATTGTAGCTCATCACTCCTGTTGCTCTCCAGTACCGCTCTCAGCCAGCGAACGCGCTGGCTCAAGGAATCCCAAATTCCTCTTCCCCCACCTTCCCGCAGCGTTGCCGATGGGATGAAAGCCCTGTGCACAACAAGGAGAGAGAAGCCAGTACAGAGTACATAACCTTAATTGCCATGCTCGCTAGTGTGAACACCGTCATTAGGAAAATTGCGTTTTATAGTTATAATAAAACAGTTTTGGGGACTGCATGCCTTAGTGGGCAGGAAATGCACTGCTAGGTTCCCTCCTGGCTCTAGGCCACGCACACTTAGAGCGCTCCATAAATAATAATAATGAGAGCCCTGGTTCTCGCTGTGCGTGAATCCCCATTACCCGGCACTTGGCAGCAAACCGCCTTGGACTTGCACTCGCCGGGCGGACTTCACGTTGCGGCTCGGGCAGGGGAGCAGCTCCGGATTGCAGCGTGGACTCTCAGAGGATAATTAGCATTTTGGGCTGGAGATTTGCTGCGAGGAAATGCCACAAACGGCTGGTTTCAGACTTGGCTGTTCCGTTTTGAGCATATGTGGAAGGAAGAACTTCCCAGTGTAGCATCCAATGGCCTAATTGCAGCCTTGTATGTAAATCTTCTTTAATGTTTTACCAAAGGCTTGGAGTCTTAATGTGTAAAATCTGTTCAGCTTTTCTAATTCCTGGACCGGGTTGTGGAAAGTCCTAAAACTTGCCTGTTGGCTTTTTTTTTCTCCCCCCCCCCCAAGTCTGTGCTGTCCAAGGAACCGCGAAGGGGAACGCCCAGCCCAGATCCCACCGGTAATCAAACCCGAAGAACTGAAGGGGGCGGCACGGTCCCGTGTGCTCACTGAAGCTCCCAGCGTCGCGATCCAGCAGCTTGAATGAGGTCACAGGCAGCTGCTCTGAAGCCATCCAGCTAAACGCTGTTCAAGGCAAATATTTTGGGTTGTTTTTTTTTTAATGGCTGTTTCATAATAAACCCCAAAGCACTACCCAGGCCTGAAATGTTCTTCCACATAAAAATGGAGCAGAGCACTTTCGCCCTTCTGCAAAAACACATGTTTTTTGCAAACGTGCACTCTGGAATTATAGCTTGGGAGCAATCGATAGGGCCACTTGGGGATTGTCATCCTCTTCTCCACCTCCACAGTTCGCCGAGTCCAGCTGCAAGACCACAGTGCTGGAAAGGCCTAGCTTGTAGCCCCATCACAGCTGGTTCTGCATCTGCTGGATGAGCGCTTTCCCAGATGAATCTTTTCAAAGACAGAGGAACGAAGGGCCCAGTTACCATAGCATTGCTACGACTCCAGATCTAGGTGGAGCAAAACAAGTGTCTGCCGAATAAGCTGCGCCATGAACTTAACCCCTTTCTCTGTTCATAAATGTCCACCAACAATCAGAGGGAAGGAACCTCCGGAGGGCATCTCCAGTGCCCCACCTGAGCTGGGACCTTTGCAGCCTTGTGCCTTCTTTTCAACCACCCAACTAACTGCGCAAAAAAGGTGTGGTTTGCTTCCAAGCGGGCTGGCGCATTATATTTGCCCTGCTGAGCTGCTCATTCAAATCAGTAGCAGAATGGGGGTTGATGCTAAGGTGCATGGTTGATAATCCAGAGGTCCCAAATTTGAGGCTACCGCAGAAGCACTCATAGCGCGGCCCTGTCCGAGTCCAACAGATCTGTGCTTTCTGCTATATGCCTTGTCACGAGGACATGAAAAAGGAAAGAAGTAGTAGCACAAGCGAGGTACTTAGACGCCTCTGTCAGAGGTCAGGGGCTAGCAACGTCCCCCACTGTACAAACGTGTAATAAAAACCCCGGAAGAGTCTCTCCGTGCCTGAGGAAGGGTGCCTGTGCCCGAAAGCTTGCCAAGACCTTTTGCCAACTATTTAGTTGGCTTAATAAAAGACATCGCATCTACCCGGAGAACCTTGCCTGAAAGATCTTGCACGCTTGGGACTCGATTCAGACGAGCGCTTGTGCACGTGCAAAAGGGCTGTCCTGAATCGGGGTCTTGCTGTGAGGAGCAGAATGGATAAATGCACAATGGGAAAGGGCAAGGAGGAAGAAGGACCGGTAAAACTCACCTTTGCATAGATCAGAGGGGTGTGCTGTCTAGTTTGCCTCTCGCCCAGCTGTTATCAGCTGGCAGCGTTTCACCGGCGGCACTGCAGAAGGGAGATGCTCGGAGGGCGCCGGGGCTGCTGTACAGGCGAGGGGCGAGGAGCTCGTGCTGCAGGTAAGGGCTGGCATGGACAGAAGACCAGAGGCTTGCGGGAGAGGCAGACTACTGGGCAGGAAGGGCTGATGCTCAAAGGCAGCAGATGGTTTTCATAGATAGATTCATATGACTGTAAAGCCAGAAGGGACCTTGAAAGATCATCGGGTCCAGCCTCCTGCACCAAGGAGGAAAAACAACTGGGGGTCAGGTGGTGGCTTGATAAGGGATCCAGGCTGAGAGTGCGGAGACTTATCACTAGAGTGGAAAAGGGAGGGGGGTTGAGATGAGAGAAGCAGTAAAGAAGGACAAATATTTGGGCAATAGTATTTTGAAAGGACTCGAGGAGACAAGCTGCAGCAGTCGGGGGTGCAGGTAGAACAGCTGAGATGTGAGAGGAGGATGGTCGATAGTTTTTGCTGCCTGCACCATGCCAAAAGGCCAGATTTGGGACCTGTTAGAAAGGAAAAACCAGCAAGCTGCAGGCATGCTCTGCATGCAAGAAGCTATGGGAATGGCCGAGTCAAAAATGTAGTCAAGATACTGGACCCAAGGCTAGTACTAATGTCCGAGGAAAGTGAAAACGGGGTAAGAGGAGGATCGTGGCTTGCCGAAGCATGGTGTAAGTGGCTAGCGGTGCAGGACATCTCTCAGGAGATGGGAGAGAGGGAGGGGGTAGGAGTGGCTGGAAGGAGGTAGCCGTAGAGAGGGAGGCCCGTGACCCAGCAGCGCGGAGATGGTGATTGGGAAGAAGGGACGAGGGACATTAGATGGTATAGATGAGTGGGAGGGGGAGGCCTGGTGGGACAGCCAGTAAAGAAAGAGGATCCACAGAGGAGAAACCCTCAAAGCTGATCTGAAAAGTGAGAGCTCCCAAGGCGGACAGCATTTCAGGAAGGAAACATCTGAGGACAAACATGCAGGGAGGGGATGAGCAAGGGAATGCATCTCATCTACCTTCCCCATGCAGACATCAGCAGGATGGATGTGAAGAAGCATCCCCAAAATAAAACCTTGCAGTGAAGCGGGGAACTGCAAACACCTCACCCTGCTACATCCACCTCTTACATTTTCCAGCCCGCAGTGATGCAGTAGAAGCAAGGAAGAGTCCTTCACCCTTGCCTCAATTAAGACCTGACTAAACCCGGGACTCTGATCTCCATCTCATGAAAGGAAAGGCTGAAATTTTGGGGATGCTGATTTGGACTAAGTCTAAGAGGAAGCTGCCAGGTGCGCTCGGGTCTGACAAAGACGTCTATGTAGCACAGAAGATAGTAACACAAAGAGGACCGTGTACGGTAAAGGGTAGGACAGAAATTATGGATAAACTGAAGGCAGCTCAGGCCGAGATCCCAGATGTAAATGCTAGAAAGGTAATGGGATGTTGGACCGAGGGATTAAATAGAAACAGGCAGGGAGCCAAAAATAGCTGAACAAGTCTATATACAAATGTAGGAAACTTTAAACAAAAAATAAATGAACTCGAATGGCTGGCAAGGGAGGGAGACGTTGACACTAGGTATTATTGCTATGCAGTAGAAAGACAAATCAATGGGTTATTGTAACATCTGGTTAGGACCTGCGGAGGAAGGATGGTGAGGGTGTCAAGGCGGTGGACAGGATAGCAATCTATTCAACCCCCATGCAGATGTTAGCACGTTAGCGTAATCCTTCCCACGGTGACACGGTATGGCCTTGTTAGCAGCATGGGTTGTGTGACACCCTTCCCCGTGCACACTTACCCTGGATACAAAGGGGAGACTTGTGAGTCACAGATGCACTCCTCCAACACGCGGACTCATATGTCCTTATATACACAGATGGCTTCTCTTTGTGTTAGACATTACAACCCGTGCCTGGGCACGGGCCTGGGAGCAGCTGCAGGTCCCTAGTTCTCCCCAAGGACCTGGGGCTTGGCCAAGGCAGCGATGCATCGACCTTCTGCGTTGCACATGGATTACTAGTAGCTGGTGTCTGCCCGAGCCCACACAGCACCACTTTCTCACTTGGACAAAGCGCCTTCTTCATGGCCCGGACTCTCCCAGGGCCTTTGGCTTCTTGAGCAATCGGCGCCAGTGGCCAGTGCCATCCTTCCCCGGCCTGCTGTCCCGGGACCGCCTGTCTGTACAGAAGCAACGGCACCGTTATCGGCCCTGGCCCTCTGTGAGTCAGCAGTCCAATCCCTTTGACTGGAGGGGAGCCAATTCCCGAGCAACGATTTCCAATACTTGGGGCTTGTGGTCAGGTTGTGTGTCGAGAGGATTAATGACAAAGGCTTCTTGGGGGTTTAAGGGATCTGGATCTAATTTAAAAGTAAAACAAAACAGGGAAACTTAGGAACATAGGAATTGCTGTACTGGATTAAACCAGGGGTCCAGCTAGTCCCATATCCTGTCTTTAGCAATAGCCTGTACCAGCTGCTTCAGAGCATGGTACTAGAGGCTGCCTAGTACGTAATTATGGAAAAACCAGCCCCGCAGATGTAATTTCTTCCTAGCCCCTGGCTATTAGTCATTGGTTTATGCTCCGAGACACGAGGGCTTACATTCCTTCTAGGCATTTCCATTGTGTCTAGCTCACCTAATGTAACAGTAGACGTTTTTATTAGCTGTGTAAATGCCTGATCATTTTTGGTGTCCTACAAGGCCCTTTGCTTCTATAATATCTTGTGGCAATGAGTTTAATGATACATTATGTCAAACAATATTTCCTTTTTTTGATTTTCCGATTTCTGCCTTTGAGTGTCATTGGCTTGCATTGTAGACCAGGTAGATAGGCACGCCCGGTTTGCTTACTCCGAACCATTCATTATTTCGTATCTCTGTCAAAGGGTGAACTAGCCCTTTAAGGAAGTTGCCTAAGCCTCACTTGTGTCTAATTAACTCTCCCCCAGCTAATGGACTTGGGCTCGTACTTGGCTCAGGTGACGTGGGTAACCTTTTAGCAGCCCTGGGGGCGCGCCTTTCTAGAAGAGGAAGCTTATGCAAGGAGTAGAGAGAAGACTGCAGGGAAGTTCAGGTGGGCGAGGGCCCTACGGGGTCATTTCGATACCTGCTAGACAATCTGGTTGCACTTACCTGTAGCAAGGGGCAAGTTCTTAAAAAGCTATGCCAGGCAACAGGAGTTGGGGCTTGGGAAATGAAGTCTTGAGCCCAGGAAGGGGCTTCCTGTCCAATTGAAGGGGAAAAGAGAAGACGATCCCTTCTAGCCCCTAACGTCTACGAACCTATGGAGGCAGTATCTGGATCTGATGCCAAACCAAGTAAGGCTCTGTTATGATACCTGCGCACCCTCCTTATTCTTCTTTCTAAGCTAACAGGCCCCTTAGCAATTCATCTAAGTTTCTTTGCCCCCTAGCAAGTCTTGTTGCCTGTCTCTAAACCTCCTCTACTTCTGCTACGCCGTTCTGCACTAAAGCAGCCAGATCTGACCCTGGTGCTCTAGCCGGGGGTCTATGCCCAAGGGCACAGCACTGTGTCCTGCACACTATGTTTTCTGACAACTCGCTTGTTCTGCACGGAGCAGAAAGTCTCCTCTGAGCTGCCCAAAGCGATGTCGAGAGCTTCTTCCTGAGTAGTTAGTTTAACTTAAATCCAGCTGGGCATCTGGGTAAATCGAATGATTTCTTTCAAAGGGTGCAGGACTTGGCACTTATCTAAGTGGAACAGCTGCTGCTATCATGCCTGGCCTGTTTCTGGTTTGGTTACGTACCGATATGCACCATGACCACAACCCCATGTGCAGCATTGTTTAATGTGAGGCCAGTGCAGCTGCATCCTAACCACTTAGTCATGTCTGACTAGAGAGGCTGGTTGAAGATGCTGCAGCTCTGAGGCAGGAGGACGAGGACTGAAGGTGGTGCATCCTTGATCTGCCACTGTTGCCGTCCGCTGATCCACCCCAGCGGTTGCAGGTACTCCTCCCATTGCCCGTCGCAATGAGCATCGCCTTGAGTCAGCCCGCAGTGCTCGGCACATCGCTGCTTCTCTGTGCTGGAGGTAAGACCCACTAAGAAGTCATGGCTTTCTGGTGCTCCACTGCCCTATTCTGGTCCTGTAGGAGACCCCGCCTTTTGGGGGGACTAGGGGGTGCCCTAATGGGACAGCTTATGGGTGGAAGAGCACTCAATTGGGCCAGCCCCAGGAGCTCTGAAGAGCTTGCAAAGAAGAGGGGGAGGATGCCACAAGGGTGGCCAGAAAAAGCTATGCAGGATCTGTGGGTGGCTGCTCAGTACAGGGCATTATGCCTGTTTGGCTCCCTCTGAAAACAAAACCGGTCCTACAGACATCACTCGGAGGCTGCGGGTGTACAATTCTCATAGCTTTTATCTGCGAAAACAGCTTAGGAGCTGTTTAACTTGACCATAGTTCACCAAGCTCCAGTTGTATAGATCTGTCTACATTCCCACCACATGACACTATCTTGTAGCCCTTCTGCTGACCAAACGAGCCGGCTATCCTGTATTTTCCCCTACCTTCTACAGCAGCAGGCACCTGGCTTTGTAAGGATGGGCCTTTGGGACCCTGTAGTCTCCAGGGACTAGGGGGTGATAAGCTGAGAGCAAGGCTGGCTGGCAGGAAATGCAGGATATAAAAATCAAACTACTCTAGGAGTGGGGGGAGAGCAGGGAGCCTCTTTGCTGGGAGACCTGATGGGGAGCAATGGAGGATAGATCTGGCTTTGCAAGGGCGGAGAGGTGGAACTAAAGTGGGAGCTAAATCTGAGGTTGGAAATCTGACTGCAGCTCCCAGACCCCAGGGCATGAGCCCCGGCGGTCTAAGCGCCGGTGTAGGGAGAAGGGTCCTCTGTGAGACCTGGGGTATTGCTTGCCTTCTCATAAGCCAGACCCCAGAGAGGAGATCTTTACGGAGGAGCCTAAGGTTTGTGGCTAGCTTCAGACTCATAGCAGGATGGCATGGGGTGCGGGGAAGCTGTGGCGAGAAGAATTGTGCACCTGATGGAGAGAGGGGTGAATACATCCTCCTATGTTACAACCTGTCTTCTGCACTCTTACATTTGGGGCATCTATCTGCAGTGTGAAGAGCTCTGTGCAGTCCAAGCTGCTGCCCTAAGGGCTTATTATGCATCGCCGTTTGCCACCAAAGCTTTGCTTGAGACCTGACAAATACCTGAGCACCCTGACTTGTCCTCCCGGCTTTGTCTTGCTTCTGATGTGACTGCCTTCAGGATCTGGAGCAGCACCTGAGGATACTTCAGGGCTTATGAAAGCTTGGCGTGGGCTCCCAACCCCACTGCCATGGCTTCTGGAAAAGCATACCTCCTATGTGGCTTAGCTGTACTCATATCCCCTCTTTGAGCTGCCCCTCTCAAGAGCCCAGCGCCTGCTACAGCCCCTATCTCAGTAATGAAATGGCTGGTGAAGGCTGTACAGGCTTATGAAAATGTTGGACCTGATGTATGTATTTTGGCACAGGCTCCAACTTTATCATGCCAATGCACTGATTAGCATTGAATTTCCACTCTGAGCGCTCGTGGAGCTCTGAGCCGGAGGAGGAAACTTCAGGTCTTATCACACTTTCTGCTGTTATTCCTCCTGTTTCTTTCTCTTTTAAAAATACCCCTTCCCCCTCCCTCCCCTCCACTTCCCAATACCTTTGTCCACAGCTCACACAGAGGAGCCGAGTGGAGATTATGTTGACAGCAATTGCAACGGCGACTGCTGGGTCCTACCTGGCCCATACTCCACCTGCTGTATTTGTAGCCGTCTAAGCTCAGACGGAAAGCCCAAGAGCCTTCCAACGCCCCAAGTGCCCACCGGGGATGGGATTTGTATCCACACCTATCCCATGGTCCTAACTGGGATAAGTCTTCACTTTTTTTCTCTCCCCCCCTCCCCCCGCAAGCATAAATTTTGCAATTTAAAAAAAAAGAAAAAAACAAACTTTAGCCACCCAAGCACATACAGAGGCTAATACTGAAAGCAGGGATCACGTGGGCCTCTGGCCTCATCTACAGCTCCCTGTCCGTGTGGGCCGCTTGCCACAGAGTGGTCCCCATGAGGAATAAACCTGCTCTGTGCAGGGTGTGTACGTATTTGGGGTCTGGCCCAGGGCTAGGATGAAACGAGCCGCCTGTCACCCCTGCCCTTCCCTTGGTGGTGGGTGGCTTGTGGGCTTTGTATGAAGGCTGAATCCAAATGGGGAGCCCTTGCTGCAGCCAGTCTGTAGGGCCAGTTCCTAAAAAAGGGGGTTTTAAGAAATACCTGCTGTCTGAGGAACTTGCTCCTGGCAGCAGCAGCTACCAGTCCTGCCCTCCCAGCACTTGAACCTTCACGGCCCCACTTCCAGCAGTAGCACTTGGCAGGCCCCGGCTTTTCCTTAAGACAAGCCGGTGGCGGCGGGGTTATATGACTGGGGTCCATGCTGCCCAGCTGCCTTTCCCTGGCAGCAATGCTTCTGCTGGGGCCATGCCGTTACTGGCAGAGTCCCCCATAACTTCGTCATGCAAGCTTGTACTCCGGGAGATGGGATGGCCTCCAGGGGGTCAAGCTGCAGCCCCTTTGCACTGTTTTAGAAGGCGCTCCTGCCTTGGGAGGCAGCGTCCCCTCTCCTCTGCTGCCCAGAAAATCAGGTGATGCCTCACCAAGGGACTCGATCCCTGCTTTGGGGAAAAGCCAGCTCAAAGATGAGCTGTCGTGTTTCTTCCTGTCCTTCCATCTTTTTAAGCTGGGCATCTTGGTGTGGTCCATTGGCAGACAAAGGATGTACAAAGTCCTGTTCCACTGCAGGTAGCAAGTAACCGGCCTGGCTGGGAAGAGCGCTTGGCCTTGCCGCCTCGAGATCCTTAGCTTTTCCTGCTGCTGCTTTGGACATGGGATATTAGTGTTTGCTCGATGTGCACGCTCTGCTTCTCCGGCTTTCCTTCCTCTGAAGATCAATGGCCTGTGAAGCTCCCCCACCCAAAACCCCAGAGACACGATGCTCCCACAGTGTCTGGCTGCCAGCTCGCAGCCCCTCAACTTGACCAGTCCTCCTCTGCTGCCTTATCATTAAAAAATGACCCCCCTACTCCCTTCCCTCCTGCCTCAGCAGTGAGCATCTCGCCAAAACTCAGCCCGTGAGACGGTTATAGTTTCATAGTTTGTAGGATCAGAAGGGACACGAACAGATCATCAATTCCGACCCCCATGTTGGGCTATGTGAATTTTATCTTTATTTCAATAGCTCCTGGAGCCCAGGTCATAAAGGAAAAGCACCAGTACTCTTGCCTGCATCCCCTGGAGATCTTTCACGCTGTGTGTCGGGTGCAACAGCATGTGGCTACCCCAACGGGAGAGGGGAGAGTGCCCGGGAGCAGAGCTCGGGCTGGACACGGTACAGAGCACGGGCTGCCTCCTCCTGACCCTTTTCTGTCCCCGGGGCCGGAGCGGTCCCCGGCCCACCAAAGTCGCTCCTGGAGCAGTCCCCATCCAAACAGTTTCTCCGAGTGCAAAAGCGCTCGTATCATTCTCATCGAGTAACTTAATAATTCACAAGAAACATCTATTGATTTTCAGTCGTTCTGTGCAGACACTGGGAAATAAGAGCCATTCATCATTGCATTATGTAGCTGTAATTAAAAATTACTAGGGAACTTCAACCAAAAATTGAATAATTCTAAGTGAAATTAAATAATTCTACGTAATCGCTAGTAAACGAGACAGTTATTTTATTTTTCAGTAACTAAAATTACCAAGCCTTTTTTTTCTCCTCCTCCTCTTTCAGGCTCTCCCTCCCCCTTTGTCTCCAAGCAAGCCCCTCTAATTTGTTTTAATTGTTAATTTTAATGAGCATTGTTTTATGATAACATTTGAGTGTGTGCGCGTGCCCGCTTGTATGCTTTTTTTTTTTTTAATAAATGGTTTTTATTGCATTGCACAGAGCCTGTAGGGCCTCAATGTGGGAGCAATTTGGAAGCTAAATTATTATTATTTATTTAAATCAAACCCTCCAGCCTCTTTAACCATTTGGCCGAATCTGTAATTGCAATAACAGAGCGATGGGAATGCTCAGTGCTCGCATCCTCGTGCTACTGGGCTGGCACTAAAGGGACCTGGGCTCTGTTCCTAGCTCTGTGACTATGGGAGGTCCTTTTTTCTCTTCCCTACGTGGCCTCTTTGCTTTATCTTGCGAGCTCGTCTCACCATGGGTTTGTACAGCCCTTGGCGTCTGGAGCACCAGGTCTCAGCTGGGTCTCATAGCTGATACTGCAGTCCACATCACAACCCGGGGTGCTGCCTTGACTCTTCTGGTCCAAGTTTGAGCAGCACCAAGCCAGCGCTCCCTGCTTCGAGGGCGGGCGAAGCAGTGCTGTGTTGAAGGGTCCTAGTTGCTACCTATGCAACCTTACTCCCAGTCTCCCCTTCTTCAGCTGGATGCTGCCTTCCAGGTGCAGAGCGCTGGCACCCACAACTGAGCTAAGGGGTGTTGCGGAGCCACCCAGGAGTTTTTGGACCCTGTCCTAGCTGCACAGACAAGGTCCAGGAGATGAGGTATGAGGCCACACTTAGCTCATCAGAGAGAGAGTTCCCAGGGTGGGGAGAGCAATATCCAGGTTGGGGTATTTTTGAAGTTGTGTTTAAGCGAGGTGGATGCCATGCAGGGTATTGAGAGGAGACACCAGGTGTGGCCTTGTACCATGTCTCCAGGCAGATGCAACCTCAAAGGGGGATGTACAATTGACTCTTACTCAGCCTTGATCCCTCTGGGATATTAATGGCCCTGTCTGGGGGGTGCCCTGGTCCCTGGTGAACACAGCTCCAAGGCAGCCTTCCTATGTGCTCCTGGGCAGCCCAGAGTACTCTGGATGCTCCCGCATCCATCCACAATCTGCCCCCAGTCTCCTTCCTGTCATGCTATGGCTGCCCAGAGGAGAAAAGCTCAGGGGAGCATTACAGCCCCCTTCATGCCTCTGCATATTGGGCTTCAGCAAGACACAGTCCTGCCTCGAAGTGCTATCAGCCAGGCAGATACACGAGGGGAACGGGGATCCGATTGAGTTCTGTGCTGCTGCTTTCGTTGCCTTGGCAGATATTGCGGCTTTATGGTTGACTGCAGCGAGGTGAGGGAGGAGGCCAGCCATACGGCTTCCAGAAGAGCTGCTCCGAGGTCCCCCGACCCAGGTGTCATCTCGGATCTGTACAGAGAAGGTTGATCACCTCCCTGCCCCGCGGCACGACGCGTTTGTGCAGCCAGGCACAAATTGAGCCTGCTTTTTTTTTGTTGCTGGATTGCATTACAAGTGCCTGTCGAGGGTCATCTGCTACGCGCCATCACTCCAGGGGCTCTGCTGCCTGCGCTGCTCCCCAGTGCTCCCTCGGAGTGGCTTGGACACCTCTGCCCTCCGGACCAGCGGGGCTGGGCTCCCTGCAGCACCTCTCTCACAGGTACCCCCATTCCCGGGATGCTCCGGTCCAGCCCTTCTCAATCCTTTTAGACTCAAGGGGCCCCACTGAATATGCCAGCGCTTTGCTTTTACTCGGTTTTTTTTTTTGCACTATAGAAGAATATTACAACAATTCTTCTGCTGCAAAAAGCTCAGACCCCAGCAGGTCAGAAGGCTTTTGCTGCGGTGGGTGCCTGCTTGAAATCTCAGGGTTTCTTCTGAACCTTGCATAGGTGTTTGCACACCTGCAACACCCTTAAAAGGCTCTTGCGGCACCCCAGGGTGCTGTCGCGTCCTGGTTGAGAATCACTGCTCTAGTCACTGTAGGGAGATGTTGTGAAGGAAGGGGGACTGGTTTCCAGCTCACCGCTGCTCTTTTACTGAAAGACTGGGAACGAAACGCCAGCGCCTCTGAGCATGTCCCTGGTTGGCACTGATGTACAGAGCAGGTTGGTTCGTGGTCCTCGCCCGGCTCTCTCCGTGACCTGCAGGAGCTGAGCCGGGGGGAAGTGCCATCTTTCCGAGGTGTGTCCCAGGCTTGTTCCTGTACCTTGATGGCTGCTGAAAAAACAAAACAAAAAGCACACGCACAATAAATCGTCGCCTCCTATGCAGAGATGGAGTTTATAAATCTTATGAAGTCCATTTACCGGGACGCTGCCTTTAACCAGCAATAGCTCTCAGTTAGGATCTGACCAGATGGAACCAGGAAATCATTTGTATGGTAGGTTGGGGTGGGTTTTTTTTTTTTCATTTTATTTTATTTTTTTCTGAAGAGGCTTTCATGAGACCCTCCTTTTCCCTTCCCTTCCCATCCTGAAAGTCTTAGGAAATAACAAATTGATGAGTTTAATCCTCTGCTGGCATCAGACTTGCTTCTGCTTTCAGGGAAATGGCTGTTTCTCAGGTGCATTTAAAAGCACATGGGTTTAAACAGCTTGGCTCATAGGATGCTCCCAGGCTACCGTCCTACCCTGATAGTCCTCTTAATGGGGCCGAGAGAATGGGAGCTCCCCGAGGACCTGGCTGTGGAGGCAGACACATCCCCGGTGAGGTCTGGGAAGAGACAAAGTGGAAAGGGAGACTACGGGATTTGTTGATGGGGCGGGAGGAAGAATTAAAATGCAGTTGTTGAAAAGAAGAGGAGCCTCTGGCTGGCAGCCTCCAGGGGCGCAAAAATCATAAGTCTGCCCCCGCCCAATCCAAGGGGGAAAAATCATAAATTTTTCTTCCTTTATTTGCTGCCTGGTGTTTGAGCCTGTCCGGGTCACCATCCCCGGCTTTTCCCCTGCTCACACCCTGGCCTGTCTGCTCCCTTCTTTAATGAGAGCTGAGCTGGGATTGGGGCCTGAGTCAAGATGCCAGCTATCCCAAGGGTAAGACAACTGGCAAGGTTGCTAGGGTTAGGAAGGTCTTAGGGTTAGGGTCTTCGGGTGAGGAAACTCGAGATTTCCCCCTCGCTCTGGGAAGAGAGCCCCTTCCTACAAGGCTCAGAGAAGGTTCAGGATGACCAAGTAGCTTGAACCGGACTTCCTTCAGCCCTGGGCTAGAGAGACCCCATTGCCCCTGGGTAGGTGGGCAACTGGGTAGTGGAAGTGCCCTGACCCTGGCTGGGGTCCAGTGATGTCCCAAAGGAGACCGGCCAGTGTCCTGAGAAAAGCAGGAGTTGCCCACATAGGAGCCAGAGTTAAAAGCAGTCGATGCTCGGTTAGGAAGCAGGGTGACCCCCACCCCTTATTCCCAGAGCACTGGCAGGGACCGCCGTTCTGGATGCACGCAGCCTTCCTTGCATTTGCAATAGGAAAGTGGCCAGCATGTGCCCTCTGCCGGGGAGATCCAGAACATCATGGCTTATTCCAAAGCACGTAAAAAAAGGTCAGGCAGAGAATAATGGAACTGCCTTAAGTCCCCCGGGGTCTCTCCCCACAGGCCAGGGCAGGGCTGTATCTTCCTCTGGGCCCCATCCAGCCTCGTTCGAGCAATCAGACCCCTTCTCCTTCCAAGAGTTTGTCCCACGGCCTCGTGCATCTTGCTCTCAGGAATGTTTTCGTAATACTTGGCATTACTTTTCCTCTGCATAATTTCATCCCATTTAGAACTAGTAAAACTATTCCCTGAGAGCAATTTATCCAACAAACATAGCTGGCACTTTCTGTTACTGAGCTGTCCAGGAAGAGGCCACGATTTTTCAGGATTTTTTCCATTCAGTGGATGCTGTTTATGACAGCCTTTGAGCCCTGGGTTGTTCACCAAGGCTTTTTAGAAAGTCTCCGGGCAAATATTTGATCATTTGGATATGTCTCCTTTGATATTTGTTAATAGTGGCCCGTCATCCTCTCTCCCAGAAACGCCTTCCCTTCCCTGAATAGAAATCCTAATCTCTGAACTCCTGCTGCTCCTACCCAGAGCAAAGCGGATTTCATCTTGCGGGACGGTGGGCTTCATGATGAAACCCAACCCATCTCTGTTACGGCCCCAAAATGATCTCTTGCAGCTGCACTTGCGTGAGCATTCGCAAAGGCCAGATCCTAACTGAGGATGACCAGGTAGAAACGGCAGCTGGCTTCTGATTTTCCCTGCCCTGCCAAGTATTTACACTATTAAACTCACTCTAATCCCTTCGCTCCTAGTTATAATGCCTTCCAAGTAATCCCACGTCCTCCTCAAGGTGTGTCAACACCTCCCCGATTTGCAGGCGGTCGTCGTGTCCCCTCGCACGCAGGTTCTTAGCTGTTGCCTAGTCAAGCTTGACAGATTGAGCTCTTTTAATTTTTCCTTAGAAAATCAATCCCTCCAAACCTGTGATTCTGTTGTGGTTTTGCTCCCTCCGCCTTCATTTCTCTTCAATTTGTTGGCATATTCTTGACGCCGTGGTGCCTAATTGAACACAGCATTTCAGGTGCAACCCTGCCAGCCTCAAACCGAGACACTCCTGGTTCCTGGAGGGACAATAACCTTTCCGCTCTCTGATCTGATGCCTCTTTATCTGCAGCCCAAAATTACATTGGCTTCTCTCTTTCTGCCATATTGCATATTTGTTCTGTCTGAATTCCAGGGCTCACAAATTGTACCGAAGCCCTTTTTACTCTGCCTAATTATGACAAACATACTGGAATACTCACAATTGCTCGCTCGAGGATTGATTTGCCAAAACCTTCCTATTTTGGAGAGTTTTTATAGGAAATGTGCGAAGGGGGAAGATGGTGGGGATTTTTTTTTTGCTGTTCTAATTAGAATAGTTACTGTCTTGCAAGAGGGATTGGAGGTGATTATTTATGGATACAAGTTGGTTCAGAAAAATTCCTAGCACCATCTGTTTGAGAGAGAGCAGGAAGAATTTCAATATGCTTAGACCTTGAAGAGTAATGTTTGTATAACAGGCTCATAAAATCAATTTCTAATAGTTACAGGTACCCCCTTGGGAATTTAAATAGTCTGTTAACAAAGTTATTCCATCTGCCAAGTGAGTACATTAAAAGTGCATACACAATACTGCTAATACACGCTTGCATACGCTTTTAGATTGTACACGTACTCACTGTACCACACACCCACTCCGCATGTACTCACTCCTACATCCCTCAGTAGCGGGGAGTTGCCTACCCATATGCAGACAAAAATGTTGCTTGACAACACTTGGCCCTGGGGAAAAATAGTCGTCTTCCTTAACCTGGATCAAGGGGGGGTTCTTTGCTGCTCAGCTGGCCGCTTTGGACAACATTGTCCTCAAGGCACATGATGGTTCCTGCCCCACTCCGGCCCTTCATCTTTCTCTTCCTCCTCTTCCATATTCACTTCTAAACATCTCCTCCCCTGGATGTCCATCTTGTGGCCAAGGAGAGGAGAAATGAAACTGTTGGCTGCATTCGTAGCCTTTTCTGTGCCCCTTGGCTGGCTGCTGAGTTTGATGCTACAAAGTCCCTTTCTCCAATCTAGCTTCTGCCACAGGCATCTGCCCTTCCCCTTATGGCTAGTGTGTGAAGCAAAGGAACAGACTTCGGCACCTGGTAGCAGAGGTTGGTTTCTGTACGTGCAGGGAGGATGTGTGGGAGGCAGACCTACCCGTGACTTGCTGTGGGTTGTGGTCCACCAGCTATCCAGCTGGTAGCTAAAGATCTCCCCCACCCCATACATCCCTTCCATGCAGGAGACCACATACATCCTGCAAATTACCCATTGCACATGTGGATTATAGGTGGGAGAAACGGGGAGTAGGAGTTGCCTAGTATTGGAGTGCGGGTCTCTGGGTCGTCCGGGCCACAGCTGCGCTGGCCGGTTCAGCGGGAGGGTGGACGTTCTGCTACTTCTGTGAGCAACGCTACGAGACCACAAGCATGTCTCTCCTGTTTCTGCTCTTCTCCATGCATGTGTTTGCACCCCCTTCGCTGCCTGCATATAGGCTGTTACAGTGCACACGCTCCAAATGCCCTCACTCCTGTTCAGGGGTGTAGATCTGGGGCAGAGGTGAGAGACCTCCTTTGCCAGAATTTTTAGAGTATAAAGATACCCTGCTGGGAGCCTTGCACGAAGTGGGAGATTTTGGGCTTCTATAAAAGGAAGAGAAGTGCTATAGAGACCTATCATCAGAGAGGCAGGGCCGGTAGCGGGTCTGCGGCACAACTACGAGTGGTCAGTGCAAGCAGCATCTCATGCATTCACCTGGGTGGGGTGGCTGCAGATACCATCCCTGGCCTGGGGCTCCAGTTAGTAAACACCCACTCTGCTTCCCAGTGGGGGGAGAAGAGCTGGCTACTCCAGTGGTGTGGGGCAGGGGTGAGGGTGGTTTGCACCCTTGGGTCTCCCAGCATCCTCCCAGCTTGATACCTCCTGGCCTTGCCCATCATGCTCACCTTCCTCGGACAACTCGGCACGTACCTCCCACGGTCACAGCTGCCAAGTGCCATGCACCCCCCCCCCCGGCCTCCCTCCTCCCACTGTGCAGGGCAGGATGTATTGGAGCTGGAGCAGCCATTCCTGGCTGTGTGCACATCATCTACAAATATGCAAAACAGTTAGGGAAAGAATTTGCATAAAATGTCCCTCATGGAGGGCATTAAACACGGCCGCTCTGAAAAGATTGCGTTCTGGGTCTTACCCATCGTGATTTATAGCTGGAGTTATGCAGTGTGTCCAGAATATCGATTGAGAACTTTGTTGCCTATTGTGTTTAATAGCAGTTGAAGTCCTCGTTTTAATATCCTAGCGTTTTCACTCTGGCGGTGTATGCAGATCTGCGTGCATGTCTGGCAGGTGAGGCTGTTGATCACAGTGAGTCTAGGGCTGCCTTCTGCCCTGATGCTCTGGGGTCTTTTCCACCAGGTCCCCTATGCTGGGGGTACGCAGGAAGCTCCTACACCTCAAGCTCTGTCGTGCCGCACCTGCCGCTGGCCTCTGTGCTTGCTAAATTAAAACTAGTTCAGGCACATCACCGGCTCGCCGCCCTTCCAGCAGACATCTCCATTGTCAAGCTTCCCTTCCTGTTGCTACACGTATCAGGGTTGTTTTCCCTTCCTCGGAAGCACCGGGTGTTTGCTGCAGCCAAGGCTGGGTATTTTGACTGGGCTGTGACAATGCTCTTGCTGGGACTTAAACCTAGGGATTCCCGGCTGGAGGGTTGTGCCCCTCTGCTCAGGATCAGGCCGACACCACGTTTGGAGTCGGGAAAGAATTTCTGGTGCAGCCTGGGGGGGCATTTTGCCTTCCTCTGTAGCGGGGGCTTGGCCTCTACCTGGGATCTCTTGAGTGTATTTTAACAACCCCTGCCGCAGCAGGACATAGGCCACCATAGTCCCTCTGCATTACCTGTGCCAGGTTTGGGTGTTATGTCTTGTGGTTATGTTATGTTTGGCTGTTATGTCTTGTGGTTATATGATGTTTGGGTGTTATGTCTCGTGTCAGGGTTAGCATTGTCATTTTAGTAACAGGGTAGACAATGGATTTGTATAGGATGGTTTGGATAGGGATGCTGCTGCCTGAAGTAAGGGTTGAACTGCATGTGAACTCTGGAGGTCCCTTCCAGCCCTATTTTTCTATGATTCAGTTGCCCAGTCCTCTGGTCCTCTGCATCTCCCTGGCCAGGGCTATCTTTTCATTTGTCTGGCGAGTGCTCTTCCTGCTCCTGTTCTGTTCAAGTTACCTTTAGCATTTTACTCAAAGTAAAGTAAAACACTAACCAAGTAAAAAAAATACATTTTACTGGAAGTAAAGGGTCTCAAGACTGCAGTATTGCACAATTTCCAGTCTTGAGACTGGAGGCTTGAGCTTTAACCTCCTAAAACGGGAAGAAGATGCCTGGTATAGAACGAGGCTGTGCTGCCTTTGGTCCATATGGGGAGCTGTCGTTGCCTGGAAAATCACTAGGGAAGTCCCCAGACGCCTATTCAGAGCAGCTGTGGCTGTTCCTTGTGCTGCTAGCACTTGGGAGAGGCTGTGCTCTACTATTTTTGGTGGTGGTAATCCTTTCGGAGGTAGTTTTTGGCTTCCCACCTCTGTGGAAATCCTTTGCTCAAGTGCTCAGTGGGGTGTGCAAGGTTCCAGCCCCGCAGGATGTTTCCTAGCATCTAACCCAGGGCTCTGACTTCCATCTACTCCTCTCCCCAGGGAATAGGTGGCTTCACTGAAGTACTGTCCATTAGAGCAGCTACCTCCAGCCACTGAGAATGGCGGCGCTGTGAGTTTTGGCAGAGGAGGAAACCTTGGGGGAAAAAAGCCCCTATGTTTTCTTGGGACTGATTTTATCTTCTGTTGCTACCTGTGCGCAGCATTCGAAGGCTGTCTTCCGCCTTCCCCACCGGGAAGCAGGCTCATCGCTGCCTGTTGCACAGGCTGCAGCATCTTCTCTTTCTCTCATTTTTGGTTTCTTTCCTTCCTGGCTGCTCCTGAGTCATGTGGGAGGATCTGCTAGCTCGTGGAGTTCTGATTTTTATCTGTTCATTTCCTAGGGCGAATGTATTGATCTGTGATTTCTCTCCTGATATTACAGATTTCTGTTCCTCCTCCTCCTCCTCCCTTTTAACTTTCTCCCTCCGTGAAGGAGACGGTTTCAGCGTTCACAGAGAAGCGCTGTGCTTGGAGGAGACATTCATTTCCCTGACTCACGACAGTGCCCAGCTGCCTACCGAGAGCTGCCGTGTGTTAGCATCCCCCCACATGCCAGTATAATTATTTGCAGCATTTTCCTTTGTGGCTGCATTATTCCAGTCATTGCAGTCAGTGTCATCCCGGATACTTAATCTTTCTGTGAAGGTCACATGCTTTTATTTTATGTTATTTTAATTTAATGCCCTGGTTCATAGTTCGTATCTGGCCAGAAACCTCCGGGGGTCTCAGAGATGATTTCTCTTTTTTGTGCTTCCTCTTTCCCAAAGTGTTATCAGCCTGAGCCGGGACTCAGAGCTCTTGGACATGTGTTACTGCTGCTGGGGATGGTGCGTGGCGGTTTCAGGATGTTATTTATCGCTCTGTTTTGCTCTTTGATGTTGTCATCGTCTGTTTCCGCTAAGCAGGCGAGGAGCTGGTGATGGGAACTAGGGATGCTCAATCTGGGTCTTGGCCAAATCGATCCAAACCACCCTGGGTGCCACTGTTTTGGCGCGTGTCGGAGGGGGCTAGGCCAGGGTGGGGTGCTGCAAGGCACCAGGTGGCTCATTGTCATTAGAGGTTGTTTCAAGGACTGCAGGAGGAGTGGGGCTAAATGTGCACGGTTCTTCTGCAGCTCTGAGTTGCACGGCAAGGGTTGTAAGGGATGCCCTGGCTTATCCGTCTGTGGCTTTTCTTGCCGCTTGGCTGGGAACAGCGATGGGTGGCAGCATGTGACAGCACCCCTCTCTCCCTCGGCAGAGCCCGTTTTGCTGCATTGGGGTTCGTGTCATTCCTGTGAATTGCTTGCATTACAGTAGCACTTCAAGGCTCAGCTGAGATCAGAGATCTGGCACCGTCTCTCTTACTCTAGTGCAGAGGTGCTCAACCTCTGGCCCGTGGGCCAAATGGAGCTATTTGGGCGGCAGGGCTCTTCCCAGGTCAGAACATTTGTCCATTAATACCGCCACCCTCCCCCACTGCCAAATTACCATGCCCTCATCACCACCCCCCTGCACAGCCAGGTTGGGGCTGGGCTGTGCCCCCTTCTTCCATGTGGCTGGCTTGGAATCGGGCGGCCCTCCATGAGGCTGAACTGGGCCCCGCAGGGCCAGCGCCAGCGCCAGGCACCTCATCAGGGCCATTAACTGGATCCGGCCTCAAGCACTGCCCATCTGCTCCGCCAGGGAAAAAGGTTGAATGGCACTGCTCGAGTGCCCCAAGAAGACGGAGCCCCGGTTAGGCACTGTACAGACTGACAGCCAAGAGGCAGGGCACCACACAAAATGATCTCTGCCCCAAGGAGCTTACAGCAGACAAGACCGCCAAAGGGCAGAGAGAGGAGCTGTGTGCGTGTGAGCGTGAGGCTGCACAAACGCATTTTTCATGCATAGCCACACTTGGGCTGTACCTGCCCCGGCACTGTAGTGCAATGCATTAGTCTTTTCATCTTTGCAGGCCTTATTCTTTATTATTAGTTAGGTTTTACAGCCCCCTGAAGTGTGCTAGACACTTTACAATACCAAGACAAAGATGAGGTCCGTGCTATGAGGCGCTGGCAGTCAAATTTACCTGGCTTTAAATCCTGACTGTTACAAATGAAATGAGCTGCACAGCCCCTCCTGGCCATTTTCTCTAGCATAATTCCCTCCCCAGCACGGGGGCTAATAGCTGCATCTCCTCCCACTTCCCCCATCACTGCTGAAACAAAAGACGCTGCAACCTCCTCTTGCAGGCATGCACCACTGAGCCCCCCTCCGCTCCCCAGTTTTCCCCCAGCTAAAAAGCCTCTTCTGTTGCCAACACGCACCTCTATGCCCGACGGGCCTGACTCCTTCCCTGCTCCCTTAGCACAAACCCGCAGACAAAGAGGCATTGGATTCACCCTCAGCTCGCTAGCCCACATGCAAGCACCACGAGGGGCTGTCAGATGCTGGCCTGAAGACAAAGCACAGACATGTGCCGTGTCACTCGGGGACTTCCAGTCCCCTGGTCTGACGTTGGGCCGTTCCTTCCAACAATATCCGTGTCTTTATAGTGCTGTATCCAAAGACGTGGGGCCATGAGGTATGGAGACTCCCATCTTGGGGGGGTGGCAGGCATGGCAAATCGTGGAGCTGTGCTCTCGTGGCTCGGTAGGCGCACGCCTGCTCCTGGTCCTGCCATAAGAAGCACGTGGATCCATGTCTAGTGAGGCAGCTGAACTGGCAGGAGCTTCACCTCCAGCTACACTCCCTCTCGGGGCTGCCCGGCCTCTGGAAATGGGACGGCGACTGTGCTGGCGACTGCTGCCTGGCGAGGAAGAGACATCACGGGCTCTAGGCCTGCGGCTACTCTTTGCTTTTTTGCCCCTTTGCGTGGGGCTCTTTGCTCACCTCTGGCTGAGGGGCGCCACTGCTGGCTCCAGCTGTCTGGATGTGGAAGGGCTTTGCTAGGCAGTCACAGCCGGGGGTCTTGCATATGCTATGAACAATCCTTAAGGACTTCATATCTTGCTGGGGCGAGCTGACCCCAGCTGGCTTCCTGGCCCTTGGGTGGGGGGCTGGACCCGATGATCTTGCAAGGTCCCTTCCAGCCCTAACGCCTATGAAACCAGTGGGGGACAGGCTGAAAAAAGCCTGGATCCTGTGCGGACCACGAGAGGAAGTTAGGGAGGAAGGCTGCGCCACAGTGGGAAGATGAAGCCCAAGCAGAGGGTGCACAGCTGGTGCACCCAGTCCTCAGGCCATCCCAGGATGCACCGAGTGGGTCATTTGGCGCTGGGTGGAGGAATAGCAGGGCATCCCCAGTTGGCCTGTCCCTGTCCCACACCCCTTAGTGTAGACCTGGCAGCGGGTCTGCAGCTTGAGAACTGCCCTGTAAGGGTCACAAGGCCCCCGAAGTCATCACGTGGGGTCAGCATCCCAGGACCCAGACTTTTGTGTCCCAAATACCTGGCTGGGATGGCAAGGCAGAGTGAAGTCAAGATACACCACCGGCTCCGGATGCCTCTCACAGGAAAGCGGCTGTGTCAGATGTCCTTTGGCAGGATGGGAGCGAGAGGTGCTAGACCTGAGCTGCGTCGGAGCCTGCGATGGCATTTCTGCCTCGTATTTAATTGGGCCCAGAGAAGCAGGCAGGTGATACGGCGCTCCCCTCTGCAGGCCCTGCCTGTTCTTTCCAGCTGTTCCCTGCACTCCCGCCTCGCCCTGCTGGTCCGCCTCGACAGGCGGCATCCCCGTCTTCTGCTCCGTGCAAATTGCTCCCGTGACTCAGGCACCCAGTGTCAATGCACGGAGAATTTCTTGTTGCAAGACAGGGATCCTGGCCCATTGCCAAGGCATGCTCAGTGTTGTCAAATATTTTGGCACATCGTGTCTCTGCCTGAGTCTGAAACGTCTTCACTCGGGAGACAGCATTCATCGAGCAATGCCTTGATTTCCTGGACAGCTGCAGCGATAGCAGAAGTCTGCCGGGGTGCGCACAGCCAGAGCAGTTTGGCTCCGGTGGGCGAACTAGCTTCTCCGGGGGGCTTGCTCTGCACCAAAGAAGTGGATGTGTGTTTTCACTCCCAACGCTTTGATTACATGGCAGTCTGCACGCAGCAGTCCCGTCTACGTGGGACAACTTTTTCAGACAAGACGAAGTCTGCTGCAATAGCTTCCAGGGGCCAGAACGATGTGTGAATTCAGTAAATCATCTTGGCCAAAAGAAAAAGGGAGAGAAATAAACTCATAAAAGTCTAAATGTTTTCAAAATCCCATTTTGAATTTTCACTTTGAAATGGATCTAAGGGGGTTTTTTTTAAATGTTAATAACCTGAAAACAACATGAACGAGGGTTTTTCTTTTCTATTGCCTGAAAATAAAAATAAAAAGTTGCTTTGGATGCATGCCAAAATACCCCACAAAATCCATTCCTGGCATAGTTCTGGTCGTGATGCATTTAGCCTGGTTCGTTCCCACTGGTTCCTTTGAAAGACACTGAATGCTGTTTATTACACTTGGAAAAGCAGATTCCCTTGAGGGTCCCCAGCCTTCTTCCAGCTCAGAGCCCCTCTCCCTCCTCCTCTCTTAGCAAAGCCCTTTCTGCTATCTGTCACATCGATGAATGATATGTCACTGCCTACCTCCTTAGACCAACACAGCTACAGCCCACACCCCCATAACATCTATGGAAGAAGCGCGCACGGACTGCACGGCCCTGGCACTAGTAAAATTTTCGAGAGCCTGAGCCGCCTCCTGCAAACCTGCTTCCTGGCCCTAAACTGGAGGTTGGATAAATATGTGGATAGCCTGTGAACAGCCTACGGATGCTGGATCGTGTGCAGCTTTCAGGCACAGGTGTGTGCTCCTTTCCAAGGATCTGCTTTCTGGATGTTTAGTAAACTCCCGGTGCGAGAGCAACGGCAGGTTGGGAGGATGTTTGCTCAGGGCCCGCAGCGAGAATGCGAGTCTGGTGTTGGGAAGTCCCAAAGGAAACTCATAGGCAGGGATGCCAAAAACAAGCGTCGGCCTGAAGACTAAATACAGGGCTCTTCACTTGGAAAGCCATCTTTGCTCGTCTTGAAGGCTCTGCCGACGAATCGAACAGTGCCTCTAACAGTAGGTGGTGCTGTACCTTTAAGTTAGTTTTGAGTCGTAGCCCTTTCTGCACGGTTGAGCGCTGGTCTGGCATGGGGGATCTCCAGCTTCCTAATAACATAGGCCCAGGCTTAACGGAGGGAACGTCTTATGGTTCCTACCTTTCTCGTGCAATGGCCAAGCTTCCTCTCCTCTGGGCTAGTCCCCATGCTTTTTGTGCTCTCATTAATGCACCTACACAACAGTGCACATGGGAATATCACATCAGGAAAGAATTCAATACATTTTTAGCCTCTTCTCATGCATCTGGAAAGGAGGAGGATGAGTCCATAGACTCCAACATGGTGCAGTAAGTCAAAATTTCAGATGGGGCTGGTTGCATGGGTCATAGTGTCCCAGAGGGCCCTCAATCAATACACTTTATCCCAGCCAGCCCTGTGATTGCTAGCAGTGGCTGTCTCCCTAAGATAAAAGCAAGAGCTTGGGAAGGCTTTGCAAGCTCCAAACTGTTCGCAGTGGAATAAGGAAGCAGGATTTATAGATGGCAAAGCCGGCACCTGCAAAGCAGAGATCTGACCTACAGCACTGCTGGGTGGAGACCGAGTCTGAGCCGTGGCCCCAAAACCAGGAGCTGGGTCACAGCTCTGAAACTAGACACCCCTATCCCACGGCAAGGAGGAGCATCTCCCTGGACCAGTGTTCACAGCTGTGAGATGCATACTGAACACCAGATAGAGATTTCAAGCAGGGAAACAAGGGGGCTGACTCTCATCTTCTAAGACAGATATGTTCATCCCCCTAGTCGAGGAAATAAGGGGAACAGCTGTGTGTGGCACATCAGTGCCAAGGCACCATTAGAAACCCTGACAGCCTGCAGTCACATGAAATTCTGGTCTCTGGAGGCCACCAGGAAGAAATAATTTCCTTTTTCTGGTTAAAAAAAAGAAAGAAAAAAAATCTATTGAAAAGTGTTGTTCTCTGCAAAAGGGCCCAGTGAAAATGCCAGGCTGAGGTTCAGTCTGGGACGTGTTCACGATTCCAGGGCCGACGTGTTTGTTTTACAAGTCCAAGCGTTGGGTCCAATATCAGCCCTGCGAATCTGCGCTGCGATCTGAAAGCCAAGCTGGGTTCTCCCCCTCTGACTAGCACTGTCTGTAGTAAATGGATAGACCAGACTATCACCACACCAGCTCACGTTTGAAATGGGGTGCCACAGCTACAGCTGATTGGAAGGACCTCTGATGGGTGTTAAAGTAAAGGCACTTTACTGTTCTTGCTGGGATCAGATGTGGGATCCCAGCAATAACACTTCCCGCCATGCATGGCAGGAAGTGCAATGCAATTGTGGGATCCTGCATGAGATCCCATCGCACCAGGGTGCTGGTGTAGGCGTAGCCTGAACCAGGGCTCCCCTTGCACTGGCACGTAGCAAGCTGGGCTCCTTGCACTCTGGCTGGCAGCCCTGATCAACTGAGCAGTGCCTCCAGCCCCTGGAGCACACAGGGGTCTCTACAGCGTGCTACAGAGGCTGGTCACTAGCCACGTGTTCAGTTAAGGACGTGATAGGAACCAGCCACAAAGTTATTACGCATACTTCGTGTAACATCTTTGCGGCTTATTCTTTGCTGTATCATGCCATTAATTGAATGAACATGCGACCAGGTCACTACCTATGATGTTCATCTTAAGAGTAATGTCTGTCCAGGGCCTAGTAAACGGTTTGGTTACATTCTTAAAGGACGGGATTGTCCTGTCTCCAAAAGCACCGTGTTGGCTCTGCGGGGCTAACAGGAGTAAAGAGTAGGGGGAACTTCCTTTGTAGCTAAAATCAGCGGGTATCTGCATATAAACCAAGTCTGCCTACTAAGGGCTTGTGCACGGGGCACCTTGGCTTGCAGTAAGATAGGTTTTGAATTTACAGTGCCTGAGCTGCAGACTTAATCCCCATGGAGATGTTCTTTGTGTGCACAGAGTCTGAGATGCTTCACAGGGCACTGTAATATTGACCAGCCAAGGGATAATTGTGGGCATCACGTGTGCTCCAGATTCACACCCTGGCTCACTGCAAACTAACTCACCTAGGTACATGAGCCCAAAAGCAAGAAGTACCATCTCCACTCAGTCGAGTCACGGTGCACAACCGCACCTGAAAGCAGGGGAACTCGTTTTTCATGAAGACTGCCGCACACGTACCAGGGCTGCTGCCTCTGGGAGATGCCCAGCAGGGGGGAGAGCTGAGCCTTGGGATAATTCATTTGGAGGCCAGGCTGGCAAGGCTGGGGTGTTTTGTCAGCAAAGAAAATCAGCATCAAGCTCAAACGTGTGCTGCGGGACCACGCAGACTGGAAGGCAACACGACGATGCTCCAACCTGAGCAACTGCACAGCACAGGCCAGAGGTTTCTACCCACAGAGCCCTTCATTACAGACCTTAAATCTGGCTGAGCTGCAGCAAGAGCTCACAGAAAAGGATCAGCTTTGGATTTCGGGCCTTGAGCAATGAAGAACCCACTAAATTCATGGGGGAGCTGGGGTTTTTTTGCCTAATGACCCTCCCCTAGAAACATGCACCTGGTTGTGACGATTAGATAGGCTCCCCTGGAATTTTAAGTCCAGGTCAAGGTGGTGCCCTATGGCCTGAGCCCAGCCTGTCTCAAAGAGCTGAAAACCCAGGGTAGTTGGCAATTTGGAGAGGCTGAGAGAAAAAAACAACACGGGGCAGATACGAGTCACCTTACTTGCAGAGCTACCCCAAGGTGCTCAGGTGATGAATGCGGTGCCGGGTCCTGTAGACAATAGAGAGGCGGGATATTTCTGATCAGGTGTCGTCATCGTTGGGTGGCAAAGATTATCAGGGTGGATGCCGTAAGGGGCTGGCCAGGGAGCTGGGAGGCCTAGAGTTCGTCCTCACCTACACGACACAAGGCAGTGCCACCCCACAGACCCCGAGCTAGCTCTGAATGAGGGGAGCGCCGTAGCGGTTGTCCAGCTGAGCGCTATGGCTTCCAGTACCCGGGTGAGAGCCAGGCCGGGGTCCTCTGCAAGGCTGCGCATCGTGCCGTGTAGATGCACCCTGGCAAACTCAGGCTAAGTTATTTTTCCCTCTGTGTTTCCCCCCTGCTGTTTTATCTCGACTGTTTAAACTGACAGCTCTGCAGGGAACGTCTTTTTGCTGCATTTTGTGCCCAGCACAATGAATCCTTAGGGGGCCTCTTGGTGCTCTTGTCATACCAATAATTATAATAATAAGTGAGAGGAAGCAGAGCGGAGCTCCGGTGAGCTGCATCCTGCTGCTCGCCTGCTTTCTTCGAGCTTATCTGGGAGATGGAAATAGCGAGCCTCTTGTTTCTGGCTTCCTGGACAATCTTGACCCCCTCCACGTTATTAGCCGAGGTGACGCTGCTTCACACCAGCACAACAAAGGGAGCGTGAAGAGCGCACGGTGACTCATGGCTGGTTCTGCGGCTGAACCGAGCGCGCGGGGAGAGCTGCCTGGCACGCGGCAGGGAGAGGAGTCTCCAGCAGACGGGGACTGCGTGCACGGCGCCTTCCCGTTACACCGCTGCACGCACCACACAACTTACCGGCACCCCTTAAAGACCCTGCAGGCTTGCGGAGTCGAGGTGTTGTTTCGACTTGCTGGCACGTGGGTGGATCTGGGCTGATCTTGTAGCAACAGTTCATTGCCCTGACGCTCTCTGAAGACCTCGTAGTAGGTCAGAGTGCTCCTCACCTCCTCCTCCTGCACTTCCATCGGCAGGTAGGGCAACGCTGTACACTTGTCTCGAGTCCCGCAAGCCTGCTGGCAGCCGAGCTGGGAGAAGAGGCCCAGATTCAAGGCTCTTGGTCCCATGCCGTTGCCATAAACCCATCTCCCCCAGGCTCTGTGTTACAGGGACAGTCATCCCTAGGGACACACTGTTGGTTTTCTAAGTGCAGTCATGGGGATTATTATTAGCAGAGCTCCCTGCATTTGGAAGATCATCTCTGGAAATGGCTTTCAAGTGACTGGGAGTCTGGCAGGACACAAGGACGGGACGGACATCCCAGGAGGATGTTAGCGCCTCAAGTAAAGGAGGAGGATTGACACGGATGGGCTAACACAGGTCTGAAGAGCAGCGAAGGCAAGACTGCTTAGGTGCTAAGGCTTGAGTTTAAGCCCATAGGCAAACTGGGGATACAAATTGCTGGTCTGAATTCACATCAGAGAGACCTTGATTTTGCTGGTCTCTTACTCTAAGTTATCGGGTTCGCCAATCTGAGTTAAGACCGGGCCTTTCTTTTTTCTGCAGCATAGACATACCACTGGCCCCCCATAGTCTCTGCCAGAGCGTAGGCTATTTGACAAATTCAGACAGCCAAAAGCCACAAATTCCTGAGTCCTACTAACTGGCTGTGAGATGTTGGACAAGCCCCTTCTCCAAACCCTGCTTCCAATTTGCCACCTGGAAACCGTGCCATGAGGTCTTCCAAATTAACAAATCAGGACAAGGAGCTGTTGCTAGAAAACTTGCCCTAATCTACCTGTGTGTAAATAAGTTCAAATGACACCCGGACTCCACCAGGCCACGATGTCCTTGGAGGATGCAAGCGAGCCATTGGAGCGTACTCGGAGGTGCCGTGTGCCTGCCTCCCGCTGCTGCCCACGGGGCTGCTCAGTGTGGCGGTCTCGGCGTGCGCTCTCTCCTTTGCAAGCCTTCTGTGCCCCCAACCCATCGTGCATTTGGGGGAATTCTTCAGTCTTTCTTTAGTGTTCAAAGGCTCAAACGTTTGGGGATATGGATAAAATGGTGGTGACCAGTACCTAGACTCCTGGCGGTCCCAGGCAAACTTTTAGTTTCAGGCCCATCTTCACCACGAATAATGATAATAAAAATTGGGCAACAGAAAAAAATTACCGTTTTCAGGCCCCCTTTCTGTCCGTGCCGTGCCGTGGGCGGCCGCCCAGTTCACCCATGTTTGTGTCTGGGTTTAGTGGTGACTTCCCTCCAAAGCATTTGTCCTGTAAGAGCCTCTGATAGCAGCATCCCCTGGCAGGAGATAGGGGACAGGTCTGTTAATCGCACTGGTGTGTTCATGGGAAGAGCGGGGGTCTATTCTTATCTTTTGCTCTCTTCTCTCTCCCTCTGCCTTGGGCAGTAGGAGGGGAAGGGATCTCCTTGTTTCTTGCCTGTGTCTCATATCTCCATATTTCTTATTCCCTGAAATCTTTTTCCCTTTTTTTTTTTTTAAAGAAATTTTTAGCGTTGCAGCCAAATCAAGTCCAAATCCGTAGTCAGTCCAGAACCATACATGGCACTACAACTGGCAAACATCCTCCACCCCTACCAGGGGCTTCAGATATTGCCAACGTCTTTTGGCGGGCATCCTATGTGCAAGTCCAAGCCCGGAGGCTTGGGGTTCAGATGCCCCCGAGTTTAGGTTGCCCTTAGCCATATGGCCACAGGAGCAAGCTAGGGAGGATCCTCCCATTTCCATAAAATGGTCATTAAGCCCCACACCTCGGTGGGTACTAAGCCATGCCAGAAGACTGGTTTTCCCTGGAAGGGCTTAAGGAAAGCTGCCTTCTTGGCCCCCAGATACATAGTGTTTCCCCTGCCAGGCTTTCAATGCTGCCAACACAACCTATCTGAATTTCTCATCCCCTGAAATCTCTCTGGGCTACACCCCTGTCACCCTGCACCACAGAAAACCAGGTCCTTCTGCCAGCCTTTCAGATGTACCGTGTGCTGAAACAGCTCGGGTTGGGGTGAGCGAGTGGCATCCTGGCCAGTCTCCCACTATCCAGCGTGGTGGCACCCACTAGACGAAGACCAGCCTTTCACTTGCAGCGCTCAGGCATCCGAGTGGCTAACATTCCCTGTAAGGGTCATCTGGGAAACTGGTGCCTGGACCTAGATTAGGCCTATGACCATGAATGCCGCGTGCCCCTGGCAGCTGGGCAGGGGGGCATGGCAAGCTCCCGCGGGCGGCAGCAGTGTTGGCAGCAGGAGCGTGGCGGCAGCAAGCGGGGAGCTCCCGCAGGCCGCCACGGTGCTGTTGGTGGGAGGAGGGGGTGGCAAGCAGTGGCCAGTGGTTGGCAACCACCCGCAGATGCTGCCAGTAGCAGCGGTGGCCAGCAGCGACCACAGACTGCCTGCAGACGCCAGCGGCGGTGTCGGCAGCAAGGGAGCAGGTGGCGAGTGGCAACTGCCCGCCGGCAGTGTTGGCAGCGCCTTTTTGTAGGGGGTGCACCACCACGCTCAGGGGGTGCACGTGCACCCACATGCACCCCCTACACGTCACCGAGGCTGGCACGAGCTGTCCTACTTCCTTAGGGATAACGTTTTGCTGGTCCCGTGCTTGCGTCCACTGTACTTTCTGGGATACGTCCGGTGTGATCTGCAGCCTGCAGAACTGCACGCAAAGCAGGACCTTGAGGGCTTTCCTCGACACGTGTTGTGAGAGCTGGGAGGCAAAGCCACATTGGCTCGTGTCTATTAGATGTGTTTGTTAAGAGACCAGAGTCGACTGACCTGGAGAATGAGGGGAGAAATGATCATTAGTTCAGGTAGAGCGTGCAAGGCCCAGGAGAGGGGGAGTCTGGAAATAACACCAAATAGAGAATAATGGCTTTTCTCTGGGCCGCTGAGGCCCTTCATTCTTCTGTTCGTAATTTAGGTAGCCGTTATGTCAACTGGAAAGTGCCCTGTGCACCTGTGTGGCTGTACAAGAGGTAAATAATAAAAATAATACTACTTTGTGGTTAAATGATTTTCTGATGTTAATTCGTGCAGTAGATGGACAGGGCATTGATCAGAGGGTGTGTGGCGGAGACTGCCTCTCTAATCGCCTCTGAGAAGAGGCGGGTTTGGCTGTGCATGGTAGATTTTGAGGCATAAGGGATGAGTCTTTTATAGACGGGGGAAAATAAAAAGGAGAAGCATTGAAACGGGGTCTGACCTCTCTGGGATCCACTGCAGAGGAGCAGATAGGGAAGAGAGGGTGGAGCAGCTGGCAAGGCATCCGCTAGTGTTTCTCGAGTTGGGGTATGTGTGCCACAGTTGGTGTGCGGTGAACATCTTCTGGGAGGGGTGTGAGAAGCTGGGCTGGGGAAGCAGCAGAAAGGGAAAGGGTGGGGGTTAAGTGGAGGAAGAAGCAGCAAAAGAAAAAAGCAGAATGACTCTACAATCCCTCAGCGCGCCTGTAGTGACATAGTCATCCTTTATGATCCATAACGTGGAATCAGAGGGCAATAAAGCAGATTTAAGAAGGGGCTAGTGGTGCGCACAAGTTGGCACTCTGCTGGCATCCGCGGCAAAAGAAGTAGTGGGGATAGCAGCAGCAGTAGGATCGCCTTATATATCCCCATGTGCCTCTCAGTTATTTGTGTGGCTACAAGATCCTTCCTAATATGAATGGCACCTCTCATGTACTCTAACGCTTATCCATGCCGTCAGCGGCCTGGTGGCGTTCATGGGCAGGCAGATCTCGGGGCGACGGCAGAGATTCGGTGACAGCAGCTGTCGCGTCGCTGGTTGGGGGCGCTGAATCGGTGACGGAAGATGCCGCCGTGGTTAGAGCTGATTTTCCTTTGCAGCCAGGGCAGAGCCTTCAGCGCTGTTTTGCGGTAGGGCTGACAGCTTGCTCTGACAGCATTGATGCATGGCGTCCTTGAAGGTGCCTCCAAAGCCACATTACAGTCACGTCGTTGAGATGCCTGCCACCACCTCAGCTAGCCTTGCTTTTAGTACCCACCACTTTTCAGCCGTCTTCTCCCAGGCAAAGCAAGCTGGCTCCAGCAGTAGCTCTCTGGGAAAGAGAAAGCTGCCTTTCTCACGTGGAGTGCTTGCGTTGGGGTGCAATTATATCAGCAACCGGCTCAGATGTAGGCAAGGGAAAATGATCCTTCTCAAACCTCACAAGTGCAGGTGGATGCGCCTTGCTAACAAATGGGTGCTGGTGCAGGGCCGTTCTCCCAGACGTGAGATCTGTTCTCTCCGTCCTAAGAGAGTCGGGGGCTCCCCGGGGAGGGATTTCCTAGGTCTTGCCTCTGAGAGCCATCACCGGCTGAACGGAGACAGACATGCAAAGGCATCACAGAAGCGGTTGTGATACAGGGGAGAGCAATGGCATTGCTGGTATGTCGAGGAGTATATTTTTATACCTGGAGCATGTAACAACACAGCCCTAAGTTGTGTAATGAGCTCTAAAGAGTTTTATAACTTCCTTGCAGTTTCACCTGTTTGGGGCTTTAATTTGCAAGGCCTGGTGTCTGCCAGAGGCTGGGTGTTTTTGGAAAGCTTGAGTAAAACCTGTTCAGATGTTTTTTGGGCATGAAGAGTTGAGGCGGGGGCAGGGAGGGAGGAAGGAAGCACCCCTGCCATTACAAAAAATAATTATAACATTTTTTCCGCCCCCCTCAAGCCATTCAGCAATTTGGGGTAAAGCTGGAAATAGCTGCTATAGCTGAATCTGAATTTTCAGTGGTTTCGTGAAGTCCGTGCTGGATGAATCATATAAAGGTCTAAAAACTTCTTTTGCTCCTGCATTTTCTTTTTCTTTGCAGAGAATAAATAAGTGGTATTTGTTTCTTCTTGACAACCATTTTCCATTGTTTTTTGGATTTGTGTGTGTAAGGAAGGCAGGTAGAGTTTTTTTCCTCGCTTACTGCAGGGGCCTCTAGGAAGTATTCTCTGAAGTGGGTATGGGATGGGTGGATCTGCTGAAGCTATCTGGATTTATTCCATATATGATTTCAACCTCACCCCTTCCAAAGGTAGGGGTACGTGGAATAAATAACACATAAATATGTCATGAACAACTGTTTGCAAGTGTGTACACACAAGAAAGAAAAAATCCGGGATCGCCTACCTTTTACGATTAACTTTTCAACCCTAATGCACTTTCCCATACCCACCCACCCCATGCCCACCCTCTTCCACGCAACTCCCAGCTCTTTCAAAGCAGATGGGGGGCAGGGAATGAAATGTCTGTCCTTATTTTCTTGTAAAAACTAAAAAATGGGGACCCATGCTGACTAATGCATGTCACCAGCAAGTCTGGAGGCTTCAAGTTAACACAGGAGCGGAGGGCCACTTGCTGATGTTTGGTGTCCTCTCAAGGGCCACACTTCTCTCCCCCTCTCTCACCGGCCGCATCTGCATCTTACACTACCCCCCACCCAGCAGGCAGGCGGATGCCAGTATCGGCTGCGGACGTTTCTGGCAGGTGCCAGGTGGGGATCAAGGCATCTGCTGGGGTCCATAGGTGACACCGCGATGTCAGTGCTGGGCGAAAGCAATCCCAGTGGCCTGCAGGTGTAGCAGAAGCACCCTCCTGCCCGCCAAGCACCATACGGTGGCTGGAGCTGGAGCTGGAGCTGGAGCCACCGGCTGCCCACAGGCTGGATCCCATGAGTTGTGTCCTCCCGCCACAGGCCAGATGCAATCAGTGGGCAGGCCGGATCCAGTCTGCGGGCCATATTTTGCCCACTCCTGGGTTAACAGCACAGACCTCTGCTAATGGAGTGACTGATAGCGGTAGTAGGCTGTTATTCTCTATGAATGTTGGAAGCGGAGGAGAGGCTCACTTTGCCAGTGCTACTTTGCAGCTGCATGCCCACAGTTCAGCAATGTCAAGACTCGGGTCTCCAGCAGTGACTTCTGTAGGGCTGGTGGGATGGCAGGGGGCTCTCCTGGGTGCAGATTCATCCACCCCTGTGCCCTGCACCACTGCTCCTTCCATGCAGCCCCCAGCTCCATCACTCCCATTGATGCTGTCGGCCTTCCCCTTTGCTCCCTGCATGCAAATCGGGCTGCTTCCCTCCTCCACCCCAGGCTCCACCAGCGATAACATTGCACTGGAGAAACAGTCTCCCTGCTTTCTCTTCCTTGTGCCCTCTGTTGAACCCCTGCAGTACCTGGCTGGAGAATGCCCAACTCCGAGGGACTCTTCAAAGACATAAGCTGCCTCGTACCCACGCCTTACTTGAGCATGTGCACACTAGCAATTTTCAGAGACTTAAACCTTGGCCAAATCTGGATGGGTTTTCACTGGGAAAATAAAAGGCACATCCCTGATGCCTGCTGCTTCATCCCAAGTCCCTGCTCCGAAGCATGGAGGCTCGAGAGAGTCTCAGCAAAACAATTGTAAGAATCTGTTGGCCTGGGCAATGCCATGCCTTTTTTCGTATCCCTGCTCTAAGCAACGGTTGGACCATTTTAGCTGAAACTTCCCCCAATAATTCAGCTTGGGGCAGACCCACAGTGTGGAAAAAAATGCTTCAAATTGAGCAAAACGTATGTGGAACCAAGAAGAGGAGGTCTTACCATGGGAAGACGGTGGGCAACCCTAACCGTTGGGGGCTCTTTCAGTTCTGCCTGGCAGACCTCCAGGCTTTCTTCTAGCGATGTGACTGCGTGATCCATGGCGCTAGACCTGTGATTCTCAAAAAGGGCATTGTGGCACCCCAGGCTACCTTTTAAGCGTGCCCCCAGGTGCTGTGTGCTATTAGCACAGTTAGGTGTGCAAACGCTGGACATGGTTCACAAGATAACCCTAGAGAATGAACATAGGAATCCAGAGTGTTAAAAACACTGCCCTGCGGTCATCTTCACGACTGGCTTTCTTGCATGCGTACTGGCCTCTGGCGTTTCTACTATTCGTTCCATCCAGGGAGAGCGTGCACACCAAGTGCAGGTGCTTCCTCAGCCTGACGAAGGGTATTGATACCCGAAAGCTTGCACAGAAGAATTTTTCCATCTGTTTGAGTTGGTCTCAAAAAAGATCTCAGACTTACCCAAAGAAACTTGTCCGCCTATATCCTTAGACCAGCACAACTACAACTTACACCCCTGTCCTGGGGTGGCGTTTCTGAGTTCTTGTCGACGGAAAAAAAATCGCTCTTTTTTCTGTAATCAAAGAAAATGAGCAAAGAGCTGGCATTTTCTGACTGCTGTGTCGAGTCAAATGAGGAGACCTTGAGTCTAAACAGGTTGAGAGCCACTGCACTAGGCAGAGCACCTTCTCAGCGGGGGCTCCCGGCCCTCCTGTAACACAGGTAATAAATGGCGAGGGGTATCTGGAACGAGGGTCCTTTGGTTTCCTGCTGGACTGGCAAGACTGACTGACTAACGAGCAGCTGTTCCTGGGGCAGGCCATAATCACTCGATGGATACAGAACCGGTAACGATCGCGCTTCTAACCTTCCTTCGCTGAACGTGACATTATCTTTGCGTTACCTCCCGCCTGCCTGGGGTGCTTCTAGCACAGCAGCTGCACAGGATGAAACCAGCTGCCCTGGCACCTCTGTGATCCGCTTCATCAACGAGGCACGGATATTAATTTGCAGGTGGTTTTACATACCCTCCTCCCCTTCTTGTTTTTAAAGCAATGGGGATCCCCACAAACTCGGCGCTAGCAGATTTGCCCTTTAGCACACGCGGCCTCTATTTTGTGTGCAAGCTGGCTGTAAAGGGGCAAGGCAGCTCTCGAGCAAAGACCAAAGCCCCCTCAGCTCTCTACCTTTGTATCTTAGCTCTAATCCATGCTTTTTTTTTCCTGCGTTGTCTCACAAAGTGCTTGTCTCAGGGCTGCCCTTGTTTGAGTTTGTCTTGGCAGGAAGAGGTTGGCTGTCTTGTGTCTGCAGGAGGCAAGAATTGCTTGATGAGGCCGGGATGCTTGCACCATCTGCGATGAGGCGCTCCCTTGGTCCAGCTGCAGGTGCTGCCAGGGAACTGCTGTTGGTGGGCCCAGGCAATACAGAATCGTCCGAGGGGCAGAGAACAAAGCTCAGCAGCACTTCTGAACGTGGATGTGCGCACAAATCCATTGCCTAGTCGCTAGAGGCAGTAACAGCTCCTTTCCCTTCCCGAGTTGTGCAACAGCAACTGAGAGGGACGTACCGGAGGGCCGTGCTTGGCTGTTGGGCAGACTCACCAGCTTCCTAGCAGCTCAGGAGCACCCCGTGAACAGTGCCAACTGGTTTGCCACTCACCATGTGGAAGGCGTGAGAAGTCCAGTAGGTGTCTGGCGGCCTCATATTTGCACGTCCCTCTTGACTGCGCAGGCGTGGAGCAGGCTGAGCCCAGGGCGCCATATGTATGTATGTCTCCCAAATGAAACGGAGCCTCTGCTTGACTTCACCACCACACACGCTGTGCAACGCACCTCATCTTGCCAGCTTCTCCGCCTGCGGAGGATGAGTTGCCCCATTTTTCCTGACCCCTTGGTGCAATCCACAGCTCTGTTGCTCTCGCAAGGAACACGAGTTATGGGAAGCTGTCAGCCTCTGGAAGCAATTTGGCATGGGACACAGCTATTAATTTAAATAGATTAGAGAAATTTGAACTAAGCAGCATATAAATCTTCTGACCGGCTCTTTGGGTTTCACTCTGTTGTTTACACACTAACATTTAAAAAAAAAAAAAAATCACATTTCATTGATTCCTGAAGCTCCGAATATTTTGGTCACAACTTACTTCTCTCTTACAGACTGGGGCTGGCAGACAGGTCTACTGTTCCACAAGTATCACTTTTCAGAGCTACTGAGAGCGAGACACAGATGTTGTTAGGTCTCAGGTAAAGCCATCAAAGGGGGAGGTTCAATCAAGTTTGACATCATCGTCCGCTGAAATCAACCTGAAGGCAAATGGCTTGGTTTTGATTAGCAGCCCGCGGGGTTGCGCCTAACCTAGATCAGGGCTGCTGCTGCTACCTTACCTGAATTGCAAAACCACAGCTGGTAATTATAACGATAAATGCTTACAGATTTCCTAACAACAAAGATAATTTGTTTGCTCCATGCCTTGTTAGAAGGGGAATTTTGTTCTGGTAACTGGGTGGCTTGTGAATCAGCCCCTTGCCCTTTCACCCCTCTGTCCCCAGCTTGACTGCAGCCCCAAATGCAATGATTAGACACTGATCTGACAAGAAGGGTCTTGTAAAGGCTTTGGAGTCTGGTGTGCTCAGTTCCCGCTATTCCTTACAGCCTTTTTGTGAGCAGAAGTCATACAGAACCAGAGACATTTATGTAAGAGCTGCAGAAGCCATGGCTGCTTTGAGAGAGATGAGACTCCTGTAGAAAGAGGATTATGCCTCCAGAGTTGGGCAGCTGAAACTACTTGGGGTAGGACTCCAGATATGCCACTCCAATGGTCCTGTGCCAATACTCCTGCTGGGACCAACACCACATTAAGACCCTCGGGAGCTTTCACCAGCAGTGCTTGTGTCGAATCCTGGGGATCAAACGGGAGGACCGCTGGACCCGCACGAGCGTCCTCCATGAAGCTGTGTCCACCAGCATCGCAGCCTTGCTCTTGAGAACTCAACTCCGACGGATGGGCTGTGGCATCCGGATGTCCAAGAACCGCCTCCCTTGCCCGATTCTCTTCCCCCAGCTCTCTGTTGGCCAACGCTCAAAGGGCAGATAAAGGAAACAGTACAAAGACATGCTCAAGGTTGCCCTCAAGCATGGAGGCATTGACACCAGCGGCTGGGAGGAGCAAGCTGCTGACCATTCGGCGTGGCGCTACCTGGTCCACCAAGGTATGCGCCACTTCAAGGCCCAACGACTCGATACCAAGGCAGAACGGTGGCGGAGGAAGGAGAAGGAGACCAACCCAGGGCTGCGAATCCTACTCCCCCTTGCAACAACATGCCCCCATTGCCGAAAGATGTGTGTATCCAGAATTGGGTTCCTCAGTCACCTGAGGACCCATCAAGCCTGACGGATGTCATCATTGACTTCAAAGGACCACTGCCAGTGATGGTCCTGTGCCAGCGCTCCTGCTGGGACCAAAGCCTGAAGTAGAGGATCTTGCCCTTCTACTCAGGGTCACACCAATTGCCATATCTGAGGTCAGGAAGGGAATTTTACCCCGTGGACAGATTGGTCTGGACTTGGAGGGGTTTTGTCTTCCTCCATAGCAGCTGATATGACTCTCCACCTGGGATATCTTGAGCATATATTAATAACCTGGTATAGAAGCAAGCTGTTGGCTGCCATAGTTCCCCTGCTTTACCCGTGGCATGTGAGGGTATGATGTCTTGTGCTGTGGCAGGGTTGACGGTAGTTTGACAAAGAGTTAAATTATGGGTTTGGATAGGGATGATCCTGCCTCTAGCAGAGGGTTGGACTAGATGTGACCTCTGGAGTTTGCCTCCAGCCCAACTTCTCTATGATTTCCATAATTTCTAAGGAAATAAATTTCCTCCAACCAGCGTCGAGCCAAATGTCAACTCTTCTTCCCACATGGACAGTGTCGTCGTGAGGGAGGGCTGCATCCACATTAAGAGCACTTTGCTGGTATGGGATATGCGTGTAGCTATTCCAGCAGAACCAGATGGAAACTGGCCTACCATATTATAAGAGTGTCAAAAGTAGCAGACCCTCCTGTCTCCCCTTTGTTTCGACGTGGAACTGAGCACAAAGATAAGATTTATCAAAAAAATACAGAGTAATAGCGATCCTCATGAAAAACATCTAGCGTCGAGGGCCCTGCTAGCTGGTTTGTTTTGCCAATAACTTTGTGTGAGCAGGGCCCATCACATCTGCCCAAACTGCCTTCGTTTTGGGGTCCGCAGCTGTGGTCCAGTAGCAACAGGCTAGCAGCGGTGGCTGGAAGCTGCAGCCCCATGTGAAAGGGCTTCAGAGAGACGCTCAAGGCTGAGCGAGGAGGGGAAGTGAATTTCCAGTCCCCAGTCACCCTGAGCCTTGCAGTTATGAGCACTTACGAGCAGGCAGCCTTGAGCACACATTTGGCCTCCTACATCGCCAGTGCAAATCCCTCTTGGAGTGGCTGGCCCCCAGTCACGCGGGAAGCATGCCGCAGAGCTCGCCTCTCCTTGCTTCCCACCTGAGTCTCTTCTGCATCAGTGTTTCCTCTAGCGACATAATTTGTCCCGTGCACCTGCCTGGGAAGCAGATAATAGATGTTAATAGCTATTGCATGCTTAAATGGGCCTTTGCTCTGTTCCTAGCCTTAAAAAAAAGGCTTGGCACTGTGCTTTGCCTCCAGGTAGTGGAGAAATGCAAAGTGACCTGAGTTCTTGGGCGGATGACTGACTTGGCAGAGCTCCCTCGAGTTGTCTGATCTCTTGGAGGATAGATAACATTAACAGAGGCTTTTCCCATCCCTGACATGCATGGCCAAATGGGCCTTCTACTCAGTGCTTTGTGCTGCAAAAAATTATAGGATTGCTGTAAGATCAAAGAAAGGTAGGGACGGCAGGGACCTCAGGAGTTCATCTAGCGCAGCCCCCTGCTTAAGGAAGATCATTCCCAATTAACTGAACAAGAAATGCATACCATACGCCGGCCTTAAAATTTCTGAGATTCACGTTGTGCCCTGCAAGATGTTAGGCAGTCCAATCACTTTTCCCCTCCACCTCCAACCCAACCCCTCGACTCTTCTCCTGCCTGCTTGCCCCCAGAGCGCAAGTGGGCGTGCTGGCAGGATATCCAAGCGGCTGTCACGGGTGAAATCTGGGCCTCTTCTCGCTCTGCTCGGGGGATGCCTGCTGGGAAAGCAGCTTTCTTTCTGACTGAAGGTGACCCGGCATTCAGATTGTTAGAGGAAGGAGAAAAAGCCTGTCATAAACAAGCTGGTATTGATTGGAGACTTTCCCTGTCGGCTCTGATTGCTCTTGTTCAGCGGCCGCAGGTTTACCTGTAAATAGGAACAGCCGAGGACATGGTGGCGGTTGCCTTTGGAAAATATCCCACAGCACCACCGCGGGGTGGAAAATCCACTATATCTCCACTGACCACAGCTTGGCTTAGGCAATCAGAGCAGCATTTCACCCAGCACATGGGCATGGAGATAAAAGCTGGGATGTGCTGGGTCTTGGTTTAATTACAATAGAAGGACACAGTTTGTTAGGTGCCCGCCTGCCTTTCCAGCTGCTCCTTCTGCCTGCCAAGAGAGCCCGACACAAACAAAAGAGCCCCCTCACTCCACCGGGGACTGGTTCACGGCGCTGATGATAAACACACTAATGAGATTAATACACATAAGATGAGCTCGTTATGTTGCCACTGTCCTTCACAGGAGACAAGAGGCCTCCCGATTTTGCAAGGTGCTGTTATGGCATTGTCGTTAACAGGAGAATCGGGCATTGATAAACCGATAAAACACAACGGGAATAAGCCTTTCAGATCTTTAAAGACAAGTCGTGCAAGCTTATGCGACGTAGGCTTAAGATGAGTCAGTGGTTTGGGGCACACAAGGTATAGCTTTGCCTTGTCCCGTTGGAAGACCTAAGTCTGAAGATGCGTCCCTATGACCTTGTCCCAGGACCTGGGAGAACGCCTGTTTGCGAGGGCACCCCAAGGGGGAAGACAAGGCCTAATGGCCACAAACCGTGGGACGGCCGTTTTAGACTGGACATAAGGCAAAACTTTGTTACTGTCCAGAGTCTTTACGCCCCCACCCCCGAAGTGGTGCAAGCACCTCCTTGGGATAAATTCAAGAAACACCTGGATGCTCACCTGACTTTCCTGCCCTTTGGGCAGAGGGCTGGGCCTGGTGCTCTTGCAACGTCCCTTCCAGCCCCTAACGTTGATGAAGTCTATGCATTCAAAGGCCAGTGGCCTCCCTGCCCCGAGACTGAATCTGCTTCTTACTGGACCTCATGATGCTCCAGCTGGTGCTCATGAAGGGACCTATTGCTTCAGCAAATTATGAATTACCACTGCAGGTAACGATGCTGGGTTTGTAAGTCCCAGCCTGCTCATTGCATCTATGATGGCTTTTGGTAACCTGTATTTCTGGATATCATCAGCAGGTTGGGAGAACCGGTGGCGCTCAAGTTGCCAAAGGAAACAATGCCAAGTCCAAATCCAAACACGGTCTGTATCCATGTATGGGGGGACCCATGGTGATACCTCCAGCACTAGCTCTCCCCTCTGCCTTATCCACCCTGGCCTAGGCCTCCCTGCTGCACCTTTGCAGCTGGTTATAGCATGGTACTGGGTAAAGATGTCAGCTCTTGATATTTAAACAAGTGACTTCACAGCATGCATTTCTCAGACAGGTATTGGGATCTCTGCAAGCAGCCTTGGCTTTTTTTTTAGTGTGTGTACCCAAAATGGGATACTTTGGTATCTACCCACACAGCATGCAGGCATGGTTGCAAACATTAGTGGAGTAATCTCAGGTTCACCCCTTCAACTCCAGTTTTCCTACCCAAACCTTAGCAAAGGCCCCGCACCCCAATGAGTACAGTTTTTCCTGTCAGGTCTGGATGTTCAGATAGTTTTGAATGGTTAGGACAGCAGAGAAATAAGAAATAGCACTCTTGTGATCTCCCTCAAAAGCTATTCAGTAGAGTTCGTTTAAAATTAACCCCTGGAAAATGTTAGTGCAAAAGGAGGTTTATACCAGAATGGTTTGAGGGAAACAGGGTTGTAATAGAAATAGTTTTGCAACCTTAATTATGGCTTAAAATGGAAATAGTTGTGCAGCCTTAATTAGGCCTTTTGCTGTGTGCGCATAGCACAGAGCCAAGGGGAGGGATGGGGGATACGGGAGCCGGGAAGCCTTCGCTACTAGGCAAAAGGAGCATCGGCTCAGTCCTCGTCTGGTGTACGGCGCTTGGCAAAAGCCCTGCGTTTGGCCCCAGGTAGTACAGAAAGGCAAAAGCGTCTTCTGTGGACTTCAGTGCAGCTGCGCCCATCTCCACCCACTGAAGATCTGGCTGCATCTGCCTGTGATGCGGGGGCTTCCCTTCATTTCAGCTTTAGAGAAAAATACAAGTGGCCTTCACACCGAGCCCTCGAGACTGTCATCGCCGCCTACAGCAAAAGCTCATCTTTCCAGCCGTCAGAGAGCCCTGCTCGCAGAAGCTTTAGAGATGTGCAACCAGGAGCCTGAGATTTCATATGCATGCAGTCGAGATACCGGGACAGGGGGAGCTTGTAATTTCCTGCTGTGATAGCCATGGCAAGCGCCAGCACAAAAGGTCATTTTCTCGGTGCAGATACCGTTCACCCTGCTTTATCTTCGATTGGAAATTATTATACGTCGTATTCAGATTGGCTTTCCCCTCTGGGACTGAGTCACTCTGGCTGGACCCAGAGATCAGTGACTCAGAGCTAGGCCTGGCAAGCTGCCCCTCCGCTCCTCCAGGAAAACGATTCCCCGTTATGAATGGTAATACAATAAACTCCAGCACGGCTCTCCAGGGATAAACACCCCCGACAAGAAGTGCCGACCCGCAGAGACACTTGTTTAAACAATACAGATGGCAAAATAATGGCGCAGCATTAGCCACAGGCGAGGAGGGGCTGGAGGCGTTACTGGAAGCTGTTCACTTCAGCAGGTAGGGTGGGGAGGGAGGGCAAATCCTCTCCTCTTTCTCCTTCAGTCCCGGGGGGGAAAGATGAATTGCTCCAAACAGTTGGACCCAGGGATGGGTCAGGTAATACGGACCAGAGTTAATACAGCATGGGACAAACGTGATTTAAAAGTCTCCGTCTGAGCTGGTATCAAGATCTGAACTGTTTCATGGAAAATATTCCCCCTCCTGGAAAGCAGCTCACCGGCTGGCAAGGGAAAGCCCCGAGACTAGAAGACTTGAAGTCACAGGCCACCGCGCACAACACGGAGCTGAGTCCCGGGCACCTGCCTAGGGGGGCTTCTCTCGCCCCGAGTGCCCGCCTGCCTGCAGGAACAGTGCCACAGATCTGTTCAAATAGCTGCCTAATGGCTTCCACCTCCAAGAGGACCAAACAGGCGTGAGAACATCAGAGCCACATTCACCAGGACATGAAGGATTGTAGCAGACAGCCCTAGATGGCCCCTGGCTCGACAGAGGTGATCTGCGATCAGGAGGACATTGGGGTTATACACCATTCTCCAGTGATGACGAGCTGCCCTGCCAAGTCCCACAGCAGCCAGCAAAAGTGGTTTTGACATCTCGCAAGGAGCTGCCAACTTAGGCTTTGCAGTGGCATTAGGAGCGTGTGTTCAATCTGACCGTGACCTGGAAAAGACAGCCTTTCCCTGCCACGTATGCTGCAGCAAGTCCTCGGCTGGTGATATCCGGAAATTCGTTGTCAGAGTAGCTTTAATGTTAAGCTGCCCCCATAGGAGATGGATCTGCGCACGGATGCTGGGTTTACCCAGGCGCTCTCCAGATATGCCCTTCCCACATCCACTGCAAGAACAAAATGTAAGACAAGTGGGTTATATGTCAGTCAGGAAAAGAGCTGGGTGGCTTGGACAGCCTGGCTCCCTCTGGGTGCCCGCTTGGTCTGTGGGCAAGGTGCTGTTTTATATACATCCCTACTGTCTACCCAACCTTGTCAGGAGCTCTGACTCCAAATAGCATTGCAAAGGCAAACTGTAATTCCTGGCCTGCCATGCTCTTCTGGGTCTCAGAGAAGCCAGCTGAGACCGAGCTATATAACATACACTATATGTGCGTGTTTGCGGGTGTATTTGGTGTGTGAGAGAGCTTGCAGGAAAAGATCTTTTTTGGTGTTGCAATTTTGCAGTTGGTCTAATAAAAGGTATCATCTCTGAACTAGATATTTGCATTTCTGTATGAGAGCGGGCATGCGTGATTCAAATGTACCTCCTCACCCGTCCTCTGGCCACCCGTTCTGTCCCTGCTCTGGCATCTCTACCTGGATGTTGAGCTGCCATCTCAAGCCACCGTTGGTGGAAACGGACTCCCTTCTTCTCCCTCCTCCCCTGGCGTTATAGGTGATGCCATCTTCTTTTCATTGCCCACTCTTGCCAACTTGGCATTGCTGAGGTTCTTCTCCCCCTTCCCTCCTGCAACAGAAGGATGCTCTCAAGCCCCGTCACTTCTCTCTCCTGCTCTCAACCTATTAAAAATCCTGGCCTGAGCCCTACTCCTCTCATTTCTACTGCAGCCCTCCTCCTTCCCAGCCTCTGTTCTCACATCTATTCCTCAAGTCCAACAGACGCTGCAGCTAAATCCCGTCCTCACCCGTCATCCTGACCACGGTTCTTTCCCCAGTTCGAGTTCTTGCAAAACTCCTTTTGACTTCCATGGGATTTGAACAGCCCAGATCTGTCGCGTAGGATGAATCCTTGCTATCTGGTAGCAGCGTTAAATTGTCTGGCATAGGACAGTGGGCTTTTTGCCGCAGGAATGCTCTGGAACCAGTGCAGCGCGACAGCTGGATTTCCGGGAGGACCTGATGCAGAAGCATTCCCAGACTGTGCGTCCCTGTTCGGTGCGCGGCCGATGCAGTGCTTGGGTTCCTTACCTAAACGTACCAGCCCCTGTCCCTGCCCAGCGGTGTGGTTTTGAGGGAGCGCTTCCAACCCATCAATCCCACCAAGAGATGGAGGGAGGAGTGGGCCTTTGAGGTGGGTTAGTCTTGCCCTCTGCTTAGCACTGCCCGATGCATCTGCCAGGCGTCTCTCTGCCTTGGGACTAGCAGAGCAAGAGGAAAAGCTCAGCGCCCGTTGGGGCGCCAAAAGAAAGGTGGGCTTTTTCAGCAGTGCCGTGAGCTCCGTGGCTTCTGTTTCTGAGCAGCTGCTCCCAAGCGCTCCGGGTGCTCGGCGCTCCTGAACAGAGCACCGCTTATTGTAGTCCTGAAATGCGAGGTGTGACCCCTTTAGAGAAACCTGGGGCCCAGCTGTGGGTGCCCATCTCTTCTGAATAACCTGCCTTTCCGTTGCTGAAGTTGCAAACCTGTTCATTTCCTTTCAATGCCTGTATCTCTGCATAGGCAGCAGAAAGAAAATAAGCCTTTTATATGGCAACGGTTAACCCTTTTTTAGGGCCTCGTTTGTGTGGCGCACCAAAGAAATATAAAGCATTTTTCAATGCATTTTGACAGTCACTGTTTTAATGTCCTTATCGAGTTTATTTCTTCTTTTATCAAGGTTTTTTGCATTGTACAGTGAAGATTCTTCTCCCTGCTCTCCTAGTTTATCTATAATTCAGGACGTTTTTACACTTAGGTTATAATTGACTTTTCCACGCTGCAGTGACTCAAACAATAACTATTAATATTCAGCAGTCTATAGTGATAAAGATTTCCATTTACTCTCTTTTACTTAACCGTGTGAATATACGGCACACTATCTCACACAGTTAATATTAAATTCATTCATATGTAGTCTCTATTTTCCAATATAATAATATTAAAATGGCAAGTGCTGTATTTCTTTCTTTCTTTTTTTTTGGACATCTGATTCCAGTGACTCTTCCTAGTCAGACAGCAATGTTAACGAACAAATCCAGCAGTGTTTTCTAGTGCGAACATGCTTGTATGTCTCCCTTTTGCTCCTGCTCAGGGGCTTGCAAGCTACCATGGGTGCCATTTTGTTGCCTGGCCTTGCTGTAGGTTTGCTTTTTTTTAAATAAGCCTCCCTCTCAGAGGGCCGTGAGTTTGGAGTGCAGTAAACATGCTTCCCATCATAGGAAGTTTTAATGTCTGATGTGCCAGGCAGGATCTCAGCTACAACCTGCTGCTCAGCAAAGACAGTTGGATTTGCTTCCCGTTGTATTTTCAGCATCCGGTTGGCAGTGTGGAGTACCAGGAGATTTCAGCCAGTGATGAAGAGGCATGCCATTGAGCAGGCAGAGCTAGGAGAATGAAAAATTCATTCCCACTGTGGCACAGGCAGGCAAGAGGCCAGTTTGCTAAAGCTTCACTCTCTGTAAAGCTGCCCCAAGCACTTGTGGTGCTTCCTCCACGGTGCAGGGGGCATGGCTGTGCGGTACAAACCGCAGCATCAGGGACCGTGGCACGAGCTCGGGAACGCCCAGGGCCTTCTATGGAAGGAGGGAAATGGTGTGCAAGGGGAAGTGAGGCAGCAGCAGCTCATTATTAGGATGAGCTCAGGGAGCTAGAAAACAAAAAGCAAAAGTACCGTTGCTGTCCATCCCTCTGCCAAGCCTGCGATCCAGGCGTTCAAGGGGAAACGTGTGAGAACAATGGACAAAAGTTGAAAACGGGCAGGCTTTACAGAGCCTGGCACTGGAAAAACATTCCCCACTGCATTTTGATTCTGACTCAACCCCAAAGCAGTGCGGCAGGTTTCGATGGGAGCTCTTGACTCTCAGCTCTCCCAACTTCACTGCTGCTCGGTCTCCCTGGCTTGGGCCCATCGCGTTGAACCTAGGCATTGCAACAACCAGCTTCCCCAAGAAGCCATTGCTCTGTTTCACAGGATCATAGACAATTAGGGCTGGAAGGGACCTCAGGAGGTCACATCTAGTCCAAGCCCCTGTTTTAAAGTACTCAGCACCAGAATCAAGGTGATGATCAGCTCTTGGTTTTGCTGAAGGCAGTGTAGGGCTGGGATAACAGCTAGTGACAGGGTGATAAATGTGAAGGAATCCCATGGTCCACTCACTGTGATTTTGGGGCTCAAAGTATACATCTGAGGAAGGGGAAGGGAGAACAGGGCCTGGAACGCAGGGCACTGAGGAGGGAGTAGTTTCCCTTCAGGCATCCCAGGATACATGGCTGCCGCAGCTCCAGTGAAGCAAAATGGTCTCCCCGCAGGAGCCGTGGGTGAATGAGACCCTTTGGGGTCAGACCACAGGACTTTCTAGCTCGGCATCCTGCCTCCCCACAGCAGCAGAGGGGATGCTGAGGGAAAGAGTATTTCAGCTGGGGCTCCTCCATCCCTACCCCTCTCCCCGCCACCGCTTCTCGGGGTTGCTGATGCTGTTTATTTGCACGAGCTCAGGCTCAAGTGTCAATGCTGATGGCATGAGCTCGGGAAGGCCACTCTGAGCCTATCAGGAGAAATGGGCCTGGCTCTATTTATCTCCCTAATGGAAGCTGAAGCCCGCGATGTATCGGAGCCGAGGTGGCTTCTGAAGGCAGGTGGCTGGCTCGGTGTATTAATTGTAGTGGTGTTGAGCTGTTGTGACGGGACTCGTCCCTGTAATTATGAAAAATGTCCTGCATGCGAGGAAGGTGGCAGGTTTGCTCTCTGCTGCTCAGAAACAATGACTTTCCCAGACAGCTTTTCTCCACAGGAGCGGGAGTTTTAATGATTTTGCAGCCAGCCACCCACAAAGCCCGGTTGTTCCCACCGGTGCCCAGGCCGCAGCATTCCTCCGCTTCACGGCTAGTTAAAGGCTAGCTGGGTTAAACGCGCAGCCTATTAATCTTGGCCTTGCTGAGGTCAGGATCGTGGGACACACGCTGCGCATGATTTATCGCCATCCTGGGCTTGTGCCCCTTTCTGCACAGCAGCTGCCAGAGTTGCCCAGCGCTGGCGAAGCACTTGCCAAACGCCGGGTTGGGATGGTTGAGCTGCCAAGCAGCCGGCGCTCGTTTTCCAAAGGAGTTGCCATCCGCCGTTCTGCTCCGTCCTCTGGAGATCACCCTCCTGGGGGGGGCTGGCAAAGCTTCGGAGTGCTTCCTGGAAACACCCGATTCACGTGGGATGCCTGTACAATGGATTAAACAAACACCAGGCTTCGGCGGGCTAGACGGCCTTGCAAATGACCTGGGGGTCAGGGCTCTGAGGGTCTCTCCCCAGCTCTGCGGTATGCCCCACACCAAGATTCGTGCCTCAGTTTCCCCATCTGCCGAGTGCAGGGGAGGGAGAGAGGGATATACGCCACTCTCCGGGCAAGGGCATTTAAGGAATTTGGCCTTGCAGCCTTTGTGAGGACCTCAGAGGGAGCCTGGCCAAGAAGAATCAAAGATTGGAAGTGATGGGGATAACAGGGAAGCAAGAGGCGGCTGGTTGTGTGCGACGGCTCCCTCTGAAGATCTTTGCGGTCTCGCTGGGTGCGAGGCACGTGGGGTAGCCCAGGGTGGTTCTCCGCTCTCACAGCTGATGGTGGCCTTTCCTTATCAGCCACAGGAACTCAGCCCTGCTTTTCTGGTTTGTGTAACATTGTCTTTCCCTCCTTTTAATGTTCCTTTTGGCCCCCGATCAGAGGTGAGCGCTATCTGCCTCTTATTAGCCTGCCTGCTGCTTTCTGCCCCGGGAGTGATCTCTGGGTGAATGAATAAACACAACAGCATTTAGCAGATCTGAAAGGAGATGTGATGATAATTTCTGCCCTGCAAATTGTACGCGTTCATGTTTGGAGCACACTGGAGGCAATTAGAGAGAGCGGAGCTGGCAGGACCGGAGGAAGGATGCTCAAGAAGCCATGACTATGGAGCCATAATAACAATTTAGATTCTATTTAGATACAAGTGGCTACAAGATGCGTTTCAATATTGAATCAATAGACGTGGACGAATGGTTTAATATGGAAGCGCTTGTGTGAATGGGAGGACTGCAAGGAGTGAGACCGGCTGTTCAGAGACAGCCAGGTGGGACTAATGGATTGAGTTTAGCATGAATTCACAACCCCCCTTTGCAGCCGTGGCAAGGAGGGGGCATAGGGCTGGCTGGGTGGGTGGGGAGGGAGGGACCCCGCTAGGAACAAATGTTTCCCGTTCTGGAATGGCTTAGGCTTGGCATCGATTGGGAAGGTATTTTTAGAGCCAGCCTGCCTGGTATTTGTATCCTTCTCATGCAGAGTGGAGCTTTCCTCTGGAAAGCGAGTGTGTGAGCAAGTGATCCCTTCAGAGATAAAGGAGCAAGAAGTAGCTAGCCTGAGCCAAGTGCCTCATGCAGCTGTATAAATAAGTGTAGGTTTCCTTCCCCCCTTCCACCTCCCCCATTCCCAAAATCGGGGAGAGGGATCGGTGACACTGGAGAATGCCGGGCTGTCATTAGTTAATTGAGCCGCCAATGTTAAAAAAAGGTTATGTATTTCTCCTGGTAGTTTTTCTTTTAAAACTCTGGCACAGATTTGTTGCGATCGTGGTAATAAGGCCCCGGCTGGGGAGTTGGAGCAAATCTTCCCCACGGTGTTTTTTTTTTTTCCAAGTGGCTGTGGGGCGGCTCCCGCGCCGAGCGTGGAGCTGCTCTTTGTGTCTGCTGGCCTGTAACCGATACCTTTCCCTGCCGCCTTGCGCGGGGGCTGCCCTTGATGTTGGGACGGCTGCAGGCCCACCAGCAATGCAAGCCCGCGGCGGTCTGCGGTGCGCCGTGGAAAAGCAACAGCGGGGTCAGACAGTGACCCAAGAGAGGAGACTCAGCGGCTGGTATCCTGTGCGGGGTCTGGAAACAACCCCCTGGCCTTCCCACCCATCTCTGCTCTGCCTGGACCTCCACAGGTCTGAGCAGAGCCCAAAACCAGCATGGTGAGAGGGGGAATGGAGCTCTGCTCTCCCTCTCCCCCAGCAAAGGAAGGGAACAGGCTTTGCACCTGTTCGGCCAATGCATCCTAATCTGGACTGGCCTCCCTGCTCAGCACGGCGTGCTAGGCGATGCATACCGATCCATAGCAGACAGCACGGCGGTGGTTCGTGTGGCCTCTGAATGCTGACCTCTGGGCAGATAACATGAACCTTGCTCCACCATTGACCTGAATGATTTTTTGTAGCCCAGCTCTTTATTCCTCGGAGTCCCCGGGTTGCTGTCTCCCCCTCGTTACACACCTGCTCTTGTCCAAAGAGCAGGTTTTGGGTAGTTCAAAGAGATGAAGCGAGTCTGGTCCAGAGGTCGCAGAAATCCAGGTCAGGTGGACTCCCTCCCGGGATGGAGTGTGTTCACGGAGAGACAAGAATCCAGTGCGGGGCCATTTCCTCGAGCCGGCACGGAAATCCAGGGCAGGGCCTTCTGATAAGCATTCCCTGGGAGTCGCACAGCGCGGCTCCTTTTTTATCCATCTCTAATTCTGTCTAATCCAGTGTGCTTCATACCCACAGCAAGCATTAGCATTAGTGAGTATGGTGAGAGCAGAGAGAGGTGCATGCTTCACAGGGGTTTTCTAGATGGAGATGTTGGGTGTAGAGCTAGGGGCAGGTGGCTCAGATCAGGAGGGGTTTTGCTAGACCTCAGGTCCCATTTTGCTAGGTTTTCAGTCCGATTTCAAGCCTGTTTTCTATTCCCAGATCTCCAGGACACTAGGTTTTCCCCCATTTTTCGGCTTCAGATCATTAGAGGCTTAGAGGGAGCTTGTGCTAAGCAGCAGAACGTGTCTGGGTTGTTGGCACATGGGCAAAATTCACCTGTGCCTCAATGAGAGGTTGTGGGTGCAGCTGCTTCTGACTATTAGATCTGGCTGGATACAGCTGCACCTGGGAAGCATGGAGCCATTTCTAATGACCAGAGTGGCAGCATAGCCTGGTGGGTAAAACCAGCTTGGCAATACAGATCGGCTCATCTATGACTATAGTAACTGAGCTCCTCCCAACTCTCCCTGGATTTATCCTTGCTGCCCTGCTGGAGAGTCAGGACCTTCTGTGTCAAGCTGGGAAGCTGAGGCACAGGGCTAAGGATATTTCCTATGCATCATTCACTTGGGCTTGTACTTGGGTTTTAGCCCTAACCCTCCTTGACATCCACCCATCTGAACCAGGTCTGCAGGTGCTGTAAGCCCAGGTTAGCGGGCCCAGCTGGGCCATGGGCTAGACCTCCGGGGTCTTCTTTCATTTGGGTTGGGTCCTACTCTCTTGCCAGTGAGCCGAGCTGTTCACGTGCTGATTGTCCTCCAGGGCTTTTCCCAGGATTGTCCCCAAGGACAAATAAGTTCTGCAGTTGGTACAACTGACCGGGGAAGGATCCTAGAGAGTCTCTACGCAAAGAACCACGAGCTACTAGTACAGAGACAGCGTGAGCACAGAGACCCAGGTGTGGGTTTGCTGTGGGGTGCTCATCCCTGGAGTGGTTTAACCAGGGCATGCACACACAAATACCAGTCACCCAGGTTAACCGGGCAGCATAGGCACAGCCCCAGCCTGTGTCAGAGCCGAGAACTGAGCCCATGTCTCCCGAGCCCTTTCCCCAGTGACTTTCTCCCAAGTCCTGGCTGCAGCATGGATTCAGTGTGGGTGTTTGTGCAGGTTCCTTAAATTCTCTGCACTTCTGTTTCACTGTCTGTTGAACAGCGGCAATAATGCCTCCTTCACAGGAGTTGTGGTGAGGCTTAGTTCATTGTTTGTAAAGCGCTTTGAAATGCTCCGATGGAAGGTGCTATGTAAGTGGAAGGCATTATTATTATTGGCTATGTTCCTGGAAAAGGTGATAGCAAAACAGCCGGAGGAACCATGGGACAGCATTAATTTATATGGGATGTCTCAGGCTAGTTTCCAGGGGGGTGACATAACATAGGGCCTGTCTTTGGTTGAATCTCTAACAGCCTCCCTAGTGCAAGAGATGGAGTGTACACTGCTAACTTTGTCACGGGCATCCGATCCTGTTAGTTCTTGCTGCACTGCAGTCAGCGGGGCAGAACGGGGAACAACTTGAACTGATTCTGGTTATGGGCATCTGAAATTCTCTTGGGGTTGATTCTTCTGCAGTGCAGATTGGGAAACTGAGTCACAGAGGGCAAGGTGCTTTCCAAATGTTCTGGGACTTAGCGCTTACCCCCGTTGGGAACCCCTTGGGTTACTCCCCTTCCCCCCAACTCCTCTCTCTGCCCACTGAGCTTCCTCTGTTCTCCAGGTGCAAACCACTAAACCTCTTCTGCAGCCTCCACTGCTTTGGGTTGCTAATCACGGATCCCGAATGCTGGAATTAACGATCTGCTCCGATCGACACCCATGAATCTGTAACGAGGCTCGGCTTCAGATTAATCTGTCATTAGGCCAAAATGCCAACCCATTACCAGGAAACAATTTGTCTTTAGTGCTGCTCTTTCTTTTTTATTTGTCTCATTTAAAATGACTCAAAAGGCTCAATTCCCCTGATCATTTTCTTCTAGCAGGAGGGTGGGGGGAGATTTCTTTGTCAAAGAAAATCGGGGATAGGTTCTTACTCTACTCCCCTCTCTAAAAACCATCATTAGAAAGCTTCTGGCTGAATTATGGTGGGGGGATTTGCCAGAGAGCTGCAAACTGAACATGCCTGGCAATACCAGCAACATGCAGAGCCAGCCATCTAAAAGCAGAGAGTGCCTGCATTTACAGGATAGTGAATCTGAACACTATTAGTGTCATACTAGCTAAGCCATCAAATGCAGGTTCCTAGTGAGACATTAGGTTCAAAAGGGTTCTTGCAGTCTTTGGCCTGAGAAACAGCACATTAGGGGTAAGAAAGTAATGTTACTTCATCATATAGCAGACAGGACCCAATTTGGGTGTCAACGCTTCAAGGAGGTTGCTGGAGAGGGTTCAGAAAAGGGACCAATTTGAGGTTTGGAAATCACGCTGTATAGTGAGAAACTTGAGGAGCTCCATCAGTTCGTCAAAGGCGAGGTTCAGACACGACTCAACGCATACCAGAGGGGTTAGGGGCTGGGACACATGACTTATGAGGAGAGGCTGAGGGAACTAGGTGTATTTAGTCTGGAGAAGAGAGACTCTTGTACAAGCGACGCCATTAACATGCACACGTGACAAAAATGTCATTTTGTAGCTTAATGGCATCACAGTGTACACATGCAAGATTCCTGGAGGTTTTAAATGACTTTGCATTGTTGCCAACTAACCTACATCCAGATATAGTTCAGTTTGCAATGTTGCAAATTGCAACAATGCAGCTGTCAGCTCACCCCCCAGGTGCAGAAAAGGTGGGCAGACTCTGCAGAAAAAAAGGATTGGGCCAGTTGCTGCATCTGCCTTCAGCAGACATGCCAAGGGGCCCAATCCTTTTTTTTTTTTTTTAAAGGCAAAGCCAGCCTGCCTCTCCTGCAGCTGGGCAGGGGTGGAGCTGCTGGTGGGCTGAGTGGCCCCTGTTCTGTGGGAGGCCCCATTCCTTCCCTCCATGGCAGTGGTGCCTCCCCCTGGCGCTACTGGGGTGGGCAGCTAGCAAGCTGGGTGCTGCCCCTGCTCAGAGGCAGCACCTGGCTCAATCCAACTCTTCCCTGAGCCTGCCAGCTGGATGCCTGCTGGAGGCTGCTCCCCAGCTGGGCTCAGGGAAGAGTTGGATTAGACCGGGTGCTGCCTTGAAGCTGGGGCAGCACCTGGCCCACCATCAGCCTGCCCTGGGGGGCACCACCACCACAAAGAGAAGGACCAGGGCCCCTGCAGCTCATGGGGCCCCTCGGCCCACTGGTAGCTCACCCCTGACTGTGGGCAGGCTCCAGCTCTGACAAAAAAAAAAGGGTCAGGTCCCTCACTGTAACGTGATGGAAAAATTGAAACAGTTTAGTCCTCAGGGTTTTATTCTGTGCCCCACTGTTTTAGTTTAGGGGGCACAGAATAAAACCTTAGGGATTAAAACCCTATCGTGTGTACAAGCTCCCCTTGAAGACTGAGAGGAGATTTAATAGCAGCCTTCAACTACCTGAAGGGGGATTTGAAAGAGGATGGAGCTGGACTGTTTTCAGTGGTGGCAGATGACAGAACAAGGAGCAGCAGTCTCAAGTTGCAGCAAGGGAAGTTTAGGTTAGATGTTAGGAAGGATTTTCTCACTAGGAGGGGAGTAAAACACTGGAACAGGTTACCCAGAGAGGGGCTGGAATAGCCATCGTTGGAGCTTTTTAAGACCCGACTAGACAAAGCCTTGGGTGAGATGATCTAATTGGGGAAGGTCCTGCTTTGAGCAGGGGTTGGACTAGATGTGACCTCCTGAGGTCCCGTCCAACTCTTGTTTTCTGCGATTCTATACCTGATGAGATGAGGTTCTCTCACCAGCCAGTTTAATGGGATGCAACAGGCTGAAAGGGGAAGCTAGAAAAAAAATCAACCTGGAAGCCAGGCCCCATGATGGGTAACAAGCCAGTGGAGCAGGGAAGTGGTTGGGTTTTTCAGTGCCTGGAGTTCAGAGCAGAGCTGAGCCCCTTTCTCACACCTCTTCTCCAGGTCTGCCACAAGTTATGGGGCTTGTTGTAGGAACTGGGTGGCAGAAGGTGGAGGGATGAAATTTCTTCATCCTGTGCTACGTACAAGCCCAGGTTTAGCCGGTCCCAGTGGCCCCTCCTGGCCTTGAATAACCGTAGAGCCCTTTTCATTGAGAGACTGCGAGGAACATAGGTTGCCATCCGCATTCGACAGGTGCTCTGCCTTCTCGTGTCTCCAGTCCAGAGCCTTCCCCCACCCAGAAAGGAAGGCAAATCTGATTAGGCTGAGCAGGGTCAAAGTTTATCCTACTCATATCACTTCTGAAGCAGGCCCTTTTTTCAAGCCAGGCCTTTTCTCTTTCCTTGGGAGCTGCCAACGCACCTGCCTCAGGTCACAGGCAATAGCAGCAGATGTATAAAATGTTATCAGTGGAGCCAGATCACAGGCTGCCCGCTGGCTTCTTTGTGCTGCCCTGTGGGGGTCTCAGCATGGTCCCTCCAGCACATACTGCAGCATAGCGGGTGGATTAATGAATGCCTTTGAACCCCTGATTTGAACCTGAGCTGGGCTCAGCCAAGTCCAAGTGCTTTCAAACACCCCAGTGCCTATAGCCGACTATTAGATTATGGGGGAAACATGGTGAGTGGGGTCTCCTCAGTTAATCCTCTTCTGGAAAATGAGGTGCAGAAGGGGACTGGCATTTTTCGCCATCAGATGCTAGCAGTGTGCTCAGTGCAAAAAAAGGAGGCCTCATTTATACAGACCAGTCTGTAAAAGGCAGCCAGGTGATGGGAGAGGGACAGGTAGCACTGGGAGAGCTGGAGACGGGAAGGACTCCAGGCTCAGGCCTGCTCCGTCGCACCAGCAATCTCCTTTCAAGAGCTCTTCCTGTCCTCAGCGCTGGAAGACCTGTGAAATGGTGCCATGGTTCGGCTGCTGGCATGACGAATATTTTCTGCCATGGTTCAGCTAGTTTGAAAAGGGAGATCCCCACTGCCCCACTCATCCGCCTTTGGGAATTTAAGCCCATTTCTATGAGTGTCTTTCTCCACTGTTATGGGTTTGGCTACACTGCCGAAGGGCCCCGGTCTGGTTCAGGGGCGCACTATATTCGAATTCCTGTGTAACTACACCCCAGATTGCTCCTGGCTGACATGCCCTCTCTTTCTCACCGTCTTCCTCCAGTTTCTTTCCTTGCACTGTCTTTCCAGGAAGCAGGGCTGGCCAGGCTGATGCGACAGGCACAAAACCCGCCACGTCGGCTGCTCGTCCCTTTTGCTCCCGCACACTCAGCCGGAGGAGGGAGAAAACGCTCTGGTTGTAATCTGGGAAGGAACGTATTGATCGTGCCTTCCCATGAATCATACTGGAGGGGGGCAGGACCAGTGCCTGGGTCCTCTCCACCCCCCTCCTCAGCTCTCCTCCCCTACTGCTAATTCCCCGACTCTTCTTCAAATTCTCGACCCACTTCCACCTCGCTGATGCTTGCAGCCGATGCTCCTGTCCAGCCACCCCCACTGCCCACAAATGGCTCTTTTCTGCCCACCGCCACTTCTCTCCTCTGTCAGGTCCAGCCAGGCCCTACCTTACCTGCCTCGCTAGTCTGGCTTGTCCTTTCTCACCTGATTTACCTCCGGGAGGTCGGTGAGGAGCTGGGAACAGGGAGGCCAGCACCGGCATCATGGCACTGAGCAAGCAGAGCCAAGTAAGAGTTACTCCAGCTCCTCGATTTGCTTTGCTCTCCTGCCCTGACCTCCGGTGTGGTACCCCTGCCCTGACCCCCCTGCACCCCTCCAGCCTGGCCTGCTCGCAGGTGTTATCCACCTGGGAGCTAGCCCCGTTTCCTAAGAGTTAAATCACGTCACTGCAGCGTGCCTCTCGTTAATTAGAAAAGTTCCCAATAGAGGAGTCTCTGATTTGCTGCCAAGGCTTCAGCTCAGTCACTCTCCAGCTATGTGCTCGGACTGCAGCGACTGGCTCACGGGGGGGCTCTTCCAAGGTGCAGCAAGGCAGGGGCTGGGAGCAGGAGTCACCCCGTGCACACGTCTTGTGGTGGGGGAATAAGGTGGCCCTCCCATCCGGGCAGTCGGTCCCCTGGGGCGAGCTCCCCCCAGGACCCGCGGGAGACAAGGGGACTGAAAGGTGCTGTGAGCTCATTCATGCTTCTCGCTGGCGGAGGGCCGTTTATTGGAAAACACCTGGAATCTATTAGGCTTGGAATATGGAGTCAAGTTTTTGCTGCCTGCAGGCAGCTAAAGTATAAATAGCGGCAAAGGGTTTGTTTTGACTACTTTAAATTGTGCAGGTTTCATGCCCTGAGAATTGGGAGTTCGGAGCTGCTCTTAACGTAATAATCCTCCCTCCTCCCCAATGGTCAGGAATCGGCTGTGTTTGCTTCTCATTCTCATGCTTCTCTTTGTTGGACTCTTTTCCCCGTTTCCCAGCTGTTTATCACGAGCCTCCCTGCTTTGCTCCTCTGTTCTGAGCTCTCCAAGGAGAGGTGTCGAGCTGTTGTTGCAGGCTTGGAAGTGGAGGGAAAACGGGAACTTTGTGGGGACAACTGGGGGCAAAAGCGATGGCCAACGCAAGGCAGGCCTGAAGGACCTGTCGGTAGTGCCCAGTGCCACGGCAGTCCACATGCATCACTGCCATTTCGGTCGCTTGGCTGTGATACAGCATGGAGCTAAGTCTACTTCTAATTCCCAATGCCATGTTGACACCGGTGTCCATCACCCTGATGCTGAAGACGCTCTCTAATATCATGCCCAGTATCACATCAGTTCAGGGACATCACTGCCAGGCAGATATCAGATGCCACAACACATGATGGCAGCACATCTACAGGTACCGTAGCAGTCGGCAGGGCAGTGATGATTTCTATTGGAAACGAGAGGTGCCAAATTCAGTGTCCCCATCCCCCTTACTAATTTGTCTTATTATTCTCTGATATCAATATTGCAGCTCTTATGTGGCTCATAGCTTATGGACAGAAATAGTCTCTGCTCCAAGGAGATTGTAGTCAAAATTAGACACGCTTACAGTGAATAGAAGAGGTGAGTGAGTTTCCAAGAAGGCAGTGAGGTCTGTTGGTGCAAAAGTTACATGGGGGAACTCCCCTATGCCAGAGCTAATACTACAGTTCATGCCCATATGAATGTCACACTCAGCACTGTGCCTTTGCTAATTAAGCCAAGGGGTCTCTAAGTGAGGCCTCTAGTGTCATGGAAAGCAGCTGCAAACAGAAACCACCACAAAAGCTACGGAGTCTCCCGCTTCCGAGCAACTTCTATGTTTCAACAACGTAGCCTCAAGGCTGCAAAGCTTGGGTCTGCGCCTACATGCAGCAAGGCTGGAAGGGAATGAGTGCAACCTCTGGGCCAGCCAGCAATGGGAAGAGGTAACTGCAGGTTGGGTTGCCACCTTCCAACCCAGAACCCGTCTGGATGTGAGACGAGTCCCTCGCTGCAGACGGTCAGACCCGCATCTCCAGTGGACGGGGCTGCATTTTGCTTGCGCTGCTCATCATGCAGGCTGGTTCTTATCATCTTGGGTGGCTGGGTATGTGGAGCACAGCTGGCTGTAGACACACGTGTGTGCAGATGGGGCCCTGATCTCAGGGCAGCCCTGGCACTAATATATTATCACTGCGTTGATCCTGCCCTGATCTAAAAACCCACCGCTTCGGTTTAGGGAGAATTAAACCGAAGGAAACTGCCGTGGTGTGTACAAGCAACCATCCACATCTCAGTCGGCCCACACCAGGGAAAGCACAGCTCTGCAAAGAGAGGATGAAGAGCTGTCATGCTTGCTTTGCTCTAGCCATTGGACCGTACCCCTCACCCAGAGCCAGGAATAGACCCCACGGTTCCCCATGTCCAGCGCTCTGTTGCTGCCAAGAGAGCAGGTCCAAGCCCGTCTGGGGTTAGGAGTTCCCCAGTGGAGGGTAGCAGTAAGATCTTTTGCTTTAGCAGAAGACATCTGTGCCAGAGACCTGCAAGTCAAACCCTGCTGACAACCCATCTGGGCTCTCTGAATGATTGCACATGATGGAATTTATTTTTCCTAGTTTTCCTTTTAATCGCTGGTTTATTTAACTCGCCCAGTGAGAAAATAGCCTTAAAAAACAGGTTTTATACTTTAAAAACACCATCCTGTATCCATACTGGCAGGGCGTGCAACAAGGCATGGGTGTCCCACTTGCCAGGTGCTTGTCATGCGTTGCCAATGGCTGACGTCAGGCTTGGGGAGGTCAGGGGGACGAGGGGCATATCCTGGCACCAAGAGGCTGGAGGTAGAGCCAGGCTGTCTGGAGAATGTGACACAAAGCTTATTGCTACTGGAAACCATCAACGAGCTTTCCCGACCAGGAGCCCTCCTGCAGCGCACGCTGGCAGGGGGTGGAGGCATGTCACAAAGGTGGGATCAATGGATGCTGCTGGGTGGGACCCACCTCGGCATGGGGGAGAGGGGAAATTGTCTTGCATCTACCGTCATTATAATTCATATTGTGGCGGGCCGTGGGCACACAGGTCAGGAACCAGGGATAGTCCCTGCCTCGGGGAGTTTACACAGTGACGGGGGCTGCAAGTAATGTTGAGAGAGATGGCTCGCTCAGTCGGCATCTGGATTGGCGCAACCTCTAGGAAGCCTGTGATGCCAGGGTCTTGGCTCAAGCAGCGGCAGGGCCTTGAAAAGGGGCTCCTTGGGTTGCTCGACGGGAGTAAGGGTGGCAGGAACGGATGCTGAATGGGGACGTGCCCCTTGCTCTGTGTGAATCCCAGCCCCCGCCTTTCTCCCTCGCCTGCATGACTGTTGCTTTCGTTCCCTCCCCAGAGCCGAATAGAAAGCCGGAGGGAGGTGACCGAACGTCATGTCGCTGGCACCCGCCAGGCTGCTGAAAGCTTTATTACAGAGATAATAAAGTTCAGGTAGAAATTGTGCACAGCTGGCAGGAACTGGACTGCAGAGGAAGCTGCAAATAAGTTCTCCTCTTTCCCTGCTTACCCAGAATTTCCTCTGAGCAAGGAAACCTCCCTAGCTCCTTGGAGAGTAATTTCCAAGAATTCATTTCTGTGCTTCATGCTTGTTTTCCCTTTTATCCAGTTAAAGACACATAATTGAATGAACCCAGCTCTGATATTAACTCTTTGTACCACGCTCAAGGCAGGCCTGTTAGGCTGGAGCCTGGAGGCAGAGGCGTGAGTGGGGAAATGCCATGGGCTGGCCCTTTGTTTCCTCCATTCTTGTGCTGGGGGAGCAGGGGGACAAAAGTGGCCCTTGGTAGAACTAAATGCAGCCTTGGCAGCTGAGGCTCCCCAGGACGTGGCATGCTTTGCTTGTATCCCCATGCCAAGGGCTCCTGGGAGCTCGATTTCCAGTGGGGCGTTCCTGTATTTAGCCCCCCCTCCCCCCAGGGCTAATTCTGCAGCTCTCTGGCCCTTTGGGCTCTTGAAGCAGTGGTGGAGGGCAAGGGCAGGGCCCGTCTTCCCAGTGCCTCTCAGACTCTGCGTGTCTGGGAACTAAGAGCTTCACAGACTGACCTGGCACCTCTGCTGCAGAAAGTTTTCTGGAGCCCCGGCGGAGGACGGACCAGGCCCCCAGCCCACAACAGAGCGCAAGCCGTGCCTCCAGCTGCAGCGTGATGCACGCTCCCCGCTTCACGCGCAACACACAGTGGCAGCTGCCCGCCAGGGCTTGGGGCTTCAAAATGGGGCGCATAGAGCAGGGCACCTCTTCCCTCTGCGCCCTGCACGGTGCAAGCTCCGATGCGGTGTTCACGCCGGCCTGCATCCCCATCTCCAGCCTCCTCCTGTTGGGAATTCCTCTGCGCCGTGGGTCTCTCGTGCGTGCCCTGGACAGTGTCCATCTCCACCAGGAATAGCTGCTGTCCAGCAGCTCCACTTGATGGAGGGGTCTATTTTTAACCCCTTCGCAGATGGGGAACATAGCAGCTGCTCTGCTCGGCTGCCTGGGGAGGGAGGGCACCCTTGTGCGGGCCAGGGGCTCACAGGAGCCATCACGCTTCAGCGAGGACACCTCTGCGGTGCTTGACACGAGGCTGCTCGGAGGTGGCCGATTCGCCCGTGGCCCCGGTCTGTTGGTTATGCACAGCCCCAATCAATTAGCCGTGGCAGCAGCTGCACTTTGTGTTCATGGCCGTGCATAGGCAGAGGAGCAGAGAGGGGCAGTGTATGCACGATCCATGGGCACATGCAGGCACACGTTTTGTCCGGGACCTTCCTGTCACTCTCGCACTCGCTCACACACACCCTCGGCATAATGGGGGGGTGAGCCCAGACCGTACGTCTGTTTGAGAGCCTAGATGCAGTTTCTGTGAATGAGAGAGAGAGCACAAATGCCCAAACACACACTTGTGTGCGTGTGTGTGAGAGAGAGAGAGGAAGTGTGTGTGTTCACGTGCACAGGTGTGTGTAGGGGCGATACTTTTGGCATAATGGTGTGTGTGTATCTCCCCTATACGGACCTGTGCACGTGGACACACACACTTTCTCTCTCCCTCTGTCTTACACACACTCACAAGCCTGTGTTTGGGCATTTGTGCACTCTCACATTCATAGCCACTGTATCTAGGCTCTCAAACGGAAGTACGGTTTGGGATCACACACACACACACACACACACACACACACCCCGCTCAGGACCGCTCCTCTCACCCATGCACCGTGACCAGCATCTCACCTACCCCCTACACACACACACACACACACACACAGTCGATGTTTGGGCATTTGGGGTATCTCACTCACAGACACTGGATCTAGGCTCTCAAAGAGATGTACGATGTCTGGGACCCCCCTTCTCTCTCCCTCTCTCTCGCATGTGTTTAGGATCTCTCCTCTCTCACCCACACGCTGTGACCAGCATCTCGCCCACCCCTTGCACGCTCACACACACACACACGCTCTCACACCGCCACGTCCCAGCACGCGGCAGGGAACGGCTCCGTCGTTCTTCCCATTATCTCCTCAGTGGCCTCTCCTGCTTGCAGCCCTTTGAAAAATCATGTGGCCGAGCACGAGTGGCTGGGCCAGCATTTGGCAGGAGCCGCAGCAGACTCCGGCGCTGGGGCTGCGATGACAGTGCACATGCTCAATCTTGTCTCCTCTCACATGGACTGGATGTGACACAATTAAACCATCTCATTAGACTGTATTATTTACTTAAAAGGAAATCTTGTGCCGGACGCTGAGACCTGGCAGCTCAGACTCTCACACATCATTATGTTCTCCCCACAGCTTTGAAGTCAGAGAGTTAGAGCAGCCCTCTTCCCCCTCAGAGGCTCCTGCCTGCCTGGATGGAGACAATGGAAGGAGCGTTTAGAGAGAGGCTTGATGTGCAGCGTAGCCCGTGTCTATTCTTAGCCCAAGTCCTTAACCTAGAGAACTTTTCCCAACACTGTCATCACACAAGAGCCAGGCGTGGGCTGGTGGGTGGCAGGCCCGGCGTGTCACTCTTGCTGGGGTTTTGTGACTGGTTTCCAGGGCAGCAGGGACCATGCTGGAGACACAGGCCCTTTGCTTGCTGAGGGCATGGGTGGGAGTTTGCAATGCCCAGCTAGAGCCCTAAGCAGGCTGTGCACAATTTCAACAAGCCTGCCATCCCACCTGCTCTGCTATGATTCAGCCCCTCTCCTGCTTACTGAGCAAGTATCATTACTTCTTTGACCCCCAAGTGAAACTTTGGAGTCTCGTTGGTTGTTCCACTTAAGAAGAGACATTGGTGGTGGAGTCGGGTGGACGGGGTGGTCTTTCCTGCAGTATTTCCCCAGCCCTGTGCATCTCCCCCCCACTGTAATGAAGTCGGGCACTCTTGCACCCACACCGCATCAGCTGCTGCATGCTTCGCAGCCGCTTCTCTGTCCATTCCCCTTGCTGCTGGCAGTTGGTGACAGGGGAAATTGGTGGCAGCTGCTGAAGCAGGGGGAGGCAAGAGCACCTGAAGTTGGGGATTCATCCACCCACAACCTTTCGTGTCTCCTGGGGGGGGCTGTACCCCACGGTTTGGGGAAGCAGCGCGCGCAATCCCACTTCTCTCGGCACGGCAGGAATCAAGCAGCAGAGACAGCAGCGCTGCGCGCGGCTCCAAGCCCCTCTCCAGTCAGCCCTCCGCTCACTTGCTCTGCTCTCCCCCAAGCTCGGTTCCTTGTGCTTGTTCCAGTTGTCCTTGGCTTTTCCTGCCCCTCATTCTCCTCTAGTCTTTTCTGCCCATCTCAGAGACAGGACCCTTTCTCCAACACGTGCATCTCACAGGCGCACAGCCCCTGACAACAAGTCCCAGCCAGGCCCCGGGGGGGTCTACATTCAGCTCTCACATGCCTTGCACATGCCTTTGGCTTGGGCAGCATCACGTTCCGCCTTTGGGATGGAGACTTGAGCTAGCAAGCTCTATGAAGCTCACTGGGTCTTGCAGATGCAGAGCAGGGATCTCGCCCAATCCAGAGCAATAAGATGCTCATGGATGCTGAGTGCCAACCCAACGGGGCTTTCCTGGACCAAATGGCTCCAGTTGGTTTTTAACAGTATGGGCCCTTCCCGGCAAGCAGCCCCTTCCCATTTGCATCAGGGAACTGAAGGGGCACAGACCATTGCCTCCCCCAAGCCAGGGGGCAGGGGCACAGACTGCATCCTGGGCTTCACTAGGGCAAACCCAGCACTTTGATCCCCATGCAGTCAGAAGCCAGCGTTGATGTCAAGGCACGGGGGTAAAGGCACTCGATGAGGAGTGTGGGTGACCAATGGGCACGTCCTCTGAGCTTCCAGGAACAGTGACGTGCCTTGCTAATTAAAAGCACCAGCTCCATGGTCAGTGCAGCAAGCCTTCAAGAACCTGGGGCTCCTCTGAGGAGCTGCCCGGAGCTCAGGTGTTGGGAGCTTGCGGAACAATTATGCTGATTCATACTGCCAGGTGGATCTTGTTAGCTCAAACCAGGATCTTGCAGAGGTTGGCCACTTTCTCGGCTATTCCCTGAGGCTGGGGGGAGAGGCTGCAGGAGTAGCTATGTGAGCCTGCTGTGTACTTTTTGCTGGTGATGTTTCATGTTTTCACTGAGGCTGAGTGCTGGGAAGAGGGCAGGTGCGGTTGGATGCTTCTGCGCTGGCCAGAGCCTGCCCTTGGCGCAATACATCCTACCAGCCCGCATTGGATGTGCTTGATACTACTGCGGCCCTTCCTTCTGCAACCCTATGTACTAGAGCGGGTGTGTGCAAGACCAGCCTTGCATTGTTCTCGTTTGGCCTGGCACGCGGGTCGTCTCCCAAGGCTGGAGCAGAGCTTGGCGTGTGCTTTGCTGCCTGTTGCAACTCAGAGCCTAGCTTGTCCATACCTCCTCCTTGCCACCTGCGCAGCTAGACGACTCTTGTCCAAATGTGAGGGTCTACATTGCCTGAAAGTTGGGAGCCTCCTTCATGGCAGACCCCCCCCGCAAACTTTGCCAAAGCATTTTAAATGTAATGCATTCTTCTTCATGCCTGGCTTGTTTAAAGCTATCCAAACCATGCAGCTGATCTGAAGCCCACATAAATCCTTGCCTCTCAGATTTTCTGGACCGTCATGGCTACAACATCGTTCCAGCGCTTCCTGGACAATGCTTCTTTGCTCTGGTCTTTGCCCTGCCCAGCCATTCCCCATAAGCTACTGTGCAAGCATAAGCAGTCAGCTGATCGAGCAGACTTATACCCAGAGGAGGCCCCGGGAGGGTCTACATTTGTAGCTAGCCCCCTAGCAGGTACTCTGGAGGTTCCTGCCACTTGCTGCAGATGCTGTTGGTCATTGTATACATAACCATGGCACTGCAGCCCTGAGTGATTGGGGTCCCCTTTGTAGTATGCTGTGGCAGACTGGGGCCTCTGAATAGCTTCCAGCTCCCATCAGAGGGAAATGAATCAAACGGCGAGGGGAAACTGAGGCACAACGGGGAGGGCACTTGCCCAGAGTCACGGAGCAGAGCTAAGATGTCACTCAAGGTTTCTCTCCTCTTCTGGGCTTCCTGCAAGCACGGCTGGGATCTCTGGGTGACTATGCACGGCAGATCCCCAGCAGGGTCTCTGGATGAACTCCCCCTGCCACAAAGATCGCCACCAGGTTTTCTGAAACGGCTCCCAACCTGATGGAGCATTCTCATCATGTCTCGGGTTTCCGCCAGCCGCTGATTCTCAGCTGTTGCTGCTGCCAAATGTTTGGGGAGAGGAGCCAAGTCAGGCAGTGGGGAGATAAATCTAAAGTCTCTTTGGCTGCTCTGGGACTTCGCTCTTGATTAATGGGACTCAACGTTTCTTCTTGCACTGTGCTTCTTCCTGAGTGCTGGGGTCTCTGAGTTTGCAGCCCCGATGCTGCACTGCTTTTAACTGCATGCCTCAGATGTGGTTTCAGCATTGGGAAGGTGTGTGTGTTTGGACTGGTGCTTGCGAGTGTAGGGGTAGGTGTTAATGATTAATCAATGTGCAGTCGAGTCTATGGCTGTATGGTGCCATTGCGCTCCCTTTTAATTGAAAAAGTAAGAGTTTTTCTTGTAGGATGCTGTTAGCTTTGCTCACAGGATACCTTTATTTTGAGATTTAAAAAATAAAGTTTAGGCTCCAATTAGCCTAGTAAAAATAAATGCAAAGGCAGTTGGGGGGCCAGATCCTAATCGTTCAAACTGTGGGGAAGTAAGTTATTTTTCGTTTAGCCCTGGAGTGCCTAAACTTCCCACAAGCTTTATACAATACCAAATACAGTGGCTACCCAGTAGGAAACCCAGGAGGAGGTGATGCGCGCACACAGATTTGAATGGCTTTACTCTTCCTATATTCTGGCAGAAATCTTTGCACGTGAGAATCAATGATATGTAGTCCCTAAGTAGCCTTAACTCCTCCCAAAATGGTTACCCAGAAACCTAGTAGTTAAAAACCATTTTAAAAGACTTGGCTTCCAGCATTAGAGCACTGATACATCCATAGTAACCAAGTGGCTTGTATCAGGCTGTAAAACCTACCCTTCAAGGTGCATTACACAAGTGTTTTCTAGCAGCCAAATGTTAATGTTTTAACTATTGAATTACAGCAAGAACCTATTTTGTATTTAACCATGATCCCTCTACATAACCAAGACACATCTTCCTACAGCACTTCCTGTATTATGCCAAGTGTGTAATTTCTAAAATAACACATTGTGCTTGCATTAATTATTGTACTTATGTAAGTGACTTCCTGAACCATATCATAGTTCTTAGACACATTTTTGAGCAACTGTAATATGGTGCCAGGAAAAAAAGAAAAAAGAAGGGTTAGAGCTAAGATTGTTATTGGAAGGTTTTACTTTGGTTTTTGTAAGTCTGGATTTGCGCTAGAAAATATATGAACTGTAAGGGAATTTGGGTCTTTGTGTGGATTATATTCACTTCTCGTTCCCATGCTTAAATGGTTGAGGGGGGAGGGGGTTAAATTCTCTTGGAAATAGTCATTGCATTTTTTTCTGATGTTTGTATAACTTCCTCTTGTCACCTTGAGCTGAAGTTAATTATGCTTTTCTCTAGGAGTGTCCTTGGTATTTTTTTTTTTAAAGGCATATTAATTGAGGCTGCAGCAGGTCGGCACGAACTCCAGCAGGTGGAACATCTTGCTCTGATGGTTCCAGCTTCTCATCTGGGCCACCTTGCTCTTCCCCTCCTCAGATGCTGCCTGGTGTCTCTTGTGTGATGCCTCTGAGCAGACCCTGGGGGCAGAGCTGGCCTTGGGGATGGGCACCGTGATCTAGGGGGTGCCAAACACATGCGCACATGTGGACAGCCCACGCTCACATCAGTGCTCTCCCCTGCTGCCCCACCGCAGGCAGGCGCAGCAGTGCCTGGACCAGCCCACCTACTACCCCCAACCACTGTTCAGGAGCAGCTGAGCTGGGCACATGCAGATGGGTTGACATCTGCTCCAGTCTGTCTGCCTTGCTCCTGCAAGGTCCTGAGAGTGGTGATGGGAGGCATCCCTGGGGTGATTTACTGCATCATGTTCATGTTTGAACTATGTAGAGCTGCTCTTGGGAGAACCTAGAACAAGGTTGCAGATGCACCCTGAGGTGTACGGAAACTAGGAGAGAGCTTAGGAGCTTGTGTGGCCCAGACCTTGGAGTGAGGCAGGTCCAAGGTCCTGGACGCTTTCAGCTGGCAAAGACGGTAGGAGGGAGGAGTGAGTCCTGCTCTGCTTTTGATCTCTGGTGCATAGTTTCCCAGCCCAGGCACTGCCCAAAACGGGTGTGCTGATGACCTAGGTGCATGACAGCCTGCTCCTCTCTCCCTTCCAGCTGGCATGCAGTGAGGCAAAGCAAAACTGAGGCACAGAGGTCATTTTGCTTTCCAGCTGCCATAATCCAGGCATGTGTGAAAGCGGAGCGTGGAGCGACGCTGCTCCCTAGAAGCACTCCATGGGCCAGACCTGCTAGCTGTCTGTGCTCCACAGTGGCCTATAAAGCTCTCTGAGTGAGCCAGCTGGAAGGGATATGGAGCGGGACCATCCCCCCTCTGCTGCACACACTGTCTCATAGAGAGCACAGTTTGAAGGAGCATCTCCTGGAAGAAAGCTTGAAAGTGGAGCTTTCCTCTCCCCTGAAGGACCTGCTGCTATCTGGGCATTCCCTACTTCCTTGGCCCGTGTGGGGTACCGCTGCCGCCGCCCTTCAGTAGCAGCCACAGCCGGAGATGCAGAAGTCACCTTCTTCTTCTCCCTGCTCAGTGCAATTCATGGCTCGGTACTTGGGCGCCATGCCGCTACGGACACCTGGGCCTTGCTGTGCGCTGCTGTGCAGCATTTGGCTCGATCACGTGCTGCACATGCTGTGGTTAGCTGGATGACCTCCTCGGGGCTGGAAGCAGGGTGAGGTGAGGACGCCTGGTGGGGTTACAGGAGTGTGTCCAGGAGCCGGGTTGGGCGTGTGCGTGCATGCAGGGGACGAGCAGCTCTTGGAGCCTCGGGCAAGCTGTTTTAACCATTTGTCCTTTCCTACTAAATCACGCCTACTTTATTGCTCTCTTCTGGAAGCTTTCTTGGAACGAGGGCCCGGAGCTGAGCTGGGGCAGGGAGGAGACTTCCCCAGAGCATCACAAAGGCAGACCACCCCCTCCCTGCTTTTCACTGATGTCTCTCTGTGGGTTTTGCCTGCTGGAGGAGTTTTGGGCTGTTGTGCTGCATCTGAACTGGCTGCTTCACTACCCTCTTCCTAGGTCTTGCCCTTCCAGGCAATGTGCAAGTGTTAGGGGCTTCCCCCCATCCCCTTCCAGCTTCATTTGTCCCAGTTCACAATTCACTTTTGTTCCTTCTTGCCAATATTTCTACCTTCCCTCAGCCCCACTGCATTCTCCTCTCTTTGCTGGTATCTGTAACACCTCTCCATTTAATGTCCTCTGAACATTTAATTAATGTGCTGGTTGTTCTCTCTCTTTAGATAATTAATTGAAGGTGTTAGATAAAACCAGGCCTAATGTAGATTCTTGTAGCTCTGAGCAGTTGCTTCCAGCTCAATTTATTATTGTTACCTTTTGTTTATGATCCTTCAGCTGGTTTTCAGTCCATGTGACAAGGCTCATATCCAAACCAATTTGAATTAATTTTTCAAGTGAGATGTCATGAGACAGAATTGCTGCTAAAGGCTTTGCTAGAAATCAAGGCTTATTATGATCTATTCTACTCCAGGCTCTCAATCTACTAATTCTGTTCCCTTAAATGTGGTCAGGTTTTATCCAGCATGATTAGTTTGCTATAAACCAAGAGCTTGTGTGGGTGAGGAGCAGGCGGCATTGGAGAGGTACCAGCGGCCATAACGTGTTAAGCAAAAGCTTGATAGGATCTTGCAAGACTTTGGGCTGGCTGGCTGGTGCACGGGGAGCACCACAGAAACCCAGGCTGGGTGCTGCAGACGAGGTGTCTGAGATTCAATAGGAGGCTTTTTTTTTCCAGACAATTCCTGAGTGCTTTAGCACAAGCCGGGCACAGAGATGTCAGGATAGTTTGTGTGGAAGTAGTGCCCTGGCTGTGTGTGGCTAATGTAGTGGCTTTGCACTGGTCTCCTGCATGGATTGAACCTTCTGCCTCCCAAAATTCCCATTCCTGTTCAAAGCAAAACCTTCAGCGCCTACTTTAAATGCTTATATAACTTCTATGCAGCTGCTGGGCTCCTCCCCAGAGGTGGTTGCATTTCCATTCTAGGTGAGGGACCTTGGGGATTAGCATTGATCTGTAAGGCGCTTTTGGATGTGCGTGTGTATAAAAATAAGGGCATCATTGCTGTGTCTTTGGCTGGCCGCTGAGTCAGGCAAGAAAGTGCCTTGTGTGCATCGGAGACAGCTGGCATGGCGAGCTTGTGCCTTGCCTTCTGCTGACTTGGAGACTTTTTCTGCCCAGCACAGTGAGGTGGAGGAAGGGTTGACAGACGCGTGTGCTGGATCCCTCATTCTGCTTGGAAAGTGAAGAAAACAGAGACGCTTTCCAAGCTGGACTGGTATTTTTCCAGGTGGGTAATTGGGAAGGCCTGAGGTGGGAGGGATTAGAAAGAAAGCCTTGGTAAGTGACCTTCAACCCCTTCAAGAGATGAGGTTGATCCGTACAGCAAACCCAGAAGGCTGGGGCTGATGAAAGCATCTGAAAGGCCCTGGGACGGTGGTGACTTATTACCTGTCTATGGACTAGTCTTTTCAGAAGCCCTCAGGCCATCGGCTAGGGGACTCTGGCTGCAGAGGAGCTTGGAGGCTAGAGCTATAGGGCGGTGGGGAAGTGGAGTCCATAACCTGAGCTGGGGGAATATGAAGGGCTCTTCAGTGTCATGACCCAAGCATGGTGCGATGGAGCAGCCTCCTTTGTCCCCAGACTTGTCCAAGTGGCTGCTAGTTCCCCGTTGCTCTGGTCTGCAATGTTTTAGCTCTCCCAGGGTGCAAGGCCACCCTCCATCAATCGCAAAGGTGCTGCAGGTAGGCGAGGGTTTCCCTTATGACCGGCATCATTGCCTTCTATACGCCCAGTTTTGAAGATGAGCCAGTCAATGACTGAGCTCATTCACCTGCTCACCCTGCAGATTGTACCCACCTTTAGGTATAATTCAGGAGGTGACACAGTGAATTACGAAGCTAAATGAACTGCAAGCTGAAGTGGAGGTGGATCGCCTCATCAGATCTTCACTGGTCCTCTGTGGTGGCTTCCTTGATGGACCTAATATTGCTTCAGGCCCATTTTATATGGGCTTGTCACCTATAGATGCTTTTTATGGACTGTCTGCCTGGAGTAGTCTTTCCCTACAACTTGGAGGTTACATGCATGTGCTTGTCAGGGGAAGTCTCATGTGGCGTGTGGTTGTGTCACATCAACATTACTCACACGCATCGGGTCAGAGTTAAGGTAGGGGGTGCAGACTTCGCTTTAGTATGTCCAGACCCTCTCTGGGTGTGCACCCCTACATTTCGGAGGGACACAACCCGTCTGAAAAGAATACTTTTGTCTGAAACCTGCATATCTACTGCAATCGGTGGTAAGAGTGCTTCGCCTGAAAATACTTTTTTTTCAGCTCGCCCTTCTTTTATCAATCCATCACCTTTTTTACCAGGATTTTTCAAACAACCCTAACAGAGTTAGGAGCCTGCCCCTGGGAAATAGCGGCTTGCTGTGCATCGGATGACATGCTGAGTGCAGCTAGCTTCATGTCCCCCCCACCCCATATAGTCCATTAGGCTCTGGTTCAGGGAAGTAAGCCTGTTCAGGAAGAGAAATCTAAACTGTTCTTAACTTTAAGGATGTGTTTAAGTCCTTTCCCTAAATTAGCTTCTCTCTTGCCAAAACCCTCTTATAAATGTCATCAAAAGAGCAGGGAATCCTTTGTAATTGTTCTTTAAATGGGATTTGAAGGAGGCTGGGGGGGAGGAATGGAAATAATTCAAGGCTCGCTACTAAAAGGGGTCTCTACCAGGGACGGATTTTCTTTTTCTTTGTTTTGTTTTTTGTGTTTTGGGGGGTTTTTTGGTGGTAATTGATGTTGAAACATTCGCGCTGACAGTGAGCCTTTATCATCCCTTTAATATGGGTTTTTGGTGTAATTAGCAGCAAGCGGGCTACAGCCAGTGTCCTCTCTATCCGAGCTACCCCTGTTCAGTCTGTGTCACTGGCACCCTACAGACGGCAGGCGAAGATGGATGGGGCCTGCGCGGGTTTGGTTCCTATTACTTGTCTCTTTCCAGCAAGGCACAATTTATAGCCGAGGCACCGCACTAGTCCGAAAGCAGCCAGGAGAAGAGGAGAGATGGAGAAAGTCAGCGTGTGAGCGAGGGGGAGAGAGATCTGTCCTGATAACAGAAAAAGGCCTCTGGGACCATATTCGGGGGGTTGCTTTTGCATAAGTCATTTTGATTTGAGTACTAAGGGAAATATCACCGAAAGAGCCTTTTTCCGGCGTGGTTTATCCGTCCTCCTCGACGGCCTTTATTGTCGGGGAACATGCAAGCCTTCCCCCTCCCCCAGCACCGCTACCTGGTTCCCCGAGCCGCGGTGACGACTCTCGGGGTATTCTTCTCTGCGTGACAGCCATTCCCGCGCCGCGCTACACGCCGCGTTTAAATGGAGCCCTTTCTATCTCTTTAACAAGAACGGCACTGCTTTGCTTATTGTCTATTAACTCGAGAGGCGAACACATCAGCCGGCGGAATCAGAAACATTTACCATGAAAAGGGAAAGCTGAAATCCCATTTTCTACCCGCAGCTCGATGGGAAATGGTCTGTCAGTGCCAGCCAGGAGTCTCGGCGCGATGGCTGAATTCATTATGAAACACGCTTTGCAGTCAGCACTTTCGGCTCCCGCTCAACGCTCTTCTGGAAAGAAAAGCATTTCAAAAGTAAAAGGGTCAAGGCCAATGCAAGAAACCCACGGATTTCTTCCTGCTTTCCATAGGCAGCCTCCCAGACTGCACTGGGCACATACTTCTCTTTTCACAGGGGCACCACTGGGAAAACAGCAGCTGGGAAATCAAAAGCCAGCGCAAAGTCCCACCACGGTCAGGAGACCACACAGGAACCCCCCCTCAGTCCGTGCATGCCACTTTAGTTCAGGGGATTTAAGTTTCCATTAGTGACTGTTTGGTGGCCCTTCTCCTTTACACCAGCATTTCCCTGGCTGCTTCATTTCACTGCATTTTAGTGAGCTCTGAGGTTTCCAGCCATGTTACCGAGTCGCTGTTATCATCAAAGGGATTTGCATGGTCGTTAGGCTGTGCGGCTCGTTACTCGCCGGGTTTTTCCAGGCCTTCTCCCAGGCCTCCCGTGTTTAAAAACCGCGTCTTCCAGTGGCTGTCGGCGGGACGGGGGCACTTTGGAGACCTCGGAGCCCCGTCTCTGCCCTGCCCCAACAAATGCAAGCATTGTGCTCCGTGAACCCCCGGGGGCCGTTGGGGAGCCTACCAGTTGGTGAAACGAATTGTCAGCACTCGTATTCAGATGGCTAGGTACCATGGTGATAGCCCCGTAGAGATGCGAGCGGATGCACTTCCAGGAGCACTTAGCTGACGCCCCCTCCCGTCTCGCCTCTTCTCGGCCCTGCAGAAGGTGTTGCAAAGACCCTCTCCTGTTACTCCTCTCCCAGCCCCTCTCGTGATACCCTTTTACTTTCTCGTCCATCTTCCCGCTTCCTCCAGGCGGCCTTCAGTTTTGAGCTCCTTCCCGCTTCTGCAACCCTATCCCCCCGCTTTCCCTTCCAGCCTTTCTGGGACCACATCTGGTCTGACGCACATGTGTTCACCTGTCTCCTGGGCGTTTGGCAGGTGTGAGACTCTGTCCTGGCTCGACTTGAAAGCATCGGTCTCATTTCCTCGCAAGGGCAGTGAACTCTCTGTTCTGGCCGGGGGCTGAGCGTGGTCTCACGCCCCCAGTTTATGGGGTTGTCATCAGGCCCGAAAGCAAGTCCCACACCCCGGCACGGTCCCCACCTCGCAGCAGCGACTCTCCCAGCCAGCGCTGCCTTCCCCCCAACTTCCCAGACATGGTGCTAACGTGGTAAGGAGCTTAACGTGGCTTGTGGTCCACTTTGACACGCGTGGCTGATGGGTCGGACCCTGTTTGATGCTGTTGGTGGATTCCTCTTGGTGCCTCATTCATCTCGGTTTTCTCCCTCCCTCCAAGCTTTTAGGAGGCGCGGTGACTGCTTAGCCCGGTGGAGGGAGCACGCTGCCGAAGAGGGGGCCGTGGGGCTCGGGGTGCGGGGCCGGCCGAGCTGTTCGGCGCGTTCCCGCGCGCTCCTTGTAGACGGACAGTGGAAGCTCTGTTTTGTATCACCGGCTTGAAAAAGCCCTTGGAGAGAGGCGTGATTTATGTGAGGTCTCTCGTACGAGGGAAATAAACCTTCGACCAGACCCGACTGAAATCCATACTGCTTAATTTTCTGTGGAATCAGGATTTTACCCCTATCTGAGGATTTTGCTTCCGTCCAAGAAAAACAACCAGGCTCTTTCTCATGAACAGCCACTTTTTGAAGGAAGGGGTGGCTGGGAAATGGCCTCCCCTTTCTCCACGGGATCACATGCCGGGCTCCTTGTTCTACTATTGGCCCGGAGCAGGCGGCCTTCAGTTCACAAATCACTGATTTTTCTCCTGATGCTGAAGCCAGAACATCTGCTGGGAAAGTCAATAGTCATTAATTAGCTTTTAACTCAGAGATAGAGAAGACACCCTCTTCCCCCCTCCGCCCTTTAATGAGAATAAAATGTGCTTAAGTTTGGTAAGGAACTGCTGGGTTTCCCCTGTGGCACCCAAGTTACTTTGTAATGTGATAAGGGGCAAAGAATTTAAACCAGAGCTGAATGGGCTGAGAAGAAGGACACTTCAGAAACGGTTGCAAGCTGGGGTTGTCCCGGAAAGCCTGGACTGGACAGCTTCCCACCCCAGGGAGAAAGTGCGTGGCTGAAATGCCCATTTTACAGCTGGACACAGTCGGGAAAGGAAGACCTGGCCTGTTCATCAACTGAGAAGCTGCTGGGAGCTGGAGCAAGCACGGTGGGAGGACAGGTGACGTGGACCGGGGGGAGGGAGGCTGCTCAGGGCTGTGCGACAGGAAGACCAGAAGGGCCGTGGTCCTGGTAGGCAGGTGGGCTTGTGTTGGATGGAAGAAGCTGGGAGCAGGCAGAGGTCAGAGGATGGGCCTCAGCATGAGAAGAAGACTCTCCAACCTTTGGGTGCCCTCAGCTGGACAGCGCCAGGGCTCAGGTTTATAGCAGCCTCGTACCATCGTGCACCGATGCTCGGGAAAGAGGGAGAAAACGCCTTGCACGGGAAGGTAACTGTAGGGCTATAGCCTCCATTAAATAAAAAATTTGCTTTCTGAAGGCCCTGGGGAAGGACATGAGGTCAGTTGACCATCTGGATTTTGGGATGGGAGACCCGGTGATTCTGCAGAGGTGGGAAAGAAAGGGAGAGGAAGCCGAGGAGCAGCCGGCACAGCGTGGTGAAACGGGACCAAGGGAGCCATGGCAGTGGGAGAAATTGGATCCAGAAAGTGGATGACTTGCTCCCATCAGGAGGCTGAGAGGAGACGAAAGAGCCAGACTGGAAGGCTGCAAGTGAAAGGGGAGAACTGCATTCAATCTGTTTGTCCTGTATTCGTTTCCTAAATGTTAAGTGATCCCACCCTGTACCTATGGACAAAGGGACGGGAGGCAAAAACTTTGGTGGGGGGGCACGCAAGGAGGGGCAACTGGAGCGGGTGGAGGAGACCAAAGGAGGAAGCCGGTGCGGAGGCATGATTATGAACCGCTGACTGCTAGCAGCGTCTCCTCGCCAGATTTATGGCAAGTCAATTGTGGGGGGGGCTGGATTGGCAAGAGTCTGCTAATTAGTTAAAAATGGGCTCTTTAGGAAATTTCTCACTTTCATTTTCTCTCTAGCTTGTTGCTTACCCTTTTAACATTTCACGTCGTAACCCGTTCAAAACTCACGCAGAGGCTGCATTTGTAAAAGTAGGTGGGTTATCTATGAAAAATGAGCTTTTTGTGGCCAAGATTTTTTTTGTTTCTTTTTAAACATTTCCATTTGCTGGCAGGCAGTGTGAGTTTACCAATTCCCTGCTATTCCTTTCAATCTTAATCCGAAAGGAGGTGTCTAACGTTTGCCTGGCCCATAACACCAAAATGTCAGCAGCATCTGGAGGATCTCTGCGGTGGAAGCCAGCGTCTGCAGCTGGTAGCGGTCCAGTGTGTATATACCAGCGATTCTCCGCCAAGGTGTCCATGAAGTGTTAGCACTCTTGCACATGCTTCACACCTACACGTGATTCGCAAGATAAACCCCGCGACTTTAAATAGGAATAACGTCCACAATCCTGTTGTGGTCTTTGAGGGATTTGCAGCAGAAGAATGGCTCTGAGCTGGCATCTTCCAGGGGAGGCCTCCAGTCAAATGAGGTTGCAAATCACCGGTGTAGACCAGTGGGAGCCAACTTTTTTTGCAGGCATGTCACAAATTAATCCCACGCCCTCCTGAAATGCCTTTCCCTTACCCGATCTGCTGCTCAGCTTTCTGACCAGACCGCTGCTCTGCCTTCTGCTCCCTGCCTGATCTGATCCTCTGCTTTCTGCTGTCTCCCACAGCGCTGCCGGTCTCTTCCCCAGGCTGCCACGTGCCACGGGTTGGCCATGCCGGTATCGAGTATGCCATCTTTGCATCGCAGGAGATCTCTAGGGGTGCCTGCAGGTAGCAAATTGGATAGGGGCTTGCAACCTCTGTCCTTGCGCAGGGATGCTAAAGACTGAGGCCTGTTACTTATGTGATGCCCCGTGTAAGCCACTGCATTGGCCCTTCTTCACTCCACGCTTACCGAAGTTCCTCCTTCAGCGGTTCTGTTTCGGGTGTCAGCGCGTTCCTCAAAGTAGAAGGGTTGAAATATCCATGCAACCCTGTGAGCTAATCTTCAGAGGGCTGTCTGACTGGTGACACTGTTACCCCCGCCAGCGCTCAGAGATGCTTGTCCCAATAGCCCGAGGGGGGAAACAGAGGGAGGGAATTACCGGGCTTCACACAAGGGAAATGATATAATTGGGGCTGTTTGGATTTAGAAATTAAAATAATTTGGGCTTGCTCGGAAAGGTTCACACAACGTCAGCTTCCATCAGGCGGATGAGAAGCAGAGGGGCCCCGGGAGTGAGAGCTCTGACAGGTCTCCCAAACAACGCCCCCTCGACCCCGGTTCTTGGCTTCGATTTCCATTTTCTCTTCCCTGTTTATGGGCCAATGTCCTGGGACTTTCTCGGGGGCTGGACAAACCTGTCTGGGCTTTCCGAAAGCCCGGTGAAGAAGCTGAACAAAGACTCTTTCTGACCCAAATCTTCTCCCTTAAACCTCTGGACTTGCCATCCCTGGAGGTGTTCAGAATGAGGTTGAGCAGCCCCTGGTTGGGGATGATTTGGGCGCAGCGGTACCTGTGTCCGACGACGGGGATTTCCCACACTTCTGGGCTTTGCTGGTTGCCCTCTTCTCCCCTTTCTGCTACATGCATCAGGGCATTTTGGAGGCTTCCTCATTTTGAAGCCTTCCTCAAAGGCATTGGGTGTCACCGCAGCCAGGGCTGGAGATTTTGCGTGGGGCGTGTGAATGCTTCTGCTGGAACTGAAAGCCGGAGGGGTTCCTGGTTAGCAGGTCTTGCCCCTGCACTCGGGATCAGACTGATGGATATATTTGGGGCAAGGAGGGAATTTTACCTTGTGGCCTCTACTTGGGGTCTCTTTGTACAGAAGCAGGATGTTGGCTGCCATGATGCCCCTGCTTTACCCGTGCCAGGTTTGGGGGGTTAGGTCTTGTGTTGTGTCAGGGTTGACCGTAGTTTTACAAAGAGGTGAGAGGACGGATTTGTCTGGGATGGTTTGGACGGGGCTGATTTCTGCCACAAGCGGGTGGTTGGACATGGGGTGACCCCCCCCCCCCCACCGAAGTCCCTTCCAACCCAACTTCTCCATAATCCTGTGATCCTCTCCTGATCGTGCATCTCTTTAGTGTACTCCTTGGCCATCGCTGCCTTGGCAGGCATCTGTTCCTGGCTAGGCCTTGATCTTCAGACCCTGGGATCCAGAAGGAACAGGTGCTGTCATCTTCCTTCAAACCCACAGTCGCAAGAGAGGGAGGTTATGTGCCATGGCTTCACCATGCTTCAACAAGAACTGGACTTTTCTGTTGGAGCAAGACTCAACGCGTCGGACCTGGTCATTGAAATCCAAGGCATACGAGAGGGAGACCTGATGTGTGGCAAGCTCTGATCTTACTTGCTCCTTGCAGTCACTCCTAGATGTCTTAAACCTCTACTGTTCTTCCTCTCCATTGGGTCCAATCTGGTTTTCCCCAAGGCCCTTCATTTTTCCAGGCTACTTACCCTCCAAATTCCCACCTTATTTCTAACCCTCCTTAATAACCTTTGCATTATTCTTATTCCCCATGGCACTTTCAGCACAACCTAATTAAGAATCATCTGCAACTGCAATTAATTTGCTGTTTATTTTCTATCCGATCGTTAATGATGGTTGGTGGAAAAAGACTGGGCCTGACATGGTCCCTGTAACAGCCGCTGGACTTCTCCTCCAGCTCATTAGGGCTGTGCTGCCACTTCTTCTCCTCCTACTCTTCAGTCGGGGAGTCAGTCCTAGCCAAGTCAATTAATTTGTTCAAGAAAGGATTTTTATTTTTTTTTTCTGAAGGATGCTGAATAAATGCTGTAGCAAAGTCTGTCAAGCTTTCATCTCTGTTTCCTTCCTCCACTAAAGGAAGCAATGCTACATAAAATAGCAATCAAGTTCGACTGGCATGGCATATCCTTAATAAATCCCCTGCTTCTTTGCTTTTTTTTTTAAAACTGCTTAAAGCTGTGTTATTCTCTGGGAAGCGTCTGACAAATTTATTTTTTTCTTAATCCCAGATTAAGTGGGCTTGGTCTCCTGATGTTTGAAGCTAATTTACAGGTGGTCCCTTGTCAGCATCACTCTTCCTTTCAGATGCATTTTTGCATTTGGTTTTGTATTTATGGCCCTTTCCAGCTAGTCTCCCATAGCCTCTTCAGCACTCTGACTCCTGGGATGCCGACCCTGCTTACACCAGTAGAGAATCTGGCCAAACAATTTAAGTGAATAAATAATAATAATAAAAAAAAGTGGCAATACTTCCACAAATTCATTACCTCCTTCCCTTAATAATTCAGAAAGCGAGTTGCCGGGACCAGCTGATTTGTGTATGTTTGGTTTGTCAAGCATTCCCTTACGTGCTTTTTATCAGTAAGTGTATTTACAAGGTCTTCATTACTTCCTAATTGACCCTGCCTCTTCTCTTTAGTTATCTTCTTAAAGAGCAATTTGAAAAAAGCAATTTGGTAACAGCCATTTTAGAGCCATTCATTCATTCAAGCCCCCGTCTCGTTCATTATCATCCCACTGCCTCTCCAGCATTTCTGTTCCCCTGATGCCTTTAAAAGCCCTTCATATTCCCTGTAACCTTTTTATTAGCACTAACTCATTCTGCTCTATAGTTCCCTTTGCTTTTCCCTGTAGCTTTCCCCTGACTCTCTAGTCTGGTTTTGGGTCTTCTTCCCCAGGCTCCCTCGCTCCCAGGCCCTACCCGAGGCAGTCCTTGGTGAAAATGCATCAAACACCTGTATATTTTTATCTGGGGGAAGGGGAGAGTGCACTTCTGTCTTTTAGGATACCCCAGCTTTTTCCTACCTTAAAAGGTTTAATAACTCATTGTGCTACCTCATGACTACGAAGCATAGGTCACCGCAACTTGCTTTGCTGAAATGTCAGAGCTCCAACCCCTTTTCCTGCAACTGGATAGCCTTACTAAGCATATAAAAGCTGGATGTTTTTAAAAAAAAATAATATTGACTTCAAAATTAATTGTATTCATTCTCGCTCTTTCCTTCTCCCTATCCCTGCTCCCACCCCCCTCCCCGGGTCTTCTGGTTTCATTGATTATTCTCTTGGACGAGAGGGTAATTAGGAGCCTCTGATTCACCTTCTCCGTGGTGCGTGTTGTGTACATCTGTCACACTCTCACTCGTTCGCCACCTCTCTGAACTAAACAATCCTAATGCCATCTGTTTATTTTTCCATGCCCCTTTTATTACCTATCTCCAAATGCCCTCTCTTTATACTGTATTTTTTCTGAGGTGGGGGGGAGGGGTGGTGAATGGGACTGAGTGCGGTGCTCCAGGTTGCAGCGTGCCATTGATTTATTCATAGATTCATCGAGTTTAAGGCCAGAAGAGACTATTAGATCATCTAGTCTGACCTCCTGTATATCACAGGCCATTAAATTTCAACCGGTTACTCTTGTATTGAGCTCCATAATTTGTTTGACTAAAGCATATCTTCCAGAAAGGCAGCCAGCCTCAATTTTGAAGACGGGTTTGTAAAAAGGCAGTACATATTTTTCAATATTGTTTTCTATCCCATGCATCGTGCCTGCTATGTCCTGTATGTAGGGTTTGTTTTTGTTTTGTTTTTTTTAGCATCGCTGCGCATTGTAGGGCTGCCATCTCTGAGATGTGCACCGTGATCCCCACATCTCTTTTCCTGAAGGGTCGCAGTTAATTTGCAACCTGTCGATGTGCATGAGTAATTTATAAGGGGCATTATTTTGCAGTTTACTATATCCGCATGTTGCTGCCCAGTGCTGTAGCTTTATTGGATCCTTTTGCAGTCGCATAGCTTGTACCAGCTCAAAGAAACTGCTGTTTAAATAAATGCTCCCACATCACTGCTTATTTTCCTCTCCAAGGTCGCTAACAAGCACCAAATTTAATGCAGAACCATGGCTTTGTCCCACTGAACTTTTTTGCCATGTTGAAAATTGACCATTTATTCCTGTCCGGTGTTGCATGTCATGATATCAGATAGTTTTTCTCTGCTTTCTGTGTTTCATAGTTTCATAGTTTCTAGGGTCAGAAGGGACCTGAGCAGATCATCTAGTCCGACCCCCTGCCATGGCAGGAAAGAGTACTGGGGTCAAACGACCCCAGCAAGATGTTCATCTAACCTCCTCTTAAACACCCCCAGGGTAGGAGCCTGCACCACTTCTCTTGGAAGCTGGTTCCAGACCCTAGCCGCCCTGACCGTGAAGTCGCGCCTCCTGATATCTAGCCTAAACCTCCCCTCTGCCAGCTTGTGACCGTTATTCCTGGTCACTCCTGGCGGCGCTCAGGGGAACAGGGACTCCCCCAATGCCTGCTGGTCCCCCCTGACTAGTTTATAACAGGCCACCAGACCCCCCTCAGCCTTCTCTTTTGGAGGCTGAACAGGTTCAGGTCCCATCGCCTCTCCTCGTAGGGCCTGCCCTGCTGCCCCTGACCATGCAAGTGGCCTCCTCTGGACCCTCTCCATGCTGTCCACATCCCTCCTGAAGTGCAGTGCCCAGAACTGGATGCAGTCCTCCAGCTGTGGCCTGACCAGTGCCGCATAGAGGGGGAGGATCACCTCCCTGGACCTGCTCGAGATGCATCTGTGGGTGCAGGACAAGGTACAGTTGGCCTTCCTGACTGCCGGCCCATGTTCATCATGGAGTCAATGATGACCCCCAGATCCCTTTCTGCCCCCGTGCTGACAAGAGGGGAGTTCCCTATCCTGTAGGTATGGTGCCGGTTGTTCCTCCCAAGGTGCATCACCTTGCACTTGTCTGTGTTGAAACCCATCCTATTCTCGTCCGCCCACCCTTATAACCTGTCTAGGTCTGATTGTAGCCTTTTGCATCCTTCCAGTGTGCCCACGTCCCCCCACATCTTAGTGTCATCAGCAAATTTGAACAGGTGCTTTTTACCCCCTCGTCCAAATCGCTGATGAAGATGTTGAACAGTGCGGGCCCTAGGACCGAGCCCTGGGGGACCCCACTGCCCACGTCCTTCCAGGCTGAGACGGACCCAACCACTACCACCCTCCGGGTGCGGCCCTCCAGCCAGTTGGCGACCCATTTGACTGTGGGTGTCTACAGCACAGCCCCCCAGTTTCTTAATGAGAACGGGGTGAGAGACAGTGTCAAAAGCCTTCCGGAAGTCCAGGAAGACTATATCCACTGCTACCCCTGCATCTAATGATCTGGTGATCTGATCGTAAAAGGCCCCCAGGTTGGTCTGACAGGACCTGCCACTGATGAGCCCGTGTTGGTTGCCCCTAAGCATGCAGTCCCCTGCTGGCCCCTCCTGGATGTGTGCCAGCATAATTTTCTCGAACAGCTTGCCTAGGATCAAGGTGAGACTAACCAGCCTATAGTTTCCCGGGTCCTCCTTCCTGCCTTTTTTGAAGATGGGGACCACGTTGGCCCTCTTCCAGTCCTCCGGTACCTCACCAGAGCACCACGAGTGCTTGTAAAGCCGTGCCAGGGGACTTGCAATGACCTCGGCCAGTTCCTTTAGGACTCTAGGGTGGAGATCATCTGGGCCGGCTGACTTGAATACGTCCAACCCCTCCAGAAGCTCCCTAACTAAATCCTCGCTAACCCGTGGCCCAGGTGTGCCTCCCCCGGGGCCCGAGGGGGGCCCAGCAGGGAGGCGGCTGTTCTGGTCCCTACTCAGGAAGACGGAGGCAAAGAAATCGTTAAACATGTTAGCCTTGCCATCTGGTGTGACGACCAAATTTCCCAACACGTCCTGCAAGGGCCCCACATTACCCAGGACCTTCTTTTTACCCCCTATGTATTTAAAAAAGGACTCTTATTGTCCTTAATGTGGGAAGCTAGTCCCAGTTCCATCTCTGCCTTGGCCTTCCTAACTACCCCCCTACATCCCCGAGCAGCTACAGAATAGTCTTCCCTGGTGATGACCCCTTCTTTTCATTGGGTGTACACCTCCTTTTTAGCAAGGAGACATTCCCGGATGCTTTTGGTGAGCCACGGTGTGCCTTACTGCAAACCTTTGCCACGTTGCGCTGGATGGTGAATTCCAGCAGGCGATGATCGCTGTCGCCCAGGTGGTCGAGCACCCGCAGCCCCGTCACCAGGCCATCACCCGTGGCCAGCACTAGGTCCAACAAGGCGTCTCCCCTCGTGGGGCTGTGCACTTCCTGTTGCAAAATTGCCTGCCATGTAACACAGAATCAGAGCTGCTTGAATCATATCTTTTGTGAATATTTGTTAGAAGATCCCCTCTCTCTCTCATTCACTGGTCTCTTCTGATCCGATCCTGATTTTTGCAAATGTAGGTTTAAGGGAAGGAAGCTGGCAGGTTTTTTGACTCGGTTAAGGAAATATGAGCTTGGTTGCGGGCTCTGCTACCGAATTTATTGGTGCAGCCTGCTGGAGTCACTTAATCTCTCAGCACCTCAGTTCTCTATCTATAAAAATCTAAGATACTTAATATTTTCTTCCTCTCCCCCTTTTGTCTCTCAGCTATTTGGATTGGAAGCCCTTTGAGGCAGGTGCTCTTTCATGGTATGCATCTGCACAGCCTCTAGCACAAGCAGGCCTTTTTGTGCTACAATACTAAAGAAAACGACTATTTTTTGCATGGTCTACATTACAATACATCGTATGGGTCACCATTGATCTGTTCTCCCTCTGTTTGTAGTCTTGGTGTATGATTGGTGATCATGTGGTATCATTTTCCCTCCCTAACAAGGTGCCAGCAACCTCCTGAAAGATGCATGAATTTCCAGTCAAATACGTTGTTTCTCAGACGAGTAAATGTTGTGGGTGGGAGTCCGCTCACAAATATCCAGCGGCCATGTAAAAATGCCCAAGCAGTGAATGGGAACCGATGCACGCGTCTTGTGTTTAGTGGAGTCTTGTTGTGCTTCTTGAAGAAGCAGAGGTCGTCTGCAGCTTCTCCTTCTTGATTTGCATTTATTTCTTATACTCTGAGCTTAGGTACATTGTTGCCAACTTTGTCATTAAAAGAATGAGCTCCCCAGCTTCAGAAATACGTTTGGCGTGTACTGGCAGCAGCACAGGTTGGCAGCTGCCTCCTGTTCTCTTCCTCCTGCGTGGGATGACAACTCATTTGGGCTACCATGTTTTGGCTGTGGCCCCGCACCTCATCTCTCGCTAGTGCTCCCCAGGGTTGCTCCTTCCGTGTCCCTGTTGCACAAAGGCTTTTATTCCTCTTCTGTTGTTCATCATCTTTTTGCAGGACGTCGCCATCTTCTGCCTAATTTTATTTATTTATTTGCCAGGTACATCGGCTTTTTCCACCAAAGCAAGAGAATTCCCTCCATCTCTCCTTCCATTTAGTCTAAAGGCCAGCTAACAGGCCTTGCTAGCTCCTACCCTGAGGCCCTATTGCTGTCTCCAAGCACAGACCATGTACTGCTGCAGCTTGTCGCCTCTCATCATTGTCCATTCGCAACGCTGGCGCTCCGATTGGCTGAGCTCCAGTGCCACTCTTCACTTGTGCTTGGTACTGGATTTGAAGAAGATGCTTGCGTCTAGCCCTGTTCCAGTTGTGTTTTGGGTCTCTGACGCCGGCCTGAGTCCATCAACGTTCGCTCCATTCACTGCATTAATTCGGGCGCTGGATGCATGCAAAGGGATGTTTCCTCACGTTCCTTGTGGCATGCAGGAATCTAGTTTTTGTGCTGGTATTTCAGGCATTGCTTTCCTTCCTGCTGCCTTTGTCTTCCACAGATGTCCCAGGCCGCCTTCTGGCAGTCAGAATCATCTAGTCTGCAATCCTGTATATCACAGGCCAGGATGGGGATGCTCCTGCCTCTGGCAGGGGATCAGGTTGGGTGAAGTCCCTTCCAGCCCTGCTCTTCTATGACGTTATGAAATATTTCCAGATCCAGGGATAGGATCCGATTCTCCTGGGTTCCAGCCCAGTGCCTAAACTGGGTGGGGGCTCCTCTTTGGCGCCTGTCCTTTGACTGTTGGCTGCGCTGATCTCTTTGCTGTCGGTTCATCCTCTTACTCATCGGGATCCCAGCGCCTCTTCTGGGTGGCTGCTTGAACGCATCCCTCTATCAGGGAATGTGTCCCTTCTATGCTTCCTTTATCCTCCTTCCCATTTCCTCCTCCTCCTCCTCTGGAGTCTTGTGACTGATCCAGTTTGGCTTCCCCAGGTCTGTGTTGGAGATGCAGGCAGCTGTTCAAGTGCCTCCATCTTCTTTTGGAAAGGAAAACAGCTGGCGCTGCCTGCCTCAGTTTCTCCACAGAAATAGCAGCTCTGCTCGTCTTCTTCTGCATGGGGCCGTTTGTCTCTCAGTCGGCCCTTCGTGCTTCAAGCAATCGCCCTTTGCTTGTTGCAGCCTGTTAGTCTCTGGGCAATTAGCTCCTTCCTTGCTGCAGTTGACATGCACTCTCTCTCCCTTTCTCAGTATTCCCCCAAGAGGCCTTGGTCGTTGCTTCCTGTTTGCTGCTCGGTGAGGTTAATGGAGCCACAGCTGTTTACCTGGCTCGGCTCTACCCTTAATTAGCCACCGAGCCTCAGCACCTTTGGAAAATTGGGCCGTTTATTTATATCGGTGCTTAGATATGAACCAAAGGGGCCTTGTTTTCCACACCCGCTCTTGAAAAACTCAGGCTAGAATGGTACGCTTCCTTCCCATCCCCCAACAAGGAAAAGCAAGGGCAACATTGGACCCCTGCTGAACCAGATGGGACAGCTGACACCCAGGAAAAAGCCTACCTATTAAATGGGTACTTTGTGTCGGTCTTTCATCAGTCCCATGGGATGCCCATGCCCACCAAGGGTGAGGGAGATCCCCTCCCCTCCATTAATTCCGACCTCGTGAAGGAACACCTTGAGAAGCTGGATACCTTCAAGTCAGCCGGCCCTGACAATCTGCACCCCAGGGTACTCGAGGAGCTGGCGAGTGTCATAGCCCAGCCCCTGGCACGGATCTTCGAGAGCTCTGGCGCTCTGGTGTAGTGCCCGAAGACTGGAAGAAGGCCGATGTGGTGCCTATCTTCAAGAAGGGGAGGAAAGTGGATCCGGCTAACTACAGGCCCATTAGCCTGACCTCTATCCTGGGGAAGTTCTTAGAAAAGTTTATTAAAGAGGCCATCTTTAATGGACTGGCCGACACCAACATCCTGAGGGATAGCCAGCACGGATTTGTTGCAAGTAGGTCTTGCTTGACCAATCTCATTACCTTCCACGACCAGGTGACCCATCACCTGGACAAGGGAGAAGAGAATGATGTTGTATATCTTGACTTCAAAAAAGCCTTCGATCTGGTATCCCATGGTCACCTCTTGGCGAAACTGGCCAATTGTGGCCTTGAGTCCACCATGATCCACTGGCTGGGAAACTGGCTTCGTGGTCGGACCCAGAGGGTTGTAATTGATGGCAGTCACTCATCGTGGTGCCCTGTGACCAGTGGGGTCCCTCAAGGCTCTGTCCTGGGACCCATCCTGTTCAACATCTTCATTAATGATGTGGACATTGCAGTCAGGAGCAGACTGGCCAAGTTCGCCGATGACACCAAACTTTGGGGCAAAGCATCCACGCCAGAAGACAGGCGGGCAATGCAGGCTGACCTGGACAGGCTCAGCAAATGGGCAGATGAGAACCTGATGGTGTTTAACACTGAAAACTGCTTGGGAGGAAAAACCTGCAGCATGTTTATAGGCTTGGCAGTCTACATTGGCTAGCACTGTGGAAGAAAGAAACTTGGGGGTCATCACTGACGACAAGATGAACATGAGCCTGCAATGTGATGCTGTGGCTAGTAAAGTGGCCAAAACACTGGCTGGCATCCATAGATGCTTCTCGAGCAAATCCCGGGATGTCATTCTCCCTTTGTACTCGGCCTTGGTGAGGCCGCAGCTGGAGTACTGCGTCCAGTTTTGGGCTCCACAATTCAAAAAGGATGTGGAGAAGCTTGAGAAAGTCCAGAGAAGAGCCATGCGCATGATCAGAGGTCAGGAAAACAGACCTTACGACGACAGGCTGAGAGCCATGGAACTAACGGGATGAAATTCAGTGTTAACAAATGCAAGGTGCTATACCTGGGGAAGAATAATCAAAACCAGAAATACAAAACAGGTGATACATGGCTGAGTGGCAGCACTTTAGAGAAGGAACTAGGAGTCTTGGTAGGCCATGGACTTGGTATGAATCTGTAGTACAATGTAGCCGCACAAAAGGCAAATGCAGTTTTGGAATGCATCAATATAGAAGCATTAGGTGCAACCCCTAAGAGATGGTAGTGCCTCTTTACTTGGAACTGGTTAAACCTCATCGAGACTATTGTGTATATACTTGGGCTCAACATTTTAAAAAGGACATGGAGAAGTTAGGGCCCAGAGGTGGGTGGGGGAAAATGATAAAGGGCTTAGAAAGTAAATCATACAAGGAGAAACTAAAGGAAATGGGAATGTTCAGCTTGTGGAAAAGGCACTTGAAGTGCCATGATAGCAGTCTTCAAATATCTGAAGGGTTTCCATAAAGAGGAGAGTCCCTTCCAGCCGTACTCTTCTATAACTTTATGAAATCTGTCCAGATCCAGGGATGGGATCCAATTCTCCTGGGTTCCAGCCCAGTGCCCAAATTGCAAGACGAGCATCCTGTCTCCATTTGTTACACTTTGCCATGGAGTCATAGCATTGAACCGGACCTCCAGAGCCAGCCAGTCGAGCCCTGCACAAATGCAGGAAGTGCTGTTCCTGCCAAAGTCTCATTCCCTGTTCATCCTGTGCAGTGCTGGGTCCCAAAACCATGTCCTCTGAAGACCTACATCCTCATATCATTGTGTTCCACTGATGGTTGGGTGAAACGCCAACACAGCTAGTAGGTGTTTCAGCTGCCCTTTGTTAGGGATAAATATAAGGAGCAATATGTAAGGCCAGTAGAGGAATCGCAGTTGTGCAAATGGCGAAGGCTGACTATTTGGATGGAGCTATTTGTATGAGAGAAGGAATTCTCAAGAAGTGATTCTCAAGCGCCCTAGGGTGTGGCAAGATCCTTTTAAGGGTGCTATGCTATATTAATCCTGTTAGGTGCATAAATACGTACATGATTTTCAGAATAAAGCCAGTAATTTCAAATAGGACTCCGTAGTGTCCAGAATACCGTGAACTCTTGTGATCTGCTGGAGTTCTTTGCCGCAGAAGAATTGCTCGGGTATTTTTCCATAGTCAGAAAATGCACCTGTAACAGGCTCACCTTTCAGAGCTTGGGTTGAGTCCCAGGCTTGAGATCCTGCTGGTTTTGATTGGTGGAGCCCATCCACCAATCAAGAGGCAGCAGGAGAAATAGTCATGTCCCTTTCCTGAGGGGAGGGGGAGAAGTGCTCTCCTGGACCTGAGTGAAGACTGCAAACTGTCAGGTCTGGAAGCCTTGAGGGGCGGAGCCTGGAGCGTATAAAAGGAGCTGCGCGCCCAGCGTGAGGGCAGATGCCGCGCGGGACTCGAGAAGAGCGGAGCCGAGAAAAGCTGGGGAGCTCTCTCCCAGCGGGCAATAGGCCTAAGACTTCTGAAGCTGCCACTGGAAGGGCAGCCTTGGGAGCGGTGTGAGACCGGTCAGGGCGTCGATGGCGTACAGGGACGCAGCGCGGAGACCCGGCCCTGGGAGCGGTGTGAGACTGCTCGGGCCTATCACGGTGCATGGTTCAGTGCACGGAGCCCAGCTTTGGGAGCCGCAAGTGGCGGCTCGAGCCTGCAGCCCCAGCAGGGCCAGCGGGCCACACAGTGCATGGGGCGAGCCTTGGGACTGCAGTGAGGTGGCTCAGGCCCCATCTCCCAGCAAGCGGGCAGGTCCCACGGTGCGCAGGGCGGCACACCGGCCCGAGCTTTGGGAGCCAGGGAGCAGTGGAGGCTGCTTGGGTTAGCCACAGATGGACGGAGCCTGAAAGGCCCGGCCTGTGCTAAGCAAGCCCTCGGTGCCAAGCCAGGGCACGGGGAAATGGTAGTGCTGCAGCACGAGGCCCAGCACCCAGGTGCCAGCAGCTGAGAGGAGCTGAGCCCTCGGTGCCCAGAGCGGGGCGCAGGGTGGGGAGGAGCCCAGCCGCGTGGGAGAGGCCTGGAGAGGCGCTCCAGCAGAGGAGACCCCGTCGAGCTGTGCCCGGACCACCACCACCCCCCTTGGGCCCTACAGGGGAACAGTGCTTGGGGTGGCCAACCCCAGAGAAGGGGCTGGGGGAGCAGCCCCCTGCCTAGTTAAGACCGTAAGGGGAGGGGCCCGTGGTGCTTCCTGGACACCCCCCAAGGGACCCCATTGGAAGAAGGACTGTCTCTTGCTATGCGTCAGGGACTATATTGAGGAATAGATGTTATTAAGATTGTTCATGTTTGCGCCTTATATTTTGTAATTGAAATTTGTACTGTGATGTTGCAAATAGTGTTATTTAGGGTTTGGCCGTGGCTAGTGTTCTGTGTCTATGTCTATGTGTATATATAATGATATTTAGTTTTATGTTTATGTATATTATAACTTAATAAATTGTATTTAGTTAAGAACTTGGGGCTTGGGCTAACTCTGTAGAGGAAAGAGGGATCTGCTTGAAATTCTGGCATCCCTCTCGTGGCACTGCCTCCTGCCTACCCATCCCATCCAAATGAGAATAGGGCACATTGGTGTACCCAGGTTACACATGAAAGTGAAGAGCTGGCATTTTCCAGGGGAAGCCTTGAGTCTAAAGAGGTTGAAACCCAATGGAATAGAAATGCTTCAAGCGCATAAGTTGGCAAGGAGATTCCAGAGAGAGCCCGCGAACAATTCATAATGAGAGAGAATGAAGCCCGGGCCAGAAAAAGACGTGGGGACTGGGACCAAAAAAACAGCCTTCTGCTGCATGATTCTTAGCATGTTCAGGGAATCAAGACTTTGCAGACCTTCTTTGTAAATACCTAGGATTGCATCCAAAAAAAAAAAAAAGCAAGCTGACCACATCATCAAGGTTGCTTCCTTATAGAAACAAACTGCAAGACCTGGTATGCTGGGAACAGCTCAGGTTAAAAGTATGTGACTTCTGCAACGGTTCGAATAGGAATTTCTGGCCTGGAAGTCTTGATATTTTTCGAAACTTGCTTTCTCTCTTGAATTCAGATAAAAGGCTGAGGTGTATGTATAAAAGGTTGAGGTATATCCAGGAATTAAACAAATAGGATTATTTTCTCACTCCAGAATAAGATGCCTACTTTTGTTTGTGAAAGGCAGAACAAAGAAAGGAAAGAGCTCTCCTTGCGGTAACGGAGGGTAAAAACAGACGTCGGATTTCTCCTGGGTCTGACTCTCTCGTGCTAAACAGACATGCATGTGTGGAGTGGGGGGAGCATTAAACTTCATCCAGTATTAACACACCCAGCTCGAATGTCCGTTAACTTGAATGAGCCCCTCATTGTCCTGGGAAAGTTTTATCTGGATACTTCGGGGTACTTAAAGTGGGATCACGGCTCGTACATCTCATGGATTTCATAGAAGTTAGGGCTGGAAGGGACCTTGGGAGATCATTGAGTCCAGCCCCCCAGCCCCAGGGGCAGGAAGTCAGCGAGGGTCACAGGATCCCAGCAAGATAAACGTCTAATTGCTTCTTAAAGGAGTCCAGAGTAGGTGCTCGCACCATCTCCAGCAGCAGTCTGTTCCGGGCCGTGGGGGCTCGGACAGTAAAGAAGTTCTTCCTTGTGTCCAGCCTGAAATGGTCCTGGAGGAGTTTGTGACTGTTCGACCTCATCATCCCTTGGGGTGCTCTGATGAACAAACATTTCCCCAGATCCTGGTGGTCACCCCTGATAAACTTTTATAGCTGGCCACCAGATTGCCCCCAAGCTGCGCTTTCCCAGGCTGAAGAGCCCCATGGCTCTCAGCCTGTCGTTGTAAGGTCTGTTTTCCTGACCTCTGATCGTGTGCATGGCTGTCTGGACTCTCTTAAGCTTCTCCACATGGTTTTTGAATTGTGGATCCCAAAACTGGACGCAGTACTCCAGCCGTGGCCTCACCAAGGCTGAGTACAAGGGGAGAATGACGTCCCGGGATTTGCTTGAGAAGCATCTATGAATGCACACCAGCGTTTTGCTCACTCTACCAGCTGCAACATCACATTGGTGGCTCATTCATCTTGTGGTCCCTTTCGACCACGGTGCTAGCAAGCATAGCACTGCCGAGCCTATAAGCGTGCTGCAGGTTTTTCTTCCCAAGGTGCAGTACTGTGTATTTTTCGGTGTTAAACACCATCAGGTTCTCATCTGCCCATTTGCTGAGCCTGTCCAGGTCAGCCTGGATCACCATCCTGTCCTCGGGTGTGGATGCTTTACCCCAAAGTTGGTGCCATTAGCAAACTTGGCCAGTCCGTCTCTGATACCAATGTCCACATCATTAGTGAAGATGTAGAAAAGGACGGGCTCCAGGATGGAGCCTCGGGGGACCCCACTGGTCACGGCACGCCACAGTGACTGACTTCCATCAACTACCGCCCTCTGGGTCCCGCCTTGGAGCCAATTCCCCAGCCAGTGGATCATGGTGAGGTCGAGGCCGCAGTTGGCCAGTTTTTCTCTGAGAATGGTCATGGGATACCAGATCAAAGGCTGTTTTAAGATTGAGATATATGATGTCAATCTCTTCTCCCTTGTCTGTGTGATATGTCACCCAGTTGTAGAACGTGGGAGGATCCCAGAATAAATGGCTCTGTCCTGGGAGAAACCCGATTACTGCTACTCAGGCTGAAAAACAGATGAGAGGGAGAAGAGCCTGTCGCTCATCCCTCTGCTCCCAGTGCAGGCTTTGCTTTTTGCTTTTCCCCCACTCCACACTTAAGGGACAGAATAAAAAGAGAGACCACTATTAGTGTATTTCCCTGCATATAACACGCACCAATTTCTAGCACCCAGTTTTGGTGGTTTTCTTTTTAAAGCCAACTTTTGTATATGCGAGAATGTGGTACTTGTATATAGCAACAAGATTGTTGGGTTTTCTGACACTTGTTCAAACCATTTCAGGAGTTTCCAAAAACAAAAATGTTCACTTCGAAACCTCCTGCCTGCATTTGTGGTTGGTGTGGCCATAAGCGGTGTCCTCCCTGTAGTGCTGCAATGCCTCGCTGGAGTTGTAGTTTGGGTTCATTAAGCTTCTTCTGCCTTGCATAGGGCTGGCTGCTTAGCTAGACTACATCTCCCATGAGGTACCACAGCCACGTTTTTCCCCATAGTACCTGATAGTGGCTCAAGTACTGGAGAGACTGGCATTTGCTCTGTGCATTCAAGAGCTCTGTAAATAAATTGCTTGACTGAGTTTAGATTAATGTTTGTATGGGCTGGTTTGGAGGATGATGCTGCGTCCGGCAGGGGGTTGAACTAGATGAGATCTGGAGGTCCCGTCTGGCCCCAGTTCTCTATGACTCGGGGGTACGGCCAGTAGTGGTTGCAGTTTCTAGAGAGGAAGGTTCTGCCCAAGAAAGAAATGAAAGAGAAGGATCAATGTTTAGGGGCACTGCCTACAATTCGACAGACCTAGTTAGTTTTCTCTTCTTCCCGTGTGACGCTGGGAGGGTTATTTAGTTCTTTTGTGCCTCGGTTCCCCATCTTGAAATGGGGGTAAAACCCCTTCCCTACCTCCTTGTGAGATTTAAATGCATTGCAGAAACTGAGGTGCTTGGATAACTCATGGTGACGAGGGCCACGAACCCTCTCGGTGAGCCTTGCAGATGACATTACGTGATCCCGCCCAGCAATGGAAGCCGAGCTGCAAATTGAGGAGCGGTAAATCCTCACTGTGGGAATAGCATTTGAAGTGCAAAATATTCTCAGGGAAGGAAAAAAAAAAGTTTACAGAGTATTGGCGACTTCAAAGTGTAATTGGACTCCTTGTTAGAGTCTTGGCAGCTTTATAATTGTTTCTTTGGGAGGCAACGGTTCAGCTATCCTGATCCCGACGGCAATCTGTGCTCCATGCCCCTATTGACTTGGGGCATCCCACATAAGAAACAAGGTGCTCTAATTAAAGTATTTTCAGTGTTAGAAGCTGATCTGCAGCCTTCAACCTGTCTTTGTAAGTAGAGTAAGATATATATATATATATATATATATATATATATTTTAATGGATGCAGTAGCCTGTCTAAATGTTGAGGGATCTGTCACAGAAAAGCCCCTCAATGGAGAGCTTCCAGGGAGAAGATGTTCCCTAAAGACGGATTGATTGATTGGTAGAAACAGTGTAGAGATTTGCGGATAGGGAAAACATTGAGATCCTCCCTTCCCTCCCCTTCTCTCTGTTCTCTGAATTTTTAAATTACCTTCTCTTATGCTTGTCACAGAAGAAGGGGAGAAGGTGAATTTGAGTGAACTACGTTGAGAAATGATTTTTAGAGTAGTGGTTTATTAAAGTCATCGTCCCCCATCCCCCTACCCCGCATTTCGTTCCTGTTGAAACATTGCCTGTGCTCTTATCTTCATTCCAGCATATTAACTTGCATGTAATCTGTATGTTAAGTTTGGAGCATAAATCTGCCAATCTCTCTCCTGCTTAATAGTCAGAGGGTTGAGGGTCAAGGTTTTGCTGAATAATTGTGTGGAGTCCAACCATGCAACCTGGGAAACCTGTTTGGCTTTTGCGTTTCGGTGAGGAACGGTGGCTTTCTCACCTGCCTGTACAATGGGGTTGGGATCTCTGGCAGTCTCGAAAGGCTCTTGCAGGTAGAAGATATCCCCCCATCCCCTTGCCAGTAGTCTTTGGGTTTCATAGTTTCCATCCTGATCCTATATATATGCAAGGCACTGTTAACTGTTGGCCTTCCCAAATCGAGGGGAGATATCCCAAAAGGCTCCATGGAAGACTTTTGCATTAGAGAGAGGTGAGGGATCTATCGGGAATCTGCAGAGCTTGCACTCCCTTCTCTGCCTGCAGATATTTTTCTTTCTATTGGGTGCAGCTCTTGAGGAGGGTGATTGGTCAGCAGTGGTCATCTCTTTGACCTGAGACCCCTTTCTGGGACCTAGAAAAGGCTGCTTTTCAAGCATCCTCATCTCCACATCTCCTGTGCTTTTCTGAGGCCCTGGTTGTCCCCTGAAGTAGTCCCCTCCTGCTCCCAGGATGGGCATGTATCTCGCTGCTCTGGTACCCCCTGGGAACCCACACCCTTTTTTCTCTCCAACTCATGCTACTTTTTAAAACCCCACTTTATCCATGATGGAAACCATCTTCTATTTGGTGCTGCTCAATCCTCCTCACTGTTGTTTCCCTTCTCCTACCCTAGCGGCTCACTTTCCATTCCTGGGTCCCTCTAGGGCCCTCCAAATCCACCTTCCCATTGCTCTACATGCTTGGCCAAGGTAAAGCCTTGCATGTCCCTCCTAACTGAACATCTCCTTTGCTATCCAGCTCACCAGTACTACAGCAGCTGGTGAAGGTGGATCTATATATGGATCCCCAGCCTGGTGGCACAGCTTTAGTTCACGGTGGGTAACGGCTTCTGTTAATCCCTCTTCTTTGCTTACAAAGTCCAATTCGTTTTCAGACCTGTCCTTACACTATTGTTGGGAAAGATTCATTAGGACTTTGGCTGGAAATTATAGTGGCAGATCGAGCTGGGTAATTTATGGATTTTCTTGAAGGTTGTACAATTATTCAATAAGTGTTCTTCCTCCTTCCCTCTCCCGCCTGCCACTTGGGGGAAATAAATATTGAATTTATTTGTCGAAAACTAGCCATTGAAGAAGTTGAATGTCCAGTATCAATGCAGCAGGGACTGTTCAGAAATCCTTACTCACTTCTGCCTACCTGAATCTGTGACTGCAAGCAGTCTCTTTCCGGCATCTGTTAACCCCCCATTGCTTGCCTTCCCCATCGCCTTTTGGCTAGCCCAACAAATTGTCTCATCAGAGGCATACTGTGACTGAAGGAATGGGTGCTGATATGGATATAGCTGGCTCATCCAGCAGTGGAAAGGAAGACAAGGATACATGCCATGGGCTGCATATGCTAGGGGTTTTGGGATAAGATCCCTTTTCGCTGTTCAGGTCAGATTTCTTCTAGAGTCACAGAACTTGGTTTGCAAGCCCATATATTCCCCAGCAGAGGATGAGTGACTGTTTGGCCATTGCCAAAAGTTGGTAGGACCGTGGGCTTTCTGCACACTTATTTTCAGGCTGACCTGTTAGCTGCTTACACCTGTTTTGAAGGGGTCCCCTTCTCAAACACCCCTTTCCCCCAGTCACTGCCCCTTCTCTCTTGGGCATCCTGATGGCCCTGTGCTGCTGGGAAAATGCAGATCCACACAGCCTCTTGCCTTCCACTTTCCCAACCCATCATGCGAGACGTTGCCTTTGTGAGCAGCCATCTTCTGCTACAGCTCAGCACAAATTGCCCCTTCTTGCTTCATTGCTATGTTGGAGAGAGTCCGTTTCTTGGCTCAGCCGCAGTCCCTGCCCTGTGCAGCCCTGGCATGCCCAGGAAATAGATTATGGGTGTTTCTAATCATCAGATTGATCAAGGATGACTGCGTTTCCCTGCACTAACTGCCTCACGCTAATGATTGCAGAGCAGCAGAAGGTTGATCAGGCAGTGGCCGCTTCTCTCTTGCAGCCGACTTCTGGTGCCTGATTCTTGAGCAGCCAAGGTAGTCGCCGGTGTCCTGAAGCCAGGTGGCAGTAGTTTGTCAAGGCAGCCAGATTTAGGGTGAAATCTGAGGAACGTGGAACAGCGTTGCAGTTGGACCATGCTGTGCGCAGTTGCCGGCTACGGGATAGTACTGCTTCTTGCCTGCACAGCTCTGACTTGCCCCTAGAGGGCTGGTGAGCAGGGGTGTGGCTAGCAACCAGAATGTCCGGGCTCTGTCCCTGATGGAAGGAGCATCCTGGGATACTGGAGGACTGAAACTTTGCTTGTTTCGTCTCCGTGGTGCAGACTGAAGTTACCCTAACACGAGCTAAGTAGCACCGCCCAGAGTTAACCCTCCCCTGAAATGGCATAACTTTTTCATAGATTTCATAGACATTCGGACTGGAAGGGACCCCAGAGGATCATTGAGTCCAGCCCCCGAAGGGGGGGCTGGACTCGAGGGCAGGGCTGGACTTTGAGAGGCTCGGAGGGCAGTTAGCACCAGTGACCGAGTTTCAACATGTGGGTGCTCATGCTTTAATTGCCTTCAGTATGCTCTTAGCATAAAATGCACCAGCACCCTTGTGCTGTTACTGGGCTTTTATTCTTTGCGACGGTTGTGCAGCATAGGCCTGGGGTGAAATAAATTAAACTTCCATAGAAAGTGGGTTTTCTTGTGGTTTGCGGCACAGGAACAGGGTTTCTTAGCTGCATTCAGAGAAGGGGAGAATGACTTGCTTTTCCTTAGATCTCAGCTAATTTTGCTGTTGTACTATTTGGGGGGCTCTTATGCCATTGCAACTTGCCATCGAGCCTCTGCCCAGCCCCGTTGTGCGGCGGCAACCCAAAGAGCACTGGCCTGGCTGAATGGGATGAGCTGCAGAGTGGGATAAGAAATGCGGTTCCCGTGACTGTGAAGCCCATAGCACAGAGGGGGCAAGGATTGCGCCCGCCACTGGGGAGAAAAGGGAGTGTATAGTGGTACCAAGAAGAAAAGGGAGCCAAGCCAGCATGAGCCCCAGGCAGCTGCAGGTTGAGGACGGGGGCTGGGGAGCGAGAACAGCCTGGCCCTTCAGGAGGAAACGAGACACTTTTACTGCTGAGCTTGCCCCAAGTGCCAAGTTCTCGGAGCTGAAGCCGACAGTGTTATGAAAACCAAGCTGACGCCTGAATGCGAGCCTGTGTGAGAGGCCTCGGCCTCAGTACCCGGCCGTGTGCGAGCGCGCCAAGCCCCCCGGGGGCTTCGTGACGGAAGGCAGAGTCCCGAGGCAAGCACCCCTCCCTGCGCTGCCCCTCCATCTGCGGGTTGCTCAGCACTGTTTACATATTTCCTCCTTAGTATCATTTCCACTGCGTTTTTTCCCCATCTGCTCTGTGTGAGCCGCTCTGAAAGGCCTCTGTTTACCCTGGATTGGCCTGCGGTATTTGGTTTGGCTTTACAGTTATTCCCCTCCTTGTTTGTAACAGAGAATTCCCCGAAGCCATCTCCGTGGGCCTCCTGGTCCAGATTTCAAGGCGAGGCCCCTGATCTGGGCCTGGTATCTCTCATGTGTCAAGTCTGCTAAGAGCCTTGCCAAATGAGCCTTCTTCCCAGGATGCACTGCTGCAACGCGATGAGCTGCTAGCGCAGCCCGCCTCGGGACTGACCCCGCAGCCCGGCGTCCGGCACCGCGTTCCCCTCCCGGCGAGCTTCGGAGCAGCCCGAGGAACGGGCGCACTGCCCCGTCTCGCCCGTCCTGACTGTCCTTCCCTTCCCTTCCCTTCCCAGCCACCTACACCCTGTCTCCTGTGACTCGAGCTAGTTTCTCTCCACGTCTGCATGCGTTTCAAAGATGCCGGCAATGTTTATCATTTAAAAATCAAACACTGAAGGGACCTTTTAACGGTGATGAAGTCCAGTCCTTGTTGTTCCAGGATGTATTGTTTTCCGCAGTGCCTGTGATGGGCCGAGTGCTGTACACACATGCAGAGGAAGGCGCATGCTCTCTCCCAAGAAGACTGCTGTCTAAACAACAGAAATCAGACGCTAAATTGGTCCATAGCAGTCTTATTCCTCTTTAGGGAGTGGACTTGTGGCTAAGGCACCCCAGATTTTCAGGGTCTGGCGGCTGGCAGAAGCACAGATTTCTGGTGCGACTCTGGACAAGTAATCAGCTTTCTCAAAGCCCCAGTTTCCCAAGCACAGAATAAGGGATAATGCTCCTCCCCATCCGCTTCGAGTGCGAGTCCTTTGGTACAGAGTTGTCTAAGTGAGTGTTTGTATGGGGTCTGCCACGCTGTGGCTCTGGCCTTGCTGGCGCTTCCATGCACTCCCGCAATATAAAGAATAATAAACCTCCCGTATGTGGAAACATGGATCCTTTTAAAAGCGCTGTTGTTTGAGCAGCTGTTGGAGACAAAGGTTCGCAGGGTTGAATGCGGTAGTCCAGGTGAGCGTACTACTGACTGAAGGTGTTGTAACAGCAGCTACGCATTGTGCATCCTAACGCTCCTTTTTTGGTGTGAATCCAGTTCAAATTGGTCCTTGCAATATGCATGACTTTGCATTTGTCTCTGCTGACTTCAGGGCTGTCTGTTCATCAAGCTCTCCTAGTTCCCGCTGAAGTCCATTACAGACTTTTCTTGGTTTAACATACCAGGGTGTGGGCTGAACCTGGGTCCCTTTCAGACTTTCCTACCACATTGTATAGCGCATGGGAGGTTTCTGCTTCTCTTGATTATTAATATGTATAATAATCATTATTATACATTGGTTTGAATATTGAACATTATACGTTGGTATGAATATTGAACCGTGGGACCCCCTACTCTTAATCTTGCCATATTGAAAAATTATAACTTTTTTTTCCCTATATTGTTTTCTCTATCGGTGAGGTCCTAATCCATGAGGCTACTTTGCCTCCTGCTCCATGACTGTATGCTTTGTTCAGTAGCCTCTTGGGAGGGACTTCTCACGGCTCCTGGGAAGTCCAGATCCAGTATGTCAAGCTAGTCTTCTTTGCCCATCGTTTTGACCAGCTGATATAATTATACTAAAACACAGAAGCACAGTTTTCATTTAAGGGATGTATGCTGGCTTGCCCCACGAAGTCTTGTAAACCTGTATGCCTTTTTTTTTAATTCTCTTTTTAATTACCATAATAACCAGTTTGCTTTGTAATCCCCAGAGTTGCCTCCAGCATGCGCTTAAAACATGTCCTGCCCTCCTGTACTCTAAAAGAATAGCTGATTTTTTTTGCCTGTTTGGTAGTAGTGCAGTTACTTGATTCTTAAAATCCTTTGCTGCTTTGGGATTTAAGCATCTGGGTCCCATGGCTTGCTCGTCTCTCTTGCTCCGGTATTTCTGACACCTCCGGTTCATCTAATACTTTATTCTACTACTTCAAAAGAATGGAACTCTCCTGCCTTCCTCTACGGCGGAGGCTGATGCAAAGGTATCATTTAGTTTCTCTGCAATGCCCTTGGTAATTGCTTCTGTTTCTCTTAGGTTCCCCATTTCAACTTCCACTGCATCAGCAGGTCTGTTGGGTTACCAATCAGACATGAGCCCAGTCCAAACTGGCATGCCTTTACCTAAAGGTATAGCACAAGAGCCTGCTTTGCCTTGGCCGCGTGATTAATCCCACTTTCCTGCGGTGAATTATTTTCACTGTTGTGCAAGTTTTACACCATTCCAACAAGAGAGGTGTTGCTTTTGCTATTTTCCTGAAGTTCTTCATAATTCCTACCCACTACGTCCACGCTTAAAACATTTTACACTCCTTTATTTGACGCATTAGGCTTTACATTGCCTTTTACTCGGGGCTGTGCAAATTGTACAGCTGGTGAAATGATCCCAGGGGCCAAGGTGGCGCTTTTATTGTTATCAGAAGCAATCTTGCTCCGCCGTGATTGCTGACCGGAGGAAGGGGAGAAATGCTGTTTTCTCTCCAACACCAATATCAATGAATCTTTAAACAGGAGAAATTATTTCCCAGAATAGAGTGCGTTTCTGAAGGTGTTTAACTTTAAGAATATGTGACAGCTCATCAAGTGAAGGAGCGCAATGTTTTCCCGGAGGTGGAGAGAATGCTAAACTCCGCTCCTTGCACCGAGTGGCAGAAATGGTTTCTCCGGGGTGAATCCTTCTACAGAGCCCTCCTGAAAGTCAGCTGTGGTTTTTAATGAGGTGGGGGAGGAGGGGGGCGAAACCTCTTTTGTACGGATGTCGTGGAGCCCAGCAGCGCGGGGACTTCCTGGGGGGAGCCCAGTGCCCATCTTTAATGCCCTGCCAGGGGGGTTGGACCAGGCTTTCTGACAACACATGGCAACTTTCCCCTAAACACCTCCAGACAAACCTCTTATCCCAAATTACCTGTCTATCTAGGATCTTATCTGGGTGTCCATCACTGCCGTCTCTTGCTGTCAGCACTGTTTATAGGGCAGGAGAGCTGAAACCCTATGCCAAGAAATTTCCTCTCTTTATCTGCCTTTGCTTCAGACTCCCTTTCACCAGACACCACATGAAAGCCAAAATAACCCCCTGTCTCATGCAGGGAAACCTTTTTACAAGGCACACAAGTCATCTGCACAGGCTCAAGCCACTTGTTGGGGAATACATTGCCCCCTCCCTCGTGCTATCCAGACTGGAGATTGAGGGACAAGGTCCCCTTCTAGATGCCTACAGGCCCAGGTCCTCCATGTTACCTGCATTTTGGGGGAGGGGGCAGATCACAGCTGCCAAAATCCCAGGGGTGGGCTCTTCCAACTTCACAGGTGACTGGAGCACAAGTTCTCGTGGCAGAGACAGACACGGCCTCGAGGGTTTCCTGCTCTGCCGGGAGCCTGCGATGCAAGACCTTGGCCTGCGACGGAGCGAATTTGAGCTCTCGCCGGCAGCGCAGACCCCGTTTTGCAAAGCCCCTGGGCGCAGGGCATTTGTTTGGTGTTGCTTACCTGTTGTAAAACATTACGTACAGAGTTACAGCGCGCTGTAAAGAGCCGTGTCGGGGAGGGAGGAGCAGGGCTGATACCGATTAGGCAGGAAATGGCTCTCCGTGGATGGCATCCATATGGGGAAGCTGATAGATTTGGCGCCTCGCAGGCACCGCTTGATGGATCCATTGATGACCTGGCAGCACAACAGAACTTGGCTTTCTGATTCCCTGCCAGGAATCTAATTGAAGCCTGCTCCGTCGGTCTTGGTTAACACCTTCCTGCGCTGGGACCTGCCCCTTAAAGCGCGGAGCCTGCTGCCGCTGTGGCTCTGCGGATCTGGCATCTGCTCCCTGCCAGGTGAGACGGCGTCCCGTCGCCAGCTGCATGCCCGCACGCTGGACGGGGCTGCCGGCATGTTCCCTTTGAAGGCATGGCGCAAAATCTGCTCTGAGTTTAGGGAAGCAGAAGGGCAGCGTGCACAACGGCCTGCATCCTTGGGATGAAACGGCTTCACGTACGGCTCTGGAAAGAATCACGGAGCTGGGAAACCGCCTCTATGTTGGAGACAGATTGAGACTGGAAACAGAGCTGCACGGCTGGATTTCCTGCCAGCTGCTGCCCGCGGCCCCTCTGCTTTCTGCTCTGGATCAGCCTGTGCCTCCGTCGCTTGTGGCACGGTTTAGTTTCCTGACACGTTTTCATGCAAGCTCTAGCATGGTGCGGGGCTCTGGGGACCGCGGGAACCGCTCGTGCCAGCACCAGCTTGTCAGCACCATCCAGTCTGGCCGGTTGCCCTGTCCCAAGTGGGTCTGTGCTGGTTTTCCCTGCATGACCTTGCAGTCACCCTCATCTCTCCTCTCTCGTGGCCTCTTCCCTATTCATAAATGGGATAAATGCACGTGCGCGTTATGCCAGGCCTTCCCGCCAGGTGGCTTTGGGGTGCATGCAGAGATGCCCCCCGTGGGGAGGGAGGCGATACTGATGGCTCCCGTCTACACTGCGGCATCGGGACCGGGGGTCACATTCTTCGCAAGTGTGAACCTGTGAATCTCCTCCGAGGTCTCTGGAGCTACAAGCCAAAACAGTTGAAGGACGGTTGTGTTGACTGACATCGGAGCCATTTTCCGCACAAGCCCTGTTCCTGGTGTGGATTTAGTTGCACACGGACCTGCCCTTTCCCGGGGGTTGAGGGAGAGGAGTGGGGAGCCGGCTGTGATAGGCTTTTCATTTGCTGAAGTCTTCCCCAAGCCAGGGTGACCTGGCGGCTTTTCTGCTTCCTCTGCACCTCCCTCCCTGGAAGATGTTGGCAGAAGAGAGGGAGCTGGGAAAAGAGAAACAAAAATGTAGGGAAATGGAGGGATTGACTTTAAAAGGAAAGATCAGAGCTCGGGTCTGTCTGGGCTTCACTAAGTAATGGCTGAAGGAGACAAAACAGTCTCCAAGTAGCTGAAGGATGCGGGCGCCAGAGAGGGGAGGACTCGTGTAGGGTGTGGTAAGCTTGGGTGTGAGACTTTCTCGCACTAGCTGCTCTCCACACACTGGCTTTGTGGACACTCGTGTTGCTGTCTGAAGCAAGGCGGCTCGCTCCACTTCCAGAGTGCAATAAGGCGCTGGGCATAGAGGCGCGCCGAGAGTATCCACGCGGCGCAGCTTGTACACAATACCGCCCATGCTGTAGCTTACCATGCGCTAAATGCCTCGGGCGGAGAAGCTCTCTGCATGGAGTAGGATGGCATGGAGTCGGGGGAAGTGTTCGGGTGTGGGTTTGCCTCCCGGTGGGCACAAAAAAGCCAGTAGTGGAGGGGGCAGTCTGCAGCCGGGTGAGGTAGGATGGTCTCCAGATAGGTGCCATCTGCTCTCAACTCGGGGGGAAGGGGAGCTGAGGACTGCTGGGAGGGACGTGCTTGTTCGGGCTGTGCGGTCACTCCGGACCACTGTCTTGAGGAGCCTAGTGATAAAACTAGCAAAGTTCAGATCGTAAAGCCTTGTCTTGACTGGTGTAGACCCAGGCCCACCGTGCATCCCCATGCTTTGCTAGCGGCCGTCGTGCTAGGGGCCCCTTTGTGACCAGAAGACGGGTTGTTGACGTGTTGTCTAACCCAGGGCTGGACAACAGTGATGAAAAGGCCTGCAGGCTGACTCCCTCTGTCCTCTCACCCTCGCTGCATTCGCTGGGATTAATAAAATGCAGGAAAAGGCAAAAACCGTTGCGTGTACAAGCGCCCAACGTAGCCGTTCCTTTGCATCTCCCATTCTCCGGTATACTGTCTCAGAGCACCGCCGTCCCTCCTGCTGCTCGGATATCTCCTCTGTTGCTCTTCACTCTTAGCCCGTGCCCAGGCAGTTCCCAGCAGGCCATCTGATTTCTGGTATCTAGTTTAGTGCCACTTCTCTGTGCCTGTGCCGGCGAGGACAAGTGTCGCGTACTCGTACATGAGCTGTCGGAACAAAGGCAAATTCTCCTGGCAGGCGGTGAGCAAGTAAAGATCACTCTTAAAACTGCCGTGGGTTATAGCCAATAAGACAACTAAAATATAGTCCCAAGACAGTCCAGCAGCCTTCAAGTTGGTTTCTTGCATTAGTCATGGACAGAGCAGTGAAGCCACCACACACGGGTTGTGACCTTCTCAGCTGGAAGCTGGGACTGTAATTTCCCTGTGGTTATTTCCAAGATAACTTATTTCAGCTTTTTATGATGCTTACCAATTGGACGAGATTTAAAAACATAATTCAGGCCCTAAAAGGCTTTAAACGCATGTGATTTTTTTACAGAGCCACATAAAATATTTTTAACTGTTTGTAAATTTGCAGGGATTAAGCTCCGTGTCTGAGACGAGGAACGGGCATGCAAAGCAGAGACCCGGAGCACGAGAAGGTTTCACAGCCTGGCATTGCAAGTGCATCCAACGGGTCTGCTGAGAACAGATGATAAATCTGCTTTGGCTGTTAGGAGCTGCAGAGCCGGTAGGCTGTGTAACATGTAACACCAGGCACGCGGTCACGTGTGCTACGGGGTATCGGCCTGGGTCTGCTCTCTGGGACATCTCATGACAAGGGCTGCTATCTTTACTTTTTAGAGCAAAGGAGTTGAATTCTTCATTGTGCACGTGGACTTCTCTAGTAGCCAGCAAGAGCTTTGCCAGCATGTCGGAGGGGCAGTTTACCTTACTGCTCGTGACATCCCAGTCAACAGGTTTTTGGGGTGTTTTTTTTTTCCTGAATGCAACATGTTGCTAAAAGCATCCCCATGGGCTGAGTGTGTCTTTCTTGCCATGTGCTGTGTTGCGTTTGGCAGATGTGTTTCATTTGGCAGATGTGTGACTCCTGGGCTGCTGCTCTGCAGGGACGTTCTCTACCCTTCTGTTGGGACCCGCAAAGCCCGTCCTTTACCAGTGTTACACCTCAGTGCAGAAAAGACGCTGGAAAACACTGCACCCCCAATGAAAGCTAAAAATAAAAGGAATCAGATGAAATGTATCCATTGTATGCTCTTAAGGATCCTATATCAAGGGGCTGGAAAAAGCCCGGGTGACTCCACCAGGCGGGAAACCTGCCTTTTTTCAAAGCTCTTCACCGGTGTCTTAACCCTCAGGAAACCAGCTGATTTCACCTCGACTGCCAAGTCTCTTTGGCTGGAGCCATCTCATGTTTTCCAGCTCCAAGTCTGCCCCGACCCAAGTCCCGGGACCTGTGGCCGGAGCTGGCCGCAGGCTGTATGGCCGGCTTCCTGCCACAAAGGGCAGCAATTTGAAGCAGTGGGGACGCCTACTGGAAGCCGCTCGCAGGCCCCCAGTCTGGTCAGTCTGATTGCATGAGAGAAAATGTTGCTAAAAATGTTTGGCACCAGCCAAGGAGGTTTGGCTGGTAGGAGCATGCACGCAGCAAAGGGTGGCTCTCGGCAGCCGCAGACTGGTGGGGCTGAGAGGAAAGCAAGAGCGGTGCTGTCACTGAACAGTGCTCCTTCACCCTCTTCCACGCCATGCCCGTAGTAATACAACACCAGCTCTTATCTGCCCCCAGCCGAACCGCTGCTCCTACCAACTCGCGGCGCGGGAACATCTGGGAGGCTTCCCGCCGCGGGCCTGCATGGCACTGCCCGCGTGGGAAGATGTGCTGCCGACGCTTGACTCAAACACTGGTGGGAGGAAATGCATTTCATTAGAAATCACGGAAATCTTGGAGAAGCGGGGCTGGAAGGGACCTCCAGTGGTCACATCTGGCCCAAGTCCCTGCCGGAGGCAGGATCAGCTCTATCCAAACCATCCTCTACACATCTGCAGCGTAACCTCACGCTGAGACTGCTGTCAGCCCTGTTGCAACACAAGACCTAATACCTGAACCTGTCGCAGGTAAAGCAGGGGGCCCACCGCAACCAATATTTTGCTTTTGTGAAAGGTTGTTAGTATAGGCTCAAGGGACCCCAGGGAGAAGGCAACACCTCTCATTACAGAGGAAAGCATGGTCCCCCCCCCCCATTCATACCAATCTAACCATGGGGTAAAATTCCTTCCTGAACCCAAATTAGAAACTAGTGGATGAAAAACAACCCCAATTAGCATACTGGCCATCCCCAGGGTAGGGAGGGGGAGTGTCATATGGGCAACTGAAAAGGCTGGCTTGTAGAGTCGTATGAATTGCTAGCTTTCTTAATGAGTTTGCCAACGCCACCCAAATCAGGTGGGTTATGGGCAACAGGCGACGCTGTTCAATGGGCAAATGCTCTGGATGGACTGAACCAGGGAGGAGGAGGTGGCGCTCGGCACTAATTCTTACCAAGTGAAATGAATGGCTCTCACGGGTCCAACAGGGGAAGAGCTAACCGGAGATCGCCCAGCCTGAGAGCGGCAGCGAGGGATGAGCAGACAGCGACCAACACACGCGCCGCTGTGGTGGAAAAGCCAGCTGAGCCTTCCCTAATTGGAGTACGCATCAAAGCGAGGAGGCAGCAGTGCCGTGCCTTGCAGCCTGGGCTTATTCACAGCTGGGGATGCAGGGCTGCAGCAGCATCTGCTCGGGGTGCCAGCATCTCGCAGCCGTGCCCGCCGTAGTGTCCTGGAGCGTTTGGTTGAGTTCCAGCGCGGGAGGCGGTGTGTGGCTATTGGACAGCACCTGCGGGGGGTTTCTGCTCAGCCTTGGGAATTGGAAGGATTTTGCTAGCATAAAACCTGAGTACGGGCTTAGGGCTTCTGGCGCTGTGCACCTAACATCTGTAAAGAGCGGCTTGCTCTGCTTATTGCTGGGCGTTGCATTTTGTCTTGTCCAGCCCCCTGTGCCAAGAGCTGCAGCGTCTCTGCCCACGTGCACGCAGCAGCTGCTCCTGGAAGCGCTTCCCCGAAGCGGAGCTGCAGAAAGGGGCGACTAGGAACTGGGCTTCGCCTTGCAGGCGAGGTCGGGCCAGTTCAGAAGGGGGCTTTGAGGCAGGGAAGGCAGCAGGTGCTGGTTCACGCAGCCAAGTCGCTGGCAGGGAGTTTCCTTGTCAGCCGGCGGGGTTGGATGAGGAGGCACCTGTATCCTCCACACCAAGAATCTGACAAAAAGGCCACTTCCAACCCACTGAGAAGTCACGTGTAAATGGGAAGCGTTGTGTAGTAGTACCCCATCACGAAGGACAGCCGGAGAGATCTGGGTGGGGCATATTAGGCAAGCGGCACATTGCTGCCAACACATGCCAGCGTCTGTTCTTAGTGCTGAGAATACCGCAGCTCTGAGTCTTCCCTGCCTGGGCCCTGGTGGAGTCGCTCACGGCTGTGCCGGGTAGGTGCAGAGGGCTGCCTGCGCCCAGTGGCACAGGTGAAAGCAAGAGGGCCAGCTGCAAGGCAGGAGGCAGCGAGCCTCGCTGCGTGTGCGCCGGGTCTATACTATTGCGGGCATCTTAATTCAGATGCTACGGAAGGAGCAGAGGCTGGAGCTGTACTGTGTGAAGGACGCTGGAGGTGGGGAATATGCAGAGGTCTGGAAAAGCACCTCTTGGGGCTGCATGCAACTCCTGGGAGGTCCCGCTAGTTGCTGTGTGCCACCTCTAAGGGTTGCACTGAGGACTGTACTCCTCCTTCGCAGGCCATCTATGCTCAGCCTATGAAAATGCCACCGAGAAGGTAAGACATGGCTCTGCGAACGGCGTGCCCCGGATAACCCAGTGTGCTGAGATGCCATCTCGCGTACCAGGCCGTGGGCGGCTGCTTGTTGCTGCCGGGGGGTGACAGCACTTGGATGTTCAAAGGCTGGCACGGCAGGGAACAAGGAGAGCCGCTGCACAGTTGCACGGCACCTCGCGCTAGATCTGATGTACCGAGCTAGCAGTTGCCTTTGCCCGCTACAGCATGCAGGGCGAGCTGGGTGCTGTGCCCTCCCCCCCTCGCCCCTACCCCCAGCAGAGGTCTGAGCTAAAGCCTTTGCTAACAGGACCAGCTGTACTCTGGGCCCGGGTTTGGGTGGGCTGGGACCTGATGGGGCTTTCCCCATCTTGGATATGGCTGCAATGAGAGCTGCAGGTGGGTTTGCCTGTGGCGGGCAGAGCATTATGGAGCCTGGGGCTAGGGGCTGCTGGGGAGCTAATGAGGCGCTGACAGGAAGCTGTTTTATTTTGGAATTAATTTTTTTTTCCCTCCCTTCCCTGCTCCTCTGGAGGGGGTGGAGTCCTTTCCTCTCCTTGGAGAGAGGAGGGAGGTGTGTGGCAGGAATACAAGAGTGCTGCAGCCTCTCTGCAATCGCCCGGAGCTGGCTCCATCACCCGCTTTGGGGCAGGGCGTGCGTGGAATTGTTCCCTGGGCTCGTCTTGAAGAAGCTTTTTGTGGCAGGTCCCAAAGCCCATCCCCACCATGCGAGCGAGGCAGCTGAAGATGTCTGCTGTTGGTAAGAGCCCAGCCAGGCTCCAGCATAAGGAAGTGATTGAAGCTTTCATGATCTGTTTAACTGGTGACATATGTTTCCTGCAGGCGAGCCAATGTGCTGCATGCCGTCTGTATGAGATACAGCAACGCTTGGGTTCTTGTTTATACAGGGAACATCCTTGCCCGAGTCTGGGCCAAAAAAGAGCCCAGCGGCTACGTTGATACAGCGATGAGCCGACGCGCTGTGCGTGTATGGGAACGAGAAATAACTCACGCTATGAGGGGAAATAAGCACAGCGAGACCGGCCCGTATAAAATTGGGGTTCCTCGGGCTTAGGAAGATCGCTGGAGCGTTGTCCTGGATCTCCTCTGTAGGAGGCCTGGGACGCGTGGGAGGTGCTGGGTAAAATAGTGATGCTGGCAACGGAGGTGCTGGGGATGAAAGAGGGGGCTGGGAGGGGTAGAGAAAAGCAGGAGCAGCAGAGATGCTCGTTAAATCCCGTTTACACGTTATCTCGCCCTTTCCGGGTTTTCACACTGGCTCTCGTCACTATAGCATTGGAAACATCCACAAGGAGATTCTGTAAGCGATGGAAAATCCTAACCGCGAGATCTTGACTTCTTGGAGAAGGAAAGGGCAGCTGAGCCTGGGTGAGGATCTGTTAATGATGATCCAGCAGGCCCCTTTTCAAAAGGTACTAAATCTTGTGCTAACAGAGCAGGACAGTCTTCTTCCTGAAGGCTTCACAATTCAAGGAAGACAAAGAAGCCAGCAGGGAACATGGAGCACCGATTTTTTTTTTTAGTTATGCTGGTAGGGCTGCTTAAACTAAATGCACCCAGTTCCCTGCTCCACTGCTACCGTCATTCAGCCCCTCCAGGTGTCTACCCTGTAGCAGTCCCCTGTAGTGAAAGCGTGGTGGGATGAATAAGAGAATCTGGTATTGTTGGGGAAGCCTTGAAAAAGACGATGAGAAAAGCCCCAACTGATGTGACAAAAAAGTTGATAAATTGGGTTAGGGTTAGTGTGCAAGCGCGGAGATGAAGGAAAGGAAGAAATGAGGAGGGATTGGGTATGGGCATACAAGAAAGCCAACACTTTCTCTTGGTTGGGATGTCTGTTTTTGGGGAGCTCGTCCAGAATTTGTCGAGCACCAGGAGCCCAACAGTCTCGTAGACATCCCGGGCGGTGAGTGACTAGGAAGCTCCAGATTCTCCATTCAGGCTTTAGCTCCAGCCCAGGTTACGAAGTGCTGTCCCGTTCTACAGGTCTTGGGGCCTGGAAACGAACCTGTCACTCCACCCTGCCTAAAGCTGTCTTAGTAGCCGGGGTAGGGAGTCAGGCCAACAAAAGGCACACATTTCTGTCCTTTTGATGAAGTACCGTTACGACAGCAAGGCACACGGCACATCTGGCAAAGTGGATGACTGAACGTGATTAAGGGGCTTTAGTGCTGTTATTACCTTTCTCACATATTCAACCAGGTAACCATGAGAATCCATGATTTCTGTCCTTTTGGTTGTATTCTCCGTTGCTATGCCTGTTTCTAGTTGTTTTATTACCTGGTCTGGAAAAATGTGCATTTGGGAGAGAATAAAGGGGGGAACTCTTGAATAGTGCTGCTTTTCCCTAATAGAAATATTCTCTGTGTTTCCCAATTTGGCCAAGAGAAATCATGTCCTGTTTTATTTTCTTCGGGGGATGCTTTTATCCCTGTCTCTGGTTTCCCACTCCTGTTGGCTTATCTAGAAGTTGAAAGGCACTTCATGCTGCACTGTGAAAAACTTATCACTTACATAGCACATTTCATGTCCGGATTGTGGGCTGGATTCAATCCACAAACTTCAAGAGGGAAGAATTTGGCTCGGCGTACAGTGGATCTAACTAATGTAGTGTGAGGTCTCTGTTCTTAGTTCTTTCTGTGCAATTTAGTTGCTTTTATGGTAGTAACACTGGGGGGGATGAAGTGACAAGTTATTTTAGCCTTTGTTGTTTTTCAGCATGTTCTTATAGTAGGGCTTTGTAGAGTCATTGAGCTGAGGGCCGACAAGGGCCAGTAGATTGTCTAGTCTGAACTCCTGTATATCAGAGGCCATTACGTTTCACTCATTTTGGCTACATGATCTTTTTCAGAAAGCTATCTGGTCTTGGTTGGAGAAATGGCTGCCATGGAGAATCCAAACTTCCCTCAGCTGGTTCAAGCGTTTAATCACCCTTGCTATTTTTAAAAAATTTTTTTAAGCCCAAACTCTAATCTGAATTCATCTGGTTAACCAAAACACAGCTGACTCATGAAAAGCTCATTCATGCATGACGATCAAGGTCCAGGCACTGAGTGCCCAAGCTATGGGGCCTGACATGGTGACAGTGGCATTGGCTACCATGCAGTTCATAGATGCTAGGTTGGAAGGGACCTCAACAGATCATCCGACCCCCTGCCTGGGCAGGAAAGTGCTGGGTCAGGTGACCCCAGCCAGATGCCCATCCAGCCTTCACTTGAAGACCCCAAGACAAGGGAGCACCACCTCCCTTGGAAGCCCATTCCAAATTTTGGCCACCCTTACCATGAAGAAGTTTTTCCTGGTATCTAATCTAAATCTGCTCTCCATCAGTTTGTGACTGTTGTTCCTTGTTACCCCAAGAGGAGCCCTGGTGAACACAGCATCTCCGGTCCCTTGCTGTGCCCCCCTAATAAATTTGTAGGCGGCCATAAGATCACCTCTCAGCCTTCTCTTGTGGGGGCTGAAGAGGTCCAGGTCCCTCAGTCTCTCCTCACAGGGCTTGTCCTGTAAGTCCCTACATATATGAGTGGCCTCCTCTGGACCCTCTCAAGTCTCTCAGCATCCTTTTTGAAGTACGGTGCCCAAAACTGGACGCAGTCCTCCAACTGCGGTCTGACCAATGCCGCGTAGAGGGGAAGTATCACCTCCTTGGATCTATTCGTCACGCATCTGCTGATGCACGATAAAGTGTGGTTAGCTTTGCTGATGATTTTGTCACACTGACGACTTGTGTTCATCTTGAAGTGCACTGACTCTGAGATTCCTTTCTGCTTCTGTGCTGCTGAGAGGGTCACTGCCCAGCCAGTAGGTATATTGGGTATTTTTGCACCCTAGGTGCAGCACTCTGCACTTGTCCTTGATGTAGTGCCTCCTATTGTGCACTGCCCACTTTTCCAACCTGTCTAGGTCCACCTGCAATCGCTCTCTACTCTCTGGAGTGTGCACTTCACCCCATAATTTAGTATCGTCCTCATACTTGGACAGAGTACACTTCACACCCACTTCCAAGTCACTGATGAAGATATTGAAGAGCATCGGTCCAAGGACCGAACCCTGCAGGACCCCACTGCCCATGTCCTTCCAGATGATATCATCCCATCTACTACCACTCTCTGGGTGTGACCACTGAGCCAATTTGCCACCCACCAGACTGTGTACACATCTATGTCACAGCCTCTTTCTTTATGAGGATAGGATGAGATACTGTATCAAAGGCCTTGCTAAAGTCCAAGAAAACGACATCCACCTCTACTCCTGCGTCTAAGCATTTTGTGACCCTGCCATAAAATGAAACCTTACTGGTCAGGCAGGATGTGCCCACTACAAATGCATGCTGCTTGCCCTGCTGCATTATTTTTCCCACTGGACTCTCACAGTTATGATCCTTCATAATCTTTCAAAGACCTTTCCAAGGATGGAGGTGAGACTGACAGACCTATAATCCTCCTTCCTCCCTTTCTTGAAAATAGGGGACTCACTGCCCCTTTTACAGTCCTCCAGGACTGACCTGAGCACCACGAGTGCTCAACCAGCTCTGCTATGACACCAGCCAATTCCTTCGGCACCCTCAGATGCAACTCATGCGGGCCTGCTGACTTGAACACATCCAGTCCATCCAAGTGACTCTGCAACAAGTCAGCATCGACAGTCGGTGGGCTGGTGTCCCTCTGATGCCTAAGAGCCCATTAGGAGACTTATCTTGAGCCCTGTTCAGGAACACTGAGGCAAAACACTCCTTGAACAGCTCAGCCTTGTCCCCACTCTCTGTCACTAATGGCTCCTTCTTGTTCAGTAGGGGTCCTATGCTGGTCCTAAGTTGGGGAGGTGTTTTTATCCACAGGTCTGGTCCCTGGAGGAAGAGGCAATGCCCACTGCTGCTATGGCCCCCCGCCTCTGGGTGCCAGACGGCTGTGTCTCATTCTGCCCCAGTCCCTCGGCTCTTCCATTGTCTGTGGTCACTGTTCCCTTGTGCCTGTCCCAAGCCCTCCTGCCATCTCCATCAGCCACCTCCCACTGCTGGCTCCTCATCACTGGGTTTCTATAGCACTGAGCCGCTTGCTCTGTAGTGTCTCGGGAGCTGGCATCCCCCATGCTTGACCAAGTCCCGTGATTCCTGGTGCCATTTAAAAAAAAAAATAAAAGGAGCAGTAATGAATGAAGGATTGTGAAACCCATGTGCCGCCGGAGAATAGAAACTCCGCGCAGAATGGGAATGTTTAGGCCTCAATTAGGAAATGCAGTGTCTTCACACAAAAGGGGTTTAGCTCAGCCCCAGGAGTTCCCCTGCTCTGCACACAGACTGCTCCCTTTCAAGGCTAATCCCCTTTTTCTTTGGCGGAAGTTGGGATGTTTCACCAATGAAGTTATTCCTCTGTAAACCAGCTCGTCAGCAGCTTTCCAGACGGCCCCACCGCCGGGGCCCCTCCAGCAAATTAGCCTCTGGAAGGTAGAGGAGGAACAGAAGAGGGATTGATGAGCTGAGGGAGAACACCTGCCTCCCGCCTGCGCTGGGGCCGGCTCCCCCTTCACCCTCCGGCTCCCTCGGGACTTCTTTGCATCCCTGCTCAGCCGCCCAAGTCTGCCCTGTGGTTAGGCCAGAGTCCCAGGCCCCGCCGGCGTTCACGGTCCCCGCGCTGTCTCTACCACGGGAGGCTTTCCCACTCCGATAGCCGCATCCCTGGCTAGGAGGGAGCGTGCGGGGAGGGTTGGGGAACGGGAGTGTTTCATCTCCTTGAGCAGACTTACAGGGCCTGTTTCCACCAACTTGCCACGTGATTTTTATTATTATTATTATTATTATTTTTTATTCTTGCTTCTGGCTCTGTTGTGTCCTTCTGTTACCTGGACAACAGACTTCCGGTAGTGGGCACCAGAGCATGGGCTGGGAGCAGAGAAAGAAAAGCAAACAGCAGTTCTGGTTTCTGAATAAGAACAGGCTCTCCATCGGCTCCTGCCCGTGCCTGTAGGCACCTGGTAGGGCTTGGTCCATGGAGCCGCACTCCTGCCCTAGCCGCATCTCACTCCTGGAAGCCCCTGGGAGGATGTGCAAGCCAGGCGTTGCCAGCTGGTCCTGTCTCTTAGCGAGAAGAAGTTTGTATTTCCCATGTGGTGCCGTAAGGTATGGAGAGGGGCTTGAAGGGAAGGCAGTGCAAAGTGCGTTGGGATTAGCTCAGCGCTGGGGAGAAGGAAGAGAACAGGCGATGAGGAAAGGAGCTCGGGGCGCCAGCCCCTCTGTCAGTCAGTCAGCCACAGGACAACTTCCCTGACTCCCTCCCCGGGGAGGCGGGGGAGAGCATCCACGTTCCTTGTCTGCTCCTCAGTTTTGCTCCGACTCAGCAGTGTGACTGAGGCTCCCCAGTGTAACTCTGGCTGCACTTTGACGTCCAGGCTGGGAGGGGAGCAGCCGACTGATGTCCGTTCTTGTAGCAAGGACAGGCAGGTGGACTTTAAAGGATTAATGCGGGACTCTTGGAGCCTGATAAATTGTGGCATGAATTAAAAAAAAAAAAAAAGAGCAAGAACCTGAATATCACTTCCCCCAAGCATCTTGCATCCATCTCCTGTCCCCCCTTTGCCATCTGGAGAGATTTCCAATAGAAAGCCAGTCTGGCCTGATTTCCCAAACCAATGCTTCAAGACCAAGACCTTTCTCAAGAAGCAATTTTCTGCAGCCTACCAGAGGTGGGATGGCACGAGTAGCAATGGAGTGCCTGAGGGCCTTGCTACACAGTAAATTTAGGTGGCTTCTGGAGCTCTTAACCTCAGGCTTGGCTGCACATTAACAGCTTTTAAGTGGCTTAAAGGACTTGTTGTTCAGCTTAAAGTTACGCCGCTCCAGGGCAGGTTTATCTCCAATCTGCTTAATTTTGTTCCTGTTCGACTACTGTCTGGACACTTCCCATAGCTATTCTGCTTAAGTTGAAGCCCCCCACTATCCCAGAATGCAGTGGCCTCTCCTGACTCTGGGTGAGTGGGAATGCTGGAGCACAGTGCGGCTGGGCAAGGTGCCTTGCCCCCCGGGGATGCCAGGCAGAGAGAGCACTGCAGCTCCAGCACACCCAGCAGCCCCGATGCCTCCTGCTGTTGCCCAGACTGGTTCTGCTCCTGCCGGCAGCGATGTGGGCACAGGTGCAACCTGAGCACCGAAGAAAAAAGGATCGGGGCTCTTGGAGCTCCAGGGCTGCTTCCTCGGGTCTCTCTGGTCTCGCTGCAGCAAATACAGTGGTGGGCCTGCTCAGTGCTGGGCGGGAGCAGCAAGTGGGTCCTTCTTCTAGTCCTCACCAAGCCTCATAGCAAGTCACAGCTGTTCAGGAGAAGAACAGTCAAAGCAGGTTTTTTGCCTTGCCACGTGGCTGCTCCTCTAAGTCGAACGCTAAGCTGATTAACATTTTGTTCAGCTTACAGAATAAGGTCTAACAAGGCCCTGAAACAGGCCAACAGGTAGGCTTTGCTGTAGCTGCTTTTTAAAGTTATGTGTATGCAAACTGTAGATGGTGGCCTCGTCTCCCTTGCCGCCATGCTTCGGCTGATGCTTACGAAGTTAGAAAGCAAGCTCTTTGGGAAAGGACTGAAGACAACACAGCACCTCTTGGCTGCAGCTCCAAAGGCCAGGGATGGCAGTGATCAAATCTTGGATGGTTGCGTGTCCCAGATTAGGCTATGCAATCTTTGGAAGAGCCTTGCAGTTTCCCGGGTCTTAAGACGGGGTTCCTTTCTAGGTATAGGATCCAGCACAAGCTGCTGATCGAGAAACTGAGAGGTGCATGCGAAGACTGGTGGTGTTAATCACCAGCAGGGCAGTCCGTGAGCAGGACTACCCATATGAAGGCGTAGAAAAAGTAGTAGAAGTAGGGGTACAAGACCAGGACCCATAGGAAAACATCAGGCTGCACTATGAGAGCTTGTTCACATGGGAGGAGAGGCAGCTGTGGCCAGATCTGAAATGTATCCCCCCTTCCATTGCAACCGTGACAAGTGGTGTCTGTTTTCCAAATGGACCTGGGGAATGTCCCTGCTTGCCCAGCATTGCCTTATGTCCCATCCTCCAGGTGAAAAGAGGAGTCAGGCAGAGACCAGGAAAGAGGAGATGGTATAGGGATCCAGTTCTGTATAACAGGAGGGGCAGGGTGGTTGTGGGACCCCACTTTCCAAATGCGGCTCCTGGTGCAGAGCGCTGCCAGTGCTGCGTTCTCAATGTGCGGGCGCTTTTTTAACACCTCCAAATTAAATTGGCTTATGTGTGGGTGCTTTGGAGTTTACAGCACACACCGCAGCCACAGCAACCCCTGCTTGTTACTCGATTAAATTTCCATTTTAACATGAAAGCAGCTGGTTTCATGGTAACTCTGACTGTGTTATTTACACAGTCATGCTCGCAATCCCTGACGAAAATCACATTACCCACTCCTGTACCTGGCCTTTTGTTTCGCAGGGAACACGCTGGGAATGAAACCAGCCCTTCAGGCCACCTGCACCAAGGTAAGGTGTAGTTAGTCCTTGGTGTTGGACCAGAGGCCCTGGCCCCGGGTCTTCTTTCGAAGATCAGCTTCCAAAGCCTCTGGCTTTGACTGTGATCTGCAGGGCGACTAGTTGTGCTATAAATGGAGGGGAACCAAAACTGCCCCAGCTTTGTCTTGCTCAGCTCCAGTCTGGGGCACCTCTCTGCTAGGAGAGCAGGTGCAACTCGAACAGAAGGGGCTGAGCTTAGGGATGGCATCTCCTGCTCCTAATCAGTGCGAGCCAGCATGGGTTGGGGCAGGGACAATGCCCGTGAGAGGGGCGAGGTGGCAGTTGCCTCCTTTTATTGGAGTGGCAGGGAAGGAAGGGGGGCACGTCTGCAGAAGGTGGTACGAGAGCCCGCAGTCCCACAACCATAAAAGTGATGGACGGGGAGCGAGCGAACGCATGGCAGAACAAAGCAGAGCATGTGCCCAGGATTTACACTGTAACGACAACAGCCCATTGTCTGAGAACAATAAAAATGATCTGCTAATAGGAAAAGCATCTACAAGACAAGAGGCATTTAGACTTCTAGGCAACTCGGCTGGCAATTTACTGCCGCAATAAAACTGTCGGTGCAGCGAGCAGGCGTCAGCCCCTTTTTGTAGCCCAGGGAGGAAAGTTTGGAGGCACCCTACATGGAGACGGGCTATAAACGGGAACACAATCTGCCTCGTTCTGCTGGAAGAAGGGGAATTAGGAGCTGTTTTGAAGGTCTCAAGGTGGTGGCATCAAAGGATGAAGGATAAATAGGGGGACCTCAAATTTTTTATGTCTGCCAAGCCAAGACTTTTCCAGCTTGGACAACACGAATCTGAAGGCACTGGGATCAAGTAGGATGAGAAGAGAGAAGGGCTTCCTCTGTCCTGTTGTCTGGGATGGCACTGATGTGCTTAGAAGTGAGGTTGGGCAGCGTGGAGGCGATGGTAGTCATCGGGGCTTCGGGGTGGCTGGGTGACTACAAAGCAACCTGCGATGCCAGGAAGTTGGCCTTTGTGGTATGCTTAAGGGAGGCTGGGAGCTGTTTTGCTTCTGGTGTAGAGCCTGAGTATCAACATCCAACTCCAGAAGGGAAAAAAATAGGTCCTTTGGCTGAAAGAGAATGAGAAAACAGGCCAGAGAAGAGGAAGGGGATAGGACAGGGAGTCCTGAGACCATCCTGAGCAGACATGGACATCTGACCTGAGCACTGAAATCCGCTGTGAAAGGGGTGCGAGAGCCACCAGGGTAGAAGAGCCGAAGGATTCTGGCTCCCAAAGCCCATCTCCCGAGCATTGATCCTGGTGCCTGGGAGCAGAAAGGTGCAGGATAGACCTGCCTTGCAAATCAACCAGCTGGAGCAGAGTGAAACTTAGGCAAGGCTTCCAAAGCGATGCAACTTGAGCCCAAGCCCTTTGCCAATCTTTTCCTTGGGGGTAGACGCCAGTAAGGAACTGTGCGAATTTAAAACAGCAGGGATTAAAAAGCACTGCTAGGTCACAACGAGGCTTGACATAACCAAACCCACCGACATCCGTGCGTGGCCAGGGGCGTGCTGCCTCCACGTGTGCGCTGCCACCTGTCCGCACAGAGAGCAGGGGGTGCAGCTGGAGATGCCCATGTGGCCACGCGCACACACGCACGCTGGGCCATCTCCGTATGCATCACACCCGGCAGCATGTGCCTACCAGAGAGGCAAAGATGCATTTGTATGAACGCAGGTTGCCTAAGCCCCTTCTGAGTCCTGCCGAGAGGCCGGCGTGGGCTCGCATGCCAGTCTGTTTGCCAGCAAGCTCTCTGCTCTCCTTTGAAAGGTCCTAAGCGCTGAGGCTGGCCCAATTAGTTTATTTAATCTCTCCTCATAAATCATTCTTTCCCATCCCCTGCAGCCTATCGGCATCATCAAAAGTGATTAGTTAATTTAAACCGTAGAGTTCACACGTTCCTTTATCTGTACCAATCTCGCTCCCCATTAGGCTCTTTCTCAGAACCGTGCCTAGCCGCCTCGATGGTATCTTCACGTTCCCTTTTGAAGTGGCGATGCACTGCCAAGGCAGGTGAGGAGCAGTGCCCTGCCTGCCTGCCTGCCTTGCAGGTGTGATTGCACGGAGCTGGATTTTTCCTCCCTCTAATTTGACTGTGACTCATTTGTGCAATGCTGTATTTCAGCCTCTTCTATCGGTGGCCATTTGCTCATATTGCTGGCTCTCGGCTTCCCCCTGAGAGCAATGAGCCTGTGTGCGCCGCCGAAGAGGGCTTTGTGAAACAGGACAGCGGTGTCTTCTGCTTCAAACCGAGGCGGCAGTTTACATGGAGGCCCAGACTGGCAACTGAGGATGATGGAAAAAGTCGGCACAGATTGGAAGGAGAGCCAGGAAAGGAAGGTCCCTGCCTTAGACAAGACCTAAGTAAGCTGAATAGGTCTGGATGGAAGAGTTGAGGTGGCTTCAAGGGGAAAGCTTGAGGGAAGCTGCAGGTGGAAGGACCGTTGATGTATCCACATCGCTGGTTTTCGGAGGAATGGAAGGAGCCAGTTGTGTGAAGATGGGGGCACGTAGGGCTCGGGAAGGATTTGGAGCCTGAAACCAGCACCAGGAGAGACCCGCATCGGCAATGGAGCAGAGTGGCGTTCTGTAACGAGGCGCGTGCAACTTGCGGGCGGGCGCATACGCTAATCGGGGGGCAAGGGGGTACGGGCGGGAGCTGGGACACGGAAGAGCAGAGCTGGGAACAGCTCATGTTTCTCCTGCCACTATGCTGTGGTATTACCCTGCTTATCTGGCAGGGAAATCCAGGTGGATTTCCAACTCGTGGGAGCAGGGAAAGCCGGGTACGAACCGTGCGTTCCTTGCTGCTGTCCCCCAGTGTGCTGCTCTCCTCTCCTAGGTTAAGCGCCGCTCGGGCTCGAGCACGTGGATTCCTTGATGAGCAGAAGAAAGCGCTGGTGCCTTTGGCAGGTGGGAGAAGAGCTGTGGCCACCTGCGGGTTGATGGTCCAGCCCCTGACTTAGTTGGAGGACGGCACACCCCCTTTCCCCCTCCGCACTCAGATGCCAAGGAAGGAGGGGATTGCTTTGCTCTTTCATGTGGTGCTTGGTTTCCTGATCCCAACCTGTCTGTCTCCCAGACCCCTCTCTGACAGATGAGCCCTTGCAGGCCTCCCCCAGCTCTTCAAAACGGAGCAGCTGAGCCTTTGAAAGGCATCCAACACCAACAGGCAGGGCCCCGTTTGCCCAAGGAGAGAGAGAGAGAAGCCACAATGGCTTCCCTCTCTCCCCAGACTCTCAACCAGTCCAACTGGGCTCTGCAGAAGGACGTGGCAGCAAAAGCTAGGCAGAGCCATGGTGGTGCTGGGCCGTGTTTGCGGAGGCCTCAATCAGGGGTAGGGAAGGGTCACTTCCACAATACTGCCTTCCACTGCAGGCTCTGCTCGGGGCCACAGGCAGGTAGACACGGCGCGCACAACTCGGTACCATTTTTTTGCAGAGCGTAGCATGCTGGAAGCTCTTCCCGCCTAGCCCAAGCTTCCAGGACACGAGCTCTTTGCTTCCCCAGTGGATGGGAAGAGCTATCTTTCCCCGCTGCAAAGGGGTGGGGGCTCGTGCTGGTCACGGTGCGTGCAGCAGGCAGCTGAAATCCCACGCCATGTTCCTGGCTCCTCGCTGCTGACAACTGGGAGGGAGCATTCAGGAAAGTGCCAGTGTTGATTTGAGAACCCAAATGATGAGGGAAAGGTAGAGGAAGGACCTGTTGAGCTCGGCAGGAGCCTGGCTAGTGGCTAGAGGCAGGGTCCATGGATGTAACTAGCCCATGCCCAATGCAAAGAGAGGAGGAAACGGGTGACACGGTGAGCTGTAGCATGGGCGAACTGGGTGTGGAGCAAGAGAGCATGTGTCTGGATCTTGAGAGTCTTCTGCATGCCTAGTTCTTGGGATGCAATAATTAGCCACGCTGGTCGGCACCCTGCAGAACAGAGGGTTGGGAAGGCTCCTGGTGGTTTAGGTGGGAGCCTGTCCGATAGCTGGGCCCCAGGGGAACGGCCCTCCGGGGAGCAGATGGGGACATGCCCAGCATGAGGAAAGGAGTATGCTGGTTGCAAGCTCAAAGCAGCAAGGAGGCCTTGACTTCAGAACAGCAGGCAGAGGCCATGGCACAGGGTCCTGGGGGGCTGCCTTAAGGCATGTGCCCTTTGACCTCTTGGTCCTCTTCTTGATTTCAGTTGTCCCCTCTTTGAGCATGTCCAGCCTGACTGATCCTGGTGAAGCTGATAGGTTTTTACCATGGGAGCCAGCCCTTGCTTCTCATGCTGCCGTGCCTCTGTCTCTGCGTGTAAGCCCGGGGCACCGGGCTCAGGCTCTCCTACGCACCTCCAGCACCCGGGACTGAGCTTTGCTCGTTCAAGAAGCAGTACAGGGTGGATTCAAGAAACTTGTTTTGAACAGGCCGTGGCATGGACCGTCTGAACGGTCACCGGGGCAGTGCAGGTTTTTAGGTAAGCCGCTCCCTCTCGAGAAGCACCAGGAGGTTGCAAGAGGCTTGGCTTTGTTTTCAGCTGAAGCCCGAGGACTACATGGGTGGAGTGGGTCTTGTTCAACCGCTTCCCAAGTGTTATTCTCCCGGCAGGGAGGTGACTGTGTTCGGTGGGAAGTCCTCCGCGAAGATGCCTGACAATCCTCTGTCCCAGGTGGAGTGAGAGCAACAGTATAGCGCCTTCTCCATGTGGTCCAAGCTCCTCTTCCTGGTAGCATCGCAGCCAGAGCCCTTGTGAGCCCTCGCTGAGCCCCCAGCCCTCCTCTCTGCTTGCTTGCCATCAGCACCAGCATGGCAGGAGCATTTGCTAGTCACCGGCAGCTGCAGAAGAAACTCCAGAAGTGTCCCTAGGACCTACCAAAATGGAAGGTGTTGACTAGGAAAGCTCTGTGCACACCTAGGGCACTATAGAAGTTATTAATTAAGAGTAGGCAGGTCAGTTTGAGTCACCTTCCCTTTTTAGCCCAGCCACCTCGGAGGGGTTCCTTTAGGCATCCTAATTGTTAGCAGGAGCCTTCCCGTGGATGGGAATTGCCCAGAGGGGCTGCCAGGGGGGTGGCGTCTGTATTCCTCGTCCCAGCCCGCAGGCTGCTCCTCGCTCCAAACTCTCATCCGAGCAGGAGATGTCCCTGGGGGGGATCTGTTGCTATGTTTGGCTTTGTCATCCAATTTCTGGATTTATTGCTTCCAGGATCCTGTGGGTTTGTTAATTAAAGGAAAGACGTCTGGGTTATCTGTATTTCCATCTCTCCAGCCTCCCTCGGGTGCATTCCCAAGCAGCCTCGGCTGCCTCCAGATGAAGCAGCCCTTTGCTTTTCTAGCAAGTGAAGCTGTGGAGCCCAGCTGGGCTCAGTCCATGGAGAGCCCAGCCCAGCTGGGGTGGAGTTGGTCTTGTTGAGCATCTTCTCATGGGAAGCCCAACTCGTCATAAGTTCAGCAGCTTCCTTCTCTTGTCAGGGGTCGTGGTATGGGAGGCGGTCATGTTCTGAATGGGTGACATGGCATCGTGGCGTCACTACCTCCTCAGGGCATAGTAAAGCCATTCACTGCTCTGGGCAGCACAGTGTTGAAATGTGGCATGCTGCTGTGGGCGCAGTGCCTCCTGGACCATATAAATGTGACTGTTCCTGGTTAAGTAGTCCATCCCCATCGCTGCACTGCTGCCGGTGCAGGAGACGGGGAGCATGGGGCAGGGCAGTGTGATCTGGCACAGGACACCCTGGCCCGGACCTACCTGCAGAGCTCTAGAGAGGTGGGCCGTAGGACGGGGGATGTCGAGCTCTTCTGGATGAATGGCACGGGGCCAACCTCACAGGCTGGATTTGGCCCGTGGACCCTCAGAACAAAAATTAATTGGGGGACGAGCTATAATGCCCATCTCCCAGGAGCCATGGATGTGCCCTTCTCTCATCCTGGCACCCCAGCCCTGAGAGAGTTAGACGTGCGTCGGCGTGGGCATCCTGCAAGGCACCGGTGCAGCTTAGAATAAATCAGGAAGGGCCTTTTGGCCTTTGCTTCCCTTGTGTAGAAGGGGGGCCCTGGGGAGAAGGTCTGGGGGGCACAAAGGAAGCAGGGTGGCAAGGGGCAGGCAGGAGAGGGAGCAGGAAGACGAGAGTGGGACATGCGGCATCCCCTTGTCCCATCCCCACTCCCGAGACAGTGCCAGGATAGTTGCAGCTCTCTTCAGAGGGAAGAGCCCCGAGACTCAGCCCCTGGTGCTAGTCCCTTCTCCCTCCTAGTTATCGGCGTCTTTGTCTTCCACGTTTTTATCCTGTCTCATCCTCGCTGTGTGCAATCCAGCCCCAAGTCCCCGCACCCTGGGCATAACCCCCCTGACTCCATCCATGCCAGCCTGCTGTCCCCGTCCCTGGAATTGGCTTTCCCAATTAGTGAAAACTGTTCTTCAACCCTGACCAAACTCAGGGCCTCGTGAAGCTGCTGTACCCTGCCCCCAGGCACGTAGCTGGTGGATCACGTGAGCAAGAGATCGTGGGGGAAGGAGTGCCGTGTCCCTGCGGATCGCTTGCTTGCCAGGCACTCACTGGCTGCTCTAAGCCTTCTCCCTTCACCCCCCGTTTTGTGGATGCAAAGCTCTTGGGGCTGCTGAATGAAGTTGTCCCGAGGCGTCCGTGCAGATAATGCTGCCTTCCTGATGGTATTGGGGTTAGACGCATGGAGGGTGAATAGCTCTCCGTGGGGGCGTAGGGCGAGGATTGAGCTCTGAGGAGGTGGCTTTTGGGGGGATGCAAGCAGGCTCTGTCCTCTTGCTCAGTCAGGGCTGTGCTGGCCTTTTCTCAGCGGTTCCTCAGTCCCTCCGGGCAGAGGCTGGGGGGCTTCTGACAGCATAGCTAGGGTTTTCACCACCACTCTCTCAACTCAACAACCACCTGGACCGGCAAGACCTCCTCAGTTCCCCTTTCCCGCCCCCACCCCAGAAACCACCTGCTTTGCAAGCTGAGAACAAAGGAGCTGGCAAACGACTGACAGGCAGAGCCGCCCCTCAACTGGACACCGTTGGATCATCTCCCATCGTCCAAGCTGATGTTTTCCTCCTGGCTTGGGCTGGGAGACATGAGCCAACGACTGAAGGATATTCCAAACATATGGAGCTGCTGCGGGCGGCTGCAGGAATGCACAGCAGGAGACAGCGGAGGGGATGGAGATAGGAGGATGCAGGGCACGTGAGAGACGAGGAGAATTCAATTTGCAGCGGTATGTAAATACGGGATGAGGCGCTTGCTGCGGAGAGCAATTTTCATCCTCGTGCGGCGCTTGGAGGAGGGCGAAAGAAGAGCCCCCCTCCGGTGAAAAGGCTGTGGCGGGTTCTCCATCCCTCTTCAGTCAGCAGGAGAGGGAATCCAGCTCCTCCCCGCGGCAGCAAATCCCAGCTGTGCTGCTCCAGGGGAGTTGGGGCAGGGCAAAGAGTGTGTCCCTCGTTTCCCACAATTCGTTTAGCTCCTTTGGAGACGAGCCCTATCTGAGCACTTGCTGGAGGATGGGGGGTGATGGTCAGGTGCGGGGGGCCCTTATGGGATGTAGTGTGGGGACTGGGTAACACTGGGTGGACATAACCATTTTTTACAAGTATTTATTTCACTTATGCTCCGGGGTGTTGCTGGTTATGTGAAAACTCCCAGGTCGGCGGACAAATCCTTTCTGCGGACAAAATCTTCTTTAATTCTTTAAGCAACACAAGCCGGGTGGGGTTGGGGGGGCCATATTGCCCTTTCTAGGATTCGACAGGTTGAGAGTCTTTTCGAAGAAGGATGATCACTGCCCTTGAGAGAGACCCCCTCGAACGAGTACATACCTGCTGCAGGGATGCGGGTTGTAGCCATGTTGGTCTAAGAACATAGAAACTTGTCTGCCTTTGGGTAGATCCGATATCTTTTATTAAACCAACTCAAATGGCTGGAAAAATTCTTTGCAAGCTTTTGTCGGGCTGAGGGCCTACTAGGCATCATGCTAAGAGCCACTGCTAATGCACGCTGCACTTTCATTCGGCCTTAGACGGCTGTTTTCTGCCTCATTTAATACCTTCCTTTTAATAATAAGAACGAATGCAAAAGTCTGTCCCCTCTGGTACCAACTGTTCCTGGATCCTCTGCTTGAAGCAAGAGCACCAAGTTTTTTAGATTTTGAACTGCCCCTCGTTCTCAGCAGGGGTTGACTCTGAAGCCTAGTGACGGCAATTTTAAATACCCCCCATAACTGTTTGTTGTCATTTTTAACAGCTATTTCCAACTAATGAGCTTCATCTAGCGTGCTTGGATACTTCTGTAAGGACAGTCCCCTGGGACGTGGTTGCAAATGTTAAAAAATGCAAGCATTCTGCCAAATATCAAGTTTTAAGCGCTGTTTTATTTCCTTTTGGTCTTTAGCACGGGAACCCCGAGGACAGGAGAAGAGCAGAAATGGTCCTAGTGAGAGTGGGGAGAGATCTGAGGGGGATGAAAGCTGAAAGAGAGATAAGAGAAACTTTTCTGAAAAAGGGAAGAGCAAGTGAAGTAAAAGCGCCACTTCTCCACGGGCGGGCACATGCTGTTGTTTGTTTTTTAATTTAAAACTTCTGGAAAATTGGAATAATGAAGGGAACCATTTGTTGGGGCTTTTGCAGATATGCCGTCTGGATTCGTTCTAAAAAAATCCCACAAATTAGCCAAAATTTTCTGTCTGGACAGCTGGGGGCGGGAATTTGGGAAACTTCCCCTTATAACAAGTTCTCAGCAGTTCTGCAGACCAGCACTTTCTACAGCCGTGGGGGAGTTCGGTGGTGCCTCGATCCCCTCGGAGGGGGGATAACCACCGCAGAGAGTAACGCCATCCCCGCGATGCTGTATTCAGGCCTGCAGCCCATCGGCTTCCCTCCCAGTTTCAGTGATCAGGCCCATGCTGAACTCCCCCGTTTGCTTGTTTTTATCCAGCTGGGGTGCCAGCCGCTGAGGCCGAAGCCGATATTGCAGATGGGAAGCGGAGGCAGAAGAAAACCCAGCAATGGCCGGATGGGTGAGTAGGAGGACGGGGTTGGGAAGAGGTGATGGGAGCAGAGAGGTGTGAGCAGCCGAGGACAGGGCTGCTGCAAAGGGGAGCCCGGTGGGGAGCAGCGAGGAGCGGAGCTGTGTGTGAGGCCATTGTCGGAGACCCGAGCCAGAGGCAACGTCCCAGTCAGCGCTCTGCGAGGAACTTCCTCCACTTTCCATCCATCTTTCAGCAGAGTCCCCAAATGCTCTCTCCTAAAGAAACGAGTCTTGCCAGGTTCCCGGCCCACGTGGGTTAGTTATGCCAGGCTCCGGGGCAGCGCGAGCCTCTGGTACTTGCAGTCGTGCTCCTTTCAGAAGCCTTGCATTCTTTCCAAACACACTTCCCTTTGTGAGCCGCAGCGAGCTCTGTGTTATTCAATAGCGTGGGCCTCACCCAGAGGATACCCTTGCTCCACTTGGCCCCTGTAAGGTGATGCCTCCTTGCCTCTCTGCCAGGGATTGTACCCTGAGCCCCTGAACGTGTTCCAGACCTCCTCCTGCCGACCGGCGCAGACTCTGCCCCTCCGAGGGTTACCTCACCGCTCTACCCGACTCTGAAAACATTCCCAAGCTTCAAACCTGTCGTTTTTCGGTGTGCTGCAGTACTTCAGGGGTTTGGGGGGGTGGGGAACTGCAATTGCTGCTGGCACAAAGTCCACGTTTTTGCTTTTGTCAGGTCCTTTCCCCATCTGTCTACACCTTGCAGAGCTCTCAGGCTGTGTCTGTTCCTTCAGGACACCCTGGTTTTACCCGCGCGTGGTCTCCGTGGCTCCGATGTCTGCCTCCCCACGTGGTGAGAGATCCTGCATGGCACAATTGTGCAGTGCAAATATCTCCCAGGCCCAAGGCAGGTGGGCTTCCAAAGGGACCCCGGACCCTTTCCAGAGACCGAGTGTGGGTTTCCTCGCTCTTGTGCCTTGATTCCCCTACTTCCTGAGTGCCTAAAAGCAGCACGGCCCCTTCTCCTTGTGTTAGCTTGAGGAAAGATCCATGCAAATAAAGCAGAAGGCCCAGCATCTCCTGCCTGACCTGCATTTTCAGTTCAGGGAAGCCATCGCACAACTAGTCACGGCGGAGGAGCTTCGGAGGCTGCCTGCATAATCCCTGCTATGCCAGAGAGTCCACGTGTACTTGTTTGGCATGAGCCTTTAGGGTCACCTGAAGCACAGGACTGAACCAGGGTCTGGGATGGAGCTTGTATCACAAGAGGTCCTCAGTCCAAAACGGGTCTCTGGATTGCAGGCTTTCTGGGACAGGGAGATTGTCTTTGCGTGTCACTGTGGAAAGGACCTACAGTCATCGCTGGCAGTCCCTCAAAGTTGAGGTTGACATCTATCAGGCTTGGTGGGTCCTCAGGTGACTGAGGAGCCTGATTCTGGATGCCCATATTCATTGGCAATGGGGGCATGTTGTTGCGTGAGGGAGTGGGATCCACAGCCCTGGGTTGGTCTCCTTCTGCTTTCTCTGCCACCGCCGTTCCACCTCAGTATTGAATTGTTGGGCCTCGAAATACTGCACGCCTTGGTGGACCAGGTGGTGCCACACCGAGCAGTCATCAGCTTACTCCTCCCAGCCATTGGTATCGATGCCTCCATACGTGAGGGCAACCTTGAACATGTCTTTGTACCATTTCCTTTGGCCACCCTTTGAGCCTTGGCCAACGGAGAGCTGGGAACAGTGAATCTGGCAAGGGGAGGCAGTTCTTGGCCATCCGGATGCAGTGGCCCATCCATCGGACTTGATTTCTCAAAAGCAAGGCTTCGATGCTGGTGAACGCAGCTTCATGGAGGACGCTTGCGCTGGTCCAGCGGTCCTCCCGTTTGATCCCCAGGGTTTGACGCAAGCACTGGTGGTGAAAGCTCCCAAGGGTCCTAATGTGGTGTCAGCAGATGGTCCAGGTTTCACCACAGTAGAGGAGGGTGGTCTGCATCTGCATGACAGCCTTGCAAACCAGGACCTTCGTAGACTGTGGAAAGTACCTACAGCCATCTCCTTGATGGCAAGCATAAACCTTCTGCTGCTCGGGAGAAGCCAAAAGAGTGCAGAGGACTCATGCAGGGAATGGGGGAGAGCCGTCGCGGAGGCCCCTCTCCTTTATAATATTCCAACAAAGCCTTATTGGAACCACTGGGAACTACTACAGGTCAGACATGGTGGAAGGACCTTCAAAGGACAGATTTGTGGCGGTGGGCCAACGCTCTGACTGAAAAGGAAGAGCTTTTGATGGGAAAGCCCTGAATGGGTCCCTGAGAAATGGAAATCTCTTGGCTGAGAAGCAAGGAGCGCGAGGGGGAGGGGGCCCGGCCTGCCCACCGCAACTGCTTTCTAGCACGAGCCCGGCACCAAGCACATGCAGTGCCTGACTTAAACCCCCGGAGCAGCACACCATCCTGATAAGACATGAGGGCTTTCTGAGGTGTTGCTGGTAGAAGTTTTCCCTTAAGCATTTTTCTTCCATGTATTTTTTTGAAGCTGAAGTTATAAATAATAAAGATGCATATGGAATTTGAATATGAATGATAAGAACAGCTGTGTGTATCCATTATGAATGAACATAAACAGAAATGTATAAACTGAGATTTGGGGGCTTTTGGAAGAATTAGTGTCTTTGTTCCTGGATTTTTTTGCTATCAAAGTTTGAACTGAAGCCATTAGCCTGGACTCTCCTGCAGTGGATGAAGCCAGGAGCCTCATTTTGCCTTGGCTGGGAGCCACGCTGAATTCTCCTCAACAGCTCAGTTAGACCTAATCCTAACAAATTTACCCAGAGAAGTGGTTCTCTTATTACACAGCCTAATTTGAATGCTTTCCAAGGTTAATTTCTGCTACCTCTCTTTCAAAATGTGCCTCCCCCTCTGGAGTTCCTTCCCACCCACGCCCCCCTTTCTCTCTCGCTGCCTTCCTCTCGCTCTTCCCCTCTCCCACCAGCCCACAGGGAACAGCTTGGAGCTGAAGTTGTTCCAGTACCAAGATGCAACTGGCTCTCAATGAGAAAATAATAGAGAGCCATGTCCCTTGCTTGCTGTTGTCGCATATGGTCCAGGGTCCACCCAGAGGGGTTTTAATGCCAAATGACTTTTGTAAATTAATTGCAACTTCCACGCACTAAAGTGGCCCTGGAGGCCAGTCCCCAGCAGGCACTCGCTCATGTAATGCTATTTAGTTAGTTCCTAACTGGATTCCAGTTACTCTGTTTCTTTCTGCCCCTCCCCGCAGCCATCTCGATTCTGTAATTTAAAATGCTTCCCTTGTCTTCCCAGCCGCTATGTCATTAAGTTGTAGTCTAGGCAGCCCTGAGTCTCTAGTCAATTGGGAACTCTTGAGGCAGCTGTCAATAGAGGGGAGGGAATCGGTTGGGGCTTTTGCATCCTACACGTTTATTAGCCCGGCAGCGTTCGCGGTTTTGCAGCAGACTGTAGAGGAAAACAGAGGCTCAAGTAAAACTAAACCCACCCTAGAGATTGGGGCAGAGTTCAATGGAAAGAGCATCTGTCGGATCCATTATTAAGCCTCCGAGGGCAAGAAGCGACCATGAGTATGTGAAGGATGTACGGTAAACCCAAGAGGAAGGAGGAGGAGGAGGCAGCGGCTGCGGGTGGTGCTGATGAGGCATCAAGGGGCTGAGATTGAAAGGAAAGTGTCAGCTGAAAAAACTCCCAACAGCACACCGCCCCGCTCACGGGGGGAAGTCGCTCAAGGGCAGCTGCAGAGGCTCTGCAACTTGGGGCACCGATTGCTCATTCTTGTTGTGATTTACTTACCGGGTGGGTAAGTGCCTAGGAGACCCAGCTGTCTGCCAGGGCACGGGGCCGGATGTTGTGCGAACATAGAGCACAGAGGTGGACTCTGCCCTAAAGACCAGGGCTGGCACTGGGCACTCGGAGAGGAGCCTGCTGTTGTCCCACTCACGGGCTCTCGCCACGTGGCCTGCTTTGGATTTGGTCCATACATGGAGGGTAGCCGATGCACAAACCCACAAGTCAAACCCACTTGCTGCTGCTGATCCAGCCAAGACCTCTTCCGTTAAGCTAGTTGAAGCCAGTGTCCTAGCCACGTAGTGGGGGCAGCTGTGAGCCGTTTCAGAAGCAAAGAGATGTAAATCAGAAGTCCTGGTGACATGGTCACCATAAAGGTCATGTTTTTTTCACGGCACTGGGGGTTTTAGCCCTGGAGAGATTCAAGCTGGGGTATGTCCTTCCACACTAAAGTTACCCCTGCAATTTCCTAGAACCCGGATACTGAGAAGATGGTCAGCTCATTCCCGGGGCTGTCCCGTCCTTGACAGCGGGGCCACACTGTTCTCTCCAGCAAGGTTTTTAAGGCTTTGTGTAAAGGTCACACACACACAGTGATGTTTCTACCATGGCCATCTAAGGGGAGCTCTCACCTTGTGGCATGAAACCATAAAGCCATGGCTTCCGATCCACTCAAATGAGCGTTTTTGTTGCCTCGTGTCCCCTTCGTAGCTACTTTTCAGCTAAGTCATCATCATGGCTTAGGGAGGTTTCCGAGGGGACCTCGTGGCGTCCTTTTCTCTTCTCCCGTCCTTGGCAATAGCCGGCACTTGCTTTATTCTTCCCCTTCCAGTTTGTTTTCATTTATTCACATTCAATTAATGCATTTCTGTGCATTGATCCTGACCACTGCGGTCATGTTGGGAGAGAAGGGTTTTGCGGCACGTGGGCTCTGAGCCAGTCTGCTGGGAGCTTGCTCCAGTCAGATCCGCTCAGCTGCAAACGTGTAACCTCTGATCCCAAGTGCTCTGTCCTGGTCTGTGTGAACTGCATCATGCCAGAGGTGCGCAGCTGTCTTGGCAGTATAGGATACAGATGTGGTCTGTGATGGTTTTGAAGGACCTAGGCCTTGAGCTGGTAATAGAAGCGGAGTGGGAAGCCAAGACAGGCTTGGATCGGAGAAGCCTGTGCTTGTAAAGTCTGTCCCGTTGAGGGCAGGTGGTACGAAGAGGGCCTCTTTACTGCCTGTGTGCAAGTCCAAGCCTATAGTTAACTGGAGTATTTGAGCTTGTAGGCAACAAACAGATGGGCCCCTTCAGGTCCTCTGCCAGTCCTGGAGGGAGAGGTGAGACTTCCTAGCCAGCTGGAGGGCAAAGGAAGTGACTTTGTCACTGATGCGACCTGGTCACTTAGGGTTCAAGGTGAGTCGCACCAAGCCCTGAGATTGAGCAGCACTTGGGCAAGGATGAGAAGGACAGCATCCCAGCTAGTTCTCCAGAGCAACTTCCCCTCTGACCGGCATCCTCGCCTCTTGCCTGGGGTGAGTCTAAACCAGGTCCCAGTCGCCTCCGGGCAGGGGCGTTCTCGTGGATGGGGCCTTCCTTGGCACAGAGTTGGCTGTAGCACGCTGGCGACACACTGGTGGTACGTTGCCACCTCTGCCTCTGGCATCATTAGCCTGAAGGAGGGAGAGGGCAAGGAAAGGGCCCTTCAGGAAAAGGGTAAAAGGTTTTGGGGGAGAGGAACGACTGACCTTCTTTGTTCTGCAGCCTGTTGGCGGCTGGTGCCGCTGTAGTGCTGTGCCTCTCCTTCCAGCCTCGCGCACGCTGGACCGCAGCGACCTGTTAAATGTCGGGCAAGGGGAGCGCCCTGATGTTGCCTAGACTCATTTCCATCAAGAGGTCATTTTAGTGCTGCTGGCTAGTTCAAAACGGCGCTGGTTATTTTGGCTGCTATGTGCCAGGGCAAAGCAATATCTTGTTGAGCACCGGCGGCCTGAAGGCTCGCGGTGTTATTGTTTTGCGCTTGCTAACCTTGGCCTCTAGCTTATCGCTCCCCCGAATACTCGTGTTTCAGGTTATTTTGCTCTGGTCAGTAGTTATGAGTATCAAAGCCGCGTATTGTCTCATTATCTTCTGTCTCTCTTTTTTTTTTCCTAAGTATTCTGGATCTCTTCCTATTGGTCTGTTCCCCAGCCGCATTCACCACCTCCATGGGCAATACGTTTCACGGTGATTTAAGCGGACTCTTATCTTACTGTGAGCAAGCGCCTTGTGGCATGGCACTGTGCGTCTCCGAGGGCTTGCGAAATGCCCAGCACGGTGGGCACCCTGTTGCAAAGGAGGAGTCGGGTTGCAGCTGCAATGGAAATATTAAACGATAAGAGCAACAACAGGGCCAAAGGAAAAAGGAAAGCTAGGGTGAATCTTAATGAATTCATTCAAATGAAGCAGCGGGGGCGTACCCTATTTCTTCAGATATACAGTAAATAAAATATGTGCCTTGTTTTGAAAAGGCAAAATTATGGGCGGGAGGGGAAAAAAAGCTGTCTTTGAGAACCTCTGGTTCAGGGGCAGGGGGAGGGAGGCAGAAAGTGTCCAGAGTCAGCTGTTAGGGAGCCCCACAGGCAGCAGCATGCACCTTTATTGCCATGGCCTCTTAGCTTAAGCAGCAGAAAGTGCTGTTACCATATTTCCTCAACTATAATGCACACCCCAATCTCCAGCGGCTGCATATTGAGAGAAAAGATGTGTATCATATGTGAGAAAATACAGTGTGTTGTTTCTTAGCATTTTTCCCCCCCAAATTCATCTGAACTTAAAGAGGAGAGTGCAGCCATTTGGATGGTGGCCTGGAAGATGGGACCCCTAGTTTATCCTTACTGCCAACTCTGTATTTGACTTTGGGCAAGATGCTTAGCATCTCTGTGCTTCAGTTTCCCCTCTTTAATGGGGGAAACAGTGCCATGCTACCTCTAGAGGTGCCGTGAGGCTAGTGATTGTGAGATGCTCAGACCCTTTGATTTATAGGGAAGCTTTTTCCAGATGATTGTTCATCAGAGTGGTCTGCGCAGGAGGCCTTGGCATTGTCCTCCCTGCTATGATTCAAGACAAAAAACAGACCAACTTCCACACCAGCCAGTGCTGGGTCCTATGCTTAGTAGTGATTCTTGCTCACTCGCTGGCTTAAAGCAAGAAACCCCCATGAGAGCAGGGATTTCTTCAGGGCCTGCTAGCTGGAAACGTCATTCCAGAGTTGTGAGACGGGGTAATTCATTAGGGCTGTGAACTAATTGGTTGCTTGTGCCTGTTGCAACTAGTCGGGGTGGCCTTGGTCCATCCTGAGGAGACGGAAGGACTCCAGCGGGCTGCATTGCCCCTGTCCTCTGGCTGCTGGTACAGGCTGGTCACTAATGACGACAGGCTTGTGTATGCTGATTGAAACCCCCTTTTACACAGTTCTAGCCCCGGAAATACTTCAACACTCACTCTGTCTAGGGGCATTTACATAAATGAGGATCAGATGAACATCCTACCGTCCTCAAGTACCCTGCAAGAACCCAAAACACTGAATAAACAGGGGCCCAGATGCCCAAAGGCATCTCGGTGTCTGAATCCTACCAACCCGTCAGATGCTGAACCACTGCGAGCAATTTAGAAGTGGGAGGCTCAGTATCACTTTGCTCAATACTGAAAAGCAGCCAGCTCCAAGGTGGAGCAATGTGTAATGAGAGTAGAGCTCCAGACCTGTGAGTCTAATCAGGATCAGAAGCTGGAGCTAGAGACGCAGGGTATGATGGGAGTTAAACCAGAAGCCAGAGCCGGAGGTCAAACCCGAGGACCAGCAAAGCAAGTGTATGAAGGAACTGGACCTCTGCTCTAGCCTTGTTGCGCAAGGCGTCTATTCAACAGGTTCAGCAGCCCTATGCAGTCATGTAAGGGAGGAGGTACGTGGCTGATATAGCGAGCCAAACTAAACTACATCTGAGTTTTACTTTAACGCACCAGAAAGACTTAAGTGTCCGGAAAACCTGCTCGTGCAAACAGTCACGCCATTGCAGTGCAAGAAAGGGCAAAAAAGTGACGTGTACAAACGCCCCGTGTCTTGCACTGAACTCTTTGTGAAAAGCCACTTGACGTTCCAGCAGGATGGTGGTGAAATGCTGTGGCTGCAGATACAAGGAATCAAATGTGTCAGTAGAAAGCGCAGTCAGCACCTGCAGCAGATCCCAGGCTGGGACCGGGGGAGCAAGAATGAAATTTTTGTGTCCCAGTTTGAAGGATGCAGTACTCCTGAGGTCTTGAACAGCCCAGACATCTGTTTGGTAACTGATACGGCCAAACACGTGCAATCAAAGAGATTCCTCAGTTACTTGGAGGGAAAGTTTTATGACGTGGAAAGCAGAGAATCCAGCCCCAGGAAAAGCTGCTCTGGGTCAGCATGCAACGGCTTCAAGCGACCAGCACGACAATGAGAAAAGAATGGGGAACCTTTGAATCGAGAGCTGCTAGGTTTGGGGATGGAGTGCACAGTAGTGTTTCTCTGCAAATCCCAGCCAGCTGGGGGAGGACTGGAAGACCAGCTGGAAGGAAACGTTGATCCCGACAATTCCCATCCTCAAAGGCTAATATCAACACCTATTAAGAGCAAAATAATCACGTTGCATCTCAAAAATAACAAAGCCGGAGCCAGTCAGCAGCTTTGGGGCTTACAAAGGACTCTCCCTGCCAGACGAACTTGATGGCTAGGAGGTTTATTTTTGGATAGTGACGACAAAAGGGGGGAAAAAAGGAAGTGGAGGATGGCGAGGCAGATGTCATCTGCTTGGGCATTAGCGAAGCAGCGCCTTGCAAACACCCGGACTGAAAATTAATTCAAATAGTCTGTAGTGAAAGTTGGCAAAAACCTATCAACAAGGGATAATGCGGATGGCAGCATATCAAATGGGAGGGATGGGCCCAGCGAGAGCCATGGGGTTTTATTTAATGGCTTCAGGAGTGATTTGGAAAGGCCTGACACCATTACTGTGAGTGACGGAGAGCACCTGCAGCTGCAGCAACGATGGGCCTTCTCGCGGTGTTTAGCTGGAGGGAAGCTGCAAGTGCACCTTTTGTGGATTTTAATTAGAGCTGGTTTCTGGTGCCTGGGGTGTCTGGCTTTTCTCTGCTTGGTTATTTTTAGTTGTTTGGAGGTCACCAGCAAGCCTGCACTCACCCGGTAGAGGTTCAGACCTTTTTGGTTGGAGTGATACTGCTACTGAGATGACATGTATTGAAAATGGATGCCTGCTTTTGGCTTTATGCCGGGACTGTGGAATACTTTTGCTAGAAATTCCAGCCCTGTTGAGCTCCTGCTCCGGCTGAATAGGGGTGAGATACAAAAAGCGCGATGCTTTTTGCCTTTAGCACAAAATGTTGCTACTTCCCATCAAGGGAGGTGAGCAGCGTGTTGAGGAGATTCCTAGGAGATGCTTAACTGGAAGGAGCTGTGAATATGGAGAACAGATGAAATGGGGTTGGACCAATTAGAAACATCCAAATATCTAGAGACATTAAACCTGTTGTGAGAGACCTGGGGAGAAGGAGGAAGAAAGAAAATATCTCAGTGGAGAGGAGTTGGGGTCAGGGTTCAAACCTGCTTCTCATAATTTGGCACATCCAACATCTCTTCATTTTCTTGTATTGTACTGACTCTCTTTTATTGGCCCAGGTGCTGTGCAGGGCCAGAGGCATCCCGCCCCATAGAGCGTACAGCGCATTGTGGCAAATGATGCAGTGGGGAAGGAAAGGCAAGGTCTGTGTAAGCTTGCAGCATGTGCCACTGGGCCCGTCTCTGCCGTGCTTCTTCTTGGATAACACACCCACCACTGGTGGCCAAGGCTGAACTCCCCTGCTCCTCCCCACTCCCGCTGTTCTCAGTTACTGCTGGCAACGTCTTTAGCACCCAGGGTCACCACCTGGAGATAGTCTTTGCCGCCTACCCATGCATTTGGCCCCAGTCCTGACCTTGCAATTCCTTTCTTGGGAGTGTAGCCCAGATGTACACAGGTTTGTACTTCCCTCTCCAACTGAGGGAATTATTGGCAGGCAGCGTGCTGTAGAGGGACACAACAGCCCAGCGGCCGCAACCGTCCCCTATAGAGTCAGGGCCAGTCAATCAATTACTTAACTATATAGATTTATTATTACAACAAAACCATTAAAAGGTAAGGACATAGATTATATATATATGTACAAATTTATACACACACACGTGCGCGCACACACAAAGTTATCATTTAAAATACAGATGAACAATAAAACAAACCAGACCAAAGGATGTTGATTGGGCAACCTTATAACTGTATTCATATACAGACTATTACTTCAAATTATTCACATAAACTGTAAGGCACAGTCCGCAAATATAATCAGTAGTCCTTAGACTATCTGGGTGCCCTGCAGGGCAGGGATCCCACTCCCAAGGTACCACTACAGGAAAGGAGGCGGGGGGAAAGAAAAAGGAGAGGAAGACCCCAAAGGCTCCTAAGCTCCCCCACTATCACCCAAGAGCAGCCCGTGGGGTGCCCCTTCGCAACACTTGGGGGTCCCTCCCCTGTGGGGACTCTGTCTCCAGGGTAACTTACTACTCCGCAGGCCCAGAGGGTTGCCTCCTGCTCTCCAGGTCAAGCTCTGTTCCCCACCGGGTTTTCCTGCTGCCTGACTCTGCTGCCGCTGTCCTGGCTTAGGGCCACATGCACTACTGTATGTAGTGAGCACTTTGCCTTGTGCTAGGGGTTGGAGGCCTGGACAGCCTTGTGCAGCTCCGGGGCTCGGTCTGTTCCCGGACCCTCTGGGCAGCGTCATCTGCACTGAGCTGCTGCCCCGTGTCAGCAGCTGTAGACCTGAGCCACCTCAAGCAGCTCCCAGGGTCTCTCACCCTTCATGCAGCACCTCCTGCACCAAGCTTCCAGCCTTGTTCTGGGGGTGAGGACCTGAGCCGCCCCAGGGGCGCCAAAGATCCTGCTCCGTGCACTGGCCTGTGCACCATGTCTCTGGCCGCACGCCAGAGGTTGCAGACCCGAGCCGCCTCATGCAGCTCCCAGGGTCTGGATCGCGTGCGCTGTGCTGTGCACTGAGAGCCTAACCACTGGAGCTGTGCCATGGTCCCTGCTGATGGAAGTCTTCAGGGGCTCTTCCTGGGCTACTGCTTTTCCCTGCTGAGCAGCTCTCCTCTGCTCTTCTAAGCCCCGCTCTTCTCTGTCCTCGACGCATCTGCCCCTTGTGCTGGGCACACAGCTCCTTTTATATGCTCTAGGCTCCGCCCCTGAACTCTTCCGACCTGACAGTTTGCAGTCTTCACTCAGGTCCAGGAGAGCTCTTCTCCCCCTCCCATCAGGAAAGGGGCATGATGTTATTTCTCAGGCATGATGTTATTTCTCTTGCTGCCTCCTGATTGGTGGATGGGCTCCACCAATGAAAACAGCAGGATCTCAAGCCTGGGACTTAACCCAAGCTTTGAAAGGTAAGCCTGCTACAGGAGCATAAAAAAGATCTGACCTTTCCTTTTTGTCACAGCAGCTAAATCTCTTGCCCGTGCCCTCGATCCCTGCCAGCTGGGTTATTGGACTCTTCCCCCTCTTCCCCCTTCCTGGTATCCAAAACTGCTAGCACTCTCCATAGTGGGGAAAGTGTGCAGTGATCCTATGCCTCAGGGCTTTTGTGGTCACCACTTGGGACAGGAAAGATTTCTTTTCCCGCATCATAAATGTTATTGGCTTCTGGTGGGTTTTTCCACCTTCCATTGAGACGTTGGCCATAGCTGAAGCTGGGGGGTTTGACTGAGGTGTGCTGGTGTTCCTTGCTGGTATCAGAAGCCCAGAGGTTCCTGGCTTAGAGCCTCTTGCTCTTCTGCTCAGAGTTGCACAGCTCACCAAATTTGGGGTCAGAAACTATTTTTTCCCCTGAGTCGAACTGGCCCAGACTTTGCGGGTGGAAGGAAAGCTCTTGGCTTCTTATGTAGCACAGGATGTGGTCCTTTCTTCCCTGGATCTTCTGAGCATATGTTAACTAATTCCCTGCTGTTGTAGGACAGTGGCAGTTCCCTTGTCACCTTGGCTGTTTTAGGTTTAGGCTCTTGCTCCTAGTGGTTGTGGGTGAAGGTGATATCTGGGGATTGCTCTGGTTAACAATGAACTGTGAACATGGGGGATTGGAGTCAATGGCTCAGAAGACTGGTTTGAAGTCCTGTGTACCTGTGCTCTCATCTTCCTTGCCTCTCACAGAGACTCTGATCTCTTCAGGGGTACACTTCTAAATTAAACCCAAAGGAGATCACAGCCATGACCTAGAACAGTTGGTACTCCAAGCATGACATTCACCATCTGACCATATCATTTTTTATCTGTGTCGAGCTACCACTGATGTCACCTACCTGCATCTTGAAGGACCTAAATATATTTGAAAATCAACCTCTTCATGAAGCATTAAAATAACAACTGATGTGTGCAGCAGGCAGCAGGAAGGTCTATTTTCTTGTCTTGTAATACAAAAGGAAGAGGGCAGGAAATGTGGAACATAGTCACAGGAAGTGCTGCTCCAAAGAAGAGTTTAGCCTGGTACAAAGAGAAGACAGATCTTTACGGATAAAAAGAATACGAGGTAGTCTATAGGAGTCAAATAAAAAGTTTTAGAAGGGAAATAAAATGTTATGCTCAGGGTTTAAGCCAATGTCTAGCATCAAGATGAGAGAGCAATTATTTAGGGGTGTATAGGGAGGCATAACTAGTATTAAATGAAAATAAGGGTGGTATACGGAGGAAGACTTCCTGGCTGGGAGGTGGCTTGTGCAGTGGAGCAGTCTCCCAAGGTGAATAGTGGGAATTGCATCATTTTGGGTCTTTTCCTAAAATTAGGAAATTCTAACTGGGGACGATCCTTGCTTGACCCCAGGAGAGAGGTTCAGTGCAAGCTGAAAGACTTTCCCTTCCCAAACTCCTCTAATTCTTTCCGTACAAAGGTTTTATATTTCCAGGAAGCAAATTTTGGGAAATTAAGAAATATAATGAGGTGCAGTGGGAGGAAGCACCGTAACGTGCGAGTGTGGGAGAGGGGTGGAGAACCTTAGAGGCCATAACGAAGTCAAGGTGGATTGCAATGGCTTGGAAAAAAAGAGTCATGGAAGAAACGGAGAGCAACTGGGGGTCATTACAAAGGACCAGTTCAGAGCTGGAGGTAAAAACCACTGCGGGCAATGGAGAAGCCATTAAACAAACAAGGGTATGCCATGTACGCTGAGACTATGGAGAAAATCCAGAAACATAACTCGTGTTGGAGTTACTCCCTCCTTGCAGCTACCTTGTTTCATGGGAGAATCGGGGGCATTTGTACACAACACGGCATTACATGGCTCTGCAAAGGGGCACATGGGTGTACGCTCCCTATCACAGCTGGCCAACCAGGCCATGAGTGAGTTGAGGGCCGCAGTCCCATCTTCTCCTCAGGTCTTTGCAGAAGCTAATGGAGCACCTGTGTTCTTGAGGCCAAAGCCCCTATGTGTTGGGGGGCCTATGAGGCAGAGATGTCCCTTGTGCCCTCCGTTCTCTTATAGGCTTCTGTCAGGGCTGGATGCAGTTTGGCCTTAGGCCACAGCTGGGGCCATGTTAAACTGAGAGGGATAAAACACAAGGGAATGCGAGGGGCAGCATGGATAAGGGAGCAGAGCTGTGGTGGGAAGAGGAGGGGAGCAGGAAATGGAGGCTGGTGCTACTGGCTCAGCGGAGGGGAGCTGGTGGACAACGCGGAGCCTGGAAGGCAAAGGTGGACAGTTTGCATGGGCACGCTCTCTGCACAGATCTGGCGTCTCTTACTGCGGTACCAGGCTCTGTTTTCCCCCTTCCTGGCATTCGAGCCCGGGTGAGTCCACATGACAGACCTCCCCAGCTCGACACTATTCACGGCCCCCCAGCCCCCTGAGCCCAGCCAGTGGCAGCATGTCACTCAGATGTCTCTGCTTTTGTTTGGGTCAGAGAAGGCTCTCAGACAGACCCCAGCGAAGAGCATGCCAGACCCTTCGCAGCACTCTACTTTCTATGAATCATCAGTTCTGCAACAAGTGAGTCCTTCTTCTCCACGCTGGATCCGAACACTCCTGGCTGGCCTGAAGCCAAGCGAAATCCTCCCAGGAGGACAGCAGGAGACGGATCAAACTCTGTGCAGCTCTCAGTTATTCCAGGCTGGAGACATTCCAAGAATCCCATTCCCCCCCATCTTTTTCCCCCTCAAAGCAATTTGACTTTTATAGTAATAACTTCTGAACCCTGAACTGGGCCTATGCCAAGAAAAGCAGAAGAAAACAATGTGGCCGCCGTCAGCAGGCGTGGAAACTCCAAGGACTGAAACCAGCCCTAAAATAACTCTGGTTGGATCGTTGTTTATTCTACGAGAAAGTTCGTTCATTCAGAATTTGGAGGGAAGCTTGACCATTGTGCACGTCCCCCCCCACGTGCCGCCGTGTGCAGCGCATGCGCCACCACCTGCGTCACACGGGCACATACAGAACGTGCTTACACAAATATTGGTGGGCATGTGCTCACGGGCACAGCGGGCCAGTTGTGCTACCGCCATCATAAATCCACAGAGTGAAGTCGATGCCGGCGCTCCCTTCCGCGCTGGTGCGGCCGAGCTGAATGTGGTTGCTTGAGCTCATGTGCGCCTCATTGAATATATGGCGCTCGGAGGCACCAGGGGAGGGTGCTACTTAAGAGCCCCCCTGCCTTGCATTGAATGTCTGTGCGTGCCACTGTCTGCCGTGGACATTTCTGTGGGCCTGGACACCGTCTGCGTGCATGTTTTGTTCTCCGCAGGGCTGCTGTCTGTAGATAACATTGTGCTGCATATTGTATATCCGTGCATGCAGCATTGGGTATAATGGACTTCTGATCTTGCAGACCGTCAGCGCGTAGTACTCTACGTACAAACTCCAGGTGAAGAGTCAGGGGCCGGGGGGCAGAGAGCTGCTCATGCATTTAAGAGATACTGCTGAATGGCAGCAGAGTTACCTGGTAGCAAGAAGAAGCCCTGAGCAGGGGGTGTTTGGAGATCGTTGAGGATTTGACTTAATCTTGCCAATCCCCTATCCCGTTTTTTATCTTTCGCCTTTGAGAGAGGGGGAAGCAGGCACACAGGCCATCCAACGGCATGTATGCAGGCTTTGCTGAGCTTTGCACAACAGTTGTGAGCTCTTTGCTGTGCTCTGCCTGCAGTGGCTGAAAGCCAGCTCCACATTATATTCAGTCCAGGCCAGTGGATGAGCGCAGCTGTATACAGTACGTATGTTCAGAGGTATGTGCTTTCTCATGTAGGTGCGTCCATACAGTGATACAGGAAGCCTGCACAATTGCTTGCGGTGTCCTGTTTTCATGCCTGCACCGGTCGATGTGTGAGTGTTGATAAGCGAGTGTCAATGCCTGCCCCTGTGTGTGCATTTTGTGTGTGTGTTTGCGTCGGGGAGAGTGACAGCGAGCTGTATAATCAGGGTAATATGTTACAGTTCCCACAGTTAAAACGCTGCCTGTGGTTTCCTTGCCAATTTGCTGGGATTGTGACAGATCCCCAGTCTCTGCGGGAAGAGCCTTGGACAGACAGAGGAAGCAGATTCTCTTTCTGAATTAGGCAAACCATTCTTTGAAAGAGGCAGCCAGCAAACAAGACAGCCCCCTTGGCATGAACGCACTGTTTGTTACTGTTGATGCATTTTACGGTACCCGCCACTGGAGAAGCTCGGCATGGCTCTGTCAGGGACCACGGCTCTTCCAGCCCATGCCAGGGACCTTCCAAACCAAAGGTCTTGTGGCCTCCTTGGTTTAACCCTTGATTAAGGTGCTGGGTTTGACAAATCAGGGCTGTTTTTCTGCATGGGTGTTAGGGAAGGTCTACTGAAAGGTGTGGGATTGGCATCACAGTTTCATAGATTTCATAGACATTCGGGCTGGAAGGGACCTCGGGAGATCATCGAGTCCAGCCCCCTGCCCAAAGGGCAGGAAGTCAGCTGGGGTCATAGGATCCCAGCAAGATAAGCATCCAATTTGCTCTTGAAGGTGTTCAATGTAGGTGCTTGAACCACCTCCGCTGGCAGACTGCTCCAGACCTCGGGGGCTCGGACAGTAAAGAAATTCTTCCTTATGTCCAGCCTGAAACGGTCTTGCAGGAGTTTGTGACCGTTCGACCGCGTCATCCCTTGGGGCGGTCTGGTGAACAGACGTTCCCCCAGATCCTGGTGGTCACCCCTGATAAACTTATAGGTGGCCATCAGACCACCCCTGAGCCTGCGCTTTTCCAGGCTAAAGAGTCCCAGGGCTCTCAGCCTGGCGTCGTAAGGTCTGTTTTCCTGACCTCTGATCATGCGCGTGGCTCTCCTCTGGACTCTCTCAAGCTTCTCCACATCCTTTTGGAATTGTGGAGCCCAAAACTGGACGCGGTACTCCAGCTGCGGCCTCACCAAGGCCGAGTACAAGGGGAGAATGACGTCCCGGGATTTGCTCGAGAAGCATCTATGGATGCCAGCCAGCGTTTTGGTCGCTTTACTAGCCGCAGCATCGCATTGCAGGCTCATGTTCATCTTGTGGTCAATGATGACCCCCAAGTCTCTTTCTTCTGTAGTGCTAACCAACGTAGCACTGCCGAGCCTATAAGGGTGCTGCAGGTTTTTCCTCCCAAGGTGGAGGACCTTGCATTTTTCGGTGTTAAACACCATCAGGTTCTCGTCCGCCCATTTGCTGAGCTTGTCCAGGTCAGCCTGGATCACGCTTTTGCAGTTTTGAAAATGGATCGCATCAGCTGTTGTGCTTCTGTAGAAATCAGCTCCCCCTGGGGAGGGTGCAGGGCAGGATGGTGCAAGAAAGGACTCCACATAGGCTTTCCAGGGCTGCAAAGGGGAGGACCCAGTGATTGAACTGTATACGGGGCTGGTCCGGCCACCGGTAAAGAACACCACACATTTGGGTGCCGTTGGTCTCTCAAGTCTCTCCCGCTGAGCTGATGGGCTGGTGGATCCCGGAGCTGGTGGTGTGCAAGTGGATGTGTGCGTGTGGTCCGGATGCGGTGCTGTGCTGTGATCCGGCCACGAGATGGGGAAGAGTCCACATCCCAGAGGAAGGGTAGATCCACATCCCAGATGAGGTTTGCAGCATCCTGGACGGAAGATGTTTCTGGCCATTGAATTCATCATCTTTGGGAAGCTTTAAAAAAGTCTCAGCGTTGGTATAGTTCTGCTCTTATCGATGTCCATGGTACGGCGCCTGCCGACTCCAGTGGGAACGCTCGGGTCCATGCTGAAAATCCACCCCGTGGGAGTAGGGGAAAGGACCCAAGGTTTCAGACCTACTTGGCTATTAGATGGCAGCTACTCTCAAGCAATGAGTGCAGTCAGGACTCCTTGTTTCCGCTCGTGGCCCTCCTCTTCCCACCGCCATTGCTTTCTTCTGATCCAGGTCGTTGAGGTTTATACAGAATAGCGGTGGCAGAGTTATTCACAAACCGTTACAGACATGAAGGAAGAGCTCTGTGCTGTCTGATCCTACACTAGGCTTTGTTAGGTGCACGGATCTCCCCTGAAAAGGAGAGAAGAAATGAGGGAAGTGTCTACTCTGAAACCTCCCAGCGTGCCGCCTGAATTCATTTCTTCTTGCACTGCAGGTCTCTGCACAGCCCAGTTCCCTCCTTGGACTGTGCAATTCATGGCTCTCTCTTCTGGAGAACCAGCAGGTCCAACTAGTCAGCCTCCCTGGGCTATAGAGTCATGGAGAAGCGGGGCTGGAAGGGACCTCCAGCAGGCATCTAGTCCAACCCCCTGCTTCAGGCAGGATCATCCCTATCCAAACCATCCCATACAAGTCCATCGTCTAGCTCTGTGTAAAACTACTGTCAATCCTGACACAATACAAGATATAACATCTGAACCTGCCACAGGCAAAGCAGGGGAACCATGACAGCCAACATCCTGCTTGTATAACCTGGGATATGCTCAAGAGATCCCGGGTAGAGGGTCATGCCTCTGCTACAGAAGAAAGCAAAACCCCCCACAGTCCATACCCATCTGACCGTGGGGTAAAATGCCATCCTGGCCCCCAAGATGTCAATTGGTCTGACCCTGAGTGGAGGGGCAAGACCCCCTAGCCAAGAAGCATGGTCAGGGGCAGCAGGGCAGGCCCTACGAGGAGAGGCGACGGGACCTGAACCTGTTCAGCCTCCACAAGAGAAGGCTGAGGGGGATCTAGTGGCCTGTTACAAACTAGTCAGAGGGGACCAGCAGGCACTGGGGGAGTCCCTGTTCCCCCGAGCACCGCCAGGAGTGACCAGGAATAGCGGTCACAAGCTGGCAGAGGGGAGGTTTAGGCTAGACATCAGGAGGCGCGACTTCACGGTCAGGGCGGCTAGGATCTGGAACCAGCTTCCAAGAGAAGTGGTGCTGGCTCCTACCCTGGGGGTCTTTAAGACAAGGCTAGACAGTCACCTTGCTGGGGTCGTTTGACCCCAGTACTCTTTCCTGCCACGGCAGGGGGTCGGACTTGATGATCTGCTCAGGTCCCTTCCGACCCGACCAACTATGAAACTACGAAGCTCCAGCTTTAAGCGCCATCAGGAGCATTGGCACAGCCTAGTCGCAGTCCCCAGCCTTGGCTGCAGCCAACACACAATGGCTCCGAAAATGCCTTGAAAGCACCAGCATTTGCAAGCATTTGTTCAGATTCCTGAGAGAGGCACGTCCATAATCCACATCTCTGTTTCACGCAAACAGAGTTTGGTGGGCGCAAATATTTGGGGAGAGGCCGCTCTGCACAGAGAGCCACGTTCCCATGTGGTGATGAACCAGGGGATTCATGTCCAAACAGGCGCTCCTTGTATTCCCCTGTTTATGGAGCTCGCCACCCAGCCAGGAAGCAGACACGGCGGCACGGCCTCGGGTGCCTGCTTGCATACCGTGAACAAGAAGGTGCAAACAGGCGAAGCCGGGCATTCACAAACGCTGACCCACCTAGGAGGCCTACGGGGAAAAAAAAGTGTGTTGGTAAAGAGTGTGGGTAGATCTACACGGTGTGATGGAGGCATAACCAAGCAAGCTTCAAGTCGGCTCCGGAGGGGGTCGCGCTCTTGTCTCGGCAGTATGGAGCTCAGGGCTGGCTCCTTTTACCCAGCCTCCGAGGATGGTTTTACCCCTGCGTGCAGACCTTCCCTGTGTCATCATTCGTTTCCACAAGGGGCAAAATTCAGGCCGCAGAGTCCGTCCCCATCCAGAGCTTTTGGCACCCAAAGTAGCGTTTGATTTAGCAGAGCTTTTCTTGGTACCCAAAATACGTGCCCATCCCTGCCCCCCACCCCTCCACAGCTGGGGAAGGCAGCGAGTCTGGCAGTGCCGAGCAGAGGTGTTTTTAATTCTGTTCCTTGTTCCTTGGCAGAACAGGAGACGGCAAGTTTACATTTAGCAATACAAACAGCCTGGTTGTCAGGAACTTTCTAAACTGTCACTCTCTGGCGCTTATTAAACACAAATGTAAAACAAAGACAGGTGGTGAGAGAGACTGAGAACCCTCTGCACACAGGCAGGAAGAAAGAAGAAAGCCGGAGGCCAGAAAGGATGAAATATTCAACAAAAGGAGAAGAGGATCGTTTTACCTCTCGCCGTCACCTCTGCAGCACTTGGATTTTATTTGAAGCCCATTTCTCCGCAGCGGCAGCAGCTACGCGTCATACTTCGCTTGCACTCAACGAGACTTCAGACGCTTGACAAGCTCGATGGGTATGGCCAACGTGGAGGAAGAGAGATGGGCCCCTGAGGTGGCCATCTGGGCTTGGGCCCAACTCTTCCAAGAGGGAGGTCGGATGTGGCATTTGATCCTCTGAGTCCTTTCTCATGACTGCCCATTCCTTGTGCGTTGAGCTATGGCCTCCAGGCATGTTTCAGCAGCAGCTCTGCCTCTCCCAGAGGCCTCCTCAGAAGTCAGTGTGTCCCCGTTGAGATGGGGGAAGGCTATTGCCCAAGAGAAGTGGTGCAGGCGTCTGAAGAGGGTGTAGGGGACATATTGGGTGGGGAAGACGGGAGGCATAGAAGCAGTTTTCTTACCCTAGAGCTCAGGAGAAAGTCGGTGGTCTCCACGTTGGCAAGGCCTGCAGTTGTGTGTATAGGGGAGGTTGAATCTTCTACCTGAAATGATCACATGCTCAACAGGGATGAGGGGTTTCCTCTTCAGGGCCATTTATCATCTTTGAAATAAGGGGAGAGGGACTTTGACATTGTAAAGGGCACTGAGGGCAGCGGAGTCAGTGCAGGCGTGAAGTGCAATGGCTGCATGGGGTGCCTGGCAGAGCGGACATACGGGGGGTCCAAGGCTCATCCTGGTCAGAGTCATGATGAAATTCCCCATGGGAAATATCTCCTTTGTCAAAATCATGGCCTCCCAAGCAGTTGTCTGTCCTCTCCCTGCTATTGTAGAGGTGAGGATTCGGTGCTGGCCTGGTCAGAGAAGGCTTGTCCCTCACAGGTTGGACAAGCACTTGTCTAAGATGGTTTAGATGGGGATGAGCCTGGTCTTGAGCAGGGGTTGGATTTGATAGCCTTCTGATTGCTTTCCAGTCATATTTTTTGGGGGTTGCGTGTGCTGTGTCCAGCTGTTTGGGGATTGGAAAGGGAAGGGTAGCGGTTTTTGAATGCCGCCTCTGACTCTGGTTTTGGGTTCCAACCTTTAGATGTGTCGGGCCTGATCGTCACAGAGACTACAACCCCGAGGGAAGTTATTGGGAGCTGGGGGTGACTGTGAACCCCGTGAGAGGTCACCTAAGAGGTGGCATTTGACCACTCAGGAGAATGAGACTTGGAGAAATTTGGTGCTCCTCAACTCATCCCGGTGGCAGTGGCAGAAATATGAGATCCCAGAAGCCTCGACTCTTCCCAGGGAAAGAGCATCTTGTCTAGGGTGGAGCTGTCTGGGATGCGCTTCGACACACCTCGGGTCCCAGGTGGGAGCCAAGAAAGGTGGCCAGGGCAAGGTGAGGCAGTATCCAAGCCGATGAGGTTTGAACATTACTCTCTGGGAAAGTATTAAACAATTTGCTGCTAATTGTGATATCATCAGCAAATCTGAACAGCTGTTCGTGGAGCTGAGGGAAGCAGCAGGCCAAAGCAAACATCTCCTTGGGACCCTATGGACAGAAAGCGCTTTGGAGACAGCTGCTTTTCGTCTCTGGTTTCCAGGTCACTGTTTTCCAGCCATATTGTTCCAGTTTGCCCCTTTCTCGCTTGGTCGTTGAGACTCGGAAAGGCAAACCTTATCAGATCTGTGGCGCGACTCTGCAGAGGGCACAGACTGCCGGGGATTAACATCGGGACTTTTCCATTCGTCCCAACCGCTGCTGCTCCTTTGGCTACCAGGGGCCAGTTGTTGACACAGATGCTCAGCAAATGCACAGAGCTAGGCCTACCAAGGAAGGGAGATCTGGTCATGGCCCTGGGACTCGAGAGATCTGGGGTCAACCGTGTGTGCTATCATGGAGCTGGTTGGGCACAACTTACCCATCTGTAAAATGGGGATAATTGACACAGGAGTGCAGTGAGGTGCAGAGGATACCATGGGGTACTCAAATCATACGGGGATGAGGGGTGCCATGTATACATTGAAAACAGACTTGTCTCGTGAATGGAAAGCCAGCAGAGCAGAAAAAGGCAGCTAGTCCTGGCTTATGGCTGTCTCCTTTCATTTTCCGGTGGAGAGCACGCTTTCTAGGCCAGTCAGGCTCTTCCTTGTAGTGCCGAGGCACTCTCCAGGATAAGGGAATTAGACAGAAGACTGATGTCGCTCAGATATGGTTCCTTTCTATTGCTCTAGTCCCTGGGGGGACACTGTCCCTGGGTTTCTCTTAGCAAGCTATGTGCCGCGTGTGCACGGACTGGGAGGCTCTGAGCCGCTCCATAAGACAGGCCCTGGACCTGCACCCAACACCAAGCAAAGATGCAGTCCAGGGAGCGCCCCCGGAGTAAATAACGATGGAAAGCCCTTAGAGCGGGGAGAGAGTCCCATTCTCTTTGCATTCATTTTACCTCCATGCTTTCTTCCCCAGGGCTCAGCTCAGCCCACCCTCGCCGTCATTAGCTGCTATAGCGGAGCTCTGTCTCAGGCAAAGCTCACGGGAGCTTTGCTATTGACTTAGGAGCAGCATGTGGCCCCAGGGGTTTAGCCTGGACCTTGGTGTCAGCCCTCTCCTTATTGCCCTCGAGTACCCCGGCATCATGTTTGCGTCCCTCTTACTCACCGTGGACCTTGCATTACTTGGGAGAGAAGCAGTTAAATCTCCATGCGGGCTCTCCCCCCTGCTCCCCTGGCTTTCCCTTCCTGAAGGAAGGGAAATCGGCATCTTGGCTGTTTCGCCCATGTTTTTTTGGTCTGCGGGTTTCCAAGTGGCTGGTTACCTGGTTTGAATGATTTGCGTTCTGGCAGAGGGATGAGCTGGGAATTGTCTCTTGGAGAAGAGCGCTTTTGCATTTAGTTGACGTGCTTAAAAATAACCTGCTCGCTTGTCAAGGTTATAAACAGAGAGAGAACAAATTGCCTTTTGAGTTGATTAAACTGCTCAATGTAGCCCTGCATGCAGCGCTCTCCCCGATGGCTGGGACTAGCTGGAAGTCTATCGCATTAATTTGCACTCTACAGTTCTTGTGCTAATAAGGCCTTGATGAGTCTCCTCCTCTTACCCTTAAAGCTCCCTCCTCCCAAGCTCCGCTTGACTGGGCCTTTAGGCCTTCCGGGCTTTTCATGTTTTTGAGACGTTGATTTTTTTTGCCTCTGAGCAGCTCCGTGTCCTGAACCGGCGCTGCAGAGCCCGGGCTGGGTCTGCAGCCCAGGGGGACGCAGAGGTCCACTTCGTCTTCCTGACTTGAAACGTGAGGACCAAGGCAGCCAGTACTTGAATAAAAGCCTGGCTGGGACTTTTGGTGCCAGAAGCAAGATGCTTTTCTGGCCCCCCAAAAATTGCTCCCAGCGGAGAAGCAGTGTTGGGAAGGCAGCCTTAGGACAGGGTAGCTCTCCGCAGTCCTTGGAGACTTTTCTCCCTTTATCTGGCCGCTCTTCCTCCTCCGGCCTCCCTGCTCCATCCCATCCATGATCTCCTCTGCCTTCTTAGTCTATGATGGGGGGACCGCTCTCTGTCTGTGAGGGTGGGCTGGGTACCATGCCACCTCCCATTGTGCAGGGTCATCTGGATCCCCGGTAGCGACTCCACGCTGTAGCCCCTGCGCCAGCTTTTGTTAGATGTCCAAGCCCTCTTCTCCTTCCTTCCCAGAGTGTCTTCCCATATGGGCTTTGTATATGCAAACTTGAGGTCGGCTGGGTGAGAGATGTCCTGAAACTTGGCATTTGTGGTTCTATCTTGGAAAGGCCTGACTTTCGTTTTCTTTTTCCCATACAGAAATCGCTTAGTTTGGAAATGCCAGATGGGTTTTATCCTTTGGTCCTTTACAGAGAACTAGGTCGTGAGATCGTTTTGATTCAGACTGTGTATTTGGGGAAAAAAATATTGAATTTCTTTGCTCTTAAGACTCAGCCTTAGCAGGCTTTCTCTGTGGAGTGAAAGCCTTTTTGTAGGTCGTGTGGAGTCTCTTTGAAGAGAACGGCATAGCTCAGGGGTTGTCAACCTGTGGTCCGTGGACCCCCGACCTTGTCTAAGGGGCCCGCAAAAGTTGACTCTGATCAATTCAAAAGGGTCTGCACCTCCATTCGAAATTGTTTGTGGGTCCCCAAATGAAGCAAGGTTGAAAACCACTGGCAGAGCCTATGGAGTTAGACAATTCCTTTAACCTGTATCCATTTGCTGCCTCTGCCTCTCTAAATCTGCTTTAATTTTACCAAATGCACATCTGACTTTAATTTGATACTGCATTTGTGTGTTGAGCTGTAAACATTTGTGGGGCAGAAGGGGGACAGATGAAGAAGAGCTCTAGATTTTGCACCCCACCCCACCCCCCACCTTTTGGGGGACAGTCCATGGCAATCGCAAGCGTCTAGTTACTGGATCGCATTTGTAGGCGAGCTGTTCTCAAGTCTACAGGCCGTTGCTTGTATCTGTGCTCAGTGTGAATTGAGAGACTGTGTTCAGGCATCTCAGGGAAAAAAAGAATGGCCCCGTATGCTCTTTGCTGCCCTTTTCAGTCTCTGATCTGTAAAATAAGATTGACAGCAACTTCTAGATACTGGCAGGAAAGCGCGGAGCTGGGATCACGTGCCTGTGAGATTCTCTGTTGGGGGAATGCATGGAAAGGCAGATTGAAGAATAGCCGGTCTGGATTGAAGCGGGGGATGTCAGGTGTTTAACTAGGCTGCTGGAGCTCTTTGAGGATATTCCTGCTTTGCTAGATAAGAGGAATTCAAGGGATGTGCTATACTTAGCGTTTTAAAACTCACTTGGCATCATTACACATCAAAGATGACTGGTTGAGGCAGAATCCTGGAATAGGAAGAAAAATAGAGGAATAGAGTTGGAATTTATTGGCAGTGGGGGGGGGGAGAAAAAAAGCCCCATTGAAGTCATCCGCCCAACACAGCTGCACTAGAAAAGCAAAGGAGGTGTTAGCAGCGGGATCGAACACCAAGTGACACTTAGCACCTCTCTAACCTCTTTCATCCCACGCTCCAAACGCCTGTGCAAACATTAACTCATTATGTCTCGGGGCTCTCCTGTGTGCGTGCACCAGGCAAGGGGCACGTAGCGACTGCTCCTTTATGCGCCCCTGGAGGGTAACTGCCTCCCGCGTGGGGACCTGAGGCTGTGCACGAGAGCTCAGAGCAAGAAGCACAGAGGGAGTCTGGAGAGGCAGCGTGAAACTGGGGAGCTCGGGCAGGGACTGGGCATTGGCACAAAGAGCAGGAACTGAGTTAACCTACACCCCTAGAGCTGAGTTAAGAGACTTGAGTGGAAGATGATACCTTGGGCAGCACCGTCCCCACTACGGCCGATCGCAGCCCAGGCCCCGTTCAAGCCAGCCCAGAGCAGGGCTGCGAGGGGAAAGCGCTGGGTGCACCTGGTTAGTGCCTGAGCCGGGGGGACGCCACTTGGGATCCTGTGCTCCAACTCGCAGGGGGAGGGACTCCGTTTTGGAAAAGCAGCTGTTGAAAGCAGCAAGAAGGGCACCAGAGCTCATGTTTGGGGGAAAGCAGAGTGCTGGACTTGTCTCCATCACAGTAGATTGGGGTGACCTGCTAGACACCAGGAATGGGGTCCACAAGACGGGGAGGGCACATGCTGAGAGAGGAGGGGCGGGGGCATGAGGCTATCCAATCCAGGTGGTAGCACCCTGTTGGTGCCCTGGTTCTCTGAAGTGGCTGTTGCTGTTATAGGGAGTGTTTTGAGGATACACATCGCTGGCATGCAGCTGTTGCCCTTACCAGGGGGTGCTGCCAGTGGGCATTAACTAGGCCAAGTGGACATGTGCAGTTGAGATGTCCTTCCCTGCTGACTCTGTGGCAGGTGCCTTCCTCGTCGGGGTCGCCCATGAACCCTCCCATCCATCTGCATCCCGTTAGTGCCGAGAGGCCCTGGATGGTGATGCTGGCCGGTCGGTGCTTCCTGGGGCTGCAGTGACAGGCACGGAAAGTAGGTGTGTAGACCTCAGGAAGGTTTGCTGCCAGGTTTGATAAGCTGGGCTGGTGCTGATGAGCAGCTGTTGTCCACTAGCGCATTCCTGCTGCTTTCCTGACTTGAGAGCAACCTTCTCCCCCCGCCTGCCTGCTGCTCTGGGTCCCCTCTCCACACTGCAGCACCCCAGGGATTTCCCCACCACCTCCTTGGCTCCATCTGCGACACAAATGACACCTCTCGGCTACTCAAGACTAACGCTGGTGTCCTTAGCAGTCCTTCCAGATGCACGGTGAGACCTGATCCACTGGGCACCACAAGCAAATGGGGAGATGAAGGCTGGGTGTTAACATGAGGGCTGCTCATCCTCCCTGCTATAGTCGTGCAAGGTGGAGGGGCTGGAGAGAGGCATTTGGATGGTGCATTCTGGAGGAGAAGAAAACAGAGAAGCAACGTGAGCCTCACAAGATCTTTGATCACGGCTACTGCGCTGTCTGTGGGCTGCCAGGCAGAAAGGCCCATGCCATGTCTGAGGGGTCAGCTCCATGCCCCTTGGAGGCTAGGTCTCATAGCGTGGAGTCCACCCCTGCATTACTCACTTGTTTTGCTGAGGTTGCAGCCTGGAAGAACACAGGTGTCTGGGCCTCATCTCCGGGAAGATGGAGAGATCGGCCCCTACCCCAAAAAGGAGCTGAGTGCCTTCCACGCCTGCTGCTGGTGCCTCTTAGAGGAGGAACGTCTGGGGGGTCTTGCAGGTGACGTGGCACCTTATCCACCAAGGTGCTGAGTGGAGATCCAAGTGGAGGGGTGCTCGTAGCTGAGCATTGTCCAGGGGAACAGCTTTTAGACCCGGCAGTTGCCTTCTCCAGAGTCTCCTTTCCTCTTGGCTGGGGACTGCTCTGCACTGCTTGACATTGTCATCCAGCTGTTTGTGGTTTTCCAGCTGGCTGCCAGGGGTGGGCTGCATGTTGCGGCTGCCTTTGTGCTGTACTACATCAGCCGTGGGCCCATGCCAGGCTTATTCAGGTGCTCGGATGCCGGGCAGGAGCCCGCAGCGCCCTCACGGGTTGGGTGACAACTTTTTTAAAATGTAAAGGTGGCACACATGCCAGGAGCGCAGCCGGAGCAGAACCAAGCGAGGCGGGGGTGGATGCAGGCTGCCCACTGTGGGCTTGGGGCTTCCTGCCCTGCTGCCTTTCGCCCGGGACCCCCAAGCCAGACGTGTGCCCCATCTGCCCAGCAGCAGCGCACAGTGCACAAATCTGGGGAGGTGCGTGCCCCCCATGCCCTTCCTGGGGGCACACTCAGCAGTGGGGATCTGTGCCCATGCCCTGCACCCCATGAATGAGCCACCCATGGCTTCATCCAGATCCACACCCTGATCCCATGCACCGCCCTGACTGGGTAGCACCCCCAGCTACTGCCTCACTCAGCGTGGGGACCTTGATTTACCCTTGCCCCGTCGCCTCCCCCTATTGACTTGCCCTTCAGGGAGCTGCTCCCCACGCTGCCCGACTGCATTCCAGCCACGTGCATGCGTGCAGGTGTGCACATGCACATGGTGCCCCCTGCATCCCGCTCCCGGCAGCCCCAGGCAGCCCCTGGAAGGCTGGAAAACTGCCCATCTGCAAGGGGAAACCCACCGTTTCCCACAGATCCCTGTGAATCCAGGACAAATGCTGACCCAGAGGTTCCCATTCGGGGACTGTCCTGCCCAAGTCGTGATGGGTGGTCACCCTACTCCCCAGTGACTTCCCAGCTCTGGAGCACATCAGCTGACTTTGGCCGGCAGGGTGCACTCAGCCCCGCGCTCCCTGGGACCTGCCGCTGAAGCAGGATAGAGAAGCCCTGTGAGGCCGAGCCCTGGGCAGTTCGCCGGACCAGAACAAACAGCACGGCTACTCAGGGGCCTTTGCTCAGAGGAGCAATACCCATGTTCGTGGCCCACACTTTCCACACGGATGCTACCTGGGGCTCTCTTAGCAGCTCTCGAAGCCACGGCTGCACCGATCGGCTCACAGGGTCAAATATTGCTTTGTGTTCCCCCAGGACTGCTGAGGTCGCAAGGGATTTCCGTCAAGGCTACATGAGCCGATGCTCCGTGTAGGGCCCTGTATGTCTCCCTGCTTCTAGGAAGCCATTTGCAGCACAAACTGGTTGTGTTGGTCTTGAGCCCAGTCAGCTGGCATCTTACCTATGGAGGACTGAGGTTCACAGAAACCCAAAGAGCGCCCTTGTGAGCTGGTGGCAGGTGCCACCTGGTGAGCAAGAGGGACTGCCACCCCCACCCCTTCTTTCTGTTCTGCCAGGGAGCGTATTTCTTATGCGCTGGTAGGAGCTCCTCGTTACGGTGCTAGCTGGGGATGTGGTAGGTGATGCTGCCATCTCTGTAAGAGGTCTGGTTATGGGGCGGGTGGACCGCTCTAGGAGCAGGCACTCCGTTGGGGGTCTTTAAAACGAAAAGCTTGGTCGGACTTTCTGCCTGCCTCCTGTCATCTGTTCCCAGGTGCAAGGGTGGCCACTCTCCCCAGGTGCTGCCTACTTTGTGCCAGGGAGGGACCTTTGCCTCCTAAACCCATTCATGAGACTGGACCGAGGAGATGATTCATACTCGTCTCCTGTCACAGTCGAGCTCAGCTGTATAACCAAGTTATGAGAGGCAGCCCCTGCCCCAAAGAGCCAAATGTCTAACTAGCCATGGTGGATGGGGGCAGGTGGGGGGACTTCCCTAAGGCCGCGCAGTGAATCGGTGGCAGAGACTGGAACAGGACCAGTGTCTCTGGACTTTGAGCCCACTCTCCTGACGCCGCCTCCACCACTGTCTCCCCAGCACCTTTGTGGGTGAAGGAAGCAGAGGTCACGTAGCATTCAGAGTCCCTCCATCTAGAAGGCGATGTGGCAGAGAAGAGGAAGGAGGGGGCTACAGCGCATTGCCCTGCAGAGGAGCAAAAGAGGGAGCTGCATGTGTCCAGCTGGATATAGCTGTTCCTTTTACTGGACTACCAGGTCTGGACACACAGGGGCACTCCTGAGTCTACTGGGCCAAGCGCTGCCCTGCCAGGATGCCCCAGCACTGCCCTAGCATCTGGGTTGGACTGCGTCGTCCATGAAAAGCACTGTGCCATGGGCCTCCAGCCCTGCTCCGCCTCTCCTCTGCGGGAGTCCCGTGCCAGAGAAAGCTCCGAGAATGGCGCCCAAGAATGGCACCGGGGTGTGGAAAAAATGACACGGGCTATGTATGCCCTTGTGACTTTCTTCTCAACCCTGGAGTTGGTTGTGGCAAAATAAGCCTCACTCGGTACCCCAGAGACTGGCAACTGGGCAGAATAGACAGCTCTGGCCTGAGGAGCTTGGAGTAGGCCTGGATGCTAGACATGGCATGCGCTCACAGCCACTGTGAGCCACCTTCTCGTGGTCCATCTCTGGTGTTTCCAGCAGAAAGGGCAGTCTGGCCTTGTGCTGTCATCCCTATGGACGGAGGCCTTATGGAGCTGCCCTGAGGCCCATCCTCATGTCTCCAGAATCAATAGGTGAAGAAAAAGGCCCTCACGTTGGGTGTTTTATACAAGGACACTGCTAGCTTTTAAGCCTGCCGCAGGATTTCAGGGGTGGGGGTCTGAGTCCTGCATCTTTGAGGTTGGTGGCCTCTCTGGCAACGCACCTGCTTCCAGCCTGGATGGAAAAAGGCTCAAGTTATCCACACCTTTGCACTAAGTGATGCCTCCCGTGGCCTGTCCTCAGCATGATTGCAGAAGATGCAGCGAACCCGTCTGTGATGGAGCTCGGTGGCCCGGGGCCCAACTGCTCCCCCCACCCACTGCATGCCCAGATGGTCGCTGCTGACCGGTGATCACACAGCTAGCAAGCTCCCCCATCTGGGTTTCTCCACCCCCCCTCCCTCCTCCAGCCGAGCAGCTGGAGTTGCACACTGGTTCCCAATGGCCAGGAGAGCGGATGCCAGCGGAAATGCCAGCGAGCTCCGGGCCTGACCCCAGGAACCAGTAGCCGGATTGGACTATTACCTGATTCCCCGCCCGAAGCAGCAGAAGTGGCTCGGCTGGAATGGTCAGTCGGGTCCCGCCGGTTGTGCGTCAGCATTTCCCCTCTTTGCTCCTCCGACGGCCTGTCCTGTCCCCCGCGGACAGTGTCAGGGCTGCGCTTGCAGCAGGCATCTGTTTTCAATCCAATAAAATGGAACAGTGCTGCTTTTGTGAGGTTCTGTTTGCTGGCTGTTGGGAAAGGCCAGTGGCTTTTAAACAATTAATTTCAGCCTCCTGTCCCCTGGGACGCTGAGCCTACCGCGACTGCAGCAGCGCGGCGCACGGAGGCCCACGCAGCTCCTGCCCTCCCCGCGCTCCGAGCCCGGCTGCTTTCCGAGCAATGCAATTATTTCAAGATCCAAGATGCCATTTACCAGCTGGTTCTCCCAGCCCCGCTTGTTCTCCTCTCCGCCACGGCTGTCTGCTGAAGAGGCTGTAACGAATCTCTCTCCTTGCCCCGGCCAAGCGCTGGGCAGAGCCGGCCGGGTTAGAAACATGGCTCAACCCCTTCCTCCTGCCCCGTGCATGGCCTCCGACCCCAGGCGGTCCACGCCTGACCCTGGGGTGTCCCTCCCTGCCATGAGCACGGAGCCCAGACCAGGAGCATCGCATGCAGAATCGGGCTGTTTGCTCCCTGGGTCCCCAGCTGTTCCCCTCACAAGCTTTCTGTCTGCTTGTGATTGAATGTGATCTAGCCCTATGTCTTCCCGCCCACGTTGGGAGGGCGGGGGGACCTGATGATCTGTAAGGTCCCTTCCAGCCCCCAACAACTGCGAAACGGGGAGCTGGACAAACATAGAGCTGAACAGCCTTGGAAGCTGACAGGCTGCAGCGACAAACAGGCCAAGGTCCGGCAGGGAAACTGAGGCACAGAAAGGGGAAATGACTCGTTCAAGGTAGGCAGCGTAGGCAAGAGGAGAAGCCTGGAGCTACGCTCACTAGTTAGCACAACCGGTGACTCGTTCAGGAACTCTACTCACTACTTTACACCACCATCCGGTCGTTCCCACTCAGGGTTATGTCTGCCTCAGTCTTGCTCTTGGCCCCTCCTGCTTGTCAGGCTGCAGGTGAAGAAGTTGCTTGGGCCCGCACGGAAGCTGTCATCGTGTGTTTCTCCGTGCCAGAGCACCCAACGGGAGTCCAAGCCCGGGGAAGCCCCCGGCTCCAACGTCTCTCCCCTGAGTTTGCCCAGGGAGGTGCTGGTAGGGGTCTCTGGGACCCCTTGTTGAATCTCTGCTACCACACAGAGATTCAGCAAGAGACTGGGGCGGCTGGGCTGGGCCCAGGACCGGCTGGAGGGAGCCCACAAGCTTGTGTGATATGGGTCAGACTCCAAACCACAGTGTGATCTCTCCGGCACTCCATGACCGCTGCGGGACTCTGCGCTTCAGGGGGCTGCTATTTCATCCCTGCTGGAGACAACTTGCCCCTTACCCGCCATATGCTACTGGGGTGCACCGGGTTGCATTGAATGGACAGATATTCCCAAAGCCTCCCCCGAGGGAGGGCCTGTGTCGGTCTCCATCCCCTCGGTGGCTGCAGCCTATCTTCAAGAGGGGAGCATGCACGCTTCCCACACCCTGCCTCCTGCTGCCGTTTCCCCGGCTGGCACCGGAAGACCTGATTTTACTGTGCTTGTACTTTTGTTCGTGTGCTTTCTTTTTTAGAAGCCTTGGTTCTTGGGTGCACAGCCCCAGGGGACGTGCGATTTGTCCCAGGCTAGCAGCAAGGGGAGCGACGCGCATTTCTGCTAAAGTACTAGTCATGGGTTACCCATCATGGAGGTGTTTCTGTAGTTAAACAGTCCAGTGCATGAAGACTCAGAGGTGGGGCGAAGCCCGAACGAAAGACCCCCGATCCCCCCGCCCCAGAGCTATGGAGGAGGTGGCTGTCAGCCTGGCAGGGTGTGTTTCATCCGACATACAGCATGATGCAGCCCTTCTCACGCTGGTGCTGCCCACTCCTGGAGGTGAGCTTGCAAGATGGGACAGGGTGGAGAAGGGTCCCGGCTATAGGGGGCTCCTCTTCTTTCCTGGGCCGGTGGGGTGCAAGCTCTGAAGCACAAATGTGGCCGCCTGAGGGAATCCCCAGCCTCCCTGACCCTCTGAGACCGGCTGAGGCCATCCGACCGTTCTCCAGGGCTCGTATAATCGAGCTGTTTGCAACCACGGAGCCAATGTGCCGGAGCGATGGGAAGCGCAAGGGGAATCCCTCAAACGAGCAGCAGGTAATCGGAGACCCTACCGAAGGAAGTGCGGTTCGGAGAGTTAAAAGCTGGCTGGAGCAGGAGGGCTCGGAGGCCAGCACTACAAATCCCTGCTGTTCTTGGCGGCTGCCTGGCAGACTGGACCTGCCGAGAGAAGGGGGCACCCTTTGAAGCTCTCGGGCCGCCCAGGCTGCTGACGGAGCCCGCGCCCCACTAACGATGCCAAGCAGCTCCCCCAAAAGGAGGCGGCTCCCGGGGAGCTTTCCGCACCTGGCGCCGCCTTAGCAGATCGCCGCCTTTAGCATGAGATGCTGTTTGCCGTCCTTGGGGAGCCTGGCAGCTCTGCAAGTCACCTCCTCCCCGCTGGCGGTGCGCTTGCGGCTGGGAGCACCGGGGCCCTGACAAAGTGGCTGTGTTAGCCAAGGGTTGCCGGTCAGAGCTGGATTCCTGCCTAGAGAGCGAGTGTGTGAGAAGGGGCAGCGGGGGGATAACGCCTGTAGCCCTGCCAGAGCCTGGGGCACTCGGGGCGGTTGAGGTTCCCGGCGCTCTCCGCCGCAGAGCCAGTGCTCCTGGGTCTAGCCCGGGCGCGCGCGCTTGGGTTTCCTCCCCGGGCTCGGACAGGCCCTTTCCTGCCAGCTGAGCTTGAGGTAAAGTATTAACACTGGTATCTCTGTTAATATTGCTATAAAGCAATAAAGGTAACTTGACAGCGGAAAGGCAGGGATACCGGAGGGTTTGGAGCCAGGCCACAGCCCTGCTATTAGAGAGCTAGAAAGAAGAGTTCTTCAATTACTGCCAGGTACTGCAGGCTTTTCCTAACAGAAAGGGGTCGGGTTGGCTTAGAAACTTAAGCTCCGGCTTGTTCAGGTTAATTAAAACAGCACTGGAGACTTTCCAGGGCCTTGCTTTCATTTTTTAATAGTTTGCTTCTCCCTCCCCCACACCAGCAGGACTGGAGGAAAATGCGGGCTTGTGAGGCGTGGGGCTCCTCGTGCGGCACCCTCCCGAGGCTTCGGGTGCAGGCAGAGGTCTGGGCCAGGGAGCGCGCCGGGACAGACAGGTTGGTGCTACCATGGGCAGTATCTGCTGGTGGCCGGCAGCTCCCCCGCCAGGTCCCAGTGGGACATTGCCTCCTTCCCCGGAGGGCCACAGCAGCCCATCCCTGCAAACTGTTCCTTGTGCACCCAAAATCTGGATGATGGAGGAGTCTGCCATCTCCTTCAGCACTGGGTCCCAAGGACATTGTGCATCCTCCACAGCAGGTAAGAGGCTTCCTGCCCCCTCGTCTCGTATTTCCCTGGTCCCCAGAGAGCTGCCAGCCTGACCCTTCCCAATGTGCATCTCCGACGGACAAGGGCCGTGGTGTCCTTCAGGCCATTTTGATGTAGGGCATCACTCAAGAGGACAGTCACAGCAGCAGTGGCTGCAGCACCCCCCTTCGCTACTGTGTGCAACCCCCTGATTTTCCCCTCTCCCCCCTGTGGTCTATAGCACCTGTCTATGCCTCAGCCAGATGCCGTGAGCTTAAGCCGCTGGTGCTTGGTTTTGTGGGGAGGGATGCCAAGCAGCGCTCGAGAGAGAGCAGGTCTCCAAAGTGAAGAAAGGTGACTGGCACTCCTGGCATGGCCCCAGTGTGATGTGGGAGGGGAGCTGGGTCAAGCGCCTTGTTCCAGAAGCAAGCTCAGTCTGCTCTCCCCCGGAGAGAGAGCCCACGTGGCCCTGGGCTCATGCAGCAAAGAAAGTGGACAAGGTGGTTATGCAGAACCGGGGCTCAGCGGGATGGGAATTTCCTGCCTGGGGGCTCCAGCCTGGCAGCCGGGGGCCGTGCTGCTGAGACAGCCCCGGGCGGTGCGGGGCGCGGGCAGGCTCTGTGCTGCTGAACGGTGTTGGGGCGCGTCGTGCTGTTGCTCGGAGGTAGGGGACACGGTGTTGTTGGGGGAACACCTGGTTGCACCCGTCTCCCCACATGCGCTCCAGCCTAATGGGCACTGAGGTTTCTGGCTGCCGGGCAGCCCCTTCTGCTCATGCCAGGCTGATGTGGCAGCTGCGGCCGTTCCTGCGCGGGTGTCTCTGGCACGGGTAGGGTGCGGGAGCGCCACGCTGCTGATGTGCTACGTTTCTGCTGTCGGGTCTCAGAAACTGGGCAGGGTAGGGGCCAGTGTTCATCCCTAGCCCCCTGCAACAAGGGCAGGACAGCTTGGCTCAGCTCTGCTCAGCATTTTGACCATACTGAGCATGTCAAGCCTTGGCGTTCCCACCCTTTCCCCCAGGAGCTGAATCCACAGCCTCACACATCTCCCTGCCAGAGCCTTTCGCAATGTTTACCTCGAAGCTCCGTTCCAGCCCATTACCTCTTCTGCTGGCTCCGTCCCCCCGAACCATCATCCCAACCATTTATTAATGGCTTGAATGTGCTGAAGGCACAGCCGTGGCGCGCGGGCAGAGGCCCTCACCAGAACGCAAAGCTGCTGCACCGTTAGCTAAAACTCCAGGTCTCGCTAGGGTTGCCAACACACCAGGGTTGTCCCGGACCCCCAGAAATTAGGTATACATCTCCAGGAGACTGCCGAGAGTCACCCGGGAGAGAAATGATAGGGCATTTATTAAAATAAATGTACTAAATGTTGAATCCAACTTATATAGTAGTCCAGTGGGTTTTTAAAATGTAACGGTAATGTGCATTTGCCTTCCTGATGTAAAGCCCATGCACCGTAATCCATCATGGATATACACAAACACGGGGGCAGGTTCACATTGTGTTATGGGCACGTTGGCATTACGGAAACCTCCTGAAACAGAATTGGCAAAAGCGGGGCTCTCCCCATGGTGCCCGAGAGGCTGCCCAGCCAGTGGAAAGTGCAGGAGAGGAAATGATGGGACTTGGCTGCTTTTTCCCCCCAGTCCTCCTCATCCCTGCTATTCTCATCCGGTCTCTCTGCAGTCCTTTCTCTTCAACCGTTAGGGATGTAGCAAGGCCTAAAAGGCCATTTCTTCCCAGGAGAACTTGTACAATCTTTTCTCCAATGCCTGATGAAGGGTGTTTGTACCCAAAAGCTTGCAAACAAAGAATTTTTTTTTTCTTTTTTTCCAAAAACCTTGTTGGTCTAATAAAAGATATCATCTCCACTACGAGTCCTGATTGCCTGGAAGGCTACAGTCATTCAGAGCTAAGGGTTAGTGCTGCTTTTCATGTAAACCAAGAGTAGAAAAACCTACACCGTGGAAGAATCAAGGAGATGGAGAGAGTGAGGGTCTCACGGGACACTGGCTGTGTGTCTGAGGCCACCTCGGGCCACCAACGTACCATTGTCCAGCAGCAGTGCCCTCATCCCGGCTATGCTATTCCTTGCAAGCTGCCTCATGTCCCAGAACCAGGGTTGCTGCCTCCAAGGGTATGTTGGGGGAGCCAGTGAGTGCCAGGGAGCTCAATCCCATGTTAATCGGCACAGTGCAAAAGCAGCTGCATGGCTTCTGTTTGAGCACCGTAGAGGCACGCCGCTGCGCACGGCAAGCGCGTGGGCCGTCTGGTGCTGAGAGCTGCAGCATCTTCTCCGTTTCCTCAAGGTGCCTATCATGGTAGGACCCAGGTCGCAGGGGTGCCACAGCCCTGGGTGGGATCGAGCATCCCTGCCCCATTCAAGGCAGAAGACCAATGCTAAACTTCCCTGTCCTGAACTGATCCTTTTTCTGGCTTCCTCACCCCAGCCATTCCACCTCTTCCTCAAGTCCGGGAGACTCTGCAGTGACATGTCGAGGGTTTTTTTTCTTGTTCTGTCACTCTGAAAGCTGTGAAACTTGCCTTGCCCCCTCTGCTTTGCCCTGGGGCCCATCACCTGGCATGCGGTCTGCACCAGCCGCACTCAGATGCCTTCCCCCTCCCACCTCCGTCCCCCCACCCACTGCCTCCTGTACAGCAGGAAAAATGACGTAAATCGCTGCATGCAAAGGGGCTGGGGCTGTTTGCAAGCCTGAGGCAGGACTGCAGCTGCCCAGAGCCCCCTTCCCTCCCTGCAGGCAGGGCTGGGGGCTGGCCCCATCCTCGTTCTCCAGCAGGCAGAGGTGCAATACAGTACTCCTGTCGCTCTGACCTGTGCCAGCAGGTAATGCAAGCTGCTGCTCCCCCTCCTCCCATGTGTCCCTCAGTCACGTGGCCCCCGTTCAGAAGGCTCTTAATGACATGCTTCACTTCTCTCCTGACCCAGGGCCCCACTGAGAGCCAAGACTGAGGCCTGCCGAAGAGTAGTTTCCCCATGTCTGCCTCCCTGGACCACTGTGGGAGCCCTTAAAGTGGGCAGGAAGTCTTTTCTTGGGTGAAAGGGGGAAGACCTGGGGCCAGAGCAATAGGACTGTGCTGCTCCCCCTGCTCAGAAGGGCACCTTGGGCTCAGCTGCTGCAGTGCCAAGGGCTGCATTGTGCCATAGGTAGGCACTGCAGTGAGGCCAGCCCCAGGCAGCTTCCCCCCTCCTGCAGTCCAGGAGCCCATGGCTAGGGCTAGCCCCACGCTACCAGGCATGCTGGGCCAGAAAAGGGAATCTGTAGCAAAGAGAGAGGCAGAGTGGGGCTGTGGGATGATGCCGCCGGGCCCTACCACGCCTCGCTCTGTTTGTGTGTTCAGCAGGGGCCAGTAGCCCGGAGCGCAGGATATAAGTTAAACACAATCTTTGCTCTAGAGGCAGTCCGGAGGAAGCTGATGGAGAGAAGAGGGGAATGTGCCAGGAACAACAAAGGCAGGCAGCATCCCTGGTCTGGCCTGCCATGTTTGGGGGGGTGGGGTGTGCTCCTGCTCTCCACCCCTTCTCTGGCAAGCCGCTTCACCAGCCACACTCATTAAACAAATGGGGAGGATTATAATAAACACATCTGCAAGCGCGCAGGGAAACACAATCCCAGCCTCTGTCAAGCTGGGGCAAGGTGGAGTGGAGCCAAGTCTACCTGAACCCTGCCCACCACAACGCCTAGCCAGAGAAGCCCAGGCCCGCAGCTTCTCCTGCACCCCCAGTCGGAGAGCCCTCGGGGCTCCCCGCACAACCAACTCCGAGCCCAGCACAGAAAACCCCAGCCTGGGCAAGCACCCCCCCTTTTGAATCTCAAGAAACTCCAAATTTTTGGCACAGGGGCGTTGAGTACCCCAGTGCTCTTCTCAGAAATGACTTGGAAGATGAGGCTTTCCTGGGGTCTGGGTCCCTCCGCAGGCACTGAGACGGCACCAGCCAGCAGGCACGGCGGTGTCCCAGTCCTCCGGCTGGTAGCTGGATGCAGGGGCTCCACTTGCCATGGTGCCAGGCCTGGCCCAGCGCAGGGAAACCACATGCCACATGGTGATTCAGGGACAGCCCCGTGCTCTACATTAACATAAGCTGCATTTGAGCCTCTTCCAGTCAAGGGCTTTTTTTTTCCCTCCTCCCCTCTCTTCGTCCCAGATGTTTGTGACCTCGAGTCACAGTTTCCTGGTTTCACAGACCCCACTCTCAGCAAATTAGAAGAAGGGGGTTTAACATAAAGCAGAGCTCCACTCACCAGCTCTTTAAATTCCTGTTGCTTCCCCTGTGGGAGAGGAGCAGCAAATCCATGGGCTGCCTTGCAGCTGTCAAGCTGGCATTAGCTCATGGAGCCAGCCCAGGGACAGCTTGCCCTCCCTACCTGTCCGCCACTCTGCTTTAGGGCACAGCCTGAAGGGACTTGTCCCTTAGGCTTTGCCTTGGCCTTTGCACCATTTATCCCTGAGGATGTGCAAGAAGGCAGGCCCCAGCTTAAGCTACTAGTGCTGTGCGCCTCTTGGTTGATGCCGCCATCCTCGAGAGACCAGGGCAGTGTCCCCAGCTCTGGCAGGGAGCCAGGCATACTGGTTGAGCTTTCCTAAAGCTTTGGGATCTTCTCAAGGGAGAAGGGACCCAAATTGTGTTCCCTGAGTTGCAGCTCCCCTCATTGTGGGATGGAGCATCCATGAGTGGGGATGGCAGTGGGTCCTCCCAGACAGAGCTCTTGTAGTGCATTTGCTGCAGCAGTGGGTGTCAATGCCTGCTGGGGCATGGTAGAAGCAGAGACCCGTGGCATGAAGAAAGGCTGTACACCAGAGCGGGCGTTAGGAGGTCCCTCCCTCTGGCTTCTTTGCATGGCCACCCCAGTGAGAGAAGGGATGACACAGCCCTTTCGACTTGGCCCCTCTCTTCTCCATCTGCAAAACCACTCCTTAATCCCGTTGCAGATTGGCTGCCCCCTTAATCCTAACGACATCTGCCACACTGTGCCACGTGCCTGGAGGCACCGCCGTCCCCCCCGCAAGCCTAGACACCCCGATCTGCGCACCTCCGCGGCTCTCGCTCGGACGTCACCCCGCCTTCGCGCGCCTCGAACGCCGAGCGGTGCCCTGAGAGCAGACCTCCTCACGCCTGCCCTCGCTGGGGCTCGGGGTGGGCTGGCAGGGCCGATCACCCTGCACTGTATAAATACCACTCATAAGTTATTTAGGATATAAAGTGACTCAACCCCCAAAACGCTTTTTGGAATCGTTTTCCCAGAGAGAGTTTAATGGGGATTGTCGTGCCAAAACCCTGAGCTATGCCTCACTTTCATCCCCCTAATGCAAGCCATATATCAAAAGACACTAACAGAGCAGGGAGGGTTTCTGACAAGGGGATCCTGGGAACAATCAGCCAATACTCCCTCTCCCGCTCTCCACCCCCCGTTCTGCGCATTCCTCGTAATGTAAATAGAAGCGAGAGGCTGCGCAGCCCTCCGTCCCGTTAGACGCCGCTGCGGAGGAGCCCCCTCTGGGGACGGCGCCAGGGCCGCTCGCTGCAGTCTCTTCTCCACGGCATCGTGCCGCTCGGTTTTTACATCCCCAGCGATGCGGGAGCTCTCGCCCCTTCTGCTGGGAGACCATAGACCCGCCTTCCTGCTGCCTTTTCTGTGGGAGATGGTTTTGAGCTCCCTTCATCCCCCATGTCAAGGCGTGACGGGGTTCTCCACTTTTATGGGAGACCGTTCTCCAGCCAGGTTCCCCATTAGGGGGTTTTGTAGGTTCATCCGGCTTCTCCCTCATGCTCCCTCAGCTCCATCATTTGCCCTACCCCTATCTTGCTGGGATCTTTTGATCTCAGCCGACTGCCTGCCCCTTGGGCAGGGGGCTGGACCCGCTGATCTTGCAAGGTCTCTGATGTCTATGAAAACCAGCACCGTACCTGGGCTCCTGGCAGCCCTGGGTGAACTTTTAGTATTGGACCCCGCTTCCCCAAAGATAATGATATTAATAATTAAAAAATTACCATTTCTGGGCCCCCTTTCTGTCCAGGCCCCAAGCAGCCACCCAGTTTGCCCATGCCTGTGCCCAGCCCTGATCCCAGTGCTCCCCTTGCACCTTTCCCACCTGCAGTCAGCCATTTGATTGGCTTCCTCAGAGCCAAACTCGGTGTCTTCCACATTCCCAGGTCAGTCCTGACCGCTGGTTCCTTTTCTGGGAGCTCCCTCTGCTTTTTCCAGCCCTGTCTGGTAAGCAGGTGCCCCAGTAGCGGCTGCAATGTTTCGGCAGGGCACGTAGCTGGCTTCAAAGCCGTGCAGAAAGGGACCCTCCCTCTTAGCTCCGCGCCATGACAGTCGAACCTGAATTGTCCTTTTTTCTCACATCCCTGTCGCGTCTCTGCATGTGTTGCTTGAGTACCAACTCCCTCCTCTTTCTGCCCTTGGCCTCCTATGGAAAGAGAAGTGAGCGCTGCTCGTGCTTCTTAGGTTTTCTGCTGGATCTGTCGAATGAGTCCTGGGTCGCCATGCCCAGACATAGCTTGAGAGACTTAGCACCTGCCCTTGCACCCCACGGTGCTTGTGCGACCAGGACGTTCTTCCTGTACCGTCCTCTCGTTCCGAACGGGAGAGGCCCGAAATGCAGCCGTCCTCCTTCCCCTGCCCTTGCAGCTCTTGGCAGCTCCCCGCAGCTTGGGATTTCATTAACACGCTGCTCGAGCCCCTGTTCTGAGTCACGGATGAGGATGCTACGTCAGAGCAGGCCAGGCCAAACAGCAGGGCTGGCCTCTCCTGTCCTGGCAGAGCCTGTGCTCCTGGGAGGACTGGATTGCATCCCGGGTTGTTGCATTGTCCTTGTCCTCAGGAGCCGTGAGAGCAACACACCTCCTGATTTGGGACACGACCCAACCCTTCAGAGATGGTTGCTCAGCCCTCCTCCACCTTCCTTCACGGGCAAGTCCCGTCCTTCGCTTCTGGCAGTCCCCTCACCGACCCGGCTAGTCCCCTAACTCCCTCCTGCTTTTTCCTATGCATGTCTGGCAGCCCCATGCCCACATCCCATGAAAACCAGGCAGCCCCTCGCTGTCCATCCCCCTCGGTGGATGGGGCGGGGGAGTCCTTCACTCTTGATTTGGCTCAACCCTTGGGAGCGGACACCGCGTTGCGAATCCCTTTGGTGAGCTCATGGCCACGTGTGGCTGAGGCCTTATCTCTCAGGGGTCTGCACCGGGGTCTCATCCCAAGTGTCACCGGGTAGTTTATTACTGCTCAGGCGTCTTGTCCCTCTGCCTTGGAGCGGCTCCAGCAGGCATTGAGTAGCAGCCCCATGCCCAGGCTTGGAGGTGGCACGAGCCAAGCCCATCTCCTTTGCATGGCGAATGGCAGGGCTGGACCAAGAGCCCGAACTCAAGGACTCGGCAGCAAAAACGGCCCCGCTGGTCCTCGCCCGCGGCCCACAATGTCCGTCATTGTCAGGGCTCACCGCGATCCATCACGCGGAGGCTGTAAACACGCTGCATGGAGGTTAAAGACTTGGCAGGGCTGCACCTTTCCAAACACAGATGGCCAGACCCCGAGCTGGAACTGCCCCTGGCTCCGGGGCCCAGCCCCACTTCAGAAACACCCCTACAAGGGCAATTAGCATTTTCCTGTAAAAGCCTGACACCGTAAAGGGTAAGTTAGCACCAATCCACTGGCACATAAACCGGTCATTAGAGCTGGGCAGGGGGCCAGCGAGAGGCCTGAATTCCAACGGCCCCAGCTGTCGCCAGGACGCGGCTCGCGGAGCCGCTCCGGCAGGCGCGCGCTCGGGGCACGCAGGTTGCAGGGGGGAGCTTGCCGCTGCATCCCGGGACCTGGCGGTGGGTGCGGGGAGGCTGGCAACGTGGGAGGGGCTCGACATTGTCAGGGCCGAACAGATGCATGCTTGCACACTTGCGTGTGTGGTTTCTCCTGCGAGGCGTCTGTGTGGGCCAGGCGTGCGCTTGCCAATGGGGCTTTGTTCCCAACAGGAATTGAGCACCTCCGCCAAAAATAACACTCTGGGGAAGGGGGACCTCGGGAGGGACCCCCGGCCTGTCAGCCGGCAGAGGGGGCTTCGAGAGGGTCTCCTAGCCTGCCAGGCCGGACAAGGGGGCAACGGGAAGGAGCCTTCGCCTTCCAGCGTGGCTAGGGCTGGCGCCAAGGGGCCCCGGCTCGCCTCATAACTAGGTAGGGACAGGCTTTTTGATTTGTCCTGGCTGGCCTGGCTTTTATGAGCAGGGAATGCAGGTTAGCCAGGGGACGGGGGCTGAGTCTGGCAGCCACGGCCACTTCCCCTGCTTGCTCGTTCAGGGCACAGCGTTCTCCTGAAGCCGTGGCAAAGCAGCACTGGCAATGGCTCAGTGAGTCCCCGCCAGCTCTCTTGTTTTGCTTTCCACTAGGGGCCTCGGACGGAGATTTGGGTTTCTCCTCCTAGCTTTGCCACCAGCCTGGTGGGTGGCTCCGGCCAAGTCACTGCACTTCTCTGGGTGCCTCTGTTTTACCATCTGTAAAATGGAGACAGTGAACCCGAACTCCTGGGCGCAGACCTTTGAGACGGACGGCTGGGAAGTGCTCTGTGGGGACCGGGTACTATGATCATTAAGCACCGAGTCACCGAGGGTCAGTCCTGCCCAGATCTCGGGAAGGTTTCCCAAGACATTCCCGTTGCTTTTGATGCCCTGTGTTAACATGAGTCGCCCCGTTGAAGGTGGCCTCCCTGCAAAGGGCAAAGCAACGCCTATTCTGTGCCCTCTTATGTGCTTTTTATTCGGTTCAGGGAGGCTTTGAAGGAGTGACTCCTTGATTAAAATAACTTGCTTCTTGCATGCTGTGCATTCGGGTCGTGGTTCCCCTGGAGGACTTTCTGGCTGTCTTTCCTGGACTTTTCGTCTCTCCTGGAGGACTCTGCGGTAAGTGCAGAACAGGCGTGTTCGCAGCCACGCCGTCTGGCGAGCCAAGCCTCCCCCCACTCCCCACTTAACTCCGGTTGTGGAGCGAGAAGCTCAAGATTCAACACCCACCCCTTCCATTAAGAGAGCTCCCAACGCACTGAGTCATCTGAGGAGACATCCAGCTGAGCCGGGAAGGCCAAACTTGGAGCCCCTGATATGGCTGGGGGGGGGAAGCAAACAAAAGGACTTTTTTGGAAGTTTTTCTCTGCATGTTGTCCCGCACACGAGAACAGACCCACTGCTTTACGGGTCAGCTTTTAAGGGGCTCTCCAGCCAGCTCCGCTCACCTGAACTGGTTCAATTCTGCTTGCTGGCATGGGTCTCCTCTCCCAGAAAAAGCCCCGTGGAGGAGCAGCGCTCCACCCTGTGACCCTGCACATCTGGCAGGAGGGAGCACGCAGCTGGAAGGGTCTGGCTGAGAAAGGGGGAGCTGCCGGGAGACGCCAGGGCTGCGCTCGTGAGATGCGAGAGGCGCGGGCCACAAATCTGGCCTCTCCTCCGGGGGACGTCTCGGAGAAGAGGGAGGATTCTTGTGCCCGTTCCAGACCCTCGGCCTTTCTTGTGGCTCGGCACAAGCAGTCGGGGCTCCAGGATTCGCCGCTGGGCCCTTCCACATGCTCTCTTCTCCACGCGGCTTCAAAACGCAAAAACCCAGCCAGCAGAAGTGGGAGGGAAAAGCCTCCATCTGAAAAGTGGAGATGGGGCGGCTGGGAATGAGGAAGAGGCCACAGGGAGAGGCACCTCGGGCAAGCCACAAATGCCGGCAAAGGGGGAGGGATGGGAAGAGAAGAATAAAAAAGGGGGATTAAGATGTGGAGGAGGGATGCTGCGTGGAGCCCCCCTGACCCGGTGCCTTGGCTCTCCGGACCGCGGGGTGGTAATGGAGACAAGGCGTGTGGATAGCAGATGCCATGTTCCCCAGCCTGGCCCTGGAGAGTCGATGAGCCTCTTCCGCCTCTGCCCTGGGCCGTACGTGGCTCCTTTGTCCGCACCCCCCCTGCGCGGGCGGGGGCTGCGAGGGCAGCGGGGAGCTGGAGCCAGGGGCCTGGGTTTGTTCTGGATTAGCCGCTCTTCTGATTTCTACTAGGTGTGGGTAATTTAATCAAATCTTCTGGGGAGAAGGAATGCAGCATCTTTCATGCAGAAATCCCTCCCAGGCTGCCAGCAGCTCCCCCCGGGCCCCACTTGGAGTCTATCAAGAGCAAATGCTGTGTTGCTGCACCTGTCAAAAAGGCTGCAGCTGCAGCCGCAGTCACGGCGGGCTCCTCATGTCAGGCCTGCCAGACAGCCCGCGCCCGAGCCGTGGAGGTCTCTGTCTCCGTCTCGCGCTCTCTCCCGCTCTCAGACATTTCCCGAGCATAAACAACCGATAATATAAGAAAGATCCCTTATGGCTGTAATTAAAGTGATTCCAGAGCTACATGAGAACACGCGCGGCGAAGACGGGCTCTTCTGCAAGGGGGTCGTTCTCCGGAGCCTCTCCCCGGCCTGACTTCCGAGCTGGTTCGAACCCGGCTCTTCAGGAGAGCCGCCTTGGACATCCAGCCCTTTCCGCACTGCTCCTCGCTGCAATGATTTGTTTGCCCGAGTCGACGCAGGGAGCGGCTGTACCGCGGACAGGAATTTTCTGGCGGCGGAAGACCTTCGCGGCAGAATCGCAGGGACGGAAGAGACCTCAGGGATCGTGTTGTCAACCCCGGCGCAAAAACTACTACAAAAATAAAAATAAAAAAAAGATAGGCCTTCTGTAATACATGGAGCATCCTGTGAGAATTGCCCCGCTGCTAACAACGGACGATTCTCCATGTTCACATTGCTAGGCAGTCGATTAAACAAAGCCAGCAAGGCCGTCGGTAATGATATCCTGGTAATCGTGTTACTCCCCCTCCTCCATGCCCAGGCCAAGAGGACGGACACGGCGTAAGAAGCAGAATAAAACAGAAGGAAGAAAATAGGCGGATTGGCAGATTTCCTGTTGACCCGAATTGGGAGTGTGCTCAAACCACGGATGTCGGGACGTTGCTGTTTCGCTCCCAGCCACGTGATTCAGCTGTTAGCTGGATAACAAATACTCAAAGACTCTGCCTCTCAGGTGGTTTTGCAACACAGCCACTAAGGGACACATAAAAATTGCCTGCCTCCCTTGAATCCTCTGCGGATTACGGCAACAAACGTTCCAGTGTGTTCAGAAGTGAAGCAAAGCCCTCTTAATGAGCAACGCTGCCATCTGCTCTGGAAATGGGACTTCCTGGGTCGCAATCAGAGCCAGTTAGGGCAAGCTCCTGGCTAGAGACAGAAATTGCATGTATACCAGTTCAAAGCTGTAACATAACAGAAGTTCAGTGCACATAAACCGCTTTCAAAATGGCTGAAACTGGTTGAAGATCAATCTGGATGGAGGTAGTATCAGATTTAACTGACTCAGGGGAAATGGGTTTATTGAACTCCCTCCCAGGTCCATGTGAGTGAAGCAACCGTCTACAAACAAGTCCACGTGGCTCTTCCTTGTCTGTCTGGCTGCCCCAGAAATGGCATGGAGTTTGGCGTGAGCAAAGCCAGTTTCTCATTGAGCTTTGGGAGTCTGCCTCTTTCGTTCTTGAAGGAGACGGACACCCTCTGTGTGCCAGGTGTGGCCCTGAGATTGCCGAGCCTCCCATTTTGGCGAGCATGCTTGGGCCAGAGTCTCTTGCGCAGCGGTGACCAGGCTTCTTTATGTCACTCGGGTATTATAAAGGCACCTGCCAATGAGTGTAGACTTTATTTATTTCCAAGCCTTGACTATCATAAATGAAAATCCAGTGCCCCATCTTTGGCTTCAGGCTGGAAATAACTTACGACACTGCTGAGCGCTTTCAGAAGGGAGGCTTGGGAAGGCTTTGGAGCAGGGGATGGAAGGGAAGTTGCTAGTGGTAGATCCACAGGCTAAAATGGTCAAAATGTGAGAGGGAGTGAGCTGGTGGGATCGAGCTCACTGGGGATGTCCAAATGGCAGCCCACAGGCCCCCTCCACCCAGACCCAGCCCATGGGGCTCCTTGCTGCGACTACTGGAAACACCATGTTGACACCAGTGGTGAAGGAGTCAGTGCTGCCACCATCATGATTTAACCATCTGTGGCTTTTCAACGCATTTGATTTGGACCTGGAAAATAGTCTAGAGTTCTTTGGGCCTTTTGACATAAAAGCAGGGTTTGAATTATGGGGAGGCTCAGGGGGGTTGATCCTCCCCGCCCCCTTAAGAGATGAGACCCCCACCCCCCATGGGTCAGTCAGCCCCCAGCCTGCCCCATGCGTTTCTAAGCAGCCCAGGTGGTGGCAGCAGTGGCTCCTGGCTGCTGCCGCCCCTGGCCCCAGCCCCATGGTACTGGCAGGGACCTATGCGCACAGCCCCAACCCTGGCCAATTTTTTCTGCAGACCGCCCCAGAGTGAAAGTGTCATTCAAGCCCTGCATAAAAGGACTGCTACCAGTCAACATCATTCATTTAGACCTTCCGAAAGCCTTTCATAGAGGAGAAGATATTGAGAAAGTGCAAGTACTCCCGGTGTGTCGTAGAGAAGAACCTCCTAGGAGGGAGGGAACCAAGGAGTTATCATGGCAGCCAGGGATCAGTAGGGCAGCCTGTGATTCTGCCTCAGGGTCAGCATTGTTTGATGTAGTCATGAATTCAATGAAAAAAGGGAGTGAAGGCCCAAGTGGCAAAATAGCACATAGTTTGGTTAGGGGAAACAAGAGACGGCAATGGGGAACGTCAGAGGCAGCTAACAAAGCAGAGTCGATAGGACAGATGGAATTGGTTGTAGGTGATGCACCTTGTGTCAGATCGTTGGGGTGATGTCTGTAGGTCACAGGGATCTCTAACTCAGCTGTAATCACTCAACAGAAAGACCTACAGGGCAAAGTGAGCAGCACATCTCATTCCTATGCAGTGGTGGTCAAAGAGCAAAGAAAACACGAAGCCACATAAAGAATATGTGTGTGTGTGTGTGTGTGTGTGTGTATATATATATATATATATATGTATCATCTATCTACTGAAACCATTGTCACCAGCACTACGCCATCACCCTGGGTGTGCTTTCTAGTCATGCTGTCTTGGAAAGGATACAGCAGGAGTCGAGGGCGTTCGGTAATGAAGGTGGCTGGAGGCCTGAAGGAGAATCTGGCTGATGTGAGATTGAAAAGACTTGGTCTGCTTAGTGTAGAGAGCAGACAGATAGGAGGAGATGGGATAGAGAAGCATAATGTATGAATAGGATAGAGACGCTACACAAAGTGCTTCCACTTGCCCCTTTTCACGGGATGAGAACAAAGGGATATTCAGTTACTTTGAAAGGCAAACCCTTGACCCTGATAAAAGGAGATACTTGTTTAGAGAGCGCATAACTAACCTGTGAAACCTACTGCTGCTAGATATGTTGAGCCCAAAGCTTAGTGAGATTTGGAAATGGGTCAGGTTGTTTCTAGGGGCAAGGAGAAAATCCCCAGCTCTCCTGGAAAGGTGGAATGGTATAAAAGGGATGACAGTCCCGCTTCAGATATATTCCAGCCATTACCCAGTGGGTTTATGAATAGAGCTGAGCAAGGAAGACTTTCCCATCCCATGGCAGTTTTCAAGATTTTGACCTTTTTTTGCTCTCTTGGATCAGGGTGAGAAGCCAAAGTCTTGAACATTTTTGTGAACGGAAAATCCCCAAATAGTTTGGAACCAGTTAATCAAAAAGTATAATGTCAATGTCTGAAATGTTTCGTTTCTATTTGATTTACAGATTCACAGCAGGTTAGGGCTGGAAGGGACCTCGTGAGATCATCAGGCCCAGTCCCCCTGCTCTGGGCAGGATCTTTTAAATATTTTCTTAACCTCAAACAAATTTTCCAAACCAAAAGTCATTCTGAGCTGAAAAATGTTACTTTTCCTTTTGTTTTGAAACTATGGCAATTAGTTCAATAACTTGATTTTTTGGGTTTGGGGTTTTTTTTTTTTGGTCCAAAATGGTTTTGAAATAGGAAGTTCCTGGAAATGAATGTCCCGTGTCAGTTTTGACAAATTGGCTTTTTGTGACCCCAAAAGAAAAAAAAAGTCTTGTCAAAACACAATTCCCAGCCAGCCACTCATTTCTATGTAGGATCAAACTCCCCTGGGACAGCCGATATAAAAACCACTGGGTGTGATCCTTGTGCTTTCTCTGAGCCTACCTAGAAGTAGGATACTGGTCTGGATGGAGCTTGGACTTCACTCTTTTGATTCTGATTCCTCCAGTGTTGCAGTGACTTGACTTGCTGGACAAATGTCTGAAAATTAGAGTTTAGAGTATAGGGTTGGCATTGGCAGCCCGGCTAGAGGGTGGAAAGAAGATGGCCAAAGTGCAGCCCAGTGTGAGAGGACAGTGAATAAACCAGAGCATGGGAGTGAGCCATCCTCTTGCCTGGACCTCCAACAGGAGAAGAGCTTCCTACATCCAGACAACCATTTTCTCTGCAGAAAACCTGAGGATAATAAATGCCATGGCTGTTCCAAACCTAGCTCCCTGTGCAGCAGGTACAACTGGGGGATAAGCGCAGATGCTGAGGCATGGAAGTATACTCATACATATTCTGTATAGTGAGGGTGCTCATTTACGCATACCAGTGTGGGCTGTAAATACAATATTAAGGCACTGTGTTTGAAAAGACACAAAAATCGGCAGGATGGGGAATTCTGATGGAGACAGGTTGCTGAGACAGGCTGATCTGAATTGCTGGGTAAGGCAAGCTCATCTGAGCTGATGTAAAACATTATTAGTGAATGTTAAAAATCCTAGCTATCCGCATAGCTTTGTAGAGTCGGGAGAGAGTGTAGGACCCCACAGATGGTAGCTACATGGGTGCATAGTTGATGTATGTGAATGCAGTCCAGAGCATGCAGTTAGTCATGCAGCCTAGGTTAGTCTGGGGTATAGAGGGGTAAGAATTCCCTATGCCGTGCTATGATAGGAAGAGAGGTAAGTCGTCGCAAGTGGTAAAATGGTAAAGTTTGGCAAGGTGGCAAGATCTTCTTAGACAATGGTTTTAGTATACAGTGTGCGATTGGTGGGGTGGGAAAAAGTCAAAGGCAGTAAAAGTCTTTGCTGATTAATATTGTGTGTCGGGGCGGGGGAGGGGGGCATTCAGTCTATCCTCTCAGTCTCACTTCTGGCCAATGGTGTTCAGCAGCTGTTTTCATATTGACCGTGGTCCATGATGTGCTGGATGGAGCTGTCCCTTGACCATCAGATGATATCAGATACCTTGAGGTACCGCATCAGCTTCATGTAGCGTTGGGCTACTCTGCAGGCTCGCAGGACACTCCTGTTGCTTAGTTCCCATGCACCAGGTACCCTGATGAGCAACACCTGCACCACCACATCATGCCCTTCCTCCCTCAGGGGATCAGCCAAGAGAAGTAGGGCTGGAAGGGACCTCTAGAGGTCATCTAGTCCAGCCCCCAAGGGCAGTAATACAGTACAAGCACTCTTCCTTGCCTTTGTTCTTTCCAAAATTATTTAAACAGGAAAAGAAACAGAAGGAATTCACCCTTCTCCCTATGTATTTGGACAGGTTATCAAAGCCAAATGCAGTATCTTACATCTAAAAGGCAGGACACACCTATTGGACAGGGATCTGTATCCTGGAAATCAGTGAGGCTAAGGGGTCATGATGGCTGAGCAGTTACACATGAGCTCTGAGTACAGGCAACCCCCACTTAGCACTCGTAGCTGGTTCCTGAAAAAAATCGAGCGTTAAGAGAAACGAGCATTAAGCAAAACCAAAAGCGTCAGAGGACCCAAGATGGTGACCGCAAGTGTTTTTAATGACCCAAGATGGCGACCGCAAGCGTTATAACGAAACTTGTTGAGCACTAAGTGGATTCAGGTATCAATTTTAAATGAACGTTATAGCAAAATAGCACTAAGTGAAACAGCATTAAGTGGGGGTTGCCTGTACAGGGCTCTCGATAGCAAGATAAATGGGATCGTTGGATGTATAACCAGGAAATATCAATTCCTTGGCTATATATCCAAAGAGTTAATGGTTTTACTTCTATATATCGCATGAATGAGGCCATGGCTGGATAGTGTGTTCAGTTCTTTCGTCCGTGCTTCAAAAAGGCTGTTGAAAAATAGGAAAAGGTCCAGAAAAGAGCTACAAGAATGCTTCAAGGTCTGGAAAGCATGTCTTGCAATGAGAAATGTGGAAAGTTCAGTCCTATTTAGTGTAGTTAAGCTGCAATTTGATCACAGCCTAGCAGCGCATCTGTGGGGAAGAGATTTGTTTTAATTAGGAGAAAAAGACATAACAAAACACAGTGATTCGAAGCTGAAGGTAGAACCCTACAGTTTTTGCAGAGAGATTAATTAACACTGAAAAAGCTTGTCATGGGACATGGAAGCTTCCCACACCTTGCAGCCTTCAAGTCCAGCCTGGTTATCTTTCTTATGCTGTGTCCATACGCTAGTCTCGTTGTGTCTGGTAACGGTGTCCTAAGTCACTGCCCCACGCTGGGTACCTCCCGAGACAGAAATGATGTAGCCACGTTTATACTGTGCTGCAGGTGGATTAATTAGCAAAAAGCCAGGCAGTCATTCAGCAGCACTAATTAGCCACCCAAAGCACTGTGCATGAATATGGCTACATTGCTTCTCATCTAAAACACCGCTTCTGCAGAGCATCACAGCATCCTGGAAGACCCCACTGTCAGGCCTGATAAGTTTACTGCGTAGGCACAGTTTAGAAGATCTACTGCAGCTCAGATAGGAGTTGCGTGTTGAATGCAGAAGTCAATGATCTGCAGTCCCATTTCATACAGAAGAGAAGAGCAAATGATCCCACTGATTCCTTCTGCCTCTCAAATCTATCAAATTTAGGCCCAGTTTCTCCATGGCTAGGGACAGAAGTTACACATAAACTGGTTTAAATGATCAGAAACTGGTTTAAACCTGTAACAGAACAGAAGTTCAGTGCGCAGTTTCAAAATGACTGAAACTGGGTTAAGATAAACTTGGCTGAATGTAGTATCAGCCTGAACTGATTTGGGTCAAACCAGTTTATGAAACTTCTGTCCAAGACCCCTTCCTGGTTCAAGTTAAATCAGAGTCCCCCGGCATGCTTTGCAGCCCTGAGCTGGGCTATGCTGCCTGCTCCAGAGAGCAGGGCTGGCCCCGCCCCTCTGGTCCCTAGCTGGAGCAGTGAGGGCTGGCTCACAGACCATCCCAGGCAAACCCCAGCTGGGGCCTCAGGCCGGGGGGGGTTAAACTCACCTTCCCCTGAGTACAAAGCTACTCTACCCTGCCCTGCCGACTTACTTAGAGCTGGTTGCAACTGTGGACTACAAATCCCAAAGATAGCTGGAAGCAGGAAGAGGAAGTGATGATGAGCAAACCTGCAGAGCCCTGCAGCTGTAATTGTGGACTGTGAATCCCAGAGACCTTGGGCGCAGCAGGAAGAGGAAGTGAACACACAGCCCTGCTCTAGCACTCCCAGGCTTCTGGCTGGAGCCAGTGCAGGTATGTGGTTGCATTTCCAGAATCAAAAGTGAATGTCTGTTCATGTGCTTATTGGTTCAATCTTTGCAACTCAGAGTAACCTGCAGAGATTGAATCAATTCAGCCTCGGGCTTTTTGATTGTTTGTATTTAGCCCGTTTAATCAAAGTGTCTCAGTTTGTTGTCACTATGGTGCTTACCTCGGTGGAGGAAGGCTCCCCAGTTCTCTTCCTCTGTGATCAAATGTTTTGCTCCAGATGCAGCCAGTCAACATTGTTGCAGGAAATCTGGGGGCTGATTTCACTTTGCAGGGCTCTGGCCAACACCATTTTATCTGTTTTCATTCCTGTTTCATGAGATGTGAATAATTAATGAGAAACAGAGTGAAGGGAAAGATTAAAAAAAAAAAGTGTTAAAAAGAATTCAGGCAAAGCAGGGGCGGGGAGGAGTGGGCAGGCGGAAGGTCATTAGGCTCCAAACAGAAGTGAAATCACAGGGCAGGGAGTGGGGCGGCAGGGGGAGAATCTGACACCGAATTAACACAGCCCAGCAGTATCCCTGTTCCTCTCTGGAGGTGGTGGGGGCCGAGATCAAGGGGAAAGGAAGCCTCTTCTGGCTTCATTAGCAGCTTTTTTTTGTAGAACATGGGCCCAAACATTAACTCTCTCTCCATGCATCTCTCTGCCTGTCTCTGTAAATGAGCTACTTTTGCCTTGATTTGCACAATGTCTATCTACTGCCACCAAAGCGCGGGCACGTCTGCTGACTTCTGTGGGCTCCCCTCCAGCAGATGTGGTACGGGAGGGTGAACGTCCGCTGGTAGAGCACCGGCTTCTGAATGTGCTGCAGCAGCATGCCGGAGGCACTGGAGCCTCTTCGCACGCCTTGGGTCGGCTACCAGGCGGCAGCACCCTGCGAGGATGGAGGAGGCTCCCCGCCCAGAAGACGCATTCAAAAGTTTAGTCAACGCATCTCGAGAACTTACTGTATTCTAGCTGAGGGCAGTGGGACCGCTTCTACCACTGCGGAGAAATGCTGGGACCCACTGGGAGAAGGCCTAAAGGAAGGAGAGATCTGGGAAAAAATAGGGTGATAGGCAGGAATGAAATAAACTGTGGTGTGTGTTAGGGTGGGAGTTTCAGCGAGCCTCTGAAATAATCCTAGGTAATGGTAGTCTCATTTCCTTGATGTATGAGAGCCCAACATCAAACCAACCTTTATCCCCCGAATGAGAGGCATGGCAACCCCATCTGCAATTTTTTTGCACAACCCCTTAGTGGCTTTGACGGGTTCCTGAAGTTCTTGGTTGAAGAGGGTGAATTTGGCCAGCAGCTGCTGATAGGCAGGGGGTCTTGGTGGGAGATGTAGGGGCAGGAACCGCTAAGTCGCACAAAAGGGAGTGTGCTATGTTAGTGAGTGCTCGAATGGTTGCATGTAACACAGAAGGGCCACCCGGTTATCTTGGGGGTCATTTAAGCAGCAGCAAAAGCCCTGTGCTAAGGCCAGGATGACCCAGTCTGTTTGCCCGTTGGCTTGCAGGGCGTTGGCTGAAGAGGTCAAGACTTTTACATCAATGTGTGTAGAGAGTCCCTGCCAAAAGAAGCTGGACATTAGGCCGGGTAGGTTCTTCGTGCTGTGAGATTCCCCGGTTTGCCTCTTTGGCGTAGCACAAGTGGGATGTCCTTTGTAGCTTGCTCTGGACGTGTCTATTTGGGAAGCCAAGAGAGTTGCCCAGTGCTGCTTCCTGTAGACAGACTCTTCTCTGCTGCAGCCAAACAACTGGGGACACTGGGACTTGCGTGCCCAGATATCTGGGGGGTTTCGAGTTCTTGGCACGTCACTGGAGCTGGATTGTTTTAAATCTTGGTGCTGAGCAACTTTGAAAATCCAGTCTGCAGCACTCCCACCGTGGGAAGCCACCCCTCCAGGAAGTAGGGGGGGACTAGCCGTGCCCTCGAACAGGTGGACATCTCCCCCTTTCAGATATGCAGCTCCCCAGGCCCCAGGGTGCGTTTGTTGGTAAGCCTCAGCCTCCTGCTCCAGAGCAGCATCGGTTCACGGCAGGTCCCGGGCAAGGATTTGCATCTGGCTCAGATGCTTGAGGCACCGCTTGTAACCTTAGTTTCTGGGGACCAGGCTGCTGGCTGATGAGCAAGTACCCAGGATGGAGAAGCCCTGCTCTATCACCCTTCAGCCTGTCCCGTCAAAGTGCACTCCCAAGTGTGACCCCCATTGTCACCTCCCAGGGCTGAGCAGGAAAACGGGATCCAGCTGATGGAGGGCTCTCTCTGTCTCATTGCGTGACATGGTGAATCCTCTCCGTCTGCTTTCAGGCCTCTGGTCTTGACTGGTCCCGGGGAGCCAGAGCAAGAGAGCAGCCTTCTCCCAGCTCCTCCATCACTGGTATTGCTCTGCTCTGGTTCCCCCAGCACCTCTTTCTTGGATGCAGCTCTAATCAGGCTGTGCCCAGCCTGATGCTGGGACAAGGGTTTTGACATGCCACGGCATGACGGTGATATTGCTGGGTCTTCTGGTGGGCTCTGCCCAGAGAGGGCATCTCCCTTCTTGAGCCACACAAGCCCTTTTAAAGCTCTGGCCCTCAACTGGAAGGGAAAGGCCAAGGTGGTGGAAGAGCACAGGGTATTGTGTCATGGCAGTATCATCATCACACAGGTCTGGTGTGTGGGGAGGATGAGACATGAGACATGACCTGCCACCACCCGCCTCCCAGTTGGGCCCAGTGCTTGCTTGTGGTGCGGGACAGGAATGGCTGGGGACACACTGCTTTCCTCTGGCAGGCTCAGCCCTCCAAGGGTGTTTCTGGGATAGCTGTCAGTGGGTCGGCACAGGTCTCGGGGTGCCTCAGAGTTGCTCCTTGCCAGAGGTATACGTGCCGTCCTTCTCCAGCCGCTGGGAGTCATCATTTGTGCACTGCCTCTTGCTCTCACTGCCTCCTATTATTCACAGAGCAAGCGCGCCTGGAGCTGTTGTGAACCCCGGGCATCCTGAGTCCAGCACGGAGGGGACAGAAACTGAACTGAGATGGATGGAGGTGGAGCCAGTCACCGCATGGCAGGTACTTCCAGCTTTGGACGCTGAAGCGTTTCGTGATGCCTGCGCAGCACGTATCTTCTGATCTGCTCGGGGACTTACTTGAGGCTGGTCCGTAACACTGCTGCTATTGTACATCCCCTCTCAGCCAGCCCTTCTCCTCTGGGGCTGCCCTTTCGGTTCTTGGCTGGCTTTCTGGCCGTAAGGCAGCTGGGAGGGAGGTGGCAGGGTGCATGGATAAGGAGGAGGGTTTAGGAAAGGAGCATCATGTTCAGTCCTTATGTCGCCACAAGAAAGAGGAAAAGGTTGTCAAAAAATTGCAGGGAAGCAAGGCTGGAAATGACCTCACGAGACCATTTAGTCCAGCCCCCACCCAAGGCAGGATGGTCCCTGATGAAACCATCCCAGCTAAGTGGCTTTCGACAGATTTGGGGGAACTTGGGTGCTTTGAATTCATTTCTCAGTGGGCTAGAGGACACTGCACTGTCTGCTGTGTGAGGTGGGCTAGCTCCCCGGTGCATGCACCCTGCACGCACCCAGCTGTCTGCCAGGGCTCGCAGCAGCCATAAGGCAGTGGCTTCCTCTGGGAGGACTGGAGGCTTTGGGATGAGCATCTCTAGCTGGGGTGCCTTGAGATCTCTGCCGTGCTAAGCCAGACAAGCAAGGACTGGATCCTCTTGCATGGTTCCCTCCTCTGTCCCCGCTGGGTCCTGAAGGAGGTCTTGGCTGGCCGGAATTTTCTTCCAGATGAGCTCACGTGTGAAGTCAAGTGTACGCTCCCAGGCAGGCTCTGAACATACGCAGGCTCGGGCTCCCACAGGAGCCCCTTGTTCTTTTGTGAGTGAGGAGTTTGGAAAGGACAGTCCTAGCAGGGTTGTTTCTGCGGCCCATGGCACAATGAGATCATCGTCCCTGCGCAGGAGGAAGGGCATTGTGCGAGGGAGTGACCTATGCTACTATTAATACTCCGCATCTCTCTAACGCCGTGTATGGGCAGAGCCCCACGCCAGCCAAGCTTGTAGAGCGAGGGGATCACTCTGCAGTGCATTGTGCGCTCTCCCCAAACCTGTCTGAGCCTTCAAAAGAAATGGCGGCTGCACGGGGATCCATGAACTCCAGCGGTTCTCTCCTCCGGTGTCCAGAGAAGCAGTCTTCCTCGCTTCCTCCAGGCATCCCACCTCCAAGCCCAGCTAGCCAAAGTGGGATTGGCTCTCACTAGTTTTCCCGCAAGCTGCAGCCGTCTCTGTCCGCAGCTGAGCCCTTCTCTCCAAAGGGAGAAACATGTCCTGCCCAAAACAGAGGGAGCAGGATTGTCCTCACCTGTTCTGCAGAGCCAGGTGCACAGAGCCCTGCGAAGAGGGTGAGGGGCCAGCACATGCGTTTCCCAGCAGCTCCAGCTCCGCTCACACTCAGCTCTGCAGCTTCATGACAGCCATCTCACCAGTGGGTCTGAAGGCAATTGCCTGCTCCCATCCCCTGCCTGCCGCTCTCCCGCCCCTCCTAAGCCAAGCCCTTCCTGAACACAAGGACCCAGCTCCGGTTCCCAAAGTGCGAGTCGCACACCCACCACGTGCAACTCCATAACGTCTTCATGGCGCACGGGGCTACGTTTATGGGAGGGAATGTGATCCATGCCGCTCTCCCACCCTGCCTCGCAGTCCGTTGGCAGCGGAGGCATGTGAAACGCTGCAAATAGCCGGTGCGCATGGGATGGCAGCCAGACGCGGTGCCTGCGGGGCTCCGGAGGGAGCAGGGGATGCTGGGCTGCAGATGGGGACAGACAGAGAACAGTGCTCTAGTGTTGTTGCAGCCATCGGCCGGCCGCTCTCCAGCCCAAATGGGGTGCCCCGTGGCTCAGCTGGAGGAACACGGACATGGCAGCAAGGGCTGCCTCCCGCTGTTGTCTTCCCTCACTGCCTCCCCCCAGTTCTGCCCTTTAGGCTGGATTCGGGGCAGAGCAATGGACTGAGCATGTGGCCTTCTGACCCGAGTCTCCCTGGGCTCCCCTGATCTTCAAAGTTTTCGCTAAGTGGAGCCCAGGCTGTGTTGGGAAATCCCTGTGACTGACTGGGACAGCTGTGCCTTCAGGACAGATGGGGCGAGGGCAGGCCGGAGCCAGGGGAGATGGGTCTGCGGGGTGGAGAGTGCTGGGCTCTGGAGCGCTGTGGCCCGGGCACCAGGCGCAGCCACGGACCACGCGGCTGGGGGTCAGAGCAAAGGGCTCCAGGCTCGTGTCCGGGATTCCCTGCAGCTCTGGAGTCGCTTGTACACGTTACGTGTGTGACACGCTGGTCCTCTTGTGAGCTGATGTATGCTGGGAGCCTCGGAAAGGAGGCTGAGCATGTGGCGAGTGTGTAGGGTCCCTGCATCCCCCCTCATGCCTGGCCTGGCACCGTTGCCCCCAAACGCACTGTTCCTGCAGGGCCAGCCCTGCCTCCCCACATCCAGGCTCCCTCTCTGTCGTGCCCCAGCCCTGTGAGGCAGGTGGCAATCCCCGGGCATCCCCGTGGGGACAAGTGCCCGTCCCCCCCAGGGCTGTGTTAGCCTTGGGGGTTTGCCAAGGGGCTGCTGGGGAGTGGTGGTGCGAGGCGCCCAGTCTGCTCGCCCCGCTGGTGGGGCAGGCCTGGTGCCGGTGGCACTGCCCAACCCCGCCAGTGCTTGGGTCTGGGCGAAAGTGTTTGCATTGTCTGAATGTGACATTTAGAAAAGCACCGGTGTCACTTGAGCCTCTCGCTGCGGCCAGGAGCTGGAGCCCGGGCAGAGACACGATCCCACCTCCAGCCCACAGTTCACATCTGGTCCTGAAACCCAATCTGCCAGAGGAAGCACTGCAGCTTCACACTCAGCCCGGAGCCGCCGTTAACCCCTTCGTCCCTGCGCAGCCGCCCTCCCTTGCTGCTCCAGCCCCTGAGCTGCCCCTCTCCTCCTGCTGCCCCCCGGGTGGAAGTCCCATCCTGTTGACTCCTTCCTTTTCTCCCACACCGGCAAATCCCCTCCTTCCCCCCTGCTGCTGCCTGGCTTCTCCACGCAAGCCTCCTCTGCCTCCCTGGCGTCCCTCCACCTGACTCGGCTCCAAGCCCCTGCTCCCTCCTTCTCCTACTTTAGCCCTGCTGCACTGGGATGAGTGGTGGGACACGGTCCGCTGGACTGGGCTGGCACTGGGGGATGCTGAGTGGGAGGCCAGATCCCCACGGCTGGACCATCCATCTCACTGCAGCCTGCCCGGCCCCCTCACCCTGACCAGCTTCGTCTCTCACCGCGGCCTGGAGGCACTGCTGGGAGTCTGGTCAAACCCTGCCCCAGGCTCAAGGGAGCCCATTGCTTTGATCGACCTGCAGAGCCTTCCCAGCCCCCCGGGTGTGCGCGGTGCGGGGGGAGACAGAGGAGCACAGGGAGCTAGCCGGGGGGTGCTGGGACACGGGGGTCCAACTGTTTCCGGGTCTGCTCTGAGACCCAGTGCAGGTCTCTCCCCCTTTGCCCGCCGCTCCATCCCTGTTCTGGTTCCTTTTGTGCAACTTTGCCTTGGAAATCCACCCGGCCCCTCCCTGGGCAGGAGAGAGCGCGTTTCCAAGTCAAATCCCTGCACTGAGCTGACAGGCTCATTTGCCTTGCAAACCCCCCGTGCGCCGTGAGCATTTCTTCCCTCGCCACAACCAAATGCTCCAGGGAGCAGCCTGGAGGCCCCAGCCCCAGTCTGCTGCGGGCCTGATCCATCGCCTCCTTTGTGCCATCCGTCCTGCCCCACGAGGCAGGGTGTGAGGGCACTGGGTTGATTTGGTAGCAGTTCACATCCACGTTATCCTGGTGTTAATGGCTGTGGAAGGCCTGCTGCCCCCTCCTCGCCCTTGAAGAACAGGACGGCGGCCTAAGAGCCTCTTGCTATCATTGCTGGACCGTTCCCTGCAGCATCCTCTCCAGTGCCTTTTTGCTCACCCTGCAAAGGGGCTCGCATTTCGGATGCAATGTTGATCCTCTTGGTGGCCCACCCTTCCCCCGCCTCAGTTTCCCCCTCGTCCAAGAGCGATGCGTCCCCTTTTGCAGTGTCAGGGGGAGCTGGATCTTTGCACGGCTCGTAGTGCAGCGTGCTGGCAATACGTTGAGCCTTGCCTTTATTTCTCTTCATCAGCCCTCTGCCAGAGCCCTCCAATCCAAAACTTCTCCCTGCGCTCTCTGGTGCTTGAGCTCAGCTGGTGCCAGGAGTGAGTCTCCGATTGGAGGGATGTCTTTGTTGCTCTGCAAAAAAAAAAGAAAGAACGAAAAAAGACAGAAAAGAGAGAGAAATTCTATTTCTGATCTCGCTGCGTCCGGTTGTGCTGCGCTTGGTGCGAGCCCTTTCACATCTTTGTGACATTTTTCCCATTACGCTCCATCCTCGGCCGGTATCTCGCCCCGGCGCTCCAAGTGATCTGGTTACCAGCCTTGCATGGTGAAATATATCACCGACCTTGCTGCCGCGCGGAGCGGCGCGCTGCATTTTGTGGGGCACGAGAGGATTAGAGGAGGTGCTTCACCGACTGCCTGAGCTTGACATCTTTTCCTTTCAGGAATGATGAGCCGTGATTTTTATCGCTCTGGCAGGCTGCTTGCAGCTCCTTCTGACGATGCGAGAACAAGCTCTTACTCTTCACGCCTCCCCACCTCGGTTCCAGCCTTCTGCCGCTCCACTCAGGCTTACTTGGCCAGGAAATGCCTCCGTGCTCAAGGAAGATCCCCCTACGAGTACGAGGTTCCCTTGGAGCACAGAGTCCCGGCTCTGCTTCCAGGAACGGGCATTGCAGCGGGTGGGACAGACCTCGTGCTGACCTGCCAGGGCCCGGCTCTGGGGCCCTGCGCTTCCCTTTTGAGTGCAGGTGGGCCCATTGCATTCAACAGGGCTGCTCACAGCCTTCAAGTTAAACCCTCCGGGTGTTCTCCTGGGTCAGGATTTATGGCAGTGATTCTCAGCAGGAGGCCACAGCACCCTGGGGTGCTGTGAGATCCTTTTAAAGGTGCCGTGGGGTGCTGTGTAATACTCCATGGTAGCAGTGCAAACACCTACGCGCAGTTCGGAAGATAAACCCAGAGATTTCACATAGAAATCCAGGGTGTCAGGAACATCCTGACCGGTTGTGGTCTTTTCCAGTGGTGTAACCAGGGCAGCTGCCCCGGGCGCTGACTTGGGTGGAGGGCAGAAAAATCCAGCTGCTACCACAGCTGCATGCTTGCAGTCACAGCAGTGACAACCCCTCGCTGCTACCTCAATGCCTGGCCACATCATTACACCTCTGGTTTAAGTTCACGGCAATGGCAAAATTGCTCTCGCATTTTTCCGCAGCCAAGAAACAAGTAAAAACGAAGAGCTGGCATTTTCTGAGGGGCGCCTTGAGTCAAATGGAGGGCATGTTGAGTCTAAAAACATTGATGATCCCATTCAGTATAGAAACATCTAGGGCATCGATGTCCCATGTTGTTTCAACTTCAGATGCCGTCTCCCCTATTCAAGTGGCAGTCATCTTCTGGACACTGCTTTGGAGAGATGGCCTGAACTCATCTGCACTTGCTCCTCCTTAAGCAGGGCTTTCAGTTTTGCCTGAAGCCGCCACCTTTGTGTTGCAGGTGTAGACCTGGAGGACCTGTGCCGTGATCGCGGCTGGAACAGACTCCAGAATCCTCCTTGAAACTCGTGTCATCTGTCGATCCCAAACCCATCCTGAAGCCGCAGGTGGGTTTACACAGTGGAGTTAGGACAAGGTTGATGCCTGCTCCTCTCTTCTGTAATGCACAGGACACATGGGCTGTTTGAAGGCCACCTGCACCCTTGCCTGGTGTCAGAGTGGCACGAGTTGCACCGGGTAAGCAAATCACCTGTAGCATAGGCTGTGCTTAGCGTATAAGCCCCTTCATCTGGGGTTTGCTGCTTGCTCTGCAGTAGCTGTACCATGCTCTCTGCCTCGCTTCTGCCTCAGATCCGCGTGCCGCGTGCCGGCCTTGGACCCTGGTACCTCACCCTGCCGCGTCGTGCGTCCTGCACATTCCAGGCCCTGACCTTTGGCCTGGCTTAGACTGCGGACAGGGGCTAGGAGCATGACTCGGACTCCCTGGTTATGACCCTTTGTGCAGCCTCAGCCCCTGATCTGAACCCCCCACGGGCTCACATGCTGGTTTAACCCCGCACATCTCGAGACTGCTGATGCCCCGGTCCTTACACTGGCACCTTATTAGCATGCAAAACTCAATGCACAACCCCATCCCAGCTCAGAGCTGTACTTGTCAAAGAGGCCAGCTGTCAGCTCCGAGGTTCGCTGTCCTGCTGTCCAGGTTCACAGTTGCTGCTCCCAGTTCCTCTGTGTTTCTGCTTCTTCCTGCCTCATCTTTTCCAAAGCTCGTGCTCTGCTGGCATCGGCCTTTCCTGCAGCAGTAACATGATGATTTATTGCAGGATTGTAATTAGGAGGGGTAAAAGCACCTTTGCTGTATAACCCCATGTTCTCCTCTCCATGGCAGGAGTCACGACTCGCCAGCATCCCCAGGGCATATCAGTGGGGGCCGGGGCATGTCCATGCTGTGATGGGGCTGCCATGTAGGCTTGCCCAGGCTAGCTTTAAACTAGCTCCCTCAGGTCCCAATATCACGGTGCTCATTGTGGGCTAACCACCTCGCTTTCTCCTGGGGCAAAGCACCCCAGTATTCCCTTGCTTCTCTGGATTTGGCTGATCTGGTCCCAGTACCAAAAGTAGCTGGTTTAGAGCTTGCTTGGGAAGGGCTGCAGTCCTAGCAAGGAGCACAGAGCAGAGGGGCAGAGTCCAGGAGGAGCAGACACTGGTTGCCCCTAGCAAATGCACCCGTCCCACCTTGTTGGTGGGCTTGGGGCTTTGAATGGGTCCCAGCCTTCTGGGCAAAGAGTCAGCTGTCTGCTGACAAAGTTGTCTTAGTTGACCGGGATGGGCGCATGAAAGTGTTGCTATTCCCAGGTTGGTTGAGGATAGGCGCACATGTCCCATGAGCATCTGATGAAGTGACTCCCGCTTCACAGAAGCTCATGATCTATATGTCTTAATTAGTCTGTAAAGTGCGCCGCTACCCTGACTTCAGACTAGCGTGGCTAGTTCGTAGTTACCTCTTTCTTCCCAGGAACGTTCCCACAGGCAGAAACGTGGGCCTGCGGCTACTGAAATTGGGAAAACGAGTCCACTGGGTGCGAGCACCTGGCAGGGAGATGGAGGGGCGCAGGGGCAAGGAGCAGGGACCTGTCAGGAGGCAGGTAGGGGACCAAGTGTGGCTGGGACAACATCATTTAAGGATGGCACCCAGGACACGTGGCAGACGTTTGCAGCCTCTATATAGCCTGTCTCGCTGGCTGGCACACAGGCCTCTGCAGGCCCAGATCCTTGCCTGTGGATGCAGCATCCCCACTTGGTAGCTCCAGACCCCGATGTACCAGCGTCTCGCAGGGTTTGGGTGACCGGCCTGGCTCCCGTTCCCATGGGCTGGGTGCTGTGGGGAAGCTCCCACCTGGCACTAGCCTGAGATCTTTGCCACGGGGAGGCTTGGCCGACCTTTCCTGCCTTTCATCTGCAGAATACCGGCTCATGTTTCCCAGGTCTAATTTATTACCTCGCTTTATAAATGGCCCATTTCACATCCCGGTCCTGACAGAGAATTGCAGAGGCCCCTGGCACCAAGCCACCAACTCCTTTCAACTTCCCAGCGAGTTCATCAAAGGCCTGAGACACCATTTCCCCAAACAGTAAAAGTGTCAGGGAAGCAGGCGTGTTGGGAAACTTTAGTGACAGAAAAGTGCTTAATTAGTGGTAATGCAGAGTTTACAGCCCCTCTCTCTCCCCCCCCACCCCTTGTTTCTGGGAAGGGGCGAAGGGGGAAGAAGGTTTCTCTCCTGTTCAACGACCCCTGGAGCCCCGGGACAATGCAGCTCTCAGAGGAGATGTCTCCTCTGCTGTGTAAATGTTGTCATTGGGTCCTGCCTGAATACAATGCCAGAGAGGAAGATGCTGCTGGGAATTTCCCTCATCTCCTCATGTGGGCAAGCGAGCGGGTTGTGGGGAGGGTGACAGGGGTTTCCGCAGAAGCCTGGGGCAGCAGAGTGGCGTGTCGCAGAACAGGAGTGTGCACCGCATGCCTGTGCCAGTGCAGCGTGCTGTTTGAAGCTTGCTTGCCTATTTGGGCTTCATAGTCTCATGGTTGGTAGGGGCTGCACGGGACCTTGCAGATCGCCAGGTCCAGCACCCCTGCACTTGTGGGGGGAAGACTGTGAGCGTACAGGTGGAAGCGTGAACACGTGTGTGCATGTGTACACTTCACGCGCGGTGTATATATCTGAGTACTGCGTACCTGCCTGCTTGTGCCACGTCCAAGCAGACGTGTAGGCACGAGGAAGCACAACCGAAGTGGAGCGGGTGCGACTGAGAGCACGTGCATCTGCATGCTTGTTGTGTGCAGTGTCTAGGTGTGTACATTGTCAGTGTGTAGGAGTGAGCTTGCGTGACTGACCTGGAGGAGGGTGTGTGTCTGGGGTGTATCAGACCTTCTGGCATCTGCAGAGCAGGATGGGGGGGGGTGTGCATGCGTGTGTATGTGTGTGCGCGCGCGCATGCGTGTGTGTGTGTGTGCCGCCTTCAGCCTGACCTGCCACCCGAAGTGTCTTCTCAGTGTCAGGGACTTAATCTCCTCCCAGTCCCTAGGCCCTGAAACTCAAGGATTTCTCTCGTATCTCCTTTCCTCCTCCGGTGCTTTCCTTATCTGCACGCTTCTGTCTGGCCCCTGCTTAGCTGAGCGAGGTCAGCAACCATGGCAGTCTGCAGTCAGGCAGAAGGCAGGGTGGATTTGCACCTTATAGACTGACTGAATCAGAGAAGCATAAGCTTTTGTATGTGACGAAGTTAGCTGCTGCTTACGGCAGCTTGCGCACCTCTGATTTAGTTAGTCTGCAAGGTGCAAACTCTACCCTGCCCTCCGTTCTACTCAGCTCGCAGCCTCGGGAGGCTTGTCCACACTGTGCAGGGATGACCCCATCCAAGTCTACTGCAGCAGGGCAGAGCCAGGGGCTCATGGTGAGCCTGATTCGCCCCGCCAGGGACCCGTTTGGAGCAGTCTTGGGAGGGCAGGACACGGGCAGGGCACGCTTGGTCCCACCCTCCTGAGACCCACGACTGATATGGCATAGAGGCATCCAGTGCTACCAAAGCAGAGCGTGTCCCCATGTGGACTGCGATGCCCGCGTCCCGTGGCACACCCGATTTACTACTCTCTTCGCGCCTGCCGGTGTTTTATACACCCCCATCACGTCCTCTCCTCCCTAATCCTTTCAATCTCTTTTCCTACGGAAATCGCTCTTTACCGCCAGTCATTTTCATTGCCTGTCTCAGGGCTATTTTCGCTATATCCTTTTTCAGGCAAAGCAGCCATAGCTAAACATGCTGCTCCAGGGGGTGACACAGTATTAACGTACAGAAATGGCATTATCCTATTTTCAGTCCTATTTTCCGGGGCTCTCCTAATACGTCCTAACGTCATTGGAGATTCTGAAACCTTTTTTTTTCTTTTTGCTCACGGCTCTGCACATGAAGCAGACGTGTCCACCGCTCCGGCGCTGACGGGCTCCCCCAGCAGCATGGGCGCTGTGGGTTAGACGCTTCTCGTCCTTGACCTCGGGGCTGGGAGCCGTTACCTTTGGCAGGGCTCGGATGCTTTCTGTCTGTTTGTTTGTGCTGCTTGCTGCTTCTCGCCTTGCAGCCAGGGCTTCTGATTTCCAGCCGGGGCAGGAACGGGGCTAGGCAGGTTCTTGTGTTTCTTGTCGGTGGTAGCTGCTGTGAAATGTTATACGGTGGTACGACCAAGGACACCAGCCAAGGTGGAGACCTCGCAGTTGCAGCAAGGTGCGAGGCCAGCCGGGAGATGATCCCCGCCTGGCGGGCACGGGCAGAGCCCGCAGATGCCCCAGAAGGGGAAGACTTGGCCCTGGCCTGGCTCCGTTCTGTTGCCGTGGCTGGATGGTTTGGTGTCACAGGGTGTCCGGGGAGGATGAGGAGCAGAGGACCGGGGAGAGGGAAGATGGAGGGAGAGCGATGCAGACGAGCCGCAAGCAGCAGGCTGGGTCCCGTGGGCACTGTGGCAGAGAGGAGACCGCAGGAGGATTGAAGCCATTTGGGTTTTATCCGGGAGTTTGGCCTCTCCAGGGGAACTGGACTGGTGGCTTTCCCCCTGGGAGCAGTGGCAGAGCAAAGGGGGAGCTGACATGGTGGTGGGTAAAAGCCCATAGGGCCCTGCCTTGTGATGGGAAGTGAGGGGTGGCAGAGCAAATGTATTAAAGATGGCAAAGAGCCCGGATATCATGGTGATAGGCAGGGCCACGTGGGCCTCTGCTCTCCGTGGTAGTTCAGACAGGTGCCAGGGTCACTGCAGCTGTTCTGAGCGCTGCCCGTGGGAGCAGTCCAGCAGGGCTGGCGGAGAGCTGTGCTCTCTGGACAAGACCCGCTCGCCCCAGCCAGCCGGATGGGTGCCCGCGCCCTGGATCTACCCGCCCCGAGTGATGCATCCGATGTATGAGAGCTCTTGTTCTGCTCCGTAGCATCATCCTGCGCCCCATGTGCGAAGGCGGCGGTCCAGCATCTCTTGGCCGTTGGTGCGCGAATACAGCTGGCTGAGGGCACGCTTTCGTGCCAGGCCTAGACATTCCCTGCCCGTTGTAGCCCTAGCCGTGCTGGAGACTCCTTGAATAGCAGGTTGTGGGCTCCTAGGGACCTGGTGATGGCTGAGCTAGCAGGGTGCCCCATCTGGCTGTTGCTCCCTACTCTGTCTCCCTGGCCTCAGGTTTCCTGCCTGCTTGCCCTCCCCCTGCCACCCCTATCAGCACTGCCGGGGCCTTCCAGCTAGAACCAGGAAACTATAAAACTTTACAGAGTGTGGCTGGAGAGAAACAGGAATCGCGGCAGCAGCTGCCAGAAAGGCCAACGCTGGATTCACAAGATTTTCCAGGGCTCGGACTCGCCAGGAAGGGGTTTATCCACCTAGGAGGAGCTGTTAAAACTAAAATTAAATTCTTTGTTTTGGAAAAAAAAAGCCCCAACCCCAAGCTCTGCACTCCAGGCAGGCTGCTGCCTGCGGTGGGAGGGTCCCAAGCTAGTCGCACCTGCTGGCACACGTGCCCCGGGTACTTCTTGTCTACGGTTGTGGTGGTGAGTCCCAGCACTGGGCATGTGGGTGGAGGAGGTTTGCTGGAGAAGCTGCCCTGGGTGCATCCTCCGTGGCTGCTCTCAAGCTCGCTGGGGACTGAGGGCTGGAGGGTAGGTGCTGCGGATGGATTGGGAGGATGGGGCACGCATGGGGTGCTCTCAGCTTCCCCCCATGCCAGGGCTCACTGCTGCAGCAGTGTAGACAGCCTCTCAGAGGCCCGTCAGACCACAGGAGAGTGGCTCTCAGAGGGGCTATGGGACCGGCCCCATGCTCTGGGCTTCCCACCCTGGAGCAATAGACTTGGAGCATGTTGCAAATCTGAGCCCCTCCCCAGCCTTACTGATAAACCAGGGGCTCCCCCATGAGCACACAAGCCCTGGGTGTGCCCGCGGTCCATTTGCTAGCATAGTGCTGCCCCGGTCAGGATGGGCACATCTAGGTGTTTGCAAATGAACCCCAGGCGTTATAAGCTGTGTTGGTTGGTTCAGGCATGATGTGGTCTGTGTTGATGAGGGGACACAAGTGGCATCTTGGGTCTGTTTCCAGGCCTCACGCCTTGGTGAGAATAGCAGAGCAGGCTCGTCCCCCACAGCTGCCTTGAGATGGCTGCCATCATTTCCCAAGAGGGGGTTGGAGATCATGAATAATGTGTCTTGGGCGTTCAAGCTGGGGGCCGTAGGTGACACCCAGAGCGCCTCTGTTGTCCTTGTCCTGGGGTTGGTACTGCAGCAGGTCAGAGCAGGGTCTGAGTCTGGCTGTGTTGAATTGAGCGGCTAGAGTTTGGGGATTGTCTTGTAATCATACGAAACCCTGTTCCAGCTCCGTAAGGCATGCATCCTGGTCGGAGCAGATGCGGTGGGGTTGGAGCAGATCTGCTTGTGACACGAGCTTGGCTGTAGAGGATGGATCTAGAGGCATGCTTAGGGTGACGGCTGCTGCCGTGGAGGTAGCTGTAGCGGTCAGCTGGTTTCTGATGCAATGCGGCGGCGATATGGCCATTGCAAATGTTCACAGCAGCGTCCAAGAAATGGATCGGCTGCCTGGAGAGTTCAGAGGGCAGTTTGATGGAGGGGATGGCAGGCTGGTAATGTCCTGCTGGCATTTCCCTAGAGATTCCTTCTTGCCTGCCCGTATGATGAAGGTGGCACGGATGCCCCCCTTGGGGAAGCGGACCCCAAGGTCTGCATTGGCAAGTGGAATGTTTTCTGGGATCGATAACAGAGTCGTTGAGAAAAGGAGATGCCAAGGCAGAGCTACTCTGCACACCGGGGCAGCTCACAGCCCTTCTCCACCGCATGCGCCGGGGCTGGGGGCAAGAGAAGAGCATCCCTGCAGCGTCCTGGCTGCCGGCACGGTGGCACTGGGCGACCACAGTCCGTAGCAGTTTGAAGCACCTGGGTTTGCTGTCTGAGGAGCTGCAGGATGTCTCCGTTTGCCTCCCAGTGCCCCTTTGGGCTGTGTTCCCTCCATCCCCTCCCATCAGGGTCTTCAGGCTCAAAAATCTGGAGCCTGTCTGGGAACGTCTCCTTCCTGATCCTTTTCATGGCTTGAAGGTGCAGCAAAGTAGGTTTAGGCTGGATCTCGGGAAAGGCCCCACTGTTCGAGCAGTGAAGCGGTGGGACAGGCAGCCGGGGAAGTCGTGGACTCTGCATCGGTGCAGGCGTTCAGGGAGAAGTTGGGCAGTCGCTAATAAGGAGTGATCTAGGCATCGCTCTGCCTGTGTTCTGCTATGGGGATTTCCCAGGCTTCCTGGCTTTGCTGGTTGCCCCCTCCCCACCTTTCTGCTCCATGTGGCAGGGTGTTTTTAAGCCTTTCTCAGAGGCATTGGGTGCTGGCTGGGTAGCCGGATTGTGCCTGCGCTTCTACAGGGACTTAACGCTGGAGGCTCCTGGCTAGAGGGTCCTGCCCATCTGCTCGGCATCAGACCGATGCCACGTTTGGGGTTGGGAAGGAATTGTACCCCATGGTCAGACTGGTACGGACTGAGGGGGGCTTGCCTGTCTCTGTAGTGGGGGGCAGAGCCTTGAACAACCTTGTACAGAAGCAGGCCGCTGGCTGCTGTGGTTCCCCTGCTCGTCCTGCGGCAGGCTCGGGCGTGATGTCTTTGGTTGTGTCGGGTTGGATGGCAGTTTTACCAAGAGTTTTTAGATGATGGATTTGTCTGGGAGGTTTGGATGGGGCTGATCCTGCCACGGGCAGGGGCTTGGACGAGATGACTCCCTAGAGGTCCCTTCCAGCCCTGCTGCTTTCTCAGTGATCCCGCAATTTGTTTTTGGCATCTTATCTTGGTCATCTCAGCAGGCGTGGAGCCAGCAGCTCTCAGAGATCCAGCCAAGGTCACTGACAGTGCAGACGGGCAGCCGTTGCCTGAAGCCAGGAGCAGACCCCAAAAGCATCACCGCCCTTACATTTCCCCCTATATAAATCTCCAGAAACATTTGAACAGGGTCGCACTCACCACCATTTGTTTCAGCCCTTTGGGGAACATGTTGGGCCACTCTTCAAAGTCTCAGGTCTCAAAGGCTGGGGAAGCCAGGTACGGTGCTAGGCTTGGGAGCCTAGGTGTGGTGCCTAGCGAGCCCGAGGAGCGTGCACTGCCAAACCTCTCGCAGGCGGTGGCAATCCAGATGGAAGCACACCTCCTGAGGACGCCGGCACCATCCAAGCAGCAACTGCTTGATCCAACTTGAAGCCGTTAGTGCCGCTGGCCTCTAAACAGCGACGTTAGCCCTCGAGCTCAGTGCGGAGTGGCTCGGGGAGGGCGGGGAACGAGGCGGCTCTTCCTAGGACCGTGCAGGCGCAGATCAAAGGATGCCTGCCTGCCAGAGCTCAGCAACACAGTGCCAGAGGACAAAAAGGATGTCCGGGCCAAGATAAACCAGGAACTCTGCAACAGGAGAAGGCTTGTGGTAACCAGCTAGTTCTGTGCAGCGGCCTAAGCCAAGCCCCTGGAGCCAGCCACGGTTCCTACCTCCTTTCTGAACCAGAGCCCTGTGTGCTAGCAATTTGTCTTGTCCTGGCACTTTCTGCTGGGGAAGCTGCAACTCTGTGCTGCATGCCTCTGAGAAGCACATGGCAGCGTTTCTTTGGACTCGACATGCCCAGCGAGGTAGTTGTTCACGAGCCGTCGTTTGTATTTGCAGTGCGCCGAGTTTGGCTGCTCAGGTGCGGGTTGGGGCATGTGTCTTTTGTCAGTGCAGAAGGCCCTGGATTGGATTTGTCTTGTTTCCATTGCACTAGGGTGTTTTTTTTTCAGGTTTTGGGTTGAATGCATCAAAGGCGCCCGCTACCGCGGGCACTCAGGAATGGGTTTGCATTGCTCAAAGTGTTCTCTTAGCTCTTTGCACTTTTGCTGCCAGTGCACGCTCCTGAAATCACCGGTTATATTAAACCAAGACTCCTTTGTTCCCTGCCTGCTTACAGCCCATTGCCAACTTGAGAGTGGGGAGTGGGGAGGTGCTGGGGCATCCTCGGTGGGTTCTGCCTCTGCATCCAGCGGCTCCTGGCTGTCCTCGTAGCCTGCCTTCCCGCTCCTCTTCAGCACCGAGCAGCTCTGGGGCACCCTCCTCTGGAAGTCACGGTGTGCCTGCTCTTGCTCACGGGTTGGTGGTGGGGTCCCCACTCAGCAAAGCCTTGGGCCTTGTGTCATGGGGCTCCTTTGGATTCGGGGAGGATGGACTTAGTTCCTTGGCGGTGCCTTGGTGAGAGATGGAGCATCTCCCAGAGTCAGCACTGTTGTTCCTGCAGGACTTCCTCAGCTGTGCTTGCTCCCCAGGGCTTCCTTCCTGGGCCAGCCTCAGCTGGCCTTGGCCTTAGCTTTGCACAGAGCCCCGTCTGTGTGCTCACAAAGGCGGGGTCGCAGGAAGAAAGGCACCTCCAAAACACACCAAGGACTCAGAGGGGAGCTCTTATCTAAGGCAGCAGAGTTCAAAAAGTCAATCGGAGCAGTCAGTGCTGGGGGACAAGAGCGTTGTGAGATCGCGGCTATGCCAGAGTCCGCACAGGGTTTGCCCCGGGCGCAGAGCATGGCAGAGGGCCTGGGCATGGGCATGGGCTGCTCAGGAGGCAGTGCAGAAGGAGGAACTGAGGTGGGACGTGGGGATCAATGCAGCTGTGGGCTGGTGGGAGTGAGCAATGCGTCCCCAGGCAGGTGGGACCATTGGGCTGATCCAGGTCCCAGCCTGGCAGGGTGCCCTGCTCGAGCACCTCCTGGTTCTGCTTATTCCTGTCGCGTCTGCTTTGGTTTGACTTTGTTCCTCGCTGACTGCTCTTGCAGGTGATTGTATGCTTTGAGTGCGACTCATCCAGACCTCATTCGCTTTGATCGTGGCAACGCTGGAGGCCACTGTGTAGTACCTGGGGAGCTGTGTGCTCCTGGCAGCTGGGACCAGGGTGAGCTCCACGCCACACTCGGAGAACAGAAACACTGCTCAGAAAGCATGGACAAATGTGGGTGTTACAGGCATCATGGGGATAAATCCATGCCTCACTTATGCCCCGGGCTGTGGCTCCATATGTTGCCTGCCGTGGCACTGGGTGTTTCACATTGCGGTACCTCCAGGGAAGTGGAAAATGGCTGGTTTTTGCTTCTCGAGGGGTTCCCAGAAAGGTTCCTGGGGGCTGGGATTCTTGTGGTTGGGCCTTTCCCAGAGGCCTGTGGTGGATGGCTGGGCCCGTGCATGGGACTGTGTGCCCATGCAATTGTGTTTGTGGCTACGGGATTGCTTCTTTGTTGGAGGGTTTGGGATTGTGCGTTGGGGTGTGATTTCCCTGCACATGTAAAAGGGACGGTGTTTAGATAGGATTGTGGGTGCTGGGGCATAAGGTGGGTTTCTGTATGACTGTGTGTGTGGCACTGTAATCGGGTGGGATTGTGCATGTGCAATCGTGCGTTGGCGTGTGCTTACGTGCCCGCTCCTATAGTTTAACGGTGATGGGTGCATTGGCTTCGGGTGTCAGGGGTTGGAGTGGATCACCCCCAGGCACTCCCTGCGTGGTGCAGAGAGGGACAGGAGGGACCAACTACAGCCACTTCTAGTAGTCCAGCACTCTGGTCCTGCCACACACGCGTGGCTCGTGAAGTTTGGAAGGATAATGTTCTGAATGCTTGGGAGGACACAGCGTGCCACACCAGCTTTGAATCTTCCCTAGTCATGCTGTGACCCTGAGTCAAGGCCTTCCACCTATTCCCCCCTCACCCTCCGTCCTTTACTCATGCACCCAAGGCAAGAAGAGACGGTCACCAGCGTGGTTGTAGATGGGCAGGGGAACCTCATTCCTCTGCCCATCTGCAAGGGAGCAGGCAACAGGGGCTGGACCTCATGAAGACTTCCCCCCAGCTAACCTGGGAGCTGCTGGCAGCATCACCACCGTAGCCCCGAGCCCAGGGCTACTGAACAGCCCCAGTAATTATCCACGCTGAGCTGCATGCCACTCTTGCCCTGCTCTCAGCGCCCGAGCTGCCTGGTTTGCAACCACCATTGGGACATGCCCTAGGACAGTGGTTTTCAACCTTTTTTCCTTTGCAGACCCCTTTGAATTGTAAGCGTGAGTATGCGCATACTTTTGTGTGATCCTAGTCATCTTTCACAGACCCCTGAGACATAGTCTGGGGACCCCCCAAGCGCTTACGGACCACAGGTTGAAAACCACTGCTCTAGGAGAGGCCAGGATCTTGCAGCAGCAGTGGCCAGAGCTAAATCCTGAGTGGGTGCCAAGAGCTCAGTTAACACTTCAAGAGACTGCTGCCCTGCAAAAAGCCCTGGGCCTTGACAGCACCCAGGGCCTCCCACCGGGAAGTCTGCCCCATTTCCACTTGAAAGGGCAGTTCTCCAGTGCTTTCACCTTGCCCCGGTTGGCCCTGGCTTGTGAATGGGTCTTGTTTAATGGGTTCTTCTCTGTGAATCCACAAAGGATGTGTGTTGGGGGAAGCGAATAGACTGTTGCCATGAGAATGGTCTTCACGCTGTTTTCCTCGAGTCTTGGGGGGACCCTGGGGAGGGGAAGCAGTGAATGGGTCACACCATGGTGCCAAGGCCCAGCTTCATGGGGGTGCAGCACAGAATAGCAGACAGCAGGCAGCAAAAGCAGAGCTGAGTGAGGGGACCTGACATGCCAGCCTGGGAGCATTTCAGAGGGTGATACATCTCGTGATGAGATGTATCGCCCTCTGATGGGAACAGGCCAGGAGGAGTGGGGAGACTTCCTGGGCCTGGAGATGCATGCATCTCCCATACCTGCAGCAAGTCACTTTGTCTTCGTTACCAGCACAGTCTCCCCTGCCCTCCCTGCCTCGCCACCTCCTTAGCCCCACTGGGATGATCCTTCGGGCTGGGCTTCTCCCAGCCTCTCCCCATCCTGATGGTTTACTTTGCCCTTTGAGACTGATGTGGAAACAGGTTGCTATTCTTGCCGTGAGAACTGACATAACATTGGTCATGGTCAGGATTCAATGTAGAAATGGCCAGTGCCACCTGAGAAATAGCAAATGGCATTACCCACAGAGTGTGTGTGTGTGTGTGTGTGTGTGTGTGTGTGTGTGTGTGTGTGTGTGTGTGTGTGTGTGTGTGTGTGTGTGTGTGTGTGTGTGTGTGTGTGTGTGTGTGTGTGTGTGTGTGTGTGTGTGTGACTCAGCCCCCTAAATCAGGGCCAGATTTTCCAAAGAGCCCACTCTCTGCTTTGGTACCACAGTAAGAGCAGGCTTTTCTGCTCCCAGTCGCACCCTGTGTGCCGCGGGCAGCAGGCTGAGCCTGGCACCCAGTGGCCTGGCTGAGCCCCTTTTGGAAATCAAGGCACTTACTGGGGTTCCCGGTGGGAGTAAGATCTCAAAGATCTGGCTCCGCTGCCTGGGAGCATGGGCGGCCGCAGGGAAGCACTGAAGCGAGCCTGCGGCAGAGACCATGGCCAGGCGGTCATTACAAGCCCCCGTTCGCCCGTGCATTGAGGAAGTGATTTGTCTGCAAATGTACGCGGTTAAACACAATACCGAGAGTTTTGCCCTCTTCCCTTTCCGATGGTTCCTAATGCTGAATCGGCTGGGCCTTAACGATCTGCTTCCAGGGAAAGCCTGGGGATCTCCAGATTTCACACGTGCGTGTAGCCCTCGGCCCCAGGGAGGGTGGCAGGGGTCTCGCAGGAAGTAGCGCTTGGAAGCAAAACCACAGCGTGCATGTGTCCTGGTGCGGGAGGGATCCCCCACCGCTACTCGAGGCTTCACGGCCTGGTGATTAGCGTTTTCATTACTCAGCAATTAGTCCTGGAGACTGGGCGTGTGAAAGCGCTTAGCCGCACCCTGGAGCTGCCAGGAGTTGGGGGCTGGCAGGATGGGATGGGAGAGGAGAGAGGGTTGATGATGGGGGGATGGGAGGTAGACTTCGCGCTAAGTAACATCCCAGCTCTGACAGCAAGGAGCTTGCAGGCCTGCGGGCTTCGATGGAGCGGGGCTCCGTCCTGCAAAGGGACGGCTGGGCTGTGGATGGGGTGGAGCCAGCCAAGAGACAGGCCTGAGCCAGATGGCTGGGAAAGCAGGGCTGAGGAGCATGGCTAGGGAGCTGGTAAAACAATCATACCTGCTTGGGGAGCAGCGGTGCATTCCTGGCTTCAACTGATACTCGGACAACGCTCAGAGCTATTCACGCGAGCAACAGGAGCCTGGCAGGAGAGGAGCCCCCGTCCCGAAACAACAAAGGGCATTCCCCGAGGAGGCAGAGAAACCAACTCTCTGAAGCTGGCACAAAAGCTGCTAAGTGCAAACGAAGTGAAGATGCCCCGCGAAATGCATGGATGCCAAAGCGCCTGCACAGCCCCGGGTATCCCGAGAGCCTCCTGTCTGTACTCCACACTGAGGGCCTCAAATGGGTTTAACATGGAGCATCCTGTCTGCTTTTCTCCGAGTGGCCCAGGGCTGCAAAACTTCACTCTGATAAAGGGGTTTTTTTGTGTGGTTTTGTGACTTTTCAACATAGTTTTGCTTAGTTGCTCTTCAGTAGGCTGACTTTGGGCTGGGCCCTGAGCAGGGATTGCCCATGGATATTCCTGCTGCCCTGTGCTGTCGAGCCTTTCTTTATAATCTATCCTGTATCTCTGGAAATCAAAGCATAGCTCTGTTTTCACAGGCAGTGCTTGTAGGTAAAGATGTCAGGTTTAGGGTCACTTCCCCATTGCTCCTGCTTGAGCGGATGGGTCATGCCCTGTAGTGGAGCACAGAATAGCAGGCACCCGGGTGTACACCTGGGTGATTGCGGGGGGGGTCAGGTATACGCAAGCGCTAGTAACCCTTTGAGTCTGGTTGCACGCTAAAGGGACCCGTCACTGTCAGGTTTTCTCCTCCAGCCGTCAAGGGTTAATGCACAGCTGCTGACCCACAGATCTGCGTGCAGCTGTTGGTGGAGAGCATATTTTCTGCCAGCAACTGCGTTTCCACACACACCCCGCCCAGGGAGGTCCTTCTTCCCTTCCACCCAAGCCCGAATGAACCCCTGGTGAAACAGTGAGTGAGAACATGGGGAGGGACACACAACATCTAGGCTGCGAAGCACCTCCAGTGGCTGCAGGCATCATACACCAAGCACAAAGGCACCAGAGGGAAGAAATGAAGGTGGCAGGGTCAGTCCCCTCCCTGCCTCTCCAAGCTCCAGTTGTGCCCCCCAGGGGTGCCAGACATGCATCTCCCTTTACAGGACTATCGCATACAACCTTGACAATTGTGCATGTTGTGTGGGGAAAGGGTTGTGTGCAGAAGGGTGACAGGTGAGCAGCACCGAAGAGCATCCTGTGCCCTACAGTGGGAAGGTGTGTGTGTGTGGATGGAGGGGTAGATGGTAGGTACTGGTGGTGGATTATCTTTTCTTACACACGTACATAGACACACACACAGGCTCGCATGCACAGACATACGCACACACCTGAGTGTGCATGTGGCTAAGATTGGGACCAGAATCCTGATGCCTCTTTTAACACCAAGGTCACGCACAAGCCGTGGAGGAAAAACGTTCAAGGTGACTGGTGCGTGAGCTGCTTGGGGAGTCTCGGCCCGTTCCCTGGGCAGTCCTCACATTTTCTCTGCCCCGCTCCCCACTGATAACACCTCACTTAGCTCTCGTCTCCCTCCCCTCCTCCGCCGGCACGGAGAAAGGAAGCAATTGTTTCCCAAAGCCACCCAACAAGTCACTTGTACAGGTAGATCCAGGACGTATGCCCCCACCTACATGGGACCTCTTGGTCATGCGGTGCCACCTCTAGGGTCATAGTTTCATAGTTGGTCGGGCTGGAAGGGACCTAAGCAGATCGTCTAGTGCGACCCCCTGCCACGGGCAGAAAGGATGCTGAGGTCAAGTGACCCCAGCATCCTTTTAAAGACCCCCTGTCTAACCTTTTAAAGACCCCCAGGGTAGGGGCAAGCACCACTTCCCTTGGAAGCTGGTTCCAGCTCCTACCCGCCCTGACAGTGAAGTAGCGCCTCCTGATAGCTAGCCAGGTCCTTGCCTGTCGTTCCAAGGGAGTTGAGGCCAGGACTGTCTCTACTATTTCTTGAACACCGGGGCCCACCAAGGCCATAGGTTATGCTGGAATGTGGTTGTGGTGCTGGTGTTAACTTCCCTGCACGCCTGGGAGCCTCAGTGACCACTAACAGGCAGGACCTTGTTTTTAGGCTTCATCTGGACAAGGCAAGCATGGACGGCTACCCAGTTCTGCATGGAAGCGGGGCGTGCTTCCTAAGCTGAGGCTGCCCAACAGGCATTGCCCCGATCACTGGGAAGAACATGGCAAGCCAGGCCTCGTACAGCAGGTAAGGTTAAATTTCAGCGTCTGCTTGCTTCCCCGGCCTTTCTCAGGGCTCATCATGTTCTCAAATTCCTTCTGGGCTTGAAATCCTCCAGGCTCAGTTCAGCCCCAAGGGGAATTCTGCAGGGAAGCTAAAGCCAAATTGGCTCTGTCGTTTTTCAGTTATTCAAGTGTGAATAAACAATTTTTCCCCCCGTTCTGTTCGGAAATTTTGTGCTTGGGTAGCTCGCACCGCCGTCGTTAGAGCAGATGCATTTCACCGCCACGCAGGGAGCCAGCCGCCCAGGAAGCCGTTTGGCAGAGGATTGTAGAAAGTGGAGTGTCTGCGGGTAGCCAGGCCGCATGTGTGCAGCGTTATTTTTCTGTCTTTTTATATATCACGCTCATGTTTTTGGTCCTCACCGCTGGCACCTTCCAGAATCAGCTGCTCCTTGGTGAAGTAGCCTTGTTCCTCATCATGCAATCAGAGGACACTGAGTTTTATGGGCTGGTTTGGTCCTCCCTGGGCCAGCTTGGCACTTTCCTCCTATTATCCCCTACATAGGAACAGACCTCCCCAAGCCACATAGCAACTCCACCATCTGCTCCTCCTCCATCTCCATCCTTCTGGTCTGCTTTTGGTCAATATGGCAACCACATCCTTCCTCATCTACCAAGGGGCAGAGGGCTTGGCCAACGAGGTGGGAAGTGGGGTTTTTGATTCAACGACGTGTTGTGCGGGAAACGCTTGGCTTTCCTTGGGTAATTCTGTCTTTCATTGCAAAACCAACTGCCTGAACCTGAAGACATCCCATGTTGCAATGCCACTGCCAAGGCCCCTGGGACTTGTGGATCAGGTGGTCCAGGGCCCCATCATCCTCTGTGAGATGGATTTCACCTCTCACAATGCACGGCAGCCGTGTGGCTGCCTGATGCCCCCCTGCCCGGAGATGAGATCCAGGGCTACCCTGGGAGAGAAGAGTCCCCTTAGGCACCCTGAGGAGGAGAGGTGGGGATGTGAGGTCCAGGTCCTAGGAGGGATCTTGCCTGGCGGGTTGGAATCCCAATTGTTTGCCCTTCCTGCCGTAAATGAGAAGCTTTGACCTTCATACCCAAAGGCAATGGGGTTGACAGCGTGGAAGCAGAGCTCCCCACTCCCCCGCTAGGAAAGCCCAACTAATCCAGCCCAACTATGGTGTCTACGCAGCAAAATCAAGCGGAGGCTGTAGCATGGGCTGATGTACCAGTGCTGGCTCTGTTGCTAGCAACAGCTGGCAACAGGCAACATCCTTTAGCCTCCAGCGCTCTAACTCTCTAGCGACGTGGGGTACGGGCTCCAGTGGCGAACGGGTGCTAAATCTTGTGCAGTCATGTCGTGTGGTTGCCCGTGCAGGCTAGAGTCAGCCAGCTCATGCTACATGCACGTGGACACGTGCTCTGTGCTGTGACAGCCCACCCACCTTCTGTGTGCCTCCAGGGACATGCACACTCCTCCTTGGGAATCACTGCCTCCCCCCATGCGTCTCCGCTGCGCTCCATGGATTTCCCCCAAGTCTCATATGGAGCGCAGCAGGGAACCGAGGGCACGGGCCATCCCCCAGCTGCAGCCTGAGAGAGTCGGGGAGATATTCTCTCCTCTAGGCTATTATGATGCTGCTCAATCTCCCGCAGTGCACCAGGCCTAGTGGCAGCTGTGACAACATTTGCACTCTCTGCCTGAAGAAGCCTACCGATAGAGCACTGAATACCTCTGCGCTGCCAGTGAAGCTGTGGGCAGATCATCAGAGGTGCAATGATGCCAGCCACGCTGTGAGCACTTCCACATTTACTCCATGCATGTCCAGCCCACCTCCCACGGATCTGCCTGGGTCCCGAATGGCTTTGCCCAGGCTGGTCTGGATTTCCCTCTGGCCGACCTGCTCTGTTTCTTTGCCTCTGCCATGAATCCCACTACTGACACCGCAGAGATACACAGGCAGAACCCAGCAGAGCCATCACAATTACAATAATGAGCCTCAGGAGAAAAGAGCGGGTGCTTGTACCTATTATCACTGGCCATGCCGAGCTTGGTGCGGTCCACGCAGGCCAGCCCAATGCTCAGTGAAAAAACATCTCTTCCCCAGTGAGGGGAAAGACCCCAGGCTTGGCCATAAAGACATATGGGCCATTTCCACATGCACTTGTCCTTACAACAAGCCCTGCCCTTGCCTAAAGAAGCTGCTGCCTACATCTGCATGCTGCTTTGTGCCACCTTGCACTGATGGCCTTGGTGTGTTGCCTCCAGCATAATGAGAAGTATGATTTGGGCTTATCTGATGAATGGCTTTGATGTCCCTGAGCTGGAGGGAAGAAAGTGCCAACGACTTCCTCATGAACTCCAGCAGCGCTGTGCTGCAAGCCTTGTCTTGGGTGCTCGGCCGGCAGAGGCCAAGGCAGACCTGGTTCTGGTTTCCTCTGCCCTTGAGAGAGCTTCTGTCTGCACCTCAGGATCTCGGGAGCAGGGCTGCAGAGGTCAAGCGTTCCCAGAGTGGTGGTGTCTAGCAAGAGACCTGGCTTCATAGCCACCTCCCCTGCCCCAGATTTCAGTGCCTTTGGGGTGACTGAGGGTGAAACACTGCAGAGCCTGGCTGCACTGTACCCTTCCCCACTGCCCCCCATCTCTCTTGACCCCACCACTTGTTCCCGTCCCTGGGGCTGGGAATGCCTCCTTCCTTCCAGGGCCGGGAGAAGTCTGAGTTTAGCTTGGTGACTTTTGAACTTTTCAAGCAGAACTCAGAAGAGCAATGCAGACCCTGCAGAAAGCTCCCCGGGGTGCCGGTGACTCGCTCAGGTGCTAGCAGTCAGGCTCAGTGCCCTGGAGCAGGGGCGATGGGAAGGGATCTGCCTGACCTGCACCAGTCTGGGAGCACTGAAGCAGAATCTCCCGGCTGAGCGGAGTGGGAGCGGTGCGACCCAGAGAGCCACGAGTGGAGCATGCAAGTCCCCATCGTGGGACAGAGGGGGAAAGGGGTGGAAGACCCACCCCAGGGGCAGGTGCTAAATGCCCTCGTGGTTCATCAGCACTCAGGGATCCAGGTGGACGAAAGCACCCTGGGTGCACAGCCCTGCAGCAAGGGACTGCCTCTGCCTGGAGCACAGGTGGTGAGCAGGATGGTAGAGGCTACGAGAGCAAAATAACAGGCCCCTGGACTTCTCTCTCTGCCCCGACGCCGACTCCTTGTCCAGGCTGGAGCAAGGCACTTTGCCCCTCCTGGGGTTGGCCTCCATGCCTCACAGGCAGCCGGGGTACATGGTGTTTCTGCTCCACTGCCCCTGCCCTGCCCTCTGCCCTGGGCGGAGGGTGCTAGGAGGGTGATGCTGGGTCAGGTTGTGAGGTCCATGCTGCCTAACACCTCTCCTCTTCTGGGGGAAGTCTCGGCAGCAGGAACACAAGGGGCCTCTTCACCCTCGGTGCTGCCCGAGAAGCTTGAAAGGAGCAAAGTGGGGCAAAGAACCTGCCCCTGCGCTGCCGCAGGGGCCGCTGAGCTCCTGGGACCGGGGAGGGAGGCTGGGCAGGTCCCTCGCACCCAGGCCTCAGTGCTGACATCCAATAAACCTGGAGGCAAGGGTCCTGGGACCTGATCTACATGAACCCAGCTGTCCTCCCTGCTCTGCCCGGGTGGCAGCCCCGTCCGTGGGTGACAGGAGGCACCACTGCCACAGGGAAGCTGCCAGAGCATGCGTGCAGGTGTGCCCGCGTTTTCCGCTGGCAGCCGCAGCCTCACTAACAGCTGGTACCTCCTGCCAGCAGAGCCAGCTGTCACGGGGTGAAGCCCATAGGCAGCCCTTCTGCCCAGGCTTGGGGGGTGGGGGGCTCCGGCACATCTGCAGGTGGTCTGCATGCTTGTGCACGGGCATGCGGGGGTCCCTGGTGCCATGGCTGGCCGCATGCAGCCTGCTCCAGAGCTGCATTGGTACCCGGGGTGCTGCCCGCCAGGCAGTTCCCCACTTGAGCGCCTCCGGACGGTGGAAGAAGGATCCTCGCAGCTCTAGCTCTGCAAGGGACCCCACACAGGCCTCTCCGAAGCATCTTCCAGCCGCACCGGCCTGGGACTTTGCACACCTCCAGCCCCGGCCATGACCGCATCTTCTGCCAGCTCCTGCTTGGTTCTTCCCCGTGGTGTAGGAGCGATGCTGCAGCCACAGACGTCTGCGAGAGGCCAGGCCTTCAAAGGGCGACAGCGTTAACTGCACCAGCGAAGCAGCTGGGGTAAGACGGGATGAGCTTTGGGGTGCGAGACACTCTCCGTCAGCTCTCCCCGTGCCGCCCTGCGAGAGGCCGAAGCCTCGGGTCCCGAGGAAGGCCGCCTCGCCCTCGCCCGCCTCCCGCTCTCGCCACCGCGTCGCCTGCCCAGTAAAGGCCACGGCCCTGCCAAAGCCTCGCCGCTCGCACGTGTCTGCCCGGCCTGTGGGCCCGGGCCCTGCTGCTCCTGCGGGCCCGTCAACTTCCCCGTCCAGGGGAGACGCGGGGGCGGGGCGGGGCTGGCACCGGGCCAGGGGCGGCACAGGGGCAGGGATGCGCCAGGGCCGGGGCGGGGGCGCTAGGCCAGGTTGTGGGGGAACAGGGTGTCAGCACGGGGGCAAGCGGGGACGGGGGCAGGCAGGGACCATGCCAGGAGGGGGGGGGAGGCAGGGCCCGTGCCCGACCCCGAGCCCGGCCGCTTCCACCCCGCCTTTAAGCCCCGGTGCCGCGGCCGGCCGCTGGGGGGGGCGCTCTCCCCGCTCTGCTCCACGCAGCCCCAGGGGGCGTGGCCGCGGTGGGGGGCGTGGCCGCGCCTCCCCATTGGCCCGCGAGTCCCCGCCTTCCTCGGCCGGGCCACCTCCCCTCCCCCGACGCCCCGCCCCGCCGGGAGGGGCCGGGCGGCGAGCGTCCAATGAGCCGCGCGCTCGGCGTTGCTAGGGGCGTGTCGCGCCGTGCCGGTTGCCGGGGCCGGGGCCGGGCCGGGAGCTGGCCCCGCCCCCCGGGGCTGAGCCGCGGCTGCCGCGCCGGAGCGCCCAGAGCGGCAGCGCCAGCGGCGGGGACGGGAGCGCGGAGCCGCAGCGCAGGGACGGGCCGCCATGGCCGCAGCGCGCCCGGTGCTGCTACTGCTGCTGGTCGGCGCCTGCCGGGCACTGGAAGGTGGGTGCGGCGCCGCGCCGTCAGCAGGCTGCGACCGAAGGGGCGGCGGGGCGGGCTGCGCCGCTTCCTCCCCTTCCCCAGCCCGCCCTGCTGCCCCCGGGACGGGGCCGCGAGAAGTTTGTGCAACTCCGCTTGCCGAAACCCCCAAATCCGAAAAAAGCCGCTTTTGTCTCGGGACCTGGTTCCCCTCTGGCCCGCGGGGAAGCGCCGTCCGGAGCGGGGCTGGCGACGAGAGCGAAGCCCCGCTGCCCGCTCTGGTCGGCGCGGGATGGGGCGTCCCCGCCCGCGCGAGGGGCACGTCTTCGGCTTGGACACAGGCGCGGGCCCCCGGCCCTCCTCCTCCTCGCATCCCGCTGCGGCCGCGGGGGAGAGAGAGGTCTCCCGGCCTCGTCCCCCGCGCTCGGGCGTTTGGAAGCGATGGTGCCGCACGCCGCCGCGGCGGCGCTCGCCCGCCTGCACATTCCTGAAGGCCGGGCAGCCGGGAGCGAAGTTGCGGGCAGGGGCCGCGTTTCCTGGGCCCGTCACGAGCCTCCGGGCACGGCGCGGCACCGGTCCTGTTAAGAACTAGGTGCACAGACGTCGTTCGGGAGTCCGGGTGTGGGGCCGCGTGCCGGGGCCGCCCGTGTTGCAGGCATGGGCCCGGAGCGGCGCCCTCCTGGCCCGAGGCGGTGTGCGGCTCGGCCGGCTGCCGCGCTCGGGGCCGGGCGCCCTGCTTGCCGCTCCCGGCGGCCTCCGCCTCCTGTTGAATCCCCGGCCAGCGCGCTGCGCCGGCGTCGTTGCTGGGGAGCTGGCTGTTTAACCCGGCCGGCCGGAGCGAGGAGCAGGACAGGGAAAATAAACAGCTTTGGCTTAGGAGTCGCAGGGTTTCCCCAGCTTCCTGAGCATGCGGAGGGGTCACAGGGCCGAATGCTCCTCCTGGGGAGGTCACGCTCCAGCTGTTGACCAGGCCTTGGCGAGCAGTCCGGCTTCAGCAGCGCGGGGCGAGCGCGAGGTCGGCGGAGGGCTGGCCGCTTCGTGCCCGCATCGTCCCCGCTTTTGTTCGGACCGGACCTGCGAGCGGCTAGGGAGGTGGCACGGCCGACTGGCCAGGCCGCGAGCCGTTTCGGCCTCCCCGGGAGCCGAGATGGCTGAGCCCGTCTCGGGGCAGCGCGGTGCTGCGCCTGGCGTTTCCAGCCCCTGGCGCGGCGGTTCCCTGGCACGGACCGGGGCGTTGGAGCAGTCGCTGTAAATCCAGGGTGCGCGTTAGTTCAGATATTTTAATGCTCGTCGTAAATCCAGCCGGGCAGTAAATCTGCATGCACGTACTCCAAACCGGGGCTGCCACCTCCTCCTCTCCCCTCGTGCCGGGGATTTGCAGCTCCCTGTGGCCTCCCCACCTTTGGCGTGGGGTGAATCTTGGCCTGGGGGCTGTGCAGATCTACTGCCGGTGTTACTGTGCAACTCTGGCTCCCCCCGGCCCCGTCCTCCGGGTCGATGGCTTGGAGCCCGGCTTCTTTTCGGGGCACTGTGGGGATGGGGGAAGCCGAGCTCAGTGAGCGCTTTGTGTTGCTCGGGAGAAAATGGTTTCTCTCCAGATCCTGCAAGGGCGCTGGACTTGTTTGAAGTTACAGTGTGGTTTTCTTCTCCGGTTCAGCAGTGCCTCAGCCTGCTCTGTCCAGAAGCAACAGCAGCAGCTTTCTCTGGCCAAGTATCTGAATGCAAGGAGGAGACGGGTTTGCCCCGCTGTGGTCAGGAGCTGGGGCCCGGCTACACGGGAGCAAGCTCTCAGCACGGGGTGCGCACAAGCACGGCAGGGGGAGGCCTGGCTCTGGCCCCTGGAGCCAGCTCCCCGCCCAGCCGCTGGCACCAGAGCCTCTGGGCTGGGCAACGTCTCCTGTCTTCCACGCAAAGCCCAGCTCTGCACGCCCAAGCACGGGACCCGGCCTGACGAGATGGGCTAAATTTCTCCTCTTTGCTCTCTCCGGGTTCGGTTCCAGTGGTGACTTCCAGCTGTCGGCCTTGGGGGGCCTGCGTGGGTGCGGAGGCAGCACGGAGCTGCCTGCCTGACCGTGCCAGGCTCTGAGCTGGCAGGAGCAGGCAGCAACCCCAGATCGTTAGTGCCTTGCAAAAGGGGGCACTCGGCTCTCTCCGGGGAGGGTTCATGGTGGTCTGTGGGAAGCCTCCATGTCACCGCATGCAGGCCAAGGTGTTGTTTCCAGCTGGGAGAGGGGTTGGAGTCAGAAATCCCAGAGAGAGTCCCGCACCTTCCTACATGCGCACCCCTGAGCTTGCGGATGAGCCAGGCAGACCCTTGGGGACGTTTGCTGACTCTTGGGGAGCTGGGGGAGAGTGACACGACGAAGATGAAGTTGTGGAGAGTTCGTTCTCCAGCTGGCACAGGGGAAGGGGACAAGTCCTCTTCGGTTGCGCCTCGCTGCTGTTCAGGTTGACCATAAATACGACCCCGTGGTTGTTCTCGTACCAAGGCACCCCTGTTTGATTCAGACCTGGCTCTCCCTCCCCAGCCCTGTTTCTAGAAACGGTTGGCTATTTTCTTGGCAGGGAGATGTGCTTTTTGTTGAATTGCTTTTTCCTGAAACGGCTGGTTTCTCGACGGCGTGATTCATGGATGTTAGCCCTGCTGTTTTATTGATGCTTCAGGGTAGGGCCAGGGTTGAGGGCCCGTCGTGTAGGGCTTTGTGGTGCTGCCCCGACTCTCTCAACCTCCCTTCCCTTGCTCCTGAAAGCTGCCTCTTGTCCGTGTTTCCTGAGCCGGGGCGGAGAGGGGTTTTCCTTTGTGTCCGGCAGAGCACACTTAGCGAGAAGGGAGAGCGCGCCGCATGCACTGAGATTTCAGGGGCCGGCTGCATGCCGGCAATTTTGGCGCTTCCATTGTTCGCTGGGTCTTTTTTTTTGCCTAGTGCAGTTCAGCCCGTGGGTTGGAAGCACAAAACACCCATCCGCCCCAGGGCCTGAAACTCCGGGTCGGTACGTGTGCGTGTCTCTCACATGACACGAATAGTGGCCTCCGGTTTCAAGGAATGTCCCCAAACTCCTGGCTTTGTTTTGATGACTGATCTCACCAGAAATTTGGGGAAACCAGTCAGTTGCATTTTTTGGCCATGAGAAGTGGCTGCTGCTGCCGCTGCTAGAAAATGGGAGCTCGGCATTTAATTAAACGGCCGGAGGAATCTGAATCACAGGCTCGTGTATTGTTGAAAATTGTAGCTGTGCCTGTTGTGCTGAGTCAAACTGGTTTGTCGGGATTAAGGGACTCCTCCTTGGTGCTGAGCGCGGGGGGAAGGGTGCACGAGCCTGAGTGCAGCCCAGGGGAGCCCAGCCCCGACGCGCTAGGCCCGTTCTTCCCAAACTCGGGATGTCCCCCAAAAGCTCTGAGCCTGGGTTTGCTGTGCGGACGGAAATCGGAGTCGCCCGGTTGTCCCCAAGACGGCCGCGGTCTTAGGAGTTGTTGTCACTACTCTCTCTGCTGGGTGGCTCATTTACCTGGACTCTTGGGAGACTCCCCTGCCCTTTGTTTCCCCTTCAACCAGCAATCTTAGCTGGGGAAGAAGACGTCCCTCTGTTCCCTTGCACCGTGGGGTGCGTCTGGGAGGCCCAGCGGTGGGGTGCGGTGCGTGCAGACGCTATAGGGCTTGCACTCTGCCCGTCGCTGGAAAACCAGTGCCAATGGAGCGGAAAATCCCTTCTCAGCCTTGAATTCGTCCTCTTTGCTGCCCTGCGCACTGTAGGGCTCTGGTGCCCCTCGCGCCAGGGCTGGGCCTGAAGAAGCCGCTGTTTTGTGGGGAGGAGGATTCCCCCGTCCTGAGTCGAGGCCGGTCACGGGGCTGCCACGTTTCGGGGAGATCCACTTTGTTGGGGAGTTGCAGTGGGTGGAAAACAGCCCAGACTCCCATGCTGCAGTCACGACCTGCCTCCTAGCTCCGCTGGTGGGGGCTGGCGGCAAGAAGAGCGTTGGCTTGTCGGGGGCTCCGAGCCCGTGTTGCTCGGCGGGGGTGTCGGGACAGCCCTGGCCCGACGGGAACACCCTCCCAAAATTTGCACACGCTGGCCAGGTGTGCAGGGAAGGCAAGCTCAGCCTGGCCGTGAGCTAACTCGGATGGCATTCCTCGGCCCGCCGCGAACGTGACTGACAGTGGCTGCTTCGCCATGATGGGAATCGGGAGCCATTTTGTAAGCAAGCCAAGCTGCCTAACGTTTTGGCCACCTTTTTGCTGGAGCCATTCCTGGACCAGTCTGGAAATGGCATGATTTTGTGTGTGTGCTACCGGCCATGGGGGGAGGTGGGACCTGGGTTGAACCTCTTTTGGAAACTCCTTGTAGCCTATGAATTTGTGCCCCGAGAACTGCCACCTCGTCCTCCCAGTCCTGTTCCTGGACATTAGGCGTCCAAGTTTCGCTGGATTCTGGGCAAAGACTCCATATTCCTGGATTGTCCGGATGAAAACTGGACAGGTGACAACCTTAGCCCTACCGTGAGGATAGCCAGCTCTCGGCAGCTGCGTTGCTGGTATGGCGCTGCAGCTGGGGTCGTGGGATACCCTTTCTATGGGGCGTTCCCTCCAAGCTCTGTCTTCTCCCTCCAAAGAGGTTGTTGGAAGCAGAGCACATCTGAACAGTTGTACCTGCAGCCGCTCATCTTGTGGCTCAGCCCACCCTTGAACTCTCCTGTCCCTGCTTGCCTTCAGGGTCAGGTGTCCTACTGCTTGAATGCAGAGGACGGAGCAAGCCAGGGGAAGGGGAGGCTGGCTGGTGGGACAGTAGCGTGGGGGCAGCGGTTTGGCTACAGGGTGCTTTCAAACGAATGCGAAGTGCCACCAGGGCAGTTGGCGCTGGCACCGCGCTGTGCCAGGGTGGGAGGTTTGTGGAGCTGGTGTCCTGGGGCTGCCTGCAAGGGGGAAGGGCAGGAATTTGACAGGCTCCCCACCCTCCCCATGTGCTGTCCCGTGCTCGTCAATGGGGAATTTGCATGCATGTTCTTGGGCGTATGGGCTCTGTGTCCTCGAAGCAGCTGATGCACACCTGTTTCCTACCCCCTACCGCAGCAGTGCCAGCAGCCCCTGGACTTCCCTTCATGCAGGAAGCAATAGGCACTGGGCTGGGATTGGGCCCTGCTGAGCTGCTTCCATATGAATGGAAATCAAAGGTTTAAAGGAGGCTCTTCCCTCCCCCCTCGCCAGCTCTTCCTGCACCCAGATGGAGTAGGGAAGCCACTTCCCCGCCGCCCCGGAGCTGGGAACAGCGGCTGTGCAGGACCTTGCCCCGCAGCCTGCTGGCGAGGACATCCTCCTCTCGCGGTGCCAGCAGCTGCAGCAGCATTGCCCCCCCCCCGGTTTCTCTGGGAGGAAGGTGGGGCCTTGCTTAAGTTCCTTTTGGGGGGGCCGCAGGCGCATGTGGCGTAAAGGGTGGGGGGCCAGGCCTTGCCCGCTTCTCCGGTCTGTCCCATGTGTCACTTCACTAATTCATGCAATGGCCCAGCAAGAGCTAAGGTATGAGCGAGAGCCCACTTTGGGGATGACGGCGGGGAGGGGGCTGTCCTGCACGCACGCACGCACCAACGGCTCGCAACCCAAGGCCTGCTCTTTTTTTTTTTTTTTCCCCCACTTTTTTTTATTAATGAGAAAAATGTGCCGAGGTTGAACGATTGCCAGGGACAGATTTATTCTAGTTCCCCAGAAATTAAACTGAAATGAAGGCGAGAGTCAGCCAGGCCTGGCACCCCCTCCTGACTCTGTGCTTGTTTTAACTTTGGAAGAATCTGACTTTGGGGTGGGGGGGGGTCTGGAATGGGGCGGGGGGGAGGCAATATTTGGGTTTAAACAGTTCCAGATGGGCTCGGTGCTTGAGAGCTGGAGGAAGTGAGCAGAGCGCAGCGCGGAGACTCGGGTAACTGCCCCAGGCAGGAGCGGGGAGGGACGTTTTGGCAGAGGTTCCCTCCGCGCGGCCTGGATGGGACACAGCTTGGCAGCTGAGCGCGGCCTCGCAGAGCCGCCGTGTCTGTGGGACGAGCGGCTTCGAACGTGCGATAAGTAACTTTTGGGGATTTTTTCCCCCCCTCTGCTTCCTGGAAGGTTTCCAGAGGAATAGCCTGCATGCTGAGCTTGGGAGGCATCTCTAAATGCAGCCTGGAGTCACCTCCAGGAGCAGAGCCGGAGAGTCCGTCAGCTGCCCGCCTCGTGTCCTTCGGCGGCGTGTTGGGTGGCTCTGAATCGGGTCCAAGCCAGAGACGTAGGCACGCACCCCAAGGCCTCTTCCTCTGCAGGGATCCCATAGTCAGGCATGCAACATAAGCCGTCTTCCCCCTCTGGTTTCAACCAGGGGCTCCGTGGAGGTGGCACCCGCAGCCTTGCCCCAGTGATGGACGGCTCTGGGGGACACGGGGCAAACCTGGCTCACCGTTAGGAGTCATTTTCTTTTTTTCCATAAAGTCCGGGGACGAAGACGGGTTTGTGGAGCAGTTTGCTGCCTCTGTCCCAGTTAATGGTATTTGCAGCTTGAACGGGTCTGCTGTCACCCGACTGGATGAGTTATTTCTGGGGCAGGGGAGGGGGCCCGGCTGCACAGTTTTTGCAGTGATTTATAAGAGGCTGTTCCTCTCTTCCGGCCTTCCCATCTGGCTTTGCCGGTCCAAGCAGCACTGGGTTACTTGGTCCCATTCTCTGAGACTACGGGCTGCCCGTAGGAACAGGCAGAAAGGAACTGGTGAGGTGGGAAAGCCTTTATGGAGGGGCGAGGTGTGCCCTGCAATATGGGACTGGAGGCTTGCCGGGGACGGCAGCTTGGAAGCAAGGGAGACAGACGTGGAGATCCCACGCAAAGACGTCGGTGGCCAGGTTGTCTGGTGTGGCCATGTTGCTCGTTTGGGCATGTTCAAGGGGCCTGGGGCAGGCGCGTGGCAGGACAGGGCCGGTCTGGCGTGGCTGTAATGCAGCGTCTGCATTTGCATGGGGCTGCTTTGTCAACTTGGGTGTACAAGGTGCTTTGTGAGCCCCAAATGGCCAGAGCCTGAACAAACAGCACCGTGGAGGTGGGCTTTGAGCAGCCTCCTTCCAACAGAGCCTGGGCACGGCGACCTGGCACCGCTCTGAACCGGCCGTCGGCGCTGGGTGAAAGCACAGCTGGCTCCAGCAGCTCCCTTTCAAGGGCACTCTGGGCCTGCAGCAGAGCAACACGAGTTGCTTCCACGTGTGCTAGCAAAGTGCCCCATAGTGTCGGATCTGTAGCACCCTTGGGGAAAAGTGTGTGGCATGTTGCCCAGCAAGAACCCTCTTAGCCTTGCCTGGGCTCTGGGCAGCTCTGCCGGGCATGAACAGGTTGGGAAGGCGTGTTAGTGCCACCACGTCCCATGGTGCGAGGAGTAGCTTTGAGCAGGGCAAGTGACTGGCGTGGGCAGGCCGATGCAATGGCACGAGGGGGCTGGGGGTAGCTCCCCCGTGGTGATGGGGTGGTGCAGAGTGTCGGTGGGAGACAGCCCCGTGGTGGTGACCAGTTTGGGGCTGGGGTGGCTCCCCTGAACAGTGCCCGTTTAGGAGACCGCCAGCCCCTCCCCGAGTCCCCAGCGCTGGCACTTCAGCTGCTCTTCCAGTTGGGTTTTTGGCACCTGTCCGAGGTCACATGCTGCATCTGTCTCGCTGCCATCAGAGAACTGCTCTGGGCGAGAACCCGGCTGGAGCTCCCTTCAGCCGCTCAAAGAGCGCGGGGGAGAGGGACCCGGGCGTGAAGGTGGCGCGCCAGTCCTGACCAGCTCCTTCTGGCCTCTTTTCCTCTCGGCTTGGGCCAGCTTTCGGAGACCGAGATCTTATCTGGGAATTCAGTTTGCAGCTCCATGAGGTGAGGGGGGGTCTGGCTGGGGGCGGATGAAGTCAGGAGTGGTGGGGTGCATCGCCTGGGGGTGGGGAGATGCAGTAGTCGGCTGAGGGGTCTCTGGACCTCCGCCATCCTCTCCCAAATGTAGTTTGTTCCCCCCACGCAGGGAGTGAGGGTTGCAGTGCGCCTTCCCCTGACGTGAGGAAACCTTGGCTTTGCCGTTAGGGCACCAGCTTGGGATCTGGGAGATCTCCAGCTGCTTCCTGGCTCTGCCACAGCCTCATTGTGTGACCTTGGGCAAGTCCTTTCACTTCAACTCCCTGTCTATAAAAAGAGGTGCTTCCTTCCCCGGCTTATGGTCCTGTCTCATCCGGCAGTAAGCTCTATGGGGCAGGGACTGCCCTGTAATTGTGTTTGTACAATGGGGCCCTCTGGGCCCTGCTATAATGCGGCAATAACGAACCTGTTATTAGGTTCACTTAACTTCAAGTAGGGCAGGTCCAGGCCTTGGCCAGAGGCAGGACATGGGCATGGATGTGCTGAGCCAGGCTGACACATCGCGCTGGCTCTGGGGATGGTCCCAGTGGGGGACAGTTGTCACAACCTCCGTTTCCCCGCAGAAGAGTCGATCCACCTACAGCAGGAGGGTGTGATGCTTCCCTTCCTCCCTGCCCCATCCCAGGCATGAAGGCTGCACCCAATAGCTTCTCCCGCAGGCAGGGCCCAGGGTGGGTAGCTGGCAGGGCCAAGCAGTTGGCCTCTTCCCTGGCATCCCTCCTTGAGCAAGGAGGCCAAAGTACTGCCAGGACCCCCCCAACCTCGTGCTGGCTTTGCCTCCTACTTCCCAGCTGCAGGACCTGTGCAAGGGGGTTAGTCAGGGCAGGCACAGGTCAGGCCGGACGGCACCACGTCCTTGAGTTGAGGCCCTGCCTGGCTGCTGCAGCGAGGAGGAGGACGAGGAGATGGAGCCACGTTGCTCGGCTCTGCCTCGGGGAGGGGAGGGGATGGAATCGGCTGGACGGAAATGCAGATGAAGAAGCAAGACACGGAGGGAGAACGTGTGCATGTGGAGGGGAGTGGCAGGGCCAGCCGTCAGCAGAGCTGGTCCGGTTCAGAAAGGGAAGACGCTCGCAGCTGAAGGAAGGACCCAGCGCTGGGTGGGTGTCCCCCGGCCGGGGCCGGGGTCAGGTGCCCGAGGGCGGGGGTCCGGGGTGCTGGTGCAGGGCAGGGGTCCCGGCTCCCGCGCGGGCCGCAGGTGCAGCCGTCCCCAGCTCCTGCAGAGGGAGCTGCCGCACAGCATCTGTCGAGATCAAAGGCGGCGAGCGAATGTTTGAGGCCTTTGAAATCCAGCCGGGAGTCTTGTCCTGGGCTGGGCGGGGGGTCGCAACCTCTCCCCAGCCTGGAGTCGCTGTGCTCCGGCTCTCGGGATGGGGGGCGCAGGGAAGGAAGAGTGGGGCACCCCCTCCTCCTGCCTCCGCGGCCCCTCCCGGAGCCAATCCCAGACTTGGCAGCTGGGTTGGGTGCGGGGGACCCACGCCAAGCTGCTCCCGCCGCACCTCCGTGTCCCCCCAGCCCGCTCCATGCGCATCTCCCGTGCAAAACCTTCCCCTCTGGCACGTCATCGGGCATTCGTGGTGTTTCGGATACTGCTCCTTGCCGTTGCACACCAGGGTGGGAAGCGGCTGCGGCCGCTAAGGATTGCACTGCAGTCCCTGTTCCTAAAACCCTGGTGCTTGCCACCCGGAGGCTTTTTGGGGAGCTTCATGGCACTGGGCTGCGAGGCCAGGAGAGCATCTCGAAGCCTGGGGATGACGTAGGCGGGTGGGTGAGTGGAGGGGTCGTCGGGGGGAAGGGCGCCGGAGCGAGGAAGGGGAGTGGGTGGCACGTGGTTCGTAAGAGGGTGTAGGTGGGCGATGCCGAGCACTGAGTCTCTGGGGGACGTGGATGTTTCCCTGCGCGATGGTATCTCGGCCAACGTGGGAGGCGAGGGCAGCTGGGGACCTTGGCCTGGCCCCTCAGCGAGAAGGGCGCTGGCGCGGGGTAGCGTGACGGCTCCCGTGTCAGCCGGGGTCGGAGGTGGGAGGATTCCCCCGGCAGCCGGCGGTGGGAATCTGGGAGTGGGTGGGCCCCGCGGTCTGGAAAGTGCGTGGCGGGGTCTCCCTGCAGCGTCTGACCCGGCGCGCAGCACTTTGTGAGGCTGTGCTTTTGTGTGCGCAAAATGCGTGTCAGCGGGAAAAGTGCAATCTCAGGTTCTCTCCCACAGGCCGCTCTTTGTTCGCTGATAAAGGGCCTCACTCCAAAGGCCTTTTGTGTCGCCGTTTAGAGCGGTGCTGGGATTAATTGTACCAATAGGTGCCTGAATGGGGAGTGCACAAGGCCACTCGTTCCTGCTATAATTATCTGGAAGCTGAGGAGGGAATTAAAACGTGGAGGAGACGCCCCATCTGGTGGCAGTGCCCCTCGCAGAGAGTGGCTTCGTCTGCTTCTCTGCTCCTCCACCCAGGCCACGGCCAGATGTTAGCCAGCTGCAGCGGTCGTCGGCCCAGGGAATCTCCCGTTCCCTTCCAGAGACCTCCCTCTTTCTTTGGGGAGGGCGAGCGGACCACGGAGCAAGGTGCCGCCCGCCAGCAGACGCTGCGGTGCGGACAGCTTCCTCTCCAGAAGGCGCTGTGGGCCGGATGCCACCTCCGTGAAGAGACCTGCTTGCTCCTGCCGTGGTGCCTGTCCTGTGGCATGGGCTGCAGGGCCGTTCTTGCATGGAGAGCTCAGCTTGGGGAAGGGCTCGCTCCATATAGCCCCCACGAGGTCCTTCCACGGATGCTCCTACAGGGCTCGCCGCTGGAGACCGAGCCCTGCTTTCCCTGCGCGGAGATGGGTACAGCTCGCGCCCGAATTTTGCCCTGGGCAGGACGGTCTGGAAGCTGGGCGCTCCCAGGTTCAAAGCCAAGAAGAAAGCGTAGGACTTTCGAAGCTGCCGCCATGTACTCACATGCCCACAGAAAGTTTCCCAGTAACCGGCGCCTGCTCCCACAACCCTCCGCTTCTGCAGCCTGCTCGTCTTTAGGCTGCGGGTTGTCCGCTGGGGGAGTGTCCGTTACATCGGGCCAGGACTTGGCCCGTGGTGCCGGCGCCCAGAAAGCAGATTGCTCCCTCCCAAAAGCGTGCGGGGAGCTGTGTTCAGTTCTGGATCCTCAGGCTCGAGGCATCTAATCTTGCGGCTTGGCAGGCCAGGTCCTCCCCTCCTGGGAGCTGTCTGCAGATCTGGGCAGGCCGCACGCCCCACAGTGCCGCGACTCCTGGGGCCTCTGAAACCCGCCGCCCTGGAGGCCTGCGTGCCCGACCTTCACGCACAGCCGAGCTTGGAGAGGAGGTTGCAAAAGGCTCGTGACCCCACCTGGCTCCTCTCTCCCCTTCCCAGGCAGGCTGCGAGCCTGGGAACTGGGCCCCGCTCCCTCCGCTTTTGCCCTTGCTCCTCTCTTTGTTTCTTCTGTCTCGTAGCTCGGAGTTATTTCCCCTCATTCTCATTCTTTCGGTGGGCTGGTGCTGTGGCCTGCCTGCGTCTCGGGCAGGGTCCTGGCAAATCAGGATGCAGGCGGCGAGCGTGCTGTCAGAGCGAGGTGTCTGTCACGGATCGGCACACGCTGGGGCTGCAGTGCCTCCGAGAAGGATGGCGTTTTCTGAAGGGCTGACGAGCGGGCACCGGCTTCACCCTTGGGGTCGTACTGAGCACACGGGGCAACACTCACCCTTTTTCAACTTGAGGCGCCCGTGGATAGACTCGCGGCACCCCTCAGACAAGGCCCCTTTTCATTCTCCTTCTTTTTGGCTGCAGAAAAATAATAGAGCAGTTGCAAAGAACTTGGAAAGGCCACTGTAAATCTCCATTTGAAATCTCTGGGTTTATCTTGTGAATCCTGTTTGCACGTCGAAGAGTGCTCACGCGGCGTAGTACCCTTGGAAAGACTGCAAGGCACCTGGGCACCCTGCTTGAGAGTCACTGCTATAGCACACAGCTAGAGCTGCTTTCAGGACCTCTAGGCCCAGGAGATTCACAAATTCGTAGAAGTTCAGGGCTGGAAGGGACCTTGTGAGATCGTTGGGTCCAGCCCCCCTGCTCTGGGCAGGAAAGACTGGATGGACGAGCGGATTTGGGAGATGCATTCTTGCTGCCAGCCAGTCCCCTGGAAGCACATGAGTTTGGCTAACTCCACTGCAGAAAGCCCAGCCCACCTTGCAGGGCCCGGATTTCACTCCATTATACTTACATGCCGAAAGAGGTTGTGAGCCTCCTGGCACGAGAACTGAGCTTCTTTTGAAACTCAAGCTTTATACGGTCATGGCTGGAGCTCTTATTCCCTCCCTGTGAGCCCTCAGGGAGGGCTCGGCACCCTCTCGGCCTCGGTGCTGCGTGCCAGGCTCCCACCTCGCCGTTTGCCCCTTGCCCAACGATCCCCTCGTGTGTGGATGTGGCAGATGTCAGTGGCTGTCAGTGCAGAGCAAGTGGCTTTTCTGCAGCCACTTGGGTCAATCTGAGACGCTGAGCAAGAGTGGCTGCATATTTCGGGCACCGAGGAACACAAGCAGGCCCATGTTTGGGCAGCTGGCTTGTCAGGCCCCGGTCCTCTCGAGGGGGTGGATGTTTCATAGTTTCATAGTAGGTAGGGTCGGAAGGGACCTGAGCAGATCATCTAGTCCGACCCCCCGCCATGGCAGGAAAGAGTGCTGGGATCAAACAACCCCAGCTAGATGTTCATGTGTGTGCATCACATCCGTGCTTCCAGTGAAACTCGGTTGCTTCTCCCTAGGAGCCCCCCTGATCCTCCTTGCTGAAGGAAGGGCTCCTAGAAAGACAAAATGCAAATGGCTGTTGCAGTCCTGCGTCCCTGCTGGGTCTCCTGGAAGCTGTCTGCCGAGGCTGCGAGACAAGACGCAATATCTTTTCCCGGCATGCAGCTCTGACCTGACCTGACTCGCGGCTTCCCTCTGGGAACGGAGCTTGCAGAAGTGGCTAACGACACCCCGTGTTGTCTGGGATGCTGTGGGCAGTGGCCTCTGACCACGTCTGTCCCTCTGAGCTGTCTCTGCTGTGGACGGCTCGGATTCGGGTCAGGAAAGCAGGCCAGAGTTCTGCAGGGAAATGGGTGAATCCAGACATGCTAAAAACATGCTAGCAGGCAAGGAGATTTGCATGACTCTGCAGGCTCCCCTTCTGCCTGGGGCGAAGTGGGGACAGTGCAGCGGTGTCTCTCTCTTGGGATGCTAAACCATGACTTGCCCCTCTTCCCTGCTCTGAGCTAAGAACAGCACTTTTCCTTCCTCTCCAAGTCATGGGTGCTAAGCCTCATCCTCAGCCTGCCCAGCGGGACTCAGCAGGCTTTTAGAGACGGTGCCAATAGTCCTCTTGGGTTCAAGTGCCACTGGAGGCCTCTGGTCCCTGAATCTCTCTCATGCTTCCTCCAGGGCCTTCTCCCTTGGGAGAGTGGGGCAGGCTGAGCCACGACCCAGGGACTCGGATACTTGTGGCCTAGCACTGGGGCCTCCGTCCTACTGCCTAATGCAGAACCCACCGTTTCCGAGACCTCTGCATCCCTGCTCCCTCCGCCCGGCTGCCCGCCCTGTTGGTCCAGTCTTGGCTGAAGGGTAGAGTGGAGTAGTGGCTAGAGCACTAACTGATGCTCCGTGACGTGGGTCCGATCGCTGGCCTGCTGGGTGACCCGGAGAGAATCATGCCTCCATTTCCCCATCTGTCTCACGGTGATTGCGACCTCCTTTGGGAAGGACCGGGCGTGTAGGCTAGATCTGCCTGTTCCCTGGGGCACTCTGAAAAGGGCTATGTAAGAGCAGGGGTCATTTGCTTGAAAAGCCTTATTTAGTATCTGGGCCTCTCCAGCTGATATATAACACTCCCTCCTCTTGGCCCAGGCTGACATGGGGCCTCTTTGCTCAGAGGCTTTGTAAATAGCCCTGAGCTCAAAACAGAGAGATTTTTGCCTTTCTTCCCTGGTATGGGGCAAAGCCTCTTTCTTCCATGCTGTCCAAGGCAGGGGCCATGACTTGCTTGCATCCATCTGTCCCACCAAGTGTCTTACCCTGCTGCAGGAGAAGCCCCCCACCCTGTTCCTCCAGCCATTCACTTGGCTGAGAAGAGTGGGGAAAAGATCTCCCCAGTGAACAAGCCGCGTTGCAAAGCCAAGCTGTGTGCAAAGACTGTAGAAGCATCAGTCGTGTAATCTGTCTGTGCAGTGACATCTCCAGAGAAGGCCACAAGCCTGGTGCATGGCCCAGAAGCAGCCCACTGCTGTCCTGACAGTGATTCCTAATTGCGCTGACTCCTCCGCCTGTCTATGGCAGAAGCCCTTGGAAGAAGACCATTTCAGCCTGGATGACTTGAGCAAGGAGGTCTCTGGGCCATGATCTGCTGCTAGGATGCCAGGCATCCTCGAGCTCCTTGGCTGGGGCTACCGCAGCATGGGGAGAGTGGCGCCACCATCCTACAAGGGCTCTGCAGGGAGGCTGCTTGAGGCTTGAGTCAAGGTCTCCCTTGGCATGCAGGCCAGGCGGGCCCCCTCTTTCCAGGGGCCCCCGCCACGGTTCTGCCGGCTGGTCTCCAAGCAAGGGAATCAGTTGAGGCAATTCGTGAAGGTGGCTGGTAAATGGAGCTGCCCCTCAGCAAATCCCCACTCACTGTTTTTTCTTCCTTCCTTTGTTCATCGTCAACCCAAGACTCTCCCAGCCAGGAGAGGCTGAGTTGAGGGGAGCCTTGAAGAGGCCATGGCAGACACTCCAGGGACGTTACTGTTTGCCCTCGCCCGAATTGCAACCCAGGATCCTGCATATCTGGGTGCAGCAGTGGTTACAACCTTTTTAGACTCCAGGCGTCCCTAGATAGATCAGAGACACCCCATGGAAAATGTCAGCTCTTCATTCTCGCTTGTTTTTTGACTACAGAAAAATAATAGAGCAGCTTTTTTTGTTGCAAAAACTCCAAAGGGCCACAACAGGTCGGAATATTTTTAACATGGTGGATTCCTGTTCGAAAGCACTGGTTTTACTTTGCGAGCTGTGGTTGCACGCCCAGCAGGGGTGACATGGCGTGCACCCCACAGCGCCAGGGTTGAGAAGGGCTGGCTTCGTTCCTCTAAGAAGTAAATGGGACGGCTGGAGACTGCGTGGGAGCAAGCAGGAGCCTGGTGCCCCGGCCACGGTGTGGGAAACAGCCAGAGATTGGGAAATAACCTTGCTAGGGAGGAGGTTGGGTGGGTTTTGGACTGACGGCTCCTCTGTAACAGCGCTGCATGGCTGGTGCCGAGTGCCCTGCAGGGCTGGCTCCTACCCCATTATTTAGACCAGGGGCAGGTGAAATATGGCCTGCAGGCCAGATCCAGCATGCCAAGGGATTTTATCTGGGCTGTGGCAGGTCCCTTGGCCTTGGCTGGCCCAGGTGCTGGGGGGCAGCCTGGCCTGTGGCATGTCTGCCCGGTCTTGTCTCCACACCGCCCCGGGTGCGCAGCAAGGCTGGGGTGGCATGGGGGCCAGGCTCTGCTTCCTAGCAGCCCTATGGGTGGTGGCTCCTTCCGGCTGCCTGTCAGGTGCCAGATACGGCGGGCGGGCAGGGTCTCCATTGAAACTGGCCCAGGACCCCCGCGGGCAGGGCATGCTCGCCTGGGCGGTTGGGCTGGAGCTGTGGGATGGACGGGGAGCAGCATCCGGGGCCGGGACTGGGATTGCAGCCCCATCCCATCCACCCAGCTGACCCACAGGGGGTCCCAGGCCGGCCTCCACAGACACCCCTCCTGCCTGCTCCGTTTTGTAGCCTTCCACTTAGGAAGGAGGTTTGGGGGAGCTGTTGCAAGCCGCTGGGGAGTGCTGGCCCAGCCCACAGCAGTTCACCAAGGCTCCCTAAGTGCCACAGGAGCAGTAGGGCTGGGATTCTGCTCCTTGGTGCTGCCACGTTTTCAGAGACCGGCATCTCTTTATTAATCAGCACGCTAAGATGGTGGCTCCATGAGTAGCTCCGTGGGACTGGGTTTCCAAGGCTCCTGGAAAGCACGTTAGAGGCCTGGCTGCCTCCAAGGGAGCTTGAGAGCCACGGGGACACCCAGCCCTCTCCCTAACGAACGAGCGAGTTGTCCGCCTATGCTCCGAGGACACGTGCTCGGGCCTTCCTGAAGCCCGCGACGGCTGCGGCGCTTGCGAGCGCGGTCCGCAAGGCAGGGCAGCTGCATTCGGGAGGAGGGTTTGGGGGCCGCAATCTCCCTAGCGGGGCAGGGGTCGTTGCGCGGCTCGGGACGGCGTGCTGGCCGTGCAGCGGGATTTTCCTGCGGCCGCCGTGCGGCCTGTAGCAACCCCCCCACTCCCGGGGGAGGCCGCAGCAGCCGGGGCCCCGGGGGGAGCTGCCTGTGGATCTTGTAACACTTCGGGAAGGCGAGTGCAGGTGGTCGGAGCCGAGCAGTGGTGCTTGGTTCAGGTGGGGGCCGCGTGCCCCTAGGCCTCTTCCTCTCCCTCACCTCCTCCCCCTCTCCGGAAACGTCGTTGGAGGTCAGCCTTGGGGTGACGAGGAGGAGAGAGGCAATTTGCTGCTAGCCGTGACTCCGGCCCCGCGCCGCACTCGGGTCCAGGCGGGAGCGGCCTGGCCTTGCCGCGATTAGCTCCAGCTGGCTGGCGTTCCAGCCTCGCAGACAGGCGTCTCGCTCCCCCAGGGCTGGGGCTGGGGCTCTTCGGGGAATGCTGACGGGGAGGTTTGCCTTGTAATCCGCTCCAGGAATGTTGGCCAGACGGTCAAATTCTTCTCCCCTCTTGTAAAAATGAGTGATGTGGGGCGGCTCGGGGAGAACAGCTTGCCGTCCCTCCCCTGCCGGATAAACCTGCCCGGCCTGCGCCGCCCCGTCATGGGAACAGGCCCTTTCAACCCGCGCCACGGTAAATACGCGCCCGTGCCAAGAAAGGAGGAGCGTGCCTGTGGGGGAAGGGGACTCTTCCCCTCTCAGGCTGGCCCTGGTGGGAGAGGGGTTGCATGGGAGGGTGGTGGATGCCTGTTGAGTTGGGCTCTGGGTGGAGGTTGCTGAAGGAAGATGGCAGATATGTGGCCATTGCTTCCTCCCAGAACAAGTCCCATAGGGACGTCTCTCTTCCCTTCCGCTGGACAGCAGATGGGAGGCATCTCTGGTCTGTCGTGCTCTGCCCCAAGTTATTACTTTTCTGGCAGCGTTTTCGTAAAGATTTTCCACCTGGCTTTTTCCTCCCCGCACCCTGACCTCATCTCCCAATGCTTGTTCTCCCTGCAGAAACCCTGATGGACACTAAGTGGGTGACATCCGAGTTGGCATGGACGGCTCATCCGGAGACGGGGGTAAGCCTTGCTTCCTTGCTCCGGGCACTGAACGGCAAAGGGAGCAGCTAGTTCTGGCCCATTGTGGTTTGGACCGTGCCTTAGAGCTGCATCTTTTGGACTCTCTCCTGTTGCACGTCCTCTGCCTTGCAGAATTGCCTCCGGCTTTTCCAAGCCTGCCCCTAGGTCGTGACCACTGGAGTCTGGCTCTCATGCCGCACAGACTCAGGCCCAGGCCTGAAGAGCTGCCATGCTTTCAGGGAAGGTGGGGAAAGGGATGTATTCAAGGTGGGGGGGCAGAGGCTTTCATGGTGGCAGGAGTGTGGGTGCGTGCTGCTGTAGCTTTGTTGCTAATTGCAGTGTCCTCCACCTACACATGTACCAGGTAAGTGCATAATTTGCATAACCAGATAACACCATTCCTGGCCCAGTTCATTGACTATTGCTTCCATCCTAACAAACATCCAGTACCTACGTATTGGTCATGTGAACCACCTAAGGGCATGGCACTTTTCAGCCCCACTCTTAGCTTTAGGATGCTGTTGTCCTACAGATATAACGGCACAGAAATGGTGCCATGAAATGGCTGTCAGAGAGCTGCTGTCAGAAGCCGTGCAGTCGCTGGGAACTTGCAGCCCTGATGCTGCCTGTCTCTCCTCCTTTGCAAGGCTTCTAATAGCATCCCTGAAGCTGAGGAGCTCCTATCGTGTTCAAGGCTTCTGGCAGCAGCTGGCTATTAGAAGTCTCCAAAATGGTGGGAGGTAGGCTGTTGAGGCGCTGCTAATATTGCAGCACTGACAGGGCTGTGTCTTTTAAAGAGCACTGCTTGCATTCATTTTGGACAAGTGCGTGCTCTGGAGAAGCGCTTAGCTACTCTCAGGTCCTCTGGAGTACCTTGCAGTACGTGTTCCCAGTGGTGTCTGGGTCAGAGTCCAGCAAAGGCTGCGATTTGGAGCCTGTCGACTGGCTGTCCAAGCTACTAACCCACTCGTCTCTCTCCATGGCAGTGGGAAGAAGTCAGCGGTTACGATGAGGCCATGAATCCCATCCGGACCTACCAGGTGTGCAATGTGCGGGAAGCCAACCAGAACAACTGGCTCCGGACTCAGTTCATTCAGCGCCAGGACGTGCAACGCGTTTACGTGGAGCTGAAATTCACTGTGCGGGACTGCAACAGCATCCCCAACATCCCGGGCTCCTGCAAAGAGACCTTCAACCTCTTCTATTATGAGTCGGATACAGACTCAGCTTCAGCCACCAGCCCCTTCTGGATGGAGAACCCCTACATCAAAGTGGATACAATTGCCCCCGATGAGAGCTTTTCCAAGCTGGAGTCCGGCCGCATGAACACCAAGGTCCGCAGCTTTGGGCCTCTCTCCAAGAACGGGTTTTACCTGGCCTTCCAGGATCTGGGTGCCTGCATGTCCCTCATCTCTGTCCGGGCTTTCTATAAGAAATGCTCCAACACTATTGCTGGCTTTGCCATTTTTCCAGAGACCTTAACCGGGGCAGAGCCCACGTCCCTGGTCATTGCTCCAGGGACGTGCATCCCCAATGCGGTGGAAGTGTCCGTGCCTCTGAAGCTGTACTGTAATGGAGACGGGGAGTGGATGGTACCGGTTGGGGCTTGTACGTGCGCTGCTGGATACGAGCCGGCCAATAAGGATACCCAGTGCCAAGGTAAGCACCTGCCTTAGGTGGCTTTATCAGGTTCTTCTCTACTGGGGTATGAGCCTCCATGCAGAGGATTTGGGTATGTCTGCTGGGGTAGTTTTACAGAGGCTTCTGGAGATGCATGCTGTGTCCTGGAGACTTGAACTTCCGACCTGAATGACAGTCTGGGTTTTAGGGGTCAGCGTCTGAGTGCCTGAAGTCACTCGAGCCTCCGAGCCCACACACGTTGCCTGGTTAATGCACCCTGATTCTTTGCTGGTGCTCAGTGGGGTGTGTGACCCACACCTGTCTCAGGTGCTTGCTCTTCTCTCAGAGTGAATGCCACGTTGGGTCAGAGGTGAGGCCTGTTCTGGGACCACGGTTCTTGGAGTCCATCAGAGATGCAAACATGTTGGCTGGAGATCTGGGTCTGTGAACCTCATTAAAAACAGCAGCTCTTCCATCCCCAGCCCCACCCCACCCCCTTGCAGCCCACACACACCTGTCCCTTCTCCCCATCCTCTTCCTCACCCTTTATATAAAACCACCTGCAACTGGAATGAATTGTTTCTTCAGAAATCCAATTTCACGTTGAGGTCGCCGAGGCATTCAGGAGGCCCCGCCATGATTGGGGCCCCGCTGTGCAGACTGCTGTAAGAACCTGTACAAAGACTCGTGGGCCCTGCAGACAATGGAAGACGGGGGAGGGGAGGGGAGGGAGCCGTGGGGTCAGACGCACATGGAACTGCATCGTTAAGGAGGTGGCGGCTGATCCCACCCCTTCCCGGAGCTGTTGCTAATCAGCGTTGCGGCAGAGTTGGCTCTTGGAGGGTGGGTTGGTTCTGGGGGAGCATCCTGCGTATAAAGGGGGCACCAAGGGGTGTCTATAGCTGTGCGAGGCTGCATGTCACTGTGGTCCTGGTAGCTCCCAGCTGGGCAGCCACCTTCGCCGTCCCTTCCGTTTTGTGGGCTGGCTGCTTCCCAGGGGAGGAGAATGGTCCAGGTGTCCAGAGAGTGCCCCCCTCGGTTGTGGCTCGTTCCCCCCCAGACTCGCTCCTGTCAACATGAACAGCCTCCAGAAAAAACAGCCAGGAGGAAGGCATGCTCTCCTGGGGCCTCTAGTTCAGGCACTGCTGTCTGCAGACTTCCCTGAGTTGCCCCGGATTTGGCTGTCCCTTTGTGTGGAGCTTTGTACCAGATGGTGAGAGGCCCCAGATCCAGGGATGGGGCAGGAAGGTGGGTGTTGGGCCTTGGAGGGGTGCCAGCTGGGCATTAGGTCTTGAATATGTTGAGTTTGGTGACTAGATGGCTACAAAAAGTCTGGAGTCAAGCAGATGGCATTGGGTGAAGTGAGTTTGGGCTCTCGAAAGCTTTATGCATCTCTGATTTAGTTAGTCTGTAAGGTGCATCCTAGATGGTTACATCCATCCACGATTGATGGTCCTTGGGGCTCAGCAATCCTGGGGGCTGGATTAGTGGCAAAGGCACCACGTTCAGGCCAGTCTTTACACGGGCACCTGTTCGAGAGGGTGCTGGTGGCTGTGCTGGGCAAGAGGCCTGGAGTGGACAGACGTCCTTGTGGACCCTCGAGGAAAATGACGGTCACCTGTGAACACAGGAACTGCCCCCATGGGAAAGGGCCGGCTTGGCCGGATCCCTGACTCCAGCTCCAGCTGAACTACCCCTCGTCCATGTTGTACGAGCCTGGCCGGACACCTTGGGACCGGCAGGGCCTGGTGTTTATCAGATAGGAGATTTCCTTTGCACTGAGGTCACCCAACCTCACCCCACATTCCAGTAGAAATCCTGCTTCCGGGCAGGTCAGGAGCATCCTAGAGCAGTGGATCTCAGCCAGCGGCCACGGAGGCCCTATGGGTTGGCTCTGCGGGGGCGTGAGGTTAGCTGACTTCCCCCCCAAAATGGTCCTGGTGCCAAAGTGCTTTGCACGTACCAGCAAGGCAGCAGAGCCACCTTGGCATGAGTCTACAGAGAGCTGATTTAACCCAGGCGCAGCCCTGCACGTAAGTGGCTCTGGTACGTCCAGGGCTGGAGCAGCCTGGCACGGCGCAGGTCAGACAGCAAGGGTAGGAGGGATGAAGAGCTATCGCAAGGTGGGCTAGCAGGGACCACCCTCCTGGACCATCGAGTCCGGTCCCCTGTGTTTGCAGGCAGTCGTTAACCAAAGGCATCCCCAAAATTGCCACTTCCAACCTGTGCCCACAACTACAGAACGGGAACACCAAGGAGGTGAGGGCACTGCCATTGGCCTGGCGCTGCGGTGTCGGGGAAGGAGGATCCTAGGAGGAGGGTCATGCCCTGCCCTGCAGAGGAAGGCAGAACCCTCCACAGTCCCTGGCAGGTTGATCAAGGGGAGAAATCCCTTCCTGACCCCGGGCAAATGAGGGTGTGTGCTGTAGGATCAAACAGGCCGAGGGCTGGAGTCTTAAGAGCTGGCAGCTGCTGAGGCCGGACTTGCAGCACCTTTGGCAGCATAGTCCTTGCATGGAGGTCTTGGGAAGATCTGGGTCCCTTAGCATTTTAGGGTGGTGCCTCCCTCATGTCCACAGGACAGGGTACAGGACCTGCCTGGCCGGATGGGGGGAGATGGCTGGTGTTGCTGTAGGGCACCATGTGTGCAATAGGGAAGAGAGTCCAGGAGAAGGGGCTTGTCCAACTTCACCCTTATAGCCCACAGGAGATATCCATCTGTGGACAGCTGACCTCTAGGGCCCCTGCTTAGAAGGGGGCCATTCGCTTGGTTCCCTGTTCTTGGCCCAAAGTCTGGGGAGTGAAGATGGGGCCGCTGGCTGCACCACGAACATGGTTTCCCGTGGATCCCCGGGGGTGCGAGCTCTGTGCTGCAAGCCGGCAGGCTGGTGTCTCGCCTGGAAAGGAGCAGCCCTGCCGTATGCCGAGCTCAGAGATGCGTTGTACCTCGAGTGGCTGGGGCTGCGGCTTCTCCGCTTCCCTTCATCGGCGATGAGTGGGGAGGTAATGGAGGTTCGCCCACGCAGCGTTCTGCAGGAGCGACCGACTGGAGCAGCCCGCGAGACTCCAGCGCCATGTTGTGCCTGCAAGTAGCACGTCTGGGGGGTGGGCATGGCCCAGGCCAAAGCCTTTGGCTTGGATTCAGGGCTGGGAGAGAGAGATTCCTCTGCAGACAGGGAGCACAAGGAATCAGCAACAGTATTCACGGTGCCCCAGAAAAACTGCTCTTTGCCAAAGGAGGCCCCCCAGACACAGCTTTGCACTCCAAGGTTGTGCTGAGCCAGCCCTGCTGGGGTCGTCGCTCCTCCCCATCGCTTCCTCGCGATTAAAAGTTGCTCGAGAGGTGGTCTCTGTCCTATCTGCCTTGCCTGCGGAGACCTGCTTTGCCCCAAAACCACGTCCCTCACTGGGGACTCCTCCACATCGCATCTGTCTGGTGTGTGGGTGCTTGAGAGGAACCCTTGCATTTCCCTAGGAAAGTCTCGTAGAGCTGGTGGAGCCATTTCTCTGCCAGGCGCTTGCGTGTCTAAGTGGAAGCAGCTGACGGAGTTGGAGGGCCTGGGGAGCCTCCTCCCTATTTCTGGTCCCTTTACCAGTCGTTTTGCAACTTAGACTGTTGTTGCTGTTGTTGTTGTCCTCTGCGCAGTGGGAATTGTCTGGGGGGAACAACCAGGAAGCAATTGGCTGCTGTTTCTGCCTCGCAGGCAGCTGCGCAGAGGAGCTGGCTTCTCTGCCGTGCTGCGAAAGCGGCCTGCGAGCAGCTTGATCTCGGAGCGCGCCTCTCGAGTCGGAGCGTGCCGGCCCGGCCAGGGAAGCGCTGCCCCGGCGGGCCCCTCAACACCGCAGCACCCTGCCCAGGGGAAAAGGGAGCGATGGATGCCCTCGGTACCCATGCAGGGAGGTGGTTACCCCTAGCTCTACGCTCCTCTCTGTGGTGGTGGCTGAGACGGCGGGTGAGGACGCCTCCCAAGTGCCAGATGGCATTTTAATAAATAACAATACCTAGTTTACTGCTTAGATGGGATAAGCCCAATCTTAAATCCCACCCCTCCCACGACTTTTTCTGTCGCCTTCAAAGATCTCCTCCTCCTCCTCCTCCTCTTTATCTCCACCCAGAGCCAGGATTAGACGCTGCATTCAGGCCTGCTACAATGCAGCTCGTATCCCAGTCCCTCGGGAGCCCAGGGCTCAGCCCGCCGGGCTCGAGCAGCGTCTTTGGCATGCTCTGTAATGCGATTCGCGAGCGGGTATCTGGAGCTGTAGTCAGCTGTTGCCACAGCATTGATTTGGCATCTCATTCTCAGGCTCATTATCTTGATTTAATTAGCACGCAGCCCTTCTGGGGCTTGCGCCGCCCGCTGCTCTCCCAGGATGGGGAGCTGCGCAGGCAGCTCTCACGGGCGAGGGGAAGCCGCTGACCCGGGGCTCGGCTGCCCGAGAGGTGCTGCTGCTTGGCCCCATCCCGCCTCTCTGGCGCTCGGTGGGGTACAGGAAGAGGTGCCCATGGGACCAAACCCTCTGGCTCACAAGGGGACGCTCCCTCTGCTCTGCCCCAGACCAGCAGCACTGTGAGCCTGCAAGCGCGAGGGCATCGGTGTACAGAGGCAGGACCGAGCCCCATGGCCTTCCTGTTTCACAGCTCCATCCTGCTGGCTGGGAGAATTGGAGGGTCCAGACTACCCCTGCTGGGCTCTTGCTCCAAGCCCAGGTGCTCGGCTGGGCCGCAGCCGTGTCCAGTATACAACAGCTTAGCCTGAGATCCCTCTTGAACAGAGGCCCGGGGTGTGCCTCTTGCCCAGCCTGAGCCAGCTGTGCCGTGGCACTGCTGTAATACGTCTGCTTAACCACTGGCACCGGAGGAGGAGCAGCATTTGGGTCTGTGCTCGTTCATCTCCCTCTGCCTGCAGGGAAGCACCCCTTTGGGGGACAGCCTGCCTGGCAGCTCCCTTGCCTGGGGACAGCCTGCCTGGGGACACTTTTGGGGGACAGCCTACCCGGCAGCTCCCTTGCATGGCATTCATCACCCCAGACCAATGCTTTCTAGAGAGCCTGGCCCTATACACACACATTCATTGGCAACCTACGCCCATATATGTTTGCTAGGGGATGATCATCCTGATCATCTGAGCCAATATGTGACTATCGGAAGGGGAAGAGAGTCGGCTAAAGCACTCCGGCTCCTACAAAGCACTGCCCAGCTTTCCTGACTCTTACAATCTCCACCAGCCTTGTTCAGCTCCAGTCAGTCCAGTACGTACGTGAGTGTGTAACCACCCGGAGAGGTTGGCACAGCGCTGTCCACACGCCTACCCTTGATCCCTCAAACCGGCTTTTTCTTCAGACAGCCTCCTCTCCAACGCCCTGCACCCCAAACCTGAGCCCTTTCGAGAGGTGACGCTGGGCCACGTGACCTGGCCGAAAGTCGGGTTTTGTTGTTTTGGGGGGTTTTGTTTGGATTTTTTTTTTGTTTAACCGATTAAAAAAAAAACAAAACAAAACTATTTTTTTTTTGCAATCGATGACTAATCAAAACGTCATCAGGAATTAGCAAAAAGAAAAGTGCCAACTCAGCATGGCACTTGTCGATAGCTCACCGCTTCGCATTGCAACACGAGGCCGCTGTATGGAAACCGGGAAGTGAAACCGCCTGGTGTTAATTGGCAAGATGACGACAGATTAAAGATCTCCCCGGTGCAGGGTGAGAAGCCAGCTTGAAGGCGAGCTCTCCTGGGTTTCAGTCATCTGCTCCTCCTGATGTAATGACGGCAACTGGCCTTCCTAATGTCACGCAGGGCTCTTTAAATCAGAGTTGCGCTTCAAATACAGAAAGTTTTAAATTTCCCTGCTTTTTTAAATTCATTTTTCTTGCACACGGTTTGGCCGTAACCACTCAGGCAGCCAGAGGCTTTTCTTTCCTTTTTTTTTTTTTCCTCTAAATTTTACTCCAATCGCTTTTGGACAGAAGCAGCATGAAATATTTCAGCCCAAAGGGGGTTTTTTTTTCCCCAAGAAATCAAGTGCCTTTTTAAAATAGAGGCTTAAGCACAAAGTTGCCACCTCAACCGTAGCTCGAGCGTCGCTGCCTTGACTCTAATCCATCTGTTGGTACTTAAGAGAGAGCAGCGCGAGTGAACTGTGCAGGTTCATAAAGCATGGATTGTCCCAGGCAAACGTGATTGCCGCCTTTAACAAAATGACAGGGTAGCTGGACAAAGGGATGTGATGGGTTTAATTCATCTAGACTCCAGCAAGACTTTTGCTTCAATCCCTACAGGGAAAGGGATAGAGAAATTGGAGAGATGCTGTCTGGGTTAGACTACAGTAGGGCGGATAGAAAACTGGCAGAGACCTTAAACAGAGTAATTCAAGGCTATTATTCACCTCTAATAGGGAACTGTAACAAAGCACAGCCCTCCAGGGGCCGGGGCCAGGGCAGAGCGCTATGGCTTCACTAATGATCTGGGCAACGAGGGTCGCTGCATTGCACACGGCTGAATTTCCAGCGTGGAGCCATCCCTCCCCCTGCCAGGCGGAGGGAGGGGGCCCCAAATCATCAGCGAGGCTTCCAGTTTGGCGTGTGTGTGTGTGGCTCGTTTCTCCTTCCCCACATCCCAGGCAGTAATCGCAGGCTGGGAGCTGCGTGAGTCACTGCTCTGTGATGTTGGGATGATTTATTCCAGTGTTTTTCGGCTCCCTCCCTTGGCCCTTATTCACAGGGGTGGGGCTTTCTCTTTGGAAAGCGCAGCTTCTTGCCACCAGACCACCTTGCAGTACCATGCCGTTGGGTTTCCAAGGCTGGGTGGGTCCACGCTCGGGTGGACGAGCTCTCTAATAACAACCCCGGGTGCTGCCGAGAGCGGTGGCCTGGCCCGGGGGGGCCTTTGCTGCCCGTGCTGCAGCAGGCGCTGTCGCAGGTGGGATGCCAAAATGAAGTCCCAGCCTTGTTAACAATCCCGTGGCACTTCTCACGTGGCCCGTTGCAGGGTTACTCCCAGTGTCCTGGCCAAAATCCAGTTGGAAGACTGCCTTCTCCAAGTCTGTTGCTTCCTTCCCCGCACTCGGGGATTGCTCGAGGCAGGGATTCTGCTTTAGCTCATGCCCGGTTGTGCCGCAGCTGCTAAACAGTGGCTGTGTCCCCTCTGGAGGTGGCTTCACACGCACGTCTCCTTTCCCAGCACCAGGCTGCAAAGTGGCTTTTATTTGAAGATAAAAAAGGCATGAAAAAGCACAGGAACGCCGGTTCCCGCTGGCTGGGGCACCTCCCATGGGAGACGCCTGCTCCCAGCTCGGCAGGTCCCGGGGTCAGTCCCACGGGGACGGGCTGATGCTGTGGTGGCCACAGGCGCAGGTTTTCACCCAGGAGTCGGTGGGTTTGGCCGCTCGTCTGGGCCGTGGACATGCTGGGTGTGTTCCCTGCTGTGCTACAGGCTTCTTGTGTGACCTGGGCATGTCACTTTGGCCCTGGACATCCAAGGGCATTAGGCACCTCGCGCCCATTGACTCTGATGGGGATCAGACACTTAAATGCCTCGGAGGGTCTCAGCTGTTGCTTGTCCGTGCTCCAGCCCCCTCCAGTAACACGGGTGCCACCTGACAGGGGTGTTGTGTGAATGCATTGAAGCTGGTGAGACAGCTGGGGGGACCAGATAAGCCCCCTGGACCGGAGTGGGGCAGGTGGGGTGTGCTCCCCTCTCCCCTCCGGGGAGCAAAGCAAGACCGCTGTCCTCTGTGTGCCATCAGGGATCCTGCTGGAGCCTGCGTGGATGGCACAGCTGCCAGGCGCGAGCCTCCTCTGGATTGCTCGCCTGAAAGCTTGTCGGGGTGGCTTGTTGTCTTGCTCTCCGCAGGCATCTTTTATCCCAGTGCAAGATAAGTCAAGGCAGCTCGCTGTAATGGGTGCCAGGGACGAGCTGTGAGTTTAGATGTAGGGTCATGGATGGCGCTGTAACCCAGATAGCAAAATACACCCCCCCAGCCATCACCACCCCCCCAGGAAGGAGCGGATGCCTTTGTCGGGGCGGGAGGCGCTAATTACCCAGGCTGGAGCTGGGCCAGCACACCTCAGCTTCCTCACCTCCGCCAAGCGGCCCTTGGAGCACGCGGGCTTCCTGCTCTGCGCCAGCTCAAAGGGAGTGTCTCTCTTATTTTCCTCTCCTGCCTGTATGATTTTTGCATGTCCCCGGTGGGTTGAGGCCGCTTTCCACAACTAGAGTACGTTTGGCGGCTCCTTCAGCCTGACACGTTCCTGTCCAAGTGGCTTTAGTCACTCCTCGTCCCTCAGCAACACGGCTCCTTAATTCTGAATTTGTATCCACCCCTTCGTAACCGAATGGGGCTGGAGCCTGGCATGCCAACGCGCCGGGGGTGGACTTTGCAGGCCTGCAGTCTCTGTTGCAGCTGCGGTTTGCTTGTGCAGCGATCCCCTGAGCTCTGCTGAGCCGAGTCCCAGCCCGTGTGCCATGTTCTTCCTGGTCCTGGGTTTTCAGCAGCGCCCCACTGCTGCCCCCCCGTCCAGGCGGCTGGGCAAAGCCAGGCTGTGCAGTCTGACGGGGGGAAGGCTAGCTTGAAGGACTTGACTCTTTTTGCTGGGGAGAGCCTTGACAGCCAGGTAGCGCCAGCTAAGAGTGGATCAAGTGTCTCGTCCAGCTAAGTCGAGCCCCGTTTGCATCTTACTGCAAAGCCCGTGGGACAGACAGCAGCTGCTACGAATCCACCTGTGGAAAGTCTCTAAAAACCTGTGAGCTGGCCTCCAGGTAGACTTCAAGGACTCTGCTTTTCCAGCTAGGAGAGGAGTGAGCTGGTGCCTTAATGAGCAGTGCCTGGTTCTTCCCCGGGGGATGCTGCTACTCACCCGTCTGGCACAGGAGCCACCTGCCAAGACAGCCCCACAAATGGGAAAGAGCTTGTTCTGGGACTGCTTGCAGGCACGGGTCCGCGGGGGCTTCTCGACGCCACCACAGTGACGAAACTGCAAGGAGGGGTTGCGAGCCCGTGGCAGCTGTACTGCCAGGCATGGGGGTGTCACACGATGCTCCCGGCCCATGGGGAGCTGCACAGGCCCTGGGCGCAAAGCGCTCTTGCAGGGAGTCGGGGGGCACGGTTGGGTGACACAACCGAGAGTCCCGGAGTGGTTCTGGACCATGGTCCTCGTGCTGCAGCCTTCCTTCAGTGTGTATGATGGGCGGAGGGTGCAGCTTGGCACGCGGTTAGGGAGGCATGTAGGGATTCGTTCCTTGAGCTCCACTTTGCATCGGTGGGTGCTGCAAGAAATCTGCAGGGTTTGAAATGGCAGAGCATAAACAAGCCCAGGGCGTGGGGCCTTTCACAATCGCTCCCTTTGCAAGGCTGCGGTTGCCAACCAGAAAACTTCCCACCATGAGTGTTTTGGCTGCACCTCATGGAAGGAAACTTCCTCCGGCCGCTTCTCCAAGGTGGCATGAAGCTCTCCCGCGGGGCAGGGGGCCATGGTGTAGCCAGCGTGGAGCAGGACTCGGCTCTGCGGGGGTGAAGCTGCTGGAGGTTACCTGCCTTCATATCCAGCTTCTCTCTAACCCCTGGGGTTAGGGCATGGTGGGGTCGGAGCACGGCTTTTTGAGACATGGGGAGGCCTTCACGGAGGTGAGAGTGCAGAGGATGTTTTCCAGCTGTTTGGGAAGCTAGCGTGGAGGATGCGGAGCAGTCGTGCCAAAGCACAGCAGGGGCCGACTAGCTGCTTCCAGCTCGAAGGCAGGCCACCCCGTCTCGCGAAGGATACGGCAGGGGTAGGGAAGGGCAGCAGAGAGGAGCAGAGCTGTGGAACAGCCTCCACGGGAGGAAAGGCTGCAAGGGCCAGGACCCTTCGGCCTGCAGAAGAGCTGACACAGGCACATACGACTGAGGTCTAAAATCACTAAAGGTCTTGGGGCGGGGAGCACCTAGGAAACTATATTTTTTTTCCAGCTGTCACAAAAGCGAAGAGCACCCAGTGAAATTCAGGGAGCAAACAATGGAAAGTGCTTGCTTTCCACCGCACGTTATTAACCTGTGGAACACCCTGCTGCGGGACATTGTGGAGGGCAGTAGTAGCCTTATGAAGAGTTTGGTAGTCTTGCAAAGAATTTAAATTATGTATTGTATGGGATGGTTCAGATAGATCCTGCCTTGGGCAGGGGGCTGGACGGGATGGCCTCTGGAGGTCCTTTCCAGCCCCGCTTCTCTGCGATGGCGGGTGGCATGTGCTTGTAGAGGACCGGTCTCCCAGGGCCTGTGAGACGCCACAGCCTATGGTAGGATACAGCCGGGTGCCGGAAAAGATGGACCTTGCATGGCAGTTATGGTCTGAATCGGCCCCACGTCCGTGGCCAAAGCCCTCTTCTGCACGACTTGGTTTTTGCCAGGCGGGTGCCAGGGCGCAGGAGCAGTGTCGTGAGGACAGATGGGGCTGCTGGAGACAGGGGTCAGTTCTGCGGTATTTTACTGCTGGGCTCCATCAGGTTCGAGCACTATTAAGGCTTCCCCCAGGTCGCTTGCTAGGCCCGAAGGCTCTGTTATTCGCACCAGACCTGGGTCCCGGGTCCTTTGCTTGGTAAAGGAGGTTTGTAGGAAGCAGAAGGTTTTTCAGATGTTGGCAGCAGCAGAGAAACAGCAGTTTAGCAATGCTTTTGCTGGAATATCTTTTATCTTACTTGACAAGCTACTTATGTTGGCTTGGGGACAGCTGTGTCGCAGGGACGGAAAACTGACGGGAGGGCCTGAAAGGAAAGGTATGGGACGGGGGGAATGACAGCGTGCCAGCTCTGGTGCAGCATCTGCTGAGGCTGCTGGTGTCAAGGGCAAAGCCCCTTTTACCAGCTTTGTTTTTGCGGAGGAAAGTGGAGTGTGTGAAGAGCGCTGCTGAGCGGAGGTTATAGACACCGGTGAGAAAGGAGGATCTCAAGGCCCTGGGATCTGCGGTTAGGAAACAGGATTGCGGGTCAGGTGGGGCAAATGCAATGGGAGTTGGAGACAGAGGCCAAACAAGAAAGGAGACCGCTGGGAAGGAGAGAGGCCTAGGGGTCAGACGGCAGCAGACAGGTGAGCTTGCAGTGAGAGATGGCTGCAGAAAAAGGTTGACCATGAGCTGCATGTGCAGGGGAATCTGGAGTATGGCTCGTGGAGGGGAGAGGGTCTCGCTCCATCTAGCTCAGGTCTGGGCAGCATGGGTGTATGCCGAGGGCTAATGGGGTGCATCCAGGGCCTGGGAGGGGAGTGTTGGGCCCAAGCACCGAGGAGATGCACCAGCCTGTGAGACTGAGATCCAAGGAGCTGGAGAAGGCAGTGGGCGCCGTGCTTTCCTGACCAGTCCCGGACACGCTCCTGGTGCGGTGGCAGCTGACTGCAGGGGGGCTAGGTCCCCATCCACATCTGACTGCTGTTGCAGGGCTGCCTCAGTCCTAGGTGCTACTCTCTTAAGAGCTGGGCCAGAGAAGGGAAAGCCATCCTGCCTGGTCAGGCAGTGCCCCAGGGCCAGCTGAGAAGGGCACCGCACACGGGCTGTCACAGTGGGCAGCGAAAGCAGCAATCGCAGACATGGGAGAGGTCTCCAAGGGCTTGTCTGTCCTTCTGTAGCGACCAGTCCCCGCAAGGCTGGGCCTGAGCCCTCCCAGCCCAGCTGAGTCTGCAGACCTGATCCGGTCCCAAAACTTCACCAGTGACGCTGCTTTTCGGCTCACTGGAGACCAGGTGCTGGAGAGATCAGGTGCTGGGGATGAGCCTGGAGCAGCAGCCTGCCCGGGTGGGGATGTGTGTATGTGGGGCACATCAGGACAGAGCAGCCTTGGGAAGGCCTCGAGGGGTGGGCATGGGGTCCCAGGCTCTGTTCACGACTTCCCCCTCCTCTCTGGGGGCTTGAGTTTGTGCTCTCGGGTAAGCATCCCGGCAGCCGCCCAGTGCCCACAGACCTAGAGGAGCATCTGGCCCCACTCACAGCAGACCAGCCACGCTGTGGGGTGGGAGCTCAGTTCAGAAAGGAGCCAGAGGTGAAATGCTCTCTGCCCACTTCTCCCACAGCAGCCCCGAGGCAGGCACCAGGGTCCCTGGGCTCTGCAGAAGGTCCCTGCACATTGCTGGGGGCCTCTGGGCCTTAACCCTGTGTACTCCGCTGCTGCCTGAGAGAGCCGGCGAGCCTCGTCAGGAGGCTGGAGGGGCCTCCATGGCTTCTCATCAGGGCAGGAGCCTCAGGAGCAGCTAGCCGGGTCTGCCCTGGGGCTTCCCAGCTTTTGTCTGTGCTCCTTTGCCTCCTGCCCCAGGCAAATCTGATGCCCTAGGAGGGGCCTGTTTGGTAGCAGGTAGTAACACAACTTATGCTTCCTTCCTGCAGCCTGTGGTCCAGGGAGCTTCAAGTCAAAGCAAGGGGAAAATGCCTGCTCCCCCTGCCCCCCCAACAGCAGGACAAGCTCCGGGGCGGCGACTCTCTGCACCTGTCGGAACGGCTTCTTCCGGGCAGACGCAGACCCGGCGGACAGCGCCTGCACCAGTAAGCCTAGGAGCGTGCCAGCCCTCGAGGTGGGGGTAGGGGTGGGACAGGACTGGGATCCTGCGTTGCAGCTGGCTTTGAGTCTGGGGTGAGTTCTTCTGCTCCTGTCCCAGCTGGCCAGCGCAGAGCCTGGTGCAAGATTGGGGGTGCCTTGGATGAATGCTGCATTGCACAGACAGACCGGGTGGGGATCCAGCCCTGAGGGCAGCAGGCTGCATCCTGCATCCTCCCAGGGCCAGGCCAGGCTCAGGGAGGCCCCCCCGGCTCCTCCTCTGATGCGCACCTGGTTTGCAGGCGTCCCGTCCGCTCCCCGTAGTGTCATCTCCAACGTGAACGAGACTTCACTGGTGCTAGAGTGGAGCGAGCCCCGGGACACGGGTGGCCGGGATGACCTGCTCTACAATGTCATCTGCAAGAAATGCAGTGTGGAGCGCCGGCTCTGCACCCGCTGCGACGACAATGTGGAGTTTGTGCCCCGCCAGCTCGGCCTCACCGAGCGCCACATCTACATCAGCAACCTCCTGGCACACACCCAGTACACCTTCGAGGTCCAGGCCGTCAACGGCGTGTCCAGCAAGAGCCCCTATTCCCCCCAGTTCGCCTCGGTCAACATCACCACCAATCAGGCAGGTCAGTGCACGGGGTCACGGCAGGGAATGTCTCTCCAGCAGCGTGGGGCTCCCTGCTGGAAGTCTCCTTTGTGCCCTGCTGCCGGCTTAGAGTGCCTGCATCTAATCCCCTGGGTAAATTTCTCCCTGCGTTTGAAGACGTGTCCCTGGAGGGAAGAAGATCAAAACTCCATGCAAACTGACTGGGGGGGGTAGCTGGGGGATGCTCCGGGGATGCAAGGGCTCTAATCCCCGCGCATTGTCTACCCACAAAGGCAGAGATGGGTCCAGGGAAATTCAGCCCTGCCCAGTACTTCAACGGAGCTGCTTGGTGAACTTTTCCTTCAGCCCTGGGCTGCCCAGCGGCTGCCACCCTTGTTCTTCACGGGTCTAGTCTGGGGCAGAGGGTGGAGCTGAGGCAGGTGGGAGGAGGGGAAAGTGGCTCCCTGCCTGTGGGTGAGGCCCGGCTTGGGCTGGGGTTTGGAAGCATCTCCCATTGGCTGCTTCCCAGTGCCGCCTTGGCAGAGTGCAAACTCAGCTGGAATCGGCTGGGATCCTGCTCTCCTGAAGGAGCTGCTGTCACGAGGCCCTCAGGAGCTGGCTGGAGCTGCCCGGTCCCCAGCTTCCTTACCCAGAAAGCAGCTCCCAGGGCATCTGGGTAGGATGGGAGCCCTGGGTGTCCTTCAGGCTGGCCCGGGGCTGCAGTGGAAGGGGATGGCTCTGGGTGGCCTGGCAGTGGGTGGGTCTCGCTTGCTGTCCGACTTGGAGCATGGAATAGGTGGATGCACCTGGGCCAAGCCTCAGTCAGAGAAACTTGTGTTGCTGGTTGATTGAGGGGTGCAGTCTTTTGTGTAGGGGAAACGTGTGGCTGAAGACATGTCCCCAGCTACCCTGGGTGGAGCACAAGGCTAACCCAAGCCACTCCTTGGCACACATCTCTTCTTTGTTTTATAGCCCCCTCGGCTGTTCCCACAATGCATCTGCACAGCAGCACCGGCAACAGCATGACACTTTCTTGGGCCCCTCCGGAGAGACCCAATGGGATCATCCTGGACTATGAAATCAAGTACTTTGAGAAGGTAAGGCAGAGCCCAGCCTCTTCTGCCTCCTCCGCCTGCTGACTGGGCCTTGATGGAGGAGGGTGTGTGTGTCCAAGTCTGCTGTGGCGGAGAGCAGGGGAGTGGGTCCATGAGACTGTGAGGGCCAGATAACATCACAGCAGTGACCCCCCAACTTCCTCTCTGCCCCACAGCAGGGCCAAAGCGATGGCATCGCCAACACCGTCACCAGCCAGAAGAACATGGTGCGCCTGGACGGTCTGAAGGCCAACGCACTTTACACCGTGCAGGTCCGTGCACGCACCGTCGCTGGCTACGGTCTGTACAGCCTCCCTACTGAGTTCCAGACATCTGCAGAGGACGGTAGGCACCAGGGCTTGGAGTTCCCTCTTCCTCCTTCCCCTCCTTCCTGCTAACCACCTCGCTCTGATCTGCCTCCCTTCTCCCCTGCAGGCTCCAGCGGGAAGAGCTTCCAGGAGCTGCCCCTCATCGTGGGGTCAGCCACCGCCGGGCTGGTGTTCATCATTGTCGTGGTGGTGATTGCTATTGTCTGCTTCAGGTACTGGCTGGGCTTCCCCCAGAGCTGTCAGGGAGGCAGGGCTTCCTCCCTGAGGCTCTCAGCAACTTGACAGGTGGTTCTCTGTGCTCCAAAGGGAGCAGACACGTGCATAAAAGGGTCTCCCCAGCAGAGGGGTCCTAGAGCGCTCTAGGGTGACATGCTTGGGCATGGAGTGTGCCTACACGGGGCACTGCTGGAACCCTCCCCACCGCACTTCAGCCACCGTCTCCCTGGGCACATCCCAGCCCAGAGCTTTTGGCTGGGTACGAGCCCGTAGGGGGACTCTTAGCAGAACGCTGGCAGAGCAGGTGCCTCTCCCCAGCCCTGGGGCAGAACGATCTTGCTGCTCCTGCTTGCCCTGGCTGGGCTGCCGTCCTAGGGCTGAAGGAGAAGGAGCTTGGCAGCATAGAAGATGCTTTAATCCCACTGGGTGCCGCAGCTGAGTGTCTGTTTGGTGGCAAGTCCCAAAGCAGGCAGCAGTCATCTTGATGCCTGGCACGACTGATGGGGTCTTCTTGTCTCCTTGGGGCAGGAAGCAGCGGAGCAGCACGGACCCGGAGTACACAGAAAAACTGCAGCAGTATGGTAAGCGCGATTCTCAGGCCTTCCTTCACACTTCCCCACCCCCCGCACACTACAATACACTTTGTACACTTCTGCAGGGGTGTCAGGGAGCAAGGCTTGGCCCTGACACCCCTGCAGAAAAGGGCACTAGGGCATGAGACCGGGCAGTGTGCATGTCCATGCCACAGAGAGGTGAGGAGCGGTGGTGCCTCTGACTCAGGCCAAGGGATGGCCTTGGCATCAGCGTGGAGGTCTGCACCCCAAGGCACTCTCCTGTGGTATCACAAGGAGAAAGGAGTAGTGCCTCCGGTTCTGTGCCTCTCCCCTGTGCTGGCCCTGACCTGCTCTGTCCTTACAGTCACTCCTGGGATGAAGGTCTACATCGACCCCTTCACCTATGAGGATCCCAATGAGGCTGTCCGGGAATTCGCCAAGGAGATCGACATCTCCTGCGTCAAGATCGAGGAGGTGATTGGAGCAGGTGAGTCAGTGTCCCTTCTCTCATCCCCTGACTGGATGCAGCCGGTGCCACGTGGGCTGCTGGCAGCTGCTTTTAGTTGATAATGGTGCCGCGGTCCATCCTGCGCAGGGGAGTTTGGCGAGGTATGCCGGGGCCGCCTGAAACTGCCGGGTCGTCGCGAGATCTTTGTGGCCATCAAGACTCTGAAGGTGGGTTACACGGAGCGACAACGCCGGGACTTCCTGAGCGAGGCCAGCATCATGGGGCAGTTCGATCACCCCAACATCATCCATCTGGAGGGCGTAGTGACCAAGAGCCGGCCCGTCATGATCATCACAGAGTTCATGGAGAACTGCGCCCTTGACTCCTTCCTCCGGGTGAGGCTCGTACTGGCCCAGACCCGTGTCCAGGGGTCATCGGAGGCTTACGGGGAGAGGAGGCAGGGGCCCTTGGGCAACTTCTGGCCTTCACTCAGGCCAGGGTCGGAAGAGGCTGGGACCCTTGGGCCACTCCTCAGCATCACTCAGGCCATGCTCCATCAGGCATGTGCTTCCCCAATGTCCCCAGAGTAGCTGTTCCCATGTTTGTGCCTAGGGGCAGGGGCTCTTTCAGAGGAGCGCAGCAGGGTGCAGGCTGGGGGGATCTTACAGAGGAAGAGGGCAGCAGCATGTTAGTGTCTTCTGCTTTAGAAAATCATAGCGTGCCAGGGTGGGAAGGGACCTCAAGGGTCATCTAGTCCAGCCCCTTAAGCCCTCCTAGACAGACACCTGCCTGACCTCTCTGGCCAACTGAACTGAAGGGGTTCACAGCCCTCTGCCATCCATTGCAAGGACCAGGCACTCTCCCTAGAGGTGCCCTCTGACCTATGGCCTTCCCTTGCTGGCAGCTGAACGATGGACAGTTCACAGTGATCCAGCTGGTAGGGATGCTGCGGGGCATCGCAGCTGGCATGAAGTACCTCTCTGAGATGAACTATGTGCACCGGGACCTGGCCGCCCGTAACATCCTGGTTAACAGCAACTTGGTGTGCAAAGTGTCAGACTTTGGGCTCTCGCGCTTCCTGGAGGATGACCCCGCTGACCCCACCTACACCAGCTCACTGGTATGGGAGTTTCTCTTCGGCATCCGCTGGCCTGCCCTGCTTCAGGGGGGCAGGGGAGAGTTAATAACCCCCAAGGACGGGGGCTGTGGGGAACCCCCAAGGTAGGCACTAAATAAAGGAGTCAAGCGTGTCTTCCCACAGGGTGGTAAGATCCCGATCCGGTGGACGGCCCCTGAAGCCATCGCCTACCGCAAGTTCACTTCAGCCAGCGACGTGTGGAGCTACGGCATTGTCATGTGGGAGGTGATGTCGTACGGGGAGCGGCCGTACTGGGACATGTCCAACCAGGATGTAAGTTATACTGGCGGAGGGGCAAGCGGGAGGGAAGTGGGGAGGAGATCCTGGGGTGGTCACGGTGACTTTTATGCCTGTGCTCTGCATCCGGCAGGTGATCAACGCTGTGGAGCAGGACTACCGCCTGCCGCCACCCATGGACTGCCCCACCGCTCTGCACCAGCTCATGTTGGACTGCTGGGTGCGCGACCGCAACCTCCGGCCCAAGTTTGCCCAGATTGTGAACACGCTGGACAAGCTGATCCGAAACGCAGCCAGCTTGAAGGTCATCACCAGCGTCCAGTCGGGGTCAGTGCCCTGCTCACCCCTCTCCCATCCCCACCTTGCTTCCGTGCTGGCCCAGACAGGCCTCACATCACACAGCCCTTCCCACGGGTGGAGGGTACCAAGGAGCTTGGGGGGGACTGAAGAAAGATGGAGGTCAGGAGTCTAAGTATAGATGGTTGGTGGGGCAGAAGCGTCCTCCTGTGCTCATGTAGTGCAAGCCAGAAGCCTTCCCTCCCATCCTGCCCTCTGACTTAAGCACCTGACATTACCTGTGAGCTCTCTCATCCCCACAGCGTGTCCCAGCCACTCCTGGACCGCACGGTCCCAGATTACACCACCTTCACCACTGTGGGTGACTGGCTGGACGCCATCAAAATGGGACGGTACAAGGAGAACTTTGTCAACGCCGGCTTCGCCTCCTTCGACCTGGTGGCGCAGATGACAGCAGAGTGAGTGGAGGCATGTGGGCGGCTGGGAGGGCGGCCAGCTCCTCCCACCCTAGCATGGCCGGGCAACTAGGCAGGAGTGGCAAACGGTTCAGGACTTCCTCCCCTCCACAGAGTGGGAAAGCTCCTGCATCCCAGCTCTCACAACTAAGTAGCTCGTAGCTCCCCACAGGCAACAGGGGTTGGGATCAGAGGTGGGTCATGGGGAGTCAGAAGTGAAGGGAGCCACGAAGTTGACCAACTGTTTTGAAGACATGGTAAATAACTCCTGCTGCCATGTTCTGGGCCCCAGTGAACTGGGGAGTCCTCCCCAGTCTGCTGCAGAGGGAGGGAACAGCTGAGGGGATGAGGCCCTAACTCCCATAGCTCAGCCTAGGGCTGCCCAGCGAGCACGTACCCTTATTCACCGCCTTCTCTCGTTCTTGCAGAGACCTGCTCAGGATAGGGGTGACGCTGGCGGGCCATCAGAAGAAGATCCTCAGCAGCATTCAGGACATGAGGCTGCAAATGAACCAGACGCTCCCAGTCCAGGTTTGACCGTGGCGAACTCTGGGATCAGAACGGACTGGAGGGAATCCTAAGGTTCCAGTTTGCGGTGCAGCCCGGCTTCCTGTTTTCCCCTTTGCGTGGAGCTCCTTGGCCTCCGACAGCCGTGCAGGATGGGACGTCCTGCCCCGAATCCCGAGGCGCTCGGGCCAAGAGGGAGACCAGCGGTTTGGTTTGGGTTTGGAATAGTGAGCCGGCGAGGCGCGGAGTCTTCATATTGAAGATGGATTATGGGACAGAGACCTCGCCCCCCTCTCCCCGTCCCGTCCCCACACCAGTGGCGCCAAGGGTCCGAGAGATGCTCTGCTGCTTGGATTTCCTTCACCCCAAGGTCACAAACTTTTGCTGACCCTGAAGTTCATCCAGAAAGGCCTGTGGGGACACGGCAACATGAGCTGGCCCTTTCTCATGCTCTTGGCCCAGCCTGGAAGCGGTGAAGGGGGGTGCGGGGTTCCACGCTAAAGGAACAACGGAGCTGAAGGAACAGCGGTCCCCCGCGGGGGCCCAGCCTGGCTTTCGCCTGTGCAGCCCAGACAATCATGTTCCCTCTTGCCGGCGCGGATCTGCACTGGAATGTGTCTGAAGCGGGGGGGTCGGCCCGTCTTGGCTCTGGCCTCCTGAACCCGAATCCAGTGAGATTTACTATGCAGGGAGTTGGAAGGCCCAACTCCGGAGCTCTCGTCCCTCGTGGCTTCCGCGGCCAGATCCGGACGGCAGAGGAAGGCCTTGGGCACCAGTTTGCACAGGGCCGCGAGGCAGCCGCGCGGGCTCCTGCCCCGGGGGGGAGCTGGGAGAGACGGGAGGGGGAGGGAAGGCCAAGCTGACTTGGAGAGCCTCTTTTTATGCAGAAGGAGCAGGTCCTGTCAGAGCGCCGTCTCGCCAGCACCTCTCCTGACACACGCTGTGATTTGCTGCCAAAAGACTTTTCTTCCCGCCCCTCTCCCCCCTTCTTTCTCTCTTTCTCTCTGCTGTTTCTCGGACGCAAACAGCCTCTCGAGCAGTAGGAGGGACCCCTATCCATGTGTGTGCGTGCGTGAGTGCTTGTGTACTGGCCGTCTGGACTGTGAGAGGGGGCGTGGGCAGATTAAAGGCAATAAGGATTTTACCTGAGTTTCCTTCGCTCAATCGGTCTCCCCCCACCGCTGTCTAGGACCTGCGAGGTACCAGCTCCTGCCTTCCTCTGGACGGGGCTTGGCCCCCTCCTTCTGGTGGTCTCCCCTCCAGTCTGTAAATACCGCAGGAGGCTGGCACAAGGGCTGGCTTTTCTCCCCGAGCCCCCCGACCTGCACAGCATGCCACGTTGGTCCTGTGGGGTCATGCCCACAGACCCCACCAGCTGCTCCCCTGCCCGCAGCGCTGGCTAGGCAGCTTTTCCCTACAGAGGCACCTGATCCATGCCAGGAGAGAGCAGGGTTGTGCTCGCCAGCCCCGTGGGGGAAGGAAGTAGCAGGAAGTGGGGCTCAGGCTTGGTCCGGGCTGAGCCCCAAAGAGATGCATGTAGTGCAATATAAGCAGCTGTTTGCTGACCCCCCCACCCATGCTGAGACCAATGGGGGATCATGCCCGGTGAGGCACAGGCAGGCCGCAGCTGCCACTGGAGAGCCCGAGGAGGGTGCTCTGTTGCTAGTGCCAGGAGCCCTGTGTCGTAGGCCCCAGCCCAAACTTGAGCTGAGAGCAGCCAGGCTGATTGAGCTCGCTCAGGCATGAGTTGGGCCGTAGTCTCGCAGCCGCTCACGTGGCTAGCCCTCTTGCTTACGTGTTTCCCCTGGGCTCCACCAGACCCCCTCACCCCCGTCTCTCCCGTCATTTGCAAACATCAGTCCGCCAACATCCCGGCATTGCCTTGGGGCTGCTTCCCCGTCTTAACGAAGGAGCAGGCCCAGGCGGAGGGTTGCAACGGCCCGCACCCATGAGTCACCCACAGGGTTTGTGCCTGATGCTTGGCCACCTCCCAGAAAGTGACAGCTGCCAAGATGGCAGCTGGAGGGATGGTGACTTCACGCCCGGGAGACAGGGCCGGGAGCTTTGAGGTCAGTGACCTTTTAGGATGCAAAGCTTTGCCTGGCAGGCTGAGCGGGAGCCTCCCGGCGCTGCCCGAGCCCCACGAGCGCAGCCGTTAGGTGGCTCGCGCTGCGTGCGCACGCCGCTCCTTGCAGGCGGGTACTCTGCGCCCTTCCGTCTCTGAGCAGCCAGCCTCAAGCCCACCACTCGCCTCACCCGGCACTGGGGCCGCGAGCTGCTGCTCTGCCTCTTGCTGGGAACTCACGGCCTGGCTCCCATGCTCTCGTGCCCTAACCTTGGCCTCATTGCCGAGGCAAGACGATCCTCAAGCCGTCCTTGGGAAAATTGTTCCTCCCATTGCTGCCAGGCCTAGCCCTTCGCTGTGGGCGCCAGTGGTCCAGCTGAGCTCTGGTTTCTCTGCACTTCTCTTCGCACCCGTTTTAGCCTGGCGGATCCTCTGGGTCTGGTGACTTAAGTAACTAGATGTGCTGCAGGTCTCTTTTCTGTGCAAGACAGAAACTCCTGGATCTTCCTTGTACCTTGGCGCACCTTTGCAGACGGTTCTGCTCTGAGCTCTTCCCCATGCGTCTCAAACAGATTGAGGCTTGGATCGGGGCCTAACAGCCCAGTTGCTTGGCTCATCTTGTGCCTGCCCTTTCCAGATTTCTTGCCTTCTGATAAACTGCATGCTCCAGCCCTCAGCCTGCCTTGCTTTGCCTTTCTCTTGGTGCTCTATTAGCCTTTAAGCCTCTTCTCCCATCAGTCAGCCAGGTGGTTGGCATCCAGCCTTTCTGAGCCAGCTCTAGCCCCACTGCCTTCCCCCAGAGATCCAGACGCGTGGGTCTCAGTCCAAAGCCGAGTCCTGAATTGGTACTTGAAGAGGGGTGGGAAAGGTCCATCTCCCTGGTACGATGCCGCCGCTGTGACTTTGGTCAGGGTACGCTGGGTGGCACACCGCACGTGCCCGTGTAATTTGGGGGGTGGCTTCTTTTTTTTTTAACTCGAACCCCAGCGCTCCTTCCCTCGGGGTGTCTGTGCTGGACCCTCTGCAGTACCAACCAGGCCTTGCTGTCGGGGGGGGCGACAGCTCGCTCGGGACCCAGCATTTTCTCCCCCGCGGCTGGTCTGGGAGAGATGGATGCTGCAGGGCTTCAGTGGAGGAGGGTACCTGCTGCGGGGAAGCCCGGTGTTGCCTAGCAACGGGCTTCCCGGCAGCATCCATCAGCATGTGGCACGGTGCTGGCCCTCTCCAAGATGGTGTGGAGCATGCCCCCCGCTCCATCCCCATCCCATCCAGTCGGGCGCTCTGCCCCGGGAGGAGGAACTGAAGCCCCGTGGTACTGCACTTTGCTGCTGGCACACACAGCTTGGCTTTGTCCCTTTTGCTTCCAGGTGCTCCAGCACCAGCTGCTTCGGCAATTAGGCAGGCGCTCACAGGTCTTGGATCTTCCCCTGCATCTCCTCTCTCTGGGAGCGGGTGCTGTTTGCCGCTTCCCGGTTCAAAGCACTTGCCTGTCCTCGGTGTTTTTGGAAGTCCGCACCGCAGGCGGCGAAACAGCTTTTGCTTGCTCGTCCACGAGCCGGGGGGAATTCAGGTGGAAGAGGCAGGTAAACACTGGGAGGAAAACCAACAGCACGCCCACGTGGGGTTTCCAGGCAGCCGTAAGTGGTAGCAAGCCACTGTTGGAGTACAAGTCGGCACCATACCCCCAGCATAGGATGCTCTAGCAGATATGGGGGATGCAGGGACCTGAAATCCTCCTGCCTGCAGGAAGGCAACGGGGGGTGGGGGCGAGAAGTGAAGGCCTTCAGAGCTGTGGGGCACCTGTCTGGGGGACCCCCAAGGGCAGAGTGACAAGGGGGTGTGGGAAAAGCTGCATCCAGAGGTGCTGGCAGCTTTTCGCATGCACTGCTCTTTCACCGTGCCCTCTGCTCCTGCTCTGTTTGCCTTCTTGCTCCCATACCCCCTTGCTGGCGTCTCCCAGCTGCGTGGCGCCATGTGTTGCTCTGCATCCAGTCTCCGTGGCACAGACCATGGTAATGCTTTCCCTGGTGCCTGGCAGTTCCTCTCTCCAGAGATGCCACAAGCACTGACCCACATCCCTGCCCCCTGCCTTTCCCCCAATCCTGCTGTTGCCTTTCTTTGCTCCACTGAGGCTTGCATGTGCCGAGCAGTCTCAGTGCTGCTGTCTCCAGACTCCTGCCTTCTCTCCGGTTCTCTTTCCTGGGTGGCAGCGCCCTCCCTTGCAGAGCCAGTGCTACCACCTCTCCGCCTGGCCCCTTCATTCTTCTCTGTCCATGGGCCCGTTCTCTTTTCTGGTCAACGCGCTGTGGGCAGGAGGCCTTGTAGGCACCCTCTGCATTCAGGTCAACCCCTTCTCTTGGGATTAGCATTTGTGCCCGAGGTTGGCCCAGGTGATATTCAAAGTCCCTTGCGGCCCTGTGATACTGCAATTCTTCCCCCGTTGCTGCAGCCAGCAGCTCTGTGTTCAGCCCCTTTGCCCCCATGCTCTCCTGGAGCCTCTTGGAGTTGGCTGGGCAGTGAATCACCTTGCTCCTGGGTTCACTCAGACCCTCTCCTCCCCTCACCTCCAGAGCAAGCCCGGTGCTTCCCCTGTGCACTCCTCTCTTTGCCACGGACTGTGCTTGCTCCTTTTAATGAACTAGACAGAAATCACTTGCTCCCAGAGGCTCGAAAAGAAAATAAGCAGCCCAGCCCTGTTCCTCTTCTGCTAAATAGCCTGTGAGCTCACCTGCTTCAGAGGGGGGCTGTGGTCTAAGCTGGGGAGCAAGTACCCCAAGCTTATGGGAGAGCATCTTATCCCTACCTGGTACCCAGTGGAAGCTGTTAGGTAGGTGGATGCCATCCTTCAGAGCCAGGCTTGCCCCTTGGGGAAGGCATGAGGAGGTTGGACTCTTATTTCCCGGACTACGGGCTGTTTCTCCCTTAGCTTCGTGTCCTGGTACCCAGCAGGCGCTCAGCCCTGCCCACATGCCCCCGGGCAGCCCCATCCCTGCACAGCTTGGTTTGCACCTACTTTGGCTCAGCGGCGGTCGCCCCGGGCGGCGGTGTCTCACCCCAGCTGGTTCTCATGTACTGTACCTGCCACCTTTTTTTTATATATATATATTGAGATGTATTTAATGGTGAAAGGAGAAAAAAAGACAAAAAAAGAAATGATGCAATCGTGCATTTGTAGAAATATTTTTTAAAGAAATACTTTTTTCAATTAAATTATTTAAGAAATTTTATGGAGCTCTTTGCTTGCCGGTGTGGTCCTTGCCGGGCTGCTGTGCGGGTTGTGGTGCGGAGCTTGGCGCTGGGGGGCCGAGGGTGCAGTTGCCGTGCTGGGGTACACTGCTTGCTGGGGCGGTGCTCGCCTCTTCCTGACGTGCATTGGCCATTTCACGTGGGACCTGCTGGATGCTTGATGCCCGTTGCGGAGAGGGATGGGCCGTGTTGCAGAGGTGCCCAGATGTGTACTGCAGGGGTTGGCACACGTTTCCAGAGCAGCTTCCACCCCAGCCCTCCCTGTTCTCCATGGGCTGCTCTCTCATGTCCGCCCTACCGCCGGCTTCACTTATGCCAAGTGCCACCACTCTTAATGGCAACAGGGAGAAGCAAAAGGGACACAGGCCAAGAAAGCAGCCCTTGGCATAGAGCAGGGAGGGCTGGGGTAGCAGCAGGCAGCATGGCGCAGGGTGGAGAAAGTGCCCCCACTGCTACAAGCTGCCACAGACCAGCTCTGTCATGCAGTTGCTGACCCCGGCGTACCGCATTCAGCAGCAAGTTGCTGAGTTGCCCGGGTTTGCAGCATTGGGAATACAGCCTCGGTGCCCCCATACCGAAACCCTTCCAGCGCCTAGTCCCCCCTCCTGCCTCTGCCACCCCACTGCCCCCCAAAGCATTGCACCGCCGAGTTGCCCCCCTTGGCCACGGTGCGGCCGGCGCAGTGTAGAAGAGAAATGCCTTGGCAGTGCCTGGGAGACACATCAGCACAGCCTCGGCCCTGCTAGAGCAAAGCTGTCTTCAATTAGGGAAGGGCTGGATGCCTGCCTGTCCAAAGCCTCTAAAATGGCTCCCAGCCCTGTGTATGCAGCGTATCGGTCCCGGCTGCGAGGAGTGGAGGGTCTCTGCTCGACCCTTGCAGCTGTTGAGTGCCACATGGTTGCCCTCGCCCGTGGGCCGGAGTGGGCCTGGGGGCTGCTCGGGACCCCTCTCCTCGGCCTAGAGCAGGTGGATGGGGTCGAACGTGCCCGTGGCAGGGGCTGCGGAGAGGCAGCTGCCTGATGCGCCGAGCTGCTCCGGCCCTGGGGCCGGCCTTGGTTCAGCTGCCTCGAGTAACCCAAGGAGCTCGAAGTCGGATCCCGCCCTCCGCCTTGACAAGGAAGATGGATGGAGGGACCGAGGAAGAGGCTCTTGCAGGCGTGGGGCCTGTCTCAGGGCCGGGAACACCCCATGCTGCTTTCGGCTGCAGAACCGGTGATTTTTGTCTCAGCCTCAAGCCTCCACTCCCCGTGCTGCTGTCTCAGCCCATTAATCCCCGCAGCCCTGTTTCCATCACCTCTGCTCCAGCCCAGAGGAAGGCTGCCCCAGGGCCGTGACGGGGAGCAGAAGGGCGCAGCTCTGTGCCAAGCCGGGAGGACCGGGCTTGGGGCTGGGCCAGATGGGGACAACGACAATAAGCGGGACCAGGGCACCCCAGGGGTGCAGATGGCTTGGGCCCGGTCGTGGTTCTTGCCCGCTTGCATCTCTGGGAAAGAAAGGGGGGGTAGGGTCCTCCAGGGCCCTTGGCGGTCTCCAGGGCAGCACATCCCCCTTTCTACTCCCTGCTCGCCCTCCCTTCAGCCCTGGCAAAGAGCCTTTTGTCCCGCTGTTTTCCCCCCTTTTAATTCCTAACTAGGAGATTAAGGAAGAGACAAAGGCTCTGATTGTTTGTGGCGCTGGAGAGCCGGGAGCTGCTGGAAAGTTCGCTGGGGGGACAGGACAGACGTGGTCTCTCCAAACAAGCGGGGAGGGGAGGGTAGAGGCAGCTAAAGTGGGTGGCGGCGGCCTCTGGGCTGAGATTTGGGGCTGGGGAGGGCATGGCATCGCCTCCTGGCTGGAGGGGGGGGAAGGTGGGGAGCCCGTTTTGCTGCCTCCCGGTGCAGGGCCCATAGGACGCACCTAGGGGCGCTTGTACGGGCTGGGTAGGGCTTCCCTTTGTTTCTGTTCACTGCAGGCGGGGAGTGTTGCTACCTGTGCCGTGCCTGAGCAACAGCCAGGGGTCTTGGGCCGGCAGCCAGCTGGGAGGGTTTGAGCCTGCCTGGCTGCTGGGGGAGGAGAGAGAGCTTCTCTTTGGAGGGCCGCAAGCCCCTAGCGAGGACAGGAATCGCCTCTAGGGCTGAGCGTGGCTGCGAACAGTGCAGCAGCCTGCGTCGTGCGGGGCCTGGAGCGAGGCAGAGGGACAGCTGGAGCTAGCCGGGGTGTGGGTGTTACCCCCCAGCTCTCGCCGGAGGTGTCCTGGGATCGCTAACGAGCGACCTCAGCTGGCGCGTGCCTTCCTCTTTGCAAGGAGCGGCATTTCAGTGGCGGCGAGAGGAAATGGAGCTGGAAAGCGCCTGCCCCCTGCGAGCAGTCCTGTCTCCGCTGTTTGTGTGGGGGGCCTGTCCTCGGCCGGCCGCAGCCTCTCCCTGGCCAGCTTCCAGCCCCAGGCCTGCCTTTCTAGGAACAGAGCGCCCAGCCGCGGCGTGCGAGCCAGACGCCTGCGCTCCCAAGGTGCCCTTCTTCCCAGCAGCCCCCCAGAGCTGCGTCTCGGGGCCTGCATGGCACGAGGTTAAGCTGGCTGCTGGGGCGGGCTGATGGCGCGGAGCGAGGCCGGTGCTGTTGGAACATGCCTCCGAAGCCGCCCAGCCGCTTGGGCAATGTTTGTTGCATCTGCCTCGCCATCCTCTTAAAGGCACCGTTCCCCTGCGGGCCGCCAACACGGCCGAAGGTGGAGCTGGTTTCGTGGCTTCCCACACACCCGGGCTCTGACCACGCACCAGTTTCCAAACGGGGTGAGGCGGCATTGGCTAACAGCGCTCTGTGGCCACGTGGCACCTGGGGCGGAAGTGGGGCACTCGGTTAATACCCATGCATCGCCCCAGTTTCCAGGGGCCTGGTGCTGGCATTCAGGTCAGCTCTGTGAGGATGGGCACCGGAGCCAGTAAATCCAGTCCAGCTTCCTCCTGGGGGTTGTGCGCCCCATAACGCATGGGGGTCCCTAGGATGCGCTTGGGCGCTTTGGCCAAGGCAGTAGCGGCTGAGCCTGCTGCCCTGCTGCACCCCTCGCCACGCCACTGGGCAGCCTGCCGGGCACGAGAGCGAGAGCACATGGGGACAGGCTGGCTCAGGCCATAAGCGCCCCCCTGGGATGAGCGGGCCCCTGATGGGGCACAACCTTGGCTTCATGGTGGCAGCACGGAGAGGCCCATTCCTACTTCCACTGGCGACGCGTAGGGGGTGCACGCGGGTGCACATGCACCCCCTGGAAGCACCAGCCATGAAACCAGACACCTTGTTGCAGAAGCGCACTTCCGGTTTCACGGCTGGCTCGGCGATCGGCCGCCCCCAGACTCGGGAGGCAGCCGTCACCCATGCATACCTCTGCGCTATGCGGTTGCGTGCCACTGCGCTTGCTGAGCCCGGCACTGTGCTCCCCGTCCCCCCACCCCTAGTGTGAGTAGATCCCCCCCATTAGCTCCTACCCCACGTGACTGCAATGCTCAGGTGCCTGGAAAACACGGCCCCGGCTACCAGATGCGGGGCCTTGCCACCCCTCCTTGCTGCTGCAGTTCACTCCTCGCCTGGGAAGAGTCGGGCTTGGCCCTTCCTCGTTCCCACCCTAAGCCTTGGTGGCTCTTGGCTGCTGCTCCCTGGAGACGGGAGCTTAGCCGGGAATGTTCGAGCCTCTCCCTGCGTCCCTCCCCTGACAGGAGGAGGAAGATTTGGGATTAATTGGCCAAGTCTGTTGGCTTCTTGGCGCTCTCGCTGCTAACTCTTGGCTGACACTCCTGTGACTTGGCAGGGAAAGGCTCCAGCAACCATGTCAGCTGCCTGGGCCTACACAGCTGGAAAGAATCAGCCTTCAGCCCAGCTTAGGCCTCACCCCAAGAGACGAGCTGCAACGAGAAGGGCTGGGCCAAGCCCAAGACATCCGAGGGCAAGGAAGCAAGGGCAGAGCAATCTGGGGAGCGGGGTTACTGAACAAGGTCCTTAAAGCACTGGGGAGCACACACACCCCAGTGCCTGCCCTGTCCCCACTGCCCCCTGCTTGCTCGCAACCCCAAGCCCCCCCTGGTTTCCTCGCACGCTGGCCCCCCGCCCAGGAGCTGCTGCTTCACAGGGAACCGAAAGGCCTTTCATACAGAGAGGCAGTGGTTCGGCTCCGGCTGTGCACGGGAGGGCTGGGCTGGGGATCAGGCTGGCCGCACGGACACGGTCGCTTCCTCCCAGCTGGCGTCCCTGGCAGCAGCTTCCCCTCCGCAGCACGAGGGAAGTGGCCCTCCGCTGTTTCCCAGGCCAGCGAGGCAGCCCGTGTGGTGGGACACCCACGAGCCCCTGGCCCTGCTCCTGTTTCCCATTAAGATTTATTGGTGATTTTTTTTTTTTTTTTTTACAGACCACTCGCAGCCTCCGTGAGCACGCCAGGACCCTACACGGCTCTTTCCCGTGGACTGCTCATCTCTCCCTCCCCACTCCGGTCCTGCCGGGGTGTTTGTATTGCGTTTGCATTTGCCGCCAAAGCCTCATCCTCCGAGCGAGGCATCTGGGAGAGGCCTGGAAATCCCAGAGGTCCCTGCTGAGCGGGAGGGAAGGAAACGGGTGCCCCCGAGCCAGCAGTCACTGTGGCAGGGGCTCAGCAGGGAGTTCAAAGGGAAAGCATTTGAAGGCTTGGAAAAGGAGAGATGGAAAGGGGCTGGAGAAGCCGCCCCTGGAAGTATCCCAGCTCATCTCCGTCTCATGCGTCTCGAGGACGGCCCTTGGGAGAACAGCAGAGCTGAGAAATTGCTGCATGGGAAAGGTCACGTTTGTGGGCTGCTTGGTGTGTGCATGGAAATGTTTCGGGTACAAGGACCCCCCCGAGCCCTCTTGCTGGAGGCGGATCAGGGTCTATATCTGGGTACCAGACCACCTCTGACTTCCCTGTGACGCTCAACATGCTCGTACTCATCGACTACCCAAGCAGACGGCCAGGACCCGTCCTCCCAGACCTGCCCTGCTCGCGGGCACAGAAACCAGGTTCCTGACTAGGACGGGGCCTAGGAAAGGGTTACCCGGCAGCGCAGCCAACACACCTGCACTGTGTCAGAGCGGATGGGGTCGGGGGTGCTGGGAGTTAATGAGTATCATCTATTAGCCAAGGGCTGTTAGTCAGGAGAAAAGCTCGCAACGTGCCGGCATGGCCTCCATCACTGCGGTATGCGACGGAGGGGACAAACCTCCGAGGGGCTCTGGAAAGGGCTGCGGAAGCAAGGCTGGGCAAGGGGCTTCCTCCCCGCCCGGAGGTGCGTACTTGGGGGGGCAGCGGAGGCGCATCCCTGCGAAGGGAAGACGTGATCTGCGCAGCTCTACCCCAAAATGCTTCCGAGCTGAGATCTTCTTTGGCAGCGCTCGGCGGCCGTGGAGGGTTCACTGCAAACGCACCGGCATTAATCATCCCCCTGCCTGTCTGCATTGTTTAAGGGAAAGATCTGACAGGGGACCGGGCCGAGAGGCAAAACACAGCTCTGGATTGCTAAACACGATTAGAGCCCAGCCGCCAACGGGGCGGCGCCTTTGAATCCCGGGTCGCTTCTCGGGGGCTCGGAGGCTGGCCCGGAAAAGAATCGCTGGTCAGACGAGAGGGGCCCGATCCCCCCAGGCCTCGCACCTGTAGCGTCCTCCGCAACCCCAGGGGAGGCACCTCTCCCGGCTTCCTTTGCAGCCCCCCTAACCGGCTGGTCTGCACGCCACAGTGCAGGGCCCGCTTTTCTCCAAGCAGTTCACCGTGGACGCCCAGGCCTCCAGATCCAGCGCACTGAGAGCCGGCCACGTCCACCCGCAGCTCCTTTGCCTGGGAGCAGCGTTTTGGCGGGGGGTGCTCGGGCTCCTAGCGCATTCGAATCCCTCGGAAGTTTCCCACAGTTTCCTCCGAGCCCAGACTAAACGAAATAACTTCGTCTCGTGTCCCCCCCGTGCTGCTCGGCCCTTCTGCAGATCGCGGCTATATTTCATAATTAGCAACACCAGTTCCAGCATCGAGCCCCACTCCATGCTGCGGTTAACCCTGGGCCGAGTTCAGATTGATGATTTATTCCTCCTCTTTGCTTTCTGTCTGTAAGCGAGTTTCCAGCCCCCGCCTCTCACCCCCAGGCGACTTCATTCTTTAACAGCCGGTTGCAAGAGACTGGCTTTCTGAAAGTCCAAATCCATTATGTCAAGCAGTTTCCCTTGATCCTCCATATTGCAGGCAGGTTCAAAGTGGCCTAGTAGATTAGTGAGGAGCGATTTTCCTTTGCAGAAGCCGGCCTGGTGCGTCCCCAGCATATCGCGTTCACCGGAGTGCCTGATAAGTCCATATTTAATTAACCTTTCGACTAGTTGACCTGGCGCCAACGTAAGATGGACTGGCCTGAACTTCTCAAGATCACCCTAAGCGCATTTTCTGTGGTCACACGCAACCATGTGCTGCTGTCCGCTCTCCGGCACAGCTGCAGCTTTCAGCGGACGATGGCATACTCGTGCCGATAGCTCAGCCGCTTGCATCCAGATCTCTTGGCTGGACCACCCGGGCCTGGTGACTGGTGACTAGTTATTTTGCTATCAGGGTGGCCGTGCATCCCAGTTTGCTGGGGACCGGCCCAGATTTCAAAGGTCGACAATTCAGACGAGGGTCCCAGGATGGCAGGGGCACAGGGCGCAGTCCGGCAAGGGGGCAGGGTGGCATGGTGCACCATACCTAGATGCCCTGGATGTCCCAAATTTCCTTATGGTCACCCTACTTATTGCCCCTTTCCTTTTGACACGTCAACCACGGACAGTGATTCCCCTAGAAAGGAAAAAGAAACAAGGATTTATCGACTCAGTCTCTCCTGGGGTGAAAACTGATGCAGGGAAAGGTTGTTTAGCATCGCCGCGATGCCCGTATCAGCTTTAATGGTTCCTTTCACTTCCTGGTTGTCCAGAGACTCCAGCCGTTCACCAGCTTTAAGGAGGAGTTCTTGCTTTCCTATTTCTCCTGCCAGGAGCTGGGCTTGCTCTTACTGGGCTTCTTTCGGCTGGAGCTCTGGTTTCTAAAGGGCTCCTGTCTGTCTCAAGTCGGGGTTTGTTCCTGGTTATTCATCCTTACTGGTTTTGTGTTTGTTTTTCTTATTCGTACCTTCCTGCTTCCTTGCCGGGGTAGGTGTGCTCACACCTCCCGGGGCCTCTGTTGTGGTTGCTTAAGCTGAAATTCTTCATTTTTGACTCGCCTCTTGGCTTGGAGTTTCCCTGTCCCGCAGCTGCGTCACCAGTGTTTGGGGTATGACACTGCCTTGCCAAATGCCAGCCTTTCCTGTCTTCTGGGTGACTCGGAGGGTTTCTGCTTGAGTCACCCCTGTGCCCGAGCCCGAGGGCAGGTTCCCCTCCTGCGGGCTCTGGCACGAGCTGTTCCCAAAAGCGATTATTGCAGATGTTGAGAACCCGCTTCTCCCAGCCCCCAGCTCTTTTCATCCTCATGTGACATTCCCCAGTTTATGTGCCGGAAGTCGAAGTCGCCCGTTATTACCTTTTGTTAGCCTTTTGATCTGCCCCAAAATGGAGAGCTTCACATCCCCTCCCTGCTCCAGCCGTGTAAAATACCTGGAGCTGATCAGATCCTCCCCGCTCCAAATTTCTCCTGCATGCCCTTCCTGGATCTTGTAGAGGCTCTTGTCAGGCTCCCAAAATGCAGGCAATTGTTTTACAGCCATGCATTATTCCCGGTTTGGATTCGGAGCCACTGGGCTGTGCTCCTTCCACGTTGGCAAGCTGTCCTTGGCAGCGGCGAGGGCTGGGAACTCGCTTTTCCAACCCACGAAAGCTGAGCGGCTCACGCGAGCCGTCGGTTCCAGCGCTGGGGCACCCTGAAAGCTACACGAGGCTCGCGCGGCATTTGGCAGCTCCGTCGCGTTGCTCCCATTACTCCAGCGCATGCACCGGGTCCCCCTCTGTCCAGTTGGCAAGCCTCCGGCACTGTTAAGCATCCACATACAGCGTGCGATAACAAGACCCCGCCGTGCCAAAGCAGCCCCTGCCCCCAGGCACCCCAGCCCTTGCAACCCTTTCATGCAATCCCCCGGCCTTCCACGATGCTTTCCACCAGCACAATACCAAGCGCTTTACAACACAGCATCCTGCCACATGAAAGAAGGGGGAAACTGAGGCCTGGAGCAGTAACTTGACCAAGGTTATTCAGCCGGCCCAAGCACAGAGAGCAGATCTCTTGAAACCCGGTGCCCTACCCACTAGGAAAGGCGGCTTCCCAGAAGGCCGGCGGGGACCAGCACTTGGAGAGCTGTGTGCGATAGACCTCAGCTACACAAGGCTGCTGCCTTGTGACTTCAGCTGGGTTATTTTTAACCCAATTTTTTAATGTGGTACTAACCCCTGGGAGCACACTTCCTTGAGTGCAACAGAGGCTTATTGTGGTTTATCTTGAGCCTGTTCTTTGCCTGAAGCTCAACCACAGTAACCTTGGCTGGGCTGGAAGCAGAGCGCCCACACAGCCTCTCGCCGTGGTCCCACGTGAGCCATCCCACCTGATGCTCCTTTAGAGGCAAGGCTGAAGACTTTGCTCCCAGCATGGCTTGCAGGGGAGGCAAAGAAATCCTTTAAATCTGGCCCAGGTGAGCTGCTGGAGCCCCAGAGAGGCTGCTGCAGCTGAGGGCTGTTCTTCCGCTGGGGTAAGTCCCCTTGCTCTTGCCCCTGGGGACTGCGGCACCTTTTCCCCGGCGTGCAGTTTCGTTCCAGGCTGGGCTGCCCCTGTGCCCCCTGCCCTGGAGGCATCGCGCCGCCTCTCTTCCGCCAGCGCAGGTGGCACAAAGGGTGGCTGCGGCTGGGACCCGAGGAGGCAAAGCTTTGGGCGGGGGACTTTGTCTGTGTAGGCTGGGGTTGGGGGGAGATCTCCCCAATATGTAGCTTCCCCTGAAGATCCGTGGTTCCCTCCCCCCAGCCCATGTCCCCATGAAGGGGCTGGTTGGAGACTTCTTCCTCTCCCCGTCGCAGCGCTGCAGCTGCCTGGGGCTGGGCCAGGCTCTGTCTGGCACCGGGAGGCCGCGGGGCTACGTGGCTGTCGTGCTTCAGCATGTCCTGGCCTGAGCTGCTGGGTGCAGCTGCTGCGTTGCACGGCAGAGGCAGGGCAGGGGGTGCTGTGAGCGGCACACGCCCTGCGTGGGGCTGCCTGCTGCTGGAGGCTGGCAAAGCCCAGTCCAGCATGCCCTGAGCAGAGCAGGCCAGGCCGCGGAAGGGTGCAACGTGCAAATGCTTGCCCCTCGCCTCGCCCAAGGGCTTTGGGCCGCAGTGCGCAGTGCGTGCCAGCCTGCAAGCACATGCAGCTTGCTGCTGCAGATGGGACATGCTTCATCACACGCATGTGCTGCGCTGTGAGTGTGCACATGCTTGCACAATGGTGCCTGCCCCTGTGTGTGCATGTTTGCTTGCAGAGGTAATGCCTGCTCCTGCATGTGTGTGTGTGTGTGTGTGTACAGGCCTGGAGAGAAGATACGTGCTGTGCGTGTATGTGCACTTTCAGAGGCTGTGCCTGCTCTGGCACATTCATGTGTGCACAGATAGTACACACTCGCACCTGCTTGTGCAACAGGGAGCAGGGAAATAGCAAAGCAGGGAAGCACCCGTGGGAGAAGCTGAGCACTCTGCTCAGGGGGAGAGAGAGAGTGTGCAACCTATAACAAAAAGCAAACGTACATTCGGTACCTGTGTGTGTAACCCACAGTGAAAAGCAAACATGCATTCAGTACCCACCATTCCCTTGGAAACACCAGGCCTTTCCTGCGCCCTCCTTGCCCCTTGCCCGGTGCTCCCAGCCTGCAGAGCTCTCCAGAGCAGGAAGGGGAGCTTGGAGCCTCTGCGCAAGTTCAAAGCCCGGCTCCCCGCTCCTCAGAGCAGCTGTGTGGGTTTCATCTCCATGCTGTGCTTGTTGCAGCCTGGAGTCATTTCATCCCATTACCGGGTTTCCTTTCTCTGCGCCAGTTAATGATCCAGCGGGTGGAACATCAAGGGCTGCAGGCCCCTGAATTGGTGCATCGGTGCACGGGGGAGGGGTGTGAATCTTCCTGCTCACGATGCTCGGAGATGCCTAACAATAGCCCAAGTCGGGCACAGCGATAGCAAGTGATTCTCCCACCCACCGCTCTGCTGCTGCACCTTGCGTCTGAGCCCCCACTCCGTTGCTAGCTCCCATCCATGCGGAGCTCTGCTGCGGCCCCTCAATCCCGCCCCACAGCCTCCTCGCAGTTCCAGTGCCGCGTGTCCTGGGAACGGCGCTCTTCTACCCGTGTCTTCCCTTCCCCTTCCAGTGCTGAACCCCCAGCTCAGCAGAGTCTTCGGATCTGACCCGTGGCTCCTCAGGCCCCGTTCCCCTGCGTTATGCCACTGCATCTGGGCCAGACCTGCGGGCTTTCTGCTCAGTGTGGCTTTGCTCCTGAAGCTCAGTCCTGGCAGGGAGTCCTAGGCCCTCTCCTCTGCACCCACCAGGCCCTGTCCCAAAACACTTGCTTAACAAAAAGCTGGGGCGTGCTGGCTGCTTCCTTGACTGGGGACCGGGGCAACCCATCTCCCTATAGCTGACGGGGATCTGTGGAGCCAGAGAGAGACCAGGAGATGGCTTGTACAAGAGTGTGCACATGTGTATCACAGCAGAGTGTAGCCGGTGGGTGTGCATAGCCATGTGCGTGCAAACCATGTGCCAATTTGGCTTGGATGCCTGTGTGCACCCTTAGCAGCATGTCTGTCTTCACGTGCGTATGAGTCTCCTGCTTTATCTCCGGGGGGGGCACGGCTCTTGCCTTTCATTTTGTTCCACGGGCCATTCTGGGAGTGCGAAGGACCGGGTGAGCCCCTGGCAAACCACAGAGATGGGCCCTCGGAGGCTCCATCAGGGGCTGCAATAGGGCTCGAGTCCTGTTTGAATCTATTCCAGGAGGTTTCATCACATGATGTAATAACTTTAATGACATTAATACATTACGCAGCGTAACGTAGTTAGCCGACTAAAGAGCCGACGCCAACGTGCCTGCATGCTTGCCTATATCAGTTACGGATTATGGTGCGCAGACGTTATGTCAGGAAGGCAAATGCATGTTACGGTTACATTTAAAACCCCTCCCGGGACTACTGGATAAATCGGATTCAACATTTAATATTTATTTTAATAAATGCCCTATCGTTTCTCTCCCGGGTGACTCTAGGCAGTCTCCTGGAGATTTCTTTCTCTTTCCTGGAGACTCCTGGACAATCCTGGAGGGTTGGCAACCCTACCCTAGATGTCCGTGTTGCATTACTGTCTTTGCCAAATCCTGGATACATCAGAGACTCTGAGCTGGGGCTGCTGGATAGGGGTCAGGGCGTGGGGGCCAGGTGCCCACGGGGACTTGTGTGGAGCAGGTAAGCTGCTGTGTTTTGCTCTTGCAAGGCCTGTGGCCTTGCCCCTCAGCAGGGACTGAGCTTGGAGCTCGGGGACGAGCGTGTGACACTGGCTGGGTCTGATCCCGTAGGATGGGGCACCACCGTCTGCCCTGGCTTAGGTGGAAGGGGATGGTGTCAGCTGGCATGGCAGCCTGAGGCTGCACCGATTGCCGGTCCTGGGGCAGCAGCCTCTGTCATGGTGAGATAGAGACCAGTATGCTCTTCCCTCTCCCGCTTTAGCCCCAGGCAGCTGCTTCTCTTCTGGGTGCTGGTCAGCTCAGAGCCCAAAGCGGCAGCCCGGGGGCAGAGGGGCAATGAGGTCGGGGGACGCAGTGGGACGTAGGGCTGGGGGAGGGAGGGCAGTGCTTTGTCTTTGCCCCAAGGAAGCCGCAGGCGTTGGTGTACACAGCTGACTTGCGCAACCAAGATGAGTAAAGTCTCGGGGCGGGCGTGCATGGGGCGGTGTGTAAATGCTGAGGTATGCGAGCGAGGCTTTCGGTGTGTGTGTGCGTGCGTGCATGCGTATGGAGTGGCTGGATCCTGCCAGTGCCCCTCCACACGGCTTCAATCACCTGCTGCCGGAGTCCTGGGATGGAAGGAGGCTCTGGTGAAACCCCGCAGAGTTTCCTGGCGTGGGTGGCAGGGTGCACAGTCAGCAGGGGCTCCGGGCGGCGTGAAGGCCAGGCCCAGCCGGGTGCCTCTGCTCTCGACTGCTCCCCGCTGAGCTGGCAGCCGTACCTGTGGCTGCAGGTGAGCCGCCACTGCCCTCTCCTGGGAGAAACCAGCAGGGCCAAGGGCCTGGGACTGGGCCAGGGCCAGGAGCCGTGTCCCTAGGGCAAGAGCTCCACTGTCCTTGGTGGCTGCAAAGAGGGGCCAGAGAGCCCTGAGCAGCCGCCAGGCTGCTGCAGCAGTCCCCAGTGCTTTGACTTGGGTTGTGCTGGGCTCCCTGTTCCTCCTCAGGGCACAAGTCCTGGGCTTGCGCCCCCCTTGCCAGGGGGCTGAGCTGGCTTGGGCACAGCCCGTCTTCCCCAAGACCCAGCTGACACCCCAGGCCCAGCCCTGGCTCTGCTCCTTCAGTGCTCTCCCCAGGGCACTTGCTGTATGAGGGCCAAGAGCACCTTTTCCCGGGTGCCCCAGGGGCGGGGGCAAGCGTGCTTGCATCCAGAGATGCCAGCCTGCCGAGCGCCCATACAGCCTTCTTCCAGCTCCGCTTCACGGCTGGCTGCACAGAGAGCGAGCACCGAGCTCGCTGGACGGCATCTTTCGCCTCCTTGCATATACTGGCCAAGCGGTACGGGAACATCTGTTCCCCTGGCCTGCGCTTGCCAGCTCGGGGCCGGCTGCCCTGGAGTCAATGCCAGGAAGTCGGGGAGGAGGGAGAATCAGAGCATTTGGCTTGCATTTCCAGCTGCTCCCTGCCGACCGTGCCCCCAGGGCTGCCACCCACATGCCCCGCAGGTTGGCCCGTCTGGGGGACGGTCTTGGCGCTGCCAGGCGGCTGCGAACCAGCCCCAGGGGTGCAGCCTGGCCATGCCGCAGCCAGCGGGTTGGGGAGGGGCCAGGTCTTGCAACCATCTGGCCTGCCCCCCACTCATGCATCCCCACAGGGCAGAGCGGTCTCCCTCTGCCCCCACGCTTCGGGGCACAACCCGTGGCTCGGGGGCTGTCCTTCCCGGGCTACGCCCCTCCGGCCAAGCGCCGTGGCTCGCGTGACTCCGTTCCCTGCTCGTGCCGCAGCTCGTGTGATTAGCGCAGCAGCCAATTAACCCGATGTCAGCGCTGGGGTGAGATCTTGGAGGCTAACAAGTGTGGAATCAGCAACCGCAGAGGCAGGTCTGTCAAAGTAGGTCACGTCGAAGCCTGCCAGGCCCGTGACGTCTGCACGGCGGAGCAGAGACCGCAGTCAACAACAACAGCAGCGCATGGGGCCTTCCACCCTCCGAGGGCTCCCGCCCATGCCAGCCCGTAATCACGGGCACACAGAGATGCGCTGCGCCGTCGGTGCCCCGTGCCCTCTGGGCGGTGAAACCAGGCCAGGCCCTTGCCTCGGCAGCCGGCAGCCTGGGAGACGTGTCCCGGCACTGGGCCGCACCGGGCAGGGACTCTGGTTTGTCGGCACCTCGAACTCGGCCCTCGGCTTGGCGTGAGTCAGCCCTGGCCCCGCAGCCCGGGTGCTTCCCACCGGGCACGCGCAGAGCTGGCCGTAGCCATCGGCAGAGCCCGGCTGACATCACCTTCTCTGCATAGACTTACCGCAATTTAAATAATTTGCCTAGCCCTGCCCATGGTGGGGATCTCCCTAGCCGGAGTGACCTGATCCAGTGGGTCGCCGTAGGCTGCTTTGCCTCGTCACGGACAGCGCACGTAGCAGCAGTGCGGACTCAAGCGGGGGACCCTTGGCCAAGCTGCTTCCCACCCTGGCCAGTCCCCGACGGCTCTGATTTTACCCGTGCCGCAGCTCCCCTCTGCTCTGCCGAGAGCTGGGCAGGGGACTTCGCCCCCGGCCGACTTGGATCTGGTCAGCGTGGGCTGGGGGCATTTTGGGGGTTTTTTCCCCTTTGCTCTCTCTGCACCGTCTGGCTGAGTCTCTCCCAGCGTCCTCCAAAGGTGACTTTGTGATGTATTTATGGCGGTAGTACATACTGCGCCCTGACAGCCCGCTCCCAGCGGAGGAGATAGCAGTCTGTTCGCTGAGGAGCCGACAGGCCGGGGGGGCTCTGATACAGGGTGACAAGCAGCCTTGGAGGCCCAGGATGGGTACCAATAGCTCGAGCAGCCTGCGAGCTTCGCTGCTGCTATCGGCCAAGCTCCTTGCACATCCCCGGGGCTCTGCCCACCGCCCCCGTTCGCCACGGCCGTGGTTGTGTGTGCAACCCCCGTGACCCCCTGCCACGCCGTAGTCCCTGTGCACCTCCTTCATCCTGGCTAGGGACGATGCATTGGGGTCTGGGTTTGAGATGGCGGCTGGGGCTGGCCAGGGAGATAGGAGCTGGGTCCAGGCAAAGGGCCTTAGTGGGCATGTGGAAGGGAGACAGCGATCGCCCGTGAGATGCCCCGACCTGGGGCAGGTGCCCGCCTCCTGCCCTAGCGGCCACGCCACAGGGGCCATGCTGGCCTCGCTCATTCTGTGAGCGCTCGGCCCGGCTCGCGGCTGAGCTGACAGTTGCTGTGGGAACCCGCCGGTGCCAGTCCCCCGGGACTTGCTGCATTTCCATCCTCTCCTCTCCTGCCTGTCAAAGTCCAGAGGAAAGATGGCTCGGGGGAGCGAGGCTGGTCGGGTCCGAGCATCGCTGTACACGATGCCCTCAGCCTGGAGCTGCCGTGGCTGTCTCGGGAGGCCAGTCCGTGCAGCAGCTCCAAGGGCAGCAAGCGCCTGCCGGGCTATCGCTGGGAGGGCCGGGGCAGTGGAGAGCCCCGCAGGAGGTGGCAGCAAGAGGGCTGGACTGGCGTGATGGATGGGGAGCGCGCGGAGCCTCCCTCTTCCCCTGAACCCCGTGCCGAGATCACGCAGAGCCCATCCCAGCTCCCCGCGCCCTCGGCCCAGCTTTATCAGTGCCAGGGGTGATACTCTCCAGCCAGCGAGGAGCTCGCCTTCCCCGCATGATCCCCGCAAAGGGGCCCGTGAGCTGGGGCAGGCGAGGAAGGGCAGAGGTAGGCTCCCCGCAGCTGGGCCCTGAGACCTTGGCACCGTGATGCCCCCCAGACAGGAGGTGCCCATCAGCGGACACGGGGAGGCTGCGTGCGACAGGGCCACGTGCCGGTCTCTGCTCCTGGACGTGGGCAGCAGTTTGACAGCTGCACTCAGACCTGGCTGAGGAAATGCAGGGAGGTGGGAGGCGGGGGAGGAGGTAGCTGGCACGTGAAGGATGCTCTCGTGTCCCTATCTGGGATACTGGGGCAGCGGGGCAAGGGAGAGGGCACAGGCCCAGCTGTCACGGGGGCGCGGTGTGCTACAGAGCCCTGTGCAATGCAGCGGAGGGAAAAGCTCATCATTTGCCCTGCTCCTCTTACCACGTCCTTTTCACTGGAAGCAAATGGGTGGTTTTAACCCACTCCCTCCCTGCCCAGGCCCCTTCCCAGCGCCCCTCCTCAGGGCTGGGCAGTGCAGTGCCATGACCTGCTCCGTGCAGCCCTCGTGGGTCCTGCCATGACCCGGGTCCAGCACTGAGGGCCTCGGCGCCCAGGTCAAGGCTTGGCTCGCTGCAGCCTGGCCCCCAGCACCGAGGCCCGTGGTCCTGCCCCCCTCCGCCCACTGCACCCCCACCCCACCCAGGGCCCTGCAGCCCCGTGTCCCTCAGATCTGTGTTCCCCTTGGCCAGCGGGCCGCAGGGGGGGCCCCAAGGACCCACCGCCCGTGGACAAGACCATCCCTAATAACATTTACAGCCGCTAATATTAAACAGAAATAAAATAACCAAGCACAGATTAAAAGGACATTGATGAAATGCCAGGAGAAGAGTTATAGCCCTAATAAACTGCCGGCTTCTCCTGCGTTTGGGGGACCTTTTATGAGCCTATTTAAACTTCATTATCAAAAAGTGTATTAAAGCCGTAAAGGCTCGGGTGCCTCAGATCTCCAAGCCCCGGCCCACATGTCTCCTCGTAAATCCCACTGCTTTCGGCTCCCTGCGCTGAAGGGAGGGTCAGCCAGACATGGCCAGCAGGGCAGGGGCCTGGGGAGTCTGGACATTGCCCTTTGCTAGAGCGGGCACCCAGGCTGTACCCCCTCGCCTGTAGCCCAGCTCCGAGACATCACTGCGCCCTGTAGCTATAGCCCAGCCCCGAGACCCCTGCACAGAGACCCCTCGGACCCTCTCGGCTGTGCCGCAACATCAGGGCACCCTCTCTTCTGCATGCCAAAGTACCCAGGGCCTTCCTGGTGCCCTCCAGACCCCTGAATGCAGATCACGCCCCCTGCCCCACAGCCCTTGGGAGCTGCTCCTCTGCCCCTTGCTGGGGGATAGACCTCACCGCCTCTGCTAGGGAGACCCCGCAGCCACCCCTGTGCTACACCGGAGCCCTGGGCACGGTTACACCGGCTGATGTCCTTCGTCCCAGCGGTGTCAGGCTCCAGGACTTGGCTACTACCCCAGTGACGAGAGGACGGAGGTGCTGGCTGGCAGGTGACTCGCAGCTGCAGAGGATGCTGTGGGCCCCCGGTCAGCAGGCTGCTGGCGATGGCGGGGTGTGAGGGCTGGGGGCGAGCGGGGAGATCTCTGTGGCTGGTGTCGGGGCAGGCCAGCCCACTTGCATGTGGGTCATTAGGAAGCCATCGGTCCCATCCAGCACGGGGGCGGGGGGTGCTGAGCCGGTGCAGGATGCAGCCCGGCGTTGGAATGCAAGGAATCCCTCCCAGGAAAGCGTCGGCTTTGGGGAGCAGAGCCGGACGGGAGCTAATCCTTTGTGTCAGCCTTTCCGCTTTCATCTCATTAATTCCCGTTCTCTCTCCCGCTGCCCTCTTGGTTTTTCTGGTTCGGAGATAAGTCTCCTTGCTCCGCTCCACGAATCCTCCTCTGCCGCTTGTGTGATGCTTGTGGTTGCTCTGAGCCTGGCAGCCTGCCTCCATCCAATTACAGGAGGGTGAAGCTCATTTTAATTGCATGAAGCAACTGGGATTAAGAAGACCTTATCTCATAATTCCCTCTTTATCTCGAAACTTCACACTTGCTGCCTTCATTGAAGGCAGGACATCTTGTGCCAGCTTTTGGAATTTATGAGGTAACCTTCTCTCCCCTGTGCACCCCCCTCCATCCCCCCCAAACGCTGGGCGGGGAGAAACCCAAATGAGCTTACCTGTGGAGCTGCCATTCATTGTGACCAACGTCTTCCTGACGACAAGCGGCTGGACACGGCTCTCTGGGTTTGCTGCAGAAGCAAAGAGGGTTGGGGCTGGCGTGGGGGGCAGCATCTCTGGAGAGCTGGGAGCCTGGGGAGGTTGCTCTGACCTCGGGTTTGATAGTGCCAAGGGCTTGGGGAGCTCTGGGAAGGGCCTTGGGGGTGGGTTTGATGTGCTTGGTTGCCCCTTGCCTGCAGGGCAGATAGGACAGACCTGCCTTAGGCAGGACACCTTAGCAGGGGGCTGAGACGTGTTCCTTTGAAGAGCTGCCCCGAGCCCTGAGGCTCATTCCTGGTGTTGCTCATGACCGTGCTGGAGGCCAGCCCGCATGCCAGGTCTGGAGCTCAGTGCACCGAGGAGCAGGGTCACCCGCCGCTCAGTGCAAGGACTGTGTTCTTCTCCCTGCTGCCCCCACGGCTCGGGAGAAATGGCCAAGATTGGCTTCTCCTGGCTTGAAGGACGGGAGCCACTGCACAGGAGGGGAGACAAGCTAGGGGCTTCTCGTCAGAGCAGCTGGGAGTCACCGCTGGGACGGGACCCGGTGCCCAGCCCATGGGAGTTGTGTGGGGAGCCTTTGACCTTGCTTCTTGGCCCGCGTGGCTGCCGCGCACACTACCTCATCCCTGCAAACAGGCTGCCTTTCCTTCATGCCTGCGTGCCACTCAGGCAGATGGGGAAAGGGTCCCAGGCTCCAGGGCCAGGGCTAGCATGGCCCATAATGTGCCTCTTGTTACAGGCACGCCAGAAGTGCCTCTGCACCCAGCCGAGACCGAGGTCCCCGCACGCCTGGCACAGCACAGGATGCTACGCTCTTACCTCAAGGAGTTTGCAGGCTAACGAGACCTGGCTGGCAAAGCACCAGGGGAGGGAGAGCACAGCGTATGTGATGTCTGGCACGGCTTGGCCTAGCCTAGTTTTGAAGGTCCAGCCACCAGGCTCCAAGCCCAGACAGAGCTGGGGCTTACGCAGGGCAGCACTCTCCAGTGGAGCTGCTGTCTCCATCCTTATTAATGACAAGACTATCCTTGGTTCACCTTCATCATTCATCTTTATCCTGGATGTCCCTGCCTGCTCACTGCCTGCTGTGTCCCCTGCTGATATGTCCAGGTTGGGGGCCAGGGGCCTTGCTGCAGCAGCAGCTCTTGGGCTCCCTGCCCACGGCTCAGCCTCATTTCCTCCCCACCATGACGGAGGTTCTGCCCAGACCTCCCTCCAGCTTGTGCAGATCCGTCCAGCCCCAGAGCTGGGTGAGGGGCTGGGATGGAGCTGTCCTGGCCCATCGGTGCAGGGGGATTTGCATGGTCCCGAAACATTGATCGAGGATAAAGTTATCGAGGAACATCCCTGCTCTACCTGTCTGCTGTCATCTTGTGCTGGGGTTGGCTCCTCCACTCTCTCAATTCTCTGCCAGTAGCTGTGTCCCAGTGAAATGTCTCGTCTGCAAGAGAGGCCCTCCAACACGATACAGGAAAACCCTGCTGAGAAGTGCCTAAGTAGATGAAACCCCCTTGGAGCATTTTCTCTCTCCCTCCGCCTCTGTCTGCAGAACAACGGCCTTGGTCGGGCCGTGATGGCACCGTCCTGGTTCAGGTCTGGGACCCAATGTGTGCAGGAACTGGGGGTACTCTGCTGGGGCCGGGGGTAGCAGGGACATGGCAGGGACCGCCGGCGCTGCTAGGAGGAGTGGAGGAGGTGAGTGCCGAGTGCTTTTCCCCGTCAGCATCTCCTCTGTGGCCCGGCTGGGTGTGACGTGCTTCACGGCCCCTTCATGGTTCCCCTTGAGTCCTTAGCCCCTCTTCTGTGGCTACTGAGTGAGCTTGATGTTGCAATGGGAGGGAGCCAGTTGACAGTCTCTTCTATTAAGGCCAAATACATTGGCATTCAGGGCTCCTCTGGGGGCATGGATGCGACTACCCTTAGCCAGGCCATGGGGGAACCAGACACTTCCATGGGCAAGAGCAAGAGACTTGTTAAAAATCAACACTAGCAGTTTGGTGAGCTCTTTGGGTGATGGGGTTGGGGGTTTTTTTATTTAATACTCTTGGGGACATATTATCTGGCTCTAAAATTTTAAAAATATTCAACTTCCAGGAGCTGCTGTTTGCTTGGCATTCTCCCTGGCTCTTAACAGACTAGAAACCATTTCATAGTCACTGGGAAACCTGAATACATCTTCCCAGCATAGAATAAGAATATTTATTGGGTGCTTCAGCCTTTGCTTCATTAGGAATGGCAAGTTTACCGTCCATATCTCATATCAGACCTGTACCAGCAGTAGGATTTCATCTCCCCCTTTCAGAGTTAAAAAATTCTTTCTTGTTGGCCTAATAGATATTCAATGGATACCGTTTGTTTAACACCTGCCTGCGTTTCCTGCTGCGGCGTTTGTACTCATTGCCATCAGCTTCCCTCTTGTTTTCCATCTGTTTAGACTGATTGATTATTTTCTGTATTGTTGCTTTCACTTCTTCAAGATGTTTGCACCCACAGATGCTTTCTTTCCCCGTCGCAGGCCACTGAGGTATCACTCCAACTTGACTTTAGCCATCCCTGATTTAGCACCGATGTGCTCATATGTTTGCATATCCTTCTGCTGGATTTTGCTGTGCGACGTCCACAGCCTTAGATAGGATGAAGAAGTCATTTCCATGCAGGTCCGCCCAGGTCACCGGCAGTGTGGGCTTCAGGGCTTGGCCCTATCTGGCTTTTCAGTGGACGGGTGATGGGCCTTCCACCAGTTTCATCTGGGGGCACCGTGGCTTGTCACCTGTGAAATGCCTGCGTCCCTCCAAGCCATCGTCTTTGCTTCCTGAACATGGGGGACATAGAAAAGCAGGGATTTGAACCTGGGGCCTGAGTCGTGCCTCCCCACCGGGCTATCCCACCTCTCCTCCTGGGACCTACTCCATGCCTTTCTATTCAGGTGCTCAAACCAGAGTCCCTCACCATGGCCCCCCAGCTCCCATGAGAATGGAGGCAGGGAGGAGGCTGGTGCCGGATGATCCCTGGCTCTTATCTGGCGCTTCGCATTCCCAAAGCCCTGTGCAAACATGGGCGGCTGACTAATTAGCTGCCGTTAACATTAGCTAATGAATCTCCCTCCAGCTGGCCCACAATTCCAGAGCATGGACGCTTCTTCCTTCCTTCCTTCCTCCCCCCATGCCGCATCCTCCTGGCGAGCTGGCTGCCTTTCCCCCGCCCCGGGCGCTGACGGGGTTGCCCATGACAGGAGAGCGCCTTCCCATTAATCTTCATTGCTGGTGCGTGTGGAAGAGGCAGATTGGAGATGAGATGAGATAGAGAGGTGTGAGCGCTGGCTGCAGCCAGCTCCGCACAGGGCCCCCCCCGCCCCGCCTGCCACGCCGCCAGCCGTGTGCAAAGGCCTGTCCGCACGCCCGTGATGGATGCAGCCGTCACGGCTCTGCTCGGCTGGCGGGTGGGCGAGAAGCGCTCCTTGCTATCTTGCATCCCCCCCCCACCTCCCCCCGTCAGTCCTCCTCCCTCCCAGCCCCCTGGTTTCATCTCTCGGGGCGTCTGCTCAGCGCAACGTGTGCGGCTCCGAGAGGTTCTCGTATCCCCCGGGGCCGTCTGACAGCAGGCAGATAAATCCCAGGCTGAGAGGTTCCTTTAATCAGCCCGAGAAGTCCCCGCGCGGGGCATTTCGGCTGACCGGCCTCTGACCCTTCCCTTGGCATGGAGACGCCAAGGAGCAGCTCGGGCCTTCCCGTGCAGCTGCTCCGGGCGCGGGGCGGTGGGGGTCCCGGCAGCGATCGCTCTGCACGAGCTGGTGCCTGACGGGCGGCGGGAATCCCTGGCGGTTGGGCCAAACCCCTGCTGGGTGAGCAACAGGGTGGCTCTGGGGGGGACGCCAGCCTCGTCTCTCGAGGCCCCAGCCACATGCCGTGCTCATGAGCAGGGGGCGTTAGCTGCTCCTCCGGCCACGACGGGGTCAGGTGGCGGGTGCGGGTTGAGCGCCGCAGGGAGCTGGCAGCGTCCTGCAGCTCAGAGAGGGCCCTGGCAGGACGGCTTGGTGCTTCTCCTGCCCTCGGCTGCGTCTCCCGCCCTGCTTTGGACTGTCCGCGGGCCCCTGGGCTGCCTTTCAGCTGCTTGGGGGTTTCTGACACGGTTTTCATCTCTCCCTAATCGTCCAGGTCTGTGCTTGCAAAGGAGCCATCAGCACGACCGTCGGTGCTTTGCTGTAGCTCTGCCGTCGGCCTTGCCGTGTCCCCTCTGCCTTGCTTAAAGGGGTGGTTTGCTCTTGCCTGCTCCCTGCTTGGGTGGATCCATCCCTGTGTGGGCCCTGGCCCCGGGGCAGGGGTGGAAGGTGAAAGCCACTTGCCCTTCCCCGCGGTGGATCAGGGCAGGGCCCTTAGAGCAGCACCCAACAGCCCACTTGTGCAGGGGGCGCACGGGTCTGTTCCAGCCACCCCGTGGCAGCCCGCCGCTCCTCCACCTCCAGACTGCCCCGGGGCTGGGGAGGGGGTTATCTGCACCGCAGGGAGCCTCACCCCCCTGCCTAAGCTGTGTGCGGCCTCAGACCAGAGTGCAATGCCGGCTCTTCTGCTGCCCACCTCTCTTGCTTGGGCAGTGTGCCCTTTGTACGGGTCCATCCTGATGCATCCCTCTCTGGGGCGTTGTACCCTCCATGCGCCGAGGTCTCTCCCTCAGGCAGGCAAACCTGCATTTGGGCTCTGTACCAGCTCCTTTTCCAGAGAAACTACCCTTGCCTGGCCTCCCTGCCGGCAAAGGCAGGGAGCCTTGCGCGGCTCATCTGACCCCAGCAGTCTTTCCTTCCCAGGTGCAACGGGGCTGGACCCGATGATCTTGGACGATCTCGTAAGGTCCCTTCCAGCCCCTGACATCTATGAATCTACAGGGTAGTGTACAGTTTGCTTCTCAGCATCCGTCGCGTGCGTATGCACACAGGCACCTGCCCCCCTGCATGTACACATGCACACACACACACGGATACATAACCACACCCACTCCTTTCACATGCACACGTGTGTACACGTGTGCACACACGTATACATGCATGCACTAACCCCCTGCACGCACACACAGGCATACATGCATGCACTCACCCCTCTGCACATGCATATGAGCACATCTATACACACATGCACCCACTCCCTGCACGTACATGCATGGTCACATGTGTACACACCCATGCACTAACCCTCTGCACACACACACATTCATATCCGCATGCACCCACCCCCCTGCACATGCACACATCTATACATGCATGCACCCACTCCCTGCATGCACATGCACGCACACACATGTATACACGCATGCACACACGTACACATACGGGGCCAGGCTGCCTGGTGGCCTCACCCTGTGACTACAGAGACTGCCCCTGGACTCTGTAAGCCTTTGCCTCCCTGTAATCAAGCAGTGATGGGGAAAGCCTGGGGGGAATGGCTGGGGGTAGGAGATGGGGAATGTAGATCTGTGGGAGGGGGAGACTCAGTGGAAGGGGCTGGGGAGAGGCTGGAAGTCCTGGCTCGAACTGCGTAGCCTTTCCCAAGGCCTGATACAGAAAAGAAATAGACTGCCTCTAAATCCTGCGGGACCAAGTCCTGCCTTGCATGCATGTGCCGGGGCAGGGGATGTGCTGTTAGTGTTCAGGTGGTCTCCCGTCCAGCCGCATTCCCAGCTGGGCACAGAGACATTTTAAAGAGGTGCGGGGAGAGCCGTGCTAAAGCTGTCAGCTTTTACTGCTGGGAGAGACCAGGCTCCCGTGGCCCCTGCGGCCTTTTACTGCCCTGCCGTGGCTCCAGGCATCCTGGAGGAGGGGCGCGGAGAGGGGACGGAGGCTGGTGCCTGGTTCTGGGTGTAATCCTATCCCTGCCCAGGGCCTGGTACTGCCTTCATGGCCTCTCCCCACAGTGTACCCTGCTGCAGGCTGGTCCCCTGCCTGCATCTCCTTGCCCAGGGGTGAGTCAAGCTCCCTCCTGGTGACAGCAGGGGAGAGGGGTCCTCGGCCCATGCCTCGGGGCACACGGCAGGGAAAGGGTGCCTCCTAATCCGTGGGCTGGCGGGCCCACGGCTTGTTTGTTTAAGGGATATGCCAGTTTGCTCAGCGGTCCCTGGGGGCCGTGGCCAGGCGGATTAGCAGCTGGGGGGGCCACGCCACTAAAGAAGAGGCCCCATGAATATTCGGAGGGTGAGATGAGTCCTGGGAGCCGAGCGCAGACAAAGAGCAGTGCCCTCAGCCAGGGCAGTTCCCTGTGGGGCCCGGGACCCAAGTGCCCCGTGGGGCAAAGAAGTGCCCTGACTCCACCGCTCCCGCTTCCCTCAATCAGGGGCACAGGGTGCAGGGCACCACGGAGCTGGCAGGAGGGGGCTGCGCTCCCTGTCCCCCATGAAATCGCTGCTGGAAGCGGGGGGCAGAGACCCCCACGAGGCCTCAGACGGCCTCCGAGCTGAGCTGGAGGGCCCCCAGAAGTCGCCGCGTGTCCGGCCTCCGTGACAAGTGCAGGGTTTGGCCCTGGCACATGGGGTACTGCACAGCCCCTCCACGCCTGGGCTGCAGGACTCTAGCCCAGCCTCCTCCGTCCCTTCGAGCCCCCTCCATCTGCCTCTTCACGCTCGCCTGTGCAGACAGGAGGTGACTCTGGTTAACATCCTGCCCTGGGCACTGTCTCCTTGTGCCCTTGCTTGATAACCTCTGCAAACAGGGCTGGAGGGGGCCTTTCTCCAGGCAGGGGTAGATAACCCCCCTGTCCCTTCCCTGCTCTCCACAGGAGACTCGAACTAAGTGTCAGGCATGTCCCAGTGTTTGCTGAAGTGGCCCCTTATCTCCCTCCCGCTGACCCTAAGCCAGGGGTCATCTCCCCTCTCTCAGCAGCCCTGGCCCATAAAGGTCAAAGGCCGTGTCCACACCACAGCCTGCAGCCTGTTAAGGGGGCATTGGCATCCGTGGCAATCTGTGTCCAAGCTGCCCCAGCTCTCCCGGGCACGGGTGTGACCCCACTGGCACCATCCTCCACCATCCTCTGGATGGTATCGACCCCCCGGCCCACCTGGGGCTAGTGCCACGGGGCTCGCTGAGCCCTGGATTTGCGCGGGCTTCCGACCGTGGGCAGTACGAACAGCTCGCTGGCTGGGCAGCGGCACGAGTCTCCTTGAAGCAGACACTTCTGGTCCTGGGACATTTCCAAGGACGCATCCCCACGACTCCATGGGCGCTCCCATAAATCCCCGGCTGCTGGGTTGCCTCCAAGGCTGCGGAGTGGGTGAGAAAGGAGATGGGCCTGTTGCGGGCAGGGGGCTAGCCTTGCTCTTGCAATGCTGGGCTGCGATGAGAGCTCACCTCCGGGTCAGGGGAGACCAGCTGCTCTTGGGTCAGTGGGCAGCCCTGGGGATGCTGCAGAGGGGGAGGCTTGCATGGCAATACGTAGCATGTGCAGGGGGTGCATCCTCAAGGGTCAGCTGGAGCAGCTGATGGGGGGCCAAGCCCAGCGGTTCAGTAATGGGGAGCAGGCGATGGTGCCAGCCTGGGGCGGGAGGTCTGGGATCAGACACTTCCTCCAACTCTCATTCCCTCTGTGACGCTGGGCAAGTCCCTCGGCCTCTCTGTGCTCCTGTCCCTGCCTGCAACTGGGGGACAACAGCGCTTTCCTGCCTCCCAGATGCACTGCAGGCTGCAAGGTCCCTCGTGACCAAATCCAGCCTGAACCCTCCTTCCGCTTAGCTGACCCCTTGCATTGGTCCCTCCATCCTTCCCTTCCTGGTGCCCCCAGCCCAGATCTCCGCAGCCTTCTCTCCCCCGCCCAGACGCCTCGGGGACCACTTTGCCCTGCTGGGATTTCACTCCTCACGTCTTCATTCCCCTGCCTGACAGCGAGGCACCTCCAACCTGCATCTCAGGAAGGAGCTGCCCAGCGGCTCCTGCCTGCCTGCACCGTGCAGCCAGCAATAGGGCCCCGTCAGTGGGACGGGCTCTGCTCCTTGCTGTCGTGGTTATTTACTGCAGTGTTCACGCTGTGACTGTTTCCCAAGTTCAGAGAAAGCTCAGTCCTTTATCTGGACACCTCTCGATATCAATGCCAGCATGTCTCGCATGGCATGGAAAATACCTCTCCCGTCTCTCTCCATACGCCACGCCGGAGGCGAGGCAGACAGGCCCGAAAACTGCTGTGACGTTCCCCACCTCCACGTCCAAAGCAGCAAGTGAGCAGCTTGCTGGTTTGTGAGAAGGGCGGCACAGTCAGACACGGAAATGGCCAGCTAAAACCCCTATTAACTCATCATGCCAGTATGCCGACGGGCTTTCAGGTGGCAGAGGGATAGGTGCACTACTGGGAAACGCCGCTCCCTTGCTTTAGCACTGGGGAGTTTCTGACCACTCTCTTTCCCCATCAGATCTCCCTGCCTCTAGCCGACTCGCCTGGGCTGGCCCGTCAGCTCCTCTGGGGGAGAGAGCTCAGGGTGGCATGGCTGGTAGCACTAGGAATGGGCAATGTTACTAGTGACTTGTACTGGGACTCTTGCAATAGCTTGTGGGTTTTGTCGGCAGTTGTACTTGTTTTTAGCATGGCTTTTTTTGGTTGTATTGCTGGGAGTTTTTCCCCTCAACTCCTCAGTTATAGAAATCAGAGAGAAGTGACGCTGGAAGGGACCTCCAGAGCTCACCTGGTGCAACCCCCTGTAAAGCAGGCTCAGCCCTATCCAGACCATCCCAGACAAATCTATAATCTCACCCCTCTGGCCTGACCCAACACAAGACATAATGCCCGAACCTGCCTCAGGGGAAGCAGGGGCAGCCACTGTCTTGCTTTTCTGTCCAAGGTTTTTAATATATGCCCAAGAGGGTCCCAGGCAGAGGGCATACCCCTGCTGCAATACCAGTCCATACCAATCTGACCTGGAGGGGAAACCCACCAGTCCCCCCCAGTCCATACCAATCTGACCCCCCAGTCCATACCAGTCTGACCTGGAGGGAAAATTCCCTCCCGACCCCAGAGGTGGCATCAGTCTGACTGCGAGCGGAGGGGCAAGACCTCCGGGTTTAAGTCCCAGCAGAAACATTGGCACAGCCCAGTCTCCACCCCCAGCCTGGGCTGCAGCCAGCACCTGATGTCCTTAAGGGTGGGGAAACAAACCCCCCACCCAACACCTGCGTTATCCTGGTATTATCAGGAATCTCCATTTTAGTGAAAATAGAAATGGCAGCTTCCAGCCCTCCCAGAGAGATGTGTTTGAAGCTGGGTGCCCATCTCTGGGGAATTCGCCGTATCCTGAGCAGGCCTCAAATGACCAAGATCTCATGCTTGTCTGGGGGAGCAGGGACCAGCTGCCTGCTTGGAGCTGGCTGCGTGGCCTGTTGTGGTCACGGGTGTGCCAGGGTCCGTCTGCTGCCTGCCGTGTCCTCTCCCATACGCCAGCGTTCGGCTGGTCTCTTCGCTCAAACTTCTGGAAACTGCCAGAGTTGGACCCAGGAAAAAACTTTTCTGCCCAGACCATTGGTGTGGCTGAGGTGCGGGCACCGGGCAGTCTCCTGCAGCTTGCCCAGCAGCCGTGTCAGCCAGAGGATGCGCTGACCTCCCTGTGCTCTGGCATGAAAGCTGCTGCCAGGCCTCCAGGCTGCGCTGGCTGGGGAGCTCTCTGGGAGCGGGCCCTAGCTGCCTTTCTGCTTGCCCAGCGCCCAGTAGGCACTGCCAGACCTCCTTCTGGACTGGGAAACCATCCAAGGATGTAACCAGGAGCCTCCTGGCGGCTGCACATGCCCCTCGCCAAATGAGTACCTGAATGCATGCGCCCTCTGTGCCAGTGTGTGCCTGGCAGGTGCCTGTATCAAGCTGTGCATGTGCTCATGTGCACGCGCACGCCGATGTGTGCAATGCATGCCTCTGCCCATGCATGGAGATGGGTGCATACCTGTAAACTGCTCCCCGAGCACATGTGCACAGTCACCCAGCACGCAGCTCTGTGTACACGTGTGTGTGTGTGTACACAGCCCATGTCTGCACATGCGCAGAGGCTCCTCCGGAAGACCTCTGCCTCCCTGCGTCCACCTGCCCCACTCTGCCTACCCACCATGAGCCCCAGGCCACCCCTCCTCCTGCACCTGCCTGCAGCCCAGCTCTCCCTCCATCCCTTCTCATCGCCACAATATCTGCGCCTCATAAAAACCTGATAAAGTTGCAGGCGGGCTGAGCACAGTGGCTGCTCCTTCCCTTCCCTCTCCCCCTGGGCAGGGAGCTGCCTTTCCTCTCCCATCACCCTCTTGGAGGGCTGGCATCTGTGCCCAAGGGGCTGGCAGCCCTGTACCTGCACCTTTGCTGGTGCGTTCGCCTTCATGGCTTGCCAGGGTAGACTTGCACCTAGATCAGCGCAGAGGTGCTTGTCTGTCTCTGGCTGGAAGCCCTGCCCGCTGCAGGCTGGATGTTGGATGCTGCAGCCTAGGCTGTGCTGGGTCATGGGCATCCCTTCTGCCCCCTGGCCCTTGGCAGAGAGAGGAAGCCGGGGGTGGCCCAGCTCCACCGTAGTCTGGGCCCTGGCCCCACAGCTGCCTTGGCACCTGGGCATGTGGTACATGGGGGCCCTGGCACAGTGGTAAGAAAGGCCTCTGGGATCTGCACACATGCTTGAACACAGGCCTTCGGTGGTAGGCAAGAGTGAGGGGTGGCAAGCAAACCCCAAGCCTGGGGGTCCCTGCAAAGCCCCGGCCTGCTAAGCATGAGGGCTAGCAGTGCTGTGCCGCCCTGTCCCCTCACAGGGGGCTGTGCAGTGCAGGTATCTGTAGGGTCTGGAGACCAGAGCCCCTTGCTGTGGCTGCCCGACCACTGAGGAAGATTTAATGTCTCCTGGCTGCAGCGGTGTCAGGCACAATGCGGAGCTCATCACTTGGGGAACGGGCCTGACAGTGCCACTAATTCTCTGCCTGTCAGAGTGATTCATGGGGTCCTGTGCGGGCAGCACCCAGGAGCAGGCAGCCCGGCCACAGCCCAGCCGGGCGCAGGCTGCAGGGAGTGTGCCAGGAAGGGGCAGTGCCAGGAGCCGGGGGGACAGGGAGCTCCAGCAGGGCTCTGGCTGCTGCATCTGCAGCCACATAGGTGTTGGGAGAGTCAGGCTGTGTGTGTGTGGCTGGGTGTGTAGGCACATGTGTGCACTGGATCTGTGTGTGCGTGTGCATGTGCACACGCATGCGTGCACACACCCATGTGTGCTAGATCTGTGTGTGTATGTGTGTGCAAGCCCATGTGTGTGCTGGGTCTGTGTATGCATATATACACATGCATGTATATGTGTAGGTGTGTATTTGTGTGCTTGCCCACTTGTGTGCCTGTGTGCACCTCCATGTGTATGCACTAGATCTTTGTGTGTGTGTGTGCGCACGCACGCGTGTGTCTGTATGTGCACATGTATGTATGCATGCCCATATGTGTTCACTGAATCCCTGTCTATGTGTGCATGCTTATGTGTGTGCGTCTGCATGCACCATGCTTACACGTACCCAGGTGTATACCCTGGATATGTGTGTGTGTGTGGGTGTGTGTGTGTGTGTGTGTGTGTGCACATACACCCACTTGTGCGCACTGGACTTATGCCTGTGTATGCACCTCCATGTGTGACCTTTGTCTATATGTGTGTGTGTGTTTGTGCATGCACATGCACACACCTGAATATATGCACTGGATCTGTGCATGCACATATGTGTGCAGCTCTGTGCACATGCGTGTAGCATGCTGCAGGGCTCCGTAGCTGCTGCTGCTGCTGGTTTCCACACTGGCTGTCATGCCCACCCCAGGGGCACTTAGCTGGTGTCAGAGCCTTTCATGCCAGGGCAGGTGACGTGGAGCACAGCGCCAGCCACGTTTCCACCTGCCCGATCCTCCCTACACCAGCTCCAGGGCTTCCCTCTTGCCCATGCTGCGCCCCCCGCTACTCCAGCCCTGGGCAGCAGCTCGCAGGCCACGGCATGAGGATGTCACAGCTCTGCTGCCTCCTCAGCTGGCGACCCTAGAACAAGGGGCGGGTGCCCACATGCACACACAGGCAGAGGTGCAGCTCCCTGCCCCACATGGCACAAGCCTGCCAAGTAGCTGAGAGTGCCTGTCATCTGCTGGGTGGGCACTGTGTGGTGCCCAAAGACCCAATGCAGATGTCAACCCAACCCAGAGGGTCCTGCTCCTTCCTGGGGGCCCAGTGGGATGGGGTGTTGAGAGCCCACCACCAAGGCAGGCAGCACCTGCGCCCAAGGCTGTGGAAGCAGCTGCCTTCCTGGGTACATTGGCATCCTCTCCAAACAGGTGTGGGGGTGGGGAGATGGCATCTCCCACGTGTGCAGGGGAGGGTCTGTCTCTCTCAGCCCCTGACATAGCAGGGCAGGAGGCGCCCGCCCACCAGGTCTGTGCTGGATCCCAGATGCCACAGTGGTGAGGTCAGCGCTCAGGGCTGGGAGCCGGGGGAAGCCCACCCAGGCCCACCCCTCCTGCCTCCCTCCCTGGAGCCAGTCTCCTGCCAGCTCCCTTCAGGGCGCAGACACCTGCCCCAGGTAGGCTCTGCTGCCCCTGGCCCACATGTCTGCTGCTCCTGTACCAAGGGTTTAATTATTCTGGCCCTCTGGCAGCATGGCCAGCCACTGCCAGCACTTGGTATGCGGGACTCCCTGTCACCGAGGCTGTAGGGCAGCGTCTGGGTGAGAGCTGGCGAGTGTGGACGGCCCCAGGTGGCGGTGCCGACTGCTGTGGCAGGGCCTGGCTATCCCTAGAGCCCAGGGCAAGTGAAACCCAGCAGTGCCCTGCGTGGGGAAGTCTGCAGGGAGAGCTTGGGACTGCAAGTGCCGGTGGGGGCATGGGGCAGGGCCGATCTGTGTGCCGGCATGGAGCAGGGTCTATCACATAGCCAGCTGAGATCAGCCTAGGCATAAAATTGCCCCGGGGGCATGGGGGTAATGCCGAGCTCTGCTCTCCACCACCTGCACACGCCAAGCCCTAGCCCTTAGCCACAGCCGCGAGCCCCACGTGGGGCCCACGGGGCCCACGGCGGGGTGCCACAGCGGGCCACTGAGCTGGTGCTGGTGCTGCCAGCTGCTGGCAAGCTCCATCCTCCCCCCACCCCAACCCCTGTGCCCAGGCAGCTGCACCTCCTGATCCCCGTGTCTGGGGTAGCCCGTCCCAGGCTGGGACCCTCAGCCCCAGTTCCCATCCCATGGTGGGGAGCACGGCGGGGTGATTCCCTGGGGAGGTGGGAGTGGCGGCTTGGGCCTGACGGGCAGGGCAAGGGTCTGGTCACCCTGGGCACCTGGGGGAGGCCTCGCGCCAGGTCCCCTGGAAGAGCCCCCCAGCGGTGCCGCCACCCTCACCAGCCCCACTCCCTGCATCCGCACGGGCAGCCCCCGGGAACCGGCCTCTCCCTGCCTGACCACAGCCCCTTCGTCCCCACCGCAGCGCCCCCACACCTCCCGCCCTGCCCCTCACGTGCGTCTCTGCTGTGAATTACTTCTGGCCGTTTTCCTCCGGCTGGGAGAAGGATTAACTTCTCGCTGCCCCAGAAACGAACAGAGCAAAGCAGCCTGCTGCTTCGCCCGCCCCGGCTCCCCGCACCCCAGCCTTGCCCCACTGGGCAGCCAGCCCCTTCCTCTCCCCCAGCGGCTGAGGGCAGCTCCGGGCGGGGGAGCGGGGCAGCAAGGGGTCGCAGTTAATATGACGAGGATTAAAATTCCTGGCCGATTAATACACCCTAGGTGACAGATTTTTTTGGAGAGCTGGCGGAGGGTGGGGGTGGGGGGAGACCGACGGAGGATCAGAGCTGGGGGAAGGGGGTCCGAGGAAGAAAGAGGCCCCTGTACATCGCTGGGGCGGCCGGGCGGAAAGGTCGGGCTGGGAGACGGAGCCTACAGCTCCATTATGTCCCAGAGATCCCTCCTGCCATCGCCACCCCCTGCCCCGGCCTGGTGCGGAGGGCTCTGCCCCAGCTGGAGGCACCACCAGCCCGGGCAGGTGGGTGAAGGGGAGGGAGGAAGGAGATGGGGTGAGGCATGCGGATGAATAGCGGGGGGGGCTGCGGCGTGTGTCCGCCTGTCTGTCTGTCTTGGGGAAGCCTCTAAATATTCAGCTTCCCACGTTATTTAGCCGCTGGCCTTACGCCCACCCCGGAGACAGCCCAGAGTCCACGGCGAGGGGCACTGCCTGGACCCCCGTGACGAGCAGACAGCGCGTGGCTGGGGCTGGATGGACAGACAGCCGGACTCCAGCTGTCTCCTACGTGCCCAGCAACTGCCCAGGACCTGAGGTTTGTCTGTGGAGGTCGTGGTCCCCGGGTGAGGCGAGGGTGGGGGGTGTCCAGCTGGGGCACTCGTGGGCTCTAGCGATGGCGGTGGGTTTTGCTCCAAGCAGGTGGGGGAGGCCCTGGCTCGGCAGTGCCCACCCCTAGGACCCTTCGCACGGGGGGCTCTGGGTTGGGCATGGCAAGCAGATGCCTCGGCTGCCCAAAGAGAGGCACCAACAGGCACCGTGTGTGGGGGCGGCGGGGGGCTAGTGGGTGCAGCTGTCTGCCAGGGGATGCAGGGCTCACTGCACCCCTGCTGCCCTCAGCATGTGGGGGCGTGTATACCACTGTGCACTTTCCTGTGTGTGTGTGTGTGTGTGCACGCACCTGTATCTGTGCACCCTTGCTGCTGCCTGTGTATGTCTGTGCAAGTTTGCTACTGCACACGTGTGCCCAGCTGCAGTGGGAACAGCTGTGCACAGCTCTGTGTGTGCGACATGCCCACCTGTGAAGCCTCGCTGTGTGTGTGGCTGTGCAGCTGCAGCAGGGATAAATGTGTGTGTGGGTGCATGTATGCACGCACACCCACGGGACCTTTTGCTTGTGCCAGCACTCATGCCCGCCGGGGTCCTGAGCACCCGCACGTTCCTGTGCACACGGGCACAGGGCAGTACGTCCCTGCCTGGCGGAGGCAGCCCCATGCCCGCTGCCCCCGGGTCCCCACGCTCCGTTCCCAGCATCACGTGGCCCGGGCCGTTTTCTGCACAGTTGCCCCCGTCCGTGCCTGTGCATAATGACATGCTAATGGCGCCCACCGGAGCTTGCGTGGGCCCGGCTCGACCCCGCCAGGCGGCACTGGCAGGCCTGGCACCCTGGTTAAGCAGGTGCCTGGGGCCGATTGGCTCCGTCAGCCCGGAGCCCGGGCGCTCTGCACGGCAAACACGCTCGTTTGTTTGACTCAGACAAGCCTGGGTGTCTCATTAATCTGCTCCTGTCACCGCGCGAGAGCGTCAGGCCCCGGCGGGCCGTGGTGGGGCAGGGCAGAGCTCAGCGCCAGGCTGTCACGCCTGTGAGGGTCCCGCCGCCCCCTCCTCTGCGTCCCCCGTCGCCCCGACGACCCCCGGGGACGGAAGGCAGAAGGAAGCCCTGAGACGGGGCTTGGAGCAGCCCCGGTCGGGGCCGGCCCCGGGCAGCCCGGGACTACCTCCGCGCCCCTAGGCCTCCGAGCCTGTCCCCTTCCTCCGTGTTTACACGGGTAACAGGGGGCTTTCTGCGGCTGCACATCGCATTTTCTGCTTGGCCACTTCCATCTGTGTCCCTGCATAATGATTTTTTCTGCTACATTAATTTAACACACTGCAGCAAGCTGAGAAGGCCGGGACCCCGGGCTTTTTAATTGTGTCAAAGAAAATTTTGTACACTTGCTCTTTCATTAGCAGCCAGAGCTGGGCACGGCTCAGGGTGGGACGCCCGGCAGCGGTGGGGGGCCCGGGCTGGGGGGGTCTGCCTCTGGGAGGGGGCAGAGATGGGAGGGACTGCGGTGGGTCTCGCAGCAGGGATAGGGGCGTCTGGTGTCACGGTGGCCGGGCGGGGGGGACACCGAGGGGCTGGTGTAGCAGAAGAGGCATCGGTTTCACCATCGGGCTCGGGGGCACTCCCCAGGGGCTTCCCCGGGAAAGGGAGCGGGCAGGGAGCCGTGGGCCACCGGCGCCACCAGCTCCAAGGCGGGCAGCGTCCGGCCAGCCTGGGGCGCACGCTGCCAGAGCGCGCCCGGGCACCCCCCCGGGCCCGCGTTGCAGGGCGCTCGCCCCCAGGCCCGCACCCTCCGGCTGGGGGAGTGGGAGAGCCGGCAGGTTAAGTGGTTTGTTTGTGTTAGATGAATGCGGAGGGGAGCCTAACAAGGCAGAGCGAATGGGGGTGAAGGGCTGTCCAGACGGGAACTGACAGCTCGATTTCAGGCTTGTCAGGCACGGGGCCGGGCGCATTCAGCGGGGACATTCCTGCGCGGCGCGCCCCGCTCCCCTGGCTGCCGAGACACAGGGAGCCCGGGCCCGCTCGCGGGAACAAAGCCCCTTTGCAGCGTGGGCCAGCCCAGCCTGCCACCGTGCCACGGCTGGTGGGGAGACGGGGCGCCACGGCCCCACCGCCGCGCTGCAGGCCTGCCCGGGCGCGTCGGGATGCGCGGGCCAGGGTCCGGCAGTGCCCGCAACGTCTGCACCGCCAGCCTCCCCCGGCGGGGCAGCGCTGCACCGCGAGCCCGGCCTTTGCTCACTTGGCTGCCGAAGGCGGCTGCCAGGGGGCCGCTGGGAAGAGCCAGAGCCTGCGGGCTCCCCACCAGCCCCAGCCGCAAGTGGCCTCCAGTATTTGCAAACACGGTCGAGTGGCCTCCGAGGGCCTCGCCCTCGCCCCGGCGGGCGGCTCTGCGCCTGGGCGGGCTTCCTAGCCGGCACGTCCCTGCTCCTTTCACTGCTCTGAATGGGTGAGGAACGCCAAGCCGCCTTTCTGTGCCTGGGGCTCATTCAGGCTCCCCCGGCTCCCCCCGCCTCCTGCTCATCACCTCCCAGCGGAGACAAAGGAGGGCTCAGGGGTCCGCGCAGACAGCCCAGCCCGCAGCCAGGGGGGCAACACCTCCCCCGCCGGGTGTCTGGGAGTGCTCTCTTGTGCGTGGTGGTGCACACACACGTATGCCCGCTCGGCAGCCTCGCACGCTGGCCCGATCCCCTCCACCCTCACGTGCACCCGTGCACATGCCTGCACCTCGCCTGAGCACCCCGGCCCGCCCGTGAGCTCTCGGGGGAGACCCGCACTTCTGGCCGTGTTTTTGTGACCCAGTCCAGCGGGTCTCTGGCGGGTCCTGGGTCTGCTCGGGGGCGTGCCGCCCTCCCCGAGGCACAGAGCTGTTTCCTGCCCTGCCTGGGGCACCCCATTCAGCACCTTCAGCCTCAAAGGCCGGATCCCAGGCCGAGCAGAAAGGTGAAGGGATGTGCTTTCGTGGCCAGGGTCTCTGTGCCTTGCTTAGCAGGTTGAGACAAAGGCAACGGGTGAGTGGATCTGTCCCGCTCAGGCATGGCTGGCCCTCCCTGCAGGGCATTAGCCGACCAGGCTCCATCCATGCCAGGCCAGCAGCAGGCAGGGGCGGTGGTGCTGCAGCTTGCGGATGAAGCCGTTGCAACCACTGTAGCTTATACCCGTGGGATCAGCTCCTCGGCAGGTGTAAAATCCCCGGTGCTGCTGCAGCGAGTGGCGCTGGGCTGATCTATGCCAACAGGGAACCCAGCCCGCCCTGTCGCTAGTGCCCAGGACCATCCCCTGTGACTTGGGACTCACTTTGCCTCTGGGAACGTGACATTTTGCAGCTCTACATAGATCCAAGGCGTCGCTGTAGATCCCAGTTTTAGTTGCCTTTTTAGCTAGAAGCTCAGAGCTGTCCCCAGCCGGGGGCCGTGCTGGGTGCTCACTAGCTCCCAGCTGCCTCCCTGAACTGGTCTGCTCAGGAGAGTGGGGGTCTCCACAAGTCCCCCTCCCAGACACCCTGCAAGCTTGTCAGCTATCTGTCCAGCTGCCTCCCTGCGCCGTCGGTCTCGGTGACAAAGCCAAGGGGAGTCGCAGGGATGGGCTTTAGCCGGGTCGCAGCTGGCTCAGCTGCTGTGACGAGCTGGAGAGTCATTAAGGGAGAGTCGCTACTGGCCCAGCCTGGACGTAACCTTCGCTTGCGGTTCGATTTCCATCCAGTTTCCTTGGCTGGAGCGTGAGGTCCGGCGGCCCTCGGGGCTGAGCGAAGCAGGGGGTGGTCTTGGCTTCTGCCCCACAACGCACCTCGGAGGAGGCGAGATTGCTGTCGCGTGGCTCGGGCAGTGGCAGCCCTGCCTGCACGGCCAGTCCCAGGATGCCTGACGGCCCCCTCCCCTGCTCGCTCCCCCCAGGTGTGGATCCCAGGCCACAGCCTCGTTACTGCCTCCGCACTGCATCAGCCTCACCGCTGCCCCCTTCTTTCCAGCTTCACATTCATCCCAAGCGTGTGGGCTCCTCCAGGGAGTACCAGGCAAGGAAGGAGGCCACCTCTCATGCCTGGGGGCTGTGGCTGCCTCCCCCCCGTGCCCATGCAACGCCTGGCCCCATGGCCCCATGGAGCGTGCACAGAGAGGCTAAGGCAGAAGCACTTGGAGGAATTTGCCTTCCCTGTGAGGGGCCAGGGATGCCCGCCCCGAGATGGCAGCATCAGTGCCAGCCTTTTCTCCTCAGAGCTGTGGGGGCCTAGGAAGCTGCAGCAAACCCATGCCAGGGTCTGTGCCTACTCCCCTGGATACAGACGCAGCCACGGTGCCGCATCCCTGAGCCCCACATGGTCCCGCCTGTGCATGCACCGCAGTGGGGGGCAAAGCCGTGGCCCTGGAGCAGCCCCGCTGGCGCAGATTAGAGCTGCCCGCCTGCTGCCACATGGGCACTGGGCCCCGTCCCCCACCCCCTGCCCGGCCATGTCCCAGCTCCACGGGACCCGCTCTGGTGCCCTCAGCCTCCATCCAAACGCCCCCAGGCCTGCTCTACCCCACTCGCACAGTGGCCTGCGCAGCCAGCAGGGGGTGCTGCCGTGCTGGGGCAAGGCTGGGGAACTCCCTGCCTGCCGCTCGACAAGAGCCCAGGGGCCCCACGGGCCCCAAATTCAGCCTGGTGCTTAGTTCAGCTGCATCACTTCCCCCAGCAAATGCTGCAGCCTGGATCGGTACGGGGGAATCGGCAGCGACCAGAGGGGGGGGGGGCTGGAGGCACGGACCCTCTGCCCCATCTTCCAGACACAAGTGTGCATCGCAGGCCCACAGCACCCCACTCTCTCTCCAGCCCTTGTGAGGCCGGGATGGAAAAGGCTGTGCTGGTCCAGAGATGGTCCCACGCTGGGCCCCTGCAGAGCCCTGAGAGGGGGTGGCTGGTGCTCTGTGCAGTAGCCACGGAGCAGGTGTGGCCGTGGAGGGACCCCGGGCATGGGATGGCCAGCAGGGAGCTCCAGAGAGGGCTGAGTCTGGGCTCAGCCCCCCACCCCAGCAAGGCAGGCTCGGGGGGACCCTGCCAGGGGAGGGTGTGTGACACCTAATCCCGGGTTAATGCCTGTGTCTGGGGGTGGTGGGCCAGGCAGGGGAGGGTCTCCGGCTGGAGGAGCGTGGGTTGCTCTTTTCTAGCACCTTTCTGCCAAGTAAATCTCCCGGGCCCCCGGGGGTGACCTTCCCCTCCACGCAGCCGCTAAGCCCTTTGTAATGGGATTTCATGGCAGAACTGGCAAATTAGGGGAGAAATGAATGTGCTAAGCCTCTGGTTTCCTTTCTGGCGGGTTCCCTCTCTCGGGCCTGAGAGCGGGGCAAGGACTGCACCGAACAAAAGAGACAATCTCTGCCTTTCATCTCCGGCTCTTGGAAGCCAGAGCCGTAATGGGAACCCCAGCTGCAGGGGTGGGGGGAGCGATGCTTGAAAGGAGGGGGCGGGGGGCTGGGGAGAGGGAGGAGGAACAGCAGAGGAATGGGGGCAGGGGGTTGTCTTGCATGCGCCGCCATGCTGAGCCTCTAGCCCAGGGCCGGCTCAGCAGTGATGGGGTGGGTTAGTGGGGGGTGACTCAAAGCAACACCCCCCAGCCAGGGACCACTGCACAGCCCCTAAGGTGCTGGGGGTGCCCCTGAGAGGCCAATGCTGTCAGGACTCGGGCACTGCCAGGGCAGGGCTACATGTGCTGGGCATGATTCCCTGGGAAAGGGGGGGCCAGCCCTGCAAAACCTGCCCCCCATCCAGCAAAGGAGATGTGCCCGGCTCCCTGGCGGAGGAGTGCGGGGAGAGGCGCTGGAGCGTGGCCTGATACACACCGGCTCCCCCAGCCCCTGCCCACAAATGCCCCCCCGGAGGGGAGGATGCCGGCCCAGGCCCGTGGCCCTTTAAGGAGACGTGGAAGCAGCACAAGTGGTGTCTCCTGGATGCTGCCATGGCAACGGCGGGAATGGGGGGAGCAGAGGTGTGTGCATGGGGGGGCTGTGGGGGGGTCCACTCCAGCCCCGATGTTATTGCAACACAAGGACTTCATTAGCGCAGGCAAATTCAAGCCATAAATACTCATTAATTCGCTGGCTAATTGATGTCCTTCCAAGCCTGTTCAGTCTGCAGCCCGTTGCTCCCAGCGAGGGCGCGATCGCCTCGGTCCCCTTCCCGGCCCCTGCTGGCCACAGGGATGGGAGGGCATCTCCCGCCGCGGGGCCTGGCCGGTGGAGCCCCCATTGCTGGAGCCCAGGTGGCTTCCTTGGCTCCCCCGGCCTGAGTGCTACACCTCCGAGCAGAGTGGGACACGGCCAGCAATGGCCTTTCCCCTCGGCCGACCTGGTCCCCGCAGTGCATGCATTGGCCAGAGCGTGGGTTGGCGCAGACAGTATGGATCCCCCCCATGAAACCTCTTGGACGTCACAGGAGAGGCCCCACGGGCATTGCAATAGCAGCTGTCCTGTGGAAGAGATGGCTGGAGCCCCCTGCTACCCCAGACTGGGGCCGGGGGAGACTGAAGCCATATAACCCCCCTGGAAGGGGCCAGGAGGGTGCAGGGCAGAGGGTGCAGGTTGGCCCGGGGTGCTCGGCAGGTGGAGAGCAGGGGACAGGGTGATGGGTAGCCGCTGGGCCCGCAGGCTGCCTATGTGCGGGACCACAGCTGGAGTGGCCCATGGAGGCGGTTCCCCACAGCTGGAGCATGGAGGGAGCCAGAGTGCTTTGGGGGTCCTGCCCAGCCAGGCAGCAGCGAGGGCCCAGCTGGGCTCTGGGGTGCAGTGATGGTCCCCAGGAAAGTGTGGGGTGCCATGAGGTGCTGGGCACCCCCTGGGCACACAGGCTCCTTCCTGGGAGCCCACAGGCCTGGGGCAGGCAGTGGGGGAGGCCTCTCTGCCCAAGCCCAGTGGCTTGCAGTGTCTGTGTTGCAGCCCCTACCCTGGAGCTGGGAGTCGCACTGAGATGAGGGGGCCGCCCTGGTCCTTTGGCACCACACCGGGCAGCAACACGCCTCCCCCGCAGCTATCAAACAGCAGAAAGCGAACCCCTTCCCTGCCCCGCGGCCCAGCCGCCACGCCTCATCCCGCTCTTTATGGACTCCGCATGGGGAAGCACCGAGTTCACAAATGATCTCTGGGGCCGTTGCGCTGCCCGCCTCGCGCCAGCCTCCCAGCTCGCCCGCACGCCGCCACAGGCCATGAATCACCCAGCCGCCAGCAGACGCGTCCGGACAGCTCCACTGCCTCGGTGCTGGGAGCCGGGGCCTGACGCGGCTGGGGTTCAGGCCTGGCAGGAGCTTCCCTGGGGCTGGGTGTCGAGTGCAGCGTGAGGCAGGTGGCAGAGGCGAGCCAGGGTGGACAGTGCCTCCTCTCCACTGGCTGGAAGAAGGAAGCTGGTGTGGGATGCTGTGGGACCCCGGGTTACGGCATGTGGGTTGCAGGGGCACATGCTAGTGCCACGTGTCTTGTCTTACACACGCCTGAAGCTGGCAGGAGTCAGAGGTGGGCTGTGAGCAGGGACTGTGCTACGGTGCCCATCATGCTTACCCAGAGGAGGCCCCTGGCACAGCCCTGTGCCCCTTTATCTCAGCAGGGAGCAACTCCCTGCCTCCTTGAAGCCTCCATCACTCCCATCCCTAAGCCGAGGATGAAGCGACAGAGCGGCATCGCTTTATTTCTGAGCCCAGTGCTGGTTTTGGCAGATCCCGGAGGGAAACACTCCACTCCTTCCCAAGGGAAGAGCTGGGCAGAGGCAGGGCTGGGACACGGCTGTGCCAATGGGCAGTGCACGCCGCGCCAGGGCCCTAGTAAGAGCCTGATTTATGGCTGTCTCCTAAACGAGGCTATTAGGCGCGCGGGCCGGAGCGGGATGCACAGCTGCTGGAGCAGATCAGCGCCTGATTAATGTTGTGCAACTTGTTATATTGTCAGATAATTATCCCCAAACTGTATGACTTTTCTGCTAAGTGGCAGCGCTTAATTGCGTTTTTAATTACACTGTAATAATTCCAGCCCCATCGAGCAGGAGGCTGGAGCAGGGGCTGCCAGGAGCCCGTAACCTGCCAGCAACAAGGGGAGGGGAAGTCCGCCGCGGCCCGCGCTGCCCAGGCTCCCTCCGATCCCGGGGCAAGGATGCCCCATTGCACATCCATGCACATACCCACACACATATACACACAAGCACCTACTCTTACACACACGTACCCACGCACATATGTACCCACATGCACCCTCCACACACACACACACACACAGCCACACACATACACATGCATGCACATATATGCAACCACACACATGCACCTCCCCCCATACACACACACACACGTGCACACACATACACAGAGGGTCCTGGCGCTAGGGGAGACCAGAGCTAGCCATGAAGGGCACATCAGAGGGAAGGCAGAGCACTGAGGTGCTGGAGGAGGAGGGCAGAATTGCCTGTGCGCACACACGCGCACACACCCCCCCCCCACTGCTGGTGCTCCCCATGCAGGTCTGCATGTCCCCAGGCAACTTTGCCAACCCGTGTGCTACATGTGCACATGCTTACACACCCACACACACCCCCCCCCCCCACTGTCAGTGCTCCCCATGCAGGCCTGCATGTCCCCAGGCAACTTTGCCAACCCCTGTGCTACATGTGCACATGCTTACACACCCACACCCCCCACTGTCAGTGCTCCCCATGCAGGCCTGCATGTCCCCAGGCAACTTTGCCAACCCCTGTGCTACATGTGCACATGCTTACACACCCACACACCACTGCACATCCCCATGCAACCATACCAACCCCTGTGCTACATGCATGCTTACACACACGCACGCACACAGTCACTCTGTCTGCTATGGGGCACAGACCAGGCGAGACGGGGGGCTGTGGGCTGTGCCCGGGGGGGCTGCCAGCCTGCCCCCCTGCCCTGGCCTGGCTCCCCTCCCACGCGCCCTGACAGCCGCTGGGCCCGGCGCCCTGACAGCAGCCTGGGTAACAAGCCTCCCCGCGTGCAGGGTCCCAGAAGGCACGTCAGTTCCAGCTGAGCGGCATCCTAAATTCATCCGTCAATCCTTGCGGGCATGGGGGAGCCAGGCGGGCGGGGGCAGCCGGCTCGGGCGCTCCAGCCGGCCGGGCGAGAGGAGCTGGAACCGCCTCGGCTCCCGGCCCCGGTGGGAAGGGAAAGCAGCGTCTAATCGATAGCGCGGCTGAGTGTGAAGGCCTCGGCGTGCGCCAGAGGGAAGGGGCTGGTAATTGGAAATGCAGTGACTCCCTGACAGCTGACAGCCGGGAGCGGGGGGCGCCTGCCACCTGAGAGGGGCTGCCCCTGCCTCTCTGCAGCTGGCAGCCCGGGTGGCAGTGCCCGGGCAGCAGCGTTGGGGCAGCCCCGACCCTGCCTGCCCTCTCCTCTTGCCCGTGTGCCCCCAGGGCCCTGATGGGGGGACTGTCAGGAGGGCAGGCACCTGCATGGCCAAATGGGGGCCCAGCCGGTGATGCTGGGCAGATGCCTGAGCCAGCTCCAGAGGGGAGCCGGGGTCCTGGGGGCAGCTGCGTGGCTGGGGCCACGGGGGAGCATGCCCTGCTCTGGGCCCGGGTGCAGTGGCCCGGGGGCTGGACCAGCCGCCCCCTCGCCCGGACCCACAGCCCCTTCCTCTCCCGCTGCTGGAGTGGGGAAGACACCACAGGGCAGGGCAAAAGGACGCTGGAGACCGTGTCCCCTCCCTGGGAGACTCCGCTGTGGTCTGGACTGAGCTGCTGACCCCCTCCCCACTCTGCCTTCCCCCCCCCAAGGACAAAGAAGTTGGGCATCCCCCTCACCCCACCCCCCCAGGCTGGGGCTGTATACAAGCTTTCCTTGCTGCCCGGCTGCCCCCTCCCCCACCCACTCCCCTCCCCTGGGCTGGGGGCAGCTCAAGGACTCGCTTCCCTTCTGCAGGCAAGGAAGGGGCAAAGTTCAATGCATTTAAAATTCTTCCTGGCTCTTAAACTCCTCTGGAGCAGAGGGGCCAGCTGGTGTGAATGGGAAACAGCAGAGCGAGGGGGGGCTGGCCTTGTCCCCACCCACCCAAAGACCAGCTCCGGGCGGTGGAAGAGCTGGGGACAGCCACGCCAGAGGGCAAGGGGGGCACAGAACTGGGGCCTGCTCCCCCCTCGGCACCACCTAGCACCCAGGTCTCCACGCAATTACCCTTCCTTTCCGTTTCCTGCCCCAGACAGGGGCTGGGCAGCACCCAGCCTGGTGCATGCAGGTAACGGGTGCCTGTGGGGGTAGCCGATGGCTAGTCTCCCTCCGCCATATACGGGGCTGGGGTCACCTAGCACCTTGCTCCCTTGTGTCCTACTGTGCCCGTCGTCCGTCGGCCTGGGGTTACTCTGCCCCTGAGCCCCGCAGGCCATTTGGGGAGACTGGGACTGTACAGCCCCTGCCCAACTTGCTGCCCTGCTCTTCCCCTCTGCCCCAGCTGTGTCCTCAGCAGCAATGTCCTCGCCGCCAGGAGGACTCTGTGTTTGCCTTATTTATCTGCCGGGGGCTGCTGTCAGCGCCGAGGGGAGGCTCCGGCCATCACACAATGGGCAGGAAGCCCCAGGGCCTCAGGTGCAGGAGTCACCTGTGGGTCAGGGGCTGTAAGTCACCCGGAGCCGGACCTCCCTCGTGGCCCAGGGGTAGCTGCAGTCCTTCCTGGGAAGTGGACAGGACTCCTCTCCGCTGGACACCAGCATTGTCCCACAGACAATGCGGGGTGGAGGGCACGGCCAGCCCCAGTGCCCGTCTGTTAAGCCCTCTGTGCCAGCGAGCCCTGGGGGCTGTAGCTGCGCCTCCGCCCTCTCCCGCCCTGACCTTCACCGGAGATTTATGGCTCCCTCCTTGCTGCAGTGAAACCCCGTTTCCTTTGGTGTCCATCCCCAGCCCCGGCTTTCCCAGGCTGCCCCTCCTCAAGCCTGGGGTGGACAGGCCCCCTGGATCTTTATGGAGCTGCCACTAATGGCCTCACACGGTTTTACAGCTTACATTAAATATTTCATTTATTCCAGGCCGCACATTACTGCCCTTTTTATGGGCATGAGGCGCTCAGGCCCTCCAGCCCCTGGCTGGGAAGAGTGATTTAAAGCAGGGGCTGGGAGGAGCGGGCTCTGCTTTTGTGCAGCCAGTTAGCGCCTGGGCTGGTTGTGTGGCTGGCACTGCTGCAGCCTGACCACGGACCTCCCTGCGCCGGCCCGAGGGAGCTGAGAGTGGCTTAGGGGCCCCTCGGCACCCCCCAGCGATGCCCCCACCAGCACGTGGGCACAGCCACACACCGTCTAGACCCCCTCACACGAACATGCAGCCCCCAACCACCACGCTGCCCACCCCATCCTGCCACCAGACACAGCCTGGATAGTTGGCATGGCCCAGGAGATGTGCTGCCTCACACAAACACCTGCACAAGTCAACAGAGCTCACACCCACACGACCTAACTCCCCCAGCCCCAGAACTGGACATCAGTGCCAAAGTAGCACGCCTGTCCAGCACCAGCTGACCACACAGCCCACAGCTAACACATAGAGTCACGCACAGACAACACCAAACACAGCCCAACGCACATAACCATGCACAGCCAGCACCTGACACACAACCCGACACTCAGAACTACACTCAGACAACACCTAACACAGCCTGACACACATAACCACATACAGCCAGCACCTAGCACACAGCCCAACACACACAATCAGATGGACAACAATTAACACAGCCTGCCACTCAGAACTACACACAGACAACACCTAACAGTCGTCCCAACACACATAGCCATGCACAACTGGCACCTAACACACAACCCGACACTCAGAACTACCCTCAGACCACACCTAGCACACATCCTGACACACATAACCACATACAGTCAGCACCTAACACACAGCCCAACACACACACAATCAGACAACAACTAACACAGCCTGACACTCAGAACTATGCACAGATAACACCTTACACTCAGTCCAACACACATAGCTATACACAGCCAGTGCCTAACACAGAGCCCAACACACATAACCCCGCACGGCCAGCACCTGACACACAGCCTGACACTCAGAACTACACACGGACAACACCTGAAACAGCCTGCCACCCAGAGCCACCAACACTCAGAACCACACAGAGACACCCCCTCACACACACACACACAGCCAGCACTTAACAAACAGCTGAACACTGAACATACTAGCCGGTAGCCACACAGGCAGACCAGTGCTAAATAATCACACAGAAACAACACCTAGCATACAGCGCAGCAATGAACAGACACAGCTCAACACTCAGACCCACCAGCATGCATAACCACACACAGACAGCAACTAACAGCACTCACAACCCACACACAGACCAACACTCCTAAGCACCCAAAGGCAGCACATAACACTCAGGCAAACACTCATAACCACCAGCACTCACTATCTACAAAAAGACAAGCCATAACACACTCCCCAGTCACAGACAACCAGCACCTAACTCACAGCCTGACACACAGCCAGCAACACTCAGCACCACACAGCCGGCTCCGATGCACGGCCCATCACTCCAGAACTGCACAGACTACACACAGCCGGTGCTCGAACCAGCACTCAGACACAGGCAAACAACACTTCTCAGCCTGGCACGCAGTAGCTACCCACTACTGCACACTGCTCTCAGTGCTCGACAACCCCATGCTAACAGGCACCGTCTGCCCCAGTCCAGCACAGGCATCCCAACCTGTCCCTGACACCCCCGTGCATTGCACACCTCTCTCTTGTTGCATGCACCAGGACTGTTCAGGCCACGGCTCCGTCCTTGGCACGGGCTTTGCCATGCCTGGAGCCAGGACAAGGCCCTGCACCCAAACAGGGCCTCCCCCAACCTGGGCACCCCCGGAGCTCAGGCCACTGCACAGCAAAATCTGTGGTCCAGGGATCCTCATGCAGCTTGTGCCCTGGGCATCAGATTTCAGCTGGACCAGGGCACCTTCTGCATGAGTTTTCTGACAGCTGGGCAGGTTTCTGTTCCCCGCACGATTACCCCACACCGCACTGGGGCAGCTCCCAGCCCCCTCTCCTGTGCCTGACAAGGGCATTTGGTGTGCCAGCTGGGGGCCAGGAGCAAAGACCCTTGCAGTCTAGGGCAGCAGTGCTCAGGTCAGGGCGTGCCCTGGGAAAATGCCAGCTCGTTGCCTGTGCTTGTTTCTTGACTACAGGAAAACATTAGAGCAATTCTTCTGTTGCGAAGAGCTCTGGAAGTCCACAGCAGGGCGGGGTTTTTTTAACGCTCTGGATTCCTGTGGGAAATCTCAGCGTGTATCTAGTGTGTGTTTGCACCACTAAGTGTGTGGAGCCCTGTGCCACCCTTGGAAGGATCTCAAGGCACCCAGGGCTGAGCATTGCTGGTCAGGGGACCCAGGGAGCGGAGGGGAAGGCTCAGAGTGGGAGCAGGTTTCCTCAACTCAGCACAGCAGCCCTTACCGAGCGCCCCGGTGAAACCCAGCACTGCAAGGAGCCAGGGACTATTTGATGTCTCCGCAGTCACGCGGCAAAGGCCACCAGACCCTGTGGGCCGCCTGCGGATGGCGGCCGGCAGTGAACACAGCCCCCACACCCCCGATGGGATGCGGGGAGGCATCCGATGTTAAAACCACCCCCGAAGGGGTGGGTCCCACTGGTCATCGTCGTCAGTCGTGCGTGTTGTTGCGGTGAAGGACGACCAGCACCAGAAGGCATCAACTAAAAACAGTCTGGATTGGGGTACCTCGTCGGCATCCGGCGCGTGATGTCGTTCTGGTGGTTTTCTAAAAGGCTAAAAGCTTAAAAGTGTAAAAAAGCTAAAAGCCTAAAACCGCCACAGGGCCGCCACTGGGTAGGGTGACCAGCGCCTTAAAAACACCAATAAATTACAGGGAACAACAAAAGAGAAAACAGGACCCAGGGGGTGATCCCCAGGGAGAAGCTGGGGGCATTAGGGTTACAGCAGAGAGACCCAAACCTTTGGCTCATGTAGTCTCTGCCAGGCACAGCAGCACCCAAGACAAAGCAGGTGTGAGTTTGCCTGGAGAGAGGGTGCCCCCTGCTCCACCAGACGTCTGCCTCGTCCGTCGGCTGTCTGCCTGGCAGGTACTTGCTGCATGCCACGGCCAGGCAGCAGGGCATGGGTCACCCACAGCTCTGCTCCTCACCATGAGGCCTTTGCCTTGCATCATGGTCAGCTGCCATATCCCAGGTACATCCTATGAATGGTGCTGGGTCCTTTCTCAAAGCAGCTGGCAGATCCCCTCTGCATCCCACCTCGATGACATGCTCGTGCCAGGGCACTATGCCACGTCCTGTCCATGGAGGACTCAAGCAGTGGCTGGGTGGGCAGTGGCCTGCACAAGTTGGACCAGATGATGCCTGCCAGGCCTGTAGTTCAGGACTCGCCTTTCGGGGAGGGGGGGAGAGTCTTGCCCAGCAAACAGAGCCCAGAGTCCTTCAACAAGAGCAGTTTGAGGGGCAACCTGCATGAAAGGGGCAGGTGTGACCCCCCTCCCTGGACACAGACACTGTGCCCCACAAGAGAGAGCTCAGGGCTGCTTCAACACCCCGGTAAAGACTATCTGGCATATGGCACAGGTGCCTCCATGATGTGTGCATGTCTGTGCTACTGTGCGCGCATGTCCATCAGTGTCGTGGGTGTGTGTCTGTGTACCCGTGGAGTGTGTGACTGTGGCCCGTGTGCCTTTGTGGCACGTGCCTGGGTCTCTGTGGCGTGTGTCTGTCACTGTGAAATGTGCCTCCGTAAGGGTCTTGGTGTCCTCACGTGTGCCCATGGTATTTGGGTTTCTGCGTGAGGTGTAAAGTGTGTTTTCTGTGATGTACACACCACATGCATGTCTGGGGTAGGTATGCGTGTGCATGCTGCACCATGTGTCTGTATCCTGTACAAGCGTATTTGTGTGCGTCTCTGAGACGCCTGGTAAGGGCATCTGTGCTGTTTTCATGTTGACATCTGTGCTAGGTGTGACTCTGGTGTGTGCACGTGGCGTGTGATCATGTTTGCCCGGTGTGTGTGTGTAAGTGCAGCGTGTTCCTCTGTGCTTTGCCAGTCCGTGCATCTCTGGCATGTATGCACGTGTGCATATGTCTGTGGCAGGGGCACCAGACCCGAGTCCTGGGGGAGTGAAGTGCAGGGGCACTGCTGGGCAGAGAGAGGGCTAAGGTGAGCAGGGAGCAAGGGCAGTGCCAGGCCCAGGCTGCCAGGCCTCTGCATGGACCAGCATTTCCACTCGACCAACAGCCTGCAGAGCTGTTAGCGCTGCGTCTTGCTGGGGCGGCCGCGCCTGCTGTCCAATTACCGGCACTGAAAGGGCTGAGAAAAGGGATTCTCTCAAATAAGCCTGGGAGCACCGGGCACCTGCTGACCACTTCCCTCTTCCTCTGCCCACCGCTGGCACTGGCAGCCTCGCCCGAAGGAGCAGATGCCTTTCATGTGCCAGCCTGGAGACAGACAGGGGCTGAGCATGGGCAGGAAAGCTGGTCCGGCACCATCCCTCATGAGAGGGCTGTAATGGGGACCTGAGAGCCGAGGGCTGTGGGGCCAGAACGTGCCAGGTGCCCCCGTTCCCTGCTGTTATGGGGGCCTGGGCTTGGCCTCCGCCACGTACCAGCTGTCTGTGGCTCTGCTCCCACGGCTGTGCCCACCCTGCCCTGTTGGGCCCAGGCAGGTACAACGAGGAAACACCCCATCTCAGCCCTGCTGGATCCACCCACCTTCCTCCCACGCTGGCTGCGTCCCCCTTTGGGACATCCGAGCAGATGCCGCCAACGTGGGGCAAAGGCAGGGCCTCCACGCAGCCCCTCTGGCACCATGACTCTTGCAGCTCAGAGGCTGCCCTGGAGCTCAGGCTTTGCAGGGACTTTTGTTAAGTCCCCAGAGGCTCGGTCTAGAAGGGGAGGTGCAGCCACCCGGCTGCACCCCCTCTGGATCGACCCCGGCTCGGTTCTCGGACAAGCGCCTGCCACTCTTCATTTGCTCTTCTCCCTGCCTGCAGCCTGGGCCCACACGAGCGAAGGAATCACGACACAGCCCCCTGCTCCTCCTGGTCTCTTAATCCCGGTCTGCACCAACAGCATCAGAGAGGACGAGGGGCCGGACCCTGGCATTCAGCGGTGTCCAGCTGCCCCGGCACACACAAGCGTCAGGGGCAGGGAGTGGGACCAGTTCGGGCTCTTTAGCAAGGCTTCCTGGGAGTGCAGAGAGGAAGGGGCAAAAAATGCCATCCTGTGCCACTCCGAGCTGATGAGGGGGGCACAGAGGGGTCATTCTGGGGCAGAAAGCCCAGCAGAGCAGAGGGCCTGAAGTCAGAGGGCCTGAAGTCAGCACACAACAGCAAAGCACAGGGCCCGCACCCTCAGTCCCCGACTGACCTGAGACCCCGGCTGGGCATGCAAATGCAGTCGTGCAACATGCCTGGAAGCACCTGGCCCCTTCTGGGTCTCAGAGCTCTTCCCCCCACCCCAGGAGGTGTGTGTGCAAGGCTCACACCCTGACTACACTCGCACACACTTGTGAGTCCACCTCAGGCAGAGCCGGGCTGGATCCTACATCAATGCTGCCGGAGCTGGTGGTTGTAAATCACCTGGCTCAGCCCCACTGGGGCAGATGGCCCCATGAGGAAACACAGGCTGCGTTCAAGAGACCGGAGCCAAGGGCCAAGCAACACGCGGGACGGGATGGGATGGGACAGGATGCAGCCTCTGGTCCATGCTAAGAGCTGTGGGGAGACAGGAGAAGGGATGGCAGGGAGGTGCACGTGGATGGAGGGGCAGTGACTGGCTGGCACCAAAGTCCCTGGTAGCACCAGGGAGGCAGGTCAGTGGTCCCCCCAGCTCCATAGTTTCACAGTTTCATAGTTAGTCGAGTCGGAAGGGACCTGAGCAGATCATCAAGTCTGACCCCCTGCCATGGCAGGAAAAAGCACTGGGGTCAAACAACCCCAGCAAGGTGATTGTCTAGCCTTGTCTTAAAGACCTCCAGGGTAGGGGCCAGCACCACTTCTCTTGGAAGTTGGTGCCAGATCCTAGCCGCCCTGACCGTGAAGTAGTGCCTCCTGATGTCTAGTCTGAATCTCCCCTCTGCCAGCTTGTGACCGCTATTCCTGGTCGCTCCTGGCGGTGCAGTGACCCCCAGTGCCTGCTGATCCCCCCTGACTAGTTTGTAACAGGCCACGAGATCCCCCCTCAGCCTTCTCTTGTGGAGGCTGAACATGGCCGGCCCATGTTCATCTTGGCATCAATGACTACTCCAAGATCCTTTTCCGCCTCTGTGCTGACGAGAAGGGAGTTCCCAGCCTGTAGGTATGCTGCTGGTTCTTCCTCCCCAGGTGCAGCACCTTGCACTTGTCAGTGTTGAATCCCATCCTGTTCTCATCCACCCACCCCTGTAACCTGTCTAGGTCTGATTGTAGCCTATTCCTCCCTTCTAGCGTGCCCGCATCCCGCCACATCTTAGTGTCATCAGCAAATTTGAACGGGTGCTTTTTACCCCCTCATCCAAGTCACTGATGCAGATGTTGAACAGTGCGGGCCCGAGGACCGAGCCCTGGCGGACCCCACTGCCCACCTCCCTCCAGGTCGAACATGACCGTCCACCACCACCGCTCTCTGGGTGCGGCCCTGCAGCCAGTTGGCGACACGTCTGACTGTGTGGGGTCGACACCACAGCCCCCAGTTTCTTAATGAGAACGGGGTGAGAGACAGTGTCGAAGGCCTTCCGAAAGTCCACGAAGCCGATGTCCACTGCTACCCCTGCAGCTAAGGATTTGGTGACCTGGTCGTAGAAGGCCACCAGGTTGGTCTGGCAGGACCTGCCTCTAATGAACCCATGCTGGTTGCCCCTAAGCATAATCTCCCCTGCCAGCCCCTCGCGGACATGCGCCAGGATAACACTCTCAAAAAACTCACCCAGGATCGAGGTAAGACTAACTGGCCTATAGTTCCCCGGGTCCTCCTTCCTCCGCGTTTTGAAGATGGGAACCACACTGGCCTCTTCCAGTCCTCCTGCACCACACCAGAGCCCCACGAGTGCTCGTACAGCCGTGCCGGGGGTCCCGCAATGACCACAGCCAGTCCCCTCAGCACTCGGGGGTGGAGATCGTCCGGACCCACTGATTTGAACACATCCAGCCCCTCCAGACGTTCCCGGACTAGATCCGCCCTGACCCTGGGCCTGGGTGCGCCTCCCCTGGGGCCTGCGGGGGACCCGGTGGGGGGGCTGACCTGGTCCCTGCTCAGGAAAGTGGAGGCAAAAAGACCCCAACGTGGCCGGCCGCGGGAGCCGGGCAGCTCCTGTGGGAGTCCGGGCGAGCCTGTGGCCGAGGGTGAGCCCCTGCCTGACGGAGCGGCCGCGATCAATCGCCGTCACCCCGGCTCTGCTTCCAGCCCAATTTCCAAAACAGCGGCAGGTTTCATGGGACCGGCGTCAACGGCCCGTAAACCTTCGTCCCTGGGGCAGCCCCAGCCAGGACTCTGGCCAAGGAACTGGTGGTCTCCCCCTCCTTCCAAGCATCCGAGCCCCCCATCCCCTGGCCACGCTCCTGTCACGGCAGGCAATGGCACGGGGGTCTGCCTGTGGGAGGGGGGTTGCGTCACACCCAGTGCGGTGGCATCCGGGCATGGAGGACTTCTCAGGGAGGAGGTGAGGGGCTGGGCAGCGGCTTAAGGGCAATATCCGACCCCAGGAGATAACAGATGCAGTCACCGGGCCTGGCGAGGGAAGGCAGCGAGAGCAGGACTGCTCTGCCGCGGCCTGACCCGTATCAGGCAGAGGAAGGGGAGGCTGCCGCGGCGCGAGCGTCTGGGCCAGCTGTCGGCGCACCCCAGCAGCACCGTCCAAGAACAGAAAATGCGGTGACAACAGGAAGCCCCATGAACTTTCCCTTTCTGGATGAGATCCCAGAAGTAAACAAAGCCATTTCGCTGCGCTGCGCCGCCCGAGCCAGACTTGCACGAGAGAGCTGCAGAATAAATCACGCCCTAGCACCGCCTGGGCCAGAGCCGGCTGCAGGCCTCCAAGCACCGGGCACCCAGAAACCCCACCGCTGGGCAGCACAGGACTCCCAGCACCACGGGAAGGGGGTTGTGGGGGGACCATGGGAGTGGGGGGTCCCAGCCCCGTGGGAGCAGAGGGTCCCGGTAACTTGGCGGCACCGTGGGAGCAGGGGGTTCCTGGCACCCTGGGAACAAGGGGACCCCAGCCCCATGGGAAATAGGAGTGCCCAGGGCCACAGAGCAGGGCGGTCTCGGCACCGCAGAGTAGGAGGCCCCTGGCAATGCCCAGCCCCTCAGAGCAGGGGCTCCTGGGCACCTCCCTGCCTTGCAACCTGCTGCTGCAGCCCCTCCCCGGTCTCCCGACACCCCCACAGCCCACCCCCTCCCTCGCTGGCTGCCAGCCTGGCTTCATTTCATCTCCTCTCCCTCGCAAACCTGCTCAGCTTCAAAGCCTCTGCTGGGAGCAGCGAGGCGCTGGCACAGCCCGGGAGGCTTTGAGGCTTGGCACGGGGCTGAGATACCGCTGCAGAGAGTGAACGCGCTCCGGACCCCTTGGCCCTGCCTCGGCCCTGTGCTCAAGGGGCTGCCGATGTGGCCAGAGGATCCGCCTGCCCCAGGCTTTGGCCCTCCAGCCAGGGGGACTCTGGGCTTCGCCTCCTCTCCCCAGCTGCTGTTGGCTGCTACAGCACGACCGGTGCCGCCGTGGGCTCGGACGGGGGCTGGGCAGAGCACTGTCAGCACCTGCCTCCCCTCCAGCCGGGTCCCGGGTCCCCGGAGCAGGGCAGAGCTCTGGGAGGGCGCCGGCGTGGCGGCCACAGCTCCGTGAGCCGGGGCAGCGGCTGTCAGGGAGCTGGCAGCGTGCTGGCCAGCGGGCACGCAGGGCCCAGGGGTCACTACCAGCGCCTGGCTTGGGGCTGGCGCTGTCAAGCGGGGGAGCTGCTGCGGCTGTCACAGGGGAGGCAGGGCTCAGCGCTCACTAAGCGGGGGCAGAGGCAGCCCCAGCAAGGAGACAGCGCTGAACACAGCACCGCACCCCCGGGCCCGTCTAGCTCAGTGCCCCCCCCAGCCTCCCAGCTCACACCCTGGGGGCAGGCCCACCCTTTCCCCCTGTCCCTGACCCCCAATGGCCCCAGCCTGGTGCCTCTAGCACCTGCACCGCGCATGCCGCGGCTCGCCGGGCTGGGCTGGAGGCAATGTCCTTGCTCTCGGCCAGGTGTCACGACGTGGGGTCTGTACGTAGGGGGCGGAGGTGCCGCCTGGTGCAGGGGATGAGGGCATGGGGATAGGAGCTGACTTGTGAGCTGCCATCTCTGCGGCCGCCGCTCCCCTGCCCTACCAGGCCTCTGGGCAAACCAGCCTCGAGCTCCTTGGGTGATGCAGGAACTTCCCCCAGGAGGGCCTGCGTTGGGGTCCTTGTGCCATCCTCGTGCCATGGTGTTGGGGGAAGGAGACTGGACCAGCTGGACCTGGGGGCTGAGCCCCTGGGGCACTAAGTAGCTCAGAGGTCTAGTGATGATGAGGACCCCCATGAACAGCACCCCCCAAGCCTGTCGGCTGCCCGCTCCTGGCCATGCTCCCGGCAGCGCTGCTCCAGGGGCAGACTGCACTCAGGCAGGGTGGCACCGGCACAGACTTGGGCACCAGCCTCCTCCCACACAGAGGCACTGCCGAGAGCCAGAAAGAGAAGGGGCTTTGCTTTGGGAAAGCCCAGGGCTACTTCTCCCCCCTCCCCATTCCCCAGCACAGCCTGCCCCCATGATGAATTAGGAGAGCCCTTTGCCAAAGCTGCCGAGACCAAGGTGGGGCATGCCGGGCGCAGAGAGTCAGTCCCACCACGTGGCCAACTAGAAATCCTGGCTCAAAGCCCCCAGGCGCGTGGGCTTGGCTGGGAGGAAGGGATTAACAGAGCCTCAGCTAATTCTCTGTGCCTCTGGGGTGGCTTCCTCGGGGTCTTGCTTGCAAACCAAAGGGCTTGGCCTTTCCTTCCCATCCCAAGCCGAGTTTCTCATGAGCCCGGGAAAGTTGCCCTGAGGAAGAACCAGTGTCATCCGGGAGAGCTGGCGGCCCCTTCCCCCAGCACCGAGCACCGACGAGGGGCCAGGGGTGTGCCAGGGCGGGGCAGAAACACCCGCACAAGTACCCTCCTGTGAGCAAGGCTTTAGCAGAGGGGCTTTCCCCACGGGATCCTTGCTGCCCCTGCTGTGTTGCACTGCGCTTCCTCCCGAGCCCTCCCCGCGACCCGTCTGCGCCCCGATTGACTGCGCAGGGGTTTGTCGAGCCGCTCTCCGGCTTCCTGCTTGGGGCCTCCAGGCTCAGTCAAGGCCACGCCGACTTCCTGGCCCAGGGGCCCGTGCAATGAGAATTTCCCCATCATCCCCTCCAGGAGAGAGGGATGCACGATGTCCTGGCGACCGCGCGGCCCTCCACCCGCTTCCCAGCTGCAACGGGGGCTGCATGGGCATCAGATCCCTCCCGGGCAGGATTAGGCCCCGGGCAAGGAACTGGCCCCCAGCTTTGCAGCACCAAGGGGCCACAACATCTGCACCTCTCGCCCATCCAGAGCAGGAGCGCGGGGCCTGGCGAGCCCCAGCGCCCTCCATGCCCGGACTGGCAGGGCTCGGACATGCTGGCGCCCGGTCCCTTCCCTGAGCATCTCCCAGCTTAGCACGCAGGCGCGTCGGCTGTCAAAATACTGACTTCCTGCCCTCCGGCCCTACACGCAGGGCTCCTGGCCTGGCAGCCGCTGACCGAGCGGCTTCCTGCCTCCTCACGCCAGCGTGGCCGGGGGAAGTCGGAGACAGCCCAGGTCCAGCTGCAGGCCGACTCCTGCACCCCTGAGCCAAGAGCCCGGGTCAGCCAGGCCTGATGGGCCCCAGTGCCGACCCACGGCAGCTGCGCCCCCCAGCCTCCCCTCCGGGCCCTGCGCCACGGGGCCTGGGAATGCACGGGGCTCTCCTGATACCAGGCTGTCCCTGCTCCCATCATGGGAGTGGGAGGGGGGGACCAGGCTGCCACCTCACAGGGCAGTGGCGGGTCCTTTGAGGCTCCCCAGGGCCCTGGGATGGGTAGCCAGATTTCCCAAAGGAGAGATGGGAAGGAAGGAAGGAAGGAAAAATGAAGTTTGCCAGCCCCCCAGGGTGGAGAGGGGTGTCTGTCCTTCCCTGCCCGCCCAAGCCTGTCCTATCAGACTGGCTGCCCCCTCTCTGCCAGCAGCGGTGCCCATCGCAGGCTTCCAGGTCACAAGTCCCACACAAACACGCTGCCCCTGCACACACTCGAGTGCCAACCTCTTGCCACAGATAGCTGCAGGGCCAGGCCAACTCAGAGAGCCCATGAAAGAAGGGGCTTTGCTTTGGGAAAGACCAGAGCTATTTCTTCACTCTCCTTTCTTTGCACCACCCCTGCCCACACACACACATATATATTCCAGAATAGATTCACTTAGTTGTCCAAGGCTAGGGCTGTCTCAGGCCTACCCAACACACCTATATCCATGTCTTGCTCCTCCTCACAATGCCACGGAGACTGGGAAGGGCAGCTACCCCATTCTACAGACTGAGGCGCACAGGGCCCTAATGATTTGCCCAGGGTCACAGGGGAAGTCTGTAGCAGAGAAGAGTACCAGCTCCCCTTAGTCGCAGTCCCAAACCCCCACCACCGCTCTGTGCTCCCTCAAGCTCCAGGCTGGCCTGGGGGAGAGGGCAACATGCTCTCACACAGAGACGGGGTCGTTCCCTCAGGCCATCCCACAACCATGCTGGTACCATTCAGCAGCAAATGTGGGAGCAGGCTGGGGTCCCATAAACATATCATCCAAGCCCCGAGCTGCCACCAGAGAGCAGCTGCCTGATTTTTATCCAGAGGAGGGTGCTAAGCTGATGAGTTGATTGACAAAAGTTGCCTGGAAAGACTCTGTATGTGCATGCGTGTGCATGTAGGAACACATGTGCATATGTGCATGGACAGATCTAGGATTTTGAAAAGGGGGGTGGTGCAGAGGGGAAAGTGCACCATCACATATAATATATTTTCATTGCATATAAACCACACATCATTTTTCTCCAGTTAAAAATAAATCAGAAGCTTTACTCCTTGGCTGGGGGCCTTGGCCTGGATGATTCTGTTTAAGATTGAAGCCAAAACAAACAGAAGTTCATTGGGATGAGTTAAAAACAAGCTGCAAGGCTGTGAAATAAGAGATTCAAGACCAGAAGCAGCCCACAGACAGCAGGACTGCAGACCAAGGGACAGCTGGATGGGTGGAGCAGCAAGCCCATGAAAAAGAAGGCAGGGTCATTAACACCTGCGAGGTGAAGAGTTTAGCAGGGATCGGGTCCACAACGAGTGATGAACTCCCTCAACAGGGCCCGACTAGAAACCCTGCTGCTGCTGCTGCCACCAGAGAGTTGGTTTTAAACTTTGGATGGAGCAGAAATGAATGCAGGGTGCAAGTGCAGCCCCCAAATCCGCCCCTGTGGGGGGGTGTATGTACATCCGTGTGTATGTATGCACATACGTGTGTTTGTACATGTAGATACATGTGGGTGTGGGTTTGTGTGGGTGTGGTGCAGGGACCCGGGGAGGTCAGGGCAATGATGGGTCAGGGCTGGGCTACAGGGGAGGCTGGGAAAGTCCTTGCTTGCGTGAATCTAGACATACTCCTGCACTGTAAAAGCCATCCTGTCAGGCCAGAGGCCTTTCAAGCGACGAGAGGAAATTCAGGCCTTATCAGGCTGATGGCTTCTGATGCTGCTTTGTCTGTAGCCTCTGCCCTTTAAATTTCCTGCCATAAAATAGGATAATAATATTATCACCGACCTAAATATTTCCAGCAAGACCCTGGCCCGAGCTTCGTCAGCCCTGTGACTGCCGCTTCCTAAGCAGCGAGAACAGCCTGAGACGGATGGATGAGAAGAGGTGTGTTTCTGGCGGGGCAGATAGGGGAGGAGAGATGATGGGGGTGGTGCGCAAGCCAAGGGGCGATATGGGGGACACGGGCACCCCGTGGAGGGCAGGGAGCAGGTTATAGACCAAGAAGTGAGTTTGGGGAGAGGGGACAAGACACTGGAGAGGCAGGGACCAGAAGGGGCAGCTGGAGGGAGAACAAGAGCAGCCCAAACCTTGCGGTCCGGGGAACGGGCTCTGGCAACCCCAGGGCTGTGGGCCCTGGCACCAGCCCTGCTCATTACAACCCCCTTGCCCGCCTCCCCTCTGCCCTGGCCCTGCCTCCAGCTGAGGGAAACCAAACCGTGAAGCAGCCCCCTGCCCGCCTTCCCTGACCCCTCTTATCTGCTAAGCAAACGCAGGGCGGCTTGGGTTTCCCCTGCGTGCCGTGTCGGCATTTCGGCCCCGCAGTGTAAATAAGCGTGCCCTCTCCGGCCGCCGCTATCTCAGGAATCCGGAGCGCGCCCAGCAGCCTTGTTTTCCAGGCACTTTTTCACCGGAGGAATCAACTTTGGACATGCTCCAAAGCCAGAGGAAGGACTTGAGCCTCTTCATCCCTCCAGTCCTGCTGCCCTTCCTGCACCGGTGGGCCAGCCACGGCACCACCTCGCCCGCTTTCCGAGTGCAGCCGGCTCCTCCACCCAGCTACACCAGCCCCATTCACGCCGGCTCCCCCACCCATCTACACCAGCCCCATTCACGCTCGGTGCTTAATTCCAAGCAGCTCCTGAGAGCAGGGCCGGGCTGCCTCACACCCATCGAAAACCCTATTGCTATCCAGGGACTATGGCCCATCCTAACAGCCGGGCTGCTGGGAAGAGAAGGGGACCAGTCCATATGCTGGTGCCACAGCTGTGGGACTGGAAAGCATCCGAGCTGGTGCAATGCGGCGAGGGAGCGACGCAGCATCTCTGCCCTGTGGGGGGAGGATATTCATCCAGCAGAGCGAGGGATGAAGAGCTGACAAAGGGGCGAGATGAGGCGATGGGGAAACTCTACAGGCTTAAGCCCGGATCCTCCAGGGCCATTAAAGGTCCAAATTCCTATCAGACTCCCTCGTCACCTGGGACCCTTCTCCTCCATACATGCTGGGAGGCCTGTAACCATCCCCCAGGCCAGGGAAGGGAACCAGTGCCCTGGGAGGAGCACGAGCACTGGGAGACGGCGCGTGCAGGACTCTCCCAGCCTCAGCACAAGTGCTGGATAGCCACTGGGGCTGAGGCCTAAGCTGGCCTGGCCTCTACATTTGGTGGCCAACTGACTTGGGCTGTGGGCACCTATGCTGGTTGCAGCCCCCTGCCACCCCCAGGACATGGGCAGAGCAGCAAAAGGCTTTGGGCTAGAAAGAGGGGTCAGGGAGTGACCACAAGCACCGGGTAGGGGGATTAAACCCACCAAGACACTGCCCCAGTGCCTCGCATTGCCCCCGGGGACTGGAGGAACTGCAGGCTGGAGACTTCTGCCCTCCCCAGGGTAGTTCAGGGGGGTAATTCAAAAAGGCATCGATGTAACTGCCTGGCAGGGGCACCTTCCAGCCTTCTGCCCTGGACGTTGCCCAGGGACTTTCACCAGGTCTCTTGGAAGCCCCTGTCCTTGGACATGAGTGGTGGTGCGGGAGCAGCACAGTCCAGCCCTGGACTGCACCCAGATAGGAGACCGACGTGGAGGCAATGCTGAAATGCAGCTTCCCCACCAGCACGGGGAGCAGGGCAGAGCTCAGCCCCGGGCCAGCGCCCACTTCGGCCTTGGCGCGCTAGAGACTGGGGAAAGGAAAGGTCACCGACCACACGCAACTGCTCTGATTAGCAAAAGCTCTCGAGCATTGGCACGAATCCCAGAGGGACGGAAACGCGCTGGGAAGGGAGGTGTGGAGATGCCAGCAGCATCAGGGCAGACTGGTTCAAAGGAGGCAAACCCAAGTCAGCGCCTCCAGCCGCGGGAGGCAGCACGGGCCAGTGGAGAGAGCAAGGGATGGGGGCTCTGGTGAACTTAGTTCTGCGCCCAGCTCTGCCCCAACCTGCAGGTGACACTGGGCATAACACAGCCATACGCCATGCCTCAGTCTCCCCATCTGTCAGAGAGGATGGCACCAACCTCCCCTGTGGAGTGCGTTCATCTCCCCTTCCCTGGGCAGGTCTCTAGAGCACAGCACATGTTCGCTGTCCTGTGGAGACCTCATCATGAAAGCAGCCCTCTGCCTTACTCAGGTTGCCCAGAGCCATGACGGCTCCTGCCCTTGTACCCTCACTCCAGCCCTCCTGCCCCTCCCCCATGCACAAAGCAGCCCCTTTTTGTGGAATCGCTCCCCGGGCCTCAGCACAGACCCCCCAAGGCCCACCCCCTTCACAGAGCCAAATCCTACTCCATCCATGAGGCTGTCGTCTCTGGAGCATGTCATGCTGAGGGCTGCTCATGCCCGTGCCCTCTGCCGCTTGTCCCCTGCGTGCAGTGCTCCCCTCTGCCCCCCACCCAGGAGGATTGACCCGCCAGACCAAAACGCCAGGGCCGAGCCTAAACTGATGGCCCTAAACTGGTGAGCACATTGCCCGCTTCCACCCGTCCCTGTCAAGCCAGAGAGCAGGGGCCACAGGGCACCAAGCAGAGAAGCTGGATGCAGGAAGCTAAGCAGGAGAGGAGACAGGGTCTTGGCCCCAGGCAGCCATCTCAGACCCCAGAGCACCCCCGCGGCTTGAAGCCAGCCCCAGCCCCAGGCTGTGTTGCAGCCGGCAGATGCCCACCACCCAGTCTGGAGATCTGGGTGCAAACGCTGCCTTACAAAGCACAGTGGCCAAGGCAGCATCAATTATTCAGCTGCTTGTCAGTGCAATTAAATGGGCTCTTCATTGCGGCCCATGAATATTTTACTAGAGAAGGGGAGGAGGGATGCCGGGCCAGGGGTGGGGCCTGGGGCTGAGGCGGGGGCCTCCCCTTTACTGCCAGCTGGGTGAAGCGGTCGCAGTGCCCCTTTGCCAGGGCAGATGGAGCTGCAGATGCTCAGCGATGCCAAAGGACACAGGCTGCGGAGGGAAGCCAGGCAGGTCCCCCGAGCATAGAGACAATCCTGTGCTCTGGGACACCCGAGTGCATCAGTCCTGAGCTGGTAACCGTGGCACGGGACGAGCACCCTGCTCTCCACTTGCCCTGGGCGCGCCGGCACTGCGCCCTGCCGCACGGGATGCAGGTGCCAGGCCGCAGCGGCCGGCAACGCAGCTGCTTGGCCCTGGGCACGGCCAAGGTGGTGCGAGGCAGCCGCTCCAGCCCAGCCGGGGAGATGCACAGGGCGAGGCGGGTTGTCTTCCAGAGGCCCTTGGTGCTGGGGCAGGGGCTGTAGGGATCTGGCCCCTCCTGCCCAGGCACAGCCCCTACAGCTCCCCTCCTGCCCCGCCGCCTGCAGCACCTCCTGCTGGGGACAGCTGGGACGCAGCCTGCCCAGAGCTCCCCGCTATCCCGCTTCTGGCTTCCCCTGCTGCCCAGGGTGGGGGCAGGCTGGGGAAGTGCAACAGGGAAAGGGGGTGCAGAGGTGGAGGGGGGGGAGCTCCTGCTGCAGGGACAGGGCATGCAAGCAGCCAGCCAGGGCCGAAGCAGAGCTGGGGGGGGCAAGCCTCCAACATGGTTGCCTGAGTCCCAACACCCCTCCCCAGCCTCATCTCGCTCCTGGCCCTGGCACCCCCACCCCATCTGCCCCCAGACCCTGTCTTGGCCCCTTAACACCCTTCGCCCACCCTGGGGCCTGGCCCACCAGCCTGAGCCCCACTGCAGCGTGTCCCCGAACGCCGCATCCGCCTGCCTGCCATCGCCCCAGGGCTGGAGCAGGATCCATCTCTGGGATTCACGTCAGGTTGGGGTTTTTTTGTTCCAAACAATTAATAATTTATCTCATAATGAAAAAGGAAACGGTTAATGAGATGAAAACACGGCAGGAACATCTGCTGGGGCGGCTTTCATCCCCTGCCCTGGGCCGCCTGTACAGGAAGCAGTGGGAGGGATGGGGGTGGCCGCGGGGGGTGGCCCCCGGCCACCCCCACTCCCCGATGCACATGGGCCTTCATCGTTGCCGCCTCCTCCTCCTCCTCGACCCTCCAGCCCTGCTCGCAGCAGCAATGTGGGGGCCACCTCTCTGCTGTGGCACCAGACACCAGCCAGCTGCACGTCCTGGGGCTGGCGGGCGAGGAGCACGGCCGAGACCTGCTGCATTTGTGCCACTAGTGCCACGAGCCACGCGGCCCTCTGCTTTCCTCCTCGGGCCCGTGCGCGAGGCCAGGGAGCGGCTGCTCGTTGCTCCCGGCTGCTGAGACGGGTCCGCCACCGAGTCCCCCACCTCTCCATCCCTCTCCACCCCCTGCCCAGACCTGTCACCCCTCCTCAAAGGACAGCATCCCCCACGCGCCTGGCTTTGACGGCGTATCTGCGGTATTAGCCGGGGCAGATAACAGTGGCGGGTGCTGGAGGGGCCCGTCTGGCTGCCCCCAGCTGCTGGGAGCCCCGTGCCAGCGTCTGGGCAGGGGCGAGATACCCACAGGCCCATTGTGGCACCGGGGCAGCTCCCATGCAGAGGATGAATGGGCTGTAAGGGGATTAACGCACCAGGCCCCGGGGCAGGGGCTCTCTGTTGCTGGGACGTGGGCCTCCCACTGGGGCCTATTGCTGGGCTCGGGGTGGGGAGAGGGGGGTGGGCAAGTCAGGGGCGCTGGGCTGCGAGCTCACAGGGACGTGCACTGCGTGCAGGGCTGCAGCCGCAGCCCAGGCGTGATTGCAAGAGGCATGGGAAGGCCCCAGCCTGGGATTGTTCTCCGCTCGCTGCGTGACGGGACCTTGTCCAGTCTTGTTTGCATGGTACCGGGTGACGGGGCTCCTGCTGCTCCGGCCCCTCGGCAGGGAACAAGGAGGCTCCTGCGCTGCCGGGGGGTCGGCTCCCAGCCAGGCCCGGCCCCTTGCTGGGGAGCGACAGGGCCCCCCAAGCTGCTCCTCTCCCTGGGGCGGGGGGCAGAGCACTGGGGTCTAGCACGGCACACTGCACCGCCACGGCCCCGCGTCCCTGCCAGCTGCAGGGGTGGGGTCTGGGAACAGGGATGAATCCACGAGGCCGCGTCCTGCTCCCTCCTAGGAGAGCTGGGAGGACACTTGCAGGCTGGGGCCTGGCCGGCTCCATGCAGAAACGAAGCGGCAGCCCCAAGATGCCCGCTACAGGGCCTGGGGGAGGGAGGGGCTCCTCCAAACCTGCAAGGCAGGAGTAGGGGCTGCTCCCCCTCTGTTTAGCCCCCAGTATGTCCCCATTTGGGGGGCGATTCCCCCAGCACAGCTCTGCTCCCCACATCTGTCCCTTCCCTAGCAGGCGGCGTTTCAGGGTGGGGGGCTACGGACCACCTCCCCAGCCCCCTGTTCCTGGGCTCCACGCAGCACTGTTAATATTCGCACGGTGTATCCTGACCTACATTGCAGCGCCGCGCGGGGGAGAGGGGCGCAGGGGGCGCAGGGGAGGGGAGAGAAGAGACCCGTGGAGCCGAGACAGCCTGGCACAGAGCAGCTGCGCCAAGGAGAGCGGGTCTGAGCGGCAGCCTTGGCCCGCAGCCCTGGGGCAGGCATCAGCTCGGCCAGGCTGCTGTGCCCCTTTCCACGGCCCCGGCAGAACCAGCATCGCCCTGCCCAGGCGGGGGCTCCCATCTGGCACCTGCATCGCCAGGTCCATCCTGCTGGCCAGCTGCATCGCTTGCTGCCCTGCTGCCGGGTTTGTGTGCAGTCAGCCTGCCCTACGCCCACGGGCCCGCTCAGTCCCGACCCTGCCCAGAGTGGGGAGAGCACCAGGAGCAGGGCGGGACAGTACTGCGGGTGCAGGGAGGTCGGCGGGGGCACCCGTCCATCTGCCCGAGACGCCCGTGGCAGGGGCCTGGCTGCAGGGTCATTGGTCTGGGAACACAGGCCTGGCCACGGTCTGGTTCTAGCCGCGCAAGTCCTCCCAGGGTATTCCCTGCACGTGAGCCTGCCTTGCAAGCAGCAGAGGCCTCAGGGCACCCTGCAGACAACCTGGATCTTCATCCAACACTGTAACCAGAGAACTGGGGGCACCATCTGGTACTAGCATCGCCTTGCTTTGGACCCAGGCCCTGGATCACAGCCCTCTCCCGATGCCAACCCTATGCCCACGTCCCTCAATCCAGGCCTCAGCCCATCCTGCGGCTCAGCCCTTTCGGTGCCTCCCTACAGCTCCTCCCCACGTCCACTCCCCACAGAGGCGTGGGATGGAGCAGGGGCCGCGCTGCTCACACCAGCCCCCGTGCTCAGCACGGGCAGGGGAGCTGGTCCATCGCACCGAGCCACATCGTGGTGGGAAGCCGCTGACGGGACCTGGGTAATGCAATCCTCCCGGCTCAGCACAGCAGCTCTCACCCACCAAACCCTCCCCAGAGCACCCTATTATCAGCCCCCCGTGACTGGGGAAGGAACATCCTTGCTCCTGACCTCTCCTGGCCCTGCCCTGGGACCCCCAGGCCCCTGGCCTGGATGTAGCTGGGGGAAGCCAGGGGAGGCAAGGGCCTGGTGAGGGGCCTCTGTCCAGAGGTCAGATGCTGGCGATAAGGTCTGGAAGAGAAGGGCAGCTCCGGCCCCCAGACACGCACGATGCTATCATGGCCCAGGAACACGGGGCAACCTGCATAATGCCCCCAAGCCACTGGGACCTCACCCCTCCCCTCCACCCTGGGGGTACAGGGGTCCTCAGGGCTGGGGCTGCTGATATGCCAGAGGTAGGGTAAAAGGCAGGGGCAGGGGGCCAGGGTCTGGGCTGAGCAACAGAGCAGACGATTCTCAGGCCTCTTCCCTTGCCATCACCTCCCCTCCGGCTTGCACCTGAGACCCGGGACCTGAATACGGCAGTCCCTGGGGTGCAACCCCAGCGCACCAGAGCTCGGCTCCGTCAGCCTGGGGCGTCCCATCGATCGGCTGCGCTGGCTGCCGGCGCGAGGCAGGGAATTAGCCCGGAGCATCCAATCTGCAGCTCGGCAGCGTGACTAACGCTCCCGCTTGAGGACGGGACCGGCCAGCGGCGCCGAAAGCAGAACGAACCAGGCAGCAAGCGGCACTGCTCCCGCTGACGCCCCGGCTCGGCCAGGCACAACCGCTGACGGGGACGGGGAAACGGAGCCAGGGCCACAGAGGAGCCGGGGAAGGAGCGAGCACGGGACTCTGCACTGCTGGAGAAGGGGAGACAAAGCCTCAGGCCTCTAGAAACCCTTCTCAGCATGAGCACAAGACCCGTGGATGCCTCCCGCGCTGGGCCAGGCCCCTGCGGCAACCTGCAGCTCTGGCCCTGCCCTGGGCTGATTCCTTGGTGCCAGGGCTGCTTGCTCACCCGGATGCTGCCTCTATGCCCGCAGGCCGATTCACTGGTCTAGGGGCTCCTGGGGCGGGTGCAGGAGATGCCTTCACGTCCTTAGGCCCTGCCTACGTGTTAACGCACCTGGGAGAGGAACAGGACAGCGGCCTCGGGGCGCCAGCACCCCCTCTTCTCCAGGTTGCACTGGTCACGCTCGCTGGGGTTCACGCACAGCCGTCAAGAGCTGAGCGCCCCTTTTATGACTCCAAGCGGCGCCCTGGCAGACGTGGGCTGCACAGATGTGGGGAGGGAGAGGTGCCATTCAGTTTTTGCTGTCAGCAAAAGCTCCCTGCAGTGCCATGGGCAACCGCTCAGCGTGGCACCCCTGGGAATGTGCCCGAGAATTTAACACCAGCTGAGCGCGGGAGCCTGGCCTGGGTCTCTTCGGCCTGGCTGGCCGGCGCCCAGGCCTTTCCATCACTCCTCCCGCTCCTTCCTGATGAGCAATTCCCCCTTCGGAGAACGGTGGGGTCAGCTTCCCGTGTCTCGAGCTGGGCTGGCTGCCCTCGCCTCAGCCTCCAGCCTCTCAACTGCAGGCGGAGACTCGAGGCCCCGTGGTTTTGCTCAAAGGCAGACTGCATGTCAGTGCCTGAAGCCAGACCCTCCGTGGGGAGCAGAGCCCGGGGCTGGGTGAGGGCAGGGATAGGCCTGGCCCCCAAACCAGGGAGGGGGATGGGACTGGGCGAGGTCCCCAAGGCTGCCAGAGGGACCCACTGCAGCACTGGAGAGCGCAGGGGGGCTGAGGGCACAGCGTGGGGGCGTCAGCACTGGAGCACGCAGCCTGCGCCCCGTGAGCCGTACCTGCGGGCCAGGGCAGGGGCAGCAAGCGACAGCAGGCAGCTGCCCTCTCTGGGATGCCCAGCAAAGCTGGAGTCCCAATCTGGCAAGAGCCAGGGCGAGTAACCCGAGCCTTCCCCTGGGAAGGATCACTGCCAGGCATGGCCAGCGTCCAGGCCACAGCTGACCAGAGCCCTCCAGCTATCTGAGTGCAAGACAGCGGGCGGCTGGTGGAGCGGGCAGGGATCCATCGGAAGAGGGGAGCAGCTGGGAACAACTGGGCTCTGCTGGCGGGATCCGGCTTCCTCCTCCCCTGGAGCAGTGCCGGGAGGAGAGACCGGGCTGCCAGGCAGGGCCCTGCACCCAGGTGACCCACGTAACCATGCAAGCCCCTTCCGCCTCTGCTGCAAGCCCGGAGGGAGCCGCACGCCACAAGTCAGGCTGGGCTGGCCTGCAGCCTGTTTGCTTTGCAAGGGAGCACCCCGCTTTCCCGGAGGAGCTGGAGAGCAACCAGCCCGCACCAGGCTCCCGCTGTGGAAGAGCGAGGAAGTGCTGGAGCCAGGCCCTGCCAGTGGGGAAGGCAGGAGGAAGGGGCTGGGGCCAGAGGAACGGCTCCAGCGTGGCTGGGCAGGAGCGAGTCGAGTCACTGGCTGCGGGGAGAGATGGATCTACACTCCCTTCTCCTTGGCCCTGCAGAGGTGATGACAGCCCAGCTGTGCCCAACCCTCAGCCGCCAGCTGTGTGAGCCAGAGCGGTGCCCAGCCAGGGACTCTGCGGGGAGCTGACAGCTGGCCCCAGCCACCGCTCGCACTGCCTGGTCAGGTGGGCACCAAGGGACCCCTACGCTGATCCACTGCTCTGCCACCCGGGGCCTCTATCCCCACACAAGGTCAGTCCCAGCACCGACTCCCCCACTGATGAGCATGCCATGCAGGGTGCATGTGTCTGCCCATCAACCGCAGCCTGCATCGTGTCTCCCAGTGCCCAGCACCCGGCCAGTCTGGCTCCAGCCCTCGACGAGACTGGGCTCTGCGGGAGGGTCCCAGCTCCTGCTCCTCAGCCTCAGAGCTGCCCCGGCATGCACGCGCCTGGCCATTGGTGCAGGGAGCACGACAGCCCCTCCTGGACACCCACCATTATCCCAGGACGCTGGCCCACGAGATGCCTCTCCCAGGAGGGGAGGCACCGAGGCAGGACCTGGTCACATCCCACGCCTGCTCTTGCAGATGGCTGCGCTATGCCAGCTGGGCACAAGTTTACAGCCTATACCCAAGGGAGGCTCTTCTAGCCAGAGGAGTGGGGGTCTGGGAGCCCTTCTAGTCTCCCACGCACATATATCGATGGGTTTTCCTGCCTTCTCTCCTTGCACCTTTCCAACAAAGGGGCCTGGAGCAGACGGCCCCCCCATCAGGGACTCACCGCACCCTTCTTGCCCTCTGCAGGGGTCTCTTTGCATACTCTGTCTCTTCCCCCAGCCCCATAGGATGCCCCTGCTTGCTTAGGACAGTACCCCCCCAGCCCTGCTTCCCTCTCAGACGTGAGGGGCAAGGGCTCTGGGGCAGCGCTCACCTCCACACACACTTTCCATCAGCTGCTCCATTGGGATCCGGCCGGAACCACTTTGAACATTTGTTTAACTTAAGCCTTGCCAAGATAAACCAGCTCTTGGTGTGGCTGTGCCTTGCTGAGCCCAGCCAAGCACGCCGCCTCCACCCCCAAGGCTGGCCGTCCTGCGCAGGCCTTCTGCCTCGCTCCCAGCGCCGCGGGGCTCTGGTTTATTGGGGAAGCTGAAGACCTCGACTCTGCCCCCCTTGCCAAGTCCCTACCCCCGCTTCCCCAGCCTGGGAAGCAGCCGCGCTGCTGAAGAAGAGAGGAACAGGGCCTGAGAGTCTCCACGCAGAAAAAGCATCTGCCCGGTTAGGATGAGCGAGGTCTGCTGGCTGGCACTGCCCGCTGGGGTGAGGAGGTCCGTGCCCGCCTAGCCCAGAGCAAGACAGGAGGAAGGTAGAGGACTTCCAAAGGGACAGGAGGAGGACAGGAGGCAGGATGAAGATACAGCTGCTTCCATATCCTGGCACCTGGGGGCAACAGCATCTCTCCAGGAGATGGAGGGGCACCGACGCAGCTCTGGGGATGAGAGGCCTTGTGTCATCACAGCCAGGCCCAGACCGCACACAAGCCAACAAGGCATCCTGGCTCCTCTCCACATCCATTTGTAGGGGAGAGTGAGGCCAGGGCCAGCCCAGCTGCTTCCTGCATGACCATGTCACCCCGGCAGGAGAGCCAAGCCGCCTGGCACCTGCCACGGGCAGGCCTCGTCCATGCCCAGGCAGGAGCGCTTCCCCGAGGGCGCACCCTGGGAACCGATCAATCCTCACTTAACGCGGCCCCGCGTCAGCTGCTCCACTAATTGCTGCTGAGAGTAATTGATTGTCCGCAGCAGCATCAGAGGGTAGCAAGTGAGGCAAAGCGCAGGGGCAGCAGCTGGCTGGCTGTGGGGGCCCCCCTCCTCAGCCCAAAGCACCAGAAGGCTAAGGGGCCATGGGCACATCATACCCACTCTGGCCCCCACAGATCCGGGACCTCGGCTGGGAGAGAGAGGAAAAAAAGGACACGATCCCTCTTCTGCTCCACCAAAACCTCCTCCATGGTCCCACCTCATTCAAGTCCCCCTCCCCACAAGCCTGGTGCCCCCCTGCCAACACCCCCCTCAGGTCAGCAGCCAGCCCCATGGAGATTGCCAGACCTGGCAAGCAGAGCACAGGCCCCCCCACACCCCCAGCCTGCCTCCCCCCATGCAGAGGAGCAAGGGGCTGTGGATAGAGCGTGCCCCGTTGAGCCAGCACCCCAGCTCAGGCCAGGCCCTTCACGGTGAAGCTAACTCAAAGTCCCCACCCGGTACTGGCCCTTGCCTAGGCCAAGAGCAGTCGTCCCAGTCTGGCGGTGCCGGCAGCTGCAGTGCAGGACTTCCCTGGCACCTGGGGGAGTTTTACTTCAGGATAAGCTATGCCTGCCACCATCTGCTGTGCCCAGGGGCAGGTAGGTTGCAAGGCAGATCAAGGGTGAGGGCACCAGGGTACCGCACAGCAACTGCTGGCTTGGCCCCAGGGGGAGTTTACAGGGAGAGCTACCACCCAGGGCACCAGTAAAACCAGAAGCACCGTGCTATGCCCACCAGGCTTGAGCCCAGAGCACAGCCATGCTCACGGTCATGCTAACCCTGGGGTGAAGGAGCCGCGGCAGGGGCAAGGGGATGCTGCTCCGGGTGCCCGGCAGCCCCGCCAGGCTGTGGGAGACCCAAGTCCCTCAAGGAGGAGCTCCCAGGGCATCTGCCAGCTCCAGCCCCAGACAGGGAGCCGATGCGGGGCCTGCTGCTAAAGCCGCCAAACACTCCCACTCCCCCCCACCCTCCGCCCCATGCGGCTCCCCGCTGCCACCGTGAAATAAGGGCATTAGGAGACTGCGGCAGCCGGAGGCCGGCACCGAGGTCCCAGCTAATTGAGCCAGCTTGTTTCAGAGGGTTTGAAAAAAGCAGGAGAGAATTAGCTCCGAGAGGCATGAAGGAAGGAGGCGAGAGCAGGACACAGACCGGAGCAGCTGGAGATGCCTGGGAAGGGCTCCCCTCCAACCCACCAGCCTTTGGGGAGGGGGGCACGCCAGCCCCCACACCTCATCAGGCCTCCCCCATCCCCTGCTGCCCCGCCATCCCAGCCTGCCTCCCTCCCCACGGGCCAGCTCCCTCCCGAGCAGGGACAGACCCAGCGCAGAGTGCTAACTGGGGGCTCATCCAGCGCAGCAGCTGGGAAGAGGCAGAGAGGCGCCTCCTGGCACACATGGCACGGCCAGCGACAGAGGACAGGGCAAGAGCTGGGGCCCGGGGGCGGCTGGGCTGAGGGCAGGATGCAGGGGCAGCCCCCAGGGAAAGCCGGGCTGCGCCAAGGGCCGCTCAGCATGCAGGTGCTCTGGAAGCAGCCGGGGGAGCAGGCAGATGCCTCCGAGAGCCACGCTCTGCAGCGGGATGATGGGATTCATGCCAAGCAAGGGCAAGGGCAAGAAAAAGTAACAGTGCCGGGGGCTTGCTACCCACTCCCAGGACCCCACCACCTGTCCGGGAGAACAACAGCAAACTCTGAAGTTAAGGGGAGACCCCCACAGCCCCTCGCACACACCTGGGTCGGGAGAGTTCCCAACCAGCTGCCCCCCATGCCTCAGCCATGGTGAGCCACATGCCAAGTCTGCAGGGCGCTATGCCCACCCTGCCCCAGGGGGTCCCAGACATCTCCTCCAGCAGGGCTCTGGCAAGACACCAGGAGGGCATCACTCCCACCTGGAGGTGCCGGGGTCCAGGCGGCTCCAGCGCGCTCCAGGTGTAGCGCAGGGGATGCGAGGCCCTGCTGGACCCCGGGATGCTTCTTTCAGCCCCGGGTCTGGGCCAGCATGGGAGCAAGAGCCAGCCTCCAGCTAGCAAATCCCATGCTGCAGACTGCCATCCCACCGCCAGCTCCCCTTTTATAGCCTGGAGAGCCTTCCCAGCACGCCCGGCTCTTAAAGGGGCAGTCCACTAGAGCACAAACCCGACTCCTCACAGGTACCGAGGGACGTAGCCACTCCACTGCCTTTGAGCCTCGGCGCCCTGCTGCACAGTGCTCGGGGGGCTTCCCTCTCCGCGGCTGTGTTCTGCATACAGCCCCAGAGGATGCTGGGAGACTCTGCATAGAGCCCCAGAGGATGCTGGGAGTCCAAGCAAAACCCCAGAGGATGCTGGGAGATTTGGCATAGAGCCCCAGAGGATGCTAGGAGTCCAAGCAGAGCCCCAGAGGATGCTGGGAGATTCTGCATGGCACCTCAGAGGATGCTGGGAATCCAAGCAGAGCCCCAGACAATGCTGAGAGACTCTGCATAGAGCCCCAGAGGATGCTGGGAGTCCAAGCAAAACCCCAGAGGATGCTGGGAGATTTGGCATAGAGCCCCAGAGGATGCTAGGAGTCCAAGCAGAGCCCCAGAGGATGCTGGGAGATTCTGCATGGCACCTCAGAGGATGCTGGGAATCCAAGCAGAGCCCCAGACAATGCTGGGAGACTCTGCATAGAGCCCCAGAGGATGCTGGGAGTCCAAGCAGAGCCCCAGAGGATGCTGGGAGATTTGGCATAGAGCCCCAGAGGATGCTGGGAGTCCAAGCAGAGCCCCAGAGGATGCTGGGAGATTCTGCATGGCACCTCAGAGAATGCTGGGAGTCCAAGCAGAGCCCCAGAGGATGCTGGGAGATTCGGCATAGAGCCCCAGAGGATGCTGGGAGACTCCACACAGCGCCCCAGAGGAAGCTGGGAGGCCCGGCACATGGTGCCAGAGGAAGGCCCTGGGGGACGCGGTGGAGCGTGGCGCTGTGGCAGCAAGGGCTGGTGGGCAGAGCACTGGTGGGCAGCGGGGCAGGGGAAACGCTGCCTCATCACGCAGGGCAGAGCTGCGGCACGTGGCACTGACGGCCCCGCTCCCAAAAGGGCGCTGGCTATTCGTTGCAAGGATGCGGAGACAGTGGAGAAGGTGCAGTGAAGAGCCACACCTGTTATGCCAGGGCTGGAGGAAAGGCTTTTCCAGGAGTGTCTTAAGGAGATCAAGTTTAAGAAGAGGTCCCGGATGACTGGAAAAGGGCAAACATCATGTCCATGTTTAAGAAAGGGAAGAAGGAGGATAAAGGGCACTAGAGACCAGTCAGCCTCACCTCAGTTCCTGGAAATGTCATGGAGCAGATCCTCAAGGGACCCATTTCTAAGCACCTGGAGGAGGAGGAGATGAGTAGAAACAGTCAGCATGGATTCACTGGGGCAAGTCATGCCTGACCAACCTGATTGCCTTCTATGATGAGAGGGCTGCTCTGTGGATGCAGGGAGACCGGTGGATGTGGTGTACCTTGAATTTAGCAAGGCTTTTGATACCATCTCCCATAGCATTCTCCCAGGCAAGCTAAAGAAGTACAGGCTGGATGAATGGGCTGTAAGGTGGATAGAAAACTGGCTGGAGCATCGGACTCAGACAGTAGTAATCAATGGCCCAATGTCTAGTTGGCAGCTGATATCAAGTGGAGTGCCCCAGGGGTCAGTCCTGGGGCTGGTTTTGTTCAAATCCTTCATCAATGACCTAGAAGATGGCACTGAGTGCACCCTCCACAAGGCTGCAGACGACACCAAGCTGGAGGGAGCAGTAGAAACAGTGGAGCGTAGGACTAGGATTCAGAGTGGCCTGGACACATTGGAGGATTGGGCCAAAAGAAATCTCATGATGTTGAACAAGGACAACTGCAAAGTCCTGCACTTAGGAGGGAACAATCGCCAGCACCGTACTTGGCCTTGGTGAGGCCGCAGCTGGAGTACTGCATCCAATTCTGGGCTCCACAATTCAAGAAGGATGTGGAAAAGCTTGAGAGAGTCCAGTGGAGAGCCACGCGCATGATCAGAGGACAGGACAACAGGCCTTATGATGAGAGGCTGAGAGCCATGGCACTGTTCAGCCTGGAAAAGCGCAGGCTCGGGGGACCTGTGGCTGCCTATAAATATATAAGGGGCGTGCACCAGGATCTGGGGGAACCTGTTCACCAGAGCACCCCATGGGATGACAAGGTCAAATGGTCGCAAACTCCTCCAAGACTGTTTCAGGCTGAACATAAGGAATAACTTCTTTACTGTCCAAGCCCCCAAGACCTGGAACAGACTGCCGCCGGAGGTGGTGCGAGCACCTACCCTGGACTCCTTTAAGAGGCAATTGGACATTTATCTTGCTAGGATCCTTTCACCCCTGCTGACTTCCTGGCCCTGAGGCAGGAGGATGGACTCAATCTTCCGAGGTCCCTTCCAGCTCTAATGTCTATGAAATCTATGAATCTATAAGCTGAACAGGAGCCAGCAGCGTGCCCTTGTTGCCAAGAAGGCTAATGGCATCCTGGGCTGCACTGGTAGGTGTGTTGTCAGCAGATCAAGAGAAGTGATTCTTCCCCTCTATGCAGCCCTGGAGAGGCCACATCTGGAGTCCTGTCTTCAGTTTTGGGCCCCCCACTACAGACAGGATGTGGACGAATTGGAGAGAGTCCAGCGGAAAGCAACAAAAAAGATTTGGGGGCTGGGGGACATGACTTATGAGGAGAGGCTGAGGGAACTGGGATTATTTAGTCTGGAGAAGAGAAAACTGAGTGGGGATTTAATAGCAGCCTTCAACTACCTGAAGGGGGGCTCCAAAGAAGCTGGAGCTAGACTGTTCCCAGTGGTAGCAGATGACAGAACAAGGAGCAATGGGCTCAAGCTGCAGCAAGAGAAGTTTAAGTTAAATATTAGGAGAAACTGTCTCACTAGGAGGGGAGCAAAACACTGGGACAGGTTACCCAGAGAGGTGGTGCAGTCTCCATCCTTGGAGGTGTTTAAGCCCCGGGTAGACAAAGCCTTGTCTGGGATGATGTAGCTGGGGCTGGTCCTGCTTGGAGCAGGGGGTTGGACTAGATGTGACCCCCTGAGGTCCCTTCAACCCTCATTTTCTAGGATTTTGTGATTCTAAGCTGCTTGGCCTGTGAAAAGGAAGACTGAGAGGTGAGGTGATTACAGGGGGGGAGAGGCAAGGAGCTGGGAGGGCCCAGGGCTGGGCACCAGAGCCAGAGGCAGCCCAGTTAGATGGGAAAGTGGTTCTTTTCTAACACAGAGAGTGACACAGAGGAGGCTGGGAGCCTGCTCATTCCAACACTCGCATCCCTCGCTGTGGGGGTGGGAACAGGCCAAGACCCAGGCATCAAAAGGGAAGAGGCTGGGGAGGCGGATGGTGAAGCTGGGGCGACGTCCGACCTCAGCAGCTGCCATGATACATGTCTGAGCGACACTTCTCCAAGCTATGGTCCCTTCGCCCCATGGTGCACCCAGCCCACGTGGGCTTTGTGCTCCCACCCTGCCCACTTCAGTGTTTAACTCCTTCACCAGCAGTGCTGGTGGGTCTCATGGTGACATGTTGCTCGTGAGCCCTGGGCTGGGGGACCGGGGCAAGAGCAGGGAATGGAAAGAGATGAGAGAGGAGGAGGACTGGAAGGGACCCCTGGAGGCAATCTAGTCCAGCCCCCAGGCCAAAGCTGGCATGAAGACAACCCAAGCAGAGAAGCTGAGGTCTCCTCTGCACTGAAGAACCAAGCTCTCACCTCCGCCAAGTGGTGGATCCCGGGGAGGGGGCTCTCTAGACAGAGTTCCCCATCACTGGCACACTGGGAAGCTGCATGGGATGGGGCTGTTGGCTCCAAAAGCAGCACCAGGCCCAAAAGGCCTTTCAGGGTAAATCAGCATCACATCCTCCCTTGCCCAGACTGGTGCTGGCTCCGGCTTCGGGCTCTCCTATGCCCATGCCCATCACAGTGGTAGTGTAGCTCTGCCTGGGTGTAGATGGGGCTTTTGCTCAGCACGGGCAGGGGAAAAAATGTATAAACAAACAGGGCAATGCTAAAGCCACCAAATTTGGCAGGGAGGGGGAAGGCCTGGCTACAGAGGGGCTCACGGGCCCTTGGGGTAGGTGGACATCTGCTACCCCAGACTTGGATGCTGGCTAGACCTCAGTCGGCTGGTGTCCCCTCCTCAGAGCCAATAGGTGCCGTGCCAGTGCCAATGCCTCAATAGCACAGCACCTCCAAGTGCCAGGCAGGAGCGTGGGGACACGAGGCAGGGCCAGGGATAAGGTAGGGCCCCCCAGGGGTACAGCACTCCCAAGCGCCATCCTGGGGCATCGGGGCACTGTGCAGTGCCCCCAGAAGTACACGTGCCCCTAAGAGAAGATCCATCTCTTCATACGCTTGGCAGGAGCGTGGCTCCAGCCATGCATCAGCTTGTGCTGCCTGTCCCTGCCCCCGTGCAGACAGGCCAGGGCCCCCGCTCAGACTTATCAGCCCTGGCTCAGCTGAGAGACCTTCCTTCCGGGGGCAGCTGGCTCCCTCCCGGGTGGATTCCAGGCTCCTGCTGCCCTGAGTCCTGGAGCTGCCGGGTGAGGGCGCGTCGTCAGCCCGAGGTGTCGCTGCAAGAGCCCCTCTGGTGCTGACACATTATCAGCCCCATGTGCCTGCAGCATGACTCCAGGCCGGAGGGTCCCCTGAGGGGGCTGGGGGCTCGCCAGGCCAGGCTGCAGGGGGGCATTTTCTCATGCTGGCTCCCATCGGCCAGCTGTGCTGGTGATGTGTTGACAGCCTGGTTGCAGCAGCAGCTAATTTTAGCCCAGGAAAGAAAGGGAGGCAGGTTTGACCCTAGTCTGGCCCCACACCCACACACAGCCCTGCAGCTTCATGCCCATCTCACACAGCCTGAACCCCTGCAGCTCACCCCACCGGAGCTGGGGCAGCTCTGGCACCAGCTGCATCCACCGCCCCCGTAAGGCGCAGGCCCTGCAGAGCTGGGAAGGGGCACAGGGGAGCCCAGGGACTTTTGAGGAAGTTGTGCTAAAAGCAGGTGCCTAGCAGGGAAGATTTAGGGAGAGCTGGAAGAGTGGGACCTCCCAAACCTTGTCCTACTCTCTTACCTTGATTACAGGAGGGGATTCACCTCCAAGGAGGATTACTCCGCGCTGGTCCGGTCGGGTTGTGATTGATGGCAGTCACTCATTGTGGTGCCCTGTGACCAGTGGGGTCCCTCAAGGCTCTGTCCTGGGACCCATCCTGTTCAACATCTTCATTAATGATGTGGACATTGGAGTCAGGAGCGGACTGGCCAAGTTCGCCGATGACACCAAACTTTGGGGCAAAGCATCCACGCCAGAGGACAGGCAGGTGATCCAGGCTGACCTGGACAAGCTCAGCAAATGGGCAGACGAGAACCTCATGGTGTTTAACACCGAAAAATGCAAGGTTCTCCACCTTGGGAGGAAAAACCTGCAGCACCCTTATAGGCTCGGCAGTGCTACGTTGGTTAGCACTACAGAAGAAAGAGATTTGGGGGTCATCATTGACCACAAGATGAACATGAGCCCGCAATGCGATGCTGCAGCTACTAAAGCGACCAAAACGCTGGCTTGCATCCATAGATGCTTCTCGAGCAAATCCCGGGACGTTGTTCTCCCCTTGTACTCGGCCTTGGTGAGGCCGCAGCTGGAGTACCGCATCCAGTTTTGGGCTCCACAATTCAAAAAGGATGTGGAGAAGCTTGAGAGAGTCCAGAGGAGAGCCACGCGCATGATCAGAGGTCAGGAAAACAGATCTTACGATGACAGGCTCAGAGCCATGGGACTCTTTAGACTGGAAAAGCGCAGGCTCAGGGGTGATCTGATGGCCACCTATAAGTTTATCAGGGGTGACCACCAGGATCTGGGGGAACGTCTGTTCACCAGAGCGCCCCAAGGGATGACGAGGTCGAACGGTCACAAAGTCCTGCAAGACCGTTTCAGGCTGGACATAAGGAAGAATTTCTTTACTGTCCGAGCCCCCGAGGTCTGGAGCAGTCTGCCAGCGGAGGTGGTTCAAGCACCTGCATTGAACACCTTCAAGAGTAAATTGGATGCTTATCTTGCTGGGATCCTATGACCCCAGCTGACTTCCTGCCCTTTGGGCAGGGGGCTGGACTCGATGATCTCCCGAGGTCCCTCCCAGCCCTAATGTCTATGAAATCTATGAAACCTGCTTTCCCTGCAAGGTCAGAGGCACCAGGAGCCCCATGGGGCCCCCCTGACGTTATGCACTGAGTTGGGAAAAAAAACCAAGGAGTCCTGGCCACCAACCCCTCCCCTGCCCAGAGTCAGGGGGAGACGCCGGGAGTCCTGCCTGCACGCCAGGCCAGCAGCCCCCACAGAGCACTCCCTGCTAGGGCCTGAGATGGAGGGGTGATGTCAGGGTGTGGAGATCCATCCATCACCGCACCCCTGCAGAAGCCAGAGAGGGTGGGAGCCTGGCTGGGCTGGCAGGCACCCAGCCGCATCCCCCTCCTTCCCAGCCGTGACTCTGCACATGGATCAGTCACAGCACCTGAAGAGGCGATGCTTCGCCGCCCCTCCGGCCACTGTACAAGGCACGTCCTCAGCTGCAACAGCTGGAGGACACAGGCCAGCCAGCCCATCTGACAGGGGCCCCAGTCTGGCACTTGGAGGCTGCACATCTGGATCAGAGCTCTGGCCTGCCCTGGATCCTCACCTGCAGGAGTGCTCACCCAGGGCGCACAGAGACTCGCAGGGGACAGGAGCTCCCAGCTCTGCAGAGCGGAGCTGTGCTGGGCTCCAGGTCATGCTCTGGTCCCCAGACACATTAGGAATCTGTCTCTGGCTGGACTAAAGCAACCAGCACCCTGTACGCAGTGCCAGCTGCCCCCCAAACCTGTGGGCCTGGTATCCCGTTAACAGTCACAGCGTAGCTGCCACCGTGTCACGCTTCCAGTACATGTCCAGCAGGACTCTGGCACTGAGCTGGGACCAGGTTTGACCTTGGGGACAAAAGTCCTGTTGCCAGGACTCTCGAAGACAAGCCCTGAGCGCTGGATGCTGGCACTTGGCCACAGCACCTGGGCCCAGCACTGGGTACCACCCGGGAAGGCTGGGCATGGGGTGCACTCCCATGCATCCCTCCCACTGCACCCACTCCAGGCCCTGAGGTCACTGGACATCCGCCCCCCCCCTACACACACACACACACACACACACACACACACACACACACACACACACAATCTCTGGCCAGCAGCACAAGGGATACATGGAAAGGACCAGATGGGCAGTCACCCTGCCCCTGCCCAAGCACCCCTGGCCACTGGGAGGAAACCCTGCTCATGCCCTGCTGCATGTGTGAGAGACTCTGACAAGAGCTGGCACAAGCTCCAGCGGCAGCTACAGCAGAGCCCCGGGCACCACGAGGGGCAGAAGCATTTCAGGCCCTCCTCTTGCTGTGGGACCAGGCTCCCCCATCCCTGATGACTAGTGACATTCTTCCCCTGGCTCCCATGTGCCGCTCTGCCTCCTCTGGCACCCGTCTAGCCCTAGCGTGTGGTCCCAGGGCCCCATAGCTCCACTGGGGTGCTGGGGGCATTGGCCAGGCTGAGCTGAGGGAAAGCTGCCTCCCTCCTCCCCGCCTGCTTTAAAGCAGCTTAGAGCTGCCACCCTTCTGCACATGAGGCCCAAACTAAATCCTGGCTGCAGGTGCCTTCTGGGCTTCCCAGAACAGCCTTGGAGACTGCTTGTTCCCCCAGCAAACAGTTCTGCTGTGGGGGAGAAACTGCTATTTTTCTTCTGGCTGCTGAAGAAGTGGGATGGGGTTTCCATAGACCTTTGCAGTCCCCTGCTGACAAAACAGTGTGGGGCAGCCAGGGTAAATGCAAGCGCTTTCAGTGCACACAAAGTCACTGTGCACAAGACACTGGCCTTGGCTTCAGAGGCAGGAGGCCTGCAGACAGGCTGAAGTCACCTGGGTTTTGCTAGAGAAGAAGGAGGCACCAGCGGCTCAGAGTGGTTCCTGAACACCCTGTGGCAAACAGAAGCTAAAAAGGGAATAGAGTAACAGCCCGCATTGAAGAACGGAGCAGCTGGGAGCTTCACCACAGCTGAAAGTCTCTGAGCAGTACCTGGGGGAGGTTTAAGCCACATGTCAGCTGGCTCCACGAGCCACGGGGGCCAGTGAAAAGGAGTTTAGGCAGAAGGGCCCAAGGCACTCAAGGTGTTTGAGGGGTTTCCATTTTCTCAGGCAGAGGAAGAGAACTATGAATGTGCAACGCAAGAGTCTGAGAAGTGCCTCACTCCAGGCCAAGCACGAGAGGGAGCCTCGGAAAAGGAGAACACAAGGAGGAGGTGAAATGATGGACAAGTGGGTGACTGCTCCGAGGCTCCAGCGTTAATTTCATGAATCTTTGGTCCTGCCAAGTTCTTCATAATACACCAACTTGCCATTGGAATTTGCAGCAAGAGGCTCAGAAAGAGATTTGCAGGAGGCCCAACATTAGCCCTTAGCAAGGCAACGGGAATCTCCCAAGCTGCAGAAGTCACTGAGTCCAAAAAGCAGCTGATGGATGGTGCTCCGGCATGACCAAGGACCGAAAATACCACTGAAAAAGGAAGCTGAAGCAGAACGACACCCACCACCCGAAATGATAGGCAAGTAAGAAGAATGTGTAGCCTTCTGCACAAACTAAGACAATGCCCGCTTCATGGGAAAAGATGGAAAAAATGCAGTGGATGGCATTACTTTGCAGGCACCAGCCAGCTAGGCACACTGCAGACTGCCAGGGCAACCAGAGGTGCTGGCTCAGATGAGGTTTTCTGAGAGCAGTGCCCACCACTGCAGTAAAAACTGGATGGACCATCAGCCTAGCAACAAGGAGGGCAGTTATTAAGCTGGGCAGAGATGGAGAAGCCAACAAGCTGCTAGAGATCATGCAGTTAGCGCTAAAAGAAAACTCACTCATTCAGGGAAGTAATTGGGTCAAACCCAAGGCTGACAGCATCTCCCTCAAGGCGTATGGAAACGAGGAGGCTGGGTAATCATCAGCAAATGAAAGAAGACCCAACTGACAATAAGCCCAGGAGGAAGGATGCCCATTCTGGGGCTCAGACTGCATTAAGCTCTCAGGAGCATGAGCTTCTTGAAGAGGCAGGATGATGATGGCTGGGAAAGAGTTGGGAAGTGTCTTCCAGGGGACAGAAAGGCCCCAGGCCCTACAACAGATGCTAAGTGGCCAGGTCTCCTGCTGTGGGAGTCGAGGCCAGGGGAAGAGCCAGAGTGTGGACGCTGGCTGGTCCTTGTATGGAAGATGACAGAGCACTTTGCTTCTAGAGAGAGAGAGCAGCAAGGCTGGAAAGGACTTCCAAAGGTCATCTATTGCAACCCCTGCCTGAGACAGGATCAGCCCTATCCAAACCACCCTGTACAAACCCTAATCGAACTCTTCAGAAAACTACTGTTAACCCTAACACAGCAACACCCGAACCTGCCACAGGGAAAGCAGGGGAACCACAGTGGCCACATCCTACTTCTATAAAAGGTTGTTAATATATGCTCAAGAGATCCCAGGTAGAGGCCATGCTCCCGGGTAGGGAAAAATACCCCCAGTCCATAGCAAGAATTAACCCAGATGGGAGTTGAATCGTCTTCCAGTCCCTCCAAGGGGGAAATCAGAGGGGAGGAATGGCAAATGCCAAAGTTTTCTCTGCCTTGGACACACTGACAGGTGCTCTCCATGAAACAGCAGTTGAGTTTATGTAAATTCAACCTCCTTTGTAGGCAAAAATATTCCCACAGGCTGCCAGCAGCCTTCTTCTCCAAACTCAAGGCGCAGTGGGGACCCTGCACTTGCATCGGGCTGGGAAAGGGCTGGCAGGGTGAGCCTCCAAGCACCAGGCATGCGCAGGACAGAGCGCGGATGAGCGATCAGGTCCGGTGAGCTACCACCGCCCTTGTGCAGCCCCGCTCTGGTTCCAATTTAGCTGATCCGTCCTTCAATCGCTCTATCTCTCTAATCTGTTTGTCTTCCAAAGCCATTAAGTTAATTTAGAGCCTTCTAACTCCTCTGGCTGTAATCTCCACCTCGGCTCTCCCAGCTTCTTATTGGCAGGGTTGGCTTGCAGGCCGGCTGTTCGTCCTGCCTCTGTGGCTGCTGGTTAGGTTTCAGGGAAGAGCAGGCCACTTTCGGGGGGACAGGTTGGGGAGGGGGTGGTTATCAAACTCAGCTCTTTCTCATTTGATTCCAAAATGCCTGATTGCAGCCATCTGCCTGCTTCTTTCCAAGGCCACTAATGGCTGCGCAGGTCAAAGGTAGCACTTAATGGGTTGCTGAGGGAAATGCAGCCTGAAAGGTGACCTGCAAATCCAACCCGGCAGATCACCTTTCGCTCGGGTGCCCAGCGCCCCTCAGTCCCTGCCCCATGCGCTCCCACCCGTGCTGCGGGAAATGTGCATTCAATTAATTCCATCTTCCCCCGGCCAGGAAATAAAGCGGGAGCAGCAAGGAACAGCCACGAGCTGTCGCTCCATATTACCGCCCGCTCTTCTGCAGGAGAGAGAGCCTCCCCGGCCACCAGCACCAATGCTGGCAGGGGCCACCCTAGCAGGAGGATGAAAGAGAGGACGGATAGGGAATGGGAAGGCTCTGGCTAGAGAAAGGGAGCAGTGGGTGCAAAGATGGACCTGGGGGGAGTGGTCCCTATTCTGTGATGCCCATAGAAACCGTAGAGCAGTCAGGCTGGAAGGGACCCCAGAGGTCATCTAGTTCAACCCCCTGCCTAAGGTAGGATCAGCCCCATCCAAACCATCCTGCACACGTCCATCACCTAACCTCTTAGTAAAATTACTGTCAACCCCAACACAACACAAGATATCACACCTGAAACTGCCACGGGTAAACCAGGGCACCACGGCAGTCAACGCCCCGCTTCTGTACAAGGTTGTTAAAATAAGCTCAAGAGATCCCAGGTAGAGGCTGTGCCCCCTGCTAAAGAGGAAGGCAACCCCCACCTAGTCCGTACCAATCTGGCCACAGGGTAAAATTCCTTCCTGACCCCAAATGTGGCATCGGCCTGACCCTGAGCAGAAGGGCAAGACCCTCTAGCCAGGACCCTTCAGGTTTAAGTCCCAGCAGGAGCATTGCATAATCCCCATCCCCAGCCTGGGCTGCAGCCAACACCCAGTGCTTCTGGAGGAGACTTAAAACCCCCTGACAAATGTAGGAGAGAGGCGTGTAAGGAGCAAGGGGCAGGTTCCCTCCCAGCCCCATGCAGCAATCAGCAAAGTGTGCAGCCATTGTGCCAGGGCAAATGGCACCAGGTCCAAACGGGCCTGAGCTCTGCAGGGGGCTACCAGGATGCATGTACAAGGCGTGATTTCCAGCAGGTCCCAGCCTATGCCATACCCCTCATATGTCTATCACCCACGCAGGTTTGTGCTGCCCTGGGGCCCAAGCATCCCACCCCCCCAGCAGGCCTGTGGTGACTGAATGAGAGCCCCAACGCCAGGACCACGGTGAGACACATGGGGCTGGCAGCCAGGAGCAGCCCGTGTAGGGCAGGCACCCGTCAGCCAGACGCCGTCCCCCACCGGGACTCCCACCAGCCCCACAAACCCCACAGGCAAACCCCAGCAGCCCCTGGGGGGGCCACGGCTGAGCCGCAGCCTGTCTCCAGGCCCATTAGGAAATCCCCATAACATAAGCAAAGGCCTGTCTGTGCTTTATCCCTTCTATAAACTGTCAGGTTCCTTTCAACAGGTGCCCAGAGCAAGTGCCAGCCCTGTTGGTGCCCAGAGACCAGCCCAAGCTAATTAACGCTCCCCCCAGCAGCTCTCGCTTCCCCTGAATCAGTCGCACCGCCAGCCCCTGGGATTAAGCAGAGGGAACCAGCTGTCGTGGCTCTGTCTCTGGGAAAGCCAGGCTCAGCCCACCCTGCCGGGCCCAGCCGGCCCCACGGCTCCGTAGAGGGAGCTGCCACGCTCCCAGCCTCTGTCCCCAAGGCAGCAAGGGATCGGCAAAGGCAGGCCAGCATCCCATGCAGGCGTGGGGGGAGTTCGGGGTAGGGCCCCCTTGGAGGGCTCTGCAGAGACACAGATAAGGGGTGTCACGGACACAGGACGACTTGCTGACAGCTGGAGGGACAGGGCCCTGCTCCCCGCCATCCCGGCACTCCAGCCGGAGCCCCTTGGGAGAGGTGTCATGGACATGGAGAGGCCGACGTCATCCCGGTGGCATTCAGCCTCTTAGCATCCTCACTCCCGGGGCTGGGAGTTGGGCCGTGCCCTCCAGGGAAGCTACAGCAGGGCAGTGGGCTGGGGGCTGCCCCCGGACTCCAGTCTAGACTGCATCACAAATCATCAATGGGCCGAGAGTCCCCCGGGTGTAGCAGGGGGAGGGCATGGATGGAAGGGGAGTGGGGCAGGGACATTTGCACAGGCTGCTAGGCAGGAATGAGTGCCAGGTCAAGGGGGAGGTGGGGTGCAGGTTTGCTCCCCACCTCCACTCTGTGGGATGCCCTGAGCCACGGCATCCCAGAGCTGCTGGCCCAGGGAGGTGGGGAGAGCGGGGTGGGCACATTTGGGCGGCGGTGAGCTGTCCCGCCAAAGCTGAGCGTCGCCCAGCCCCATGCACCCACCCGTACCTCCTCTACCCGAGCTGCCCGGCTGCGTGGCCAGGAAGTGGCTCGTTAACATTTTGCTCCTGCTCACTCTGTGTCACAGGGGACGGGGGGCGCTGCCAGCCTGGGGCTGACAAACAGCATCCCATCAGCACCGCGTGGCCCTCCCACGCAAGAGCACCCGGGCCGCCAGGACACGCACGACCATGAGACGCCCATACTGGGGGGACAGGGCCCCTGCTGAAGTAGCCTTCGAGGACGGGACTGGGTAACCCCATACTCCCGCTCGTCTCCACCAATATGGGGCTTCTGTTGTCACCCAGCTCCAGGCCAGGGAGCAGTTTCTGACCCTCCTGCCTTCTTCCCAGGCCCCTCTGAGCCCTTTGTAGAAGTCTCTAGGAGTGAGTGGCATCCCCCCTGAGCATGGAGAGGGGCAGGGAGAGACCCCAGAGCCAGGCAGGGACACTTTGAGGCCATGCAGTGGATCAGTAGCTGATGCAGAAATAGAGGCCAGGAGTCCTGGCTCCAGGGAGGCATCGCCCGTGTGGAGCAGGGAAGGGGAGTGCAGCTGGGCTCTCAGAGTGACTCTGGTGTGCATCTGCATTAAGAGGGCAGAGGTTTCCCTCCGTCTCTCAGCCAGCCCCACTCAGCCCTACTCCCTCATGCCGACGGGGACCTGAGGTCCAGGGACAGCCAGCGACCAGCCCACAGGGACTCTGGGGGAGGCAGGACTCCCCTGAGCCCCAGCCCAGCCCCAGCCTCCCTCCCCTAGGCAAGGGCAGACAGGAGACTTGTCTGGGAATCCAGGGAAGGGGCCCCGGTGACCCCGGGAGGGGGTAGAAGTGACCTGCCGTGCCCCGGGGCGAGCACTGCCCCCCAGTCCCGTTCCCAGAGCCTGCCAGACAATGAGGGCTGGGGGGAAATTACCTTTAATTGGCTGCTATTTTCCAGGGCCGCAGTAACCGGAGAGGACCCAAGTGCTCCACACTTTCTTTCCCTTTCAGTTGCCTTTCAAAGGCCCCTCACCCTCCGCCCAAAACTGTCCCCACCACCACCTTCACCAGGGATTAGGGCAGGAACGGTGGGGCAGGGCTGAGGGAGGGCCGGTGGCCAGGGATGGGGAAGGGCCCACCGTGCAGTTAGATGCACCCACGCCAAGGCTGGGAAGAGCCATCCGCATGGCGGTAGACATCCATGACCCAGTGGCACTAACACCCTTTGGTCTCTTGCCCTTTCAAGTGAGGCTCATGTGTCCCCAGCTGCCAGACCAGGAGAGGGGCCAAGGCCAGGGTGCCAACCACAGGTGCTGGCTTAGGGGGGCAGGGGGCTCATGGTGGGCAGGGACCCCGGGGAACGGCCTGGGAGGAGCATGGGCTGCACAGGGCAGGCAGAGCCCGGTCTCGTGGGAGGTTTCATGCTGGCATCGCGCTGGCGCTGTGACCAGTTGGGATGAGCTGGTGGCTGGCAGCAGCTAGGTTGGGAGAGTCTCCAGGGCTGCACTTTGTCCCTTGCAGGACCCACGGCTGTGCTTAGCTCCTGCATCTTCCCCCGCGCATCTCGGTGCCCGGTCCCTTGAACGCCTTCATGGACCCACAAGCAGAGACTGCTCAGCTTGTGACAGCCAGACTGGCCCCATCCCAGGGAAAACCAGCAGTAGCGGGGGGCAGCAGTCTTCTCTCCTGCCCCCGGCTCAGCCCAGGGTCCGTCTGCCCCTGCCAAATCCTGCTCCCCCCCGTTGCTCCCTCAGCACCGCTGCCTGGGGCACGGGGAAGGGAGGTGGGGGCTTGTCCCTTCCCAGGTGGCAGGGGCCTGGGGAGAGGCCGCTGAAAGCATGGAGCTGCTAAAATGGCCATCACCAAGTCATTTTTCACTCGGGATTAGGGGGAGTTAATGAGGGGGATTAGCCGAGCCCTTGGTTATCAGGAGGGGAATTACCAGAGGCACTCCCAGGACCCGGTGCTGACAGGCCCTGGGGGCTCCCTGGGGGCTGTGGCTCCCCCTCGGCTGCTGCAAGGAGAGGAGCTAGAGACAAGAGCAGAGGGGCCGGGGAGGCCTGTGGTTTCCCCGCCAGGTTTGAGCAGCGATGCGCAGGCAGCTAATAGCAGCCTCCCTCGACGGGCCAGGCGGGCTCCGGCCCGTCCCACCCAGCTGGGACCCCAGCCTCCAGACAGAGCCGGGCCTGATCCGGCAGCGGAGGGTCTGAGCACTGCCGCTCCCACCGCGCGGCCCGCCCCAGCCCTGCCTGCCCTGCGCGGGGGACTGTGTGCAGGCACAAGGGAGCAGGGATCGGGCCCCGTCTGTCCCCGTGCAGCCTGCCCATCAGGTGAGATCGGGGTCTACCGGCCTGCCTGCCCACCCAGCTCTGCCGCCCCTCCCCATCTAAGCCAAAGCCCCCGGGACCCCAGTGCTCTTGTGGCCGTGTCGCAGCTCCTGTCCCCCGCCTCTCCCCACGCCGGGCTCCCCAGCATCCTGCCCCTGGCCTCTCATCTCCTCCGTCATCATTGACAGGCTGGTGACAGACGACTCATTAAGGGCTTAATTCCACACGCCTTCCTTCTCCTTCCCCCCAGCTCCATGCCAGCACGTGTTCCCCCAGCCCAGGGCAAGCTGCCCTTCCCCGCTGGCCCAGGGACGGGGCCCAGCGCCCGGCAGAGACGCCGGGGGTCGGCGTTCACGTCTGTGTTGGTGGGGCAGCGGGAGATCTCCAAGCCCTTGCCCCGCCAAGCTTCCTTGAGGGGTCCTGGGCACGCAGCGCCAGGCATGCGGCAGTGGACTGCGCTCTGCTGCAGGCCCTGCGCACGACCACGGCCCCGAGAGCTCGGTGCACATCAGCATCTCCACAGCCCCTGTCCCCTGCTTGGAGCTGTTGGGCTGCGCAACACCACGTCCCGCACGGCAGAGCCTCCCACGGCCCTGCCTGAATGGGCGCCTAATTCATCAGGGAGTCACATGGGGGGTCCCCTCCCCGCTTGCAGATGGCTCTGGAGAGCCCGGCGCATCCCCGGGGAGCAGTTACTGCACTGCTGCTGCCACCTCCCCATCCCTGCATCCCTGGGGACCCGCACGGGCAGTGCATGGGGGGACCCGGAGGGCTCCACGGTGATGGCCGCAGCCCCTAGCTCACAGCGGGAGGATGGTGCTGGGGGTGGCCTCCAACCCCTCCCCACTCCACTGGCCAGCCCTCACCAGGTAAGGGGCAAGGAGTGTCCAGCCCCTACCACAGGAGTGACTCTGGAGCCACATCCACCCAGCTGCCAACTCAACCCAGGGGCTGAGTCATGGGCACCTGCCCTGGGAGCACAGGCCTCGGAGAGGAGCAGGCCCTGCCTGGGGCACACAGAGGGCATCGGGGTTGGGAGGGGCAGGGGCATCTGCAAGAGGTGGCTGGCACTACATAATTGAGTGCATTCAGGTAGGGAGTGCATTCAGGGAGGGCCCCTGGGGGGTTTGCACAGCAGCCCAGCGTGTCTGTGTATGGGTGTGAGCCCGTGTATGGGGGAAGTGTCTATCCATGTGATGTCCAGGTGAGCATGCTGCTGGCCACTGTCACATGCAACATGAGGGTGAGCACACACATCACATGTACATGAGGTAGTGGCCCACGAATGTGTACAGGCACGCGTGTGCATGTAACACTGGGCGTGCTGCATGCATGCTAAGGCCTGCACTGCACACGCAGGTGCAATGTGCAGAAGCATGTGTGTCTCTCTGGATGCACCTCCTGGGGCATGTACCCCATGCACGTGTGAAGCCAGCAAAGCTGCTGCTATAGGAAGCCCAGCATGGGGCCTGCCACAGCCCTGAGCGCTCCTGAGAGTGCAGACCCAGGACCCAGCTCCCCAGGGCCTGGCACAGACTCCACAGAGCCAACTCCCCATTGCTCTCACTCCAAACTGGCCCCACGATGGTGCTCGCCGGCCCCCTGCCGCCCAGGCGCCAGAGCCAGGTGGCTCCCGGGCCCCTGAGGACACAGCCGGAGCAGGCAGCAGGACCCTGGGCAAACAAAGCACTGCCAGGGCAGTAGCTGCGGCACCTGTTCAAAGCACGGCGGGGAAATAAATGAGTCACCGGAGGGTAAATATTGTGAGTCAACAGCAAGCTCCACATTCCCGTCCCCAGCCATTATGGAGTTCAAACACCGGAGCCGCAGAGTCAACAGGCTCCGGCTGGGCACCTGCCCCCGCCACGCAGCTATGGGAGCCCCGGGCAGCCGCACGCAGCGGGCAGGGAGGGGCCGCACCTGCTCCCCCAGCCGTGCCCACCTCTGCCTCGCCCCTGAGCTCCAGGCCTCGTGGGAACGAGATGGCACGACAGGTCTCTGCAGCGCTGGACCTCTTCCAGCAAGGCCTGGTCCCAGCCCCAGCCCGTGCCCCTCTGCCCGCCCAGCCCCACGACCCCCCTGCTGGGCACAGGGCTCCATTCCCTGCAGGTGAAGGCCTGGCACCAACGGGCTTATGAGCCGTGGAGGCTGCCGGGGTCCCTCTCTGAGGGCTGATGCCTGGCGCCGTGGCTCTGAGATGCCGTCTGCTGCCTGCTCTGGTGACCAAACCTCTCATGAGTGACATGGAGGGTCTCAAAGCTCCCCCTGTCCTCCCAGCACAAAGGTCCAGCTGCCTCCTCCACGGGGACCTGGGCAGAGCGGCGCTCAGCCCTCCAGGGAAGACTGGGGCAGGTCTGGCATCTCCCTGCTTTTCCAGCTGTGGCCCCTGCATCATCCCCGTCCCCCCGAAGCAGGCCAGGCCCACAGGGCAGGAAGGGCTTTGCTCCGGAAGGGCCCAGGACCCATCCCCTCCCCAAACCAGGAAGGGCGGGCAGAGGAGGTTTTCCTACCCATGGGGGCCTCAGGCCGGGCTGCTGCCCTCCCCGCAGCTCTCCAGCATTTTCCATCCTCTCCGGCTGCTGGAGCTAAGCGGATTAGTCTAGCACAGTCCCCAGGGGACCCAGCCCTGCGCCTTCCTCAGCCCCTGTCCCAGCACCTGGCCATCGAAGCTGGAGAGAGCTAGGCTGGATGAGAGCACAGGGCTGGCATCCCCCCCTAAAACCCCCAGCAGCACAGCCCTCGCACGCTGGGATCAGTCTGCTGCTCGGCCTGGCCTGGCCAGGTGAACCCAGTCTCACCTCCACGATGGGCTGTGGCAGTGTAGCAGCATATCCCCCAGTGTGAACCTGAGCATTTATGCTCCCCTGTGTGTGCAGCTGCATGCACAGACAGGTGTGCAGGCCTCCAGTGTGCTAGGGTGCCCTGAGGGAAAGGAGAGACTCCTTCACCTGAGTGTGAAGCTCAGCACACAAGGCTGCCTACCTACACCAGCCCCTTGGAGCCAACTCCTCCACCACAGAGCCAGCCCCCACCTAGTCAGGTCCCTACTATCACAAGTCTGAACTTGACCCAACGCACCTCTGCTGCCGGGCTCTCCCCACATGCTCACAGCCACCCCCTCTCCCCACTGATTTTGCAGCAGTGAGTATATATAGGAGATACGGGGCAGCTCTCCACACTCACACCCCTTCCCCTGACACCAGCGGCAGGGAGGATCTGTTCCAACCATTGCACGCTGCTGCCACAGGGAAGGAGCACTGGCCTGGTAGGGCCGTAGCAGCTGAGGCAGAGGCAGCTGCCAGGGGAACAGGTGGGTGCGGTGCTAGTGCCCCGCACGTGTGCATGCAGAGCTCAGTTGTGACCACCGGCCAGCTGCAGCATGGGCATGGGGGTGCCTGGCTGTGTGAGGTCTGCTCCAGCCGCTGGGTTTCCTGCGGAGCTGCCCCTGCACTCACTGCCCCCGGGGCCTCGCAGCCCCAGACAGTTTGTGCCCTGCAGCGCTCTGGCCGGTGATTGCTCAGTTTTCCCATTGCCAGTGACACAGAGGGGCAATGTCGTGGGTTGGGTTCACTGGTCAAACCCCAGGAGCCCAGACGCCAGAGGGACGAGCCCAGCCTGCCTCCTGCTCCCCGAGCCACAGCTCCTTTCCCTCACAGACCGCATCACTTCCCCCCACCCGAGCAGAGCCCCCGCTGCCCCATGCTCCCTTCACCCTACTTCCCCAGCCCACGCCCTACACAGCCGCTGCTCCCTGCAAGCAGCCTGCATGGTGCCCAGCACACTCAGGATGGGAGAGAGGGCCTAGCGTGGCCCCCTAAGATCTGGGCTCCTTTGGCAATGGGCACAAGGAGCCCTTTGGTTGCCAGGACCTGGGTGGGAGTGGGGAAGGGTGGAGGTGATGCAAAGACGGTTGCAAGTAGGTCTCTGGTCCTCACGAAAGAGTCCTGTCAGCTCTGTCGAAACCCTCCGCATGCATCATGCCCGTCAGCTTTCAACTCCCTGCGGGACGGGTACAAAGAGGCTGGAGCTGGACTGTTCTCAGTGGGGGCAGACGACAGGACAAGGAGCAATGGGCTCCAGTTGCAGCAAGGGAAGTTTGGGCTGGATATTAGGAAAATTTTCTCACGGGGAGAGTACTGAAGCACTGGAACAGGCTCCCCAGAGAGGTGGTGGAAGCTCCATCCTTGGAGGTTTTTAAGGCCCAGCTAGACAAAGCCCTGGCTGGGATGATGTAGCTGGGACTGGTCCTGCTTTGAGCAGGGGCTTGGACGAGACGTAACCCCCCGAGGTACCTCCCAAGCCTCATTCTCTGTGATTTTATGATTCTGTGCTAGAGTTCAACACCAGCAACAAAACAGAGCCGAGGGCTGGGAGGGAGCCTCCCAAGGGGACGCCAGGACCGTGAGCTCCCAAAGCCAGAGCTACGAGCCAGGCGGGAAGGGGAGCAGCCCTAGCCCAGCCTGCAGGCTGTGTGAGAAACTCAGCTCTCAGCGTGTCCTTCCCAGGCCTCAGAGCAAGGGGCTGGCAAACAGAGGTTGCACTGGTCAGGCAGCAGTTGGGCCAAGGCCTTGCAGGGAAGGCAGCTTTCTGAGGGGCTGTTGCAGAAGAAAGAGCTGGAGCGGCAGCCAAGGGCCCAGACACCGGGTGTGAGGGAGCCAGGACGAAGCCCAGAGGTGGGGTATCAGAGCTGGGGAGATAGTACGACCAGCCCCAGCTACATCATCCCAGCCAAGGCTTTGTCTAGCCAGACACAATGGGTGCCTATACACATGCATTAACGAGCATTAGTTAAAGCACCCCCACTGCGGGTTTTTCAGCACTGGGATGCTGATACACGTGATGCTCAGGACACTTTAATTAAAGCGGCTCTTGGAGATGCTCTAATTAAAGCGCACTCCTGCCCTGCCTCCTGGAGTACGTGTATAAATGCCCCACATGGCCCCATCCTGGGGGAAGTCAGCACCAGGTCCCTCAGACACAGCCAGCTCCCCACTCGTGTCACAGACCTGGGCAGTAGCACCACGGTACTAGAGGAGTGGGCAGAGCCAGCACTCAGTGCAGGGCGGGGGGGTCAAAGGCCAGACTCAGGAGCTGAGGCAGGGGGCAGAGGGCCTGAAACAGGATTTGCCATGCACGGGACTGGACCAAGCCAGAGGCCAAGACAAGGGGGCAGCCATCAGGCTAGGCAGGCCTCAGGAGTGACACGCATCTCACAGCTGGAGAGCAGCTGCTTGGGCAGCCCCTAAGTCTGGCCCCAAAGGCCAGTAGCAGGCCATGCTGGCCCAGCTGGGGCTGACAGGCCCATCAAGGCCCTAGTGCCGCGGGGAGGTGTCAGCTTTTTCCCTGGGAGCTCCCAGCCACAGGATGTAGCTGAGCAAATGCTGGGGCTGGGTAGGAAGCAGTGAAGGGGTCTGAGGGTCCTGCAAATATAAGGCTCGTTAACAGCACTGCAGCGGGCCCCGTGCTAAGGGCTCTGGGGCCACAGGCCTGCAGGTATGAGCTGGGCACCCACAGTGCCCAGGTGCCCCAGGAAGGAGCTTGGCTATGGGACAGCACTGCTCCGAGGCACCTTTGCAACCTCAGTGGCAGGCCTCTCGGTCTGATCCAAAATGATCAATGGGGCACCATGCAGGACAGGCCCCTTGGTCTGATCCAACATGGCCAACGGGGCACTAGACTGGATGGGGCCCTTGGTCTCATCCAACATGACCAGTGGGGCACCAGGCTGGATGGGCCCCTTGGCCTGATCCAGCTTGCCCAACGGGGCACCAGGCTGCACAGACCTCTTGGTCTGATCCAACCTGGCTGATAGGCAGTGCCAGGCTGGATGGGCCCCTTGGTCCAAGCCAATACAGCCAAGCAGCCTGGAGCCTGTCCTAGCTGCGCCAACGGTACATGCAGGGAGGACTATTTTGCCACGTTCCCACTCTCCCCTCAACAGCTACTGCCCCCTTTCTCCCTCCCCACCCCGTATATCTCCCCTGATCTGCTCTTGCCCATCAAGATGCAACTCCCCTGCCAAGAAACATTTGCTGGGGAGACAGCAGAGAAAACGAGTGGATGTTGGCAGCTGAGGGGGTGCTGCCCAGGGAGCGGGCATGGGTTTTACAGCTTTCATGCAGTGAGAGAACAATTCAGTCAAGCAGCAGGCCCTTGGCTGGGGTGAGCAGGCCTCATGGTGCAGCGTACATCCCCCACCAGACATCTCAGCTAATAGAGATATCCAACAGCTCCACACGCATGCAGACCTCAGCATTAAAAAGCCTTTATTTATGGCTCCAATAAGAGGCAGCCTGGGCTCTGCCTAGCGAGCCCTGAGCAATGGAAGTGTCACCTGCCAGCTCCTGCGAGCCAGATGTTGGGCATAAAACCTCATGTCGGCTGCGCCAGGCTCCGACAAATTAAACTCCCCCCGTCGCAGCCCTGCACAGGAGGCTGGGAGCAGCAGTCAGTGCCCCACAGACTAGATGGCCAAGGACAGCGGGCAAGCAGGACGCTGCTTTATCCCCAGAGTGAGGAAATGAGTCGCGTCCACCAGCCAGGAGGGAGCGTGGGGCAGAGGGCTGGCAGGGCAGAGGCCGGGGAAGAGGGCACTGCAGAGGGCTGAGCACCGAGGCGCTAGGATCGGGTCAGCGGAGCTGGGGGAGTAGAAAGCAGCAAGCCTGCGGGTGGGAGATGGGGCCTGATGAGAGGCAAAGGGAGGGGAATGGTTTGAAAGGACTTCAGGGGCTCCCTCCTTGCCCCCCTGGAGGTAGTGAGAGCCTGGCCTCCCTAGATGCCCATCTGGTGGGAATGCCTTCCGTCCTCTGCAGTTGCCCATCCTTGAAACTCTCTAGGAAACTAGAGGGGTGGCAGGGAAGCAGAGGCTGGGAAATGTCGGGAAATGCCAGGGACAAGGATGCCCACATGGCCTTAACTCTGCCCTTACAGCACAACCTGCCTGACTCAGACCTGGGCAAGGAGCAGGAGGGAAATCAGGGACCTGGAGAGTGCCCCTGTGGGGAAGCCCCAGAGCCAGCCCTCACACCCCAAGCCCCAGGGAAAGCGTGAAGGGGTGGGAGTGCTCTGGGACCTGAAGCATGGCCTGTGCCAGGTGGGAGAGGGCATCTCCAGCCTGGCATTTCCCTGGTGGCATCCCTGCTTGAGGTTCAGGCAGGGAGAGCTCCCCTTGCCAGCAAATTACCCAGGCAGCAGGGCTGGGGAGGGCCAGAGGCACAACCCCTTGTGCCCCCTTCCTCAGTGCCAGCTACGGTGGGTCGGTCCCCATCAGGATTGGGCCCCCCTTTGGCAGGAAAATGGGAGGGTTGCAGTGGGGTTAGACCTCAAGGAAAGACAGACACAGGGGCATCTTTGGGCCTCTCCGACCTTGGGCCCACCTACCCCTAAATCTGAGGGCAGCTTACCTACCCCCTCTCAGTGCAGCTGGGACCTGCCTGGGAGCTCCCAGGACCCTCACCTCACCCCACTGCTCCGTGTCCCTGTAAAAAATGACTCCCCTAGAGTCATTCCCCTCTGCTAGGGAAGCCCCGACCTCCTGCCCCAGGGCCGTGGGCCACAGAGCAGCCGGTGCGGATGGGGATGGGGATGGGGATGGGGATGGGGATGGGAGCTGGGAGGGGGGAACCTCTGCCCAGGACTTTGCCCTGCCCTGTGCCACCTTCCTGCTCCCCCCAGAGCCGTGAGTGCAAGGCTGTCTCAGCTCCCCCCTCCCCCACCCCTCCAAGCCACGTGCCACGCTGCTGCTTTGATGCCCACGGCTCGGCACAGCTAATCATTGACAGGGAAAGGAGATAACGAGCCCGTTCTCACCCACTCGGCTCCCAGCCTGCGCCAGGCTGGCAGATTGGCCAAGCGCCACAGAGCCGCTCTCTGGGGGCGCCCGCATGGCGGCCCTTGCACACGCGGCCGGCTCACGCTCTCACACCCCCCCGCACGCTCCAGCCTCATGCACCCAACACGTGCTGGTGCACCCACCACCACCGGACCCCCCTCCCTGCACACACCATGGGAACCTTGCCTGTGGCACACGCTTACTGTGAGCTGGACCCGACACACTCCCCCCCATACGCACACATGGTTTATTAGCGTCACCAGGGTTACGTGTCCGACTGGAGGGGCCCTGAGGATGTGCGGGGGGCAGGTGGAGCAGGTACACGTGAGCACCGCCCCGCCCCGTCTCAGGCGCTTTGCCCGCACGGATCTTGCTGTCGCTCCCTGCGGAGAGGGGGCGCTGGCCATGCCAAGCAGACGGACACGCTCCCCACGGCCCGAGTGGCACCAGCCCAGCTCCCAGCCCCCAAGCAACCCTGCTCCTTGCACCCCAGCCCTTTCCCCTGCCCCTGCTGCCCCTCCGCTCCCCTCAGTCATGACTCTCCCTCACCCCTGGCACTCCTGCCCATCCTGGTGCTTAGCTAATTTTCTGGGCACCCCACCCCACCCCACCCCACCCCACTGCAAGGTCCCCCCGACTCTATCTCAGTTCAAGCCCCTTCAGCCTGGCCTTCCTACCTTCAATTAACTCCCCCCACCCCCAGCTCCCTACTCAGGATCCTGGAGGCTGACATTTCGCTTCGTGCTAAATTACTTACATTAAACCTGAAAAAATGTTAGATTTAGGAGCCCGGCTGCATTTCAAAGGCGTGCCTGTGTTCTATAATTTATCGGCTGAGGAGAGCTACAAGGTGGCTAATGAGGTGCGGGCTCCTTCCCCCACCGCCTGCCGCTATCTCCTTACGGCGAAACGGGGCCAGGACCAGCGCCTCGGGGTTAATGCGGCGCCCTGACCCGCCGCCGGAGACAGGCCTCGGGGCAGGCAGGGAGCACGCCAATCACGGTGGCAGAGCACCGAGGGGGCACCTCTGGGAGCCCAGATAATGAGCCAGGCCACGGAGGGGGCTCGTCTCGGAGCCCGTCGGCTCCGGGAGCGCTGAGCGTGGGTTCCCCCCAGGTGCTGGGGGCCTGGCTGGAAGCACTGGGTTTGGATGCACCGGGTGTGAGGAGAGGCGTCCCGGGGAGGTTTGCTCTCCCCATGTGGCGCCTGTCTCCCTCCTGGAGGGCTGGGGTTGGACCTTGTCAAAGGAGCGCTCTTTGGAGGATACGGCAGGGGTCTGGCCCACCTCAGGCAACAGCACTGCAGTCTTCTGGCCTCTCCTGTTGAGTTTGGTTCCAAGCTCCCGTCTTTCTCCTGCCGCCCTTGGAAAATTGCTCCCCAAAGTCCTGCAAAATAAGGTAGGGAGGGGAGCTGTCAGCAAGCAGCTAGCTCCAATGTGCAGGGGGAAGCAGCCACGTTACTGCATCTCAGCCCCGGGGTGGAAGGGACCTGTTGGGCATCCAGCTGGTGCATCTACCAGGCGGCATCTGGAAACTAGCTCCATCACCCGTCCACACTGCTCCGGCCGGGCCCTGTCGCAGGCCATCCCACTTGCTGGGTTGGAGCCTGACTTCCAAGTCCAGCCTGAATTGCTCCTGGCTAGGCGATTCCCCTCTCTTCTGTAGCCCTTGTCACCCCAGCTGTCCAGCTGCAACCGAAGGTTTCCACACCCTGCTCCATCAGCCGAGAAGCGTGGCTCCCCTTCTCCTTTCAGCCGAGGGCTGACCCCCATCCCTGCTCCAAGTACGAGATTTCTGTTTCCACTGGGCCTAGGACCCTCACACTACATGGCTCCAGGGGTCGATGCATGCCGTGTGCCAGGGTGAGGAGGAGGCTGCTACCGCTCTTTTTGCTGAGAGCAGGATGCTCTTCAAATCCAGCTTCCCTTATTGGACTTTGCCCACTCTCCCTGGGCTGCTGAGCCCCAGGCCTATCTGGGAGGCAATTAGAGCCAAGAGCTGGGGTTGCCACCCCTGGAGAGGACCAGCTCTCCTGCAAGGGGCCAGCAGCTGTGGGCAGCGCCGGTGCAGCTGTGCACGGCCTGTCCGGGGGTTCAGCATTTGTGAGTTCCCGTGTATAGCTGGGCACCGCAAAGGCCTTCCGGTGGGGAGCCTGGGCCCGGCAGCCAAGCTCTGCAGCTCCGCCGGCGGGCACGGCAGCGTGGAGAAGCGGCTGGTACTGCTGCCGTTACACCACACTGAGCACATGTGTGATCTGCTATGGAGCAGCTTTAGCCCGGGCTGCCTGTCTGCAGAGAGCCCCGGAGAGCAACAGGGCACTTCACGGGCTCTCGCACAGGCCAGGTGCTGGGGCCAGCCAGGTGGTGGCAGCGGGTGCCTGGGACCTGTAATCAGGAGACAACGAGCAGGCAGGCAGGGCCCTGAGCCTGGAAGCTGGTGCCTCTCACAGCCTCGGGACCCGACTTGCAAAGGCAGCTCCCCGGGTCTCAGCTCAGCACCCCCGAGCCACGAGGGCTGCAGGCAGGGGCTGCCAGGGCCTGTATGCCCTGGGGTGGGAAGGTGAAATGGGAACACTCCCTTCCCACTGGCAGCGCCTGCACCCTCCACGCCAGACTGCAGGGATCGGGGGGAGCCCCCGTGCCTTGAAGACTGACTCCCATGACCCCCTCATGTGCTTTCTTCTCCCGTCTCAGCGGCATGGGTGTCTGCACCTTTACTGTGAGCATTGCATTGCATTTTTCTGTCCCTCAGGCTGCCAGCTCCTGTCCTGGCCGCTCGGTACTGGGCTGGATCTGTCCCATGTACTCCACCCACCTCCAAGGACATGGAAAGCTGACCTCCACGGGGGACAGGCTGCCATTCCCAGAGCGGGCACGCGGCTGGGGAGCCCCGGCAGAGCCCGGCGCTGAGGCATGAGCTTTGTTGTACTTGATGCCAGAAGATAAAGCCTTAACAAACACAGCAGGTGCTTTGAGAGGGGATTTGGATAAAGAGCTTCAAAAGTTTGCCATGCTCATGGGCTCTCCCTGCCAGACAGGCCCTCACAGCACCTGGCAGGCAGCAGCCAGAGCCTGGGTTTCAGCCCAAGACCTGGGAGCCCGGAGACGGCCCTGGGAAACCCTAGGGGACAAGCAGGTTGCCTTTGGCAATGCAGCCTCTGCGACCCTGCCCATGCTTCCAGATGGCTGCCCAGGCCCAGGCACTGCAGTGTTGGGCACGGGACAAGCACCAGCCATCCCGGGGGGGCCTGCTCCTGCCTGGCTCCAAGGCTAGCGGAGGCTCCAGGCTCTGGGACATGCCGAGCCCTGCACTACAACGCTTGGACTCCAACTGTCCCAATTCTGCCCTGGTGTAAAGGGGAGCAGGATCAGCCCCCACCCTGCAAAGACTGGTGCAATGTTGCCATGTGTCTGAACAGCCAGCTGGACCAGGGCTGCCAGAGGCGCCGTATGTCCAGTGCCTGCTGGGACCATAAACCCCCAGTGCTCCCCGGGCACGGGCCATAAGCACCCAGCACCTGTCTGGGCTGGGATCACAGGTGCCCCGGGTCATGCACACCCAGTACCACCCTGGGGTGGGTCAGCCTGGGGCAAACTAAGCCTCAGTCCCTGAATACTGTCAACCTGAAAACGAAGCACCAAGAATTCAGCCCCCAGGAAACCCCGGTGAGGTCAGGGAGCCCCCACACGCCCCTGTCAGCTGCCAGCGCTGCATGCACGGTTGCAGTGGCCCCTGTCCCAGGCTGGAGCAGACAGGGCCCAGCACCTTCCCAGGGAGGCTGGCTCTGGCACCGTGTCCTATGTGACCCCCCCAAGCCAGGCTCCTGGCAGGCCACGTGTTCACTTTCCCCATCCGGTTCCCACAGCCTCCACGGCCTCTCCCAGCCCGGTCCCGTCTGCCCCTGGCATCTGGTGCCAGGCTACGGGATTGACGGGTCCCCGCACTCAGAAGCCAGTGGCTGCCTTATCTGCAGCAACCTGGGAAAGTGATGGTGGGAAAAGCTCAAAAGCAAACACCGGCCAGGAGTTAAGAAGCTTTTGATGAATCAACAACAAAGGGTGGACTTGAGCGCTGAGTTTCCAGGAGCCAGGGCCTTGGGAGGCCAAAGGGAAGTGGGGGAGCAGCCTCTGGCAAGCCTGGGAGGGGACAGCTGTCTTTTGCTGAGGGAGCCCAGGCTGCATCGTGTCCCAGCCCCACGCCTCTCCCAGCAGGAGTTGCTGCAAGCGGTGGAGCAGGAGCCAGGGTCTCCTGTGTGTGCACGCTCCCTCCTTCCACCCGCATTTCCAGCTCTCTGGCCAGCCGTGCCATCCCACCTCCGCCTCCATCTAACCACCCGCTGGTGCTTCACACCAGGCCCAGCCCCCCTCCGCCCAGCGGAGCGCCTGATGGCAGGGAGGCAGCACCAGCCTGCCCCGTAGATAAGCGACATTGCCCCCCACCCCGTGCCTGTTTCAGCCCAGAGGTGCCTGGTTGGAAGGAGAGGGGCAAGCAAGGGACACAGACTCCCCAGGGAACTGGCTGCTGCATGGCGGACGGTCTGGGCACAGAGAGCGAGGGGAGCCGTTGTCTCCAAGAGGGAGGACACAGAGCCAAGCTGTCTGCTCTGGACACAGCTTGACCCAGGCCGACCCACCCCAGGCAGGCAGTGGGTGACGTGACCCTGCGCCGGGAAGATACTGGGTATTCCCGACCCTAACAGGAGTTGCAACCTGGGCATCTCATCCCTGCTGTGAGCAGGTCTCTGGTTCGCTCCAGTCTTCTGCACGGGCTCCTCGAGTGCGGACAGCTGCAGGGAGGAGCTGAACCCAGCCCTGCATAGCCCAGAGGCCGGGAGCCCCGGTCCTCCCACCCATGGAGGCCCCCCGCCTCCCCGTTTTGCCATCGGACCAGTGTGCCAGGTTCCAGCAGCGACAGGCAAGGCAGCAGCTCGGCCCTGCTGCCTGTGCCCAGGGGGATGGGGCGCATGCCCATGCTGGCTGGTGGCTGGGAGCCAGCAGGGTCAGGAAAACCCTCTTCTCTGGGGCACTTTATAAAGGCACCGGGGCAGGGAACGGGGGGAGAGGGGGAACCAACGCAGGGACCTGGGCTGCATCACAGGGACCTCATGGCACCAAGGCAGGGGCTGAAGTCCCCAGGGCTCAAGTGCCAGGGGGGTGAGTGCCCAGGGGCAAGGCTCATTCACTTTCCTACCGGGAGTGGAACAAGGATGAGGAATGAGAGCGGGGGGGAGCGCTGGAGTGGGAAGGGCAGAGCAGGGATCGTGAGGCAAGAACGGGGCGCAAGAGGTTTCCAGGGCTGCCCTGCATGGGATGGCAGAGCCAGTGAACAGCTGGGGAAGCCTCTGGAGCTGGGAGCCCCCATCTGCAGGCCAGGCCCAGGGTCACGGCAAGCCACTGGCTCCAGGGGATGGAGCTCCAGGGCCCACGGGGTTGGGGCTTCGTGGAGGGAGGCGAGGCTACGCCATGCTCTGCTGTGGGTCCCCAGGGCCCCCCAGCCCCGCTCTCAGAGGCCTGCTGTGCAGGGTGCAGTAGCAGTGCAGTGACCCGAGGACGTCTGGGCCTTGGGTGCCTGTGGCCAGCCTGGCTCCTAAAGCCGCTGGGCCCTGCGCTAACCGAGCAGGGAAGCGTCCTGGGGTGGGCGCCGCACTCCTTCCTGCCCGACAGTGGGTCCGGCGCTGGGCCCCGCGCAGGCTGCCAGGCCCGATAAGGGGAATTGCATTTGATGCTCCTCCAAAGGGCTTCCTTTTAATTAACCTTTGGCGGCAGCGTCCGGCCCTGGGACCAGCTGGACCAGCTTGGAGATGACCAGAGTGCTCCTGGCTTGGCAGCGTGGGGTACAGTGCCTCCTGCTGGGACAGGCCGGGCTGGAGCAGCCAGGAGTTTGCCGTGCCAGGAAAACGGAGGGGAATAGTTTGTGGCTGAAGTCAGTAGGAAACCTTGGCCGGAGCTGCCTGTGCTTTGCTCACAACCCCTGGCACTGTCACAACCCTTGGCCCCCCGGGTGGGGGGCTCAGCCTTCCAGCCTGCAGCATCACGAGCCCTGCATGCAGCACCCCAGGGTGCCTCACACTCACAGGCCTGGAGGTGGGCCCAGCGTCTGCCGGGGTTGAGGGGGAAATGTCTGGAAAAGACCCAAGCCACAAAGATCTCTTTCCTTCCCTACAGGGAGCAGCCTGAGATCTCCGGGCACCCCGGGGGAGCGGCGGGAGGATCACAGATGGCGGGGCCGAGCCGAGCGGCCTCTGAAACGTGCTCCGACGAGTCCACGCAGGCCTGGAACGGGGACAAGCATCCGCACAGGGCTGCGCGGGCGGGGGGCAGAGCATGCACACATGTACAAGGCAAGCGGGTGTGTGAGAGTGCCTGCCAGCGCAGGAGCGTGCACGTGTGTGTGCATGTCAGCAGCTGGCGGCTGCAGGGCAGGAGCTGTGCTGGAGTCGGGGGAGCGACACCAGTTGCCTCTCTGGCTCCCCCACCCCCAGCCAGCTCCGCCCGTGGTGCTGCCGGGTGCTGGGTGCTGGGTGCTGGGTGCAGGCCCAGGCAGGGGCTGGGAGGAGCCCCGAGGAGGGTTCCTGAGCTTAGGCTGACACCTGCTGGCTCCAGGAGCGGCCCAGAGGGTGGGAGCAGCTCCCTGCCCACCCCAGAGCGGGGAGGCAGGCTGGGGGTCAGGGCAGGGGTCACTCAGGTCCTATGTGGCGGAGAGGCAGGTCCTTGCTTGGGGATGGCTCTGAAGTGTCTCTGGCTCCATCCCCTCTGCCTGGGCCTGTTCCCAGCCGAGCATCCTGCGCTCCAGTCCTCCGACTGCCTTCTCCCTGCACGCACAGCCCCTCTGCCCCTGCTCCCTCGCTGCTTCCTCTGGCCCCTTGACCCAGGGCCTGGCCAAGTGGTCAAACCTGAAGACGCTTTGTGCTGAGGGGACCCTCACGCAACCCAGCCCGCTCCCAGTGCCATCCCCTCTGCCTCCTCCTTCCCGCCGGCACCAGAGAAGGGAGCAGCCCACGCCCCTGAGCTCCAATTGCCCTGTTGCCTTGGGCCTGCTCCCGTCCCTGCTGCCACTTCCTCCCCTGCCCCGTCACACTTGCATCCCCCAGACGCAACCTTGGCCTCTCCGGGTCTACTTCTAGATGCTGCAATGCCCGGGCCTTGCTCCCAGAGCTCTGCGCGTCTCCAGGCCCCGAGCCGGAGCAGCAGCAGAGCAGCAGGCACCTAGTGCCTTCTTCCCCCAGGCCGCCAAGAGACATGGGCTGCAGCATCCCCCCACCCCAGATCCTCCCATCACCCTCTTCTCTCCATCCCATCCTCCCCTGTCTGGGTGAATCTCTTCTGCCCTTCCCCATGTGCTCTACACACACACACACACACACACACACACACACACACACAGAGTAGCCCCTTGTCTTGCACCCTCTCAGGCCAGGGTAAAGGAGGTGCCCCTGCCCTTGGAGGGTCTTAGGCCATGTGGGCACAGCGTGGGAGAAGGGGGTAGCACTAGGGCTTCAGACTCAAGGAGCACCGCAGGGAGCTGGCTGGCATCAGGGGTGGGCAGGGAGCCATGTGCTGGGGCAAGCTAAGGGGGAGGAAAGGGGGCAGGAGGCTGAGATGAGGGACCTCGGGGTGCCAGCTGAAGAAGCTTCCCCTCTTCGCCTCAGCAGCAGCACCAGGCAGCCCCTACTGCACACTGATTTATGCAGGGGGCACACACTGCAAGCTGGCGTCTCTGGGCCTGCCCATATATCAGCCCCTCAGACAACTGAAGGGGGACAGACAGACAGATGGGTCTGTCCGGATGTCCCCGGGGTGGCTGTGCCTGCATTAGCCCTGCCGTACATGCTCCCATCAGCGCCAGGCCTCAGAGAGGGGCAGTGGGCCAAGGAACGATGTGATTTACAGCCTTGGGGCTTGGCCAAGCTGGGGAGAACTTGGCAGGGAGGATGCTGTCGAGCCGCACCAATGCACAGGAGGCCAGTGGGCGGCCTCCTGCTGCTGCTCGCGGGTCCCCGGCCGGCACCGTGCCCATGCCAGCTGGCAGGCAGGACTCTGGTGGCTTGGTGTCACAGCCCTGGCCTCAGAGAGACCTGCAGGGTGAGCCAGGTCACAGGGTGCCTCTCCCACATCCCCACTGCACTCCATCCCTTGTACCTTGGCCCGCATCTCAGTATCCCCAGGCCCCCAGTGGGCTACTCTCTGACACCTAACCATGCATGTGAGCGGGTAGGGTGTGCCCGTCCGTGCCCAGACAGCAGTCGTGCGCCCATCCAGGCCCAGAGCATGTTTTTGGGCAGAGCTGGGCACTGTGCTCTGTTCAGGTGCAATTGGCCCCCGGACCCCGCTTTAGCAGGGTGAGCTCCCCGGTCTGCTCGCGGGGACAGTCCAGGGGTGCAGCCAGGGGCCTTTTGTAAACAGACGGGACGCAGTGTTTTCTGCCTCTGGAAGCTGCTGCACGCACGTTGCTCCTAGACGTAGTGACCAGCCCTGGGCTAAACCCCACAGCCCCCAAGAGAGCTGGCCAGAGAGCCTGGGGGTCCAGACTCTCAGTCCCCCACAAGCCAACTGCTGCAGCCTGTCAGGGCTGGCCCAAGGCAATCAGGAGTCTGGACTCGGGGCCAGGGAAGGTGCATGAGCAGACCCTGCAGCCCTGCCAACCCCACTGGCTGGGCCAGTTCAGCGCCACGTCTCCCTGCCCCGACAGGAGCAGCCAGGGCATGTGCTGGTCCTTTCCAGGCTGCCCAGGCAGATACATCTGGTGGAGGAAGGGAGAATCCCTCCACCCCCCACCCCCTGCCAGCCCAGGGATTGCCAGGCTGTGGGATTTTTGTGCCCCATGAGACAGCCTCCCCGCACCATGCTGCAGGTCAGGGCACCCCCACAAGCCACGGCACAGTGGATCCTCACAGGGCACCCTCCCTCCATGGGGCACCACCCTCACAGCCGGGAATCCCACCATAGGGCACAACCCCAAAGCACAAGATCCCCACCCAGCAGGGCCCAGCCATGGGAGTGGGCACCTTGAGGTTTTGCCCCCTCTCCAGGACAAGCCAACTGTGCCCCTGGGGCCGTCGGACTGAGCTGAGCACCCCTCACCTCAGCTGCCGTCTCTGTCACGGAAGCCACGGAGCAAGCTTAGGGCCGGACACCTTGCGGGAAACCCCTCTGCTCTGCCCACGAGCCAAAAGTGGTCACCCTGCCGGCAAGAAACGGGCACAGACGTGGTGTCCCGTGTGTCCTAGGGACCCCCGTCCTGGAACTGGCACTGCATTCACTGCAATGCAGGGGAGAGCCAAGGCCCTCGCCACCCTGCAGGTTTGAAGGCAAGATGACTTCCCCATGTATCAGGGAAGGGTGCCCGGTGCCCTCAACACTGTAGGGCAGAAGTCACTTGCTCAGCATTTGGGCAAGGGGTGGAGGCAAAGTGGCCAGAGCAGGAGCCACATCAGGCACTTGGGGGAAGTGGGAGAGGCTGGCGTGGCTGGAAGGTGGGGTGAGCGGGGAGGCAGCTGGGCTGAGGGGTCAGAGCAGGGGGCTGAGTGGGGGCTCATCAGACTACAAGGGGCAGGACTGGCACCGGGGAAGGCCCCTGTGCCTGGCAGGACTGGGAAGAGGTTGGCATGCAAGGAGACGGTGTGGAGTGGGGCCAGCCACGTCCAAGCCATGGAGCAGAGGAGGCAGGAGCGTGGCACAAGGACCAGGACAAGGGCTGGGGAATTCCTGCTTTGCTCCCATTGACGTGTTGGGGGTGGCTGGGCCGTGACTCGCCTGCGTGCCCGGGGGCCGTCGGGGGGAGAGTTCCCTGGCCCGGGTGCCCGTGTAGGGGAGAAGGAGTAATTAGTCCCGTGTGGCAGGGTGACACGGAGCCATCCCTCGAGCTGCTTTGATGGCTTTAATAACTGAGCACGCGGCATGATATAACCACTGTAGCATGTGAGGAGCTGTCAGCAGGATTTATTGATGCCACCAGAGACAGTCAGAGTCAGTGGGAAAAAATGCAAAGATTGATGGACTCGCAAAGGCCTAACCCCCCCCCCGCCAGAGTGGAATAACCCCCTCATTGTTCTCGCTGTGCAGCCCGGCCTGGCCTGCCAGGAGGGCCCGGGGGGTCCCAGCACCCTGCCCTATGGCTCTGCCCTCCAGGGAAGAACAGGAGCCCTCTCCGCTCCCAGCGAGGCTGCTCTAAGCCCCTGCTCCAGCGGCGTAAGCTCAGCCCCAGGACGGGAGCCTGGCCTGGAAAACCCAGGCCCTGCCAGCAGCCGGAGGGGTCAGTGCTGCCAGCCATGCCGGCTTAGCAAGAGGCATCAGCTCCGCTGCAGGCAGCACGGCTCCACGCTTGGTGCATCCCCCCCACTCCCCAGGCCTCTGCCCCTGCCCCTTTCCCTATCCTCCAGCCTCCCCGGGTCCCCTCTGCCTTTCGCTGCGTGCCATCTTCCTGCCACGGCCCGGCCCAGAAGAAGCCGGACCCCCACGCCCCTCCAGGAGCAGGACTCTCTTCCCAAGCCTGCCCGGTACAATTACATGCGGCCGTAATGGGAAGCAGATGCACTGGAGACAGGCCGCGAGGACAGGAGCGACGCCCGGAAGAGAGCGCGCTGCACAGGAGCCCTGGTCACATCCTCCCTCCCGATCAAACCCAGATGGGCCAGGGCAGGGGCCAGGGCCAGAGGGGGACGAGGGGCCTGGGCAGCGCCGAGGCAGGGGGTGGGCTGTGCCACAGCTGGAGCGAGGTGAGAAAGCTGCAGGATGAACGGAGGAGGCAGGGCAGGGGCCAAGGGGGAGAAGGGGCCAGGACAGTTACCGCGGGCTCACCCCTCCACAACACAGCCCGTTCTGCTCCCCTCTCGCAGCCGCGGAAGACCAGAGCCGGGGTGGGAGCGGCGAGCTAGCCCCCAGGCCACGCAACCACAGCCTTCGCAGAGAGAGACCCAGCGCTTCGCTTTTGCAGAGCCGACCCCTGCCTCTGGTCCGGCCAGGAGCCTCCCTTGTCCCCAGGCATCTCACCCGGCGTCATTGTGAGCCAGGAGAGCCAGAGCTGGGCCCCGCCAGATGCCCAGAGCCTGGGCTGGGTGTCAGTGCCAGGGGGCGAGGGAGCTGCAGCCCCCGCCGCTCAGCACAGCCTCCTGCCGCTGCCAGCTCGGAGAGGCCAAGGCAGCGAGAGCAGGGAGCGCGGTGCCAAGGGGCCACGTGGGGCTGCTAGGGGAGATGCCCTCCCTGCAAGGGCACTGTGTTCAGTGCTGGGGAGGGTGTCCGAAGGACGCCGGCAGGGCGGAGAAGGGATGACTCTGCTGCCCCCAGCCCTTCTCCCAGGCTTGCCCCGCCGCATCCCGCATCAGGCTGGCGCCGCTCCCTGGTGCCATCCTAACGCAATCATGCAGGGCAGGTGCTCAGGGGGTCCTCGCCCTGGCGGTGAGGAGCAGAGGCTGCTCTCGGAGGTCGCTGGGGTCACACACCGGCGACCCCCGAGCCCAGGGCACTTCCACCCGCTGGCCTGGACACACCATGAGAGCGGCCGGGACTGAGCATGAACGGCCTTCGACCCCGCGAGGGGCGGCCACTGGGCCAGCACAGCTCTGCCCAGGGATCACCCTGTACCCAGGGACACCCCAGGTGCAGGGGCACACACGGGGGGAGCCCAGGCCCAGAGCCCCTCACAGTGCCGCGGGTGCCGAGCCCTGGGTGCCCCCGCCTCCCGAGGTGCCAAGCGTCCCCGCGCCGCCCTCGGAGAGGGCTCTCCGGCCCCCCGCCAGCTCGGTTGTGCCGCGCGGCCGGAGCGGAGCCATCTGGACTCCATCCGCGGCGAGCGGAGAGCGGTTCGTCAGCGCCTGCTCCCCCGTCCGCCACGGGGATCTCCCGCCCGGGGCGGCTGCGACCGTAATTAACAATTAGATTAAAAAAAACACAACCTCCCACCGCAGCTGAGCTCCACAAACATTTATTTACAGTAGCAAATGCCTGCGCTGCCCTCTGGCCCCGCGCTGGGGAGAGGGGGCATGCGGGGCGGGAGCAGCCTGGGGCTCACGGGGCCAGGGAGCCTCCCCGTGGGACTCGTGCCCGCGCCCCCAGCCTCCTCCAAGCCAGAGGCAGCTCCGCCAGGGCCTTAAATCAGCTCCCAGGAGATGCAACAAGCTCCTTCCTCCTTCGGGGAGCCATTGTGGCCAAAGTTGGTCACACCTGAGGTCTGGCAACTCCTTCCCAGGTGGGGAAGGAGGCAATAGTTGCCCACAGCCTCAAAGCCCACCTCAACCCAGCACCATCCGGGACCCTGCGTGGGCACTGCTGCCAATATCTAGCCCTTCAGTGGGCAGGAGGTTCCTCCGCTCCTGACCAACGCTGCGGGGACCTGGCACTGGGGTTGCGTTTGGGGCATCAGGGCTTAGCCGGCCTGCACCCACGGGGGCTGTGCTTCACTGGGCTCCTGCAGTCCAACCCCTGTGCTAACCTGGCACAGAGGAGGGGGCAGGCTGGCAGCATGGAGCAGATATTGATGGTGTGGAGGGGCTGGGAGGCCATGGGGACCACCCACCATCAGCCCCTCTCCATCCCTGGCACTGAAATGGCTGTACCCACCACTGTACCCAGCTGCAGGATGGCTCTAGAGGAAGCAGCTTAGAAGGGAAGAGCCCATAGCTGATGTCCAGACCTGCCCAGGGCCCCAAGTCCTGGGTACAGGCCACACAGGCTCTTGTTTGTGCCTTTCCACCCCCGGCAGAGCTATCACAGAGGGGGCCAACGCAGCAGCATACCCTGAAGAGCGCGGCGGGCAGCCGGCAGCCAGCCCTCGGGGCCTGCAAGCAGGGCGCCTCGCAGCCCGGACGATGCGTGCGTGGTGCACGCAAGTGCATTAGCCCCAGCGGCCAGCCCCGAGGCCTCTGCGCTCTGCTCTCCCCAGAGCTGGGCTTCCCCTTGGCACCACAGGGAAGCAATGAGGCATCCAAGCATGGCGGAAAGCTCAGCCTGGAGCAGGGCTCTGGGCCTCAGGTCCCTGCGGCAGACAGAGACCAGTCTTGCTTCCAGCCCCTGACCCGCCTCCCGCATTCGCAAGAGGGGCTAGGGGCAGCTTGCTCTCACCTGACAGCCCCCGAGCACATCACTGGCCTGCACCTCCATGGCACTGAGCCAAGCCATCACCAAGCTGGTCCCCACATCACAGCAAGCTTGGTGCCGAGTCCACTGGGCTGAGCTCCGGGTTCCCGGCCCCTTCCCTCCAAGGCAGGGTGGGGGTGGGATCGTGCAGACCCTCTGCATTTGCTGCCACTCCAAGATCTCCACCCTGGTGCATGCCACCTTCCCAGGATGCTGGCACAGAGAGGTAGGGGCAGTGCCTGGGAGCGCAGGGCGCGTGTCCCAAGCAAGCTCCGTCGGCAGGGAGCACACACAAAGCTCTTAGCTGCACCATCAATAATTCACCCTAAGTGTTAAAACACCACTGAGGGATGTGGGGACCCCTCCGTTCTCCTACGAGGAGCACGCATGACTCGGTTTCCCTGCTCACCTTTTACTGAGCTCCCTCGGATGCGAAGGATTAGTGTCTCCCCTGGGACAGGCAGCACAGGGCACGGGTCGCTTCTGGAGCTGGTTTGCTTGAACCCAACAAGCGAACAGAGCACCTTGGAGACACAGCTGGAGCACGTACCACCAGGCGTGGGCTTAACAGCTGGCAGCTGGGAGGAAAGACAGGGCCTGGCATTGGCCAGATGGCAACATGGGAGCAGGAGCCCCCCAGGCATGCGTCTCTGGGAGAGCCACGGTGAGATGTGGGGGCTGCATGGTGCCATCTCGGGGTAACAGAGCCACAGGGATGCTTGGCACAAGGAAGGGTGCCTGCCCAGAGAGCAGGTGCTCCACCACACCATCCAGATTCACACCCATGGGCCGGCCCAGCTGGAAGACCCTCAGCAAAAGCCAAACCCTGTGGGGAAGGGGCCTGGCTTGTCTGCAGACAGACTCCCCATAACATAACCGATGTCTCCAGCCCCCAGCACAGCACCAGGAGTGAGCTCGGACATGCCCAGGCCCCGGGAGGGCACACAGCTCTCAGAGGGGCCCCCCTGCTGCGTTGTGCTATTTATCCTGCCTCGGTTTCCCTCCAGGGCAGGTCCACCCAACGGGACCTGGTTTGGCTCGAGACCCGGACAGCTCTGGTGCCACATCCTGGCCCTCAACCAGACACAGCTCTTCCTCTGGGCCCCTCCCAGAGTCCCTGCTCAGCAGCCCGCCCCGTACCCCTCCCCACGCTCTCTGCAGGGTCCCCAGAGCCCTCAGGTGGGTGCAGAGCAGAGAGGCCCAAAGGAAGCATAAAGCAAAGGGTTACCGACCCCTTGGGCATCTCCCCTGGGCACCCCCAAAGACAGGCCCTGCTCACCACCCCTCCCCTCAGCCCAGGCATGGAGCCTTGCCCCGCTACATGCCACCCTCCCAGGGCTCAGCCTCTCCCGCCAGCCCCATCCTGTCGCAGGAGACAGCCTCCCTCCTGCAGCTCAGACCTAAAGTCAGCTCCAGCCCTTCAGGGCAATCACTCACTGCCCTCCCAGCTGAGTCCAATTGCTGACCCGGGCATCCACCCTGCCGCAGATCTGAGCCACCTGGGGGGCAAGCATTAGTCCTCCAGGCAGGTCTGGCCAGTCTGAGCTCCCCTTCAAGGGCCTGGCAGGCAGTCATGGGTGGGAAGAGCGGGTGCTCCAAAGCTGGGACTATTGATGTCCGTGGTGTCACGGTGTGGACCGTTGAGAGCAGTGGGCTGCCACTGGATGGCAGCCGGCGGTACCTAAAGTCCTCTGGACCCCGTGCGGGAGTCCAGAGAGGGTCCAGAGGTTGTCGCCCCGGCTGGGAGCGAATTAAAGCTGGCCACCGCTGCTGCTGCGTTGGGCGACCGGCGCTGTGAAGACATCAACAGAAGAACAGAAGCGACAAGGGTATCCGCTTGGCATCTGGCGCTCAGTGATCTTCACGGTTAAAAGCCTAAAATCCACGTGCCGGGGCCGCCACTGGGTTGGGCAACCAGTGCCTTAAAAAACACCAATTAATTGCGGGGAACAACAAAAGAGAAAACAGGGCATGCACGTGCAAGGTCAGAGGGCCAAAACAAGTGCTCCCCGGGGGACACCGAGCAGAGACCCCGGAGAGCGCCCAGCGGCTCGCAAACTTGGGGAGCTCGCTGGCGGCTACTGCCCAGGGCTGCTCCGCCCGGCGACGCGCGCGAAGGACACCGAGGAAAACCAGCCCGAGGCCGCTGGGAGCCTTCCCGGCCAGAGCCTCCTTCCTGGACCACCAGATGACCAGCTTGGCCAGAGCCAGGAGGAGGTTGACCAGGAGGTCCTGGGCCTCGGTGGGGCGACGGATGGGGTGCGCGTGAACTAAACGGTGCGGGGAGACGTGCAGCCAGAACTTGAGGAGCAAGCTGTGGGGGAGGAGGTGCAGGGGCTGCAGCCTGGCACACTCGAGGACAAGGTGTGCCAGAGTCTCCCTCTCACTACAGAAAGGGCGCCGGTCAGAGACGGGTTCGAAATGCGCCAGCCACACACCCGTCGCGACGGCTCCATGGAGGAGCCGCCAGCCCAGGTCCCTGGTGGCTCTCGGGATCTGCCACCGGGGCCCGTCAGCCTCGCCCTCGCCAAAGTAGTCCCGCCAGGCCGTGTCCTGGTGGGCCACGAGGGCGCTGTGACGGATCGTCCTGCGGACGAGCGTGTAGGAAAAGCGGACCAGGCTAGTGTCCCCCAGCTTGGAAAGGCGGTGCGTCGGGGAGTGCCCCGGGGTCTGCCGCGAGGCAGGCCCGACGAGCAACTCCACCGGGCTGGGGGACTTGGGGGGCGGGGGCCACCCTCTCGCAGGACCCGATCGAGGTAGGCAAGGGCATCTGTAGGCAGTGCAGCTTTCACCTCCCACACTAGGCACGAGCAAGTTAGCTGGGTGTCTCCTGCCTGCAGACTGAGCTGCACGCGGCGCTGGCTTTATCGGGGTCCCTTCACTGCGACCTGTAGCCCAGGCCCCTCCACCCCACTCTGCTATGTCTGGTTCGTCCCAGGTGCTCAACCTGCATCGTGCCCTCTCCGCTTGCCGCTGGGTGACCTCGGGCTGTGGCAGGGCGCGAAGGTCAGCACCGTGGGCAAGCGGTACCGTTCAGCTGCATACGACTTTCCCCTTGACCTCCCTCTTCGGTCCCATCTCAGCCCTGATCTCTCCCTGCCTGGCACATGCACCCATCACAGTGCCACCTCCCCTTAGCACCTTGGAGCCCAGGCAGGATGGATTTAGTCCTGGCCCCCTCCTCCCGGCGCCATCCCTCCACCAGCGCAGCTCTGAAGTCCCGCCAGCTTCAGGACTGCCCCACCACCCTGCCCCAGCAGCCAGCCTCTGGGGCAGCCCCTTCCCAGCCCATGCTCGCCCCAGCAAGGGGGGTCCTGGGTGAGTCTGGGAGGGATGGAAAGGTCCCACCCGGCAGGTGCCAGCACTGCAGCTGGCTGGCACAGAGCCCCGTGGGAATAGCAAGCTCCCGGGCGGGTTCTCCCCTTCTCCGGGCAGAGGGAGCGTGGGACAGCGCTGGGCCGGCATGCACCTGGGCACTGAGCAATGGGACCGGAAAGGGGCCTCGGAGCAGGACCGCCCAGCTGGTACGGCCTCGTGGCACAAGGCCCTGGAGATGGGCTGCCCCTTGCGGAAAGCAACGCCGTGTGCTGCACCACCGACCCAGCCAAGGACACCCCTCCGGTCCCCCGGCTGGGAGCAGAGCTGGGGCTTGGGGTCCCCTTGCTGACATCTCCCAGGGTCAGCACGAGGACAGGACGTGCTGATCCCACCAATTACACTTGGCAGGAGAAAAGTGGGGCCCCTCTCTGCGGGCAACGCTGGCAGGTACCTGGCACGCTGCCTGGCCCCACTCTGCTTCCCACGCAGAGACGTGCCCCCGATGCCCCGAGGTGCCTTCCAGCGAACCACAAACACAAAGGCCTGCCCTCCCCCCGCCCCGGGGCGGCCGGCCCCCTCCCAGGCAGGGTGATGTGGAAGCGGGTGCCAGCGCTGCCCGCCCCGTGCGCCGGGCCCAGCCAGGCGTGAGCGATGCCAGCAGACAGTTTAATGCAGACAGCGGCTCTTTGGTGGAGGCGTTAGAAGGCACTACTGTTTACTGGCAACACGGAGAGGGCTGTAATTAGGAAGCAGAAGTGAGGAACCAACACAGGCGCGTGACCCCAGGAGCCCTGCTGCCCCCCGGGAGAGCACTGGCTGCTCTCACCGCACCCTGCTCTCACTGCTGGGTCCTAGCGCTGCCCGGGCCCCTGCCAGCACCCCTGCCGCCCCGAGCCGAGCAGCCCCTCACATAGGGCCAATCCTCTGCACAGTCCCCTTCTTCGGAGAAGGCAGTGGTGCTCCGACGGGGCGGGCTGCTGGGCACAGCTTAGGGTCCAGGGTCTTTCGTGTCCTGGCAGGCTGTGGGCTTATCCACCTGGGAGCACCCCGGCTTCCTGGCCGGAGGGTGCACATCACTGAGCTGGGGGCAAAGCAGGAGGGTCAGGACTCCTGGCTTTAGGGCCCAGCTCCTCACAGAGCAACGCAGATCATGGTGTGCACCCCGCAGCTTCTTGCAAAGCTCCCGCCTGCAGCTGCAAAGCTGGGCCCCACGCAGGCACCTCCAGCGACTGCTGTCGGAGATGAGGGTGCCTCTTTGGACCAGTTCCCACCTCGCCCCATGCCTCAGTCTCCCCATCTGCAGTTTGGGCACATGTGTGGCGGGCCAGTAGGGGGCGCTCCTGCGTTGAGCCGCCCACCTCCCTGGGACTGTCACTTAGCCCACCCTCGGGGTTGCTAGTTCCCTCAGGGTCTGGTGTGCGATCACCCTCCGCTGGGGCCTCTCCCGGGGCAGCCAGTGGTGTGGCTGTCTCTTGGGACGTTTCGAACCCTCCCCCTCTGGCCTTCTTGCTCTGCAGACGAGTCACCGCGTTAATGCGGTAGGGCTCTAGCTCTAGGCCTGGTCCACCTCCCGGTGCAGGAGTTCTCGATTAGGTATATCCCGTCCCACCAGGATGGGGGCCGGAGCCCCTTCCATCACACCCATTTCTACGTGCATCGCGCAGCCTCTCCCCTCCATGGGTGACCGGGTTACCGGTATCTCAAATGGCGGAGACCCCGCCCCTTGAATGGGAAGGGTCCTCCCGGGGATTATATCCACAGGTGAAACTAGGTTGGCATCGATTAATGTCACGCAGGACCCCGTGTCCAGTTCCCCAGTAAGGGTTCTCCCATTGACCGTTATCTTGGTCCGGTGGGGGCCATCACCTCCCCCGGGTTTGTGATCCTGTAGCAACAGGCACGCCCCTCGGGGGGCTCGGGTCTCCCCCTCACTGCGTACAGCTGTTGCATGTCTGACGGGCTTGGGTTTGGTGCTTAGCTTTGGGCAGCTGGGCTTGATGTGGCCCGGCTCCCCGCAGTTATAGCACCCCCTCTTTTCCGAATTGGGATGCTTGGTCGAATCAGGGGCCTCCTTCCGCTCGGTCTGGGATGGCCCCTTTTCCCTTTTGGACCTGGCCCTCCCCTCCCCACTCTTTGGACCCCTTTATGTTCCTTCCCGGAGTAGGGAGGCTTCTTGTCTGACCCCTCATGATTAAGCAACAGCTGATCTGCAATTTCAGCAGCCTCATGGCCAGTTTTGGGGCCCCTGTCCTTAACTAGGGTTTTAATCTCCCTTGGACAGCGGTAGTAAAATTGGTCCAGTGCCATAAGATGGAGCAGCTTCTCTCTAGTGTCAGCTTTGGCTCCATCCGCCCATTTAACGAGTGCATCCCACAGCAGGGCCATAAAATCAGTCATTGACTTCTCGGGCTGTGGGACGAGATTCCAGAATTTTTTCCAAAAATAGCCCGGTCCTAACTTGAACCTCGAAGCCACGGCCCGCTTAAAGGTATCATAGTTTTCAGCTGCGTCTGTGGGCAGGCTGTTCAGGTCGCCACCTACCAGAGCGGCTATGTGCAGCATGTACTCCTCCTCGGGCACCTTCAACCGTCGGGCTTGCTTTTCAAAGACGCTGAGGAATACGTCGGGGTCATCTCCGGGTCGGTAGCGAGCGAAGGCTGAGGAGTTCGGTTTGGGGCGTTCCCCGGGCGCTCGCGGAGGGCCCGCATCTTCCCCGTTGGTCCGCAGATGGAGTACCTCTAGTTCATGCTTGCGCTTGGCCCCTGCCTCTCAGGCCTCCGCCTCGCGCTGTGCTGTCGTCTCTGCCAGCTCCATCTTTTTCAGCTCCATCTCCATCTGTACCTTCTCACGCTCACGCTCGGCCTCCTTCTCCAACTTTGCCTTCTCCAGCTGTGCCTGGGTCTCCAGCTCCATCCTTTTCAATGCTAGCTCATACTTGAGCTTGCTCTGTCGCTCCCGCTCTTCAGCTTCTAGCCGCATCTGGTACGTCCAGCATTCCTCCGTAGGGGCTGATCTCCCTGAGGACAGCGAACTTGGCGTGCGGCGCTGTGATTCTGGGGAGGACTCAGGAGTTGGCGAGTGTGGAGGTTGCTCTATGGCTGAGTCATTGTCACACAGGAGTTTAATCAGTTCCTCCTTCTCTAGCCCTTTCTTCACATGAAGGCCTCTCTTTCGCCCGTTCTTTTAGTTCGGGAACGGTCATTTGGACGTACTGGTCCACCATCCTGGCTATCTACACTATCCAGTCGACCCGATGCCCAATTAGAAAATGTTTGCTCAAGGGATTTCAGTGACTCTATTACTCTTCCCAAATGATGCCTGTAAAACAGCAGGGTATTCGGATCCCACCTCTCCCACCACGTGTGGCGAGTGCAGGGATCCCACCTCAGTAAAACAGCTGGGTATTCGTATCCCACTGCTGCCACACATGGTGGGAGCGATGGGATACGAATACCCAGCTGTTTTACTGAGGTGGGATCCCTGCACTCGCCACAACACTCACCCAAGATCTAGCCCAAAAGGGCTCTGTGAAGGACGGGAACCTGTAGGCAGGGCCCCCAGACAAGTGTTACTGTAGCCCAGTGCCAGCAGCGGTACCACCTGCCCTGCGTGGAAACCGATACGTGGGAGCAAGCGTGCTCACACCAGAGGAGCTGTTCTGGGAAGGGGATAAGCTCCATCACCCCAAGGCACCTTCATGTACCTGGGCCAGCACTAGGAGTTGTGCCAGTCTAGCTAGCCCAATAAAGTCCTCCCTCCCGTCTCCCAAGGATACTCTGGCCGGAGTGATTGTCACCCCCGGCACCTCGTGGCCCCTCTAGGAAGCCCCTCTTCTAACCCACCCTGGTTTCCCCTCCAGGTCCTGGCTAAAGGACCCTGGGATATACATGGTGGGTCCTTAGAAGCCCAACTTTGCTGCCCTGGGTCCCCCCATGGCTGTCCAAGGGCTGGACAATCTCCCTGCTCCCAGCTGGGGTGAATGATCAGCAGGCAGGAGCGCTGCTAGCAGAGGCAGCCTGGGGAGTGGTGCAGCTCCACACCCATGCACACACATGCGCACATGGCCTCTCCCCTCCAGGCGCCGCTGGTTGCAGAAGAAGCGCAGCGAAGTGGTTTGACCTTCCTGCCTGCACCACGTCCCTGTGGATTCCCACCCGCCAGTGAGCTCCACCGCTCCCCTCGCCACCCTCCCAGCCCCTCCGCCTTCCCCTGCCCTTCAGCTCAGCTCAGCACCCTGGCCGCGGCCCCTTCCACCCTTGCCACTGGCATGTCAGGACTCCTCCTGGCTCTGGATGCCATACACAGCCTGGACTGGCTGGGCATCCTCATCCTGCCTGCCTCCTAAGAGCTCCCTAGCACCTCCCAGGATGTGGCCCCCCATGAGTAGCCCCAGTCTGCCTGCAGCTGCTGGGAAGCAGGGCCCTTCTTCAGGGCGAAACACGTGCACCCGTTTCAGTACGCGCACCCGTGGAACAGCGCTCCCACGCACGCGTCCACCAGGCATCCTCTATTGTCTCCCTGACACAGCCCCTTGTCTCAGTCCCGTCCCCAAGTACGGGGTTTAAAACTCACTTCATTCGCTGCTGCTGTCACCACTGCCGTCCTCATCACTGTCTTCGGATCTGGTTGTCTCAACGTCCTCTTCGCTGTCACCGTCTGTTTCCCGCTGGGGGGGTCTTGAAAGATCCTGTGCCAAGCGTCCCTCTGCCAGGTGGATTTTGCTGTGACCTCCGCATCCTCTGCTACCGGTTTCTGGCAGCAGGACCGGAGGTCGCTCAAAGCCATTTTGACACAGCCTACCACCGCGAGGTCCGTGTGCCCGTACACGGGGAGGTCCCTGGACTTCCACGGGGCGCCCCTGATGCTAGACAGGAACTGGTCGAAGCGGGCTGACGGGCTCCCCTGGGGCTTAGTCAGGTGCGCTGTCTCTCTTGACAGCTGTCTGATCCCTATCACTGCTTCAGCAGAGCCGCTTTCCCTCCCACACCTGCTTGGCATATGAGCAGAGCCATTGGAGGTGGTCAATAGTGTCCGTGGCACCTTGGCAGATCGCCCTCGGGCAGCTCGGACTCCCCGGTTGCCCCTCTTTATATCTCCGAGCCTTCGCTGGGAGGACCCAGTAGGCTATCAGCCAGTTCGGGCCTGTGTGGTCTTTACACGGGTCCTTGTGGAAGATGCATTCCCACGCGGCTTGGCAAGCATCACCCGGAAGCAGGTCCACGGGCAACACGAGGTCTCTGCTTCTCACGCCTCCTGTATCTTCTTGTGGTTGGCCGTGGATGCGGGGCCTGCGCTCTGCAGACCACACGTGCCGCGCGTCTCGCTCAGGGTCTCACAGATCCACGTGAGCCAAGGTCTTCCGTAGGCCGGCGTGAACACCCCCACTGTCTCAGGCAGTGTCCTGCAAAATGTCTCATGAGACAGGCTGTTTTGGACTCCGCGCCCATTGCAGTTTACAGATCTGACTTGTGTACTTTGCCCACAGGAATAGGAGGATGTCTGGCACGCCTCTTGCCCTGGCCCACTTCATCTTATACAGGGTCTGGGCCAGGGGCGAGGACCGGACAGCTAGCTCCCATCTGGACTCCAGATCGGATATGCCCTGCACATCCTGGGTGCTGAGCACGCCCTGGAAATGCTGGCCCACGAGCCTTTTGGGGGGGCCTGGCCACCTGTCCTGGGCTGGCCCCTGGACCACCTACCCCCATACCTCTGCCCAGCTACCGCTGCCATGCCTTGAGACTGGCGCTGTCTTGCCCCACAAGCCCCCGGGTGTGGCTGTTTCTGCTGCTGTATGAATGAGACTGAATCCAGAGCCACGCTGGAGGCAGCAAGGAAAGGAGGCAGGTTTTAGGGTGTGCAGATGCCCTGTGTCTAGTACCCCAGCACGCTCCTTAGCAGATGCCTTCCCCCACCCACCCTGCAAAGAACCAGCGTCTCCATCCCCGCCCCTGGCCAAAGCCCTAGGAGCCACACTTGGGGCCAGAGCTCATTTTAATGATGCTCAGACCAAATCTTTGCCCTCCCGCTCCCCACCGCTGTTGTCAGCACAGGGAATCAGGGTGATGGGGAAGGGGCCGTGGGACACGGGAAGGGAGGCGCTGAGTGTGACGGCCACGCTGCACCCGCTCTGAGCCAGGGTGTCTCCAGTGGAGCCATCTAGTACGGCGCCCTTATGCCCCTGCCCTGCTGACGCTGCTGTTTGCTCCTTCCTGGCTACCTGATGGGGGCTGTTGAGAGCGAGCCGTCTGGCTGGTGTCCAGGGCAGCAAGGCCAAGCAAGAGTGGGAGAGTCCCATGGACAGTCATGCTCTCCTGCCGCTGCTGAGCTCTGCAGGTCTGAATTGAGCCCTGGGGCCAAGCCTGCCTCCAGCTTTGCAGCAGAAAGACTCCTCCTGCCCTTAACCAGGTGCCACATCCCCATCGGCAACTGGTAGGGGGTGCACATGCCCCCCACGATGGCCGACACTGATGCTGTCAGTAGGGCTGGTGCCCCCCCAACGGGGTCGGTGGCTTCTGTGGGTGCCCCCACCCGCAGAGTCAGGAGGCACCACTCACTCATGCACGTCCCTGTGTCTCTGACTCCCAGCCCAGACTCCAGCCCTGCCCAGGTCACTCAACAGCCATTTGCAGTCCCTCCACATGGCATGAAGCGTGCGTGGGCACAGTGCCTGGGGAACAGGCCAAAGGGGACAAGCTTCAAAACCACCACTGCCCACTACAGTATCCAGACTTGCCCCGCAGGGCGCAACAATTCCTGCCCCACGCGTCTTCTCCCTGTCGGACACTGCACCTTCTGCGCCACTACCCTGCTCCCAGGAGGAAGCCCATGTTGGGTTGGCGGGAGGCACCTGCGAGGAAGGCGAGAGGAGAGAGCAGAGCGGAGGAGTTGAGGGGAGCCTGTGCTCAGCATTTGCTGCATTTGCCTCCCCCCCCACCCAGCTGGCGGGGTACAGCCACGGTGGCCATGAGGCAGATGGCTGGGCAGGTCATGCCGGGATTACAGCCGCCGGCAGAGCTCGCTACCCAGCCCAGAAACCAGCTGGCAGGTCCTGCTCTCCCTGGCGGGTGCTGGCACCCATCTGTGCCAGGGATGATGAGGCAGGGGTCGAGGGCGGGAAGGGCACTGGGCACGGGAGGGACTTTTCACGAGGCCTTAGGGGGCAGGGGCTGGAGCAGGCTGAGTCTGTCCCTGTCCCCAAATGTCACTGGAAAAGGGAGCTGGAATCAGAGGGGAAAAGTGACCCCTTGTGCTCCGAGGGGCACCCTGCTGCCAGCCCCTGGCTGCCCACCCTGCCCCTACAACATCTCACCCGCACACCATGGGGAGAGCAGGGTGTGGGCAGGAGCAGGAGAGGACGATGCAGCAGGGAGGGAGAGACGGGGCAATGGCTGAGCTCCCACGCTGGCCTTGGCTGTGAGCAGAGGAGAGTGCCAGGGCCGTGGGAGGGGGCAAGGGGCGTGGGCCCGGGGTGGATTAGCCTGGCTCCTGGCAGCAGGGATGCCACGCGGGCAAAGGGAGTGAAACATCTCTGGCATGCCCCTGCTAGAGTCTCCCCTGGTGGCAGCCACGCTGGGAATGCGGGGGGGGCATCGCTCGGCCTGTTTGTCTTAGATAAAGCGGCTCATTCGCCTTCCCGGGAGCGGGAGATTAGCAGGATTGAGCGGTGTTTGAGCGCCGGGGTCAGCGGGGCAATGCTACCCGGACTGCGCTGCCTGCGGAGCTCAGGTGCTGCCTGGGGGGGCTGCTCCTCCGTGCCCGGGAGCCAGGCAAGGCATCGGGCAGGGGGCCTGGGGACCAGCCCCAGGCCACACTGGGGCCCAAGCAGGCCGCACACCCCACCCAACGTGGTGTGAAACCTCCCCGAGACCCCGGGTAGCTGGGCCCAGTCCCCAAACCGAGCCAAGGAGCAAGGAGCTCGGCTGGTGCTAAGAAGAACCGTGAGGAGTGCGTCGTCTGCCTTCCGCCTGCCCGGGGCCCTGCCCTGGGGTCGGATCCAGCTGATCCACCCTGATCTGCGGAGGGCACCGATTGCAGGCATCTCCATCTCACCAGCCGGAGCGGGCAGCAGGGGCAAACCCGGCTGCTGCAGGGAGAGGCGCGGGGGCCCGGCTGACACGCCCGATGTTGAGACAGGAGCCACAGCCCAGCAAAGACACAGCCACAGTTCAGCGCTGCGTGTGGGGGACCTGGCAGACAGCCGCATGCTCCCCCCCAGAAGCAGCTGCACTTCCCTGTTGGTATGAAAGGGGCTGGCCCGCAGGATCCAGCATCTCCGTCCCCCAGTTGCGCCCCACACGCTGTGCCTGCCCCCCGGATCCTGCCACACTCACTCCCCAGGGTGCAGACCCTCCCCGCGCCCCAGCTGCCCCGCACCTTGCCCCGCACAGCCTCAGACAGGCGCACGGCTTCGTTTCTCACTGTCCCTCCCAGCCGCGGCTGGCGGCGCAGGAAGACAGCGCTTCCTGTCGAGAGGAAGGGCTCCGCTCCCCCGGCTCCCGGGGGGGGGCAGAGGTTAAGGGCCTATTAGAGCCCATTTGTAATCTGCTTGTCAAAGCCCCTTAATCACGGGTCCAGGAGCCCCCGCACGCGGACGCGGGGCTCAGGCCGCAGGCCTCAGGAGTGGGGCTGACCCCCCACACCCACCCCGGCCTGCCTGCTGTGAATCAGGTATCTGGCCAGAAAGGTCTCCCATCCAGACCCTGAGTGCCAGGACTTGCTGCCCTAAGCCCAGCACACGTGGCCTGATGCTGGGGTCTCTGCCATGCTGTGCCCCTGGGGTTCAGAGCACTGCCAAACCCAAGCATCGGCCCCCCACAACCATGAGACCATCTCAGACGCCGCCAGCTCTCTCACACATACTGTGGGACATCTCCTTTTGCTTCCTGGCATCTGGGGGGCACATTTCTCAGCTCTTCTCTGCTCTAGGGGGGCCGGAAACATGAAGCACCTTCGAACAGAAGCTCAGCTATTCCCTGGATCGCGTGGCTCTGGGAACTGGAGCTTTATGAGATAACCAGGGAGCTCTCACCTGGGCTGCTCCAGCTCTCTGGGCCTGTGGAGGGAGGGGAGGGTGACCCCACCACATCAACACCAGCTCTGGGTCCTGGGCTGAGCATGGCATAGCACCAGCCCCCACAATGACCCTCTCTCAGCTCCCCGCCCATGGCCCTGCAATGAAGAGGGAGTCCTTGCCCATGCCCCTTAATGTTAACGAGAGGCAGGGGGAAGCACTGGCCAGGAGGGCGCCCAGCTGCAGGCAATGGAGCGGGCAGGTTTCCAGGTCACCGGTTGCCCAATTAAACCCTGACATGCAGCCGCAGTGCAGGGAGGAGCAGGAGGATTACTCCTAGCAGTGCCTCAGAGGAAAAGGCTGGGCTGGTGTTCCTGCTCCTCCAAGCCAAGGCCTGCCTGGGCACCTTTGCCTCCTGCCCTGACCCCAGTGCCAGCTGGAGTGGGGAGGCACACCAAGGGGAGCTGGGCTTAGCAGCAAATGCCCCCTACCAGGGTCTCAGTGCCAGATTCTGGGTTCCTTCCCCAAGCTCAGGCTGGCTCAAGAGGGGCCTTGCCATCCCTAGCCTGCCCCTACCCCTTCAGAGATGAGAAGCCCAAGGTGATGCTGGTGTCCCTGGACCCAGAGCAATCCTCACACCCCACACAGGGCTGGGCATCAGGAGGAGCTCGGGGGAGGGGGCAGGAATAGCAGGTGCTTTGGGGCAGCTCTGCACAGCCTTTTCCCTTCTGAGGGATGCTGATGGAGCTGGAGGCTGGCAGGGTCAGGCCACCTCCCGGGGAGGAGGAGGAGGGCAGGGCGAGGAGCCCAAGTGCCCTGCTCACTGCAGCTCTCTGCCAGGCAGAGCTGATGGGGCCTGGAGCACAAGCAGGATGTGAGACAGGAGGGAAAGCTTTGGGGTCTCTGAGCTCAGAGGGGGGCAGTTCCTCTTTTGCTGGTCACCCCCCAAGGCAGGGGACTGAGCTGACATGGGCAGGGTCTGCCCGGGGCAGCCGTGGCATTCCTGTGCCCAAGCTGGCATGCCCATGGGAAGGGCAGCAGTGGGGCTGCTAGGGGTCTGAGCCTGTGACCACTGAAACCCCTGCTCTGCCAGGGCCCCAGCACCCTGTCAGCTGCCCCCACCCTCCCAGGCACCCCCAGCCTGGGGGCCCTGTGACCTGATGCCAGCCCATTCCCGGGGCAAGACTGGCCCCTGCTGGGGGCTGGCAGAGCTGCAGGCTGCCCGGGGAGGCACGCTCAAGCTGGGGCTGCAGACTCATGCACATCCTGAGCTGCGCGTAGGGATGGGCGAGACCCCAGCCATTGCCCCAGGAGCCAGCCCCTCATAGGGGGGCTTTACTCAGCCCCTCTGAGACACTCCCACAGTCCCTGCACTGCAGCGCCTGGGTACCCTGGATGTGCATAGCGCCTGCGATCCCAGACGTGCCATGTCCAGAGCTGCTGGGTGGGGATCGGGGCCAGCCCTGGCAGTGGCTGTGCCCTGAGGGCAGTGGTGTTTCTGCAGGAAAGCACCATCTCAGAGCTGCGGCTGGCTGGTGGGAGCTGCCACCAGGTCTCAGGCAGCAGGGGCACCTCATAACGCCATACGAAGCCACAGGGCACTGCACTGGTGTGGACTGAGGGCCCACCACTGGCCAGCCACCCCACACCCCGCTGAAACCTTGAGACCCTGGTGCCTGCCCATGCCAGTGCGCTCTGGGGCCACACGTGCCCTATCCCAGTCTGGTGCCTGCCTGGCATGGACAGGGTCCTGGCTCTTCCCTGGAGGGCAACGCTGCTACCCAGACAAGCCCAGGGCACGCGCCCCGGGCAGAGGGCTGTGCACATCACGCTGCTCTCCTCTCTGGAGCATAAGCCCTCGCTGCCTGGCTCCCAGCCCAGGCCTTACACCTCCACCCTGGCTCCCTCTGCATGCCACAGTGCCCAGTAGCAGGAGGGGGTGGCCCACGCAGCCCCCAGCAGAGCCGCGTGTGGCATAGCTTATTCATGGCCCCTCTAAGTGGAAACCTGCGTAGCTTGTTTGGTGTCCGCTGAGGCAGACATTTCCCCCTTCTGCCGTCCCCCCACTCAGTGCCAGGCTCCCGGAGAGGAGCACAGGCCACCTGCCAAAGCTGGGGAAGGGGACAATGGAGGACCGGGGCGGGGGGGCTGACAGGGTTTGTCAGGGGCATGGGGGTGGTGGGAGAGAGGCTGAAGAAGCAATGCAAGGGAGGAAATGCATCAGCCTGGATCTCAATCCTACAGCCCTCCAGCCCTGAGCAAGGAGGGGCCTGACACCCCCTAACCCCACAGTCCAGCTCCAAGCCCCTGCCCCAGACAGCACCAGGAAGGTGGGGGGCAGCAGCAGACACTGAGGGAAGAAGCAAGTGTAACCTGGGCGGTACTCTAAGAGATACCCCCCTCCAATTGAAGGGATCAAAGCAGGTGCACAAGCGCTGAAGGAGGTGAAGGGACCCTCCTCCCCTATAGAGCAGAGTCAGACCACCAATGGGGACTTAACCATATACCTTTTAATACTGGGAACATAACAGGCATAAATCAGAGGGTATAGTGGACACGACAATGCCCCGAGGGGGCAGGATTCAACAAAGGTTAGACACTTACAATCACTGACAAAAAACAGGGTTAACAAAATATAAAACACAAACAGCAGAACAAACAATACGGGTTGGTGAAATATAAAAGGCACAAAATGCAAAATGTCAAAGAAACACAGGGCCTTGGTACCTGGAGGGGGGAAAACACAGTGGCCCCTTTGCACTGCAAGAAGATTTGCTTCTTGTTATCGCACTCACCCCGAGTCACCTCAGCTGGGACTTGAACCCAGAGCTCCCTGTGGTAGGCAGGAACGCTGCCACAGCCACCACTGGGGCACTGCTCCCACCTGCCAGGGGCCTTGACCTTCCCGGAGCCCCACGTCGCGCTGCCGGGAACCCCTCAGGTCGCTGCTCAGGTCCTTGCTGGAGCGGGGACCCCTCCTGCTGGCTGCAGCCTCTCCCGGGGATCCTGGAGCCCAGTGGGGGCCTCTCCTGCCGGCCGCGCGCCACGCTGCTGAGGGTCCCACTGCTGCCTGCAGGTCCTGCTCTTTCAGGCTCTTCCGGGGCACTGCTCCCGCCCCGCTGGCTCAGCTCTTGCCAGCTCTGTGAAGCTCCTTCCTTGCTCTCCCTCGCTGGTCTCTCCCGAGTCAGCCCACGCTGCACCTTTTATCCCCCTCCACGCGACCCAAGGGGCCATGGGGGGCGAGTCTCTGGGGCCCGACTGGTGCGGAAAGGGAATCCCAAGTCCTCCAATCATCTTTTGCCCTTTCAAAACCCCTGGGCTAGGTCACTGCCAGCTAGCCCGTCACACAAGTTTCAGCAGGTCCCAGGAGAGTCTGGGCTGTGGGTCCTGCCCCAGAGAAGAGGGGTCCCACATTGCATTGGCTTTCCCCCAGCACCAGCAGCAGCCCCAGAGCCGGCTGCTTCCCCCTCCATGCAAGCCCAGGGCATGGAGACGATGCTACCCCCTACAATGCCTGGGACCGACTGCCCCCTTCCCAGCCTCCACCCATCTCTGGAGCATCCTGCTTTGTCCAAACAGCCTCCAGGTGCCCTCTTCCCACTGTGCCCCCCCATCCTGTCTTGCCCTGCCCCTCCACGCATTCATTTCCCTTTGCCACAGCTGCCAGTGCCTGTCATGGGGCTGGTCCTAGACTGCCCCGACCAGCACCCCCAGGCTTTCTGGGGAACAAGGCCCCTGCTCCCCCTTCCCGGAGGGTCCAGCCCTGCCCGTTAACCCCTGCAGAAGGAGGAGGGAGCCTGTCCTGTAAAAGTGGAGGGAGGCACAGACAGCGGGGACCCAGCTGAGCTGCACGCGGGCCGGCCCGGGGTGACAGGGACAGTGATTGGGACAGACGGGGGCCGCCCGGGAGCGACAAGGAATCGGCTGCGTATCACTGGAGCAGAGGCCCGCGGCAGCTCATGACCTCTCAGCTCGCGTTCGCGAAGACAGACTTCCAGGGTGAACAAGGGGGCACAGAGCAACGGGAGGGGCTGTGCGCCTCTCTCTCCGCCCCCCGCGCGCAGAGCCGGGCACGTGCCTACACGCGGCGCCAGCTCCGGCTTGCACAAAGCACCCAGTGCTGCACTGCCCAGGGCGCGGGGTGCAGAGAGGGCGGGGGAGGAGGGCTCCAGCCGGGCTGGGTGGGGACAACCCCCACCTGTACCATGCAAACTGCTTCCAGCACTGTGCCTGGAGCAGCCAGTGCCCTGCAGGCAGCAGAAGGCAGGGAGACACGTGTGCACACGGGGCACGGGGGGCTGTCTGTCACGGATGAATGTGCATCAGCAGGGGGATGTACGTGCACATAGGGAGGGAAGGTGCATGTGCAGAGAGAGGGGCTACTTGCATGTGTGAGCTAGGGGCACAGGCACATATCTCCTGTAGGAATACAGGATGCCTGTGCACATGAGGCGGCTTTGTGTACACAGAGTACGACGCATAAATTTGCACTGGGGAGGTGGATATGTCCCAGCATAGAAACCGCCCCTGGTTAAGCCCCGCTACCATCCCAGGACCTGCCTCATGTCTTGCACAGAGCCTCTGGCTGGCACCAAGCATGGGGCTAACTGCAGAGGCTGGAGCAGAGATGGGGCGTGGGCAGGCCCAGAGCTCAGTGCAAGGTGCTTGATGGGCTGTGGGGAAGCAGGCCTGCTCCAGTGCTACCGCATCCCCATCTTCCTCAGGCAGCACAGCGCCCAGAGCCAGCCGATGCTGGGACAGCCAGGCCGGGTGCGAGGGAATGCAGCTGTGCCTCCACGAGCCAGGCACAGTAAAGCAAAGACCTGGTGCAGAAAATGCAATGGGGACTCATGGTAGAGCTGACATCTTTTTATCAGGCCAATTAGATGGATACCTGACCTGCTGTGGATGCACTTGTCTTTGCCCCCCCAGGAGAGCTGGAGCCACGACCAGCCATGCATGAGGCCACGGCCGTGGGCAGCCAGAGCCTCAAGGCAGGGAAGTGGCAGGCTGGGCTGAGGGAGCCAGGGCTGGTTTTAAAGCTGTAGGGTGTGATGGCTGGCTCCCTGCCCCACAACCTGCTTCCCCGTGCCCCAGAGCCAGGGCCCAGCATCCAGGGAGGCTCCCCAGACAAGGACCCCACTGCCCCGGTTGCAGGGTGGGCTGCGCCGGAGCATCCCGCACTGCCAGGGCTCGGGGAGGGCAGAGCACACGGCTGCGGCGGGTGCTGGGGGGCGGCAGGCGGGAGGAGGAGTCGGCTCCATCTCGGGAGGTCGAGCCTGGAGCCAACTGCCATTGCAGACGACGTCCAAATGAATTAAGCATGAGCGGATTGGGAGCCGGGCCTGCCTCGGCAGCTGTGCTGCAGGGTGACCCCGCCGTGAACTGCACGCCCCCACTGCCTGGCACCCACGTCCTCCCGCTGGGCCCGGCGCCCATGCCACCGTCCTTCCCCTGCCCCAGATGTCCCTCCAAAGCCAGCATCAGCTCCAGCTCCCCTTTGCCTGGCACCTGACCTCTGCCACCCATACACGGGACATCACGGGCTCGTCATCTCGACCTGCACGCCTGGGACATCCCAGCCTTTGCCTTGGACCGCATGCCCAAGGCATCTCCACCGTCGGGGGGCAGAGACGTTTTGTCGGCACCAGGCATCTGGCAAGAGAAATCAGCGGCTCTCCAACCTCAGCCACCTCGCTGCTCTGTGCCACGTCCAGACACTTCTCGCTGGCAGCTTTCCCAACACCCAACTGCAGGTCTCTGCCCTTGCGGGCAACACCACCGGCCCCCCAGCCTGGGACAGACACACCAGGGACCCCTCAGACCCCCGTCACCCGCACATGGAGCCTCCTAGCGAGGCAGCCCAGCCGGGCCACACGGCACGCCCTCCCTACACAGCATCGGGTCTCATGCCAGCTGGGGAAGACGGGTTAACGCCAGCTGGAGCGGAGGAAAAGGCACGGAGGAAGGAGACCGGTGGGGGTGGGGAAGCGTGTGCATGCGCGGGGGGTGCTGGCGAGGCTGAACTTTCAACCCCGCATTGCTCCTGACCAGATGCCAAGTAGCGGGGTGCCCCGCGGGGCTGCCGAGGGCCCGCCACCCGCGCCTCCCCGATACGCCGGCCTTCCGGTTCACTTGCAGGCCACCGGGTGAAGCGAGTCGGCGCGTTCTTCGCGCACCCCCCAGCCCCCGTCTGCCACCATGGTTATATTTAGCAACCGCACAGGGTTGGATGGGAAGGGTGAACGGCAGGGCAAGCTGGGGAGGGGCATCGAATGGGGAAAGGAGGGCAGCACCCTCCTTCCTCCCCCCCAGCTCCCCCCTATGTCCCCAGGGGCAGGCCCCCAGCCTGGCACAGCCCAGGACCCAAGCCTTCCCGGGCAGTGTTACAGTCCTTGGAAAAGACCCATAGAGCAGGATGGGCCCAGCGGGAGCCCATCCCCACGGCATCTGGGCCTGGGGTCTATCTGCATGCCAGCCCCAAGCTGCTACCACCTGGGCTCCCCCGGCCCCAGGGAAGTTAACTCAGGTCCCTTCCTCCCAGGAGCAGGACTGGCATCACCTCCACTCAGATGCCCCTATGCCAACCCCCAACCCCTGCGTCTCGCACAGGGCCCAGCCGAGACCTGCACGCTCGTGCCCCTTGTGCCCAGTAGCTGAGCTCTAGCCCAGGCTGCAGCAGGGAAGGGCCCAGTGCAGGGAAAACTTAACCGTGGTCCTGCCCCACAGCGACGGGAGCAGACTCAGGGCTCAGGCACCAGTCCGGGTCCCAGCCTCCATGAGCCCTGGGCTGCCCCCCCCTCCCCCCCGCACTGGCAGCCATCTGCAGTGCCGCAGTGCCCTCTGGCGGCACAGCATTGCCAGTGCTGCAGCCAAACTCCCTCAACCTGAGACCCTGCAAGCCAGTGCACCCCCATTTCACTCCTCCCCATAGCCAAAGAAAGCTGGCTGTGGGCTGGGAGCAGCTCGCCCCTGCAGCGGGGTGCTGGTAGGGAGCAGGGCAAGCGACCAGCGGGGAGTGGGCCCAGAGTCCCAGCGCACTGGGAGACACCTTAGGGCCTTCCAGTCTGCCACCCAGCTCAGAGGTTTACCCCAGCGGGGCAAGTCCGACTGATGGACACAGAGCAGAGATGGGGGGAGCCAGCAGGGAGGGGGCACACAGTGCACCATACAGCAACCCCTAATGCCCCCCTGCGCTGGTTCTTGGCAGGTACGGTACCCACTGGGTGATGCTAGCTGGGGAGAGGAAGGAGGGGTGCAGGCATCGCCCGTGGTGCAAAGCCAAGCCCGGGGTTTGGACGCTGGCACCCTGCTCCTTAGCTCTAAGAGCAACTCCCTCGGGCCACCAGTCCCATCTTGGGGGTGTGGAGCCCAGACTGGGCAACCCCGCAGGGACACACCATGCCAGGCAGCCTCTCTACCCCAGAGCTCCTGCACCCACATTTCCCACCCTGCCTCTCCCCAGAACAGGCGGAGCTCAGCCCCTGCCCCTGGGGTCCTGCGCTGAGTCTCACCCGCCTCCCAGCCCAACAGCACCCAGGGTCGGGCAGTCCTACCTGGCACTGGGTGGCTCAGCTGCTTGGTCAGCTCCAGCCAGTTGCAGGGGCAAGTCTGCGCTCTGCTCACCCTGCCACCAACCACAGCCCGAACCAGCACCCAGGGCCCCGGAGGAACTTGTGCGTGCCTCAGGGAGGTCTCTCCCGGGCCTGCCCCAGCTCACCCAGCGCTGCCAGCTGAAGGAGCTGCCAGCAGCCCAGTGCCCGGGGGCTTGCCCCTGCCCCGACTCAGCAGCACCAGGGGGTGCAGAACGATCTGTGCCCCCAGCTGGACCTGAAAGACCCAGCCTTGCTCCTTCCAGCAAGGCACTGCCCTCCTTCAGCCTGCAGCTGGCACAGGAATGGCTCATACCAGCCCTGCAGCCACTGCAAGGCTCCCCCCACCACCCCAAGCCAGCAGCATGAGATGCACAGGCTGCACTAGGCTTCCCTGAGACCCCCCCAAGCTCTCCCACCCACCTGCTTCTCCCTCTGGACCCCGCCTTGGCCCTGTCAGACAGAGCCGGTGCACCAGAGTTGGGGCACTGACCCGCACAGTGACCTGCCAGGATGAAGCCCCACTGCCACCTGGGTTTATTCTTATCTCTGCACACACGCATACACACGCACGTTACAGACACAGAGACGGGGAGAGTGGGGCCCAGCCCTCCCTCACCCACCCCCGCCGGCATGGAGTGAGGGGGGAGCAGCCCTCCACCTGGAGCCAGAGATGGGAACACTGGGACATGCCCAGGGTGAAAGAGAGGAAACACCAGTTTGCTAACCACGGATGCCACAGCCCTGGCATGAGCAGGCAGTTCCCAGCCGCCTACAGCCCCCAGGAGCAGCTCAGCCTGGGAGAGGCATCCAGCACCAAAGACAGAGACCTGCACCCACAGGGTCCACGCCTCAGCACCTGCAGCTGCCCACACAGAGGCCAGAAGCACCGCTTCTTTGTCCTCTCCACCAGGGAATCCTGCCCTCTGTCCAGAGGCAGCAGGCAGCTGTGGCCCCACTGGCAGGGGGAGAAGAGGACGAGTGCCACCCAGGAGGGATGGGGGCAGGGGGTGCCAGTCCAGACGAGCAGGAAGGGGGCTCCCCCATTTCGACAGCACTGATGCTCTTCAGAAGGATGTGAGCTCTGGTCCCACTCCCCCATCCCCTGCCCAGAAGGGGAGCAGCCCCAGGGTAACAGGATGGGGCCCATGGATCTTCAGTGCCAGCCGGAGCGAGACCTGCCTGAGAGAAGCGGGGGGGAGAGTTAGGGTGGACCTGCACAACCAGGAGCCACTAAGGTAGGGGGGCGGGGTGGCACAGAGCACCAGGCCTAGCGCGAGGCAGAAGCCTGGGGCTGGATCGGACCCCTGTTGTGTGGACTAGTGACTGGGAGCTGTGGGATGGGGAAGGAATGCAAGGGGGCATAGGTGAAGGGTCAGGGTGAAAATGCGGACTCCCAGACCCCAAGCCCATCTACCCCAGCGTCCACTGCCCCAGGGGAAGGTGTGTCTGGGGCCAGGGCGGGAATGATGTGGCTTGAACCCAGTCCCAAAGCCAGAGGCGTTGTCCCTCCGCCTGCTGGGACTAGGGACCCTCGTCACCCTCACGCATGCCCAGCCCCTCTTTGTGTCCTGCCAGACTTAGTGGCCCCACAGCCTCCTGGGGCAGCCAGGGCACATGCACGCAGCTGGCCGCCCCTGCCCTTCCTTGATGCCTCCTTGCTCCCCTGCTGCAGGAAGCAGCTTCCACCCAGCCACCTGGGCCTCGTCTGGACAGCTGCTAGTCACAGCCCCTCTATCCTGAGTTAAGAGCCCTGTCCTCTGCCCATGGGAGCAAGTCTGGGCCTCCATTCTTCCCACCCCCCACATTTACCCGCTGGGCCAAGCAGCTGGGCTTCACCCAGCTGTCCGCAGCGCGACCAACACCCCCAACCCTGAGCCTGTATCAGGCCACCAAAACCCTCCACAGCTTTTCCTTCCGGCCAGTCTCACCTCATGGTTCTCCATCCTCACCCTACCCATGCACTGAGCGGCACCAGGCCTCTGCCATTCCTCACAGCCTCCTCAGGTCCCTCTACCCTTCCCTCAACATTTCAGCAATGGCAGATTTTGCCACCATGGGGCAAACACCCTCAAAGCTGGAGCAAAACCAGGACTGCTGCTGTCGGCCGTTTGCCAGCAACTAAACAGACCCGTTTATTCTGCCTCTTAACCCTGTTGGCAAAGGGCGACACTGCGTTCCTCACTGCTCATCTTTCATTGATCCTGTGGGGGCCGTTAGAAAGCTGAAGCAATTGTGTCAAGCCATTCTCCTTCATCCGCTCATCCTCCAACACTTCCAAATACTAAGATAAGATGAGAGACTGACAGACAAACGGGCTGTTTAGATGCTGGTTTCCCTGGCTCGCCAGGCACAGCTGCAGGGCTTCCGGGGCTGTAACTCCTCCAGTCAGCCCAAAAGCCTTTTCTAAAGATAGGAATGGCATTCACTACCCTGCCACCCCTGCTCCTGCAGCTGTTCTTAGCCCAGCCACTGCAGATCAGTGCTCCTTCCAGAGCAGACGTGCTTTCTCCTCGCCTACCTGGTGTGGCCTGGCTGGGTAATGGGAAGGTGACCTGGAAGGAGGCTGTGACTCGGACATCAGGGCTGGGAGGTTTGTCATACAGAGCAAGAGAAGGGGATAGGCAATAGACATCTCAGGGAATTAGGGGCAGGATTGACACTACCTCCAAGACAAGGCGGAGGGCAGAGTTAAGGGTGTTAGGACAAGTACATCCACCTTCTGCTGTGAATGCTTCCGATTAAACACCCTCCACGGGTGCCAGTGGCATTGCTCCTTCAGCAATGCCCTAAGCTCCCTCCTATATTCTGGCTGCCAAGAGATCTTGATAAACCCGGTCAAGGTGTTTGTACCACCTTGGCTTGAAGTTGCAGCAAGGTGGGATTAGCTTGGATCCCAGGGAAAGCTGCTTCACTGTTACAGCAAGGAGGCAGTGGAACAGACACCAGGGAAGCTGCGGGCTCTCCATCGCTCGAGGTGTTCAAGGAGAGGTTGGACAGCCACTGGTGGGGACGATCTAGGTGTAGCTGTGCCCAAGCTCTACTAAGGATATTGCTCATGCGTCTGGGCTTTATTGGTTACCCCCTCCCCACCTTTCTACCAGATGTGTCAGGGGGGTTTAAGCCTCCCTCAGAGGAACTGGGTGTTAGCTGCACCCAAGGCTGGGGACTTTGACTGGGCTGTGCCAGTGCTCCTGCTGGAACTTAAACCCAGAGGTTCCTGGCTAAAGGGTCTTGACCCTCCACTCACAGTCAGACCGATGACACATTTGGTGTCGGGAAGCAATTTTACCCCCTAGTTGGATGGGCGCAGACTGGGGAGGTTTCTACCTTCCTCTCTAGTAGGAGGCATAGCTTCTACCTGGGATCTCTTCAGCATATATTTACAAGCTTCTACAGAAACAGGACATTGACTGCCGTGGTTCCCCTGCTTTACCTGTGGCAGGCTCAGGTGCGATGTCTTGTGTTGCGTCAAGGTTGCCGATAGTTTTATTATAGCGTTTAGATGATGTATTTGTATGGGATGGTTTGGGTAGGGATGACCCTGCCAGAGGCAGGGCATTGGACTAGATATGACCTCTGCAGGTCCCTTCCAGCCCCACTTCTCTCTGATACCACGCTGCAGAGCAGCGATAGCAGCCCACACTGGGAGCCTGAAGCTTGTCACTGCTGCGTGCTCTCCGCTGTCCTCACACAATTCTGTATTATGGAGAAGCAGGGCTGGAAGGGACCTCCAGAAGTCATCTAATCCAACTCCTGCTTGAGACAGACAAGTGATTTTATAGGGGTGATCCTAAACCCCCTCCTACTCAGGCGCTGCCAGGAGGAGACAGCTCCATTGCTCTGCCTGGCTGAAGCCTGGAACAGGGGCTGCTGCGCTCCTGCCAGCTCCCCCAGACACAATGGCATGCTTGACTCGGAGCCCCCACGCGCTCTCACCTTAGTGACCTCACCTCAGTCTGTGCTGTCCCCCTGGCAGCCCATGGAGGGGTCAGAGGTCATGAGCTTTGCTCCTCCTGGGACGTTTCTGACAGGTAGCCCCTGGGCGGCTCCACCAGGTAGGTGTACGAGAGCCCGACCATCACCTGTGGGAGCAGAAAAGCCATCAGCAAGCAGTTCGCAGGATCAGAGCCGGGGGCGGGGGGGAGATGCTCACCGTCAGCAGGCTGAGTAGGCCCATCATCACCCCCAGCATGATGAAGAGGTTGTCAGTCAGGCCTCCGGCCCACAGCGGGCCCAGGATGGTGGCCACTCCCCCTACCGAGCGCCGCAGCCCCTGACTGAACCCTGCAGCAGGCGAAAAGCACAAAGGGTTAGACCCTGCGTCTGGAAGGGGGGAGGCTGGAAACAGAAGCAGAGTAAAAAGCAACATGGGTTTAACCCAAGGGAGATTAGGCAATACTGCTGCATCAACACTGTGAGCCGCGGGGCTCGCCTGACCCAAAGGATGCTCGGATCCCATCACCTTGCACTCAGTAGGGTGCCATGTAGCGAGTGGTCTGTGAAGATGGGGATCAGCATGGGGTCTGTGAGTAGGACAAAGATTTGGCTACAAGGGCGTAACAGAGAGGCCTGTCCCTTTAAGAGGGAGCAGTGAGCCCTGTTGAGAGAGCCCAGCTGCAGTGCATTTGGATAACGAGGGAGCCTGCTGACAAAGGGAGATGAAGAACATCTCCCTGATGCTTCCCCAGCTGCCTGCTTTCTGGGGGCCGAAGCCAGGCCCCAGCGCAGAGCCCCAGGGCACAAACCAGGCATACTTGAAGGAAGACCCCGAGCGAAGGGAGTGGGAGGGCCAGAACAGCCTCACCTTGGCACCTGGGCACAAAGGGGGTGCAGACGCTTGAACTCTGGGGGAGGGGTCCACTGAGAAGAGGCAATGATGGTGGGGTTGTCGAGCAACTGTGCCGCGCAGCCTGGGGAAACCCACAGCCCACAGCTCACCCTGTGTCCTCTCGGCTGTCACCTTGGAGAAGAGCGAGACCTGGGAGACGGCCACAAAGGGGAGCCCCAGGACCTGCAAGAACACCCCAACCACCAGCTCTCCCAGCAGGACGCCAAAGCTCCCTGCAGGCACAGCAGACAAAAGAGTCAGTCAAGGGTGGAGAAGCCTCGGGAGCTGCAGCCACCCTTAGGGACCCTTGGGAGCTGGGCACTTCCCTTAGGGACCTCAAGTCAGGGCCTGCAGGTTGTGCAGTAGACAGCTAAGCTTCTGGCACATCCCCCCCATGCTACCTTGTACCAGCTACTGCCACCTTTAGCCATGGAGCAAAAGAACACATGAAGCCCACCCTCACATCCTCTCCCTTGGGAGCGCCTCTGCTGCGCATCGAGATGGGAGCGGGGGTACAGAGGTGGGTGCAGTGGCATTTTGAAGTTTCTAAAGCAGGTAAAGGTCCCCACTCCCTTCTCAGAGGCAAACCCATCTCTTCCTCTTCCTTCCACTCCCCAACCTGCTGCTGCCACTGTCCCAGGAGCCGTGGAAGCACCAGAGCCCTTCCTGCCTGTGGGGGGCTGCAGGCCGGTGGGGAGGGGACAGGTGCAGCGGTGATGGGCAGGGCTGTCCCTTCCCTGTGCCTGCTCCAAGGGAACCACATGGGGTGGGGGGGGGGGGGGGGAACTACTCTGAGCCCTCCCAAGCTGAGCCCAGACTTGACCCAGCTCCTGAGAAAGCAGCAGTAGTAGGCAGAGGAGTTTGCAGGGGAGGCAAGCATGCGCCTCCAAGAAAGGGAAGTGATGGGGGATTTTCACCTGCTTTAGGGATGTTGATGGGGCTGGAGGAGGCTGGGAGCATGGGATGCAGCCCCTTGCTGCCCTGCAATATGGAGCCCGCTGGGCCAGCCCACCAGACACCAGGCACTCCACAGCATCCTCTGCAGGGCTGGTGGGACCCTCCCCACCCCTGGCCGCAGGAAACAAACACAGGCCCCTGCAAGTTACCTTGGGGCCGAGCCAAAAACAGCAAGCACCAGACACAGGCCACATTGCAGATGATGAGCCCCAGGACCAGGATGACACGGTCGGGGAGGTGCGTGCTGAGACAGCGCACCAGGAAGAAGCCGCAGATCACCTGGGGCAGGGAGGGGAGTGGGGTTATCATGTGGGGACCCCCGCACGGAGCTAGGGCAGAAGGAAGGACCATGAGTCCCCCACAATGCCCCACCCTGGGGTTCAGCATCTGTCTCACCTCAATGCCACACAGGAAGTACATGATGCTGTTCTCCAGCTCCCCGAAGTTCAGGTAGCGCTGGGTGATGGGGGTCACCATGGTCTGGAGAGAGACAGATGCATGGGGGCTCCTCCACAGCAGGGCAAATGCCACGCTCCAGTGAAGGGTCTGAGGAGTCTGCCTGCAGCAGTGCCCGTGGCGCGGACAGGTAACAGGTACTGCCCTCCCCTGCAGGCTGCCAACCCTGCTCAGCCGTGCGGCCAAGCTTTGGGGCTCCCCTGCCCAGCACGGCATTTTCTGCTGCCTGGGCATGGCCACATCCTGCCCCACAAGGAGACCTTCACCAGGCAGGTCTCCAGGAGCCAGGGGCTCAGAGCCCGCCACCCCTCCCAGGTGAGAGAAGCATCCTCACCCCCCCACAGCTGGGTGCTGGAAGGAGTCCAGGGCACCAAGCAGAGGAAAGGGCTCCCCCACAATCACATCCAGAACCTCAGAGGGGCTAAAGAAGACGTCCCACCCTTCCTATACGTACCCCAGGGTGGCTCTGAGTGGGGCTGGGACCCCAAGGCACCCCCACCCCAGCTCTGGAGGACAAGAGCCCGTCTGAGTGGGTGCTGAAGGGTGGGAGCTGCCTGCAGCGCCCTGCTCCTCACCTCCAGGGCCGTCTGGTTGAAAAGCGTGATGAACTGGGCAGTGAGCAAAACCACCACCTCCTCCCGCAGGTATTCTGCAAAGACAGCAGGCAGGACATGGAGACACTTGGATGAGGCTGGTTCCCGTCACAGCTGCTTCAAGGACGACACCACTCCACAACCGTGAGCCCCTGCCACGCTGGGCTGACAGATCATGCTCCTGGCATCCCCCAGCTACCATCAGAGCTGCAGGCTCGATCCCAGCTCGGCCCACCACCCCACGTGGCCCAGTCCCCTCAGGCGAGCCCTGCTTCTGGTGGACTGAAGGGAGAGTCTCCCATTTCCTGGTGGGCTTCAGGCACCCAGTAGAAGCTGAGTCAGGCTCTCCCCTGCCCTTGGCCTGTCTTTGGGGCAGGGCCTGACTCTTACAATGTGAATGGGCAGCACCCAGCACAATAGGGCCCCGAGCTCAGGTGCAGGGGGGCGGTCCTCTGGGTACACCTCCTCTCCCCACGAAATCCATTGTTGGCTCAGCTCAGGTGGCCTCTGGGGGCACACCCCTGCCTGCCACACCCCACACTCACCATGTGTGTCCATGGAGACACTTAGCTGTGGGCACCATCCCCAGGACCACTGGCACATGCCCAGGCCAAGGAGCCGTACAGGGAGGGCCACTACTGTGCTCCCCCGCAGGCAGCTGCCAGGACCCCCTTGAGACCACGGGCACTCACCCTTCATGGTGCTTAAGTTCTGGAGCTGGCTCTTCCCCTTGTCCCGTGCCTCCTCCTCAGCCAGGTGTCCATTGGGCACGTAGCGGTACTCATCCCCTGCATGGGGGTCAGGACCGCCGGGGGTGGCTGCTCGCAGGTCAGAGCCAGTGCTGCCGTAGCGGCTGTTCTCGGCCCCCTCCTCCAGGCCAGCATCATGAGGCACCAAGGGCTCTTCCTCCTCCTCTTGTGGCACAAGGGCCGCCCGCTGCAGGTGGGCTGAGGGCGGCAGGTCATAGTACATGGCCATGACGACGAACTGGAGCAGGATCCACAGCAAGCACATGAAGAGCTGTGTGGACACAGGGACAGAAGGACGGATAGCAGAGCCTCTGTGGCCTCTTGCCAGGGTCCCCAGGGCCCCTCAGAGCTCTGCACATCCTCCCCATCCCCAGAAGCCCAGGACCAAGACCCCCAGATACTCACTCCAGGGGATGTGAATTTGTTGACCTCAAAGGGCCCCAGACGGAAGTTACAGAGCCGCAGGAAGAGGTTACAGGCAGGCCCTAGGTGCAGATAGGTAGCAGGTCAGAGGCACTGGGAGGAAACCAGAGGGCAAGGAGTGCTGGGCCCCCCTGCTACCGTGCACCCCAGGGCAGGAGGGCCAAGGCCAGTCATCAAGGGTGTTTCTACCCTGACGGGCACCCCTCCCCTTCCCTCACTGCCTTGCACTGATAAGCGCTCAGTGCTCTGGCAGGAAACCCTCTGCAAGGGACCCAGCAAGAGAATCCTCTCCCCAGGAGAGGCACAGCCACCATGCACCCAGCACTGCCCCTATCCCCACCCAAGAAATGCCAGGGTCCCAGGCCCACCCTTCACTCCTGCAGCATGTGGTCAGGGACAGCATTCAGGAGGTGCCTGCCACAAACCCTGAGAGCTGGTAAAGCAGAGCCTCGGCCCCCCAAACACATGTATACAAACACCTCCCTAGCTCTGAGGTAAGGCTAAGGACGTCCAGACCAACCCTGTCAGAGATTTGTCCAAGCCGGCACGGGCAAGGCTCCCCTGCTCCCTCCCTTGGCAGCCTGCTCCAGTACCTTGCTGTTCCCAGCCCCAAATCTGCTAAGCCGATTACCCCCCACTCTGCCTCGGGGGGATGTGAGGAACAGTGCATCCCCCTCCTGCCTAGGGCAGCCCTCATGCCCCGGGAGCCTTGAGGTCCCTCCATCCTCTCATCCCTAGACCCCAACTTGCTTAGCCTCCTAGATGGGCTTTCCTAAACATCTCAGCCTTCCTGACCTCAGTTCCAGACCATCCCCAGCACCTCCACCTCTCAAAGCACAGTGCCCAGGACTGCACACAGGACACCAGCCAAGGCCTCACCGACACCAAGAGGAGCTAACACCTCTGACACACGATGCCCCTGTTAGCCCAGCCAACCCCAGAGGCTTTGCAGAGTCAGGTTCCTTCCTGAGCCCTGGCCGAGAGAAGGACCTGCCAAGTAAGCAGGGGTCGAGAGGGCCACAGCAACCAGCTGCACAGGGCCCCTGAGGCACTCAAGCTGTTTGCTGCAGCTTGTATTGCCCAGGGCGCTGCTTCTCCGAGCCACTCTGCAGGATGCAGCTGTGCTCCAGCTGGTTGGAGAAGCAACTGCTGGCTGTGAAAGCTTGCACAAAAATGCAAGACAGTGGCTGGGGCAAGACTGGGTTGTGGTGACAAGCCTGCCACTAGAAAAATCAAGTCTCTGCGATGGCTGCAACCTATTAAGGCACAGAGACAGTGGAGCTTGTGGCACCCAACACCAGACCCATGCCATAAAATAAGAGTGATGGTTCCTCTAAAAGGAAAATTGTTAGCAAAGACTTGACACACACAACACGTGCATCTCCAAGCTCAGAGAGCAAGGAAGAGGCTGAGCCAGCGTAACTAGAGAAGGCAAGGAAGCTACATATATATTTCAACTGAACTAGCAACTAAAGAAAACAAAAGACTAAATATGCATTTCAAGCAAAACCTGTAAAAGGTGCACTGAATACAGGAAAGATGTCCTGTACGTGACATCTTCATATTTCTCAAAACAGACATCCAATGTCTAAAGCATTACAAATGTCTCAATCATTCAATGTCTGTCTGAAGTTTTGTAGATAAGCCATCACCGGTACAAGCTACTGCAAATTTGCCCCACTGATAAACAAATATCCCAAAACCCCTAGAGGTAACCAATGCCTCTAGGCATCCTGTTTAGCTACTCAAGACCCATCACATTTAACTGACCCATAACTTCAATAGCTGCGAGAAACACAAGTCTTCACACCTGCACAAATCCAAAAACACGAGCCAGGCAGTTTAACAATTGTAACACAATGGTCACCCTTTTCCTCCCTGTTTTGCTCAGACTTTAACTGACCAACCATCAAGGAAAAATGCTTTGAGGCTATATAATTAAAACAGTATAAAAAGCGAGACAGAACTGCCAGCAAGGTGTGCAACCCAGAAAAGATCAAGAAGCCATCCTGCACCCAGCCCAGGAGTAAAGGACCCACGCTTTGTAAAGGCTGCAAGACTAGCTTCCCTGCCTGCACAGGGAAGAAAACACTGCTGCAGCTAAATACTTATTAGGACTTTCTGTAATAGCTCATTTTATATTGGGCAAGAGTCTTTTTTGGTCGTTCAGCTTTGTAGCTTGTTGGTAGTTATTAAAGCAAGCCTTTCTGCTATTAATCAACTGAGTGTTGTGTCAATTCTTAGGTAGGTTTAAAAACCAACTTTTAAGTGCAACAGCAACCTTTGAGACAAAAGCCCTCTACGACCCGACACAAAGCTGCCAGCCGCCGTGGTACGAATGATCCGGGTTCTCCTGTGCCTCTCAGGATAAGACCAGCCTTTTCCTCCACAGCCCCATGCCACGGCCTCTTGCTTAGTGCCCCCACGGGTCCTGTGCTGCAGTCCTGCTGCCTCACCAGCTCTCCCCAGTCTCATATTCACCCTTGGATTTCTCCTCCCAGGCAGCCCCCTGCACTTCTCTATCAAACTCCATCTTGCCGAGCTCCAACAGCTCCTCCAGTTCTGTGCAGCTCGTGCTCCCTCTTCCAGACCCTCCACCTGGTCCAGCAAAAGGGAGGCTCTTACCAATCAGCAGTCCGACCTGCCGACATGCCATGACCACTGCAAACACCGTAGCACGCTCTTGCGAGGTGGTGGAGCGAGTGAGGTACCCAAAGATGGAGGCACCCGCTCCTGTCCCGACACCTGCGACAGAGATGTGCAGGGCCAGGGGTGAGAGAGATGGTGCAGGCACCTAAAGCCCCTAGGATACAGGCCGGGATGCCTCCAGCTCTTACCTGCCACAAGCCGGCTGCCCAGAAGGAGCCATTTGGAGATGCCCATGAAGTACATGAAATTCCCTGAATCGGGGACACAAGAGCAACAGGTAACACTGAGAGGAAGGTGCAATGAGACAGCCCACGGGGCCGAGGCAGCCGGAGACCAGCAACATGGGGTGCGTGTCACAGGGCGCACATGTGACTGCAGGCTGTGGTCAACCCCACAGGCCTGTGTGAGGGTCCCACACTGCGCTACGGGCCTTCCCATGGGCCGCATAGTTTCAGCTGCTGCATATAAAATGGGGCGCTGCTGTCTTCCCTCGGCGGGGCTGGAATCTGAAGTACGAGGTCCCGCCCAGTCTGCTCTCACGGCCTCACCTGCAATCTCGAACGTGTTGGCAAAGAGGATGATTGCTTTGGTGCGCTGGGTGCGGTCCGACCAGAGCCCGAAGAGGGGCCCTGACAGCAGGCCAGTGAGGCTGAAGGCAGAGATCCCCAGGCCCAGGAAGTACGGCTCCGCATGGAGAGTCTGCAGGTAGGCCCAGATGGTTGGCAGGATCACCGCTGGCAGGCAAGGAAGACAGACAGACAGTCAGAGACAGCCCCAGGCTGAGTCCCACCAGGACACCCCACACCAATACTGAGCCTGATCCTGGATCCAGCCAACGAAGGACTCATCTCAGCGCAGTGCCAGGCCACCCAGCTCCTGACCACCCCCCCAAACTGGCATGGGCTGACCAGTGACAAGGACAGCAAAGGCCGTCTGGGTCCCTGAGACCCACCAGCTGGGGGTCCCACCCTGCCCACCTCAGCTGATCCAGCCATTGGGGCAGCTGGATGGCTTCTCCCGATACCTGGCACAGCAAGGTGAAGCATCAGCCAAGCAGACGGACCCTCCGTAGCCACAGCGAGCTCTCCTAATCCGTCCCTCTCCCCCGGGAGACAGCGCTGGCTTCCCAGAGACACGGGGACCCCCGCAATGCCCCTTCTTCCCCCATCAGGCTCCACCTGGCTGGTCCGTCACATCCTGGCATATCCTGAGGCATTTGGTCAGCAGTGGGAGTAGGAAAGGACAGCGCGTTTTGCACAGGCATGCCATTAGAGCAGCCACGGCCGCGTCGCTTTCCCACACAGGGAGCACAGCTAGAAAGCTCCACGAAGCTCTGTACAGCTAGCAGCAGATCCCCCCAGCCTGCCTCGGACTGCCCCCTGCGCTGCGCCTTCCCATTCCTGAAAGCACAGGTTATCTCGACCGGCCAACTCCAGATGTCCCAGGCAGGCAGCCAAGAGGTGTTGCTGCCCCGCGGCTCGGTGACTGCTCTCTGATCACCCTCAAGGGAGCTCTGGAGTTTCAGGTCCAGGACCAAGAAAGCAGAAAGGCCCCTAAGTCACCCCAGGCAGCAAGAGCATGGCCAGGGCAGGTCTCTGGTGCCAGGCAGGGAGGCCCCACGGCCAGTTTCTCCAGCCAGGCTCAGCTCGCCCCTGCCTGCTCTCCCCCAAGGGACAGAGGTGCTGCAACACTGTCGCCCACCCCCACCTGCTCACCCTTGCCCCGCTCCCCTCTGCAATGACGGAGCCAGCTGCTCAAAGAGAAATCTGTCTGGCTCAAAGTCTTTTTGCTGCCCTTGGAGGCCTCCACTGTAGGAGTTGGCAGTGCACTCAGCTCCCCACTCCCTGCTCATTTTGGGAAGGCTCAGCACCCTCCCACCCACGCACCAGGGCTGGCTCTGTGGCCCTATCCAACATAAACCAAGGACCGACTAACCCCTGGGCCTCAGTTTTCCACATTCCCAGACAACAGGAGAGCAGGGACTGTAAGGTGGTAGCTTTAGGGGGGGCAGATCATGCTTGGATTATGGAGGAAGAAAGGGCAAGGTTGGGACGTGGAGGATGTTGGAGATGACCCCATGCCTCGGTGAAAAGGGAAGCTGCTGTAAATTGTGTAGGGAGTAAGCAGGCGGTTGGGATCTCAGCCCAGACCCTACTGTTCCTAGGCTGGAGGTGACATCCAGGAGGATACAGAAGGGAGACAGACCAAGCAGTGGGGTTCATGGAGACGAGGGAGAGGAAACCCCAAGAGGGCAAGGAAGGTAGAGTGAAGACCTAGGAGGGTCACCGGAGACGAGTGGCAGGAATGGGCTGAGCAGGGAGGTGAGGTTGGACAGGGCCCAGCTGGGCGCTGGGCCAGCAGGAGTGGAGCTGACTCATGCTGGAGGAGCTCAGGGGTGATAGGAGAAGCTGGGACATTTATGAACACCCTGCAGTGTTCCCAGCTGTGGGACACGAGCCACAGGTTTGGCCCTGTATTTTTCCTGTCTGCACCTGGCCTGTGTAACCCCCAGGCACCTGGGGCCCTTTTTTGCGTGAATATGTCAGTGTGGGTGCTGGCGTGATAGCACAAGTCAGACCATCCATGTCAGGGCAGGGACGAAAAGCCACAGATGAGGGGACTGGAAAGAAGAAGGCTACTACAGGAAGGGACCCATACTTCCCTCGCTGAGCCCAGGGAGCGCCAGCTCTGTGCTCGGGGGATAGCCCTGCCTTGGCACTGCACAGCCATCAGTGACTGGAAGGCGACTGGGAGGCGGGCAGAGCCGGGAGAGGAGTCGCAGGTGCCCCATTTCCCCAAACCCGGTCTCGTTAGAGTGGGCCATCGGCTCTTGGAGGCAGGGGCTCATCTTAGTTGTGAGGCCATGCCCCAGACAGCAGCTGTGGGAAGGCAGCCCAACTCCTCTGGGAGGGAAGGGGCGAGGGCAACACCGCTGGGAAGCACAGAGGCACAAAGGGAAGGAGAAGGAAGGGTGAGAAACACCCGGGACCGCGGAGCACTCCCACAGCTGCAGAGACCGAAGGAAGTGCAAGCTCAGACAAGGCAGGAGGCAGGCAAGAGGCTGCCAAGGTTGGGCCGGCACACTGACTGACATGCCTCAATCAAACACCACCTCCTCATTAGACGCTCCCTGGCTCCGCTCCCCAGGGAGCCAGTGACTCCCGTCGCCGGACCGGTCAGCTCAGCTTGAAGCACCCAGCTGCCAAGGAAAGCTGCTTTGCCAGGAGCAATGCGGTGGGGTAAGGCCCTGTAACAACAGGGCTCGAGACCTTCTAGCCTGGCTGCCATCGCAAGCCAAATGGCCAATGCCAACTGCGCCCGATTCTGCGGGGGGAATCGGTTGATGTCGTGCAGCCGCACAAGTGACAGCACTTGCAGTGTTCTCCCAGGTGGCGAGACAGGCAAGGGCAGAGGAATGACACTCGGCTCCCGGCATCCGCCCTCAGCCCTTGCTGCACTAAAATCGCTGCACCCTTGGCTGCTCCCAGAGGACACGAGAGAAGGACAACTTGGCAATCCACCACGTCTCCTGGCACTCAGACCCCGATCCCCGCTGGCTTTGAAGCCTTCTCCCAGAAGGAGGTAGGACTGCAGCGGTCGGGAGCTCCCAGACAGTCAACACTCCTGCCCTGCTCCCCGCTGGGCTACCCCTTCCCCCGGCACTCGGAGTTCCTTGGTGCAAAGAGCAGGAACGGCCTCCTCCGGGACCTACCCGAGCTGCAGGCTCAGCTTGCACCTTGTAAAATATTAACCGAGGAAACGGCGAAGTCAGCTCCACTCCTCCGAGGACAGGCCTGTGGGCTGGGCACAGAACGCCGCAGACCCAGCGACTGTCATGTCGCAAGGGCGAAAACACAGGGGGAGGAAGAAGAATTATTTCAGGATCCAGCCCCGTGCATGACACGACAGGTCGGACCGCAGGGCCGAGAAGGCCCCTTTTGGCCTTAAAAACATCCCTCGCTCCAGTCTGTAGACACCGGGGGGAGCAGAGAGCCAGCTCGCACCCACCGCCGGGGCTGGGGACCGTCCCGCGGGCCGGGTGCCGGCCGCCCTCAGTGTGCCCGCCTGCGAAACGGGTCCAAGGGAAGCGGGAGCCGCGGGGCGGGGCCAGGCACTCACCGTACTCGATGCCCCCAGACAGGAAGAGCAGCGCGATGGCGACGCTGGTCAGCTTCTTCCTCCGCGGGTCGGCCATGCACCCCCGGCTCAGCGCCCCATCCCGGGGCCGGCCGCCCAGAGCAGGGAGCCCGAAGTCCGGCCCCGGCACGCGCATGCGCCCATAGGCAGCCAGCATGGAACGCCCTCCCGGAGCGACGCTTCCGCCCCGAGCCCGCGCTTCCGCCCCGGACGGATGAGGTATTTCCGGTGCACCGGCCGGAAGCGAAAGTAGCAGCGCGTGGCGCGGCGGCGGGCGCCGAAGAGGGGGGTCCGTAGCCGCCGGTATGGCTGGGATCCTGTTCGAGGACATTTTCGACGTGAAGGACATCGACCCCGAGGGCAAGAAGTTCGACCGGGGTGAGCGGAGTCGGGACCCCCCCGCTGCACGCGCATCGCGCCCCTTTTACCCCGGGCCACGCCCCTCCGGGTCCTGATCCCCGCTCTGCCCACAGTGTCCCGCCTGCACTGCGAGAGCGAGTCCTTCAAGATGGACCTGATCCTGGACGTCAACATCCAGATCTACCCCGTGGACCTGGGTAGGTGGGGGGCCGGGTGGGGAAGTGTCCCCCCCTCCTCCCCAGGCCCGCACCGGCGCTGACCCCGCGGGTTGCAGGTGACAAGTTCCGCCTGGTCATCGCCAGCACCTTGTACGAGGACGGGACGCTGGACGACGGCGAGTACAACCCCACGGATGACAGGCCCTCCAGGTAGCGGGGCAGGCGCGGGGCTGGCAAAGGAGGGGGAAGGAGCGGGGCGGCAGCAGGGCAGCGTGTGCTCTCTCCTCTGGGGGAGACCCCTGGTTCCTAGCGCTCCTGATGGAGCTTCCTCGCGGAGGGTCGGTAAATGAGCCCCACTCCTCCTCCTGGCCTGTGTGCAGCCTTGTCTGCTTGCTCCTTCCTTTCTGCCTGCAGCCTGGTTTTTTTTTCAGAGCTCTGCCTTGTGTATTTATGGCGCTCCTCCCTGCTGTGTCCAACCGGGTCCCCGCCTGTTCTCTCTGGGGCTCTGTGCTTCTTGGCTGGGGCTCCATGTCGAGGGCACAAATACATAGTTGGCATATCAGATCAGCACCAATTTTAAAAGAACAGTTAATGTTATCGGCGGTCAGCTTTTTTTGGCCAGTGTAGCCCATAACAGCACCGACTAAATGCCACGTGCATGCAAGCAGCTGCAGCCTGTGCTCCACCAGGAGTGCAGCCCAGCACTGTGGAGAGCAGCATCTGGCTGGTAAGTGTGTTGGAGGGAAGGGGTGTGGGGGCAGATTGAGGCCCCCATGGTGAGGGAGAGAGTGGGGCAGGGGCAGGTGCTGAACAGCTGGGGCAGGTGCTGCACAGCCAGGGCAGTGAATGGGCCCCCAAGGTGAGTCACAGGGTAGAGCTGTGTCCAGGAAGGAGGCAGCTCCTCTCCGCTGTATGTACTCTTGGGGAAGGTGCACCCCTCCCTCTCCCCCCAGCTCTGCACCATAACCCACCCCAGGGGCCCATTCACCACCCTAGCTAGGCAGCACTTGCCCCTTCCCCAGTCCCACTTTCTCCCTCACTGTGGTGAGCCTTGATCTGCCTACCCCCCCCCCCACATACACACACACACCCCCCCACACACACCTCCCTGCCTCCAAGACTTACAGGCCAGATGCTGCTCTCCAAGCTGCCAGGCTGTATGTCGGCTATCAGATTGACATTGGCCAATATGGCTGGTTAACAAGTGGCCATCCGTATTGGCAAAAAAAATCCCCTAGGTCTGTGGTGTTGGGTGGGAACCTGTCAGCAAATGAAAAAAGAGGCAGACGGTTCAGCCTGCAGCACCGATCAGCTGCATGAGGGTGGAAGGATGACGGGCTGTTCAGTGTTAGCTGGCAGGGGTTTAGCCTGGAGGGGGTTTGTGTTGGGCAGGAGGGTTGGGTCCAGGATCATGCCGATTCTTGCCCTACTGTCTTGCTCTCACAGGGCTGACCAGTTTGAGTATGTGATGTACGGGAAAGTGTACAGGATCGAGGGAGACGAGACATCTACAGAGGCTGCCACGCGACTGTAAGTGTCTCCCCTGTGCTGCTTCCCTGTCGTTCGTTGGGAATTTGGTCCTTCGTGGATGCCAGGGAGTGGGGTGGTCCATGTCCTGTCTGGGCGCCAGACTGGCAGCTTGGAGGCAGGAACACCTGATTCTGCTAGCAGTCTGTGCTGAGCTGCCCAGTACGTTGGTCTCATGTGGCACTGCTTCCCTGAGGCGCTGGCTGGAGTCTGCCTTGGCAGCCAGCTCCCTCAGCCCATGATGAGCCAGTGCTGCTGCCTCTTAGCTAGGCTTCTAGAGCTTGGGGCTATGGTCATGCTCCCCCAAGTTCCTGCTCTGCTCTCATCCTTCCCCTCCACCCTAGCTCTGCCTACGTGTCCTATGGAGGGCTGCTCATGCGTCTCCAGGGAGATGCCAACAACCTGCATGGCTTTGAAGTGGACTCCAGGGTGTACCTCCTCATGAAGAAACTGGCCTTCTAATGAGTGGGAGCTGAGGGACTGCGGGAGGCAGCAGGGACCCTGCCTGATGCAGACTGTCTGGACAGACATGGACTTGCCAGCAACCTCTCTGATCCGTGGCCCAGGAGTTTAGCTCCTACACCTCTCATCTGCGTGTGCCTGAACCCTGCCATGCATTCCAGTCTGTGCAGCCAGCCCAGAGACCTGCACTGCTCACATCTCTGCTGGGTTGGCATCCAGGCCAGGAGACTGCCTCTCTGCCAAGCAGGCTGCAACCTCACCTCATACCCAGTCTCTAAAGAACTGCCCTTTGTAGGGACTGGTCACATGCAGGTGAGCTCCTAGGTCCCTGCCTGCAGGTACCAGTCACTGGAGGACTTGTCTATGGCACATGCTCTCCCCTGGCTCTCGGCCAGCTGGGAGGTTGTATTCTTCCCCCTTGGCTCCACTGCAGGCTGCAGTAGATCCTGTGCCACCCACCCAGGCAGGCCATGTGCTATATTGGCAAGGAGGGCAGCAGCTCCTGGGCCCATCCCCTCTGTTCTCTATTAAACCTGTTTTTTCAGATTTGTCCTAGCTTTTGCGTCCCACAGAATTCCACAAGGTGTGAACTAGGTAAGCAACGGGACAGAGCGCACTGGGAAATGATAGGGGCCGGCGAAAGACTGAACCCCTGCAAGCCCTGGACTGGTGACTCTCAGGCCATGCAGTGTTCAGCTTCTGTCCCTGTTGACATGATCAGCTGTGAAATCATTGACAATGCCTCTTTTGCCCAGTGCATTCTCCTTTCCAAGCTCTGATTCTAGGCTACCTGTGGGCCCTGGCAGGTGCTTCCATGTTATGTGCACAGGTGGAGATATCACTGCTCTCTCTTCACTATAACAGGGCAGGGGCTCAGTTCTGTCCAAGTGGACTGGAATTGTGCTGTTACCTCCACGAGGGCTTTCCAGTCACAGCAGGAGGGTATCCAAGGTACCCACTTACTGAAAGGATGGGATTTGCAACCCCTAGCTGCAGCAGCCCACTGTTTCAGGGGGCACGACATGGCCACAGAACTGGCCATGTTGGAGTAGACCTGGCCTTTTCATTTCAGTGTGGGCAGGGCACTTCAGTGAAGGAGCAGCTGGAAGCAAAGCCCTCTGGGAAGGTTTGCTGCATAGATGAGGCCCCTCAGCTGAAATGCTAAGGCCTGAGCACAGGCCAGGCACAACCTCCCCTCTGCAGACTTGAGTTCCTTGGCATCAGGTGGAACGTGAATGGAATGAATGCCACCAAAGCCTCAATGCCAGGGCGCGGAGAATGAGGGTGCTGGAGGAGCTGCAGGCAGGGAAGGGGTTATCCTGGGAGATGGGAAAACCATCTGCCCAAAGAGGAAGAGGGAATAGCCCAGCTGCACCACCCCAAGGGGCCCCTGCCCTATGCTACTCTTTAACCAGGCCCTGCTGGCCTCAATCACTCCTGGGCATGACCTGGGAGCCCCCTATGGCAGGGATGTGAGCCACAGATGGGCAGTAGGGGCTTGTCCTGGGAAAACACCTGTCCATCTGCCTGTCTGTGGCTCCAGCTGCTGCCACAGGGGGGTGCCAGGTGGCTATCGTCAGCCAATACCCATTCTCAGCCAGGAAGCCCGGCTCCTGGCTGGGGGGAAGATCTGCAGAAGGGAGCTGAGGCCCTGGGGATGGTCCATCTCTCACAAGTCCTCATAACCGGTGGAGCCATTCTGTGTAGGAGCAGAGCCACTTGCCCTGCCCATCACCTCTTGACAAGCAGCTGGGGAGGCACGGTAGAAAAATAGCTCTTTAATTGGAAAAGGTTTTCACAATAGAAAGACCCCGACATCCCTGCCTCCAGCAAACCCTAGGACCTCTGTCCTTTCTGTCCCAGGCACCGCTCTTCACTCTGCTGTCTGATCCCTGCAGCAGCAAACCAGCAGGCACAGAGGCTGGGTCAGCTACATCAGACCAGTCTGGCTGCAGGGCCTTTGGCTGTGCACTGGGATGAAGGCATGGGGGGCACACTTTGCTGTCACTCCTGGTGCCCATGGGAAAATCAAGTCCTTTGGCCTTGCCTACAGGGCCTTGCACTGCCTGCATTGCAGGCCCTGTACTGCCAGGAAAGCAAGCTCCTGTAAGCACCTACTGCCCAGCATCCTGAAGAAGCCCTGAGCCAAGCAGAGCCACGTCTTCCAGCCAGTTCCATCTCCTGGGGCCAGGCTCCTTCCAGCCCTGCCCCATGGTACTGGGCCACCCACCACTGGAGTAGGCTGAGGAGCCCCCTGCCTGTCATCCGTGCGGATGTGTGGCTGCAGCAGCCCCCATCTCCAGCAGGGCCTCCGCCTGCCCTGCCCATGGTATCTAACCATCAGCATGCAATGTTCTCACCGGCCCACTGAGGGGCCGGGGGGTTCTGGGGCTTTGCCCCAGCCACGGCTGCCCTCAGCACACAACTCCCTGGCCAGGTCGTGGAACAGGAACCTCAGCTTGCCCTGCACCAGCTGCCGGTATGCTAGGAATGCGGTGCTGGGGTGGCTCTGGGCCACAGTCCGTGGGGCGCAGCTGGGGCCCCCAGTGACCACCTGGCACAAGACAGAGCAAAGGGTCAGACGGTGGTTCCTGGTGCCCCAGGGCAAACCCCAGGGGCCAGTGACCGTGGAGCCATCCCCTGAGCAGGGGCAGGGTGGGGTAGGGGCTTACCTGCCAGCTGAAAGTCTGCAGCAGCAGATGGAAGGAGCTGGTTTTGCGGTGGAGCTGCTCTAGCAGGGCACCCGCACACTCCAGCCCCACGTAGCTCTGCATGGCCATCACAGCGTCTGCCAGCATTGCCAGGTCACACAGGATCTCCTGCCGCTTGGTCTCATTCTGCAGGGGGGAGGGGGGCAGCGTGTGAACCTGGCACTGCAGGGACCAGGCTTGGGCATGTGCCAGAAGGGCCCTGCTCTCTCCAGTGGTCTGGGGGCCAGGGTTGGGCATGCCTGTGGCCAAACCAGCACCTGGGGAGGGCAACGCTGTGTGTTCAGGGCAGGTGCTGAGAGGCCAGGTTGCAGCTCCGGCTGCGGGGGCTGCATCCACCCTCGGTGCCTGCAGGCACGGGGATGGGTGAGCTGGTGGGGCTGGGAAGAGGGGCTGCACTGCAGGCAGCAGAGGGTCCAAGCCTTGCCCATCTGGCCAGCTCTCCACACAGGTCCTCGCTGGGCTGAGCTGGGCTGGGCTGGGCTGGGCTGGACTCGGTGGTGGGCCTGAAATGTTGGGGTGGAGCTCTCCCTACAGCAAAGGCTGCATTTTTTTGTGGGTGGGAGCTGAGGAACAATCCCCCAATACTTTGGGTCCTGGCACTTTCCCAGCATCCAGTGCACCAGCCATGGGGTTACTCCATAGAGGCAGGTCAGAGCTCCATGATGGCTTGGTGAGGGACCAGGATCTGCATGGTTGGCTGTGCTAGAAGGCCACATAGTCCCCCCTGCTGGAGGGGGCACATCCCTCAGCAAGCCCCATACGCACTGGTATCCATTCCCCACCTCCCCTGCTAGGCGCATGCTCCGCGCATGTGTAGGGGCAGCCCTGCAGTCCCTGACGTGGTGGGAGCACAGATGCCAGCCCCCTGCTGACCCCCTGCCACCTCACTCACGGTCTTGGCTTTCCACTCGCGGAGGCTGAAGTCCACCTGGGGCAGCAGGATGGGCCGGGGAAGTGGGAGCAGCTCCTGGCACAGGCCCTGTGGGGAGAGCAGGAGCATAAGGCTCCCACTGGAGGCTCGGCCCCAGAGTGGGAAGGGCTGTGCAGGGAGGGGGTCACCCTGCTCTGTTCCCTCACCACAGTGCCGGGGGTCCCCAGCAAGGGGAGCGGGGGCTGGGGCTGTGGGAGAGCCCCCAGATACCCCACCCGAGCCCTGCCATGAGGGGTGCTGCAGGGCTCAGGACAGAAGCCCCAGGCAGGGGATAGCTCCAGCCCAGACTGGGCTGGGTCTCACCGCTCTCCTCTCCATGTCCTTGGCCTCAGTGATGTACTTGTGGATAAGGCGGCTGTCGCAGACCAGGCGGGTCGGGCTCATCCTGGACAGCCGGACGTGCAGGAGGAAGGCTGTGAGGAGCAGCAGGCCTGCAGGACCGGAAAGGCAAGATGCCACACACTGGATTTCCTAAAGAGCTGGGCAGGGGCAGAGCTCCCCTGGCCCCTACAAGGAGTGGGGTTCCCTGCCCCCCATCACTGATCTCTGTGTGCTGCTGGCCCAGTCCCGGTCGCTCCCTGCTGTGCATCGCATCTGCTGCTCTGCCTGGGGTGGTGCCAGGCAGCTCCCAGGCTGGCGCAGCCCGTGCCAGCCACGCTGGCTGCATCACGTGCATGAGAGTTGCTTGCCTCCTCCTGCAGCATCGCCACACGTACGCACCCCCAGCCGGGTGCTGCTGGGTGCATACTGCGCTGGGCTGCAGGAGGGATGGCTACTGGCATGGAAACACCCTCTCTGCGGCCCGGCGTGGCCTGCTTGTGGGTGGCAAAGGGGCTGGCACTTCCCATCCCCTGCTGGCTGGGCATTGCGTCTGCTCCTGCCCCCATGACCCTGGCTAGCTCTGAGCATGGTCTTCTTCCCAGACCATCAGCCTAACACACCTGCTCCATCACATTTTCTTTTCTGTTTTTAAATTTGGTCCCATCTCTCCTAATAATGACCCCTTCTATCATCCCAAATCATTCCTGCCCTTCCTCCACGAGGTCAGGTTTGCCCCACACAGAATACAAGACATTCCTATTGTGCTATACGTCCTGCCAGAGGAAAATTGGGCATTTGGGGTTGATAGAAAAAACAAGCCCTTGAGGTTTCCAGCAAATGTTTGTGCACTGTCACTCAGCCCCTTGGCTTTGATGTATATCTCCTGACGCTGGAGAGGCACTGTGTCAAACTACTCGTATACATACATGAATCCAAATCCAGGGTCTGAGCTCTTTTGGTCTTTGTTCACTGCGGTCTCCGATCGTTTATGTTACTCTGAACAAATCCCAACCCCTAATTAATATCTCCTTTCCGATGCAAAGATCTAAAATGAATGTGGGAAGTGGAGTATCTAGTATTGGCCACTGTCTGTTTCAGCAGCTCTCCCTCCTGTCAGGCAGCCCTTCTCCCATCTACCTTCTTGCTTCCCCTCCCTGCCCTGCCCTTGTCCCGCTGCAGTGGTGGCTGAATCCACGCTGTTTATCGTGCAAATGTGACCGTCTGGCCTGCGTCTGCCACCACCGCACCCGGGGAGCTCTGGGGGCAAGCGCTTGAGCGGACAGCTGGGGCTTGTTTCCATGTGCATGAAGGTGGGGTTGATTTTCAGTGAAGGGGCGGATAATTGCCACTCTGCCCCCTGCAACCCAGAGTTCACTCAGGGCAGGGGCCGGCCCTGCTCCGGGCAGGAGCGCACAGCATCCAGGCCATGGGAGTGGTGACTGAGATGGGGACAAAGCCTGGCCTTGGCATTCCCCCTGCAGGGCCCTGCGCTGAGCTCTGCACACCTGCTCCCGGCTCCAGGGCTCCCCGTTTAGGGTCCCTGATGGGCAACGCCTGGGGGCACCTGGGGCTGCTGCGCTCACTGGAGCCGCCTGTGGGAGCCGGAGCCATCCAGCGCTCCAAGGCAGCTCAGTTGCCAGCATTTCCTAGCCTCCGCTCCCTCCCCACTGCCCAGAACAGCCCCCTGCCGAGTGGAGGTTGGTCTTCCATAAAGAAGACCAGCCTGGCAGAGCTGGCAGTGCAGCAGCATGGCAGCATTACCAGCCCCCTAGGCCTAGGGCCAGGTCCTGTCTCCCTCAGCCCTGGCACCTAAAAGCCAAGCTCCTGGAGAAAATGTGACCCCCAACACACCTGCTTAGGTGGGGCAGGATCCAGCCCTGGGGTCTACAACACCTCAACTGTTGGATCCAGCTGCTCACAACGCCGGGAGCTGTGTAAAGGTGGCAGGGCAGAGGGCAGGGCGCCCTGCCATCAGAGGTACCTGGCACCCAGCGGGAGACGAAGGCAGGGGGTTGGGGACTGGCATAGTGATGCTGCGGATATTGGGGGGGGCAGGCGCCACGGGGCCAGGCTCCGGCTGGGGTGGGGTTTCCCAGGCCGCTTCCTGCCGGCCTGCTCCCCAGGAAGCGGGCGGCGCTGGGGGAGGATGAGCAGCTTCCTCTGCGGCTCCTGCTCCTGATAAGAAGCCCACGTGTGCTTGCGTGTGCGTGTGCATGTCCAGGCGGCACTACAGCCGCTTTCACTCTCAGGCCCTGGAGCAGGGGCCTGCCAGGCTTCACATAGGGAGAAGCATCATGGACAGAGAGGCCGGGGCACCACGGCCTGGACCCACAGGACGGCACCAGGGCAGGGGTCAGACCAGCTCCCTAGCCGGGCATGAGCTGGGGGCACCCACAAGCCTGGGGCCTCCTGTGCTATGTGGCATGCTAGTTGGGATGTTCCCTTGTCCTGGCATGCCCGCGTCTCCCCTCCTGGTCCCGGATGCCTGGTCCTATCGACTCTGCCCCCCGCAGCCCTGACCCAGCTTGCCCTGCCTACACCATTACCCTGTCCCTCTGCCCGCAGGCTCCCTGACCCAGCACTAGGCTGTCCCAGACCCATGGCCAGGCGACCCCGACCCCCTTTGCCTCTCACTCAGCTGAGGGCAAGGATGAGAAATGCCCCTAGCCAGCGGGCAGAGGCCCCACGTGCCTGCAGGGGTGGAGTGCCAGCCTGGCCAGCTGGGGCACGTGGCTGCCTCATGCCAATGAGCCACGGGACGACATGGCTGGGAGGTGCCGGAGGGGCAGGGCTGCGAGCCCTGGTGGCGTGGCCTGCAGGGCCCTATCCTGGTTTCCTCTGCCCCAGAGCATGCCCGCCCTCCCACCCCCACTCCAGGAGCAACCCTGGGCGTGGGGCACTCACGGTTCAGCTCCATGCTAAGGGGCCGTCTGGGCGCCACATCCTGCTCCTGGCGGCCTGCAGCTGCTCCCCTGCTCCTCGCCAGCAGCCATGGGGGGCGGCTCCCAGCGGGCCCCTGAGTCCAGGCGGCCGGAGCCCCGGGCTGGCCCAGCACCGCTTCCTGTTGTGCTTCTCCAAGGAGCAGGGATGAGTGCTGGCCCGCGAGCGGCTTCCTGCTTCCAGACGCTTCCTCCCTAGCTCGCCGTGCGGGGGGTGTGCGCACAGTGGGATGCCAGAGGCACCAGCTCCCCGGCGCAGGCTGGGGCCTCCTGGCACCCCGGCGCTCCCACCGTCCTCGTGAACCGGGAGCCTCCTGGCACCTCGGGCCTGACGCAGGTCTGGAGTGGCTCAGACCACAAAGCACAGCAGGAGATGGGGTCAGGGCTTGGGGACCGCTCTGGGAACAGCCTGCGGGGACATGGTGCAGTGAGCCAGCGTCCCAGCCCCTGCCTCCGGCACCGGGGACTGCACAGGGCAGGTCCCAGCCCCGGGGAAAGGGATGTAGCTACATGCTGAGATGCATCCTCCCACACACACACCCTCACATACATGCACACACATACCCCCCACAACCCTCCAGCATACTCACACTGTCATATGCACACGCACCCCCCATCCACTCCCAGACACACACACTCACCCCACCCCCAGGACAGGACCAGTAGCTCCATCCCTCCCCAGCTGGGTGGCGGCAGGGGCAGGAGGGTGGAGGAGCAGGCCCAAGCGGGGGGGGAGGAGGCAACCGCAGGCACCCCCAGCCCTTGGGGGTGGTCCAGCAGGTGGCTGATGCCGCCTGCCAGCGCTGCCCATGCGGTGGCTGGTGAAGCCCCCAGAGCCGCGCCGCCAGGGCCTCGGCAGAGCTACCACTGCCTTCCCCCCACACACAGGCCCCCCTGGCACGCAGAGGGCTGCACGCTTCATGGCCCGGTGCATGCTCAGTCTAAACACACCTGTCACCCTGCGCCCACGCACAGCCGCAGCTGCACCCGGCTGGGCTGTGGGGGTCCTGGGCGGGGGGGAAGACGGGGCCCTGGCCCTGCAGAGCTGCGCACACTCACACATGGGCACATGCAGGTATGTACACAAACAGGCAGCCAGCCGTTCCCGGCAGGGGCTGGATGGGTGACAGAGCAGGCAAAAGCAAACAGGTCTCCTCTCCCAGGCCCAGCCCCCACCCCAGCACCCAGCCCCGCAGGCACCCACCTGGGCAGCAGCTGGGCTGCACTGGGCTCCAGGGCACCCTGCAGCCCGGGGCAGTGGAGCAGGCACCAGGAGAGAGCCCAGCGGGCGCCTGAGTCTGCACGTCAGGGGCTGCGGCACCAGGCTGAGCACCAAGGTCAACCCCCCAAACCTCCCCTCCCCCGGCTGCCCACGCTCCGGGCCTTGGCCAATGCGGACGCATGCAGCCTCCGCCTGCTGCGGACGTGCAGGGCTGCACCCTTCCAGCCTGGCACCAGCACCGACACCACGGGGAGCCCCGTGGCTCCCGCAGCCCAGCCCGGTCCCATCTGTGCAAGTGGGCACCGTGGAGGGTGCTGCGCCTGGCATCCACCCTGACCCCACTTCCGCCAGAGACTGGGAATGGTCACCAGTGGCCTGTGCCCGTGCCCACCCAGCTGCTTTGCCAGCAGAGATAGCATAACGCAGGGCCTGCTCCCAGCACTGAGCTGCCCACAGCGCTGAGGCCCTGGGATGTGGCTGCAGCCTCCTTCGGCATCAGGGCAGCGAAGCTGGTTTGGGTCCAGTGAGAAGCAGCAGGCACAGAGTGGCCCCCGGCGTGGGCAGGGGGGCAGCAATGCAGGGCCTGGGGTGTCGGCATTCCCAGGGACCAGGCCCAGCAACAGCCCCGGCCCCCACCAAGCTGGAGCCCGAGGAATACCAGGGGTGGGGGCCCAGATGCTGGTGCTGGGGGCCCTGGGGCTGCCCTGATGGGAGAGGCAGGTCCCAGCCCCACCACCGGACTGCAGGCTCCTAGCCCTCCCCTGACATTTTGCACTGCCTGGAGCTGCAAGGAGGGGTGCTGCTTGCCTGAGGGGCTGGATGGGCAGATGGGGGTCCCTGCCAGGTGTACCCCTACAGCCCCTCTCCCTGCCACTGCACTGGGTATTGCCTTCCCATTCCCCAGGGGCCCCAGCGACTCTCTGGCCCTCCGGACCCATCTTGCAGAGGGGAGTCTGGGGGCAGCGCCATGGGGAGCCAGCACTATGTGGCCCTGAAACTGCAGCCCCCACAGCTCAGGCTGGCTCTTTCCATGGCCAGAGCTCCCCGAGGGGCTATGTTTCAGCCTGGGGGTGCCCCTGGGATTGAGCCAAGCCCAGCGTGCAAATCTGGGTACTGGCTGCAGGGCCCCGTGCAGGGCCTGGGGGCAGCATGTGGCAGGAGGTGACCCACAGTTGCAGGCACAAAGGGTGACAACACCACCCACCCCCCTGGGGCTGCCCTCCATGTGCACAGGCCTGAGCACACACCATGCGCACACCCCGGGGCCTTGCATGCCAGGTCCTGGCAGGGGGTGCAAGGCTGGGAGCAGCCACTTAGCCCCAGGGTAACGGGATGAGAGGCCCTGGGCACTGCAGCCAGCCGGAGGGGGCACAGCAGCTGCACAGAGCAAGGCCAGGCATGTAGCTCGCCATGCCCTGACCTGGGATGACAGGGTAGAGAGACGTGCGTGGCTCCTGCAGCAGGTCCAGGGGAGCCCGTAGGCTCTGCCCCTGCCAGTGCTGCCACCACTGTGACCTCTCCCCCTGCATGGCACAGCTGAGAGCACAGGGCAGAGCCCAGGCACCTGCACCGTGGGGCCGCAGGGGCAGGCTGCAGAGCCAGGGTGAACCCCAGGACACTCAGTGCCCTTCCCCCTCCCCCGGGCACATCTGGCTGTCATGCCCTGAGGCTGGGGGGTGGCAGCTACCCAGGTGCTGAAGTGACCCCCCCTGCTTCTTGGCATGGGACGAAGTGGCTGAGAATGGCCTCCTGGGGGGCCCTTAGCAGCCCGTTTGCCCAGGTGTGAATGGTAGCACCGAAGCCAGGCTGGGGGAGGGAGCCCGTCTCCGTGCAGCGGGGCAGGCCCCCACCACCTCCAGGCTGCTGGGAGGAAAGGGGCCACCCACATCCTGCCCCCCCCATTCAGGCCAGGATGGTAACAGACCCTGGTGGGGGTCAGGTCCTTTGAAGCCCTGTGGCCATAAAGCCCCCTCATAAATGCCCTGGGTGGGGTGGGGGGCTGCTGAGCAAACAGCTGTGTATACTCAGGGCCAGCTGTGCTGGGCGGGGCAGGGCGGGGAGGGGGGATTCAGGGCAGGAGGGATGAGCAGAGCCCCCCACCCAGGTGCATATGTGAATGGCACGGGCCTTGGTGCCAGCCCCCTTCCCCACCAGCACTCCCCTGCTGCTGTCCAAGGTGGGAAGTGGCCAGTGGGAGGCACATTTGCTGCAGCTCAGGCCATGGGCACCTTGAGGGCACTCCCGGGGTCCTTGGGCTCCAGGCCCGGGGCCGCTGGTGCTCTGGGGCGTGGGGGTGGACCTCTGAGCTCCTGCCCTGATGAGCTGTCGCTTCCCTCCTGGTCCCACTTTGCATTTGCAAATGGCTAATAAACACCGCATCCGGAGCAAACACGTCCGCCCGCACCTCATTCACGCTGCCTCAGCCCCCCTCGCCCTCCTCCCCGGGGGGCACCAGTCCTCCCACCCCCACCTCACAGCCTCCGAGGCCTTGAGAGCCTCCCACCTGCCAGGGAGGGCACAGCCCGGGCACGGTGGCATCCACAGCCAGGGCAGGGCTCCGCTGCCTTCCTGCCCTCACTTTCCCTTTTGTGCAGGTATGGAGCTGGCGGAGGGACCCGCAGCTCCCCTGAGCAGCTATGAGCTCCAATGCCAAGCAGCAAGAGCAATGGGGCCTCTCCCTGCTGGCCACCCCCGTGCCCTGGGCTGCCTAGGCTCAGCCCTGAAGCAGGTGCTGTTTCCAGGGAGGGAAGTGCTGCCATCCTGGTCCCCTGGTACCCAGACGGTGGGGTGCAGCAAGCACTGGCATTGCGTGCCCCCTCCTGGCCCTGCACACAGGGGTCCTCCTGGAAGACTCGAGTGCAGCCAGGCCTGCTTCAAGGATGCTCGGACACAGGATGGGTCACAGGGTCCCAGCCCAGGGAGATGGGGCTGTGGGCAGGACCCTGCTCAAGCCAGCTGGTAGAGTGCATGTGGCAGGAGCATACGAGCAGGGAGCAGCAGCGTGTGTACACACACATGCATTACCGTGACCATCATGGCTTTTGGCTGGGAGATGCATGTGCCCGTGCTTGTGTGAGCTGAGAGGCCTGTATGTGCAGGGGGAGGTTGCAGAGAGGCGTGTGCAGGCCTGCATCTGCGAGCCTGCGCGCACTGGGGTGTGGCATCTGTGTATCCCTACAGCAATGTGTGATCCCACCGCCCCAGGCCCAGCACCCTGCCCGCGGCCCGGCAGGCAGCCCAGCCCTCAGAGCATGGGGCTGGGGCTGCCCCGGCCTCAGGCCCAGGGTTGGGGGGCAGGAGCCAGCCAGGTACTAAGGGGTTAAGGCGGCTGGGGGCAGGAATGCGGCTGTTCTCGCTGGGCTGTGAAGTCTGGGCACAAATATTTGCCTCCTCGTTGTGTGTGGCAGGGCTCCCCGGGGGCGCAGCTGGGAGCCAGCCCCAGCAAACACCCCCAGCCCTGGGCCGCTGGTTCCCAGGCAGCTAATCCCCACTCCAAATAGCAGCCCCCACCCTCACGGCTGTCCCAGTAGCCCAGGCTGGGGCAGAAAGGATCCCCTGCACGCATGCACATGCAGCCCCTAGCTTTGATCCTTCCCCCCACCCCTGTGCAGCCCCCGCAGAGGAAACCTCTATGAGAAATCAGGGAGGGGGACTTGCAAGGAGGCTCGGGCCCCCAGGGGTGTAGACACACAGTGTGTTTACTCTGGGGTAACAGACCCCAAGCTTTTACCCTGGTAGGCTTCTTCCCCATAGTCACCCCCAGGCTCTCTGTGCTGGCATGAGGGGGCAGAGGGCAACTGCCCATGGGAGCGGACACACCAGGGTAACTCAGCCCTGGACAACAGCTTTTCCTCCAACGTTAGCGTCTTCTGGACCAGCGCTGCTCCTAACACTGTGCTATCAGGCCCCCAGAGCTTCTGGCTACGCCTACCACGCAAGTAAACAGCGGGGCTTGGTGCTTCTGCACATGACCTTCCCACTTCCCCGGGATGCATCCTCATGGCCCAATCCTCGCAGGCCTGGTCCCCCGGAGGGGAGCAGTGGCTGGTGTGGCTGCCCTCACAGAGGTGTCGAGGCAGATAGGTTGACATTTGGGATGAAGCTACCCCTGCCTGCCAGTACAGCTATGGTGTGGCATGGTGTTGTAGACAGGAATGTGAGGGTTTTGCAGCGGGGGACACAGTCCTCTGCCTTGGATGTCTCAAGCACATCTTACCACCCCAGGTGGCGGCGGGACACAGCCAGGCCTCATCCCCTGGCTTTACCCAGGGCTCTGGGTGTCTCTGGGCTCATGCCTTGAAGCTCTGCAACAGGGTGGACTGTGAGAGGCCAGGATCCCTGCACACGATCCCTTTGATCGGCCCGATGGAGCAGTGGGTACGGACACAGGCAGTGTTAGGGTAGTACAGGAGCCCGGGCCTCTGAGGGCGGCTCACGTAGCCTGGGGAGGAGGCGCAACGAGGACATGTCCGGGTTGGTTTGGGCAGGGCTGATCCTGCCTCAGGCAGGGACTTGGATCCGCTGGGACCTCAGAGGCCCCGCCAGCCCTGTGAGCCCATGGTGGGGCACCAGCCTCACTGCTGAGTCTCCCTCCAAGCTGGTGACCAAACTGCTGCTCTCTGGCCACGTGTCCCAGGTGGGTCCGTCAGCACTTTCTTCTGAGAGCGGCTGCCTGGAGCCCGCGGCCCCCAGGAGTGAGCACTCCCTGCCAGGGGCACGGGCACTGCTGCCCTCGCCATGGCCCCCACCATGCACACTGGCAGGGGGGAGTTGCCCAGGGCCTGCCTTGGGCCCCTTGCAGAGAAGAGCTGGCAGGGAGTCCTGCTAGGACCTGCTGGGCTGAGACGCCCCAGATTGTGTCCTGGTATCAACAGGGCCCAGATGCTGCCCCCTGCAGCCGCCCAGCCTGATGGGGCATCCCCAGTGCCAGGATGGGGCAGCTGGCATCAGTGTGGCCGTGGCAACAGGGCTTCCCCCTCACCACAGCCAGACATCCCTCCCTGGCTCCGCTCTGCGCGATGCGGCTGGGGAAGCTTGGGAGCGAGTGCGAGGAAATAATAAAATCCATGTGTGACAGACAAAAGGCAGCTGCTCCCCCCACCCCCGGTACCTGTTAGCCCCCCCTTGTCCCCCTCCCCGCTCCTCCTTCCCCCCCAGGGTCTTTGTCTTGGCCGCCAGAGCCCAGCTCCAGTTGTGCAAATACTGCGGAGCTTGCCATAATCCCCACGTCCAACGTGAGTTATGAGATGTTTCCACAGATCACAGTGAGCCAGGCTCTGGGGACCAGGGCCTGGCCTGGGCGACCGCACACCGCAGGCAGCCAGCCCAGGCTGGGCCGCAGGGAGCGGGGGATTAGTCATGGGAAAGCTCATCCCGAGGCTGGGGGGGCCTGGCACTCTCTCCCTCCCCCCTTGTGAGTCACCAGAGGAGGTGCTGGAAGCTCTGGGCACCCGCAGGAGGTGCCCCCAGCCCCCCGCAGGGTGCAGGGAGCCGGGGTAGCCAGGCTGGGCGCTGCTACCAGGACTGGCCCACGGATGCCCGGCGTGTTCAAAGCGCAGCAGATGCCAGCAGGCAACGGGGGATGCCCAGAGCAGGGCTGAGGGCAGCAGGGGTGGGCACACAGATGTCTTCCAGGGGGGCTGCTCAAGGGAGGAGGGCTCTGGAGCAGCACAGAGCTGGGCCATCATGCTCCTAGGTGGGGGTTAACAGCAAGCCCCCAGCTCTCGGCCAGGTGGAGGAGGCTGTGGGGGCGTGGCCTCTGGAAAAGGTGGCCCCCACCTTGGGCAGGGCTGGTTTTACTGCCCCGGGGAGGGGCAGCACGCCGGTACCCGACAGGAGCACCCGCGGGCAGCTGTAAGGCAGGGGCACGGGGGCTCACATCTGCCCCTCGCCACTCGCAAGCCCCCATGGCACAGGGACTCATGCCCCTGCCAGCCCCCTCCCCAGGCTGGGGGCACAAGCGGGGCCGGTCCATGAAGTCCATGCAGGCCCCGCCGTGCCCAGCCAAGGCACCACTGGGGCCTGTTTCCTCGCCGCCCGCACATCAGCTGGTGTCCTCCAGTGACAGCTCACGGCCAGGACCTGCCAGCTGCCACCAGGCACGGATGGGCTGGGCGCCGTCTGGTGAGGCCAGGCGAGGCTGTCACAGCTGAGCCGTGCCCTCCACACCAGCCTGCTCTGGGGGGGTGCTGGGGCCAGGGAAGGAGGCCAAGCTGGGTCCTGCTTGGACTGGCAAAAGCAGAAGGGCCTCTTCTGCTCTGCAGTGGGCATTGCCCCTCACACCCCAGCCCTGGGGCACAGGGCCCCAGCATACCAGGCTCCCTGCAACGTTGCAGGGGAAGAGCTGGAAGCAGCTCCCAGCTGCAGCACTGCCCAGAGCTGCTCTCATGAATGCACCATTATGGCTGTGACAGGCGCAGATACAGCCTCCTGGGGACCCCCCCAGCCCAGGCCAGGCCAGCCCAGCCCCCCGCGGCTCTGTCAGCTCCCAGCCTCTGCAGCAGCTGGAGCAGTTTGCCTGGATTCCTGCCCCCTGCGGCTCCGCACCCCTGCCTCCTTCCTCACTGTGCTCACACACACATGCACACACGCGCCAGCTGCCTGCTCCGGGATAGGGTGGGAGCAGCCGGCACGTGGTGCGCGGTGTCTGGCTGAATCAAGGAGCGCCCCCCCTTCCCCCCCCGCCGGAACAAAGGTCCCCTCAATCCCATTTCACCCCCTGGCTCATGGAGGGGCTGCGGGCAGCTCACGCCCCCCTGGTGCCTCCGTTTCCCCAGCTGGGGGGCTCTCAGCCCCCACGCAGCCCCCCAGCCTTGGTCTGCAGCTGTCAGTGCAGGCCCCGAGGCACATTTGGCTGCACCATGAGGGGCGCTTGGGGAGAGGTGGGAGGCAATGCTTTCTACCCACCCTGGCTGGCCAGAGACCCCCCAGCCATGCCGGCGACAAGGGTCTGGCCTCAAGTACTTGCAGCTCCATACCATGGCACTCAGCTGTCCCACTGCCCCACACCGGCACCCCCAGGCTAGTGAGTCAGGTTCAGGGGCTCAGTCCTTAACCCCGGGCACTCCCTGGCCCAGCCCGGGGGTATCCCAAGGGGCCTCGGGATGCAGATGCATGACATTTATTCCTGATTAGTCGCAACATCAGGGAAGCGGGGGGACAGTACGTGGCACTGACGCTGGAGTAAATGCTGATCTCCAGTGTGACTTGATTTCTGGGGAAGCCAGGAGGAAATTTCCGCTTGCCAGTTACCCCAGGATAAAATGCCGAGGTACCCCGGGGTAAGTGCTGTGTGATCCTGACCACTGCCCCTCTCCCTCGGGGGAGCTGTTGGCTCCATGCACGCCAGGTCTCCGTCGTGTCGTGGTCAGGTGCTGCAACGGCGCCGAGGCCTGCTGGCCGTGCGGCTGCCCCTGAGCACAGGGCCGTTGCCCTGGGGTGAAGCCAGGTGAGCTGCCTGCAGCAGCCGTGCCGTGGGTCTCCTGCCGTGACGGGGCTATGCGTGGCCACGTCCCCGGGGGTGAAGGAGCTGTGCTGGGAGCTGGCTCACGACAGCGGATGGGACCCAGGGGCCCTCCCATGCCACAGCCCCCCGCCTGGCCGAAGCAGCCCCGGGCCAGAGCTGCGCCCTCCAAGGGGAGGCCAGGATGGGCACGGGGTCACAGGGCGCGGGGGTCAAGGCGGTGCAAGGCCTGTATGGATGAGCGCAGAGGAGGGCGGTGAGTGAGCGGGGAGGCAGAGTCCGTGGTGAAGCCCCCGGCCCAGCCCTCGGCTTGGAGCCGGCGGGCCCCCTCTCCGGGCCCAGCAGAGACGGCCTGCCCCCGGCCCGGCGGGCTCTGCCCGAGCCTGGCCCCTGCTGCCCGGCCCCGCGCCCGCCGCCCGTCCGCGCCAGCGTCGGCTGCCCGGCGGCTGCGGCGGGCCGGCTCCGCGGGGCGCTGGCGAGGCTGCTCCGAGCCCCGCCGCCCGCGCCCGCGCCCCGGAGAGCCCCTGGGGGGCCGGCGGGGGGCCTGGCACGGCCGCGGGGGCCCGCAGCCGCCCGGGTGCCGGCTTCGGGCTAGTGCGGGGCCGCCGCGCCGGGCGCGAGACGCGGGCCGCCGGGCACAGCTCCGCCGCGGGCTGCGCTTCGCCGCCGTCGGGGCCGCGGGGCGGCGGCGGCGCTGTGCGGGCGGGGGCCGGTCCCGCTCCGCTCCCCCGCTGGGCCCCGCGCCCGGCCCGGCCCGGCCGCAGCCTCATTCGCGGAGCCTTTGTTTGCTGACGATCCTGGGCTCTGCGCTGCCGCCGCCGCCGCCTATAAAAGCCGGCGGGGCCGGGGCCGGCGCAGCTCCCGCCTCGGCTCGGCTCGGCCCGGCCCGCCCCGCCTCGCCTCGCCTCGCCTCGGCCCGCCGGCCCGGCCATGCCCGCCGCGGCGCTGCTGGCGCTGGGCGCGCTCCTGCCCCTCGCCCTGGGCCCGGGCCCCGGCCGCGCCGCGCGCCCCAAGCCCGCGCTGCCCATCCAGCCCGACGCGGAGCCGCTGCCCGCCCGCGCGGCGGCAGGTAGGGGCCGCACCCCGGCCGGGCGCGGGCGGGCGGCGCGGGAGCGGGGCAGGCGGGGGTGCCGCGCCCGCGCCCCGCGCTCAGGCTGCGCTCCCGCAGGCTGCTCCTTCGGCGGCCGCTTCTACGCGCTGGACGAGTCGTGGCACCCGGACCTGGGCGAGCCCTTCGGCGTCATGCCCTGCGTGCTCTGCTCCTGCCAGCCGGTACGTGCCGGCGCCGGGGGGCTCGGTCCCCCGCGCCCTGCGGAGCCAGGCGCAGCCCCCTCCCGCCCCGGGCCCGGGGGGCCGAGGGAGCAGCCCCAGCCCCAGCCCCAGCCCGCCCCTGCATCAGCGCACCGGGGCATCAGCGCACTGGGGCATCACCGCACCGGGACCCAGCCCCAGCCCAGCCCCTGCATCACCGCACCGGGGCATCACCGCACCGGGGCATCACCGCACCGGGACCCAGCCCCAGCCCCAGCCCAGCCCCTGCATCACCGCACCGGGGCATCACCGCACCGGGGCATCACCGCACCGGGACCCAGCCCCAGCCCAGCCCCTGCATCACCGCACCGGGGCATCACCGCACCGGGACCCAGCCCCAGCCCCAGCCCAGCCCCTGCATCACCGCACCGGGGCATCACCGCACCGGGGCATCACCGCACCGGGACCCAGCCCCAGCCCAGCCCCTGCATCAGCGCACCGGGGCATCAGCACACCGGGACCCAGCCCCAGCCCAGCCCCTGCATCACCGCACCGGGGCATCACCGCACCGGGGCATCAGCGCACCGGGACCCAGCCCCAGCCCAGCCCCTGCATCACCGCACCGGGGCATCACCGCACCGGGGCATCACCGCACTGGGACCCAGCCCCAGCCCCAGCCCAGCCCCTGCATCAGCGCACCGGGGCATCACCGCACCGGGACCCAGCCCCAGCCCAGCCCCTGCATCACCGCACCAGGGCATCACCACACCGGGACCCAGCCCCTGCATCACCGCACCGGGGCATCACCGCACCGGGACCCAGCCCCAGCCCAGCCCCTGCATCACCGCACGGAGACCCAGCCCCAGCCCAGCCCCAGCCTGCCCCCTGCATCACTGCACCGGGGCATCACCGCACGGAGACCCAGCCCGCCCCCCTGCATCACCGCACGGAGACCCAGCCCGCCCCCCTGCATCACCACACGGAGACCCAGCCCCAGCACAGTCCCAGCCCACCTCCCTGCATCACCACACCAGGGCATCACCACACTGAGACCCAGCCCCAGCCCACCCCCCTGCATCACCGCCCGGGGACCCAGCCCAGCCCTGGCCAAGCCCAGCCCCAAACCATCCCAGCCCCAGCTCATGGAGGACATGCAGCCCCACTGCATTTCACCTGCCCCAGCCCCCCAGGCTGCAGCAGGCAGCTCCCCTATCAGGCCCTCTTCACCCTGGAGAGGCGGGGAGAGGCTGCCCCTTGGGTCCATGCTGCTGAGTTCCCCTGGAGCAGCAAGGTGCCCTGCCATTTACACAGGCACATGCACACATGTGTGCACACATACATGTACCCGCACCCACACATACACTCATGCACATACCTGCACACCTGCAGAGGCACATGTGCATATGCACGGCTGTGTGTGCGCATGCACACATGTATCCATGCACACACACACATGCACACACATACATGCACCCATGCATGCACACACCCTGCCTCCCCAGCAGCAGGCAGGCTCCCTGCATGCTGCCCCCACAGCCCCCGTGCACACTCCGCTCTCCCCCTGCAGCAGCGGAGCCGCCGGGGGAAGGCCACGGGCAAAGTCAGCTGCAAGAACATTAAGCACAACTGCCCCCCCCCGCCCTGCAGCGAGGCTGTCCTGCTGCCAGGCCACTGCTGCAAGTCCTGCCCCAAGGGTAAGGCCCTGGCTAGCAGGGGATACCAGGCACAGGCCCTGGCAGGGAGCGGTGGCGGTGGCTGTGGCTGTGGCGTGGGCTGAGGTGTCCTCAGTCCTCGGGGTGGAGGGAATTTCCCTGTTTGTTTGGGTCTCACGGCAACGGGAAGCGGTGACCGAGGACACGTGACGGGCCAGCCCGCCAGCACGGGCCGGGAGTTGAGGCAGGGCGTGACTGCAGGCACCTGAAGGCCCCCCCTTGGAAACCACCCAGGGGGTCACAGCCAGGGGTGGCAGGGTCCCTGCCCTGAGAGAGGGTGGCAGGAATGCACAGGGCAGCAGCTTGCCCCTGGCCCCCGTGCCCACCTGCCCCCCACCCTGGACGTTATAGGGTGGCTTATAGGCAGGAAGGCCGGAGAGGCATGCATTCCCCTCCTGAGCCTGCCCAGGCCTGGCAGGGCAAGTCCGACACAGCCCTGCCTTTCCTTGTGCCTCAGTTTCCCCGCCTTTGCGCTAGGGGCACCAGTCCCTGACCCAGGATGTCTTCTCTCCCCCCAGCTGAGAAGAGCCGCGAGCCGCCCCCGGGCAGCTTCGAGACCTCCCAGGACAAGGAGGACGGCTTGCACAATGACCGCTCCTACCTCAGCACCGAGGACCTGGCACGGGACGACAGCCGGGCAGGTAGCTCTGGCCTGACCGGGGTGCCCGTGGGCCGAAGGCAGCTGGGATCAGGATGGGGCTGAGGCAGGGGCAGCAGCAGGTGCTGAAACAGGGGCTGGCCTATTACTTGCAAAGCTGAGGCTAGGAGCTCCCGGCCCTGGCACGCAGCCTGCTCTGATGCCACCTGAGGGGGGTGGCATTCTTCAGGTGCCCAGACCCCCATGCCCGCCAGTGCCCCTCATGCACTGACCTTGTCCCCCCCGCCACAGAGTTTGTGGCCCTGCTCACCAGCGCCTCACAGCCTGCATCCGGTGCCGTGGCCAAAGCCAGCTTCACCCTCGTGCGCTCCTACCTGCTTTTCTCCATCAGCTATGAGCGGTGAGTGCCCCCACCCCTGAGGCCTTCCCCCCACCAGGGCATCACGGGGGGCTCCCCTGGCACCCCAGATTCTGGGGCAGAGGTGCAAGCAAATCCTGACCCTGCAAAGGGCCGTGGCCACGCGGGTACAGGGAGGGGGTATTTTAACCCTTTGCTGGCTGGCTATGGCTGTGGGGCAGCTGGCCGGGCGTGTGGAACAGCTGGGCTGCCCCAGACCATCCTCCCGGGGCTCGCGCGGCTCCGTCCCAAGCAGGAACATTCCTTTCCTCAAGGTTTTTATTAAAAACAAATTCAAGGGAATGGGATGGCAGCCAATAAACAGGATCCAAGCACACATGGTCGCGGGCCCAGCCCCCTCCCAGCCTCCCCATGCCCCCAGCTGCTGCTAGTGGGGACCCCGGCTCAGGCAGGCTTGGGGAGCAGCAGCCTGTCACCCCCCTCCCCTTCCCATCACCCTGGCGGCCTGGGGATCCCCACATCTGGACACTGGGGAGGCTGGGCCCTGTTTCCCAGCACTGCAGCCCTCCTCCTCCTTTCCAGGCTTTGCATAGTAAAGTGGTGACTAATTCCAGGCCGAGCCGTGTAGCCAGAGGAGCTCAAATGCTTATTATCCCTGGCCGGGTTTGGGGCTCTGCACACACGGCCAAGGGCCCAGCCATTGCATCGAGGTGCCTCCTACCCAGGGGCGACATCCTGGGGCTGCTTCTGGGCCAGACCCCGCCCCCCCCAGTGCCAGAGGTAGTGCCAGGGGTGGAGGGCTGATGCCTCCTGACCTTAGGGGCATTGTGCAGATGAGGCACCTGCCCCGGCCCCTTATAGGATCTGTTAGATAAGCCTGGCAGTGATGGTAGGTGCACATCCCCAGGTGCTAAGGGGGATTTGGAGCAGGGAGCCAGGCCCCAGGCCAGGACCAGGGGGCTTGTGAGGTGGGGCAGGGAGCTCCCAGCCCCTTCCCTGTCCCTGGGGGGGGCCCAGCAAAGCTCTTGGGGAAGCTGCCCAAAAATCTGCTCCACAGACTTCCACTTTGCCCCACTGGCCATGCTACCCCCATCCCCAGCACGCATGCACTCATGACGGCGCCTGTGCGCACACCTCGTCACCCGCCAGGCCCGTCCGGCTCCCACCCTGCCAGACGCCGGAGTGCCGGTGCACGTCTGGCGCTCGCAGCCTGCCCCTGGCCCCGCGGGGGATGACGCAGAGACTCTGGCTGCCAGCGAGCCAGCCAGGAGAAGCCCCGGCGCCCCTCACCCCAAACTTACCCCCCGGCGCCCCAACCCAAACTTACCCCCCCTGCCCAGGGGATGGTGTCCTCCCATGGCCCGGCCTCGTTGGACCCAGCCCAGGAGATGCAGTCATCCCCCCCTCCCTCCTTCGGAGGGCCTGGCGCAGCCGCCCAAAGTCTCGATGGCACGTGGAGGCAGCTCTGCGGCCTGGCTCCCATCCAGCTGCACCTGGAGCCCCGCAGGGCCAGCGGGGCACTGCCCAGCTCCCCATGCCCCCTCCAGCCAGGGAGTGCATCAGGAGCCCCCGCTTAGGGCAGGGGCTGGCCAGGACCCTTGGCCCTGTGGGGGCTGGTTTCGGACCACTTGGGAGGTCCCAGAGCTCCAGGCAGCCCCACAGCTCAGCCGGGTCTGGCGCCGGGTCCTCTCCACAGGCTGGGCCGGCCAAGCCGCGTCCGCTTCACGGAGCCCGATGGCAGCGTCCTGTTCGAGCACCCCGTGCAGAGGAATGTGGATCCGCGGGACACCATGGTGAGAGGGCCGGGGTGCTGCTGGGGCTGGGGCTGGGCTGGGGCCGGGGCACCCCCTGAGCACCTCCCGCTCCCCGCAGATCTGCGGCGTGTGGTGGAACCTGCACAAACCCTCCCTCCGGCTGCTGCGGGCCGAGCAGCTCCGCGTCTCCCTGGTCACCAAGGCACAGCCGTCCGGCGAGATCCGGGGCCAGATCTTCAAGCACCGGGCCCTCTTTGCCGGTGAGGCCTCTCCTCCCCTGCCAGGCCCCGGAAATAGTCTCCACCCCGTGGGGAGCGTCCCGTTGCCAGGGGCCCTGTGCACCTGTCCAGCCAGGCCACGCCAGGTGCCTTCCTCCTGACCCACCTCCCTTCCTGCCTCTGCCTGCCTGGAGTGACCCGTGTGACCTTTGTGTCCCAGAGACCTTCAGCGCCGTCCTGACCTCAGTGGACCCGACGCACCTGGGTGTGGGTGGCATCGCCATGCTGACCCTGAGTGACACAGAGAACAACCTCCACTTCCTCCTCATGGCCAAGGGGCTGCTGGAGCCGGGCGCCCAAGGTGAGGAGCAGGGTCGGGCCAGGGGGCTGTGTTGTCTTGTGTCCAGGTTGATGGTAGTTTTAATAAGAGGTTGGATGATGGATTTGTCTGGGGTGGTTTGGACAGAGCTGATCCTGCCTCAGGCAGGGCGTTGGACTGGATGAGCTCTGGTCCTTTCCAGCCCAGCTTCTCTATGACTGTCTATGGGGATGGATGTGTCTGTGGGGCACAGGGCCCATGGGAAGTGGCCACGTTGTGGGGTCAGTAGCTGGGTGCAAGCACCTGGGAGGTGGGGGGCGCTGTGAGGCATGGCTGCTTGGTGGGGGATTGGGGTGTATGGGGGAAGAGGTTGGATGAGAAGGTGTGTGGTGGCCTGGGGGGTCACGGCAGCGGGGTGGGGGCATGTGCTGGGACTGGGTGTGAGGGGAGGTCAGTGGGGTGGGGGTTGGCAGGGGCATGGTGGGGTACCACATGGGTTGCCCCTCTCCACCCAGAGCTCCCGTGGGTTCCCCTGCGGCTCCAGATCCAGCACCAGGGCCGGGTGGTGCGCGAGGTGTGGACCAACATCACGGCGGAGGTAAGCACCCCCCACTCCCTTCCCCTCCCCCTCTGCCCCCCAAGGGCATCTCCTGCCTCGGCTGAGCACTGCCGCCCCCCTCCCTTGCTGTCCACGCAGGCCCCCGACTTTGCAGAGGTGTTGAGCGACCTGTCGGCCCGCGAGATGCAGTGGCTGGGGCAGGGGCAGCTAGTGATGGCAGTGCAGAGCGAGGGCCGGCCCCCGCGCCAGCTCGCCGGCACCATCGCACCCAGGAGGAGCTGCGACAGTGAGTGCCGGGGGCTGGCAGGGAGAACCCCCTGCACCCTTGGGGTCAGAGGGCAGGGCTTCCATGGAGAGGGTGGAGCTCCTGGGGAGGGGGCAGGGCTTCCATGGAGGGGCGTGGCTTCCACAGAGGAGGTGGAGGGGGTGGAGTCATCTGCTGCTGCCAGTCCCACCCACCCTGTGGCATGGGATGGGTGGCACGTGGCTGGGTGCCCTGGCTGGTTCCCTCCAGGCATCAGTGTGCAGCTGCCATGGGTCGGGGGGTGGGTACTCCAGGGGGGCGGATCTGTGCCATGCCCTGAGTGCCCCATGCCCCTGTGCCTCTTCTCGCAGCCATCCAAAGTGTGCTGTGTGGGGCTGATGCCCTGGTGCCAACCAAGACAGGAGCTGTGGGCTCTGCCAAGCTGGCGCTGCACGAGAACGGGACGCTGGAGTACCAGGTAGGCGAGGACGGGGGGGTACACCCATGTACCATGCGTGTGCAGTTGGACATGTCTTCTCCACCCTCATTCTACAGGGCTGACCTCCAGCCACTGGGTGGGCCGGACCAGTGACCCCCTTCAGCTTCAGCGCTGGATCCTCTGGTTGGGGTCCCCAGTGTGGCTGTCTCACAGGGCCAGGGCAGGAAGGGAGTGTGGGCTAGTGGTTGGAGCAGTGGGCTTCTGTGTTTTATGGCAGCCAGTGCCCCCCTAGGCAGTGCTGTGATGGGGAGCCTGCACCCTAAGCCAAACGCCTGCAGCAAGAGGCTGCCAGGGGCTCCCCAGACCCCCAAGGGGCTGTTGCCTCGAGCTGTGGAGTATTGCCAAAGGCACCAGCCCCATGGAGACCATCTCTGGGGCCCAACCTCTCCCCCCACAGGTCCAGGTGGCGGGGACAGGCAGCGAGGTCGTCAGCATCACGCTGGAGACTAAGCCGCGGAGGAAAAGCAGGCGCAACATCCTGTTCGACATGACGCCCAGCTACCAGGATGGGCTGGTGAGCCCACAGGGTGACCCGTGGCCTGCCCGGCGGGGCCAGGGCCATACAGGCTCAGTCTGCCACTGGCTTTGGTATCTGGATGGATCCAACCCGCTTTGGGGAGCAGCTGGGACTCTCCCAGGGAGACCCCTCCAGGCAGCAAGGGCTCCTCTGCCCTTCCTGGGGCCAGCTCACAGCAGGGACCCTCCTTGACACCCCTACTCCCCCCAGCTGGTCCGAGCCCCCAGCCAGCTGTGGATGATGTCTAGAAAGACACATGCTGAGCCAGCCGCTGTCCCGCCAGAGACCCTCCGCTGCCCTGGGACACAGGCTGCTGGCTCCCCTCGGCTGGTCCTGCTCCTCCTGCCCTCCTGGCTGCACCCAGAGGCAGGATAGAGACCTTGGGGTGGGTCCGCCCAGTCCTGGGCACAGCCCTGTCCCCTGTGGCTCCGGCCCCATGAGGCACTAACAAGGTTGCGCAGCCTTTGCCACCTGAGCAGCAGTGTCACATAGGCAGGCCCCATGTGTCCAAGTCACGCCCACCCCCCTCCGCAGCGATCTGCCCCCTCCCACGATGCTGGGCCCTGTCTTCTGGGCCTCTCCCCAGGTTGCGACAGCCCCTATCTCCCCCCTCTTCTGCTCCCCATGCCCCTTCCCCAGCCCGTCCAAGCTCAAGGGGCAATGCCAGCCAGTCTGTGCCCATACAGGGAGGCTGGCCATCTGCGCGGCAGGGGAGCGAACCTGGGGCCACAGCGCTCAAGCTACGGCAGCAGCTCCAGCCGCAGCCGGCAGCAGTAGTAGGCTGTTACCCTGGCATCTGGTATGAGAACTGGAGCTGGGGACAGCGATCCATGGGGGGCTTCTCACTGTGCCCTTGTCTCCACCCTCCCACCGCGGTCAGGCCAGTGGGACATGGCAGGACCTGACGGCCCGGGACGCCCACATGCTGCTGCAGAACGAGCTCTTCCTCAACGTGGCCACCAAGGACTTCGAGGAGGGGGAGCTGCGGGGCCAGATCAGCTCCCTGCTCTACAGCGGCCTCCTGGCCCGATACGCAGGTACCCATGCCCTGTGCCACAGGATAGGGGGTGCACCTCGCCCTGCACCAGGTGGGGGGCTGGTGCCGTGCCCCCAGCACCTGACCCCGCACCCTCTTTCCCGCAGTGCTGCCCACCCCCCTGGCGGGGCAGTTCGTGGCGCCAGCCGTGCGCACAGGTGCCGGGGGCCATGCCTGGCTGTGGCTCGACGAGCACTGCCACCTGCATTACGAGATCGCCGTGGCTGGGCTGGGCCGGGCGGACGACGGCACCGTCAGTGCCCACCTGCACGGTGTGGCCGAGCTGGCTGGACGCAGCCGCGAGCCCAAGCGCCTGCTCAAGGGCTTCTATGGCACAGAGGTGGGCAAGGGGCAGGGAGTGGCCTGGGGGGTCCTGTGCGGGGGAGCCATGGAGGGGGCATGGGGAGCTGGAGGGGTGCCCCATGGCTGGGCAGGGGGCTCTGGGAAGGGCTGGGGGAGACGAGGGGCAGTATGGCTGGGAGATGAGGCAGAAGAGCGAGGAGGGGCCCAGGTCTCCTCTGTTTTGTGGTGGCTCCAGGGCTCTGGTGGGGAGGACTGGTCCCTCTCACACGTGCCCCCCATGCCAGGCCCAGGGCGTGGTGAAGGACCTGGACGCAGAGCTGCTGCGGCACCTGGCACAGGGCACGGCCTTCCTGCAAGTCAGCACCAAGCTGCACCCCCGCGGGGAGCTGCGGGGCCGGGTAGGTGCCACCCGTGCCCTCCCCACCCCACCCCACCGCGGGGCAGCCAGTGGGGGCCAGGCTGGAGTGGGAGATGGGGGCGGCTGCCCTGCTGGGTTTGCCATGGGGTGTGGGCAAACAAAGGCGCTAACTGCCAGCTCTGGCCCAGTCCCTCTCCTGCCCCCAGCCATGTCCAAGCCCCGCACCTGCGCTGCCTCAAGGGCTTGGGGAGTTCCTTGCCTGCCCTGCCAGACACGTGCCCCCCCGCCATGCCGTGCCGTGTCGTGCCCCCACAGGTGCACATTCCCAACCAGTGCGAGGTGGGGGGCGTGCGCCTGGCCCCCAGGGATGAGGACAATCTGCCGGAGGCCTCCAGGCCACGGGACGTGGAGCAGCTGAAGAAGGATCCCAACTCCTGCTTCTTCGAGGGGCAGCTCCGGGCCCACGGCTCCCGCTGGGCCCCCGCCTACGACCCCAAGTGTTCGCTCTGCAGCTGCCAGGTGACGGGGCCCGGGGCGGACGGGAAGGGGCAGGGGCATGCGGGCCTGGGCAGGGCAGGGCAGGGCAGGGAGCATCTCTACCCCAACCCCTATCAGAGGATCCTGTCTCAGGCCCGCTGCCCTGGCCTTGGCCTCTCTCCAGGGCTGGGGCTCCTGGCATGCCATGCCCCCTGCCTCTGGGAGGGCAAGAGCCTACTACGGCTGCTGCCCTGAGGGAGCTCCCCCTCGGTTTCTGCAGCAGGAGCCCGGGACTGGGGGGTGCCGAGTCTGACGCCAGCTGCACCCCTCTCTGCTGCCCACAGAAGCGCACGGTGATCTGCGATCCCATCCTGTGCCAACCCCTCAACTGCACGCGCCAGGTGCATCCCGATGACCGGTGCTGCCCTGTCTGCGAAGGTACCAGGGCAGGGAGGGGGCAGCAGCAGCCTTGCTTGGCCCCTGGGAGACGCCCCGCTGCCCTCCTCCTCGGCCAGGCAAGGCTGTGGTCTCCCCGCATGAGGAGATCCTTGGAAAGGCAGCGGGGGGCACAGGGGTGGGCCAGTGGCTGGGGCGTTGGCGGTGCCCAGCTTGTCCTCACAGTGCCCCCATCCGCACAGAGAAGAAGCCTGGCCAGGATGCGCCGAAGGTAGAGAAGGCGCGAGACAGCAGCGAGGGTGAGTCCTGGGGCAGCGCCAGGGGCTGGGGCAGGGCTCCGGCTGCAGTGCCCATCTCGGCACTGGGGCGTTGCTCACCCGGCTCGGGGCCGGAGCCCTGACATTCCCCCCACCCGCTTCCCACCCCAGGCTGCTACTTCGACGGCGACAAGACGTGGCGGGGAGCTGGCACCCAGTGGCACCCCGTGGTGCCCCCCTTTGGCCTCATCAAGTGTGCTGTCTGCACCTGCAAGGTACCGTGGGAAGAGGCCACGGTCCAGGCATTGCCCCAGGAGGGGGAGCCCGGGGCTGGGGGGCCTGGGCTGGTGCCCCCTGTGGCAAAGGGCTCCAAGGCTGCCCTCCTCCACCCCGTGGTCTCTCCACAGGGGGCGACCGGCGAGGTGCACTGTGAGAAGGTGCAGTGCCCGCGCCTGAGCTGCACCAACCCCGTCCGCCTGAGCCCCTCCGACTGCTGCAAACAGTGCCCAGGTGAGTCCCGTGCCCACCCAGGTGAATGGGTCTTCCTGGTCTGCTCAGAGCCGGGGCTTGATGGGCTAGAGGCTGGTGGGGGCAGGAGGCTGGGGTTAATGGCCCGTGTGCCCCGTACCCTTCTGCTCCTGCTCGAGCACCGGCAGCCTGGGACTGCCCCGGGGGAGGGAAGGCTGCTGCTTGGGGCAGCCTGCAGGGGATGCTGGAGGTGGAGGTGTGTGCCCAGTGCCCACCCCCTCCCCAGCCCAGCACCAACCCCTGCTGTGCCCCGGCAGCCCCGGAGAAGAGCCCCCCCGAGCTGTCGGACATGATGCAGGCAGACGGCCCGCGGGCCTGCCGCTTCGGGCGCCATTGGTACATGAACAACGAGAGCTGGCACCCCACTGTGCCCCCCTTCGGTGAAATGAAGTGCATTACCTGTTGGTGTGTGGTGAGTGACTCCTGGCGCAACCAGCACAGGTGCTGGGCATGGCCCCACACTGGACATGCTCCCTGGCAGGGCTGGCACTGGTCTGAGCAAGGACTGGCATGGGATATGCTACTGGGGGGGTGGCTGGCACAGGCACTGGTCATGTGTCCGGCTGCGCAGTGCAGTGCTGTGATGCAACCAGGTGGAGACAGGCATGGCTCCTGCCAGAGGAGCTCTGTGCAGCCCCAGCCCCTGCCCTGGGGCATCTCCCTGCAGCCTCCCGCCACCCCCGCCTGGCCAGGACCCCCTGTAACCTGCCTCCTTCATCCCCCACAGGCAGGGGAGACGCACTGCCAGCGCCAGGAGTGCCCACCCTCCGCCTGCTCTGGCAGTGCCAAGAAGGAGAACCACTGCTGTACCAGATGCCAGGGTGAGTGAGCGCTGTGCCCAGCTTTCTCTGCCATCTTTGGAGATCCCCCCACCCCATTGTGCCCAGCCGCAATGAGTGGCGGGTGGGGTTGGAGTGCCCCCGGCGGCTGGAGGGAGCTGAGTCCGCTGGAGAGCATCATGCCCATGGCCTTGCTGGGATGCCAGGGCCTCTGTGCCATGCAGGCACCAACTGGGTTCACCAGGGCAGCCTTGACATTGGTGCATCCCCTGTGCCCCCAGCCCAGATACCCCCTGCTCCTGCCAACCCTAACCCCGGCTCTGTCCCGCAGCCCCAGACACCCTCCCCGATGTCCTCGAGAAGCCCCACGATGACGCCCTGGAGGCCTGGAGCCACTAGCCGGGCAGCCAGTGGCCAGAGCATGGCAGCTGCTGGGAACAGGTCTGGACCCCAGCCACGGTGCTGTCTCCTGCCGGCTGGGGCAGGGGCCCGCGGCTGGACTGACCCTCGGACATGCCCAGCTCAACATGTGCTGGGTTCTGCCTTCAGGCCTGGGCAGTGGCGCCGGAGGAGCCCAGCTGTGCCCTCACTCTGCCCCATGGTATGGGTCACCTCAGCTGCTCCAGCTTGGCAGAGGAGCCGGTAGCTGATCTGGGGCACAGGAGGCCAGGGACAGCTCTGCACTTAACATGAATGCAGGGAGGGCAGAGCCGCAGCCCAGTCGGGGTCACCAAGGGCTGGGCACTGCCCAGGGCCATGTGCCAGGGCTGTGCAGTCCCTGGCAGAGGCAGGTAGCACAGCGCCCCGTGCCCAACCTGTACATAGTGTACAGTCCCCCTCCCCCTGGCCTGCCCTGCCCCCTCTGCCCCATCCTCGGTCTGGGGGCTGTGTAATTTATGGTTCTGGGGGCTGGGGTCCCCCCCACACAGACGGATTATTGGAGACGATGTATTTATTAAACGCCAGGTGAAACCCGAGCTGGGCTCCACGTCCCCTTGCTGACCACACACACACACACACGCCAGCTGGCACAAGGGCACACACGGGCTGGCATGTGTGAGAGCTGGCATGCTCATGGCTTTCCATCTCAGGAGATAGGCACTGCCCAGCTCCCTCTGGGGCTGGCATCTCCCAGCCTGGAGTTACCTGCCTCCATCCCAGCTGCTCCTGCCCCCCCCCCCAAATCATTGGTACAGGTGAGGTTGGAGCACCCCCTGGTGGCTGCTTGGTGCCCTGCAGGTAGCAGGCACAGGGGGTGCAGGCCCATGGCAGCAGGCTTCAAATCCTGATCTGCCAGAAAGCCGAGGGAGAGCCCCCCTTTTCCCCTCTTGCTGCACAGCGTAGGGCACGGACCAAGCGCTCGACATTGCAGCAAAGCAGATGTAAGCTGCATCCCAGGAAAAACGTCTTCACTGTGAGAGCAGGGAGGCAGTGGAACAGGCGCCTAGGGAAGCCACGGCCTCTCCGTGGCTGGAGGTGTTCAGGGAGAGGCCGGGCAGCCACTGCTCGGGGGATCTAGGCGCAGAGATTTCATAGATTTCATAGACATCAGGGCTGGAAGGGACCTCGGAAGATCATCGGGTCCAGCCCCTCGAGATGCTGTGTTTGACTTCAGGTATTTTCCAGGCTTCGGGGCTTTGCTGGTTGCCCCCTACCCTCTTTCTGCTACATGTGTCGGGGGTTTAAACATTTCTCGGGTGCTGGCTGCAGCCCAGGCTGGGGATGATGACTGGGCTGTGCCCGTGCTTCTGCTGGGACTTAGGTCTGACCATCTGCTCAGGGTCACATTTGGAGCCAGACTTGCCCCAGTCAGTTTGGTACGGACGTGGGCAGGAAGGGGGTTTGCCTTCCTCTGTATTGGAAGCACTCTTGAGCATATATTAACAAACTTTTATAGAAGTAGGACATTGGCTGCTGTGATCCCCCTGCCCCCCCTTTGGCAGGTTCGGGTGTGATGTCTTGTGTTGTGTCAGGGTTGATGGTAGTTGTGCTAAGAGGTTTGATGGTGGGTTTGCCTGGGGTGGTTTGGACAGGGCTGATCCTGCCTCAGGCAGGGAGCTGCACTCCAGAGGGCCCTTCCAGCCCCACTTCTCCATGACTCTTGCCATGGGCCACAGGGCCCCGTCAGCTCCCTGGAGGGGCTGCTCTGAGTTGTCCTTCTCCAGCCAGAGCCCGTGTCTGGAAGCCCAGCTTACACACCCCTGTGCCAGCCAGGCACTGAGTTGTCCACATGGGGAGAGGCCACATCCCCACAACAACAAGCCCCATCTCTGGCAGGCAGGAACCTGGTACCTAGAGACAGGTACCATCCGTCATCAGGAAAAGGCGACCTAGCACATGGGGTAGGGATGGGAGAGTTGCTAGTGGTGTGCGGGGGCTAGGGTGGCATGAAGAAGTGGGCAAGGAATAGGTGGGGAAAGCAGGGCAGAGATCGGGGCAGCTGGGCACACAAACTGGGTGAGGGTGCCCACGGAAGCCCCAAAGCAGGTGGGTGCCTGGCTGCCTGCAGAGCTCATGGGACAAGGGGCACTGGCCCCACTTCCCGCAGGCCCCTTTCCCTCCAGAGCAGATTCCCCACAGAAAATCAGTCAGGTCTCCTGCACCCCTGCGATACACATGTGTGCACACTGCATACACATGGTTCCTACTGCACACATGCGCACAGGCACCCACACCTGGAATACCCCGGCTACCTACCCCCAACACACACAGGGCCCCTGTACACCCCCCCCCTTGCACATACACATACACACACACACACACATACACACACACACACACACACACACACACAGAGTCATGGACACAGTGCAGACTATCTACACTGCATCCCACCAACACAGTCAGGCCCATCTGATCCGGGGCCTTGGGCCAGGGAGCAGGGTTCGGGCCCTGGGGTAGGGGCTGGAGGATGGGGTAGGGCACTGGAGCAGCAGAGGGAGCAGAGAGCAGGAACCGCCAGTCGCCCGGGCGCTCTCTGCTGTGGCACCATCAGAGCCAGGCACGGGCAGGGGTTGGATGATAGCGATGGGGTGATCCGGGCCCCTCTGCCCCAGGCCGGAGGCCGGCGCGCGCTAGCGAGCCAAGGGCCGGCTCCAGGCCAGGGCTGGGAGCTTATCCCACAACTGCCCGCCAGGGGGAGCCTCGCAGTGCCCGTGCCAGCAGGGCAGGACCCCCCCAGGGTTTGCCCAGGCTGCCACAGTGGGCAGGGGGCACACTGAGCTGCTCGATGCCACCAGGAGCTCCAGGCCGGGGCAGCCCCGGGGTCCCCACAGACTCAACTGCACCCAGGCCTGGGGGCCGTGCTGGGTTGTGCCCACCAGCCGAGAGGGTGCTAATGAGCTCTTAGACCCCGACTGCCTGCAAGGGGATCAGGCCTTGCAAGCCGGGCATGAAGGGGAGTGATGTTGCCTCTACAGCCCTCGCTCCCGTGGCTGGGCACAGGGACAGAGGTCACTGCCCCTTGGCTGCTGCTCCTTGGGGGGAGGTGGCAGCTGGAAGCACTGCAGCAGGTGAGCGCAGCAGCTAGTCACCCTTCGTGGCTATGCACATGCCGGGCTCTCCGTGCCCGGTGTGGGAGGCAGGCACCCACTTCCTGGGTCGGGGTGCCCACGGGGCTGGCACAGGGAACAGGGAGGCCCCTGTGCCCTGACAGGACAGAGGGGGTGGCACAAATATGCCGAGCTCAGCTCAGGGGCTGGGACCTGCCCACGGGCACATGGGCCGGGGAGGGCAGGGAGCTTTCCCAGGGCGCCTGCCCAGGAAGCAGGGTAGGGAGAGGCAGGCCTGGGGGTGAGGGGTCTCTGAACAGTGCCTCCAGGGACTAGGAGCCGGGCTGGGGGGGTCTAGGGGGTGCAGGCCCTGCCCTGGGGGCCTCTGGGGGTACTGGGTGATGAGTGCCTCCTGCAGGCTGGGGCACCTTCTGCTGGCCGCGTGGGGCGGGTGGCCCTTTCCCCCGCGCTGCAGCAAGGCTGGAGGCGGGCTAGTGGTGTACTACACGCCCCCCTGGCAGCTTGCCCCCGCTGTTCTGTGCCCGTCCGTGTGCAAGCATTCCCGCCCCCACACCCACACCTCCCTCAGCCTCCCCTGCGGGCCAAGACCTGGGCTGCTCCCGGCTTATCAGCATGGAGGGGCTGGGCGATTGCACCCCCCGCCCCGGTGCCGGAGGGGCACGGCGCCCACGCCGGGAACATGGTGTCCAGCCCTCTCCGGCAGGAACAGCTGATAACGGGATGCGGGCGGATGTACGAAAGGGGCTGGGGGGGCCGTGCTGACCCAGGGGCAAAGAGCAGGGCTGCCAGGGGTGGGGGCTTGGCTCCAAGTCAGGAGGGGGCTGATGCTCTGTGCTGAGAAGACACTGTTCTCCCCCCGCTGAGCAAGGGGGGCCATCACCATCTCCCACCCCCGGGGCCCCTGCCAGCCCCCATGGTCGGGCCCATCCCTGGCTGGGGGGCTTCAGTCGCCCTGACAGACCTGCCTCCACCCACACGCCCCCTGCCTCGCTCAGCCCGGCTACACCCCCAGCCCCCGCCGCAGCCTGCAGGCCCTGGGGTGACCCGCTGCGGCCCAGAGACACGGGGCTGCTGCGCCCGGCATGGGCCGCCCTGCCCATGGCCTGCCGTGCCAGAGCGAAGACGCGAGCCATACCTCGGCCGCTTCCTGCTCTCAGGCTGGAGGGAAGTAGGAGGGGAACAGCGGGGTCCAGGTCCCCGAATGGAGGCTCAGGCCCAGGCAGCACAATGGCCTGGACCCAGCCCCAGGCATGGCCACAGCCCCTGGATGAGCTGTGCCAGGACCAGGGCTGGAATAGCCTTGCCCGGCAGAGGCCCAACCCCTGCCCCTGCCAGGCCAGGAGCAGGCCTTTCCCAGGCTGCAGCTGTTAGTCCTGGGGAGGACGGGGACCGCAGATGTCCCCGGCGACACCTCACCCTGGATGCCCGGCCGTGTCTGCGTCCTGCTCCTGCCAAGGCCAGGCCCAGCACTGGGCTCTCCCCTCCCCAGGACTCTTGTCCCACCCCATGCAGAGGGGCCTGAGCGGGGGCACGTGGCGGGGAGGTGGCCCAGACGTGGCCATAGGATTTCTGTGGCTCTGCATGAGCTCTCCGGAGGGCCGAGCAACGTGGCCGCGGGGGCGGGGGGGGACCGCGCCAGCGTGTACCTGCATGGGGTCCCCTCCCCACCCGCCAGCCCCTGGGAAAGCGGAGCCTGAGCCGGGGGCAGCACAGCGAGCCGGACTCTACCGGAGCCCCGGCCACGAACCGGTTTGCGCTCAGCCATCAGTCACGGGCGGCTGGAGCCGCCTGCTCGGGCCGTGCCGAGGGCTCTGCCTGCCCGGCGCCGGGCCAGCCCCCGCCTGCCGCCTCCAGGCGCCCACCGCGGCCCACAGCGGGGGCAGGTGGGAAGCGGGCCGGGGCCGGGGGTGCGGGCACTGCGGGCCGGGTGCCGATCACGCCGCGCGCCCCGCTCCCGGGCCCGCTGGCCCGGCGTCGCCGCGGTGCCAGGGCGGCGGGTGCGGTGTCGCCGGCGCGTGGCTGCGCTGCGGAGCCCGGCAGGGGGTCGCCCCCGCGGGCAGTGCGTGGGGCTGGGCGAGGGCAGGGTTTACGAGGGGAAAGGGCCTGCTCCGACGAGCTCGTCATCTTCCTTTACAGCCCCTGCTTTATGGCTGTTTGCGGGGCAAAGTCCTGCCCGGGGACAAGGCGAGCGGAGGAGGCCGCAAGGCTGCCCCGCGCCCCGCGCCGGGCCCGCCCCCGGGGGAGGCGCCCCGCCCGCGCCGCGGCCGGCAGGCCCCAGCCGCCTCGGCCCGCGCTGCCCCCGGCCCCGGGACTGGGCGCGGCGCGGGGGCGCAGCCTCGGCCCCCCGCCGGCGCGCCCCGCCCCGCCCCGCCCCCGCCCCCGCCCGCGCGGGGGGGCGGGGCGAGCGGCCGGCGCCGCCCACCAGCGCTGCGCGGGGCCGCGGCGGGAGGGGCCGGGCCGGGAGCGCGGAGCAGCGCCGGGCGGGCGATGGCGGCGGACGGGATGGAGCAGCGGGAGCTGCAGTACGAGCAGACCCTGGTGAGCCCCGCCCGCTCCCGCGGCCCCTCCGCTTCACCCCCGCGGGGGCCGGGCTGCCAGCCGGCTCCGTCGCGCCCAGCCCCGGGTCGGCGACCTTAGCCCCGGCGCCGCCCGCTCAGGCCTGGGATGGGGCAGACCCCCGAGCTCTCTTGCCCCAGCCGCCCCCCAGCCGCTCAGTGCCAGGCCCTGGCAGAGCGTGGATCCCCGCTTCTCCCTCAGCTCCCGGCTGCGCCAGCCACCGTGCCCTCCTGCAGCCTGGAGCTGCTCCCTCCCAGCGTCCGCCCGGGCGCTTGCAGAGGTCCAGCCTCCACGGCCCCTGTGGCCGTGACTGTCATTTTAGCCGGTGACCCACCGGGGCAGCCCGTCTGGGGGTGCGGCGCCTGAGAGGTGCTGGTAGCGAAGTGCCCGCCTGGCGCTGTTCACTCTGGAGCCTAGTGGTGCCCGTCAGGTGTCAGCACTGGTCTCTTTTGCTGCTGAGCTTGTGTCAGGACCAGGACTCGGGGGAGCTTAGTTTGGGAGCCTGGCACCCCCGGCTGCCCCTCTGTGTATCTTAACCCTGCTGGCTTCTTCCTCCCCCCGCTATCTGTCCCTGCTCTGGGGCGAGTTGGGGCACAGGAGCCTTCCCCTGCCTCTCCTGCCTGCCTCTCCCTGCCGCGGTGGCCAGGCGAGGGGCGTGCTCCCCTCCGTGGCCAGGCTGGTGGCTGCCCTCCCCATCTCCCCGGGGTGCCTCTCTCCCAAGAAGGTCGCCACAGAGCCGTTGAAAAGGGCCGGAGGAAGCGGGCAGGCATGAAAGAGGCTGCAGACAGTGCCCTATTGTGCCGCTTTGCTCCCAGCACCTATCAGCATCGCTCCGAGGAGGAGGTGGCTGGAGCTGAGCCGGGGATCTGGCCACAGCGCCCCAGAAAAAGGCACTGTCCTCCTCTCTACCCGCCCGGTGTCCTGAGCCACACGCAGCACCCCAGGGGCTAGGCCGGGGATCCACCCCACTCCCTGCAGTGCCACCGCAGGCCCAGCCCAGTCGCAGCACAGCCCCTGCCCGCCGCGGGTCCGCTGGCTACACGCTGGGCTGGGTCCCGGGGGTGCCAAACGGCTCAGCTGTTTCTGGAGTGAAGCCAGCGTGGCTTTGCCCGGCGGGACCCTGGCTTCCCTGCTGCACCCCAGAGGTGGCTGCATTAACCCCCCCTCAGCATCCCCCCAGTTCCCCACGGACTTCCCTGCATGGCTGTAGCTACTGCGCAGCCCGCTTGCCCTGCAGTTCGTGATGGGCTGCTGGGGGCACCTGTGCTGCCCTGCCAGCCTGGGGCAGGTGGACCCGCTCTTCTGCACTGTGCTTTGGGCCCCCTCCTTCCCCGCCCACGGTGAGGGGGGTGGGGCAGGCGGCACATGACAGCCCACCCGCTGCTGAGGGGCACAGGGCAATAGCAGTGCCCTAGAGGGCACCCTGATGCCTTGCCAGGCCACGTGGTCTGTGAGCGCAGCCCCAGGGGTTGGATGGGGCCAGCCGCCTCCAAGACCAAGGCCCTGCCTGGCCCCTGGACCTTCCGGGCAGCAGCCCCTGGGCAGCGGAGGCCGCAGCTGGCGGTTCATCTGGGCTGGCCAGGCACCACGGCGGGTGGGATGGGGCCATGCCAGGACTCCAGCGTTCCCTCCAGCCTGGTGTGACAACCCCTGTGAACAGCCAGCCGGGCCTGGGCACCTCGGGCCAGCCAGTGGCAACATGGATGTCTGCCATATGGGATGCTGGGGTGCCCACCCCTCTACCCCTAGCCCCTCTCCCCTTGGCTAAGAGCCCCTAGGAGCAAGAGGGGGGTGGCTGGCCTTGCTGTCAGGAGGCTGGTTGGAGCAGGGGTGCGGTGGGGCTCTCCCCTCCACCAGTGTCTCACCCTGAGGCCCGGGGGGAGCACTAGCTGACAGCACAGGGTCCCATCCTGGCTCTGCCCCCCTCCCAGCTGCACTGTCTGGTCTCACAGGGCTCAGAGGAGCTTCCTTTTCCTGCCACACTTCAGTCCTGCTCCTCCACCCTGCACCTGCCCCCTTGCCCAGTGCCCAAGGCCAGCCCAGCCCCAATCTCCTTCCTCAAGGTGGGGACTGCACCCTGGCCCTCCCCACACCCACCCCGTCCCAAGTCGTCTCCTGGCAGAGCCCGTTTTCCTCGGCTTTGCCATTAACCAGAGGCTCTTCTTCAGCTTCTTATCTCGTCTGGCTGCCAGCCTGAGCTCCACTGCCGGGTCAATATGCTGCTGTGCATGTGCGTGCATACGTGTGCACGAGCCTGCGTGGGTGCACGTATGCATATGTGAGTGTGTGCAGGTGCATGCATGTGTGTGCGTGCAGTGCAGCAGGCCGTCAGGGAGCAGCTGAGCCCCTTTCCCAGGCAGAGGCAGGTGCCAGGAGTCAGGGCCGCGTGGCTAAGACCGGCCTTGTGATCCGCAGCCTCCAGCCACGAGGCGCTGGCCCGAGCCGCAGCCAGCAGAGAACCCGGCACCGGGGGTGGCTAAAGGATGCCCCCCTACTGCCCAGGCCCTCACTCCTCCATGGACCCCCGATGCCCTCCCAGGACAGAGGGCCCCAGGCTTAAGCTTCCCAAGCAGCTCTCAGTGCCTCCCGCTGCAGATCAGGGCGATTACAGGAGAGTTGCTAATAAATGTGGCGTGACACAGATTGCTGCTGCCGTTCCGTCTGTAGCTGGCACTCCTGGGTGCTGCCTGGCCTGCCAGAAGAAAGGGCCTCTGTGCCCAGCCAGGAGTGCCTGGGCAGCGAGGGGCAGCCCCTTCGTGCTCATGTACCCCTGGCACCCTGCCCACCAGGGCCTGCCTTTCTCCAGCCCCAACCCAGCCAGAGTTGGGCACATCTCCAGAGTGAGGTGCCAGGGTGAGGACTCCCATGGCCCAATGTTGGCACCCCGGTGGCAGTGCCGTGCTGGGGAGGGAGTTCTGGCTGGCTCAGGGCATCAGCAGCTCCCACGGCCAAGCAGAGGGCACGTGCCGGACACCTGAGACCTGTGCCACGGAGGTGCCAGGTCTAAGCATGAGTCAGGAAAGGAGCTGGCATGGCTGGAAGGGAGAGCCCTGTGCCAGCCACGCCTTGCATTGAAGAGATCAGGCGTGGCCCTGGCTGTCCCAGGGCACCAGGGTGTGGGGGGAACAGAGGTTGACACTGCCCTCCGGGAGGCTCCTGGAGCCAAGCTGAGGTGGCAGCGCCAGCCCACTTGCCCCGACTGCTTCCCCAGGGCTGAGATGCAAATCTCAGCTCCAGGAGCAGGTGTGCAATGCAGGCAAATGCAAAGCCAGGCCCCGCCTGGTATGTGGGGGGCACACTATGCCTCCCTCCATGCCAGGGTAGCAATGCCAGCTCCCCTCTCCCTTTCCCCCATGCTCCCCTGCCAACGACCGGCCCCAGTGCCCTCTTCCGACTGCCGGGGCTGTCTGGAGCCTGCATGGAGCAGAGCAAAGGCCTTGGGGATGTGGCCCTCCCTGCCCCCCCGCCCAGCCCCGAAGGCTGGGTCATTGCTCAGCTGCTTCTCGGCGGAGGCTGGAGCCTCAGCGCTGTTTGTTTTCAAAAGGCCTTTGTTGAAAAATAAGCGGGCAGGGAGGGGGGGCAGGCTGCGGCCAACCCCTCCTGGGAACCCAAACACAGCGCCCGGCCGCGGGGTCTGCGGGGGGGAGGCAGCCACGGGCATGGCCATGGCCCCCCTGTCAGGCCCTCCCCACCAGCCTGGGAGCATCAGGGCCCTGGGTGGGGGGCCGTGCCCTGCAGCCATGGTAGGGGTGAGCGTGCGCTGGCCCTGCGGCCTCAGTTATGTCAATATTTTTGCTCTGGGAAGAACAAAGCCGGTTGGTCCCCAGCGTGGCTGGCCCCCCGGCTCTGGGCAGCAGAAGCACATGGCCCGGCTGGTGGGGCGTGGGTGGGAGAGGGCCAGGCGGGCAGACAGGCCACGGGCACGGCTTCCAGGCTGGTCATCCAGGGGCATGGCCCTCCCATTTGCACCCCCACGGCCACCCCGCACAGAAATGGGCTACCAGGAACAGAGGGCTGCTTGGCCCCTCATCCTGCCTAGCCCATGTCCCTGAGGCTGGTCCCAGCGCGCTAGGAGTTGCATGTCTTGGCAGGAGCACAGCTCAGCCCTCTTGAGCTCTGGGAATGGCTGGGAGGGAGGCAGGACTGTCCCCGCTGCATGGCCTGGCACACAGAGGTGAAGGGACATGGCCTGGGTCACACTGGGAGGCTGTGGCAGAGCCAAAGCTGGGTCTCGGCCCTCAGGCCTTCCTCCTCTCTGGCTGGGCTGGGCCGGGCCCGGTGCTAGGTCTGAAACAGCTCAAGCATCCAACCTCAGATCTTGGAGCTGGGCACGCTCTGCCCCCCCATTGCTTGGGGACAAGGCAGCTGGGCCCCCAGGCGAGTGCTGACCCCGGGCCCAGCTGTGGGGAGCCTGGAGCCCTTCCCAGGGACAAGCTCAGGGCACCGCCAGGCCACAGGAGGGACAGGGCAGGGCAGGGTGAGCTGCCCAGCTGCCAGGCTGGGCCCTGGGTTCAAGTCCTGACCCCCCACTGCGCTGCTGTAGCCCCTGGTGCTGTGCAACCATCCCCCTGGTTTCACAGGCATGAGGTCTCTGGCGGGGGCACCCTCTCCTTCCAGCCAACCCCAGAGCTCCTGCATCCTCCTTCCCTTGGGCGGCAGGCTGCCTGGCGTGTGCATGCAGCCTTTGTTCCCCTTTCCTGCTAGTCTCCTGGTGAACCGCCCTGTGACGGCATCCTGGGGAGGAGGATTTCCAGGCCCCCGCATGTGCTGGGGGTGGACATGGCCCTGGCTGGCGCTGCCGTGGCCCTACCTGCCAGCCATCTGGCTTGGTGATGTCCCAGCCAGCTCTCAGCGGGCCCTTAGAAGTGGGGGGACCCTGCAGCTCAGCAGGGTCCCCACCCTTATTTCCTCAGCCGCCTGGAACAGATCCCTCCTTCGGGGCTGGGGGGCGCGAGAGCGTGGAGGGGGCTCCCAGCTGGGCAGGGGCAGGAAGCGCCATGGCCACGCAGTGCCAACGGGGCCTTGGGGCAGGACTCAAACCCAGAGCATCCTGACAGCTGGGCTGTGCCCCTCCCATGGCCCGTCACTGCCCCAGGCTTGCCCCTGGGCTAATGAAAAGGGGCTGCCCTGCGCTCAGACCCCAGCAACCACTCAGTCCCCCTCCCTGCTATGGGGGCCCCTCAGCCCAGCTGCCTTGGCCAATTGTGCCCCCCTCCAGGAGCCCCAACTTCACTCTCCTATTGCCGCTTTTCCCTGGCTCCCCCCAGCCTCCTCAACTGCCCAGGTCCCTGCCCCCTACCCCCTTCTCCACCCCCAGCTCCCGGCACCCCCTTCCTCCATGCCTGGGCACGGGGACGCGGGCAGGGGCTCGGCTTGGCAGAGCTGTGCTCAGCCAGCCCCAGCCCCAGCCCCACTTTGCTCCCGGGAGGTTGGTCTGATGCTCAGTCTGGGGCAGGTCCTGGGCAGCCGCGGGGCCACATGCTAGCTGAGCAATCCCACCGCCCCTCCCTCGGGGAAGTGATGGGTGAGGAAAGCAGTGGGTGGAGGAGTGCAGCCTGGACCCGTCAGCCTGTCAGCCATGTGCCTCACCCCCTGCCTGCTCCCCACCGCTGCCCCGGCCCCCTTGGGAGGGCACCGTGGCCTATCTTTGGTGTCTGCTCCGAGCAACTGGTGTGGTGCCCAGGGCAGGCAGCGCTGCCCCTGTCCCCTGCCCAGCTGTGCTGTCTCGCCAGGCAGGCCTCAGGGGCTTTCTGAACCCCGGTGTCCAGGTCAAGAGCCCCCCCTGACCCACTGCAAGCCCATCTCTCCCCTGCCCAGGATGCTGAGGGAGGCCTTTACAGGGCATTGCTATGGTGCTCACGTTGGACATGCCCAGGCCTTGCTGCCAAGCCCCTGGGCTCCCTTCCCCCCTGGCTGAAGCCTCCCTTTGTCTCCCGCTCACTGCTCCGAGCACTTGGCATGCAGGCCCGGCCCCAGGGACGGAAGCCAGGCAGCAGAGTCCTTGGCACTGCCCATGCTCAATGGGGTCCGTGATGGGCCCCTGCCATGCCAGGGCCTCATGCAGGATTGAGGAGGGGGGTGCCGGTGCTCCCACAGGCTGGGGCACTGCAGCTGCCCCTGCCAGCAGGTGCCAGCACCATCCAGGCCCTGCAAGCCCTGGCACCCCTGGCAGCAGAGCAGCTGGCAAATACATAGCAGCATGTTAGGGAGATGGAAACCCCCCACCTCCCCACTCCCTCAGGCATCCAAGCACATGGGCAAGGGAGGTGCTGCCAACGGGCACGTGGAGCCCAGCACCCCCCTTGCCCACCCACCCAGCCCAGCCGTTGCCCAGCCCTGCCACTGCCCAGTGCGGGGGAGAAGGGGCACACGGGGTTGTCTGAGGACAGCCACTCGCCTAGCACTGGCACAGGCATCTTCCTGTCGTGCTGGCTCTGCGGCCTCCTGGCTATCCATGGTGCCCAGAGCCCCAATCTTGCCTGCCCTAGCCCCAGCTCCCAGAGGGGGCACCTGGATGTCTGGCAGCCCTGGCGAGGTGCTGGCCATGCCCCTTTTCTGCTCCAGTTCTGGAGACATTTTTGGGTGGGCACACTGTTGCTATTGATCCTCCCTCGAGGAGACAGGGGCCGGGTACCTATAGGGGTACGGGTGGTGGGGGCAGGTGCTGGCACCATGTACTGCTAGGATCCAGCCCATTGAGAGATGCTGCCCTGGTGCCCAGCTGGGCTGGCTGGGCTCTTGGGTCCCGCAGTACCAGCTTCCCTGCAAACTCTGCCCAAGCCCCTACCCCATGCCCAGCCTTGCCAGCCCCCACCTCTCCCCCCCCCCAGCTGTGCCCTTGGCTCCATGCTCCTCTCGGCATGGGCTGGAGCCAAAAGGCTCTTCAGCGGGGCGGAGGTACTTTGTCTGGGCCCCAGCAGACTGGGAAGCTTGAAGTGCTGGCCCTGCTGGGCTGGCCTGTGTCCTGCTGGCTGCTCGCACTGCCTCTGCGTGCTGTGCTGGCCTGGCACTCCCGGGGCACCGTGGGGGGCTTGGTGCCCTGCAGGGGGGCAGGACATTGTCCTCCTTCCACTGAGCCTGCCCAGGCAGAATCAGATATGGCCTGGAGCCAGGAGCGGTGGGCATGGCTGGGGGCAGACTCAGCCCCCCGTGCAACTGGGGTGGAGTGCCCCTCGGGGTCCGGCTCTGGGTTGCCGCAATGCCTGGCAGCCTAGAGGGTCCTGGTGTCTCCCAGGGCATCCTACCCTCCCCTTGAGCCCCACCACGGGGTCCTGGGAGCAGCAGGGGGACACCGTGCCTGTGCCTTGCCGGGCACTGACGCTGCTCTCTCCGGCAGATGTATGGGCGCTACACGCAGGACCTGGGGACTTTCGCCAAGGATGAGGCAGCTCGCATCCGGGTGCAGCAGGAGCGCTGGAAAGCCTTCCCCAGGGAGCGCCTGCGCCCCCCAGAGCTGCTGGAGTACAGCCAGGGCCGCTGTGCCCCCTGCCGCAGTAAGCAGGAGCTGGGGAGGGGGGCGAAGGGGCAGGGTGGGCAGGACCCACCCTGCTTGCATGCATGGCCCTGGGTGTGCATACTTGGTCCCTAGGGCATATGCATAAGGGCCCCCTGGTACGTAACATATGCGCACGCCAGCCCTTGTCCTGTGGGCATGTGCACTGGGGCGCCCTCCGGCTCTCATACATGCCCCCGCTGAGACACACCCTGTGCCTCGTGCACAAGGGATGTGCTCAGGTGGGCTCACATGCACTTTGGCACGCTCCTTCACATGATGGCATGCTCAGTGTTGCAAGTGCACAGCCCCTTGTGCACACGCGTGCTTACGTGGGCTCAGTTCCTGTGCATGTGCAGGCCAGCTCACACTCGGTTCCCCCTTGCATACTTGTAGGCTGCAAGCTGGTATACACTCAACCCCTCAGGCACACACTTAGTCTCTGCTGCACATGCATGTTCAAGCTGGCACGCACTCAGCCCCCCATGCACACACACACTTACATGAACTCAGCTCCTGTGCGTGTGCACACTTGGGCCCTCTTGCACATACATGTGCACACGCAGTCCCTGTCTGCACATGCATGGATGTGCCCCCAGCTCCTGTCCATGCCACTCCCCTTGGCCCCAGGCCCACTCCTTTCCCCGGGCCACGGTTGTATTGACTCAGGGGCCATGCGGGTGGTGCCGGCCTGGCCCCGCTGGGCTCCCCAGGCCTCTTTCTTCTTTGTTTTCCTCATTCCCTGGCTCCGCAGCCCTCCTTGCCAGGCCCCTTCCCCCCTCACCGGCCAGTGCCTCCTGGCAGGAGTGCAGCCAGTGACCCATAATAATAGGCCGGGCCTGCATGACCTCAGCAGAGCCGCGGGGAGCCGACCACGTCCTTGGCACCGCCCGCTGCCCCAGCCCACAGATAGAGTTACCCGCCAGGACAATGGCACCTGCCCGCTCGAGCCGCTGGGACGTGGCCGCCCAAAATAACCTGCAGCCCTAGCTGGGCCCCACTCCTCCCTCCACCCCGTGCCAGTGCCTGCCCGCTCCATCTCTGTGCCCCGCTTGCCCCTGCCCTTCCAGTGCCCAGGGGCTCTGATTGCCCTCCCTCTCCGTGCCCCTGTGAGGACCACCTGGCACAGGCATGTGTGAGGCTGAAGGGGGTTGTTCAGTGTACACACACACGCACACATGGGTATATGTGCACATGCATTATGCATGCACACACACACACACACACACACACACACACACACACACACAAAACATGTGCACCCCCCCCGCATATGCATACGCACATACACATGCACACACACGCTGTGACAGGGTCCTGTGACTCATCCCCCGCAGCCAACCGGGCCAAGCAGGTCTGCGGCGGTTGGGGAAGCAGGTGTGTGTGACATCCCTACGGCGGTGTGATGTCAGCATCATATCACACCGCACCCGGAGGAGAGGGGAGGTGGAGGAGGGCTGTGTGCCCCCATGGGGGTGCTGGGACTTGGGGCCACAAGCATGTGGCCTGAGAAGGGGCCAGGCAGGGGCCTGCAGAAAGTGCCCACGTGTATACATGCATGTGTGTGTGCGTGTAAGCGTGCAAAGGGGTTGTGCCCCCACCTGGCGGCTGAGCATGGGGTGCTGGGGGATTTCAACCTGGTGTCCATGCAGCGGGGGCACCCCATTCCCACCTGCCCTGGGCACAGCCCAGCCTTGCTGCCCACCCACTCCCAGGACCTTAAAATAGTTCCCTTGGCAACGGCCACGGCTCCAGCTCACATTGTTCCTGGGGCACATTCTCCAGCCGAATGCCGCTGCCGCTGGCTCCCGGCGGCTTGTGCCAGTGCCCAGCCGGCTGCAGTGGTGCCCGGCTTCCCCAGGAGCCCTCCCTGCTGGCTGCTGGCCCTTCAGCTCCTGCTGCCAGCCAGAGCAGAGTCCTGGGTTGAAGCTGCCTCCGCAGTGCCCTGGGCCGCTGGGGGCTGATAGCGGGCAAGCACCGGGCACCAGCTCATCTCCCAGAGGCCTGGGAGAAGGCAGGCTCTGATGGGGGGCTGGAGGGGAGCCCTGGTGTAGCCCTGCCATGGTGGGGGCATGTGGCAGTGGGGGATGCGGGCAGAGCCGGGGACACCCTGAGAGGTGGGTACAGGCATGACACCTTGCTCTGTGGGAGCCCAGTGCCTGTGCCCCCTGGCAGCCCCCTGGCAGGGCTGGTCCTAGCTGAGGGCACCTGGAGCCGAGCTCCCCACTTCAGCCTGGCTCAGCCTTGCCCTGCCCTACGCAGCCATGCCCCCGGTCCCTCGCCCATGGTTGCACGTTCCCCTGGCAGGGGGCACCCGGAGCCTGCGCTCCAGGACAGCAGGGTAGTGCCCACCGCCCCCAGTGGTAATGGAGCCATCTCTGCCCCGTGTTTAGCCAGTGCGGGCCAGACCCACGCCCGGGGCGGGGGCACATGGTGAGGCCCTGCCTGGGGGAGACCAGCAAGCTGTGCCCAGGCCCCTGTGCCCAACCTGCCCTACAGCCCCTTCACCTCCCTGCTGCCCCCAGTGCTCAGGCCCCCTGGCTCTGCAGGGCAGAGTCCAGCCCCTGCCCCCATAGCTGGAGCCTGCTGGGCTGGGCAGAGTCCAGCCCTCAGTATTTGGGAGGGCACGCGTGGGTAAAGGCAAGCCCCTGCTAGCCCCCAGCAGTGCCTGGCACAGCCCCTATGCACCCCAGCCCTGAGCCCCCCCAAAGCCAGGGAGCAGGGAGCCTGGGCTGTGCTGAGGCAGTCCTCCATGGGTCTGCTGGAGCTGCGCCCATCACCGCAGCATCTGGGCACCGCAGCGCCTCAGCCCGGGGATAGGCAGGGAGGCCGTGACACCCCCGCCGCCTTGCGCCACCCTGTCCTCCCGGCACCGGCACTCAGGCTGCCCCCTCTGCCCCCAGTCTGCACCGTGCGGTGCCAGAAGTTCCTCATCTCCAAGGTGGGCGAGGACTGGATCTTCCTCATCCTGCTGGGACTACTCATGGCGCTGGTGAGCTGGGCCATGGACTTTGCCATCGCCACCTGCCTGCAAGGTATAGGGGGGAGCACTGCCAGCAGCTTGGGGGCGCCCACAGCCCATGCCAGGCAGCCTGCCCACCTGCTTCCCAGGGAGGGTGCTGGGCCTCGGGGTGGGGGGTACCTGGGTGCTGGGTCAGGCATAGCCACGGGCCCTGCCATCTGTGGGGGGCCTGGGCACTGCATCCAGCAGAGGCACCAAGTCTGCCTCTCTCCATGGGCCCAGCTTTGGGGCCTGCAGCTGTATAGCACAGCAGCTCGGGGCAGGGGCAGGGCTGCTCTCCCTCCGCTGGGGGCAAGGGTTGTGTTCCCCTCCATGACCCTCGCCCCAGGCTCTGACGGGCTAGGCGAGTGCCTGCACTGACCCTGCCTGTCTGCCCGCAGCCCAGAAGTGGATGTACGGGGGCCTGGATGCCAACATCTTCCTGCAGTACATGGCCTGGGTCACCTACCCCATGGTGCTCATCACCTTCTCTGCTGGCTTCACGCAGATCCTGGCCCCGCAGGCTGTCGGTAAGAGCCCGCCCTGCCCTGCCCTGCAGCTGGGCTGGGGGGACCATAGCGGCTGTGCGGGGGCTCCCTGGGAGTGCCAGGCCCCAGGGGCGGTGGAGTTTTTTAGGGGGCCATGACCCCTCTTTCTGGGTGGAGCTGAGGGCAGAGCTGGCAGGCGCTCACCCGCCAGGCACTCACTGCCCCCCTCCTGCAGGCTCGGGCATCCCCGAGATGAAGACCATCCTGCGGGGCGTGGTGCTGAAGGAGTACCTCACCCTCAAGACCTTCGTGGCCAAGGTCATCGGCCTGACCTGTGCCCTGGGCAGCGGGATGCCCCTGGGCAAGGAGGTAGGAGGGGAGCTGGGGCAGGGGGGACCAGCGTGATATGGGAGGCAGGAAGTCCCCGCTTCTGGGTGCCCACCGTAACCTCGCCCACTACACTCTGCCCACAGGGCCCCTTTGTCCACATTGCCAGCATGTGTGCTGCCCTGCTCAGCAAGTTCCTCTCCCTCTTTGGGGGCATCTATGAGGTGAGACCCAAGGCCAAGCAGGGGGTGAGGGGTGGCCTGGCCTGGTATGGTGGGGGCAGGAGGGAGCAAGTGCGCTGGGTGCCAGAGCAATGCTGAGCAACTGGCCTCACCCAGGCCAGACTAGGGGATGGGGCATGGGGAGGTGGGGGGGGGGGAGAGCCAGTAGGGGGCGCTTCTGCGTTGAGCTGCCCACCTCCCTGCGCTCGACCACCTGCCAGGCTCCGAATGCCTCCCTCGGGGCGCCTTATGCTCAGCCGACCCCTCTCCTGGAGCACACTCGCTAGTCTGGGGGTAACATCGCTGCCACCACCCCGAGAAGGGACTGTCTCAGCCCTGTGTCCTCGGGGAAACACAGGCCTAATAGTCCGACGGGTACTCGACCCAGTACAGGCACTTGGGGCACTTCCCCAAGGGGCAAAAAGTAAAGTCTCCCTTAGTCCGCAGACCTAAGGGGTCTCTTAGGCATAATATAGACCCACCCCTCAATAAGTCTCCCACACCAGTCAAAAAGGAGAACTTTATTGATTACGAGGGGTAGGGTAAACTAGGGTACAGGGTTGAGCAATATCTTAGAAATCCTAAAGAGCAAACAGTGTGGCTGAGGTAGCCTTTTGATTACGCATCTGGGTTACTGCCAGCTAGATATCTAATCAGACTGAGTAGCTTACTCACAAGCATCTTCCAAAGGCCGGTGAAGTTTCGCTTTGGAGGCAGGCAGTTCCTTGCTCATGAGTTTTGGGGTGAGAGAGGGCTAGTTTCAGATGGTGAGGCTTCTCTGTGTCCCCCGCATGGCTGCTGCTTCACCTCATGGCCCAAGAGAGGCCACCTCCTCCCCCGTCCTAACTTATATAGCCCCCGTGACCTCATTCACCTGGTCCAGTGGAGGTCAGCCCCAGTTGGCTGTCAGCCAACCAATTTGAAATGCATCATCTGTCACCGGGCAGATTCCAGCTCCCCAGGTAGATGCCCCTCACCCAGGTAACTGATGCCAGTGCCGTGGGCAGAGGGAGCAGGTTCCCCCCTCCCTCAGGACTGCAGCCAGCTCCGGTTACCTAAAGAGACAGGCTGAGGTGTGAATCCATCTTGATCACATTGTCGCAGGGTAGAGATTTTGGGGAGAAACTAAGGTGGCTTTCTGCCACAGGGGGAGCCCAGGGCAGGGGGGACTCAGGCCATGACCGGGCATGTGCCGGGGCTGGGGTGCCGCTGGGAGGGGTAAGCGGGTGCCTCGTCCCCTGCAGGGAGCAGTCGCAGGGTCCTGCCTACTCACCCCCGCCCCCGGCCGCTCCTGCTTTGCAGAACGAGTCCCGCAACATCGAGATGCTGGCGGCTGCCTGTGCCGTGGGAGTTGGCTGCTGCTTCGCTGCCCCCATTGGAGGTAGGGCCCCGTGCCGGTCCTGGGCCCCACGCACACACACATGCACGCACGTGCACACACCCAGGAATCAGGCCCCTGCCATGGATCCAGGCCAATGCCAGGCCCCCTTGCCCTGGGAAGGTGTCTGCCTCCAGCTCCCTGGCACCCCACTCCTGGGGGGAGCCCAGACCCCCAGACCTGTCTGGACACTGCGCAGGCTGGAACTGGCCCTGGCTCTGCTCCCCGAGGCACTAGGGTCTCAGCACAACCCCCAGGTAGCCTGGAGAGGGGGCAGCTGCTCCCCCCATTCCTCTCTCCCCTGGGTCCACTTGACATATAGATCGCCCAGCTCTGACCTGCCTCCCTTCTTGCTCCTATCTCTAACCTCAAGGGCCCCCCACGCCCTGTGTGGGCCTGGGCACCCCGGGACTCACTGCACTGCAACCCCCCGGGCAGCACCCAGCCCAATGGGCCCCAGCCAGGCCTAGCCTCTGTGCCCATGGTTGAGTAGCAGCATGGGGCGCTGTCCTCCCAGAGGTGTAATGTCTCCTCCTTTCCCCTCCACTCTGCACTCCAGGGAGGTCCCAGCTCTGGCCCCAAGGCTCCCTCGCGGCTTTGCACTCCTAGGTTGGTGACGTGTCTAACTCTTCGCTTGTGCCCTCTGTGCTGCGCAGTGTCCTCGTCCGTCTGTGTGCGCGTGTCCATCCCATGGGCCCCAGCCAGGGCTGCCCCCTCATGCCCCACATGCTACCCTTTTGCTCACACCATGCACCACGCTGCTCCCACTGCGGCGCAGGCAGCCACAGGAGGGGGCCCTTCTTCCCCCACTAACACCCCCCCACTCCGTGGCCTCCCAACACCTGTGTGGGTGCACTCCCAACTCAGCCAGGGTGGTTCCCATGCAGCAGTGTGTCCAGGCAGCCCCCCATGGCAGGGCCCAAGGTGCGCTCTGGCATGGAGGGGCAGTGCCGGCTCCCGCCTTCCTCCTGCCTCTCCCTGCTGCAGGCGTCCTCTTCAGCATCGAGGTCACCTCCACCTTCTTCGCCGTGCGCAACTACTGGCGCGGCTTCTTCGCTGCCACCTTCAGTGCCTTCATCTTCCGCGTCCTGGCCGTGTGGAACAAGGATGAAGGTACCCCAGGGGCGCGGGGTGCGGGCAGGGCCGGCCCTGGGGCGGGATGGAGGTACCCCAGCTGGGAAGGGCCGCCCAGTGCCTGGCCTGGTGGATCAAGCTGGAGGTGCCTCCCCTGCCATGGGCTTGAGGAGTTGTCCACGAGCAGTGGGGGACTGGACTGATTGCACCCCAAGAGCAGTGGGGTGCTAGGAGGAGGTTGGGCCCCCAAATCCCCATCATGGGGTCCTCTGCTCCCCAGAGACCATCACAGCCCTGTTCAAAACCCGCTTCCGCCTGGACTTCCCCTTCGACCTGCAGGAGCTGCCTGCCTTCGCCGTCATTGGGTGAGCGGGGGCCCCCGACTCGGTGCCCACCCAGGCCAGCCCAGGCACCAGGGGAGAGACCCCAGCAGGAATGGGGCACGAGGGGCTTTGTGGCGCTGGGGGGATCGTGGTGCCCTGGCCTGAGTGGGGCTGCCCAGCCTGGTTCCTGGCACTGCGGCGCCCTCACGCTACCCCTTCCCGCCCCAGGATCGCCAGCGGGTTTGGCGGCGCCCTCTTTGTCTACTTCAACCGCAAGATCGTGCAGTTCATGCGCAAGCAGAAGACCATCAATCGCTTCCTCATGAAGAAGTGAGTGCCCCTCAGATCCCAGGGCCTTGGCCGATGGCAGGTCGGGGCCGGCTGGTTGCTTGCAGCAGGGGGACTGTGGTGGTTGTGATGGGGGGTGCCGGCAGGGTAGGGTGGGCCGCGGTGCTTGCAGGAGTCATGGCTGCGGGTGCTGCTCCCACAGGCGCCTGCTCTTCCCTGCACTGGTCACCCTGCTTGTCTCCACGCTGACCTTCCCACCTGGCTTCGGACAGTTCATGGCTGGCCAGGTACCGCAGGGCAGAGCCCCTTGCCTTGGGGGCACGCCTTGCTGTGCCCCAGCGATGGCCCTGACCCCCGTGGGCCAGCAGCATCTCATGGGGGGGTTGGTGGGGGAGGCAGCAAGGCTTGTGCCCTGGGGGCCCCAAGCTGCCGGCCCTGGCTGACACTCCTGCCCCTCAGCTCACGCAGAAGGACACACTGGTGACCCTCTTCGACAACCGGACGTGGGTCAAGCAGGGCCTGGCTGAGGAGTTTGAGTACGTGGGCATCTCCGAGGCATGGCGCCATCCCCGCTCTAATGTCTTCGTCACTCTTGTTGTCTTCATCCTTATGAAAGTAAGTCCCCCCGGGCACCGTGCCCCTTCCCCTGTCCCCAGCCAGGCACCTGGTCGGGTGAGAACTGCCCAGCCGGATCCCCCCAGCAGTGCCAGTGTCCTCAGTCACCATCCACAGCCCCCCCGGGCTCCCTCACACACACAGCCTTGGCACCCTCCACTTTTAGGCTCCTATGCAGCCCCTGTGCCAGCGTGGGGAGCCTTAGCCAGTGCCCCTACCCTGGCCCCGTCCCTGCCCTGCCATTGAGCTGTGCCCCTGCCTTCCCCACTGGCTTCTGTCCCTGTCAGGGGTGTCAGGGGTCCCAGGGCTCAGCCTGAGTGCCCAGCCCCATGCTGCCCACTGCTCTGCCCAGGACTGCCAGGCTCTTCTGGCTCTCCGGGTGACATGGCCTCAGCATGGCAGGGGGAAGGGGGCACCCCACAGGACACAGGGCTCAGCTCACAGCAGGGCACAGGCATCTCGCCCACTGCCTACCCCAACCCATCCCTGCCCTGGCCACAGCTCCCTTCCCTGGACCATACCCAGACCAGCGGGCAGGCTGGGGTAAGGGGCTGGGGCTGAGGCTGGGGCTGAGCTGGGCTGGGGGTCCCAGCTAGCACCCCCTGACACCTGTCTCTGCCCCCAGTTCTGGATGTCGGCCCTGGCCACCACCATCCCGGTGCCCTGCGGAGCCTTTATGCCCGTCTTCGTCATCGGTGAGCTGTGCCTGGCCTTGCCCCCGGCTTCCCCCCCACCCCGCAGCATTGCTGCCCACCATGGCCCTGGGGAGAGGATTTACCCACAGTCCCCTGAGCTCACCGAACAGCTCCTCATTGACCTTCTGGTGTGGTCAGTGCCCTTGGAGTTGGGGGTGATCCCTGGTGCTGTGCCCAGCCTTGTGTGCAGCTCTGGGCAGGGGCCTTTGGATCCCACCCCCCCATACAAGCCCCCCCCACCCCAGCCCTGCCCCTAGGGGATCCCCTATGGGAGGGTCCCCTGCTGCCTGCACCCCGTCTGGGCAGAGGGATTCAGAGGCATCTCCAGGCTTAGCCTCAGTGCCAGGATGACGGGTACCCGGGCACCACAAGCAGGGGGGCAGCTGGCCCCAGATGCTCCACACCCCTCTGATGCCACGTCCTGGGCAGGCGCAGCCTTTGGGCGGCTGGTTGGGGAGAGCATGGCAGCCTGGTTCCCAGATGGCATCCACGCCGACAGCAACACCTACCGCATCGTGCCCGGGGGCTACGCCGTGGTAGGTAAGCGCCAGGGCTGTGCCGGGGCAGGGGCCGCCGTGCACCTGCGCTGGGCTCGGGGGACAGCAGGGTGCCAGGGCTGGGAGCAGGCCTGGGCATTGGTACAGCAGCCCCTGGCATCCCTGGGCGGGGTTGGAGCAGGGGCTGAGGCAGCCCCGGGTGGGGGCCGAGGCAGGGCCAGTCTCACGGGCCCTGTCCCCCGCCCACGCAGGGGCGGCTGCACTCTCGGGGGCCGTCACCCACACGGTATCGACAGCCGTGATCGTGTTCGAGTTGACGGGGCAGATCTCGCACATCCTGCCCGTCATGATCGCCGTCATCCTGGCCAACGCCGTGGCCCAGAGCCTGCAGCCCTCGCTCTACGACAGCATCATCCGCATCAAGAAGCTGCCCTACCTGCCCGAGCTGGGCTGGGGTCACCACGAGTGAGTGCCCCTGCTCTGGACCCCCACCCCCAGCTTGGGCCACCGGTGCCCCCCAGCCCGGGCAGCTCCCCAGTGGGGTCCCGTGCCCGCCCCACACTGAGGCCCTGCTCCCCGCAGGAAGTACAATGTGCGGGTGGAGGACATCATGGTGCGGGACATGCAGTACGTCACCCTCAACTGCAAGTACCGCGACCTGCAGGATGTGCTGCACAGCACCAAGCTGAAGAGCCTGCCACTGGTCGAGTCGGCTGGTGAGACCCCCGGGGGTCCCCGACCTGCCACAGCCCATCTCGCTGGGGGTTGTCCCTTACCCACCTGTTCCCCCCAGCTCAGCTGTGAGCCCCACCTGCCTCTGTGGCCCCGTCACTCTCCCTGGCAAGAGCCAGGCGCTGGGATCCCCCAGGCCCTCACCCAGCTCTGGGCATGGGTGCACAATCGCAGCCAGAGATTTGCCAGCTAGGTGCTGAGCGTGGGCCATCCTGGGGCTGTGGGAGGAGAAACAAGCACCTCCCCAGGGCCACAGCACTGCTGGCAAGGCAGTGCCCACTGTTCCCAGCTTCCCTGGTGCCCTGAGGCCAGCCAGCGAGTCAAAAAGAGCCCAGGAGTCCTAGCACCCCATGCAGCCCCCATGGCTCACCCCTTCCCCATGGCTCCTGCAGGTCTCCCACCCACCCAGCCACAGCTTCCTCCATGCCTAGGGACCCCCGTGGGGGCCATGGGCTTCCTACCTACCTGGTGTGGTGGAGCCAGGCAGGGCACAATGCGGCTAGCCTTGGGCCTGTCTCTGCAGAGTCCATGATCCTGCTGGGCTCCATCGAGCGGGCCCAGGTGGTGGCACTGCTGAGCAACCAGCTGAGCCCAGCGCGGCGCTGGCAGCAGGCGCGGGACCGGGCACAGGCCTCAGCCCCGCGGAAGGGGCCCAGCGAGAAGCTGCAGGATGAGGGCCAGAGCGAGGAAGAGGGCAGCGCCACTGACGCAGGCGTGCGCTTCCAGGTGAGACGCCCCAGCCACTGGCCCTTTAGATGTGGGTCCCCAAAGTGGGGGAGCTGGTAAGGGGGGTGTCCCAAAGCTGGTCCCTCCAGGGCCCTTGGCTGGCTGGTGAACCTCCGTGATGGGGCCCTTGGCCCGTGCCCCCTTGAACAGGCCTGGGGGGAGGGACCCGCTGCCTGACCAGGTTGGCTGGTGCTGCGGTGCCCTGGGCACGTGCCCGCCGGTGACACTGTCCCCTCGCCACTCAGATCAGCACAGAGGAGTCCTCCTTTACCCCGTCCCACGGAGACACCCGCAAGCCCCTGAAGCCAGCGCTCAAGCGAGTGCCCAGCAGCTTGGCCGAGAGCCCCACGGGTGAGTGACCCCCACCGTGCCCCCGGCGCCCCACGGGCATGGTGCCCAGGCGGCTCACCCTGACGCTCCCTCTGCGCGTGTGTGGGCAGCTGGCGGCACGGACACCTCAGGGATCGCCCTCAAGAGCCTCTTCTGTGCCAATGCCACCACGGAGCCTGCTGAGGTGAGCCCCCTCCAGGTGCCCCCCGTGCCCCCTGCCCCCATCCTGGCTGAGTCTGCAGCGAGCACCCCCCAGCCCACACGGTGCCACCCCGGCTGTCCGCACTGCAGGGGATGCCTGGCTGTGCCAGGGGTGCCAGTCCCCAGTTGGTGCCCAATGGAGCCATGCCAAGCCTTGGCATTGCCATCTCCCATAATGCACCTGTGTTCTCTCCTGTCTGTCTCCCCGCTAAGGAGGCAGAGAGATCAGCAGGGTCTGAAAAGCGCAAGTCGAAGCGCGTCCGCATTTCCGTGGTGGTAAGTGCGTGCCAGGCCTAGGCCGGTCCCAGACTCGGCTCCCTCATCTCAGCCAATCACGGACCGAACCCCTCTCATCTCAACCAATCACAGATCAGACCCCCCATGTCTCAGCCAATCATGGACCAGCCATTCCTTGTCTTAGCCAATCACAAACCAGACCCCCCATCTTGTCTCAGCAATCATGATCCAGGCCCCTCCTACCCCGTGCTGTGCTGAGGGCCCTTGCAGAGTCTCTCCCGTGAATTGCTCCTCCTGCAGTGGGCAGGCCCTGCAGTTTTGCACCCCACTTACAGGTGGGAAAACTGAGGCACAATGCCAGGCCAGGGCTGCCTGCCACCAGGCCATGGGGAGAAGCTAAGGGGCAGCGAGCACCCCACTCCCCGCAGGAGCCAGCCTGAGCCCCGGTGCCCTCCGCACAGCTCGGCCTCTGATCAGACCCTGCCGTCCTCCCCGCTCCTCCAATTGGAGCTTTCAACCACTGCTTCTGACCAACCAATCCTGCAACGATCCCCTTGCAGTAGCCAATCAGAGATCAACATGCCTCCACCCCGCTAATCTCATCCCCAATGAAACGGGAGAGGTTGCCCTGCAGGGGCCGCACCAGGGCCATCTGGGAGGAGCCGGGGCAAATGGGCTGGGGGAGGTGAGGGACTTTGGCTTGAAGCACTGAAGACCCCTGCCCAGGGCCAAGCGCCCCCATGGCACCAGGCCTGGGCAGCTCCAGAGGGGCCCACAGGGCAGGGGTAGCCCGTTTCCCCTGGGACAGGGCAGGGAGTGGCTCTACGGTCAGCCCAGCCGCCTGGAGGAAGGAGCAGGAGTGAGTGCAGGGAGCAGAGAGCAGGCAGGGGCATGCTGCTGGCTCCTGTGGGCACAGGGCAGGAGTGCCAGCCCAGGGCATGGCAAGAAAAAGGGGGATCAGGTGCTCAGCTCTGAGCCACAGGGCTGGAAGAGAGCCCCAGGATCCCTCGGTTGGTGCCCACGTGGGCACACACTCCCACATGCACATCTCCCTACCAGCCTGGCACTCTCCAGATGCCTCTTCTGTGGCTGGGAGCCCCCCGGCTCCTGGTGCCCATGCCCCTCCTCATCCCCTTGCCCTCTCCTCTTGCAGGATGAGTACCAGCCAGGTGACGAGATGAGCCCGTCGGAGGTGAGCGGGTGCCAAGAACAGCAGCAGGGCTAGGCCTGGCACTGGGCACGCGCCCAGCCCTGACCTGGGGTCTCCTCTGAGAGCTCCCCTCGGGCACAGCTTACCCCTGGTCCTGCCAGCTGCCTGGGCACAGTTAACCTGGGGTGAATTATTCTGGCAGTCAGGCTCTGTGTCTGCTCCCAGGGCTGGCAGCCGTGCCCGCGGGCAGCCCCAGTCCATGGTGCTCTCTGCCCCCCAGATCAGGGAGTGGGAGGAGCAGCAGCTGGAGCAGCTGGTGAACTTCAACAACAGCAAGATTGACCCGGCCCCCTTCCAGCTGGTGGAGCGCACCTCGCTGCACAAGGTAGGGCCCTGCGGAGCGGGCGCGGGCCACGCACCCAGAGCCACAGGGCTGCCTGCAGCCCGTGGCCCCAGCCAGCCCCACTTGCCCCGGCCCCAGAAGCCAGTGCTGGGCTCAGGGCCTGGCTATCCAGTCTCCCCTGGGCTTCACCCAGACCCTGGGGCCCCCCTTGCCTCGGGCCATGCGCAGGGCTGGAGAGCATTTGGCTCCATGGGAGACTTGGCTGGGTGCCTGCCCCGCAGCCCCATGGCCTGGCTGGGTCCCGACTACACCCCAACCCCGCTGCCCCGTGCCCCGGCTGAGGCCTCGTCTCTCGCAGACTCACACCATCTTCTCGCTCCTGGGCGTGGACCACGCGTACGTCACCAGCATCGGGCGCCTCATTGGCATGGTGTCCCTCAAAGAGGTGAGCTGGCCCAGGGGCCTCTCCTGGCCACTGTGCGGTGGGGGACAACTCACCTGGGGGTACTGGGTGCCCTGGGGCAAACCACCGCCCCTTGCACCCCCAGGAGTCATCAGCACTTCCCCCACCAGGGCTGGCGAGCACAACACCCCCGGGAGGGGATGGAGGGGCTCTACCTGCCCTGTGCACCTGGCAAGGGCCGGGGGGAAGGCAGGGTGCCCTATACCCCCACCCCTGACATGCCCGTGTGTCCCCAGCTGCGCAAGGCCATCGAGGGTTCGGTCACAGTCAAAGGCGTGAAGGTCCGCCCGCCCCTGGCCAGCTTCCGAGACAGCACAACCAGCAGCAGCGAGCCCGAGACCACCAGCATCCAGCAGCTGTGGGACCGGCGCCAGCACCACGCCCTGCCCCGCGAGTCCAGCCCCTCCGAGACCGACGACAAGTGCCAATGAGAGGAGCGCCCTTGTCCCCCACGGCCGCGCTGCTGCTCGCCACCGCTGCAGGGCGGCCTCTCGCCAGGCTGGGGGCAGGGCAGAGCCACAGGAAGCCACTGCCACCCCTGCGCACCCGCTGCTAGAGGAGGAGCTGCGTGGACCCAGCTCCAGGGCCTGGCTGCGGGGGCAGGGGAGAAGGGCCCTGCTTGGACATCCAGCCCAGTCCACTGTGCAGGGGCATCTGGTCCACAGCCAGACCTGGATTCTCCCCACCCTCCCTGCTCACTCGGCCCCCGGCCCCCCTCTGCCCCAGCCCAGCCCTGGGCACCCCCAGCCTCAATGGTGCCCTTCACACCACCCCCCAGCTCTGCCCCCAGTGCTCTCCCTCCAGCTCCATCCTACTCAATCGCCAGGCAATCATGGCCCTGCCCACACACCCATGGACAATGCGCAGCAGGCCTGGTGGCATGGGGGAGGGGCAGCTGGGCCCCCCTCTCCAGCTGCTCTGAGCCCCCATCCAGGGGTGCTCTCATCCCTCCTCCCCCTGCAGCGCCCAGCATGAGGTCCCGCCGGGTCCATGTCCAGGTCTGCCTGGGCCCTGCCAGTGCCAGGATGTAAATACAGAGATTTTTATATTAATTTAATAAAAGGACTTTATAACTAGAGCGAGGAGATACCCCGGCTGCTTACCCAAGCAGCAGGGAGGCCATGGGCACCATGCCACCCTGCAGCTGGGGGCTGCACCTGCACCAGGCGACCACTGTGGGGCTGAAGGTGGGGCCAAGCTCGTGCCCCTCCATTTGCATGCTCCACCCCAGCACTGATGCCCGGCTGGACCCACCCCATCGGATCCGTCCCCACACCCCATCAGGGGTGCGGGGCCCACGTACACCGCCAGCCGCAGGCAGCCCAAAGTGACTAGCAGTCACCACCGTGTAACATGAGGACATCAAATAGTCCCAGCATTGACGCAGGGCTCCAGCCACCGCCTGTCCTCCCCCCTGCCATGGGATGCGACTCAGCCCCAGGCAGGACTGCACTGGCACACAGGCCCCTGCCACCTGCGCTGGCCTGGGCAGGTGCGTGCACACACACAAACACGCTTGCACACATGTATGTGCACATGCACCCCTGCAGCTCAGCAGCTGGGCTTTGTGGGATGGGGGAAGGTGTCCAGGCGGTGGTTTCCCTCCTTCCCGGCCCCCTGGACATCTAGCCCTGGCCTCCGTCCCAGTTCAGTCAGCCCTGCCTGTCCCCCAGGCTGAGCATGTGGGCCAGCTGCTATCTCCACAGAGGGTGCCGCGCCCTGCCCCAGCTGCCCGTGCAGTGCCCCCATCCAACAACTCCTAGCAGCAGCCCTGCTCATCACACATGGCACTGAGGACGGCCTTTATTCATGACGGTGGCACAGCAGGCAGCACGCAGACCCAGGAGTCTGGGCCCCTGGCCCAGAGACCACTCCCCAACCAGCATGCACCAGTCCTCCCTGAGCCATGGTGCCCAAGGCCCAGTGCACACTGCCACCCGGCACTCAGAACTGGAGCTCGCTGCGGTACAGGGGCGGCAGGTCCCAGCCAGCCCGGCGCGTGGCGGTGATGACCAGGGTGCCGGCATCTGTGAGGGAGCAGCTGATGGACAGCGGGTCTATGTCCTCCGGCAGCTGGCACTTGTGGGTGAATGTGTTGGAGACAGTGCCATCCTCAGCCACCTGCGGGGACATGAAGGACCTCACCTCCGTGAGGAAGCAGAGGGCACTGTGGGGGGGGGAGCAAGAGTCCTGAATGGAGGGGAAGGAGTGGGGGTCCCTGTCATCCCACTGCCCCGCTCACCTTCTCAGCCCGGATGACGACCTGGCAGTTGGATGTGGTCACCACAATGTCCTGAGGCTCGAATTGGCTCACATCGGCAGTCACCTGGTAGCAGTCGCCAGCCGCGTGCATACTGCTGCCGAGGCCGAGGGGGCGCAGGCCTGCAGGGGCCCCTGGGCAGAGGGTAGTGGGCAGACAGGGATGCAGCCCACTGGAGTACAGGGCTGCCGCGATATGCCCTAGCTGCTGGGGCTTGCCAGGCCTTGTGTAGTGGAGGAGGGGGTGCAGTGAGGCTCCTAAATGTGGAGAATCATGGGAGCAGTGAGGGCGGTCACTGTATACAGTGGCATGCAGTGCAGTGAATAGATGGAGAGGAGATCCAAGGAGTGCAATGGAGGGGGGCGGTTACTAGGTGCAGTGAAGATCCAGGGGGTTCAGTGGGGGGTCACTGGGTGCTGTGCAGATTAAGTTAAGCTCCAAGGGGTGCAGTGGGGGGTACTGGGTGCAGTGAGGATGCAGTGGAGATTCAGAGGTGTGGTGCAGTCACTGGCTGCAAGTTAAGTAGAGTAGAGACCCAAGTGGGCAGTAAGGTCGGGGGGGGTTGGGGAGTCACTGAAGTGTAGCTGCAGTGGACATTCAGGGGAGCAGTGGGAGGGTCACTCAATGCTGTGAGAGTATCATGGATGTTCAGGGGTGTGTGGGGGATCACTGGGTACAGTGAGGCTGCAGTGGATATTCAGCAGTGGGGGGGGGTCACTGACTGCCATGAGGCTACAGTGGACATTCAGGGATGCAGTGGTGAGGGTGACTAGATGCACTGAAGATGCAGTGGACATTCAGAGGGGACATGGGGGGGTCACTGGGTGCAGTGAAGCTGCAGTGAATATTCAGCAGTGCAGGCGCCGGGGAGGGGCACGGGGTTCTTTGAGGCTACAGTGGACATTGAGGGCTGCAGTGGGAGAGTCACTGGGTGCAGTGAGGATGCAGTGGACATTCAGGAGTGTTGGGGGAGGGGGTCACTTGGTGCTGCGAGGATACAGTAGACATTCAGGGGGCATGTGGGAGTCACTGGGCACAGTGAGGATGCAGTTAACATTCTGCAGTGCAGTGCAGGAGTGGGGGGGTCACTGGGTGCCATGAGGCTACAGTGGACATTCAGGAGTGTGGTGAGGGCATCACTGGGTGCACTGAGGACACCGTGGACAGTCAGAGGTGCAGTGAGAGAGTCACGGGGTGCTGCAAATATGTAGTGGACATTCAGGGGTGCAGTGGAGGTTACTGGGTACAGTGAGGCTGCAGTGGGCATTCAGGGATGTGGCAGGGGGTCAGTATGTGCACTAGATATTCGGTGGTGTGGGAGGATCACTGGGTACAGTGAGGCTGCAGTGAATACTCAGCAATGCAATGGGCAGGTCACGGGGTGTTGTACGGCTACAGTGGACATTCAGGGGTTTGGGGGAGGGGTCACTGGGGGCCATGAGGCTGCAGTGGGCATTTGGAAGTGGGCAGGGGTCACTGAATACAGTGAGGCTGTAGTGAATATTAAGCAGTACAGTGGGGGGGGCACTGGGTGCCGTGAGTATATAGCGGACATGCAGACCTGTGGTCCGAGGTGGGAGTGGGGGGTGGGGGGAGGGCACTGGGTGCCATAAGGATACAGTGGACAGGCAGGGATGCGGGGGGTGTTACTGTATGCAGTGAGGTTGCAGTGGACATTCAGGAACATTCAGTGGAGTGGTCACAGGGAGCCATGAGGATGTAGTGAACATTCAGGGGTACGGTTGAGTGGGGGGAGTCCACTGGGTATGGGGTGACTGCATTGGACATTCAGGGGTGCAGTGAGAGTCACTGGGTGCTGTGAGAATTCAGTGAACATTCAGGTGCAGTTGGGGGGGTCACTGGGTACACTGAGGAGGCAGTGAAGAATCGGGGTGCTGTGAGACTACAGTGGACATTCAGGGGTGCAGTGGCGGGTCCACTGGGTGCCATGAAAATGCAGTGAACATTTAGGTGTGTGGTGGTGAGGGTCTTTGGGTGCACTGAGGATGCAGGGAAGGCTCAGGGGTGCAGTGGGTGCCATGAAGCTGCAGTGGGCATTCAGGGGTGCAGTGGGGGGGGGTCATGGGGCATAATGCAGCTCAGTGGAGAACTGGGAGTGCGGTGAGGCTTCTGTGCAGTCTCTGGTGCAGTGGGTGCAGTAGGTGCAGTGCAGCAGCGCCATCCTGTCCTAGTGTGGAAAGCCCTAGTGTGCCAGCCTCCCCATCCCTGCCCCAGTGCCTGGGGCCGGTCCCTGGGCTGTGGCACAGGCTGCTGTCAGGTCACCCTGCAATAGTGCCACCGCCGGGCTCTTCTCTGAAGGAGCATGGCCAGTGTGGGGTGCGGCTGCCTGACAAGGGAGCTCTGCCCCACCGGGGATACTGGAGGTAGGTATAGGGCTTGAGGCCAGTCCTGTGCTGGGGTGGGGCTGGCCAGGCTCTATAGGGCCCATCCCCACCACCCATGGGGCCCGTGCAGGGTGCCAGTAGCAGCAGTAGGCTTTCGCCCTTGCCCCACCATTGCCTGCCCCCTCCCCAGCCTGGCTGTCCCTGGCCCAGATGCCCCCCTACCTGCATAGCTGTAGGCATCGCGGGGCCGGGAAGTGAAGGGACCCCGCGGCTCGCGGCAGGGCTCCCCAGGGGCCCCGCTCTTGCTGTAGGTGCTGATCTGCTCTGAGCGGTAGGTGGAGGACGAGCTGACGGACGCCATGGTGCCAGTGCGGGTCCTGGGGGGTGGAGGGTGTGCACGGTGGCCGCAGCAAGGCCATGCCCATAATTAGCAAGGGGGCCTGGGCACCAGCGCCTCTGGAATGTGAGATAAGGCAGCCGGGCCTGATAGTGCCTGGAGGGGCTGGGCCGTGTGTGTCTGTGTGTGTGTGTGCGTGCACATGCGCAGGCCCAGCTTCTCCATGGGCCCAGAAGCAGGGGTCTGGGGTTTGTGGGGGGAGGTGGGGCATGCAGTCCCTTGGCCACAGGGATGTGGGCACCTCCACTACGATCGGGTCCACAGGCCTGCGAGCCACACTGCGGGGCACCAAGCAGTGGGGCCAGTCCCAGGCCAGCAGAGGGGCACAGCATAAGAGAGGTGCCCACCGTGCCCAGGTGATGCTTGCAGAGCCATGGCGTGCCAGCCTTCCTGGTATCATGGAGACACACGTGAATGTACACACGTGTGCACATACCCACGCCAACACCCAGTATGCTTGCCTCCTACAAATGTGTGTAAACATATGCATGTACATCCCCCCAGCCATACAAACACACATGCATGTATACACCCACGCCTGTTCCTGTACATCTCTGCATGTACTCTGCCCCCCCTCTACCCCGCATACACCCCAAGACCCAGCCCACCAAGCCACGCAGGGGCCCAGAGGTCTGTACCCCACCCTTCAAGCCCCTGGTTCTTTGCAGGGAGAAGAGACCCCCACCTCTTCCCCCCCACCCCACCCAGTGGCCAAACCCACCTGGAGCAGGTTGCGCCAGGCGCTGGCTGTGAAACGTGGAGGCAGCTGGATGCGGGGGAACACGACAAGCACCAGGCTCCAGCCCCACTGTGCCCAACCCAGAGATGGCAGCTGCTGAGCCCTCATCCTGGTCTATGGGGCCCTGGATGCTTAGCTGCAGTGAGGGAGGTGGGGCTGGGCACTCTGGATAGCAGATGCCAACAGGGTGGCAGGGCACAGGTGGGTGCCAGCCTACAGCATGGCTGGCACAGCTGTGAAGGGGGCTGCAGAGCTCCAGCATCATGCCAGGCCCAGCTGGACATGTGCTGCTCCTGCTCAGAAGCAGCACTGGCACCATGCGGGGCCAAGGCTGGGGAGGCAGGGGGGCACAGGCATGGCCACAAACCAGGAACCATGTGCAGGGCACCAGAGTGGGTCAGACAGAGAGGGAGAGACACAGCCCATGGGGGTGAGAGACCAGGGCTCAGGTCAGCATATACATGTGCATGTACATGTGTGCAAGGGGACTCAGGCTAGTGTGCATATGCACTAGAAATAAGCCTGGGAGGGGGCGCAAGAGGCCAGAGCATGCTCAGGTCAGAGTGTGTGTGTGTGTGTGTGTGTAGAGTGTGTGTGTGTGTACAGGGGTGAGTGAGGGGGGTCAGCGTGTGTCTTGCCCAAGGGGTTGGGGAGCCTCTGGCCACAGGTGGAGGGTGCAGGCCTCGAGCCCCAGGCTGGCCTTGGCTGGAGGCTGGGGCTGGGCAGGCTGCCCCCATGCAGGCCTTGGAGCTCCCTGCAGCAGTGCGGGCACTGGAGTTACACCCATGGCAGCCCCCACAGTCCTGGGTTGGGTGCAGGGTGGAGACCCAGCTCAATTCCCCCCTCAAGCAGCCGGCCACTCCCTGCAGCTGAGCCTGCAGCATGAGGCATGGACAACCCCCAACCTAGCCCCTTGCCGGTGCCCTTGGGAGCTTCCCTCTTGGCCCTGCTTTGCCCTCCTGCACCACGCTCAGCCCTCCCCCTCCCCTGCTGCAGCAGGCAGCGCCCAGCCCTCCCTCCCCCCACCTTCTTGCCCCCAACCCAGGACCCCAGGCCATCCCCCTGCCCTAGTGCAGGGTCCCCATGGCTCCATGGAGCGCTCAGCTGGGGGGGCAAAGATACTGGGGCAGCAATAGCCACTGGGGCACAGGAGACCCTGGCCTGGTCCTGCCCTCACAGTCCTGGGGCAGGGCTCTGAAGGGCAAGAGTTTGGATTCCCCCAGGAGGGCAGCAGCAGCTGCCAGGGCTTGCACTGCACTGCCCCTTGCCCCGGCTTGGGTGGCTGGAAGTGATGGGACAGGGTGGGTGCAGGTGTAGGTGGCCATGTACCCTCGCAAGGATTGGAGCGTGCTGTGGGATCACGACCTCTGCTGAGCCATGCCTACCTGTGTGTGCAGCATCCTTGTGATGCACATGAGCACGTGCCATCCCTGGGGATGTGCTGGCACACCCACACGTGCCTCATGGAAGCGCACGAGTCTGTGTGCACTGCCGTATCTCACATGAGAGCATGCAAGGGGAGCAGGGTGTATGTGTGTGTGCGTGAGAGAAAGAGGTGACAAGTGGGGGGAAGTGTGAAAGCGGGGGGGGGTGAGGCAGGGTTTGAGTAGAAACTATGAAACGATAAGTGTGTGAGGTAGGGTGTGCGCACAGATGTGTGTGTGAGGGGCATGTGCGCATGGTGCAGCAGATACGTGTATGTGTGGGGGGGTGAGTGTGTTGGTGTAACACAAGTGAGTGTGCCTGTGGAATGGGGCACGGGCCTGGTGCCAAGGGAACCTAGTCAGGGCTGGGCATTAGGCCTGGGTTGACACCACATCTCAGCAGAAGCCTGAGTCGAACCCCCGAGACTGCCGCCCCCACGGCGCCCACCCTGCACCCCCGCCCACAGCCATGCTCCCACCCAGCGCCCAGGGCCCGGGGTGGAGCCGGATCCCGCCCCGCACAGCTGCGGCTGGGAGCAGGGGGCAGCCCGGGGGTGCAGGGGAACCATCCCGCACACGCATGTGCACAGCAGGGTCCCGTGCGAGTGCACCCACACGTCTCTGTCCCTGCACGAGCCCACGCGACCCCCAGCTCATCCTCCCCGACTGCGGCACGGAGAGAGCACCCGTCTCTACCGCCCGTGTCCGTGCCGAAGGAACCGCAGCCCTCACGCCCGCAGTGTCCAACAGGTTATATTTATATTTGAAGGCCGAGGCCGAGCCAAGGCCCCCAGACCGGGCAGGAGGCGGCAAGGCTGGTTACAGAAGCCATGACATCCCCCAGCCCCAGAAGGAGAGTCCGAGGGGCGGTACCGACCTGTGAGAGCCCCCTGTGCCCACCCGGCTCCCCTCCATGCTGGCAACCAGAGACACCCCGACAGCAGCATAGCAAAGCCTCATCTCTTAGCCCCCCGACAGGCACATGCCAGCTGTCCAAGGGGAAGGACCATGCCCCTCCACCAGCCTGCTCTATCCTCAGCCGTCTGCGCCAGCCCTGGCTGATCAGAACCGGCTTAGCCCCACCGGGCCTGGGGGCTCGGGGCGGGGTCTGGCCCACCCAGGAGGCTTGGAAGAGCAGCAGCCGTGCCCCCCACCCTCCTCAGCCAGCGCCAGGCCTTGCACCCTGCGGAGCAGCAGCCCAGAGAGCAGTGGGGCCAGCGGGCTCTGTGCCGGGGTTGGCTTCGGTTTGGTTTAATCCCCAGAAACACTCTCATGCAAAAAAACAGACAACAGAAACTGAGAGAGAGAGAGACACAGCAAGCAAACCCAGCCGGTGCCAGGCCCCGAGCCCGCGCCCCAGCCTGCAGAGGTGGGGGGTGATGGAGAGGGCTTGCCCCCCTGCCCCTCACCTCCAGGCTTGACCCTGGCATCATCCTCTTGGGGAACGGGGGGAGGGCGGGGAGGGGGCCACGGAGCAGGAGAGAGAGAGATGCAGCATGCCACGCGCCCCGGGCCGCTCACGGCGCCTCGGCCTCGTCGTCCTCCTCCTCGTCCAGGGACACCACCCCGGAGGACGCCACGTCGGAGACTTTCCGGCGCCCCCCACAGCTGTCCCCGTGCAGCTGGCATGGCGTGTGGGAGTCCTTGCCCACCACCTCCTCGTCCTCCGTGGGGGACAGGCAGGACTCGGTGTAGGACATGGAGTACATGGAGTCCTGGCAGTCCAGCTGCGCCAAGCTCCGGAAGGCACTGTGCCCAGTCTGCGGGGGCAGCTTGGCAAAGAGCAGCTCGTCGCCACCGGCCACGGCGCCCAGCAGCTTGGCGGCCAGCTCGGCCGGCGAGGCCAGCTCCTTGAGGATGAGGCTGTCCTCCAGGCTGCAGAGGCTCGAGCACAACGTCTCGGGCGAGATGGTCTGAGAGGAGTCGGTCTCGGGCTCGCAGGAGCCCTGCCGCCCGCCCAGCTGGCCCAGGCGGTTGTGAAGCAAGTCCTTCAGGAGGGAGCCAGGCGGCAGCTGGCCCGCGGCATCTGCAACACACACATGGCGGGGCGGGCACGTCACCACGGGCGCCTTGGCCGGCTGGGGCCTGGCACCACAGCCCCTGCCAGGGGCACGGGCCTGGGTACCCAGGGGTTGCCTGTTGCCCCTTGCCCCCACCCCACTGCCACCAACATGGCTTCCCCTCCCCGGCACTCCCTTCTTCCCCAGCTCAGCAGCAGCCGGCTCTGGGCACGGCTGTGGGGGGGCCCCACATCGCTGGCGTGGGGGGCGTGCAGCCGGGCATAGCCCAGCCCCGGAGGCGTGCGAATGCCGAGCCGGCCAGGTCAGGGCCGTGTCAAGGCCAAGGCCGGACTCTGGAGACCTGGCAGCGATGCTGCTGCCCGCCCCAGTCACAGAAACCGTCGCAACAACCCACTGAGGGCCTCCAGCAGGGCTGGGCCATGGCTCGGCAAGCTGTGGGCACTCGGCACAGCCCCTGCCCCAGCCGCCCCCTCTGCTCCCTCTATCTCGGCGTGGGCAGCACCACGGCTCCTGGATGCCCCAGGGATGCGCAGAGCCGGGGGCCGCGCTCAGGCCTCCCTGCAGCCGCCGCAGAGGGTGCAGATGCCCCGTGCGCTTCCACTCGCACGGCAGGCAACCAGTGGCCCAAGGCAGGAGGGAGGCTGAGGCCACCCCCCGGGAGCCCTCTGTGGAAGGACGGACGGCTGGCTCGAGGCACCGGGGGTGGGAGAGCTGGGGTGGCCCATGGCTGGACAAGCTGGGGCTGCAGAGCAGGCAGGGATCCTGCCCCACTGCCGCTCCCTCATGCCCCGGGCCCCTGCCACGGCCCTGCCAGGGGGGGCCTGGAGCCCACGGCGCGGGCACGGGGCCCCTGCTGAGCAGCTCCCGTGCCCTGCACCATGCCCACAAACCCAGGCGGAGCAGGTGTCCCCATCCCCTGCTCTTCCCCCTCCCTCACAGTAGCGAAAAGTAATTAGCCCGTTCGTCAGGCAGATTATTGCTGACGGCTTTGATATGCAAATGGCCCAAGATTAGTCGGCGTCTAATTACTGCGAGAAAAGGCCTTTGTTTGCACGGAAGGACACAGATTACACGCCTGGCCAGGCCACGTGTGGGTGCTGCCGCGCGTGCCAAGGCACAAGGGCCGCGGCAGAGCTGAGCATGCGGTGCCAGAGCAGCCGGGCACCTGTGGGAAAGAGGCAGCTGAGAGCCTGACACCCACGGGCAGCCTTGGCCCCGACAGCGCAGCTCAGCACCTGGCGCTGTGGGGCTGGATGGCGGCAGCGCAGGGGAAGAGGGGAGCCCTGGGTCTCTTGCAGGCCTGTGTCCCAGAGCGGGTGCTGCGCTGCACAGAGGGACCAGGGCTCCCCCGCCATGCCCAGTGTATGGCCCGCGGGCCGTCGGGGTCTGCCTGGCCCTGGGAGCAATCACAGGCGGGGGCTGCAGCATTGGCTCCAGGGGGTGGGGGGCACCATCCAGGCAACCCCCTAGTCCGTGCCCCGCTAGCTACACTGTGGCTGGTGACACCCGTGCCCCCACGCCTGCTCCTCACCAGCTGGCTGGGCGCTGTCGGTGCTGATGGCGAAGTCCTCGTCATAGGACTCGTCGTTGGAATCGTCCCCGTCCACAGACGACCAGGCCCGCAGCTTGGCCTCCGCGATGGCGAACTGCTCCGCTACCCCTGGGAGTGGGGGGAGACACCCGTCAATCATCCGCACCTAGCAAGGGGGTGCTAAGGGAAGGGGGAGGCATTGCATAACCGGGCACTTGCCTGGGCTGCTGGTGCCTGGCATGAACACCAGGACAGCCTGGCACACAGGGTGCCATCAGGGTCATGCCCAGGAGTGGCGATGGCTGCTGAACGTGCCTCCAGCCCTGGTGATGGGAGCAGGGCATGAGGCAGCGTAGCAGAGCAAGGGTCCACCCCCACAATCTGGAGGATCCCAAAGCAAAATACAGCTCCCCTCTGCTCCCCAGCCGGGCCCCGGGCTCCTGGTGTGAAGGTGCCAGCGCTGCACAGCGGGAGAAGGAGTGGGTGGCGGGCACCTGGGGCCTAAGGACAGGGTGACGTCTCCACACCAGGCAGGATGGGCCCTTTCGTCATCAGCGCTATGCCAACCCGGTCATTAAGGCGCCTCTCGAGTGGCTAATTCGGGGCTGCAGCTGCCTCTGTGCGTCACCGCCCCAGCGTTTCGGGGGGGGGAATGGACCTACTGTGGCACCCCTGGAGCTAGCACCAAGGCACAGTCCTGGCTTGGGGTGGGAAAGGGGTCCCTAGACAACTCCCCTCCCCAGGCACACCAGGCCCCACTGGCTGGCCAGGCCCGCCTGCGAAGGCATCGGGGGGAGTGGGGGGGCTATTGCAAAGGCTTCTGGGAAGGATCTAGGGCCTGCTCAGCTCTGGCCTTTGCTCAGCTGGGGGGGGGGTCTTCTCCTTGCCCCATCACAAAGTCCTGGCATCTCCCCTAGCAGAGAAGTTGTGCTCTGGGCCACAGCTCCACCCTAGGCCACGGTGCCAGCTCGGCCACGTGGACGTGCCATGCTCAGGAGCCCTGGGACCCTGCCACTATGGCTCCCTGGAGAGGACAGGAAGAAAGGGCATGGCCAAGAAGGGACGACACTGGCTGCAGGAGGGTGAGGGCTGGGAGTGACCTGTGCAGCTAGTGCCCGGGCTCCCAGCCTGCCCTGGCATGGAAGCCACCTCCCTCGGAGGGTGGGCACTGGGACTGCTCTTCCTGCCCTGCCCCCGAGCTCCCAGACTGGCCACTGAAACAGTAGCCAAGCTCCTAGGGGCTTTTAAAAATAAATGACCTGATACAGCCACACCCAGTATGGCACACACCACGCACTGCACTGCACATGCCATGCACCACACTGCACAGGTTGGCACCCACTGCACAGTACTACACATGCCAGGCATGGCACTGCACAATACTGCCTGTGTCTGCATCTGCATCCACTGCACAGCCCTGCCCATGCCATACACTACACTGCACAGATCTGCACCCACTACACAATATAGCACTGCCTGTGTATGAACCCATTGCACAACACTGCACATGGCATATGCTACACTGCACGGGTCTGAACTCACTGCATGGTGCAGCACGCACCACACTGCAGGTCGGCACCCACTGCACACGGCACCTGCTGCACTTCACAGGCCTGCACCACCGCACAGCATGGCACTGCCTGGGTCTGCACCCATTGCACAGCTCTGCACATGACACACACTACACTACACAGGTCTACACCCACTACACAGCACTGCCCACACCACACACTGCAGGAGTCTGCACCCAGTCTACTGCACTGCATACACCATGCAACACACCACATAGGTCTGGAGCCATTGTACAGCAAAGCACGTGCCATGCACTGCACTGCACGGCACTGCACAGGTCTGCACACTGCAGTACAATACCATGTGCCTACCCCGTGGGCACACTGTACATGCCCCTGAAAACTCTGCACTGAACCGCACTCCCATGACACCCCGCACCCCAGTGCTGCCCGGCGCAGGCCTGCAGGCCCCTGTGTAAAAGCTGCACAGAACTACACAGCCATGCCCAACACCGCACACGCCATGCACCACACTGCACGCCTGCCCCACACCTGGCACAGCACAGCCCTGCACGGGACGGCACCCACCAGCACTCTGTGCGCGCACGCCCTTCACCGCACTGCACTCCCAGCTGACTCATGGCTGGGGCACGTCCCCCCTCCCTGCGCAGCTCGGGGGCAGCTGGCCCGGTGCTGGGCTGCGCAGACGGGCGCTCCGATCAGGCCTGGCGAGCTCCATGCTGTAGCCTCTCTGCACTCCACCCTGTGGCCCCCTGAGGCAGGCTGGGCTCCGTGGTGACAGCCACATCCCCTGACAGCGCACTGGAGTGACAGGGCTGCGGCAGGGGACACTGGGAGCTGCCTGAGCAGGGTGCATCACCCCACCCTGTGCACAGCCAGCAGCCCCAGGGGAGGTGCAGATGTCGTCCATCCTTCCCAAGCATCTCCCAGCCCCGTGGGGCTCCCAGCAGACAGAAGGACCCTCCATGAATCCCCCCTCCACCCCCAGGAGGCTGGGCCCTGCTCTGCTGTGGCCACCCAGACCCACAGACAACGGGCACCAGAGACAGCAGAAAGCAGGGTGGGCTTGTGCAGGGGATCCTGACTGGGGGGCTGGGGGTGGGCAGTGCCCACTGTCCTGATCCCTGGGTCGGGGGAGCAGAGCCATGCCCAGGCTGGGGAGAGGGCACCACTCAAGACTCAGCCCTCAGGATCTGGGGGAAATGAGGGGATGCCGCCAACCCTCCTCCCTCCATCCCTGCTGGGCCCACACAGGGCAGGGCACTCACCTCTTGCCACTGCTTTAGGGGCAATGGGGCAGCCCCACCCCCTCACCAGGAGGGAGGAACACCAGGGCCCCCTCCCCGGCAGGCAGGCCCCCCAGCCCCACCCCCACCTGCCCCAGCCGGCGCCCCACCTGCGGCAAAGCGGGCCTCCTGCTCCCCTTCGCTCAGGTCCGAGTACGAGTTGAAGGCGCTCTCCAGAGCCACAGGCGAGTCCACGGGCTTGCACCAGCCCTTCCACTCGATGAGGTGTGCCACACGGCCCTGCGCCATGGCCGTCGGCTTCGTCACGTGGTCTTTCACCACCTGCGAGATACCTGCGGGCAGGCAGCAGCATCAGGGGCCGTGCCTGCGTGGGGCACCCACCCCGTGGCACAGCCGTGTCCCCCCTCCTGGGGGGGTCCCCCATCCCATGAACCACTTCCAGCCCCCCCCCAGAGCTACCTGCCCCCTCCAGGCGCTCGCACACCAGCACCTCCCATGGCCCCCTCTGTCCCCGTGAGCCCCCTCCCCTGGCCTCCCGCTGTGCCCCCCCAGACACCGCCCCCCATGTGTTACCGTGTAGGGAGGAGCGGGCCAGGGCAGCAATCTCCTGGATGGTGAGGGCTCGCCGGGACTTGGGTAACATTTCGACAGTGTCTTCAACATTTACCTTGAGCCAGAGGAGAACGAGGGGTGAGACCCAGCCCATGCCAGCCCCCACCCCTGCCATGGGGCCAGGCTGGCACACAGAGGGGGTGGGCTGTGGGGAGAGGGGGCAAGGGGGCAGCCAAGCAGGTGGGACTGAGGGCCTGTAAGATCCTACAGGACACCACTGACGGGAACCCAGGAGTCCCGAGTGCCACTGAGTGCCCACCTCTGGACCACGGGCCTCTGCTGCCTCCAAGGGCAGAGCCTCCTGGGGGGTAACAACTTATTACTGCTTCTGTTGTAGAGCATGCCATGGGACAGGGGGCTGAAATCCACCCTGGCGCCCACTGGACTCAGCTTGAAGCAGGAGGAGGAAAAAAATTGGTGTTTGAAGGGGTTTCTGCCCTCAGGGCCTGACAGCCCACAACCACGGGGCACAGCCCAGCAGCGGTGCCAGGCCAAGCTGCCCAGGCGCCAGCTTCCGCACGTGTCTTGTGCCCCAGCTCTTCCCTGCTCGCAGCCTGGCTGCCCCTAGCTCCATCTGTGCCCCGTTGGGGGCTGCGCCAATATGAGGCTGTTGGGCTAACACTGCAGCCACCCCATGCCGATGGCAGGTCCCAGCCTGACACGGCAGGAAGAAGCGAACGCCGAGCAGGGGAGGCCGGAGCTGGGGCGTGAGCGGCAGCACATGGGTCACTGAAGATGGTCTTGGGAGGGACACACACTCATGCAGCATACACACGTATCCGCTGTGCATACACATATGTGCACATGCATGCAGGTAGCGTTCACATGGCAACACAATCTCTCCCACTGTATGTGTGTGTGTGTAGTTGTGAACCCAGTATTGAGATGCACCCTCTCACAATCCATGCATGTACTCCTGCAAACATGCTACAGACACACGCATACACATGTGCAGATGTCCTCCCTGACATCATGTCGTCACTAGCGTACCGGAGAGGTACAGCTCCCCCCGCTAGCCAGCCACTTACACACCCGTGCCGGGCACACCAGCTCCCAGGCTGTGCATGCGTGAGACACATGCAGGCAGGTGGATGCCCTACGTTCGCACTGTATATGTGCACCCACACTGCTGCAGTCTCCCACAGTGTCTGGGGGTGGGCAGGTGCAGACATGCCCCCACACATGCGCACATGGGAGCGACACACCAGTGATGCATGCACACGCCTACTTGCTCCAGCTGCCCCATGCCTCAGAGGCCACACCAGGCAGAGGGGGGAAGACCCCCAGTCTCATGGTATTGTGTGACCTGGCAGGGCCATCTCTGTTGCCCCCCTCCAGCCAGAGGCTCCCACACAAGCCTCGAGTGCTATCGCCAGGCCCAGCCCAGGCACCCACCCGGCCCACGGGCACAGGGCAGGGGAAGCGCACACGGCACAGGGCCTCCGGGGTGGCTGCGAGGAAGCTCAGCACGCCCAGGCCCTGCAGCCCCAGCCAAGCCCCCCCCAAGCCCGGGGCACGACTCTCCCACCCTGCGCACGTGGCAGGGCAAGGGGCAACGCCAGCTGCCCTGACCGGGAGACCGGAAGAGCGCAGGCCGCACCAGGCACCCCGCCACTGCTGCCACTTGCGGCCATGGGCCCATCACTGCAGGAACAGCCCTGGGTGCAGCTCCGACCCGGTGGCAGTGAGTTCAGCTCAGCTCTGGAGCGGCTCCCGGCGCCCCCCGCCCGCCAGCGCTGCAGGGAGCCTTGCGGGCACTGCCCAGCCCCTGCCTGCCGCTGGCGGCTGCTGCTTCCCTGGGAAGCTGCTCCGGACGTGTAGCTTGCAACAAGGTGTATTTCCATGGCAACCAGTCACCATGGACTGATTTCTCCCAGGATACAGGCCGGCTCGGCACTGACGTCAGCGCAGCCCGGGAGGGGAGCACGCGGGGAGCCAGGCGAGGGCACAGGGGGCAGAAGGCGGGGGCAGGTCGGCTGGGCACTGCTGGCTGCGGAGGGGCAGGGGCAAAGCCCCCGGTGCCCTACTGCACCAGCTGCAGGCTCGTGGTCCGCTGACACCACCAGTCCCCTCCTTGTGACCCCTGCCACGGTGCAAGGCTGACTTCATGCCAGCCCTGGCCGGGCAGAAGTCAGCCAGTCCCAGGGGAAGAGATGCCCAGTCAGGCCACCACAGCGCCCAGCATCCGTGGATACGCCAGTGCGCCATGGCAGCGACCCCTGCCCCTTCCCATCCCCTCCTGCCCCACAGCCACCACGACTCCCAGGGGCTCTGGAGTCCCAGCTGCCAGCGTGGGGCTCACTTGCAAGTGGTGCAGGGGGCATGAAGCTAGGCAGGAGCCGGGACTCGGGCTTTGCCTGCAGTGGAGATGGGCACCGGGCCAGCACCGGCCTGGCCCAGCTGTTGCCAGTTGCGTTGGTGCCAAGCATCCGCAGCAGCTGCCCTGCGCTGGGTGCCCACGCAACGTCCCCCAGCCCGAGGAGCCAGGCACTGTGCTCATTCATGCTGCCTGGTGCTGCGCCCCGGGGCTGGGGGCCATCTCACCCCTGACACACAGGGTCTGGGGGGAGCGAGGCAGTAGTGTGGAGGGGCTGCAGGGCTATTGCTATTGCTATTGCTGCCATGGATGCCCAGGGAATGAAGGGCCCTGGCAGACTCTGGCAAGGGAAGACATGACGGCCCCAACCACAGCCACTGCCTGGAGCAGAGGCCCCCACCAGCCCCACCTAAAGGTCGGACGAGAGCTAGACCGGCACCAAGCTGGCTCTGTGGCTGGGACAGGACAACACAGGCCTCGGCAGTGCTGTCGGGTCAGGGGAGAGGTTGGGGTTATCATGGGTGATGGGGAAGGGGCACAGGGAGACTCAAGGAGCATGGATCAGCCCAGCCCCATCAGAGCCTCAGCTCTTGCCCCCACACCCCTGGGCACAACACCCCAGAGCCGGCACAATCATGCCAGATGCCCAGCAGCTCGGCAGGGTGGGTGCACAGGGCACTCAGGGGAGCAGGAGGCTGCTCGTAATGGGCAGCAGCTCCAGGGTGGGCAGGAGCACGGGGAGCTGTACGCTCTGCACGGCCCCGCCAGAGAGCGGGGAGCTGGCAGCTCGAACCCTCCAGCTCAGAACCAGACCTCGGGCCAGCCTGGATCGGGCAGGGCGGGGACGAGGGATCCCCACGCAGAAAGCCTGGGGGAAGGGGAAGCGAGTTCAGCAGCACGATGAAGTGGGCCAGCCCCCCAGGGACCCAGCAGCCAGCGCCGGCCTGCCCCGGTCGTGTCCTTGCCAGCAGCATGCCCTGATCTAATTGCTCTCCCAGCAACCGGGATCGGGGCAGCCCAGCCCGGCCCTACCCCATGGCGCTGCGCCTCCTAGCCAAGTCTGACCCTAATACCAGATCCACGCCACCCAGCCTAGCCTTCTACCCCAGCCCCATGCCCAGGAGCCCCTCTCTCAGCCAGGCTAAGGGGGGCTGCCAGTCAGTTACTTGGCTGTGATGCCCGGGGACACTGCCCAGTGCCTGGCACTGCCCTAACAGGGACCAAGTGCCTCTCAAAAGGCCCGTGGCCAGGCTGGACCACCTGGGGGGGTTGCAGGCATGTCAGAGATGGGGCTGCTGTGATTCACGGGCTGGAAATCCCAGTGGGGGTCGGGGGGGCTGGAAACGAAGAACATTGGAGCTGCCGGCTGGCTCAGGGCACATGCCTGGATGTGCAGAGTGGCTGCTGGGGGGGGCACGGGGAGCACAGGACCCATCCAAACTGCTCCACCCCGCCCTAGCTCTGTCTCACCCCCTCATCCCAGGACCCCAAGCAAGCACACACCCGGGGTCCCCTGCAACAAGAGATGCAGGGAAGTTGCGGGCCTCCCCCCACCCATCCTGCACCCACCTCGAGAGAGTCCTGGCTGTCCAACGAGCTGTGGCGAGCCAGGCGGTGCACCAGCGAGGTCCGGGTGCTGCCCACGGGTGACAGTGCACGCAGGGACTTCACCTCGTTCCACTCCACGTGCAGCCTTGTGTCCACGGCCACTGTGGGGAGAGCACAGCAGGGTGTCAGCACCGGCACTCCACGCCCACGGGATCAGGCCCCGGTGGCAAGTCCCCTGCTGAGCAGAGCATCGCCATGCACACATGTGTACCCACAAAGCACACACATGCCAGGCACGTGCAGACACAGCCAGGCAGGTTCTCAGTCCTGGGCACCTGGCGCCAGTGGCAGCACCCCCTCCAGCACCCCTGGGCAATGCCAGGTGACTGGGCAGCCCCCTCGCGGGCCAGCAGGCTCCACCTGTTGCCATGCCCAGCTTGGCCTTGGCCTGGGATTGGGACCTCTGCACCCCACTAGGCACTGCCGTGATGTTTGTAATATGCACGCGCCTGGCCTCTGCCCTCAGTGACAGCGCAAGTTCAGGTAGTAACGGGCTGTTGGCCTCTGCAGGTCAGGTGGGGGGGTGGGGGGGTAGCACACACCAGGGCTTACCTGTGTATCTACCTGGGAAGGACAAGCCTTGGCCTGGCTGCCACCCCCCCACACACACACCATGCTAGGAGCATTTCAGAGGCACTGTTTCTCTAGCCAAGGGCTTGTTTCAAGCTGCAACTACTTCCCACGGAGCCAGAGCATCCTATGCACCAGATGCTGCCAGGACGGGTGGGGGAAGCCTCCGGGGCAGACAGGGCCTGGTGGTGTGGAGACAGCCCCAGCTCGGTGAGATGACGCTGGGGTGATACTCAGCCCCCGCCCCGGGCCCAGCTTCATGTTGGCGCAGTGAGGGGTAAGCACTGATGGCAGCCTTCCAAACTGGTCCAGGCCCCAGCCAGCCCAGCCCCTACCCACAGCCCAGGGGACAGATGTCCCCCTGGACCCTGAAGGCAGGGTCCTGGCAGGCTCACAAACATGTGCCCGAGGGCTGGGGGTGGTCAGAAGCCAAATACGACGTTTCCCCTGGCAGAGCTGAGAGCAACACATGCCCTGCAGGGGCAAGGCTCCCAGTGAGTCCCTGGCTGGCTCTGACAGGCTGGTGCGGTCCGGGGGGCACTGCACCCGGGGCGGGGACGGACACCTCTATGAAGGGGAGGGAGGAGCAGCCCTGCCGGGCAGGCTGCAGGCAGAGCTTACAGGGCTGATCCCAGGAAGGCAGGTGGGCAGGGGGAAGGCGTGCCAGCCTGCACAGCCCCAGTGCATGAGCAGGGCACAGCTGGCATCTCACACCACAGTGCCTGCTGCCACCTACAGCTGGGTGGGCAGGGGCCACTGGGGCCCGAATCCAGAGCTCGATGCCAGCTGCCACCTGGGAGGTGCAGTAGTGCTCCCCCCAGTCCCCGAGTGGTGCCAGCGGGGTGCCACGGCAGGGCAGCAGCGATGAGCACCACTGCAGTGACTGAGGCCAGAGCTGCTCGCCCCCATCCAGTACTGCCCACTCCCAGGGTCGGGCCCAGCTGCCCCAGAGCCTGTCACGACAGCAGCAGGGCTGAGGCCTATGTGTCTGGCAGGAGCCCAGGGGCCAGCGCAGAGCCAGCGCCGAGGTGGGGGGGGTCCTACCAAAGAACCAGCCTAGCACCCCTCCCCCCAGCCCCAGGGCTGCCGCTTCCCAGCATGCAATGCACTCACTTGGGCCAAGCAGCTGGCAGGGACCGTCGGGCCTACCCACAACGCCCCCACCCACAGCACAGCACTGCTGCCTCCGACTTGGCCACCTCCCCGCCACAGCGCCCGCGCCTCCAAGCTACTGAACTCCCCACCACCCCCTCCAACAAGCCCACAGCACCCCCGGCAGAGCCAACAGTTAGCTTCCCCCACACCATGCTCACACCACTAGGCCAGGCTGCCCCTTTGGCAGCAGAGTCTTGGCTACACTAGGGCCAGGAGGGGCCTCCAGAGTCCAGTCCCTTGCACTCGCAGCCAGCAAAGTCCCCAAGGAGTAGGAGAAAGGGCAGGGGGATCTGGGCAGATCAGGGCAGTAGGACCCTGGGGCCCTGCCAACCTGAGCTGGGACCACAGCCCTACATACCCCCACCCCCACCCCCACCCCTAGGCACCCTCAGCCAGGCCAAGGACAGCTGTGGCTATGACAGCAAGGCTCCAGGGTCTGCCTGTGTCCGTGGCACACCCAGCACTGAGCTGTAGGTGCGACATGGGGGCTGGTGTGGGTGCCGCAGAGCCTGGCAGTGCTCGCAGCAGCTGCCCGAGGCAACGGGGAGGGCAGGAAGCCAGACGGCTTGGGGCTGGGCTGAGCTGAGCAATGCTCGGAGGGGAGGCCTCTACAGAGCCGCCAGCCCTGCAGGGAGGGGGCTGGTGACTCACCGCAGGTGCTTGTCCTTCTGTACCAGCACCGATCCAGGGCCGCGCCTGGCACTTGCAGGCCACGTCGGGGGGGGGGGGGGGGGGGGCAGCCTCTCCCATGGTCTGGAAAATGATGGGCAGCAAGGACCCCACCACTTCCCCAGCCAACTCACACTGGCGCATGCAGCCGCTGGGCAGCTGCCACGTTCCACCCCAGAAGTGTCTGCATTTTGCTGGTGGGGACATGCTTAGTGTAGCAGTCTGGGGAGCTGGGGGGGGTGGGGGAGGGGGCATGTGGCTCTCCTGGCAGGGCAGGGAGCAGGGCCAGTGCCGGGATGGTGGGGAAGCCAAGCAGATGGGAGGTGCTGAGCTCTGCCGGCCATGGGAAGGTCGGGTAGGCAGGAGCCACTGCCCCTAAACTGGGAGTGGCAGGGAGCCCGGAGCACGCAGGCCATGAGGAAGAGGAGGGGGCTGGCCTGGGCATCCTGCAGGCAGGCTCCCGTCCAAGGAAGCAAGGCTGGCTCCAGCCCGTTCCAATGCAGGGACGTCGTGTTCCCACTGAGCCACGCGCATGCCAGAGCCTGGCACCACCGGGCAGCACCACCTCCGCACCAGCCAGGCCTGCTCATGCTGGGGCAGGCAGCGCCACCTGCGCAGTGCCAGGGCCAGGTCCAATGCTCCTCCCCAGGGCATCAGCAACCGTGGGACTCATCCCAGTGCAGGGGGGAGGGCTGCCCCTGGGATCTGCCCCAGTGCTGGGGGAGGAGAGGGCCCTATGGTGCATTGGGCACCCGATGCAAATATGGGCTGTGGGAGGAGGGGGGAGATGGGCCTTTGCCCCAGGATCTTCCCCCCGGGCCCCAAACACACACCTAGATGAGCCCAAAGACCTGCACGGGCACCCGTGCGTGGAACACACCAAACCCCGCTCAGGATCCCCCCCACGAGGTACAGCCCCCACAGCCTCACCACACCCACCCAGCCCCCCTCTCCCCCGGGCAGCAGCTCCCTATCCCTCTGCCGTGCCAGGTGCCCACTGCCCCACGGTACGTGCTGGCCATGGCTGCCACCTCCCCAGCACTGGGGCTGGGGACACTGTGCGGCTCGACCCTTTCCTAGCTCTACCTGGATGTGGAGTTGGGCACACGCCACTGCCCCTGCTGCCAGGGCCGGCTGTGCCTAGGCCCCCGAGGGTGGGATGGACCCGGGCTGGGGTTCAGGTGTCCTAACGAGGCCTAAGCCTGGCATGGGCAGGTGCTAAGCAAGAAGGGGCTGGGCTGTGATTTGTGGGTGAGGGGCCTGCCTAGAGGAGGAGGAGACCCCTTCAACAGCAGCCTCCTCCCAGCCAGCCCCACAGCCCAACTCAGCCCTGGCCCAAGCTGCTCCCTTCCTGGAGGCCAAAACCCTGCACAGGCCATGCTCCTTCCTCCTGTTCGGCCCTGTCCCCAGGTGGCGGGGTGAGGAGCGTGGCACTGTGCCAGGGGAAGCCGGGCTCGGGCTCGGCTAAGTGGAGCTAATAGCCCTGGGAGGGCCGTGCCAGTGGTCTGGCGCTAATGTGAAGGAGACACGAGGGCCAGAGCTCCATGGACGGCGCTCTGGGCTTGGCAGGGAGCATTGCGGGGGAGTGCAAATCAATGGGATAGGGGAAGCGCCAGGGAGGGGAGCAGAAGCGGCTGCCCCTGCACCCCTGCCGGAGACCCCAGCACGCTTGGGGCTGCACAGGGGGAGCCGCCAGGGCCCAGACCAGCCCCACGGGGGGCACCAGGTTGGCAGGAGCCTGAAAGGTGCCTGGGAAGCAAATAAAGGTCTGGGGGGAGAAGGAAAGGATCCGACCAAGCCCACATGCTTGCCATTTCTAAGTAACCAAAGCATGGGGCTGGCATGGGCACGCAGCATGGCATCGGCCCCACGGGGGCAGGACCGGGCCCACGAGGCAGGACACAGCCAGGCGCAGCAAGGGACCACCCACCTGCAGCACTCTGCACCCTCCAGGGAGCTCGGGGCCAGGCAGGATCAGGCCCAAGCGCTGCCCAGGGGACCAAGCAGACGCTCCAGGGGGCTGTGGCCGTGGCCGTGGCTCGCAGCCGGGGACAAGGCCAGAGCCAAGGCTTGGGGCACCCCCGGCCGGGGAGGCAGGGCCCCCCCAGGACTTGCCAAAGCCCCAGCGGGCCGGGGAGGGAGAGCCCAGGGAAACCCACGCGTGCCTCGGGGTGCCGGGGGCGGGGGGAGCCGCGGCAGAGCTGGGCTGGCCCGGCGGGGCGGGGGGGGCAGGGGGTGCTGCGGGGGGGCGGGGGCAGAGGAGAGCGGGCCCGGGGCCTGGCGCGGGGGAGCAAGGCCGGCAGCGCAGGACCGGCCCAGGCCCCGCGCCCCGCCGGGGCCCCCCCGCGCCGCGCCGGCCTGAGCCGCGGGGCGGCGCCGCCACGGGCCCGGGGCCGGCGGCGCGGCCGGGGAGCGGGCTCGGGGGACGCTGAAGGTCTCCTGAGGAGACCGGGTCCCCGGCAACAGCCCTCCCCCGCCCCGCCCCCGCCGCCCTTACCGATGGTGGTTTTGGAGCCGATGCAGCCCATGCTCGCCCGGGGCGCCGGGGGCCGGCGTCAACCCGTGCTGCCGGCGGCGGGCATGGCCCCCGCGCCGCATGGGCCGCGCTCCCCGCCGCTCCCTGCGCTCTGCCCGGCGGCGGCGGCGGCGGCGGCGGCGGCGGCGGCTGGCTCGGCTCCGGCTCGGCTCCGGCTCCGGCTCCGCTCCGCTCCGGGGCGGGCCCGGCTGCGCGGCCGCCGACGTCACCGGCGCCGGGCGGGGGGCGGCGCTCCGCACCGCGCAGCACCGCGGACAGCGCCGCCGGGGTGCGGGCCGCCGGCACCGCGGACAGCGCGCCCGCCTGGGCCCCGGGCAGCACGGGGGCCGGCCCGGGCGGCCGCGGGCGGGGCACGGAGAGTGCTCCCGTGCAGCGGCAGCGCGAGGCTCCGGCCCCGTGGCGTGGCGTGGCGTGGCGCGGCGTGGCGCGGCCGCGACGGGGCGGCCTCGGAGCCAGCCCAGGGCACGGGAAGCTCCGCAGCCCCTGACAACCCCGCCCTGGGGCCCTTTAGGGAGGGAGCAGCCAGCCCGCCCCGGCCCAGGCCGCGCCCCAGGGGGAGCCCCGGGAGGGCAGCTCCAGCGAGGGGGCATCGCCAGCGCGACCCCCAAACACTGCCCTTCTCTGGTCCGCAGCAGTGACGGCCAGCCCCAGGCAACGCATGCCTGGGGGCCAGCAACAGACCTCAGGCATGCAGAGAGCTCAGGGCCAGGGCCAAGACCCTCTCTGGGCTGCTGTAAAGGGGGGACTTCCTTCTTCCGGCCCCCTGGCCAGGCACTGCCATTACATACACACAACAGCCTCGAGGCCAAAGGGCCCTGGGCTGAGCTGCTCACTCCCACCGTCCCTTCAGCAAACTCCAGGCCCCCTCACCCTGGGCTGTGTAGCGAGAGCCCTCCCTGTGACAGCCGGGCACCTTCCCCCGCTGATCCCTCTGCCACAGTAGGCAGCTGTGCCTTGCCCTGCCCCAGGACGACACTGCACTGAGGACACCCTGGCAGCGGCTGGACCATGTCCACAGCCATAACGTGTCCACCCGGAGCCTGATGCTTCCTCAGTAACCACCGCTGCTCAGGGCGCAGTCTCCGGTGGCACTGCTCCGTGGCGTGGTGGGAGACGGAGACCTTGGGATCAGCTGTGGATCACAAAGCCCAGATGGCCTCAGAGGGATCTGGCTTTCAGCTGCTGGGTCAAAGCCAGTCAGGGCCACTAGCGATGGGGGATATTGCTATTTGGTGGCACTAGGGACACGGGGCCCTGTGAATCCCGCCTTCCCTGGTGTCTTTGCGAAGGCCGAGGATGACAACTGGGAAGCCTGGGCTCCTCTCCCACTTCAAAGCTAGGGGCAGCCAGGCCCTTCTGTGCCCTGGCCCACGTCGGCCCACGTTGTCTCTAGGACCTTTGACGCTGGCTTTGTCACCAGCTACACACATATCTCCATGTACGGCAGAGGTGACCCAGAGGTGACCAAGTGTCACGTGATGGAGTGGATGGATAAACACATGCAGACAGCACGAACGAAATGCCGGGGAAATAAAGGGCTGGGAGGAGACACCGGCAGCAGGATGGGCAGCAGAGGAAATTGCTGCTAGGGTGATAAGAGTCCAAGCAAGACAGCGAGGCTTGCGGGGCTGAGGCACCCCACCCTGCCTGCCTTGAGGAACGCCTCCGCAATTCACTCCTCAGACGGAGGATACAGAAGCGATCTCCCTCCCTGCACACGATGCAGACCTCAGGGCCCACTCCAAAGGCCCCAGAAGTCATAGGGAAGTAGGGCTTGACGGGACCTCTGGAGGTCATCTAGTCCAGCAGTTCTCAGCCTTTTTTGCACCAGCACCCATTTGTAGACATTGATGGCCAGTCCCGACCCACTGCCCTCCACCCCCAGAACCTGGTGGGAGCCCAGTCTCCCAGCTGTGGGACCCTGGTGTTAGCCGTCTATAGCCCCATGTGTCCCACGCGCCCAGCTAAGGACAGAGGAGCTGCCTCAAAGGCAGGACCCAGCCATTGAGAGGGCATGGTCAAGCAGCTTCTGCCTTTTAAACCCAGGTGGAGCTGGGAGCCCCTGGGCTGGGGGCTGCAGCGGGTGCCCAGGAAGACCCATGATTAATTCATGGCTCTCAAGGTAATATGCTCCTGGAGCACTGCCGGGCCTGGACCTAGCTGGATAATGGGCTTCCCTTGGCCTAGAGCCCTGCGTTAGTGAGCAGCAGAGGCCTTGTGCTGCACTAGCTGGTGAGCTTAGATGGGGGGAGGATGCCAGGCAGCTCAGCCCCCACATGCTGGCGCCTGGCTCACTGGGCCTCCTGCACTGATCCAGGTAGCACCCCGCAAACTTTGGAGGCACCCCCCTCCTCAATCCTGCATGAGGCCCTGGCATGGCAGGGGCCCATCACGGACCCCATTGAGCATGGGCAGTGCCAAGGACTCTGCTGCCTGGCTTCCGTCCCTGGGGCCAGGCCTGCATGCCAAGTGCTCGGAGCAGTGAGCGGGAGACAAAGGGAGGCTTCAGCCAGGGGGGAAGGGAGCCCAGGGGCTTGGCAGCAAGGCCTGGGCATGTCCAACATGAGCACCATAGCAATGCCCTGTAAAGGCCTCCCTCAGCATCCTGGGCAGGGGAGAGATGGGCTTGCAGTGGGTCGGGGGGGGCTCTCGGCCTGGACACCAGGGTTCAGAAAGCCCAAAATGCACCTGCCGTGTAGCAGAAAAGGCAACCAGACAGGACTCTCTTCCAGCCCCAGGCAGCATCCAGCAAAGCCCAGAAACCGGAGACATACCCAGCCAGCTGCAAAGTGTAAACAGCAATTAGGGCTGGAGCTACAAAGAGGGTTAGGAAAGCACTAGGAGGAGAGGATACGAGGGGGAAAGAAGTTGCACAGAGCCCATCACATACCTCCCAAGGGCTGAAGACAGACTCTAAGTTTGGGCTTGTCTGCCTGCATGCTTACTTGGTTTGTTGAATTTCTTTTCCTGCGGGGACAAGGCCACCCCAGGTGAAATACGTGGGCTGGAAACCTTGGACATGGGGCTGACTGACCTCAAGGAAAAAGCTGGGCGAGTGACCCACGTAAAAGTGGTCTCACCTTGGAAATCCTAAGGATGTCTAACAGGCAGCCAGGCTCTTGCGGATCCCCAAGTCAGAGGCTACATCCTACAAGGCGCTGGGTCTTCATCATGTCTACAGCTGGGAACCTCAGCCAAGGGTGCCAGAGGAAGCTCTCTCAGACCACAGAGTCCCTGGCTACCCTGCACCTCCAACAGAGGCTCCAACACAACACAATGAAACTTGTCACCAACACAGCCAGAAAGATCTTGCATCTTCCCATCGGCCAAGGTAGAACCCTTGACCAAGACCTGCTGCCTAGGACAGGGTTGTATTTGCCAAGAAAACTCTCTTCCCTGTGACTGGTGTTTCCACTACTGCCCTCAGCCTCATTTAGCTAATGATGCCTAACTTCAGCTTACCCTGGCCAGAGGCAGACCAAGCCGCTCACATGCAAACTGGCAGGATTCAGAGATAACGCAAAGGTTGGCAGAGGAAGGACCAGTAGGGATGCCCATCCAAGCCTCCTCCAGTGGCTGTCACGGGCTTTCTCTGGGCACCGGCCTTGTCAGGTGGAGTGGCAATTATGGGAGCAACAGTCAGACATTTCGGTGCCGGGAAGTGGGCATCATCCCCACACCAATGTCCAGGCCCCAAACAGCCCCCATAGGGACACCGGGGGACAGTGAAACAGGCCTCAGTCCCAGAGCACACACAACCCGTTTGGAAAGCCACTCGACTCCCCTACTGCAGTGTCCTGCCCTTCCGACGCAGTGATGGTGCCACTGATGGAGCTGGAAGGGCTGGACTCTTCCCACCCAAAGACCTGCCATCTCACTGAGAAGGTTGCCAGGTTTCATCCAGTTGGGCTTAAATGGACCTGCCTGTGCCCTGTCCCCATTTGAGCTCCTCTGGGGTGGGGAGTGTCCGCTGGAGCAGCTTAGCCATCCTCAGACAGGGATGGATCTGGAGAGGAGGGATTCCCTTTCTACTACACTGAAGGGAAACTCATACAAAGGTTTGATGAAAAACCCCAGGGGAGTCCCAAAATACAGCATGGCCCATGATGCCAGGAGCCGTTTTGTGACTCCTTGCCCAAACCTGGCCAAATACTACATCTCCTGGGGCTGGGAGTGGATGCGGTGTTTTGAGCTGGTCCTTACTGGCTTGGGTTTGGTTTTAATCAGCCCAGGAGCGGCACAGCCATGTACATGTGTCACACTTCCAAGATGCATTGCTGCTCCCTGCTCAGCTGGTGGCCAATGAGAGCACAAGGCCTGGCTGGCACGATATTGAACACTGGGCAAGAAGGGCCATTTTCCAGGTCAGACAATAGGGCCATAGTTTCATAGTTGGTCGGGTTGAGCAGATCTTCACATCCGACCCTCTGCCATGGCAGGAAAGAGTACTGGGGTCAAACAACCCCAGCAAGGTGTACATCTAGCTTCCTCTTAAACACCCCCAGAGTAGGAGCCAGCACCACTTCTCTTGGAAGCTGGTTCCAGACCCTAGCCGCCCTGACCGTGAAGTCGCGCCTCCTGATGTCTAGCCTAAACCTCCCCTCTGCTAGCTTGTGACGGTTATTCCTGGTCACTCCCGGCGGTGCTTGGGGGAACAGGGACTCCCCCAGTGCCTGCTGATCCCCCTTGACTAGTTTGTAACAGGCCATTAGATCTCCCTCAGCCTTCTCTTGTGGAGGCTGAGCAGGTTCAGGTCCCGTTGCCTCTCCTCGTCGGGCCTGCCCTGCTGCCCCCTGACCATGTGAGTCGCTTCCTCTGGACCCTCTCCGTGTTGTCCACATCCCTCCTGAAGTGCGGCGCCCAGAACTGGATGCAGTACTCCTGCTGCGGCCTGACCAGCGCCGCATAGAGGGGGAGGATCACCTCCCTGGACCTGCTCAAGATGCACCTGTGGTTGCACGACAAGGTGTGGTTGGCCTTTCTGATCGCATCCCCACACTACCGGCCCATGTTCATCTTGGCGTCAGTGATGACTCCAAGATCCTTTTCTGCCTCGGCACTGATGAGAAGGGAGTCCCCAGCCTGTAGGCATGCTGCTGGTTCTTGCCCCCCAGGTGCAGCACCTTGCCCAGTCTCCTGTGGTATGGGAGGCTCTGGGTGGGAGAAGCCTGGGCGAGTGCAGGGCTGCTTTTCTGGCACTACTCTGCTCACATATCCAGACCATTTCACTGGTCAGCATCCGCAGGCTCCCTTGACCTCTTCAGCGGGCACTGGCCAGTGTGCGCTGTTTGGTGTCCCCTCCCAATGTCTTAGTTATTAACCTATGACCTCACTCCCGTTCCTGTTTTCTTTTTTGTTGTCCCAAGCAATCAGCTGGTATGTCTCCAGTGACCTCCCTTCTTAAGGGGGACTTACAGTTTTCTGCGTTGGGGTGAGGCCCGTGACATCAGGGCATATCACCTAGGCCTGTGGTACAATACATCCAGCAGCTTTTCTACCCGTGAGGTCTCCCCAAGCAGGACCTGGAGGACCTGCCAGATTTCTGCCAGGACTTTCTCAAGGCATGGAAGCTGGTCTCCACCTCTGTGGCCCCAGGAACGGTCACCCAGGGCACCAACTTCCTTGCCAGGCCTCTGCTGAAAAACTCACAGCTGGCGGTGCCGATGACAGGGGTGCCCTGAGTGCACCCGAGGATGGTCCTGGCCAACATCACCCATATCAGGGACCTCCTGTATTATGCCAAGCAGGCATGGGCAGAGCCCAGTGTGCTGGCCCAGCGCATGGAGCTGCCCACACTGCATGTGCCCTGCTGCTTACTCTAGGAGGTCAAAGCCACTCTGCCACCCACTGCCCTTACCAACATCAACCAGGCCTTGTGAGAGGGCAGTCCCTGCCCCCTGATATCCCCCAGCCCACTGGCCCCATGGCACTCCCTGCACCTCCCTCTCAGTAGGTCGGGAGATACCAAGCCGGTCTACTTCCAAACTGCCCATCACCACCAGCTCTACACGCTCATCCTGCCCTGACAAGTGGCAGTACACGCTCAGTGAGGACAAGGGTCCCTGGCTGACAAGTGTGTATTCTACCGTGATCCCATGAGCCACTGAGGACCTCAGCTGGCAGCTCCTCCATGAAGCCATCACCACAGGCATGTATCTGGTGCACTTCATGGACTTGTCCCTTCTTCCTGTTTATTTATGCTGTCCCCATCCACAGCCCCACCAAGTCCTGGGACCTCCTGATCAACCTCCTCCAGGCCCTAGCCAAGCTAGAGATCTCTCTCGCCAGGAAGGAGGCTCTGGCCAGGAGGACACCCAGGGACTGCAGGGCTGCTTTCCGGCCCCTCACACATTCGAGCTCCAGGAAGAGTTTCACTAGGTAGCATCTGCTGGCTTTTGGATTTGTTTGAAGGCCAGTGGGCACTGTCAGGTGTGCAGTGCTCCGTGTCCCACCTCGGTTCATTCACTGTCAACTTCTGGCCTTCCCTCCCATCCCAGTTTTGTTATCATTTGTCCCCTGAAATCAGTTGCCACTTTCCCAGTAGCCCCCTTTTTAAGGGAGGCGTATAGCTTTACTTGGGCAGTGGCCCATGACCCTTCAAAGGGGCAAATAGGCCTGACACACACGGGGCAGAGAGCAGATGCTGAAAGGGAGAGTGAACTGGCTTTGACCACAGTTTTTTCCACTCTTCCCCTCTCACTTGCAGCCTCCAACATTTAAGGTCTAGGACAGCGGTTCCCAAATTCTAACAGATTGCACCACCACTTTACAATGATACCACCTTAAGTACCACCAGCAAATTTTTGTCATATAAATTATAATAAATCTGTTGATGTGTACTGCCAGCAGGTTGTCTGCATACCACTAGTGGTACCCGTACCACAGGTTGGGAACCGCTGGGCTAGGAAGTTCGGAGACCGTATTCCTAACTCCTTCGCTCAGCAACCATTGATGCCCCTTTCTTCCAAGACTGTGTCTGTCCCATCCCTTTTTGAATCTGGCTAAACGGTCCACTTCCACCACATCCGGTGGCACGGAGTTCCACGCTATAATTACACACCACGTAAAAAGAACTTCCTTGTGTTAGTTTTAAACTTAGTACCTCCTAGTTTCATTTTGTGACTCCTCGTTCCTGTATTGCAAGAGACGGTAAATAATATAACCCCGTTGACTTGCTCTTCACCATTTAGTATTTTGTAAACCCTTCTCATGTGCTCCCTCAAGCATCTCTTTTCTAAACTGAACAAGCCTGGCCTCTTTAGTCTCTCCTCACGCAGAAGCCCCTCCATACTTCCCATTGTCCTTGTTGCCCTTCTCGCCCTTCTCTAGTTCTTCTATATAGCCTTACAGATGCTCCGGGTGATGTCTCAGGAAGCAGCAATAGCATATTTTATCCCATGTACATCAGCAGGACTCAAAGCAGAAGGGAGGCCTTGGATAGCTGCAGGGCCACAAGGTGAGGCACCTCCTCCTGAGAGAAATGCAGTAAGCCCAAGCAACCTGTATTGCATGTGCTCAGTAGAGACTATTTGGGGTTGAGCAGCTCAAGCCCCCAAAGCCTTTGCCTGCACCGAGTATGCCCCAGCCCATTGCAGCTCCTTCCAGCCATAGCTTTAATGAGGATGTTGAACGATACCGGCCTCAAGATACGTCCTCCCAGCTAGACATGGAGCCAGAGAGCACCACTCACTGAGTACAATGAGCCAACCAGCTATGTATCAGCCTTACTATACTCTCACCTAATCTGGATTTCCTTAGCTTGTTAACAAGAACGTCTCAAGAGACAGGATCGAGAGCCTTGCTCAAGTCACAGGCTATCACATCCACTGCTCTGCCCCATCCGCAGAGATTGTGACCTTATCAGAGATGGAAATCAGGTTGGTCAGCCATGACTTGCTCTCGGTGGCTGTTCCCAATTGCCTTGTTCTCCTCTAGCTGTTTCACAATGGATTCCTTGAGGACCTGCTCCATGATCTTTGAGTATGGAAAGACCGACTGCTCTGTAGTTCCCCAGATCCTCCTCACAGAGCC